>NW_027184626.1:0-2400000 GCF_032405125.1 Capricornis sumatraensis
AATATATTGATTAAATAATCAATAACCCTGGATAATCAATTAAATGTTTTTTTAATTAAATATGAGTTTCTAAAAGGAACATAAATTCTTCTTACGTTGAATCCATGTCTTTTTGATTGATTCCAAAATTGGCTTAAATCTGGGAAGAGAGTCAGGCTTGAAGTCCTCTCACATCTGCTATTGTTGATCTTGCTGCTCGTGCTGTTACACGTTGTAGCTCATCAGGCAAAGCATACAAGCGTACAAGGCTATTGGCTCCAGCACTCAGCAAGTTGGACAGGTCATATGCATGGCCCAGTGAGAGACTACTGTGGTCTATTCTCCTTACTGCCTACCCTGGAACCCTTGATTCACCACAACATTAGTACACATTTGTTCATGGACTTGCTGACTTTGGTTTCCTAAGTCAGCAATATTCTATAAAAAATACTGGAGATATCTAATGCATTCAGTGGTTGAACCATCAAAAACACAAAAAAAGCTATCAAAGTTTAACATGACATAAATGAACTCAACACATAAACAGAAGGAAGGGGATTGGATATGAGATACAATTTTCTGCATTTGTTAGGAAATTTATAACTTAGATAAGTATTTCATGACTTTTGGTAACTTTCAAAAAAGTAAATCACTAATTTTGAAAGCATTTTATGTTGCAACTGAAGAGACAAGACATGTTCAATAGTTAAAGATGTTTTTCCCCAAAGCTATTTTTTCCCACAGGAATTTTTAATGTAGCAAAAGAATATCTGGATCTCATCAATGATAGTAATTTGATGAAAGGTGATCTCAGTGAATAATGAGCCTATACCTAAATGCAAAATGGAGTTTAAGACCATTCAACTTGAGCATTTCTGATGTATTCAGTTTTATTCCCATTCCTGGTAAAAATGGGTCTAGGGCTCATTTTGCTATTTTTGACAACATACTTTTATTTGATAACATTTCAAGTCACTTGTGTACAACAACACAAAAATAGAAACCACTCAATTGTAAATGAAGACTTCCGAGCTGCTATTTAATAAAAATATCTTATCTCTCTAAAACTAGAACAAGATAATTATAGTGATAACATAGCTTTTGTGTTTTTAAAGATTCATAATAAAACATACTCATGTTAAAAATTAACAGAGTACAAAAGAAAGGGAGGGGTAATACAGAAGTGAGAAAGTGGGTGTACAACCTACTGGGTGTAAGATAGACTCAAGGATATATTGGACAACATCAGGAATATAGTCAGTACTTTGTAATAACTGAATGGAGGTGTGTATGCTCCGTCACTTCAGTCGTGTCCAACTCTGTGTGACGCTATGGGCTGTAGCCCACCAGGCTCCTCTGTCCCTGGGATTCCCAAGGCGAGAACATTGAAGTCGGCTGCCACGCCCCAGGGGACCTTCCCAACCTGAACTCATGTCTGCCTGCATCTCCTGTAATACAGGAGGGTTCTTTACCCACTGAGCCACCTGGGAAGACCAACTGAATGAAAGTTAGCCTTTAAAAATTGGATTAAACATTAAAGAGTCCAAAATGAAATACAGTAAAATATTAGTCTTATGGGAGTTCCACTTCCCACAGATACACTTGCTCTGTGTATGTGTGTGTGTGTGTGTGGGCGGGTATTTTTTCACATAATTACACGAGTAGAGAATTAACTAAAGAAAAAGAGCAAATAGTGTACGTGAAAACACCTCTTTCACAACTACATACAAGAAATAGACACAATTTTTACCTATTAGAGAATGCATATTAAATTCGACAATAATAGGAAGAATGCAGGGAAGCAGAAACTCCTACGGCTATTTCAAGAGTTAATAGTGTGGCACTAGCAATATTTTAAGCACAGGCAATCTGACCAGTTTCTTTTTCCTTAATGACTTGCAAGTGACCACTATCTAAAATAAGTGACTGATATTTGTGTAGGTTTCTGGGTGTCAGTTTTTTTCCAATTTATAATCTGTCTTTCTACTGTGTCTTCAATATTGATTTTGCAGATAAGTTTCAACTTTTATCACTTTATGCCATCAAATTAATTGGTTCTCCTTTAAGTCTTAGTTTTTGTCTAGCTTTAAAAGGGTTTCTTTCATAAAAAGGAAAGGCTTACTTTTGATTTATTTCTGCTGTTTTATGTGTGTTTTTATTTACTGGTTTGTTTCAATTTTTAACTATAAAATATTAATCATAAACTAAAATATAAAGACTTGTAAAATATTATACATATGATTTTTACAAAGGTTAATGTTTTGCTGTTTTAGCTTTATGTATTTTTTCTTTAACTATTTTAAGTTAAAAATATCATATTTTACCCATTTTATGGAAATACTCCGGTATGTATACCTAGAAAACATAAGCACAGATACTGCTTTATAAGAATTTCAAACATTCTAGTATAGGTCACTTTTCTTTCTTTCTTCATTTTTATACAATTTTTAAAGGTTAGTTTCCACTTACAGTTATTACAAAATATCATCTACATTCCTCATGTTGTACAGTACATCCTTGAGCCTATTATACACTATTTATCATTCTCTGTCTGACTTATCTCTTGCATAATGTCCTCCAAGTCCATCTGTGAGGGTACAAATGGCAAAATATCATTCGTCTTTATTGGTTAATAGTATTCCATTGTATGCTTGTGTGTACATATATGTATACTATAGCCTCTTTATACATTTATCTGTTTACAGACACTGAAGCTGTTTCCATGCCTTAGCAAAGTAAATAATACTGCTATGAACACTGGGGTTCATGTGTCTTTTAAATTAGTGTTATTATTATTATTTTTTGATATACGGCCAGGAGAGAGATTTCTGGGATATTGTGGTAGCAGTAGTTTTCGTTTTTGAGAAACCTCCATAATGGTTTCACCATTGTTTTCCATAATGGTTGCACCAATTTCTATCCTCACCCACAGTGTAAAAGGTTCCCTTTTCTCAACACCCTTGCCAACATTTGTTGTTTGTAGAAGACTATTTAAGTGAATTATCAAAACTGGTTTAGAAAGATTTCTACAAGAAAAAAATAAGAGATTAAAAAAACTACCGCAATTTTTAATAGATGATTTGAAAGGTAAGCCTTTTGAAATCCAAAGCAATTGGCCCACAATATACTTATATTTTCTGACCTAGTTTAACAATGAAGGATGTATGTTTTTTGAGAAATAAACACTTTTGGGAGGTTAACAATTTTGAGATATTAACTGTTTTGCAATAACCAGATTCAGTCTGGCTAATTAATGTTTTTATGTGATAAAAGAAAAAAAACTTGTGCAGACCTCCTGGCTATCTGTCTCTTTCCCATTAAGTATACACCAATGGCAGAGACTCTGAAGAGTTGTTGAGCATATATCATGAGAAGGACTGTCATAAGCAGCCAAATTCATAATAATTAATGGAAGTAATTGATTGACTCCTAAATTACCACCTTCAACACTGAAGTATTATTCAAGTGTGAAATTAAAAGAAAAAAAGTTTCTAAGTCACAATGCAGTAGTGATATATATGTGTATATATATATATGTGTGTGTGTGTGTGTGTGTGTATGTATATATATTTCTAAAAGAAACCTATTAAGTGTTAATGATTTTAAATGGTCCTAAAAGAGCTAAAATGCAATTCAGATACAACATTTAAAGTACTGATAGATTCCCCTTTTTCCCTACTGACATCAGACTCATATACACTTCAAATTCACATTTTTAGAACTCATTTTCAGCACAATCTGTTATTTATTTTACCCCATATTTACGATACCCCAAAATGGTAGCCTAATGTACACTGGAAAATATAACAAATTGGACTCACTGCTTTTGCCTATATGCATTTTCTTCTCTTTTTTCTTTATGTCAATAATCTTTCCAATCAACTTTTATTCAGAATTAAGACCCAGTAGGGGGCTGGCATGTTAAAATTATTTCTCATGGAACTCTTACTAAAGTTGTCATTTTTTAAATTTTAAAAATACAATATTCAATGTATATGTTTTAATCTTTGATCACTTTCATTACATATTATATTATCACAATCTATTATATTATATATATAAATGTACATTCATCAAAGAAAGAGGTGAAAAAATAAAATTATAAAGTGGGACAAATATACATATATATTATATATAATATATATACATAATACAAACAACAAATTCTTCACATATCATGGCTTAAAGAAAGAGACAAATAATTTTAGGCCTAAAGCTAAATGGTGATGTCTCTTCATAATAAGGGTTTTACATGTAATTCAAAAAGAAATGGGAGAATGGCATTGAAACATATATAATATCACATATGAAATGAATCGCCAGTCCAGGTTCAATGCATGATACTGGATGCTTGGGGCTGGTGCACTGGGATGCAGAGGGACGGTACAGGGAGGGAGGAGGGAGAGGGGTTCAGGATGGGGAACACGTGTATACCTGTGGCAGATTCATGTTGATGTATGGCAAAACCAACACAATATTGTAAAGTAATTAGCCTCCAATTAAAATAAATTAATTTATATTAAAAAAAAACAGAACGAAAAAAGAAATGGGAGAAAAGTCCACTGACTGATAACAGTAAATATCATAAAAAGTGATATTTTATCATTACTTTACCCTTTATTCACTGATTAGGATAGATAATGGTTTGTGATGTCAGAGAAACAAGGCAGAAAAATGAGAAGTATAATAACTGAAAAATATCCTCCTCTTAAAGAATGCCAGATATGCCTCATCCATGCAGCCTAAATATTTTGGTTTGTTATTTTTTAAATTTCAAACTCTATTTAAATTTTATTTCAAACACAAAAATATTAAAATATTGTCAATGTACTTCAACAATTTGACTCTCTAACTTGTAAGCATTTGAATCTAACTTGAACTTGATAAAATCTTTCCTGCTGCTGCTGCTAAGTCGCTTCAGTCGTGTCCGACTCTCTGTGACCCCATAGACGGCAGCCCACCAGGCTCCGCCATCCCTGGGATTCTCCAGGCAAGAACACTGGAGTGGGTTGCCATTTCCTTCTCCAATGCATGAAAGTGAAAAGTGAAAGTGAAGTCACTGAGTCGTGTCCAACTCTCAGCTACCCCATGAACTGCAGCACACCAGGCTCCGCCATCCCTGGGATTCTCCAGGCAAGAGTACTGGAGTGGGGTGCCATTGCCCTCTGCTAAAATCTTTCCTAGTATCTATCAATCCCACACCAAAAATAAGTTACCTTAGTTTCAGTAAGTTTGGACAAGAAATTTATATTCAAATTAGAATATAATATCCAGTCATAACATTTCAAATATTAACACAAAGTCTCAAACATATAAGTGTATCTTCTTCTGGATTTAGAGCAGAAAATAGTTCAATCCTAGTGATTACTTTAAAAATATATTATACTACATATAGTGCTTTGCAAAGTATATTGAATACAGCGCCAGTTCTATCACATCAGAGGCTACTGTAACACAATATCAGGGAGTATTAGGGTAAAAATAATTAGGGGATAATTTAAGCTGATATCGTTATTGCCGAACATCTCTGAACCTTGATGTTATAATTTCAAAATGGCAAAATGGTATACCACATTGCAAACATATTGACCATAGATTCACTTTGCTTCAAGAAGAATCTTGCAGAAACAGTATTTTAAAGCACAAATTTTGGCAGACACTGAAATCTTTTGTTAAGAATTTTTAATAAATATTAGGTAATATTTTAAATAAATACCTGCAGCCTAATACATTTTAATTTTGTATTTGTGATTTAATATGAACAGGGGCGTAGGGAAGACTGCTTAGCATAAAAATGAGTAGTCAAAGGGGACAGATTTCTATTTTTAATTTTCATTCTATATTATTATGTGTGTAGGTTTTCAGTGAATAACTTAAACCATTCTTAATATCCTAGGAAGTGAAGTCGCTCAGTCGTGTCTGACTCTTTGCGACACCATGGACTGTAGCCTGCCAGGCTCCTCCGTCCATGGGATTTTCCAGGCAAGAGTACTGGAGTGGGGTGCCATTTCCTTCTCCAGAGGATCTTCCTGATCCAGGGATCGAACCCAGGTCTCCCGCACTATAGGCAGACGCTTTACCATCTGAGCCACTAGGGAAGTCCTAATAATATCCTAACACACTATGAAAATTAATGATATGACATAAGTGACTTTTGAGAATGTCAGATAAACATGGTCTTATTTGAGTATTATCAGAGATGTTTCTCAGGAAGAAGTGAAGTTTTTCATAGACACTGATTTTCTAGAGTCAGTATATGTTCAAAGTATCTTATTGACCCACTGCAAGAAATAATGTATTTAATTTAATGCAGGTACTTGGCAGTGATTTTTAATTGCTTCTATTCAATGGCACATTTGCAGAATAACTGGCTGGCAATAAATATACTATTCACAAAAATGAGTGAGAGATGGAACTGAAAAAATCAAACCTATTTCTTTGGTTTAAGGTCTATCTGGGAGGTCACTACCTCTCAAACTTAAATGCATATAATGATTCCCCTGGGGTCTTTTTAAAATCATTTCCTGGACCTTACTTTCTCCAGAAAATCTACCCAGTAGGTCTGACACTGGCCCATGAAACTGATTTTTTCCAAATGCTCCAGGTCACTCTAAAACTTTTGACCCAAGGCCACGCCTTGTCAAATATGGGATTAGGTGAATCTCACAGACTTGCCTGATCACTTCCTTCTACTACTGAAATGGCTGCATTTTCTCAGTTGACCAGATTTTAGTAGTATTGGTATTATAATTTTGTCTCAAGGCAGATTCATCAAAGAATAAAGAACAGTACTCATACTTTTTCTAGAAATAGAAAACATTTCAATAATACTAGAAGTTAAAAAGAAATAAAATGCATCATAAATGTGCCATATTATTTACTGATGACCGACACACTGAGACATTAGGCCAGGGACATTTTCCTTCTCCAGTATGCTTCTCAAGAAAACAGAACTTCGAACTGTAGTCTCAACAACAAGTTACAATCTATTGTCGCATTTAGTTACACATATTCATTCAACAGCTATTAGATATCACTGACTCAATGGAAATGAGTTTGAGCAAGCTCTGGGAGATGGTGAAGGACTGGGAAGACCGGTGTGCTGTAGTCCACAGGGTCGCAAAGACTCAGACACAATTGAGTGACTGAACAACAACATGCTTCATGCTGGATACAAATATTCAGATAAAACATATACACCTTCAAGTTATTTATGTCAGTTGACTCAAGGTTCCATGTCTGCTCTATATTCAAGCACTCTAAAATCAGGTAAGTGATGACTGATGAAATTTTTATATAATTAACATATATATAATAATTTAATCTACATTTGCCTATATAGTTTTGATTTTTCAGCTTTAATAAGCTATTTTTATGTTTAATTCTTAGAGAAATACTAATGTTTCAGTATTGTTCTTCTCTTTACAATTATTGACCATTTTTGTTCAGGAATCTGCCTAAAAGTCACTAAATTGCCCTTTTTTCCAACTGAGCTATAAAGCCAGATCTTGATTTCAGCAGCAACGGTGTTATTGTGTATGCTACATGCCTTTCACTAAGGCAGTGTAGGCCTGATTTTTACATTTTGAATTAGAAATCAGTATTTAAAGAAGACCTATTAACTTCTAAGAAATAGGAAATTCCATGGATAATAGACTGCTGTAACCATTATAATATCGTATTTATCCACAATTAAATTCACATATCTTGACATTTTATATATACATGATTATTTATAGGTAGACAGATATAAAGGGACAGACTGACATAATAGAAGCTATTTTAATGTTGTCAGCCTATATTTTGCACGTGTTTCAATAAGGAGCTTGAGTTATTTGTGTAGAATTTTTCTCACCTTCGTAGATACACTTACTCGCTAACTTCCATGAAATTATTAATTACAGCTTTGAATTGTAATTAATTAAAAATTTAAAAAGTATACTTAAACACATGCAAACATAGTATATGTAAACATACATACATATGTGTGTATGTGTGTATGTATTTGTAAACTCAGAATTTATCTATTTAAGATGCTTTCTTCATTCATTAACCATTCATCACAGACTATTGACTCTGGGTAAGGAAATGTACAAGAAAAATGGTGGCAATAGGAAATATCACTTACTTGATTAGAGTCATTCAATTCTTTTTCAGGAATGCATTTCAAATACCTAAACCAATCAAACAAATTTTCTAATCTGTGTGTTTCAAGAAGGCTTTATGAGTTTTCTCAATTACTATCCAATAACACAGAGTTTCTATAGCAACTGTGTTAAGAACACAGCACTTGTGTTCCAGCACTTGAAAAAAAGAGAAATGCTCCATAGGTACTCAAATACAGTTTAGAAATTAGATAATAACCTGTCTTTCAGTGAGTAGCATACTACAACATACACACAAGAAGAACTTCATATTGTCTTTCCTGGAGAATGATTATAACTATACTTATATCTACACTTATGTCTATATACAAATACATTTTCAAAGAAATTAGCTAGAGAAGTTGTACCTTATGGAAAACTGTATTTATTACTAAATAAGTGACTGCTGTTCTTCATCCCAAGTATCCCCACTGTTATTTACCTTTATTTAGAAGACAAGAATATTGAATTCACTTGTTTGGGTTTGTAAAGAAAATCTAGAGATATTTTAGATTTACAATAAAATTCAGAGGAAGATATAGAGAGTTTCCATATACCCACTGACCTGACACATGAATGTGCTGTACTGGGCTTAGTCATTCAGTCATGTCTGACTCTTTGTGACCCCATGGACTGTAGCTCACCAGGCTCCTCTGTTCATGGGATTCTCCAGGCAAGAATACTGGAGTGGGCTGCCATGCCCTCCTCCAGGGGATCTTCCCAACCCAGGGACTGAACCCAGGTCTCCCACATTGCAAGTGGATTATTTATCGTCTGAGTCAAGAATATTGGAGTGGGTAGCCTATCCCTTCTCCAGGGAATCTTCCGAACCCAGGAATCAAACTGGTGTTTCCTGCATGGTAGGCGGATTCTTTGACACACCATAATCACCCAAAGTGGATAATTCACATTACCATTCACTCTTGGTGTGGTATATTCTATGAGTTTGAACAAATGTATAATGACATATATACCATCATCATCATATTATTATAGGGTATTTTCATTGCTCTAAACATCTTCTGTTATCTGTCTATTCGTCTGCCAACCACCACTAAGTCCAGCAACCACTGTTTTTTTTTTTTGTTTGTTTGTTTGTTTTACTGTCTATAAGGTTTTGCCTTTTCCAGAATGTCATACAGTTGGAAACATACAATATATAGCCTTTTCACATTGGCTTCTCTCATTTAGTAATATGCATTCAAGTTTCTTTCATGTCTTTTCATGCCTTTTTTTTAAGCTCATTTATTTTCCATGCTGAATAACATTCCATTTCCTGATATACCACGGTTTATTTATCCATTCACCTAGTGAAGGATGTGTTGTTTGCTTCCTAGCTTTGGAAATCATGAATAAAGTTGCTAATAAATAACTATGTTCAGGTTTTTGTGTGGACACATTTTCAACTCCTTTGGGTAAATACCAAGGAGTATGATTGCTGGATCCCATGGTAAGATTACACTTAGCTAAAGAAACTGTCAAACCATCTTCCAGAACAACTGTAACATTTTGCATTCCCATCAGTTAATAAGCAAGACAATTCCTATTGCTTCACATTCTCACCAGCATTTGGTGTTGTTAGTGTTCTGGATTTTGATCTTTCTAATTAGTGGTATTTCACTGTTTTACTTTGCATTTTCCTATTAATATAGGACATGGAAGATTCTGTCATATGTTTGTTTGTCATTTGTATATTTTCCTTGGTGAGTTGTATATTAAAGTCTTTGTCCTATCTAGTCATCAGGTTGTTGACTTTTTTTTAATTGCTGACTTTTACTATTTTTCTTTGCACATTGTGTATAGTAATAGTCTTTGATCAGATATTTTGAAATATTTTGAAAATATTTTCTCCTAGTCAGTAGCTTGTGTTCTCATCATCTTGAAAACATAGCAATTTGTAGGGGGGAATGAAAGTGTTTAACTTACAGAAGACCAGCTTATCAATTATTTCTTTCACAGATTATGCCTTTGGTGCTGTATGTAAAAAGTCATCCTCATATCCAAGGCCATCTAGGTTTTCCCCCATGTTATCTACTAGGCATTTTATAGTTCTGATATCTAACTTTAGTGTGTGAACAATTTTCAGTCAATTTTTGTATGGGTCTGCAACACATTAAAATTTATAGACACAACAATAAAAAATTCATCCTTTCACACTAGATAGTTTGGAAGAACTGCTATAGTCTACTCAATTCAGTTCAGTTCAGTTCAGTTCAGTCGCTCAGTTGTGTCTGACTCTTTGAGACCCCCATGGACTGCAGCATGCCAGGCCTCCCTGTCCATCACTAACTCCAAGAGTTTACTCAAATTCATATCCATTGAGTCAGTGATGCTATCCAACCATCTCATCCTCTGTTGTCCCCTTCTCTTCCTGCCTTCAATCCTTCCCATCATCAGGGACTTTTCAAATGAGTCAGCTCTTTGCATCATGTGGCCAAAGTATTGGAATTTCGGCTTCAACATCACTGTTTCCAATGAACACTCAAGGCTGATTTCCCTTAGTATTGACTGATTGGATCTCTTGGCAGTCCAAGGGACTCTCATGAGTCTTCTCCAACACCACAGTTCAAAAGCATCAATTCTTCGGCACTCAGCTTTCTTTATAGTCCAACTCTCACATCCATAAGTGACTACTGGAAAAACCATAGCCTTGACTAGATGGACCTTTGTTGGCAAAGTAATGTCTCTGCTTTTTAATATGCTGTCTAGGTTGGTCATAACTTTTCATCCAAGGAGCAAGCATCTTTTTTTTTTTTTTTTATTGGCTTTGTCCATCTCACAAAGCCTCCAAAAATTATGAGCCACATAGCCTCTATTTCCCCAGAGGCTTAACTGCATTTCATGGCTGCAGTCACCATCTGCAGTGATTTTGGAGCCCAAAAAGTAAAGTCTCTCACTATTTCCACTGTTTCTCCATCTATTTGACATGAAGTGATGGGACCAGATGCCATGATCTTCGTTTTCTGAATGTTGAGCTTTAAGCCAACTTTTTCACTCTCCTCTTTCACTTTCATCAGGAGGTTCTTTAGTCCTTCTTCACTTTCTGCCATAAGGGTGATGTCATCTGTATATCTGAGGTTATTGATATTTCTCCCAGCAATCTTGATTCCAGCTTGTGCTTCTTCCAGTCCAGCGTTTCTCATGATGTACTCTGCATATAAGTTAAATAAGCACAGTGACGATATACAGCCTTGACGTACTCTTTTCCCTATTTGGAACCAGTCTGTTCTTCCCTGTCCAGTCCTAACTGTTGGTTTCTGACATGGATGCAGATTTCTCAGGAGGCAAGTCAGGTCGTCTAGTATTCCCATTTCTTTCAGAATTTTCCACAGTTTGCTGTGATGCACACAGTCAAAGGCTTTGACATAGTCATTAAAGAAGAAATAGATGTTTTTTTTGGAACTCATTATAGACTAATACTTGGCACTAATCCCATTTTCCCCTCTTTCTATTCAAGGCCCTTTTGTTTAAGTAATTTGGAAGACTTCATAAATTACCTATTCATTGCAGTCACTGTCAGTGTTGCAGTCTCGCCTGTTTGTCTGTTGACGCCTTTATTTGACCACTTTCCCCATCCCATCACCACACATGCTAATGACCCCTAGTAGAGGAATGAAGATCTCTTTGTTTTGATGATCTAGATAAGTAAAGTTGAATTATGTTCTCAAGTATCTCTAATGTTTTGTATCTCAGATGTTTTGTCTGTCTACCATTCCTACAATTCTTTCTGCAGCCTCATTTTCCTGGACTCTGATTGGTATGCATGAAGGCAGATGAGCTATCTACTTAACGGCTTCACTCATTTTGCCCACGCAGTTTTGGCTTCCACACTCTTTTCTTCATTGTTTATCTTCACTGTCTTTCACTCTCCCTGATCAACTCAATGATCATATATATAATTATTAATGAACATTGTTGTTAAAAACTAAATTATAACGATTTTAAATATTTTATACCTAGTTTGAATTCAATGTCAGTGAGTACTGAATACTAGCTTTGAAAACTGAAATACATATACTCAGAAATCTGTCTGCTGAAAAATATATTCAAGGCATTTGAAAGCTTCAAATTTTATTAAAGTGAAATATAATTTAACTGTAAGGGCAACTTAATACTTTCATCTTATTTTATTTCAAATATTTGACATTGTCATAAACTCAAATGAAGGTATCAAACCTATGATTGTGTACTGAAGATCTCACATATCTACTGACTTTTCTAAGTTTTTTTAGGTTAGAATCAAAACTCTAAGGATCTAGATCATTCTAAATACACTCTAATGAGGTAAAAGAAAAAAGAAGTCTACTAGCTTGTCAGCATTTCAGAACTGTAACTCACAGAGATCCATATGACTATATACTATGTCAGACTTTAATTATAAAATACCTCTTAAATATTTTAATTTGCATTTTGCATTAACTAATTCATAGAAATTTAAAACTTGGGAGAAAAATGTAGATCTTAAAGTATACCCATGATAATACAGTAACTTTTTAAGCAAAGGCACTGGGTCATCTAGGACTCTAGATAAAGAATTGGAAACCAGCAAACTGTTAAAAGTGTTACCACCGCAAGGTAGGATTTCAATATATACAAGGTCTTTAATGACTACCTACACTATTGGACTTTCCAGCCGTATTCATATACAGAGATCAAGTATATTCCCATGGTATCACATCAAAAATAAAAAATGTATATAATTGATATAATGTATATAATTGCACTCAATATGCCAGCAAATATAGAAAACTCAGCAAAGGCCACAGGACTGGAAAAAGTGAGTTTACATTCCAGTCCCTAAGAAAGGAAATGCCAAAAATGCTCAAGCTACCACACAATTGCACTTTTCTCACATGCTAGTAAAGTAATGCTCAAAATTCGCCAAGCCAGGCTTCAATAGTATGTGAACAGTGAACTTCCAGATATTCAAGCTGATTTTAGAAAAGGCAGAGGAACCAGAGATCAAATTGCCAACATCCGCTGGATCATCGAAAAAGCAAGAGAGTTCCAGAAAAACATCTATTTCTGCTTTATTGACTATGTCAAAGCCTTTGACGATGTGGATCACAATAAACGGTGGAAAATTCTGAAAGAGATGGGATACCAGACCACCTGAACTGCCTCTTAAGAAATCTGTATGCAGGTCAGCAAGCAACAGTTCAAACTGGACATGGAACAACAGACTGGTTCCAAATAGGAAAAGGAGTACATCAAGGCTGTATACTGTCACCCTGATTATTTAACTTATATGCAGAGTACATCATGAGAAACACTGGGCTGGAAGAAGCACACGCTGGAATCAAGATTGCCAGGAGAAATACCAATAACCTCAGATATGCAGGAAGAAGGAAATGGCAACCCACTCCAGCACTCTTGCCTAGAAAATTTCATGGACAGAGGAGCCTAGTAGGCTACAGTCCATGGGGTCACGAAGAGTCAGACATGACTGAGCAACTTCACTTTCTTTTTTCACTTCCATGCATTGGAGAAGGAAATGGCAACCAACTCCAGTATTCTTGTGGGAGAATCCCAGGGACAGCAGAGCCTGGTGGGCTGCCGTCTATGGGGTCACAAAGAGTCGAATACAACTGATGCAACTGAGCAGCAGCAGCAGCAGCAGCAGCAGCAGATATGCAGGTGACATCACCCCTATGGCAGAAAGAGAAGAAAAACTAAAGAACCTCTTGATGAAAATAAAAAAAGAGAGTGAAAATTTTGGCTTAAAGCTCAACATTAAGAAAACTAAGATCCTGGCATCTGGTCCCATCATTTCATGGCAAATAGATGGGGGAGACAGTGGAGATAGTGGTTGAGTTTATTTTTTGGGCTCCAAAATCACTGCAGATGGTGAGTACAGCCATGAAATTAAAGCTTACTCCTTGGAAGGAAAGTCATGATCAACCTAGACAGCATATTAAAAAGCAGAGACATTACTTTGCAAACAAAGGTCCATCTAGTCAAGGCTATGATTTTTCCAGTAGTCATGTATGCATGTTAGAGTTGGACTGTGAAGAAAGCTGAGCACAGAAGAATTGATACTTCTGAACTGTGGTGTTGGAGAAGACTGTTGAGAGTCCCTTGGACTGCAAGGAGATCCAATCAGTCCATCCTAAAGGATATTGGGCGTGGTGTTCATTGGAAGGACTGATGCTAAAGCTGAAACTCCAATACTTTGGCCACCTGATGTGAAGAGCTGACTCATTTGAAAAGACTCTGATGCTGGGAAAGGTTGAGGGCAGGAGGAGAAGGGGACAACAGAGGATGAGATGATTGTATGACATCATTGACCCAATGGACATGAGTTTGGGTGAACTCCAAGAGTTGGTGATGGACAGGGAGGCCTGGTTTGCTGTGGTTCATGGAGTCTCAAAGAGTTGGACACAACTGAGCCTCTTCTTTTTCAAAAGAGTTGCTGTCTAAGCTTTGCTGAGTAGTACTATGAGATTTCTGTACCTGAATATCTTCCCTCTTTTCAATGCAACTTCTTATGTGTAGGGTCATGTAAATGTTCAATGTGCCAAAAGGAAAAAACCAATTTAAAAAAATCTGATCCTGTGCTATTCTCAGAAAAATTTTTGCTTTATGATTTAATCATAAAAACATTTTCATTCTTTTTACAGACTAATAAAATTCACTGAAGTTGGGCCACCAAAATCAACTTTCAGTTCAGTTCAGTTCAGTTCAGTCGCTCAGTCTTGTCCGACTTTTAACGACCCCATGAATCGCAACACGCCAGGCCACCCTGTCCATCACCAATTCATGGAAACTTTGCATAACACAAATTATCAGTGTTTGATCATGTATACTGATCACTTGGAGGAAGGTCAAATCTCTTGTTAGGCAATGGTGTTGAGCTGTGGTAAGGCCTCATAAATTCTCATCCAGCCCTGTGTTTAGATTGTACTCATGATACTGAAAATATCGGCACCTGGGCTGGTTAATGTCCTCTTATCTTATTTGTATTTACTTAGCTGGTAATTTTGAATTCTTCCTCAAACTTTGAGAAATATTTGCTTTCCCTGAATAACAGTCAAATGTTTTTCTTTTTCGTGGGTATATATTTTTCCTATTCTTTCTTCCCATGACTTCAACATTTTCAAGTAACTGAGCTGTCAAAATGATGGGACTTTTCACAAAATACTTCTGATATGGAGACCATCATGTATAAAAATCAACTTCTATCTCTACCCCTAATCTTTGATTTTTTTCCATTGAGATTTCTTTGTTTAATTAACCTCTCAAATAACATATTTATGTATCTATAACTTCTCATTTTAGATATGGAAGTTTTTAAAAAGAAGTATAACAGGACTGGAATGGGTCAGTTTTCATTCCAATCCCAAAGAAAGGCAATGCCAAAGAATGCTCAAACTACCATACAATTACACTCATGTCACACGCTAGTAAAGTAATGCTCAAAATTCTCCAAGCCAGGCTTCAAGAATACATGAACCGTGAGCTTCCAGATGTTCAAGCTGGTTTTAGAAAAGGCAGAGAAACCAGAGATCAAATTGCCAAAATCCGCTGGATCATCGAAAAAGCGAGAGTTCCAGAAAAACATCTATTTCTGCTTTATTGATTATGCCAAAGCCTTTGATGATGTGGATCAGAATAAACAGGAAAATTCTGAAAGAGGGGAATACCAGACCACCTGACCTGCCTCTTGAGAAACCTATATGTAAGCCCAGAAGCAACAGTTCAAACTGGACATGGAACAACAGACTGGTTCCAAATAGGAAGAGGAGTATGTGAAGGATATATATTGACACCCTGCTTACTTAACTTATATGCAGAGTACCTCATGAGAAACATTGGGCTGGAAGAAGCACAAGCTGGAATCAAGATTGCAGGGAGAATATCAATAACCTCAGATATGCAGGTGACACCACCCTTATGGGAGAAAGTGAAGAGGAACTAAAAAGCTTCTTGATGAAAGTGAAAGAGGAGAGTGAAAACGTTGGCTTAAGGCTCAACATTCAGAAAACTAAGATCATGGCATCTGATCCCATCAGTTCATGGCAAAAAGATGGGGAAACAGTGGAAACAGTGTCAGACTATTTTTAGGGGCTCCAAAATCACTGAAGACGTGACTGCAGCCATGAAATTAAAAGATGCTTGTTCCTTGTGAGGAAAACTATGACCAACCTAGACAGCATATTAAAAAGCAGAGACATCACTTTGTCAACAAAGGTCCATCTAGTCAAAGCTACGGTTTTTCCAGTAGTCATGTATGGATATGAGATTTGGACCATAAAGAAAGCTGAGCACCGAAGAGTTGATGCTTTGAACCGTGGTGTTCGAAAAGACTCTTGAGAGTCCCTTGGACTACAAGGAGATCCAACCAGTCCATCCTAAAAGAAATCAGTCCTGAATGTTCATTGGAAGGACTGATGCTGAAGCTGAAACTCCAATACTTTTTTCTCCTGATGTGAAGAACTGACTCATTTGAGAAGACCCTGATGTTGGGAAAGATTAAAGGCAAGAGGAGAAGATGACGACAGAGGATGAGATGGTTGTATGACATCACTGACTCAATGGAGATGAGTTTGAGCAAGCTTTGGGTGTTGGTGATGGACAGGTAGGACTGGTGTGCTGCAGTCCATGGGGTTTCAAAGAGTTTAACACAACTGAGCAACTGAAGTGAACTGAAACTACATTTGAAGACTCTGAGGTCACAATTTAAAGTCTAAGGCCTTTGACTTCTTACAATCTATATGGTGTAATTTTTTCATTTCTGATATTTCCTGTTACCTATTCAATTTAGTACATAATAAAACTACAGTTTTCATGGTGTATCATGTGTCTTCTGAATTTTTAGTTGCATTTCCATAGTGTATATGATTCATGACTAAGGCGGAGGAAAATTGTTATTATGAAAATTGATGCCTATGGCAATTTTCTATATTTCCTCCCTGGGTCCTCATTCTGCAAATTATTTGCAAATATTTAACTCACGTTATTGGAACCAAACTTGGTATTTGAACATGATTGTCCGAATTAAACCAAGTATTTTCTTGTGAGCTTTCTGAAAAAGTGCAATAACATGTTGAGGAGAACAACATAACCCTGAAGTGCCCAGCCCTCTATAACACACATTCATTTTAAATGAATTTCTATTGGAAATTTAGAAGCATTTCCTTAAATACCAAACCATAGTGGAATAGCACACTCTCTTATAAAAATCGTTATGTGGTTAGGTATTTTACTAAATAGCACGGCACATAGTTTGATACAAAATACGGTCCATTTGTTTAATGGATTTATAATACACTTGAGAGTTTAGCAGTTTAGCTAAACCATATCATGTTTATGCTAAGTTTCAAGTTAACCTTTTAAATAGTAAGAGAGCAAGGAAGATGGAAGCAAAAATCACTGCCAGGCTCAAGACATTGTCAGGAAGTCATCAAAGAACAACAAAAGATTAAAGATTATAAGCTCAAATGCCCATGGGAATCAATCCACAGCTTAAGCGGAAGCAGCATTCTTGAATAAGTGAAGTACATGCCTATGTCCTAACATGGAAAGGGCCTCTCAGTTTGAGAGGATTCTGCATGAAAGGTGACCGAGAGATAGCAGATATCCCATTTTTTATGAGAATCAGAAAATCTCAATTCTGCATTAAAGATGCAGATTCTAAAAAGTTAAAAGCAATTTTGATATCTTTAACACTGGACAGGACAGGAAGAAACCATTCCACAGTTTTAAATCTACCACTGCTACTAATGTGAAACATCTGATTTAAATATACAGCTATTAAGAGCAGAGTAGAAATTACTGTTTCAAATACTTTCAGTCAGTAGAAGTATCATAAGCTTAGATAAGGAGAATATTGAATATCTGGAGGAAAAAAATACCAATTTGGCTAGATAGCTGCTTTGATGAAAATAAAAATATATTTTAAGTTTAATTGTGAGAATGGGGAATGCAGTCCTATATTTTTATTGATTTCTGGGCCAAACAGAACTGATAAAGGTGGGAGTGGCTAAGAGCTGAAATAATATTTTCTAAAAATTTAGTTTAGAAATAAATATGAGATTGCCAAAGAATTTTATAACTGGTATGTGCTCCAACTATGCACAAAGTAAATTTAGTTTAAAAAAATAAACACATTTTCTGTTTATTCTACTTGAAATCCATTGGTTAATACTATGTTGCAGAGAACCTTATTAAAGATATGTAAATAAAACTTTTCAGAAGGATCAATTACATGTTTCTGATCTTACCTGTATGTCATGGTGATGAATGTGGTTATCCATCCAACTACTTGTACGACCATCATGTTTTTTAACAAAGTTCTCTTTGGTTTCCAAGTTAATTTTTGCAGACAAACTTCCTTTGTTGTTTTTCAAGATGGCACACTCTAACTATAAAAATATTTTACCTTAAAAATTCTTAGAGAGTTTTTTAGCATTCTTTTGGCATTTGGCTGAAAGAAATAATAAAAAATGGGGTTAAAACCCCAAAGTATAACCAGAAAATAGTCATTTAGACTAAAGGTGCTCATTATCTTGTCTTTGGTTTCATTTAGTACATATTATTCTTTATATCCATTGCCTTAAAATGTTTGTATGAGAATGATTCAGTATAAGGGCAAGTTAAATCAGATTTGATCACTTAGAAATCCTTCTGACGAAAAAGTTTTCACCTTCATGAATGATTAAAAGTTTAACTTCATTTCTTTTTATTGGAAATTTTTGTTTATGTTAGAGATTTGCCATATATCTGTCCTGAGCTTAAGTATTGTCACATTGAGATAAAAAATGTGCCTGCTAATATGCAATATATAAATTATTATCTAATGTTGAAATGAAGTCTATAGAATCATCTGAATTTGATTCATATTTTTAGAAGCAAAGATTTAGAAATAAGTGGTGAGAAGATTATTGCAAAGTACTAAGCAGGGAAAAAAAAAACAATTAAATGAGAATTGCTAGACAAATGCACAAAGTAGTGAAGACTGAGATGACTTTATTGTTATACAATTCGCATGATTATCAAATATGATTATCAGTTCAGTTCAGTCACTCAGTTGTGTCTGACTCTTTGCGACCCCATGAATCACAGCACGACAGGGCCCCCTGTCCATCACCAACTCCCGGAGTTTACCCAACTCATGTCCATCAAGTCGGTGATGCCATCTAGCCATCTCAACTTCTGTATTCCCATTCTGCTCCTGTCCCCAATCCCTCCCAGCATTAGAGTCTTGTCCAATGAGTCATCTCTTCGCATGAGGTGGCCAAAGTACTGAAGTTTCAGCTTCAGCATCAGTCCTTCCAATGAACACCCAGAACAACCAATGGACTGGTTGGATCTCCTTGCAGTCCAAGGGACTCTCAAGAGTCTTCTCCAACACCACAGTTCAAAAGCATCAATTCTTCGGCGCTCAGCTTTCTTCACAGTCCAATTCTCATATCCATACATGACCACAGGAAAAACCATAGCCTTGACTAGACGGACCTTTGTTGGCAAAGTAATGTCTCTGCTTTTGAATATGCTGTCTAGGTTGGTCATAACTCTCCTTCCAAGGAGTAAGCGTCTTTTAATCTCATGGCTGCAGTCACCATCTGCAGTGATTTTGGAGCCCAAGAAATAAAGTCTGACACTGTTTCCACTGTTTCCCCATCTATTTCCCATGAACTGATGGGACCAGATGCCATGATCTTCGTTTTCTGAATGTTGAGCTTTAAGCCAACTTTTCACTCTCCTCTTTCACTTTCAAGAGGCTTTTTCGTTCCTCTTCACTTTCTGCCATAAGGGTTGTGTCATCTGCATATCTGAGGTTCTTGATATTTCTCCCGGCAATCTTGATTCCAGCTTGTGCTTTTACTGGCCCAGCATTTCTCATGATGTACTCTGCATATAAGTTAAATAATCAGGGTGACAGTATACAGCCTTGATGTACTCCTTTTCCTATTTGGAACCAGTCTGTTGTTCCATGTCCAGTTCTAACTGTTGCTTCCTGACCTGCATACAGATTTCTCAAGAGGCAGGTCAGGTGGTCTGGTATTCCCATTCTTTCAGAATTTTCCACAGTTTATTGTGATCCACATAGTCAAAGGCTTTGGCATAGTCAAAAAAGCAGAAATAGATGTTTTTCTGGAACTCTCTTGCTTTTTCAGTGATCCAGCAGATGTTGGCAATTTGATCTCTGGTTCCTCTGCCTTTTCTAAAACCAGCTTGAAGTTCACAGTTCATGTATTGCTAAAGCCTGGCTTGGAGAATTTTGAGCATTACTTTACTAGCGTGTGAGATGAGTGTATGTAAATTAGTTTATTTGGTTGACAGAATAAAACACACTTTAGGATAATATTTTAGCTACCCCAAAACTACTTCAGAATAGCTTAATTAACAATTCTTAGTTAAAAAGTTTGCTTTAACATTCTTATACTAATGTACAGCTTAATATCTGTCTACCATCCTTTCCATTATATAGATTGGAGTTAAAAAGTCCTCATATAAGCAACAGAAATAATTTTGAAGGTTCTACCAACCATATTAGGGCAACAGAGCTGATTTTATTAGGTTGTTTATTTCCATTCAGTCCTGCTATTTTAACATTTCAACTCTAATTTTTGTTGTATATTTATAACCTTAATTTAGTTTTGGAAAAACAGTTTTAATAAATATTTCTTGAATTAAATTGTAATCACATTTAATATTTTTCATTCATTAAATATGTCAACTATTGATCAATATTTGAGTTGGTAAAAATATTTGATTGGAAACATCAACAACTGTTTTCAAAACATCTTATCTCTATCATTCCTCTAGCAATATGATATTATATTTCAAGTTATTTTAATTTTTTACCTAACTCATGTCCATCGAGTCGGTGATGCCATCTAGCCATCTCAACTTTCTACGTCATTCCTTCCAAAGAAATCCCAGGGTTGGTCTCCTTCAGAATGGACTGGTTGGATAACCTTGCAGTCCAAGGGACTCTCAAGAGTCTTCTCCAACACCACAGTTCAAAAGCATCAATTTTTTGGTGCTCAGCCTTCTTCACAGTCCAACTCTCACATCCATACATGACCACAAGAAAAACCATAGCCTTGATGAGACAGACCTTAGTCGGCAAAGTAATGTCTCTGCTTTTCAATATACTATCTAGGTTGGTCATAACTTGTCTTTTGATTTCATGCCTGCAGTCACCATCTGCAGTGATTTTGGATCCCAGAAAAATAAAGTCTGACACTGTTTCCACTGTTTCCCCATCTATTTCCCATGAAGTGATGGGACCGGATGTCATGATCTTCGTTTTCTGAATGTTGAGCTTTAAGCCAACTTTTTCGCTCTCCTCTTTCACTTTTATACTTTCATTTACATAGATTAGAGGAACAATAACTGAGTATAACATACTGGTTTGTCAAGCAGGTTCTGAGCCAAGAGGCAGAACCAACTTGAAGAAAGAGTTTGGGGTAAACGCATAGTACATTAGCATAGCTTAAGACAAACACTTCCATAAGAAAAAGGCATTGGTTATCTCTAGCTTTAAGAATAGTTAACTTCAGGTGAAACCAGGTGTCATTATGGCAACACAGTATTTTAAGAGAAACCTCCTTTTAAATTTGTATAGAGAAGGAAAAAATATCTCATTTGTTTCCTCCTGCCGCTTAAGAGAAATAAAAATGTCTGACATTTGCAGGCTATTTCCTCCGTTTGGAGACCCCTGGACTTCTTGCCTGTTACCCTCTCACTAGGCCCATGGATTTATGTAAATTGTAAGTGCTCAAATAGGAGATGACAAGAGTGAACATCGATATTTTAGGAATAGGTGAACTAAAATGGATGGGAATGGGAGAATTTAATTCAGATGACCATTATATATAGTATTGTAGGTAAGAATCCCTTAGAAGAAGTGGAGTAGTCCTCATAGCCAACAAGAGTCTGATATGAATTACTTGGGTGCAGTCTCAAAAACGACAAGATGATCTCAGTTCATTTCCAAAACAAACCATTCAGTAATCCAAGTTTATGCCCCAATCATGGATGCCATACAAGCTGAAGTTGAATGGTTCTATGAAGACCTACAAGACCTTCTAGAATTATCATCAAGAAAGATACACTTTTCATGAGAGGGGACAGTGATGCAAAAGTAGGAAGTCAAGAGATACCTGCAGTAACGAGCAAGTTTGACCTTGGAGTATGAAATGAAGTAGGACAAATGCTAATAGAGTTCTGACAAAAGAACAAACTGGTCATAGCAAACATCTTCTTCCAACAACAGAAGAGACGACTCTACACATAGACATCACCATATGGTCAATATGGAAATCAGATTTATTATATTATTGGCAGCCAAAGATGGAGAAGCTCTAAACAGTCAGCAAAAATGACTTGTACCTGACTGTGGCTCAGATCATGAGTTTCTGCTTATACAGTAACAATGTCATTTTTTTAAATAAGGAAATGCTACATAATACCATAGAATTTGATACTTTAATTAACTGGATTCATTGAACAAACTAAATAATTGCCAGAATATTTTGTTCAGAATGGATTGTGTGCACATAAGGAAATAAAGGCATGAAATAAGCATGAAAAGTAGACATTCAGTTTTAAACATTAGAGATAATACTATCAGACCTACCATAGAGACCAATATTGAGCTAACGCCACTGTTTCTCGAGGTAAAATTGACATCATTTAAAATACTAGCAGGACTAAGTCTTATGTACAGGCAACAAGTGTCAAACTTAGTCTTCCCTTTGAAGGAATATTCAGTAATGCTCCTCTATCAAATTCTCCTTTGCCTTACTTTTATCCATCCATAGTATTTAACCATTTTGGGATTCTTTTGACAGTCCACAACTCACTAATTTTAAAGACAAAGACACCTATCTCTCTTATCACTTATCTTATTCTTTTTTTTTTTTTTCTGTCTACAGATAGACCATTTTCTGAATTCCAATGCTCCCAGGTGTATTTCAAAGTAATTTATATTTTCTACTATTTTTTCACCATTACTTAATCTATGATTATCACAGATAATCCTTTAAGCATATTGGATAGTTAGACCATTATCTGAAGAAATTTTTTCATAACTTATTTTCCTAAGTACTTCAAACAGTCCCAAGTACTTGGCTAGTGCTAAATAAAACTTTTATTTTAAACACTGAAAGATCCAAATCTAGGTTAAAATATACATTTTCCATGAAAACTTCATAAACTAGTTTCAATTTACTAGATAATTCTCTTATGCTATATATCTTTAATATTTATAATAAGTTTACAGAAAATCAGCTCAAATTTATTAACAAACTCTCTGAGATCAACATTTTACTTACCTAAGTATTATATCTTCTTTCTTTTGAACTCTACTATATTTCCTAAAACTTAACTCAGTGATCTGAATTCTAAAGAAGTCTTAACTACTATACATGGGGATATATATGAGTCTAACAAAAAGCACAGAGTCGGCAAACTCTACAGGTTGATAAGGTTTGAAAGACAAGATTAACTTGATTGACTATGCTTTACTAAATGTGCTTTCTAAATGAAAAAAAAATAATCTAGTTATTACAGAAAAGAGGAAACCAAAACCCCTCAAACATATGTGAAAAAGTCTCAACTCACTTAGCAATCAGAGAAATGCAAAACCACAATTATATTCCATTACAAACCCACCAGACTAACAAACATTTAAATGTATTTGAAAATGTTAAGTACAGATGACAATGTGGGTACTACGGATGCAAACTAGTATTTAGGAAACTTTAAACTACACTTATCCTATAGTGTAGCAATTCAATTCTATGCCGAGATACACTAGAAAAACATTTGATCCTGCGTATCAGAAGATGTACAAAATTGATTTCAGCAGGATTTTTTTTCCAACTAGTCTGAAATTTTATATGTTTACCATTCATAGAATGGATATATTTTGTTCAAGGAATATAAAACTGTAGAACATGAAGATATTAGGGAGAAAAAGAATTTACTATCTTAGATTCTATGACTGAACCTGAAAATTAAACTTACATAAGACAGATTTACAGAAAAGAAGCAAACAGATTTTACTTAATATTTTAACGTGCACAAAGGAGTCTTCATAAGAAAAATGAAGATCTGAAAAAACAGGACCAGGAGCTTATATACACTTTCTAACAAAGAAGTGGTAAATTTGTGGAGAAGTGACAAAACAAAGATATTTGAGCTTAGGGGTAATGAATTACGAGAAAGCGACTAGGAAGTACACAGAGGAAATTAATAGAAGATAAGGGTTATTTTAATAGATTTGTTTGTACTGATTGGTTTTGGCATCATCGCTGTTTCCAATGGTAAGAATGTTCTCTTCCTTGTACAGAGAGGACATCTTTCTCATGCTTATTTTATGGCTGGCTTTTAGGTAGAAAGGAGATTTGTCAGAGAGTCCTTCCTGCAACTGCTGTTTCTCTGGTGCTTTCAAGCTCAAAATAATTAATATGCTAAAGTGGTATATTTTGGAAATAACATGTTTTGAACCTGTTCAAAAATGAATAGGTTGTGTGATGGTTAATTTTGTATGTCAGCTTGACTAGGATAATGTATGCCTAGAATGTTAGTAAAACATTATTTCTGAGTTTGTCTGTGAGAGTGTTTCTGGAAGGAATTAGCATTTAAAAATGTTTCCTTGTGTACAGTTAATTCACAATGTTGTGCTAGTTTCAAGCGTACAGCAAAATGAATCCATTATACATATGCATATATCCATCTTAAGAAGCTTTTCCCATATAAATCATTACAGACTATTGTATAGAGTTTTCTCTGCTATACTTATTAGTCCTTAATAGTTATCTATTTTATTAGTCTTTATTATATGTTTTATATAGTGTATGTATGTCAATCCCAATATCCCAATTTATCCCTCTCCTCTTCCCCCTTGGTACCCATAAGTTTGTTTTCTATATGTGTGAATTTATGTTTTTTTTTTTCCATTTATGTTTTATAAATAAGTTAATTTATACCTTTTTTTTAGGTATCACATATAAGTGGTATCATATTGTATTTGTCTTTCTCTATCTGACTTACTTCACTCAGAATGACAATCTCTAGGTCCACCCATGTTGCTGCAAAAGGCACTCAATTCAGTTCAGTTCAGTTCAGTCGCTCAGTCGTGTCCGACTCTTTGTGACCCCATGGACCGAGGCACGCCAGGCCTCCCTGTCCATCATCAACTCCTGGAGTCCACCCAAACCCATGTCCATCGAGTCGATGATGCCATTCAACCATCTCATTCTCTGTCGTGCCCTTCTCCTCATGCCCTCAATCTTTACCACCATCAGGGTCTTTTCCAGTGAGTCAGCTCTTTGTATCAGGTGGCCAAAGTACTGGAGTTTCAGCCTCAACATCAGTCCTTCCAATGAACACCCAGGACTGATCTCCTTTAGGATGGACTGGTTGGATTTCCTTGCAGTCCAAGGGACTCTCAAGAGTCTTCTCCAACTCCACAGTTCAAAAGCACCAATTCTTCTGTGCTCAGCTTTCTTTATAGTCCAACTCTCACATCCATACATGACCACTGGAAAAACCATAGCCTTGACTAGACGGACCTTTGTTGGCAAAGTAATGTCTCTGCTTTTTAATATACTGTCTAGATGGGTCATAACTTTCCTTCTAAGGAGTAAGCATCTTTTAATTTCTTTTCTGTAATTGCCATCTGCAGTGATTTTGGAGCCCAGAAAAATAAAGTCAGCCACTGTTTCCCCATCTACTTGCCATGAAGTGATGGGACTGGATGCCATGATCTCAGTTTTCTGAATGTTGAGCTTTAAAAGCCAACTTTTTCACTCTCCTCTTTCACTTTCATCAAGAGCCTCTTCAGTTCTTCTTCACTTTCTGCCATAAGGGTGGTGTCATGCAAAAGGCACTATTTCGCCCCTTTTACGGGTAAGTAATGTTTCATTTATATCTGTACCACATCTTCTTTATCCACCCTTCTGTTGGTGGACATGCAGCGATCAAAGCAGTATGGCGCCGGCACAAAAACAGAAAATACATCAGTGAAATAGGACACAAAGTCCAGAGATAAACCCATGCGCTTATGGTCACCTAATATATACAAGGTAAAAATAGACACTGGAGAAAAGAAAGGAACTTCAATATATGATACTGGAAGACTAGAGCTACATGTAAAATAATGAAATTAGAACATTCTCTAACATTATACAGAATAATGGATTAAACATCTAAATGTAAGACCAGATACTATAAAACTCTTAGAGGAAACAGGCAGAAAACTTCTGGGCATAAATCTCAGCAAGATCTTTTCTGATTCACCTCCTAGAGTAATGAAAATAAAAACAAAAATAAACAAATGGGACCTAATTAAACTTAAGAAGCTCTTGCACAGCATAAACAAAACAAAATAACAACCCTCAGAATGGGAGAAATGTTTGCAAATTAAGCAACCTGAAAGGAATTAAATCTCCAAAACATACAAACAGTTCATGCAGCTCAATATCAAAGAAAAAAAAAAAAAAACTCAATCAAAAATTGTGGGGAAGATCTAAGAAGACATTTCTCCACAAAAGACATATAGATGGCCAAAAGCACATGAAAAGTGCCGCTCAACAATCACTAAGTATTAGAGAAATGTGAATCAAAACTACAATGAGGTATCACCTCACACCGCCAGAATTGCCATGATTAAAAAATCTACAAACAATAAATGATTGGGAGGGTGGGAATATAATGTTCTCCATTATGAAGAACAGTATAGAGTTTCCTTAAAAGACTAAAAATAGAGCTATCATACGATTCAGCAATCCTAATCCAGAGAGAAAGGTAATCCAAAAAGATACATGCACCCCAGTGCTTACTGCAGCAGTATTTACAATAGGCAGGACACAGAAGCACCAAGATTAGCACTTGGGTCAAGATCAGCAATGCTGGTGGACATTACCCACTCCTTTGAGGTCCTGAATAGGAAAAAAGGCAGAGGACGGGTGAATTCTCTCTCTGTTTGAACTGGGACATCTATGTTTTGCTTGTGGAAGTCAATATTTCTAGTTCTCAGGCATTTGGATTCAGACTTGGACTTAGACCACTGGTTGCCCTGCCTCTTTGGAGTTGGACTGAATTACACTACCTGCTTTCCTGGTTCTTCAATTTGCAGACAATACATCATGGGATTTCTCAATCTCCATAACCATGTGTGCCCTTTCTTCTAATAAATCTCTCTCTCTCCATGAATACACATTTATTTTTCTTTTCTGGAGAACCCCATCTATATAGGCAGTGTGCAACAGCACACAACAAATTCACAATATTTAGCTTAGAAGACAAGGCACATGATTATATATAGTATGAGTTAATCTATGTAGAGTTCAAGACCAGGCAAACTAAAACAATGTTATAAATGTGTATATACACAGTAAAATAAATAAGCAGGGAGTTGTTATAACAGAGATCAGGAGAGTGATCATTTTTTCAGGAAGAAACATTTTTGGAGAGGAACAGTAAGAAATGTCAAGGGTGCCAAAAACAATCTTTTTTTAACAAGGTGGTGATCATACAGATATTCATGAATCATTTTTAAATGAATCATACATTTGATCACTCATGTGCATATAATGCATGAGTGATCAAATATATATTTCACACTGTAGTAAAAATCAAACCAGCTTGAATTTTACACAGCACAGAACTGAACAAAGAAATAGGTAGTGGGGGAATAGGAAAAAAATTAAGAACATAGAGAAAAGAATTGGTTTATTTTCCCAGGATCTCAATAAAACATTTAGCTAAATATTTCTTGGCTTAGTTCAAATTTATAAAAGGCTTAACAAATGAGATTGACTTCTATAATAAAGAGACAAGATACCTGAAGAGCCACGGCACAGACAGCTTAATTGGCTTTCATTAAGATTTTGATTATATTGGCATATATAGTTATGTAATGTGGCATATGATACTCAGACTATCAGGTTAGTAAATGACTTCAGTATTGACTGTGGCTTTTGGAAATTAGGTGATTAGTGGTTTAGGAGCAAAAGGAAATAAAATAAAAGAAGATGGAAAGAAATAAAGGAGCACTCAGAAAATTTTGTCTAGTCATTGTAAGATATTAATCTTTGCCATATTATTTTTTTCTCTCACTTAGGTTATGCTTTCAATTAAAATATAATTTTAGGCATTGTAGAAGACTTCAAATACTCACTTTGGTATAGTTCATAAAAGTCTTTTATTAATATTCCTCTTTTTAGAGCTGAAATAGGGAAAATCTTCCTTTTCTCTTAGTTTTAAAGGTGGTGTTTTGTACATGCTGCTAAGTCACCGCAGTCGTGTCTGACTCTGTGCAACCCCATAAAATGGCAGCCCACCAGACTCCCCCGTCCCTGGGATTCTCCAGGCAAGAACACTGGAGTGGGTTGCCATTTCCTATGTTTTGTACATAGAGCTCTAACTCCCAGAGACCTCTTTAAGAATCCATGAGGAACTGTTTCCAAAATTAAGACACAATCTTTAAAATTACTTAAGTAAAATTAAAAATGACACTTGAAGCCCATTTGACTTTTTTCACCTACTTAAGCCACTACAAATTGTAAATTTTCTACTGCATAATCATTCCTAAAGGAAGGAAACATTATATTTGTATGCCCTTTGCCAAGCCTAAAGTGGGGGAAAAAGTGTACCTTGTGTGTAGCACATATACCTCCTATTGGTGCTGTCTGCGTATAATGCATATTAGCATGTATGAGCTGTGGTGATATATATATATATATTTTTTTTTTCCAGCAGTGAAGTCAATACTGGTCCTGTTCATCAGTAAAAATGTTCAGTTACCGACACACACAGATACACACACACATTAATTGAGAGACACTATTAAATGAAATGACAGAATAAACAATCCAAATAATCTCCTCATAAGAGACATTTAGGAATGCTAGTTTAAAAATTATAAATAGTCTCTCAATTATATGAATTAGCTCTCAAGAAAATAAAGAAAATCTCTAGGTACCAAAATGAAAAGAAAGCCAAAACTAAAGCAGTTAATTAGAATGAAATCTGTAGTTAACTTCAAAATCTTCCTAAACCCTAATATTCAAGAATTTGGATATTAATGGCTGCAATAGTATAGATATTGAAGCCCTGGGGGGCCATGAAAGGACTAAACTGCCACAATAATACCAGCACAGAGTTATCTACCACCAATAGAAGAATATAAAGAGAAAAATCATGAGTTTAACCTGACCTCCAATTGGAAAATATCACCCATGAAATTATAACTAAACATCTACACCCTCATGAATTTATAGATTTGAAGATCCTTGGAATACCAATCAGAAGTAAAGACAACTTATTTGTACCATGACCCTCAATTAGGACTGCACAAAATTTCTACGTATAACATGATATAAAATGAGTCAACACAAAAATAAATGTGGTACAGTGAAAGACTGAGAAGACTTAGATGCCTAAAATTTTCAGAATGGGATTTTGGAATATATAGTATAAAATATATAGCTAAAATTTAGTTGGAGACAAAACTAGGAAAAGGAAGAAAACAGAACAAATCCCTCCAAACTATGAAGAATATTATTCAAATTATCAAATATAATTTCTTGAAATCACAAATACAATTTCTGCAATTACATAGGTAATGAATTAGATGAACAGTTTAGATACAGCTAAGAAAAATTTAGTAAGCTCAAAAATAAAACAGATGAAGTTACCTAAATTGACACAGATGGAAGATAAATGGAAAATAAAAATTTTAAAATATGGAGAAGAGACAGAAAATATTTAAAAATTCTAAGAGTTCAAGAGAAACAGATAAAAAGATGGAGGAGAGATAGTATTCAGAGAGATAATAGGTGATGATTTCCAGAATTAATGAAAGATGTGTCATTAATTAATTAATGAAATATTTAAAAGAACAAAAATACACAATGAATATTTATATAACTGGAAATAAACATTTAAGGTGCCAAAGGCAAAAAGATTTTTCAGCTGACCCTTGAAAAACATGGGTTTGAACTACATGGATCCACTTATTCAAAGTTTTTTTCAATAGTAAACACCACAGTGCTATATGAGCCACCGTTGGTTGAGTCTGTTGATGTGGAAATACAGATACAGAGGAACCATGTATATGAAGGGCCAACTTAAGTTTCACATGGACTTCTGAGTGCATGGAAGGTCAGTCCCCCTACAAGCCCCAGATTACTATAAGATCTGTTGTATTTTATTTTCAAATTTCAACTATACACCACAGTGTTACTAACTGTAATGAATGTGCCATACATTACGTCCCTAGAACTTGTTCCTTTTAATGAGGGGTTATGTTCTTTGAGCAACATCGACCAATTTCCCACATCCATTCCCCAAATCCTTGGTAAACACGCTAGCCTCTGTGCATATGAGCTTGGCTTTTATTTCCCACATATAAGCGATATAACACAGCATTTGTCTAACTTACTTCACTTAGCATAATGCCCTCAACGTCCAACTACGGTGTCACTAACGGCAGCACTTCCTTCTTTCTCCTGATTGACTCATGTTCTGTTGGACACATATATACACACTTTTTTTCTTTTTCTTTGTCTAGCCATCCCTTAACAAACATATAGGTTGTTCACTTACCTTGGTCACTGTGAATAATGGTTACCATGAATAATGCTGCAATAACCATGGAAATGCAGATATATCTTCAAGATCCTCTTTTCAGAAATTGAATTGATAGATTGTCCATCTAGTCAAGGCTATGGTTTCTCCTGTGGTCATGTATGGATGTGAGAGTTGGACTGTGAAGAAGGCTGAGTGCCGAAGAATTGATGCTTTTGAACTGTGGTGTTGGAGAAGACTCTTGAGAGTCCCTTGGACTGCAAGGAGATCCAATCAGTCCACTCTGAAGGAGACCAGTCCTGGGATTTCTTTGGAAGGAATGATGCTAAGACTGAAACTCCAGTACTTAGGCCACCTCATGCGAAGGGTTGACTCATTGGAAAAGACTCTGATGCTGGGAGGGATTGGGGGCAGGAGGAGAAGGGGACGACAGAGGATGAGACGGCTGGGTGGCATCACTGACTCGATGGACGCGAGTCTGAGTGAACTCCGGGAGTTGGTGATGGACAGGGAGGCCTGGCGTGCTGCGATTCATGGGGTCGCAAAGAGTCGGACACGACTGAGTGACTGAACTGAACTGAACTGAAGTGAAGGTAGTTCTAATTTACATTTTTTAAGGAACCTCCATAATGTTTTACATAATTGTTGTTGTTCAGTTATTAAGTTGTATCTATTTGTGACCCATGGATTGCAGCATGCCAGGATTCCCTGTCAATCACCGTCTCCCAGAGTTTACTCAAACTCATGTCCATTGAGTTGGTAATGCCATGCAACAATCTCATCCTCTGCCATCCCCTTCTCTTCCTGCCCTCAATCTTTCCCAGCATAAGGATCTTTTCCTAGGAGTCGGCTCTTCACATCAGGTGGCCAAACATTGGAGCTTCAGCATCAGTCCTTCCAGTGAGTATTTGGGGTTGATTTCCTTTAGGATTGATGGGTTTGATATCTTGTACAAGGGACAGTTTTCCATAGTGGCTGCACCAATTTACATTCTCACCTAGAGTGCATAAGCATTCTTTCTCTTAACATCCTTCCTGACATGTTATCTTGAGCTTTTGATAGTCATTCTAACAGGCATGATGTGATAGCTCATTATGGTTTTATGTTTTCCTGATTATTAGTGATAGTGAACACCTTTTCATGTAACTGTTGGCCAGGTATTGTTTTTGGAATGCCTTCTCTGGAAAAATGTCTATTTAGTTCCTCTGCCCATTTTGAAATCAAATGGCTTTATTTTTTCCTATCAAGTTGTATTAATTCTTTATATATTTTGGATATTAACTCATCAGATATATGATTCACAAGTATTTCTACCATTAAATCACACTTGATTATAGTGTAAGATTCTTTTAGTGTGCTGTTAAATTTGGTTTACTAATATTTTGTTGACGATTTTTACATCTATATTAATCAGGGATATTGGTCTTTAGTCTTCCTTTCTTGTATCATCTTATTTGGCTCTGGTTTTAGGGAAATGCTATCCTTGTTAAATGAATGCAGAGTATTCCATTTCTTCGAGCTTGACCAATTTTTTATGTATAATCAGTATCTTAACTGCAAAGGGTCTTACCTTTGCATTTCTGTGGAATCAGTTGTATCATCTGATTCATTTCTGATTTCGAGTCTTCTCTCTTTTAGTCTTGCATCTAACCAAAGTTTTGATTATCGTTTCAAAGAAACAGCTCTTAATTTCATTGTTCTTTTCCATTGTCTTTTTAATCTCTTTTTAACTTATTTCCCCTGTGATCTTTGTAATTGTCTTCCTCCTCCTAATTTGGGGCTTCATTTCTTCTTCTTCTTTTTAACTAATTTGTTGTAGTTTAAAGTTAGTGCTCATTTGAAATTTTTCTTGTTTCTTGAAAGAAGTTCTGTATCTTTTGACTGGAGAATTTACTCCATTTACTTAAATAGTTTATTGGTAGGTATGGACTTAATATCACCATTTTGTTAACTGTTTTCTGAATTTTTTTGTAATTACTTTGTTACTTTCTTTTCTCCTGATTTTTTTCTTCTATGATTTGAAGATTGCACCATACATCACAAATCCATGGCATTCCTGGATTTCTTTCCCCTTCTCTTTTGTGTATCTACTACAGATTTTTGCTTTGTGTTTACCATGAAGCTTACATAAAACTGTTTATAAAATAAAATAGTCTATTTTAAGGTGATAACTACTTAAGTTCTAATGCAAACTGAAGCTGTTTTTTTCTTTTTAACACTGCTTGCCCATATTTTGTTTTCGATGTCTCAGATTAATATTTTTACTTTGTGTATGCATTAACAGATTATTGTATTTGTCTTTTAATCTTCATATACTTATAAGTGATTTATATACTCTGAATACTCTGAAGTTAACTGTGTATTTACTTTCACTGGGTTTCCCTGATAGCTTAGTTGGTAAAGAATCTGCCTGCAATGCAGGAGACCCTGGTTCAAATCCTGGGTCGGGAAGATCCCCTGGAGAAGGGATAGGATACACACTCTAGTATTCTGGCCTGGAGAATTCCATGGACTGTATAGTCCATGGGGTCGCAAAGATTCAGGCATGACTGAGTGACTTTCACTTCACTTCACTTCACTTATTTTCACCAGTGAGATTTATTATTTCATATGTTTTGCTTTTACTAACTAGTGTTCCTTTGCTTCTTCTTGAAGAAGTTCCTTTAATATTTCTTATAAGGACAGTCTAGTGGTGATGATCTCTTTCAGCTTTTACTTATCTGGAAAATCCAGACTTTCTTACCTCTTTTGATATGGGTCTCTTCTTTTTTTTATTTTATTTTATTTTATTTTTTAATTTTTTTTAAAATCTTTAATTCTTACATGTGTTCCCAAACATGAACCCCCCTCCCACCTCCCTCCCCATAACATCTCAGTGGGTCATCCCCATGCACCAACCCCAAGCATGCTGTATCCTGCGTCAGACATAGACTGGCGATTCAATTCTTACATGATAGTATACATGATAGAATGCCATTCTCCAAAATCATCCCACCCTCTCCCTCTCCCTCTGAGTCCAAAAGTCCGTTATACACAGCTGTGTCTTTTTTCCTGTCTTGCATACAGGGTCATCATTGCCATCTTTCTAAACTCCATATATATGTGTTAGTATACTGTATTGGTGTTTTTCTTTCTGGCTTACTTCACTCTGTATAATCGGCTCCAGTTTCATCCACCTCATTAGAGCTGATTCAAATGTATTCTTTTTAACGGCTGAGTAATACTCCATTGTGTATATGTACCACTGCTTTCTTATCCATTCATCTGCTGATGGACATCTAGGTTGTTTCCATGTCCTGGCTATTATAAACAGTGCTGCGATGAACACTGGGGTACATGTGTCTCTTTCAATTCTGGTTTCCTCGGTGTGTATGCCCAGCAGTGGGATTGCTGGGTCATAAGGTAGTTCTATTTGCAATTTTTAAAGGAATCTCCACACTGTTCTCCATAGTGGCTGTACTAGTTTGCATTCCCACCAACAGTGTAGGAGGGTTCCCTTTTATCCACACCCTCTCCAGCATTTATTGCTTGCAGATTTTTGGATCGCTGCCATTCTGACTGGTGTGAAGTGGTACCTCATTGTGGTTTTGATTTGCATTTCTCTGATAATGAGTGATGTTGAGCATCTTTTCATGTGTTTGTTAGCCATCCGTATGTCTTCTTTGGAGAAATGTCTATTTAGTTCTTTGGCCCATTTTTTGATTGGGTCATTTATTTTTCTGGAATTGAGCTGCATAAGTTGCTTGTATATTTTTGAGATTAGTTGTTTGTCAGTTGCTTCATTTGCTATTATTTTCTCCCATTCAGAAGGCTGTCTTTTCTCCTTGCTTATAGTTTCCTTTGTTGTGCAGAAGCTTTTAATTTTAATTAGATCCCATTTGTTTATTTTTGCTTTTATTTCCAGTATTCTGGGAGGTGGATCATAGAGGATCCTGCTGTGATTTATGTCTGAGAGTGTTTTGCCTATGTTCTCCTCTAGGAGTTTTATAGTTTCTGGTCTTACATTTAGATCTTTAATCCATTTTGAGTTTATTTTTGTGTGCAGTATTAGAAAGTGATCTAGTTTCATTCTTTTACAAGTGGTTGACCAGTTTTCCCAGCACCACTTGTTAAAGAGATTGTCTTTACTCCATTGTATATTCTTGCCTCCTTTGTCAAAGATAAGGTGTCCATATGTGTGTGGATTTAAAAGGAAGAATTGGAGAACCCCAGAGTTAGTAGAAGGAAAAAAATCTTAAAAATTAGGGCAGAAATAAATGCTAAAGAAACAAAAGAGACCATAGCAAAAATCAACAAAGCCAAAAGCTGGTTCTTTGAAAGGATAAATAAAATTGACAAACCACTAGCCAGACTCATCAAGAAGCAAAGAGAGAAAAATCAAATCAATAAAATTAGAAATGAAAATGGAGAGATCACAACAGACAACACAGAAATACAAAGGATCATAAGAGACTACTATCAGCAGTTGTATGCCAATAAAATGGACAACGTGGAAGAAATGGACAAATTCTTAGAAAAGTACAATTTTCCAAAGCTGAACCAGGAAGAAATAGAAAATCTTAACAGACCCATCACAAGCACGGAAATTGAAACTGTAATCAGAAATCTTCCAGCAAACAAAAGCCCAGGTCCAGATGGCTTCACAGCTGAATTCTACCAAAAATTTCGAGAAGAGCTAACACCTATCCTCCTCAAACTCTTCCAGAAAATTGCAGAGGAAGGTAAACTTCCAAACTCATCCTATGAGGCCACCATCACCCTAATACCAAAACCTGACAAAGATGTCACAAAAAAAGAAAACTACAAGCCAATATCACTGATGAACATAGATGGGTCTCTTCTTGTTCATCTAATGTGTAGGAGTCACTCAATTCGTTTCTGGATTTCTTTCAGAGAGAAGTACTACATGTATAGCTGTATGTTTAATGTTTGTGGGAGGAAGGAAGTTCAGGAACCTCCTGTATCACCATCTTTAAAAAGTCCTCTTTCAGAAAATAGATTTTAAATCATCCACAAAAGAAAGGCAATTTTAGTAGAAATTATGATGATCAGACTGACACCAGACTATCAATCACAAGGATAGACTCTAACAAGAGCAGAAAAATAAGAATTGTGGGGGAAAGCACTTAATAAAACAGAGACACTATATTAACTATGTACAACTTTATAGCCAATTAATTTTTATTGAATAAAAATGAGATAAAGATAATTTAAATAAATGTTAATTGATTAAAGTTTGCCACTTATGAATACTTACTAAATAAATTTCTAAAGAATTTGCATAGGAAATATAGTATAAATAATATATAGAAAAGAAGGGATGAAACATAAGAAATAGTGACTGGAAAATAATCTGAAAAAGAATCACTGTGCTGTACATTTAAAATATTGTAAATAAATTATAATTCAAAAAATTAAAGAAAAGTAGTGGGTGAAAGGATTGATAAATGTGTATGCAATTTAAACATAGTAAATAAAAAACAATAATAATATCTGGCAAGCCATTCAACATCAGAGTAATTCAAGTCTACACCCCTACCACCGATGCCAAAGAAGCTAAAGTTGATCAGTTCTATGAAGACCTAGAAAACCTCCTAGGACTAACATCAAAAAAAGATGTTCTATTCATCACTGGGGATTGGAAAACAAAGTAGGAAGTCAAGAGATACCTGGAGTAATAGGCAAGTTTGGTCTTAAAGAACAAAATGAAGCAGGTCAGAGATAACTAAATTTTGCCATGATAATGCATTAGTCATAGCAAATACCCTTTTTTTAAACAATACAATAGACAACTTTACACATGGACATCACCAAATGGTCAATATTGAATTCAAATTGATTACATTCTTTGTAGCTGAAGAAGGTGAAGCTCTATAACGCCAGCAAGAGTAAGACCTGGAGCTGACTGTGGCTCAGATTATCACCTTCTTATAGAAAAATTCAGACTTAAACTGAAGAAAGTGGGAAAAACCACTAGGCCAGCCAGTTCATATCAGTTCAGTTGCTCAGTCATGTCAGACTCTTGGCTATCCCATGGACTGTGGCAAGCCAGGCCTCCCTGTCCATTACCAACTCCCAGAGTTTACTCAAACTCATATCAATTGAGTCAGGGATGCCATCCAACCATCTCATCCTCTGTCGTCCCCTTCTCCTCCCCTCACTATTTCCCAGCATCAGGGTCTTTTCAAATGAGTCAGTTCTTCACATCAAGTGGCCAAAGTATTGGAGTTTCAGCTTCAACATCAGTCCTTCCAATGAATACTCAGGACTAATTTCCTTTAGGATGGAATTGTTGGATCTCCTTGCAGTCCAAGGGACTCTCAAGAGTCTTCTCCAACACCACAGTTCAAAAACATCTGGACAAACCAAAGCTTTGACTAGACGGACCTTTGTTGGAAAAGTAATGTCTCTGCTTTTTAATGTGCTATCTAGGTTGGTCATAACTTTTCTTTCAAGGAACAAGTGCCTTTTATTTCATGGCTGCAGCCACCATTAGCAGTGATTTTGGAGCCCAAGAAAATAAAGTCTCTCACTGTTTCCACAGTTATCCCATTTGTTTTCCAAGAAGTGATGGGACTGGATGCCATGATCTTAGTTTTCTGAATATTGAGTTTTAAGCCAACTTTTTCACTCTCCTCTTTCACTTTCAACAAGAGGTTCTTTAGTTCTTCTTTGCTTTCTGACATAAGGGTGATGGTCACCAGCATATCTGAGGTTATTGATACTTCTCCCGGCAATCTTGATTTCAGCTTGTGCTTCATCCACTCCAGAATTTCTCATAATGCACTCTGCATATAAGTTAAATAAGCACTATGACAATATATAGCCTTGACGTATTCCTTGTGCTATTTGGAATGGTCTTTTCCATTGAGTCAGCTCTATTCATCAGGTGGCCAAAATCTTTGAAATTTAGCTTCAGCATCAGTTCTTCCAATGTTGGCTGGAAGCATCAGTTCAGGGTTGATTTCCTTTAGGATTGATTGGTTTGATCTCCTTGCAGTGGAAGGGACTCTCAATAATCTTCTCCAGGATCATAATTCAAAAGCATCAGTTTTGGGGAGCTCAGTCTTCTTTATGGTCAAACTGTTATATCTGTACATGATTTCTGGGAAAAAAAAAAAACCAGCTTTGACTATACAGACCTTTGTTGGCAAAGTGATGTCTCTGATTTTTAATATGTTGTCTAGGTTTGTTATAGCTGTCCTTCCAAAAAGCAAGTGTCCATTAATTTCATGGTTGCAGTCACCATCTGCAGTGATTTTTGAGCCCAAGAAAATAATCTGTCACTGCTTCCACTTTTTCCCCTTCTATTTCCAATGAAGTGATGGGACCAAACGCCACAATCTTGGTTTTTTTTTTTAATGCTGAGTTTTAAGCTAGATATTTAACCCCCATCAAGAAGCGCTTTAGTCCTGTTCACTTTCTGCCGTTCAAATGGTATCATCATTGCATATCTGATGTTGTTGATATTTCTCCTGGAAATCTTGATTCCAGCTCATGATTCATCCAGTTTGGAAATTTATATATATACACACACACACACACACACATTATATATGTACCATATATATTTGTATAGTTGTAGAGACTGAGTATTTGAACCCAGATCATTTGGTTCATAGACTTGTTCATAATTATTTCCTTGTGTGCATGCTAAGTTGCTTCAGTCGTGTCTGACTCTATGCGACCCTATGGACTGTAGCTCGCCCAGCTCCTCTGTCCATGGGGAGTCTCCAGGCAAGAATACTGGAGTGGGTTGCCATGCCCTCCTCCAGGGGATCTTTCTGATCCAGGTATTGAACCAGTGTCTTTACCACTAAGCCACTAGGGAAGCCCGCTAATATTACCTTAGTCACTGTCATTATGAATTCATATTATTAAGAAACATTAATGAATTCACATTATTAAGAAAATGTTGTGTTACACTGGGATAAATAAAGATGCCAAATGATCAATATAGAAAGCCTAGAATTTGGCTCAAAGTTGAATGAATATTTGCTATACAGCAGAGATGGTTTTGACCAATCAGGATAGGGTGTGTAGTTTCAGATATTTGAAAAAAAATGTGCTTAGTTTACTGTATAAAATAATCAAATTCTCTAGACCATTTAAAATTAGTTACAGATAATTTCAAGGCTAATGAATATCAACCATATCAATATCAATATGAATATATAACACTCATGTATAATATATATTTTTTAAATTTTAGTTTCCAAAGGATATTTAAAGAAGACAGAAACAAAAACAGGGAAGAAAAAACTTATAAATATGACCATGTTAAAATGAAAACCATCTGTATTTCTATAAATAAAAAACAAGGAGAAACAAGTGACAAAATATAAGGATCTTGACAAACACATAAATATATTTGGTATTCAGAATATCTTTATTAAAAAATCACTACCTACTACTACTATTATTATATAATACTTTAATTTATTCCTTATGCTGTACATTTTAGCCCCATGACTCATTTGTTTTGTACCTGGAAGCTTGTACTTCTTATTCTTTCTCACCTATTTCACCCATCACTCTAACACCCTTAGCTCTGGTGACTGCTTATTTGTTCTCTAGATCTATGTGTCTATTTTTTTTTTGTTGTTGTTGTTATATTTATTCACTTTTTAAAAAATATTTCACATATCACTGACATCAATCATACAGTATTCACGTTTCATTGAGTTATCTCACTTCACATAAAATCTCCTGAGTCCATTCATGTTATTCCAAATGGCAAGATGTTATTCCTTTTATGGTTAAATAATATTCATATATATATATGTGGTATATACATACAACATCTATTTTATCTATTCATCTATCAATGGATAGTTACTTTGATGTAGTAAAATTATATATATATATATATATTTTAAATATTATAGTTTATATTTATTCTATATTTATGCATAGCATATCATAATCCTATGCTGTATTCATAAATTCTATTCATATTATTTATAACAATGAATAATGAGTAATAAATAAATTACTATGATTAGTAGGCAGCCAAGAAAAATCAGCATGTTAGTATATTTAATAAAGATGACTGCACTATCTTCATAAAGCAAATATTCTTTCCTTTCATATATTCTTACATACACACATGCATATGTGTTGAAGTAAACAACTATAATAATATTATGGCAACGATATATACAGGACTGAAACAATAGGAAACATCCCATATGTCCACTGTCAAAACAATTTATAACAAATCATGATTTTACAGTACAGTGAATTTCCAGATGTTCAAGCTGGTTTTAGAAAAGGCAGAGGAACCAGAGATCAAATTGACAACATTGACTGCATCATTGAAAAAGCAAGGGGGTTCCAGAAGAACATCTATTTCTGCTTTATTGACTATGCCAAAGCTTTTGACTGTGTGGATTACAATAAACTGTGGAAAATTCTGAAAGAGATGGGAATACCAAACTACCTGACCTGCCTCTTGAGAAACCTATATGCAGGTCAGGAAGCAACAGTTGGAATGGGAAATGGAACAACAGACTGATTCCAAATAGTAAAAGGAGTACATCAAGGCTGTATACTGTCACCCTGCTTATTTAACTTATATGCAGAGTACATCATGAGAAACGTTGGGCTGGAAGAAGCACAAGCTGGAATCAAGATTGCCGGGAGAAATATCAATAACCTCGGATATGCAGATGACAACACCCTTATGGCAGAAAGTGAAGAGGAACTAAAGAGCCTCTTGATGAAAGTGAAGAGGAGAGTGAAAAAGTTGGCTTAAAGCTCAACATTCAGAAAAGAAGATCATGGCATCTGGTCCCATCACTGCATGGGAAATAGATGGGGAAATAGTGGAGACAATGTCAGACTTTATTTTTGGGGGCTCCAAAATCACTGCAGATGGTGATTGCAGGCATGAAATTAAAAGACACTTACTCCTTGGAAGGTAAGTTATGACAAACCTAGACAGCATATTAAAAGGCAGAGACATTACTTTGCCGACTAAGGTCCATCTATTCAAGGCTATGGTTTTTCCAATAGTCATGTATGCATGGGAGAGTTGGACTGTGAAGAAAGCTGAGCACCGAAGAATTGATGCTTTTGAACTGTGGTGTTCAAGAGAAGACTCTTGAGAGTCCCTTGGACTGCAAGGAGATCCAACCAGTCCATTCTAAAGGAGATCAGTCCTGGGTGTTCTTTGGAAAGAATGATGCTAAAGCTGAAACCCAGTACTTTGGCCACCTCATGCGAAGAGTTGACTCATTTGAAAAGACTCTGATGCTGGGAAGGATTGGGGGTAGGAGGAGAAGGGGATTACAGAGGATGAGACGGCTAGATGGCATCACCGACTCGATGGACGTGAGTTTGAGTGAACTCCAGGAGTTAGTGATAGACAGGGAGGCCTAGCGTGCTGCGCTTCATGTAGTCACAATGAGTCGGACATGACTGAGCGGCTGAACTGAACTGAACTGAGGTTCCCTATAGACTTTACTATGACTCGAGAAAATGCAAAGTCTCTATATGGTAATTTAAAGCAAAAAAAGGTGAGGAATCAGAAGATGGATAATTTAATAACAGCAAAGGATGATTTGATGATTTTGGAAAATGGTTTGGCTTTTTTTAAAATGTCATGATAATAGGAAAGGCAGCTTCTGCCAACTAAGTATTAGCAAACAAGTTCCCAGACAACATTAAGAAAATCATTGAGGTGAAAAAAATTTCTCTCTCAGCAAGCTTATCATGCAGATAAAAATGCTCTATTCTCCAAAAGATAAATAAAGAAAAGCCACAAAGGGTATTTGTTAGCAAGGAAGAGAATCAAACACCAAGATTTAAGGCAGGAAGGAATAGGCTAATTTTACTCTTTTGTGAAAATGCAATTGGGTTTATGATCAGAATTGCCCTATATATAAAGCTACTAATCATAAGACATAAAGGGAAAAGAAAAACAGCAGCTTCCAGCATTTTAGTTGCACAAGAAGAAGGCCTGGACACTTAGAACACTTTCCCTGCACTGTTTTCATTGATGATTCGTCCCTGAAGTAAGGAAGTTCCTTGCCAGTAAGGGACTTCTTTTTAAAGTTCTTTTGATATTGGACAATGCCCTTTGCCAGGAATACATCAGTTCAACACCAAATTACATCAACACTGATGTTCAACACTGAAAGTACATCAGTTCAACATCAAAGACATCGAAAGTGGTCTGCTGCTGCTGCTGCTGCTAAGTCGCTTCAGTTGTGTTTGACTCTGTGCGACCCCATAGACGGCAGCCCACCAGGCTCCCCGGTCCCTGGGATTCTCCAGGCAAGAATACTGGAGTGGGTTGCCATTTCCTTCTCCAATGCATAAAAGTGAAAAGTGAAAGTGAAGTTGCTCAGTCGTATCCGACTCTTAGCGATCCCATGGACTGCAGCCCACCAGGCTCCTCCGTCCATGGGATTTTCCAGGCAAGAGTACTGGTGTGGTCTACTTGCCCACAAATACAAAATCACTAATTCAGTCCCTATATCTAGGGGTCATAAGGACCTTTAAGGTTCATTAAACACAGCACTCTATGGAGAGGATTGTCAATGCTGTAGAAAAATAAAAATCTCAAGAAAGAAAACATCATGTAAGTCTGGAAAGATTACACCACTGAAGATGCCGTCATTGTTATAGTAAAAGCCATAAAAGCCATCAGACCCAAGACAATAAATTCCTTCCAAAGAAAACTGACTAGATACTGCACTGACTTCAAAGTATTCTGAGAGAGCCAATCAAGAAAGTCATGAGAGAGATTGTGGATGCAATTTTAAAAAATAGGGGTGTGGTAGAGGGGTCAGGGCAGGTGAAGAATGTTGGATACATTCAAGAGCTATTAGACACCACAGCAGAGAAATTACCAAAGGCACCTTGCTGGAGGGGTGTGTTCTGAACCAGTGCCAAACAAGGAAGAGGAAGATGTAGAAGCAGTGCCAGAAAACTAGTTGATATTAGGCAATCCAGCAGGAGGGTTCTGACTTTTCAAGACTGCTTCTGACTTCTTTTATGACATGGATGCTTTGATGATATGGGCACTAAAACTAAAGCAAACAGTGGAAGAGGAACTGGTGCTGTATACAAATATTTTTTAGACAAATGAAAAAAAATAGTCAGAAATTATAATGTATTTCCATAAAGTTACACTGAATGTGTCTGCCTCACCTTCAACCTTTTCCACCAATTCTGCCTCTGCCATCCCTGAAACATCAATACCAACCCCTCTTTTTCCTCCTTCTCCTCAGTCTAGTCAACATGAAGACAATGGGGACAAAGACCTTTGTGATGATCCACTTCCATTTAATATATAGTAATCAATCATGAGGTCATACATTTGTATGATACATTTGTGTATCTTTGTGTGAAGGTTTAATAACTGTATCCCAAAAAATGTGAAACGTTTTTGCATCATGACCATCATTATCTAAGTTTTAATTGTGTATGAGCCTTGTATGGAAGATGACAGCCTATCCTACAAAGGCATAAAGTAAGTGATATTGATATAAAAATAATAATTTTAGCTTTCTTACTATTTTATAGCTTTGCTTTCAAAGAATTACATGACTATAGCATGTGATACTCTATCATAATTGGAGAAACTACATGTCCGCCTATCATCACAAGTGCCTTTTTTAAGAAATGAAATGTTTCTAATACTGTATTATGCATATATCTAATACAATATACCATAAAGACGTTCAATGATTTGTTAGCATTTAGGCCAGACTACCATAAAGCAAGTACATGGCTTCTTCTTTGTTACAAGTACAGGAATTACTATACTTGTAAATAAATAAGGATTTCTTTTTCCCCCATTAACTTTCCTTTTCCATTTGTTTTCTTTTTCCCCCTTTGTTTTTTAAAATCTTTATTGGAGTATGGTTGCTTTACAATGCTGTGTTAGTTTACTATACAGCAAAGCAAATAAGCTATATGTATACATATATTCCCTATCACCTTTTTAAAAATTAATTTCTTAATTTTAATTGGAGGATAATTACTTCACAATACTGTGGTGGTTTTACCTCATTCAATTTTTAATATTTGATGTGTAGTGTTATTAATGCACTTCCCTGGTGGTTCAGACAGTAAAGAACCTGCCTACAATGCGGGAGACCTGGGTTTGATCACTGGATTGGGAAGATCACCTGGAGGAGGGCAAGGCAACCCACTCCAGTATTCCTGTCTGGAGAATCTCCATGACAGGAGCCTGGCAGGCTACAGTGCATGGGGTAGCAAAGAGTCAGACACAACTGAGTGATGTTAATAGTACATATAACATATTATATATTAATAATACATATAGCAATATACAGTATTTTGGATCACATAAGACAACATTGATATATGTACTGATAGGCAACTTATTTTGTAAACAGATGTAAAATTATGGTATCAATAAATACAACCCAGTAATATAAATGCATATCTCTTATGATTGTCTTAATAAAACTTTATCTAGATTACTTTATCTAGATTACTAGATTATTGTGAAATCTGTATGCACAAGAAGCAACAGTTAGAACTGGACATGGAACAACAGACTGGTTCCAAATAGGGAAAGGAGTAGGTCAAGGCTGTATATTGTAACCCTGCTTATTTAACTTATATATTTAAGTACATCATGCAAAATGCTGGGCTGAATGAAGCACAAGCTGGAATCAAGATTGCAAGGAAAAATTTCAATAACCTCAGATACACAGATGACACCACCCTTATGGCGGAAAGGGAAGAAGAACTAAAAAGCCTTTTGATGAAAGTGAAAGAGGAGAGTGAAAAAATTGGCTTAAAACTTAACATTCAGAAATTAAGATCATGACATCTGGTCCCATCACTTCATGGCAAATAGATGGGGGAACAGTGAAAACAGTGAGAGAATTTATTTGGGGGGGGGGGGCTCTAAAATCACTGCAGATGGTGACTGCAGCCATGAAATCAAAAGACACTTGCTCCTTGGAAGAAAAGCTATGATCAACCTAGATAGAATATTAAAAAGCAGAGACATTACTTTACCAACAAAGATCTGTCTAGTCAAAGCCATGGTCTTGCCAGTAGTCATGTATGGATGTGAGAACTGGACTCTAAAGAAAGCTGAGCACCAAAGGATTGCTGCATTTGAACTGTGGTGTTGGAGAAGACCCTTGAGAGTCCCTTGGACTGCAAGGAGATCCAACCAGTCCATCCTAAAGGAGATCAGTCCTAAATATTCAATGGAAGGATTGATGCTGAATCTGAAACTCCAATATTTTGGCTACTGATGTGAAGAACTGACTCATTTGAAAAGTCCCTGATGCTGGGAAAGACTGAAGGCAGGAGGAGAAGGGGACGACAGAGGATAAGATGGTTGGATGGCATCACTGACCCCATGGACATGAGTTTGAAACATGCTCTGGGAGTTGGTAATGGATAGAGAGGCCTGACGGGCTGCGGTCCATGAGGTCACAAAGAGTCGGACACTAGTTAGCAACTGAACTGAACTGAGATTACTTTTTTATAAGAATATAGTATATAATATATATAACATACACATATGTGTTAATTGACTGCTTATGTTATTATTAAGGCTTTCAGTTAACAATAGGCTATTAATAAAGTTTTGGGAGACTGCAAGTTATATGCAGTTTTCAACTGTGTGGGAAGTCAGTGCCCCAACCCAACCCTAGGATTGTTCAAATGTAAACTGTATAATAAAATACTAATAATTAATGATAATTATGAACTTGAGTTACCCTCTAAGCACAGATGACTGTCATAAACTAACTGAAAAAACAAATCACACAAAACTACTTGTTATAACTTTAAATCTACAGTGCAAAAATATAAAATGTTTGTGGGTGCAAACATATGTTATAAAGGTTTGAGAACATCTATGGAAATGTAATACTATCATCCTTTGTGTATGAAGAGGAATGGAAATTAATTAGGGAGTTTTAAAGGCACTTCAATACAATGTGTGCTTTGTATCTTAAGCTGGGTTGTAAAACATGTATGTGTACAATATTATACTCTTTGGTATTTCTTTGAAAAATTAATGATAATATAAAATAGTATAGCATGTTCATCTTTTAAAATTTTATTAATGGTTGTCAGTTTAGGGAGAAAGTAGATATTTTTAAAAAGTCAGAAATGACAACATTTATTTATGTTGCAATAAGACTGTACAGTATGTCTAATAAGACTATGAGCTTTTTATCTGCCTCTTGTAGCCTCAGTGCTGTCAAACAAATTGTAGTGATGACAGCCACTGAATATTGCTCAATATCTGAACTATAATTAAGATGATTTTGAGATAAAAAGGTAACACTATGGTGGCTTTTTAAATAATTGTTACTTTCTTTTTAATACTTTTCAAATAGAGATGCAAATTAAATGAGGATATTTCTTTAGAACAAAGCTTTTACTCTTAACTCTGGGTTTGTCTAATATCCAATTTAGTAAAGAATAGCTACCTCTCATACAGTGAATCACAGATAATCTTTAACTTCTATATGATGTATAATGCATCTTCCTGTTGGGTATTATCTCTGTGCAACTATTTTCATTTGTGGAGAATATCAAATATTATGCACTGTTGTCTTTAGGAAGGCTAAATCTCATATGGAGCAAATGACAGAAAATATGACTATCACAAGAGGATAAAGAATATTTACCTAAAGAACTTTTGGTTTTATATGACCAGGTTGTCATTTTCAATCTCTTGCCTCATCACTACCACCATCCAATACCTTCCCTACCCTTCTCAACACACACACACACACACACACACACACACACACACACACTAACTTCAGACTTTAGCACTTCTTGTAGCCTCTATCCAAGATCTTAAATTGTCCTGCTATAATTTCCTATTCTACAAAAATTCATGACCAGTTCTCAAGTCCATCATCTCTATGTCTCTAAGTACCATTTCCTCTACTCATTCTGACATCTCAAGTATCTTGATCTTTTAATATATTCAATCTATGATTTTTACTATATGCTTTACAAGCTTATTAGGAATTTCGGACCACTGATACTATTTTTTTTAATTTTCTCTTTCTTTTCACAATTTTTTTTAAATGAGTTCTACACACGTTGTTCATTTATTCTCTTTTATTCTGCAATCCCTTTCCTATGAAAGTTAAATCTTACCACTTTACTGAAACCATTTTCAAATATAATCAATCAGCATCATGCCACCAAGCCCAAGAAATACTTTGAATCCACATATTCTCTAAATATTTAAAAATTTTAAAGAAAAAAAATTTTATTTCATCTTTGTGACAATTTTAATCACACCCTATATTTTATATATAAATTTATAAGAGTATTATTTTCTTATTTTAGTGCCTATTTTTTTGTCTACTTGATTAAAACCCTCATGATTTTCAGCTTTGTACCATTTTCCAGGTAGCTGACAATAATATCAATGTTGAGAAAATTTTGGCTGACACAGCTTGCCATTTCTTACTTCTTGAGTTCTTTCTTTACTTTAGTGACACCATAATTTTCTAATTTTTTTCCTACACCCACAGATTTTCCTTCTCTGACTCCTTAAAGACTTGTCCTCCTAAAACCACATGACAGAATTCTTTTGAACTTTATCCAAAATCGTCTTTATTCTTCAGGCCAGTCTCTCTAATTAGATGATATTATTCACCCTATCAGTTTTAATTATAAGAATATACTAAGGACACTAACATTTATATAACCTCTCTTCTTTAGGTGTCTCATTATGAATGCTTAGATGATATTTATTCATTATTTCAAAAAGGTTTGTATCCTCCAAAATGTCTGCTGTACTAAATGGTGAAAAGATATGGAATAAAACTTCACAAGAATGGTAACTACACATTTTTAAAAGACATAAAATATTTATAATGTTTCACTGATAGATACATGTCTAAATTTTTCTTAAAAGCAATAATCACAAAAATTTTTTGATGTGGACTTCTTTTTTTTAAATCTTGATTTGTATTAGAATATTGCTTTCTACTTTCAGATTTGGGTTTTGGCTGCAAGGCATGTGGCATTTGAGCTTCCCAATCAAGGACTGAACCTTCACTGGCTGCATTAGAAGGTGAAGTCTTTATCACTGGACCTGCAGGGAAGTCCCTTTTAGTATTTTGTATATTTACACACTGTCATATATTTTATATATTACATTTAGCATTACTTTGTATTTGATATTGTATTCATCCTGGTTTATGAAAACTTGGAGATATTCTACTCTTTATCAATCAGGGTTTGGTGAAGGAATCTGGGCATACAGAGACCAAAATAAAAAAGAGTATAAAAAATAAGATAAAGAGATTTAAAAATTATTGCTATGGCAAGATGCATATATGCATGCTGCTTTTATTGTTTAGCTGTTGTATCCTACTCTTTGAGACTCCATGGACTATATAGCCCACCAGGGTCCTCTGTTCATGGGATTTCTCAGGCAAGAATGGGTTGCCATTTCCTTTTCCAATGTAATGCATACTTTACTAAATAAAAAGTAGTGTTCAATGGATTAATACAATATTCATCATAAAAATAGTGGACTTTTCTAGTAACAAAAAGCCTGTGATATAAATAGGGCAATATCAAGAAAAATAAGGTGGTAGAAAATAAAACAGGATAGTGTGATTTAACTAGTTTTTCTACATTTATGCATTATATTTCTTAGACAGTTGTAGTCATGTTTTTGTTTTTCTTTCCTTTTAAATGAATGTAGGAGAATCAGTAATTTTCTTTTCATTATAAAGCAATCTGTTTGGTGAAACAATATACCTAAGAGAACAAAATGGGGGAGGAGTAGGTGGACATGGAGTACATCTCTCTCCATGGATATATCAGGGATACACCTTCAGACACAGAAGTGCATGCAGAACACCAGCTAAGAGCAGACAGGAGTACCTGAACAGCAGAAAAGAATATCCAGAGCCACACAAAACTCGAGATCAAGCCCTGAGCCTTTGGACTGGGAGCACTGATTCCAAGACCCTAGACTACCAGAGAACTAACCCTAGAGAGTATAAAATAGTGAGAACTCACACAAAGGAAACCACCTGAATACAAGACCAGTAGCACCCACCACCAGTAGCACCCTGTGCCTCATCTAAACAATAAACAAAACAAAAATACAAACCCAATCATCAGCAGAGAGGATTATCACCTCACTCAGCCTTGCCCAATAGAGGAAAAACAAACAGACAAAGAAAAACTCAGCACAAATCTCACTTTGTGCTTACACAAACCTACTGGACCAACATTAGGAGGGCAGAAACCAAAAGGAAGAAAGAATTCAACCTTAAAGCCTGAGAAAAGGAGACCTCAAACACAATAAGTTAAAAAAAAAAATAATGAAAAGGCAGAGAAATACTATTTTTTTTTTCCTCATAAACCAGACTGCAGAGGCTGGTCTTTATTTAGTGGGTAAGGGGGAGCCCTCTGAAGGGATGTGAGCAGGGAGGAAGTGAGGTCCAGGCAGGAGTTTAGGAAACATTCTCCTGTTGCAGGTTGAGGCAGGCCTGGGGCAGAATGCACTCCTGAGACCACAGAAGTGGTCCAGATGAGGGCACCAGGTGGCTCTGAGCTTTAAAGAAGTGGACTCCAAGGGATGCAGGGAGGGGAGGTGCCAAGGATGAGTCCTAAGGAGTCATGGATATCCATCCATGGGATATGGCCACACCCACTGAGACAGAGGCAGGGAAGACAGCAAAGAGCCTCAGAGCCAATGAGTTCAGTTTTGAGCATGCTGAGCTTGTGACCCTGGAGCATCCAAGCAAGAGTCTTCTCAGCTTCTGGAAGAGGTGGCCCATAGTGACCTGGCTGTCCTATTGTTGCACCTTGGGGCAGAGGTTGTCATAGAACTCCTTGCGGATCTCGTAAATGTCCTGGATCTTGTAGAAGATGGTCTCAGTCTGCTGGATGGTGAGTACAGGCTGGGAGGTGGTGGCAGTGGCCTTCAGAGGTTTCATGGGCAGCAACAGAGCTTCCAGCTGGTTAATATAGATCTCTTTGCTGGCCAGGAACCCCGAGAGAACCAGCTTTCTCACTACAAATGAAGAAGCAAACTAGAAACACAGAAGTCCAAATAATTGAAAAGGAAATAGGCAAACTACCTGAAAAAGAATTCAGAAAAATAATAGTACTAAAAATGATCAAAAACCTTGAAAACAAATGAGAAAATGCAAGAATCAATTAAAAAAAACCTAGAAGAATTATAGAATAAACATACAGAGAAAACAACACAGTTACTGAAATTAAAAATACTCTAGAAGGAATCAATAGCAGAATATCTGAAGCAGAAGAATGAATCAGTGAACTGGAAGATAAAATGGTGGAAATAACTTCTGAAGGGCAGAATAAAGTAAAAAGAATGAAAAGAACTGAGGATAGTCTCGAGACCTCTGGGACAATACCAAACACACAATGTTCAAATTACAGGGGTCACAGAAGAAGACAAGAAAGAGAAAAGGTATGAGAAAAATTTTTGAAGAGATTATAGTTGAAAATCTCCTCAACATGGAAAAAGAAATAATCAAGTCCAAGAAGCACAAAGAGTCCTATATGGATAAACCCAAGGAGAAACATGCCAAGACACATACTAAACAAATGAACAAAGACTAAACACAAAGAAAGAATATTAAAAGCAGCAAGGGAGAAGCAACAGGAACATACAAGAGAAACCCTGTACACTTAACAGCTGATCTTTAAGCAGAAATTCTGCAGGCAAGAAAGGAATGGCAGGATAAATTTAAAGTAATGAAAGGGAAAAATCTACAACCAAGATTACTGTACCCAGCAAGGATCTCATTAAAAATTGAAATAAAAAGCTTTCCAGACTTTCAAAAGTTAAAAAGAGAATTTAGTACCACCAAACCAGCTTTACAACAAATGCTAAAGGAACTTATATAGTCAATAAATACAAGAGAAGAAAAAAGATCTACAAAATCAACCCCAAATAAATAAGAAAATAGCAACAGGAACATATATATAAATAATACCTTAAATGTAAATGGATTAAATGCTCCAACTAAAAGATATAGACTGGCTGAGGGATACAAAAGAAGACCCTTATATATGCTGTCTACAAGAAACCCACTTCAGACCTAAAGACACACATAGACAGAAAGTGAAAGGATGGAAAAATATATTCCATGCAAATAGGAAGCAAAAGAAAGCTGGAGTAGCAATCCTCACGTCAGACAAAATAGACCTTAAAATAAAAAAGATTACAAGACATAAGGAAGGACATTACATAATGATCAAGGGATCAATCCAAGAGGAAGACGTAACAGTTGTAAATATCTATGCACCCAACACAGAAGGGCCTCAATACATAAAGCAAACACTAACAGAAATAAAAGAAGAAATTGACAGTAACACAATAATAGTAAGAGACTTTAACATCCCACTCACACCAATGGATAGATCACCAAAACAGAAAATTAATAAGGAAAAACAAGTAAGAAAACACAAGTCTTAAATGATACATTAGATGAGATGGGTCCCATTGATATCCTCAGGACATTTTATCCAAGTGCAGAAGAATACACCTTCTCAAGTGCACATGGAACAGTCTCCAGGATAGACCACATCTTGGTTCACAAATCAAACCTCAGTAAACTTAAGAAAATTGAAACCATATCAAGCATCTTCTCAGACCACCATGCTATGCTATGAGACTAGATTTAAAAAAAAAAAAAACCTGTAAGAAACATAAACACATGGAGACTAAACAACGTGTTTCTAAATAACCAACAGGTTACGGAAGAAATCAAAAGGGAAATTAAAAAAAAAATCTAGAAACAAATGACAGTGAAAACACAGAAACTCAAAACCTACAAGATGCAGCAAAAGCAGTTCCAAGAGGGAAGTTCACAGCAATACAATCCTACCTCAAGAAACAAGAAAAAACATCAAATAGACAACTTACATTACACCTAAAACAACTGGAGAAAGAAGAACAAAAAACCCCAAAAGTTAGTAGAAGGAAAGAAATCATTAACATGTGAGCAGAAATAAGTGAAAAAGAAAGCAAAGAAACAATAGTAAAGATTAATAAAACTAAAAGCTAGTTCTTTGAGAAGATAAACAAAATTGATAAACCTTTAGCCAGACTCATCAAGAACAAAAGAGAGAAGAATCAAATCAACGAAATTAGAAATGAAAAAAGAGATGTTACAACAGACAATGCAGAAATACAAAGGGTTATAAGAGACTATTATGAACGACTATATGGCAATAAAATGGATAACCTGGAAGAAATGGACAGATTCTTAGATAAGTTCAATCTACTAAGACTGAACCAGGAAGAAATCGAAATTATGAACAACCCAATTACAAGCACTGAAATTGAAGCTGTGATCAAAATTGCAACCCCCCCCACCCAAACAAAAACCCAAAAAAACCCCAGGACTAGATGGCTTCACTGGAAAATTCTATCAAACATTTAAAGAAGAGCTAATGCCTATCCTTCTAAAATTCTTCCAAAATTGCAGAGGAAGGAACACTTCCAAACTCATTCTACAAGGCCACCATCACCAGGATAACAAAACCAGACAAAGACAACTTAAAAAAAGAAAACTACAGGCCAGTATCACTGATGAACATAGATGCAAAAATCCTCAACAAAACTTTAGCAAACAGAATTCAGCAACACATGAAAAAGTTCATATCATGATTAAGTTGGGTTTATTCCAGGAATGCAAGGATTCTTCAATATATGCAAATTAATCAATGTGATACACCATAATAATGAATTGAAAGATAAAAATCAAATGATCATCTCAATAGATGTAGAAAAAGCCTTTGACAAAATTCAGCACCCATTTATGATTAAAACTCTTCAAAAAAATGGGTATAGAAGGAACCTACCTCAACATAGTAAAGGCCATATATGATAAGCCTACAGCAAATCACTAATCTCAATGCTGAAAAACTGAAAGCACTCCCCGCCAAGATCAGGAACAATATAACAGTGTACACTTTCACTATTATTCAACCTAGTTCAGGAAGTCCTAGCTACAGCAATCAGAGAAGAAAAAGAAATGAAAGGAATCAAGATCAGAAAAGAAGAGGCAAAGCTCTCACTCTTTGTGGATGACATGATACTGTACACAGAAAACCCTAAAGATAGTATCAGAAAATTACTAGAACTAATCAGTGAAATAGCAAAGCTGCAGTATACAAAATCAATACACAGAAATTATTTGCATTTCTATATACTAGGGGCTTCCCTTGTAGCTCAGTTGGTAAAGAATCTTCCTACAATGCAGGAGACCTGGGTTCAATTCCTGGGTTGAGAAGAGCCCCTGGAGAAGGAAATGGCAACCCATTCTAGTATTCTTGCCTGGAGAATCCCCTGGAGCCTGCCAGGCTCCTCTGTCCATGGGGTTGCAAGAGTTGGACATGACTTCGCAACTAAAATACTACTATTACTATATACTAACAATGAAAAATCAGAAAGAGAAATTAAGAAATCAAACCCATTCACCATTGCAACAAAAAGAATTAAATATCTAGGAATAAACTTACCTAAGGAGACAAAAGAACTGTACACAGAAAATTATGACATTGATGAAAGAAATCAAAGATGACATAAACAAATGGAGAGATATTACATGTTCCTAGGTAGGAAGAATCAATATTGTGAAAATGACAGTACTACCAAATGCAGTCTACAGATTCAATGTGATACCTATCAAATTACCAATGGCATTTTTCACAGAACCAGAACAAAAAATTTCACAATTCATATGGAAACACAAAAGACCCCAAATTTTCACAGCAGTCTTGAGAAAGAATGGAGCTGGAGAAATCAGCTTTCTGACTTCAGATTATACTACAAAGCTACAGTCATGAAGATAGTATGGTACTGGCACAGAAACTGAAATATAGACCAATGGAACAAGATAGAGAGTCCAGAAATAAACCCCTGCACTGATGGGTACCTTATTTTTGACAAAGAAGTCAAGAGTATACAGTCGGGGCAAAGACAGCCTCTTCAATAAATGGTGCTGGGAAAACTGGACAGCTACATGTAAAAGAATGAAATAAGAACACTTCCTAACACCATACACAAAGATAAAGTCAAAATGGATTAAAGACCTCAATGTAAGACCAGAAGTTATAAAACTGTTAGAGGAAAATATAGGCAGAACCCTCGATGACATAAATCAAAGCAAGATCCTCTATGCCCCACCTCCTAGAGTAATGGAAATAAAAACAAAAGTAAATAAGTCAGACCTGATTAAACTTAAAAGTTTCTGCACAGCAAAGGAAACTACAAGCAAGGTGAAAAGACAACCCTCAGAATGGGAGAAAATAATAGCAAATGAAACAACTGATAAAGGATTAGTTTCCAAAATATACAAGCAGCTCATACAACTCAAAGACAGAAAAACAAACAACCAAATCAAAAAGTGGGAAAAATACCTAAGCAGACATTTGTCCAAAGAAGACATACATATGGCTAACAAACACATGAAAAGATGCTCAACATCGCTCATTATTAGAGAAAAGCAAATCAAAACCACAATGAGATATCACCTCACACCAGTCAGAATGGCCCTCATCAAAAAGTCTACAAACAATAAATGCTGGAGAGAGTGTGGAGAAAAGGGAACACTCTTGCACTGTAGGTGGGAAGGTAAATTCATACAGCCACTATGGAAGACAGTATGGAGATTCCTTAACAAACAAGGAATAAAAGCACCATATGACCCAGCAATTCCACTCCTAGGCATATTCCCTGAGGAAACCAAAATTGAAAAGACACATGTACCCCATTGTTCACTGCAGCACTATTTACAATAGCTACAACACAGAAACAACCTAGATGTCCATCGACAGATGAATGGATAAAGTGGTACATATATACACAATGGAATATTACTCAGCCACAAACAGGAACAGATTTGAGTCAGGTCTGATGAGGTGGATGAATCTAGAACCTATTATGCAGAGTGAAGTGAATCAGAAAGAGAAAGAGGAATATTGTATTCTTCGGCTAAGGTTTTTCCAGTGGTCACGTATGGATGTGACAGTTGGACTGTGAAGAAAGCTGAGTGCTGAAGAATTGATGCTGTTGAACTGTGGTGTTGGGAAGACTCTTGAGAGTTCCTTGGACTGCAAGGAGATCCAACCAGTCCATTCTAAAAGAGATCAGTCCTGGGTGTTCATTGGAAGGACTGATGCTGAAGCTGAAACTCCAGTACTTTGGCCACCTGATGCAAAGAGTTGACTCATTGGAAAAGACTCTGATGCTGGGAGGGATTGGGGGAAGGAGAAGGGGACGACAGAGGATGAGATGGCTGGATGGCATCACCAACTCGAAGGACATGAGTTTGAGTTGACTCCAGGAGTTGGTGATGGACAGGGAGGCCTGGAGTGCTGCGATTCATGGGGTCACAAAGAGTTGGACACAACTGAGCAACTGAACTGAACTGAATACACACATACAGAATATAGAAAAATGGTACTGAAGAATCTGTTTACAGGGCAGCAATGGGGAAACAAACATAAAGAATAGACTTATGGAGATGGGCAGAGGAGAGGAGTAGGTGAGATGTATGGATAGACTGACATGGAAACTTATATTACCATTTGTAAAATAGATAGCCAATGGGAATTTGCTGCATGGCTCAGGAAACTCAAACAACCTAGAGGTGTGGGATGGGGAGGTAGATGGGTGGGAAGTTCACAAGGGAGGAGATATCTATACCTATGGCTGATGCATGTTCAGGTTTGACAGAAAACACCAAAATTCTGTAAAGCAATTATCCTTCAATAAAAAGTAAATTAAAAAAAAATCTTATAACTAAACTGCTCATTCCGTATATAAAAGTCAACAAGAAGTTAAAAAGGTTTTATTCTGTGAATTCCTAGTTTCTCTGTAGTTTATGAGCTGACCAACACAGTTGCATCCCTTTCTCTAATGGCGACAACAGTGAAACAGCAGTCTGTCTGAAACATGAATGTACCCGACTCCAAAAACTTTTGACTATAAATATGAATCAGTTACCCTCAACAGTCAAAGGCAGTGTTCATTATGGATATTAAGATACTGCTTTATTATGTAAAAGCATTATAAATTAAAATAACAACCCATTCATATGTACAAGTCAGAAGTCAGTTGTACTTTTTCAGAATAATCATTGCTTACTTCATTAGACTCATTTTGATTGCTACCATGTAGAGTTTATCTATGGAATTTCTTAGTAAAAATTTGATTACTAATTTTGGCACATTAAAAGTCCCTGTTTAAAAAATATATCTCATCTTTGACCCTCTATTAATTTGGTGAGATTTTCTATTATGTAAAATGAGCTAATTAAGAGTAAAAATTTTGTAAAGTTTTTCAACTTCACTCACAAAAGGTTGCAATTATGACATAAGATAACTGTAACAAAATTTACACGTTTTGGTGTTGTTGTTTTTTTGTCTTTCTTGAAAGGTGGCCACACAGAAAACAAAAATAAAATATAGCCACTATCATCACCAATTTCCAAAAATTCAAAATGCTCTTACCTCTGCTGTTTGCTATAAATTCATATAGACTAGAACTGCATAAAGCAAAATCTGCATCTTATTTTAGAAGTCAGTGATGGGGAACTAATGTTATATTTGGTCTGTTAAATTAATTAAACAGGGAGGCCATTCACTGATGTGGCTCTAATACCTTGGCTGCTTACTGTAAGCAAACCAAAATCTAAGCCTGTAAAAGCCTCAAGGCTGTGAAATCAAAATGCTAAGGATAACTAAGTCCAAACGTCTGGGAGGACACAAGCTATAGCCAATCAACAATTTTCTTACTTTTCTTCGACCTTCTTTCTACAACAGTCGCTCTCGGAGTTTCGGTCAGGTAGAACTTAAGAAATCACTTCGGTTTTGGCACTGCCGAGTCAACCAAATTTTCGCTCAAACAAATTCTTAAATTTTAAAATATACCTCAGTTCATCTCTCCACAAGAAAATCCTGGTATCCAGAGAAGGGACCGAAGGAGGGCCTTGAGGGTCGCCAGGAGCAACAAGCAACCAGGCTGAGGTACCTTTAAGAGCCCCGCTTTCTTGCTGCCTCGGAATGGTTCGTAATTAAACTCTCACATACCAGATTTTAGCTCGGCAGCCTTTGCATAATGAGCTTTCAGACTTAACTTGAACACTTCTTTTTCCAGACTGGGTCCAGAAACCACTTAAGTCTGACTGGGTCGGACGCAAAAGTCAGACTGTTTCCGGGTCAGACGGGGGTCCAACTTAGAAACAGAACTGGTTCCGGGGTCAGACTGAGTCCGACCTAAAATCCAGCTGGGTCAAAGTCAGTCCAAGTTAAAGCAAACTAGTTGTAGTGTGAGGCCTCAAGTACATGAAAATTTGTTTCAAGGCTGAACCGGCAGTTCAAATTTACCACAGAGAGTCTTGAATTACGGTGGCTGCAGTGCGGGAAGTTGAACCGTCTCAGGTAGCTTATCTGTTTCTGAAGTACCCTAGAGAAAAGCATTTTCCTCTACGTCACTTTTATTCTTACTTTATAACGGCGTAAAGGCAAATTGTCACTACGTAATTTCCATTTTCTTTGTACTGTAGTCTTTTTTTTTTTTTTTAAGTATACTGGAAGCAAATTAAGTATTTTTGAGGACGTAGGAAATTGTCTTTCAGAGTACGTGTGTGCGTGTCTCTTGCCACTGTGTGCCCGCTCCAAGTCGCTTCACTTATGTCCGACTCTTTGTGACCCCATGGACTGTAGCCCACCAGGCTCCTCTGTTCATGGTATTCTCCAGGCAAGAATACTGGAGTGGGTTGCCCTTTCCCGCCCCAGTAGATCTTCCCAGCCCAGGGATCGAACCTTGGTCCCTTGTGCCTCCTGCGTTGGCAGGAAGATTTTTTAAATCACCAGTAGCCCACCTGGGAAGCCCTTTTCAGACTATGCAGGGGGGCGGGGGGAATACCTACCCTTTAAAAATGTCACAATCTCTTGTACACACTGCTATGCTTAAAATGGATGAGCAACAAGGACGTCCTGTATGGAACTTTCCTCAATGTGATGTTGCAGCCCAGATGGGAGGGGAGTTTGGGGCAAAATTAATACTTGTATGTGTATGGCTGAGTGCCTTTCCTGCTCACCTGAAACTATCATAGCATTGCTAAGCAATTATACCCCATAACTATATATATATACATACATAACTATATACATATATGCATAACTATATACATATATACATTATACATAACTATATATATATATATATTATAAGAGAATAGGAGAATAGGACACAGATTGAAAGAGAAACAACAGTGCACAGAGATCTAAGATCTTGTGAAGGTACAGCGAGAAGGGGCTATTTACAAGCAATGGAGAGAGGCAACAGAGGAAACCAACTCTGCCCTCAACTTCATCTTGAATTTCAGCCTACAGAAGCTGAGAAAATTATTTTACGTTGTTTAAATCCCTAGTCTGGGTATGTTGTTACGGCAGTCCTGGCAAGCTAATACAAAAACCTTAGGTGGGGTAGTGATTCTTTTGGTTATGAGAATAAGAAAAATTGATTTTATTTATTAGAGGTACAAAACATAGATTTATAAGTAAATAAAAAATAAAAATGTAAAAGACAAAATTCACGTAGGATTTTGAATTCTTTTTATATTAATACACCAAGTATAATCTGTTTATACACAAACCCAGTTATGTGTATATTTTACATTCCTTGAAAAAGGAGGCAACTTCAAACCTGTAATAAATATTTAATATGTCCAAAAATGTATTTTAGTGTTTAAACTTTGGTGGATAAATGGTTGTCCAGAACAGTGCTTTAAAAATTGCTATTAATCTTTTAGTCTTAATTAAATAAAAACAGTAAGTTTGGGAGATAGAACGAGATTTGTCATATAAAAAGTCACACTCTACCGTAACATAAAAATTGTCATGAGAATATATTTTATTAAATAAAATATTATAAATTAGTTTAAGAAAATAATAGATTATCACCCCTTGACTTTTTGGTCTAAAAATCTGGTGTTTACTACTGAAGGATTTGTTGTTTTAATTGTTCTTCACTTCCAGAATTCCAAAATTAATGGTGAATATTCAACACATAATGTCATAAAGAGTGTGCAGTTTCCCCTCCTCTGCTAATTGATGGTCTCATTATTAGTGGTATATTTCCTTTAAATATGTGACCAGAAATCTGTCATGAAGACACAACCCACTTTTTTTCCTGTGCTTTAACAAGGTCGTCTTACTCAAATGCACTACATTGTGACATCTCTGATTATATGTAAAGAACACTTTCACAACTTGTCATTTTATTTATTAAATTTCATATGTCCTTAAATTAAGCTTTTTGCCATTGAGCTATTGGACTTTCAACACAAAATTGGTAATGGAAAATTCTTTTCAGAATCTTGATATTTTTAAAGTTTTACTGTGGAGGTTTTAAAATAAATCCAAAAGTAGGGAGAAAAATGAAATTCATGTACCAATTGTTGTTTAGTCACTCAGGTGTGTCCGACTCTTTTGTGACCCCATGGACTGTAGACGCCCTGCTCTTCTGCCCATGGGATTTCCCAGGCAAGAACACTGGAGTGGGTTGCCGTTTCCTTCTCCAGGGGATCTTCAGATCTTCGCAACCTGGTACTTTATTTTCCTATTGCTGCAGTAACACACACACACGCACACACACAACTTGTGATGTAAAGCAGCATGCACGCCTGCTGTTTCTTCAGTCATGTCCAACTCTTTGCGACCCCTTAGACTGTAGCTTGCTAGGCTCTTCTGTCCATGGATTTTCCCACAAGAATACCGGAGTGGGTTGCCATTTCCTTCTCCATAAAGCAGCATGGGTCATTATTTTAATAGCTCTAGATGTCAGAAGTCAGTAATGGATCTCATTGGGTTAAAAATAAGGACTGTATTCCCTTCCTGGGAATCTTGGGGTGAATCTGTTTTCTTATTTTTTAAGCGCCAAGAGGTTCCTGCAGCTTCATCATGTCATTTTTCTATCTTCAAAGCCAGCAACATCAGGCCAAGTCTTTTTCATGTTGCTATCTCCCTCATTTTTATCTGTCTGCTTTACTTTTACATTTCTGAGGACACTTAGGATAGCAATGCATTGATTTACTCCCGCTCCTCCTCACACCACCCTACTGCAGGGTCTTGCAGGATAATTCTTCCATCTCACAATCAGTTGACAGGCAAACAACCACCTCAACCTTGATTATCCCTTGCCATATTACAAGATATTCACAAATTTCAACGATTAAGATCTGGATGTCTTTGGAGGGGTAGGGTTGGTCATTTTTCTGCCTCCTATGCCTACTACAGTGATCAATATTTTGCCATTATATCCATCTCCTTTCCCCTCGTACCCAAACTTTTTCTTAATGTGTTCATTTGCTTCAGTTTTATTTTTAAGCAAATCTCAGACTTCACTTCATTCTACAGAAACACAGTTCTGTGTGTATCTCAGAATGTAAGGACATGTTGTTTAAACATAATCAAAACAAAATAATAATTCTATGTTGGTGCTGTTCAGTCGTCCAGTCATGTCTGACTCTTTGTGACCCCATGGACTGCAGCACACTATTATCTAAAACCTGGTCAATGTTTCCTCATTATCTCAAAAATGTCTTCTACAATCCATGAGAGAATCAGGGTCACAATAAGTTTCATATGTTTTATTTGGTTGCTCTGTGTCTTAAATTTCCTTTATAACCATTCCCCATCTGTGTTTTGTTTTTTTTTTTCTTTCATGTCATATAATGGTTGATGCTGCTTAATTGTGTACTCCTTAGAATTTCCCAGACTCTGGATTTGGCTGATTACAGCGTCATAGCATGGGCTTCCCTGATTGTTCAGTTGGTAAAGAATCCACCTGCAATGTGGGAGACCCTGGTTTGATCCCTGGTTTGGGAAGATCCCCTGGAGAAGGAAAGGCTACCCACTCATAGTTTAATATGAACCTTTATTCTTTATATTGCCTATAAACTGGTATTTAGATTCAGGTATTACTTGTCCCTCCTCCTTACACCCATCCTTTTGATAATATATAATTGTAGTGTGTATAGTTCCTATTGTATCACATTAGGTAATACATGTTGTGATTGTCTCACTTTTAGTGCTTTAAGAATGATTAAGTAATTCAGGAATTGTCAGCCAGATCTGTCTATTATAGAGTTCCTCATTAACTGTTTATTTAATGACTTCGGTTGATAATAGTTACCTAGGTATTTTGACACTACTTTTCAGGACTATCCTCTGTCATCACATTTAACACTGTTCAGTGTTCTATGAAAATTAACTTATGTGTACTTTCCAGGGATTTAATTAGTGGGAAAAATGAGGTACATTGGTAGCTATCTTATCTGTCTACAGAAATGTAAGGCTATTAACTTATTTGTCTACCACTTGCCACCTTGACTTTGACTTTCTAATCCATCAGAGTTTTGATATGTTTTCAAAGGGAATACAGCAATATGACTGATAATCTTTACAGAGATAATATTCCTGATACTGTTACAGAGAATGTTGGAATTCCTATATTGTGTGTGATGGGATGTAGCTAATACTTTTCTTTGAGCATCTCCACAGAAACTGAATCCAGAGAAATTTTTTTGAAAAATATTACCTGTGTTTATATCATATGATTGAATCTCTTTTAAAAGATACCATTATCTTTATATAAGAAAAGATTGGATGAATATATGTTTCTTTTTTTTAATATCTAAAATATGCCAAGGTCTTTCACACTACATTGCAGCAAAATTCTAGTTACAAACTCTAATTATCTGATTAGTATAAGTATTATACATGAAAATTGTGTACTAGGACATATAATTAATAGTGAAGAGGTATTATTAATTGGCATCTATAATGTCTGTGTCTATGTTTTACCTTGTTACTAAACAAGTATAGATTAATCATTTTATAAATATAGAGGTTTCAAAAGTCTTATATTGTGGATGTTAATTTGATGGTCAGAAAAAAAGAATGAGCATATTAATCAGTTAGTGACTTTTGTCATGAAAGCTATTTTTTGAGTTGCCTCATGAGAGAATAAACTTATTTTATTTTATGAGTAGTTAAGCAAGAACTCGCTAGTGTAACATTTGATCTTCCAAATTTTCTTGAACATGTTATATAGTAGTCCCTAGAGTGTGCATTCCTATTTCTTTTTCTTAATTATAAACATTATAATGTAAGGTTAGTAACCTAATATTTTCAACAAAATCTCTAAAATCAGTTTGATAAGTAAATCACTTGTTCAGTAACCAATCCTTTCTATGAAAAAAGAAAAAACTGTCTATTTGATCATATATTCTAAACATTCAAAATACACTTTAGTCCATGTGCATGTTCATATGTCAGTATTAAGCATGTGTGACTGATTTTTATTAATCTTTCAAATGCTCATGTCTTTTAGTGTGCTTCCTATTTGACTGTAACACACATCAGAAATATTTTAGAAGTCTTATTCCATTCTTTATGATTGTGAAACATCACAAAGATTCCCTGTGTGAAAACTCACATGAATACCCACAATACTACATATTTGATCTATGGTATTAAATATTTGTTTTGCTCAATCTTTAGCATTTATTTCTACTAATATATAATTCTCTTAAAGTTTTCACAGCATTGTGATTTTGAGGAATCTTGGTACAGTGCCTGGAGTTCAGAGTTCAGTCACTCAATCGTGTCCGACTCTTTGTGACCCCATGAATCACAGCACGCAAGGCCTCCCTGTCCATCACCAACTCCCAGAGTTGACTGTGTGGATCACAATAAACTGTGGAAAATTCTGAAAGAGATGGGAATAGCAGACCACCTGACCTGCCTCTTGAGAAATATGTATACAGCTCAGGAAGCAACAGTTAGAACTGGACATGGAACAACAGACTGGTTCCAAATAGGAAAAAGAGTACGTCAAAGCTGTATATTGTCACCCTGCTTATTTAACTTATATGTAGAGTACATCATGAGAAATGCTGGACTGGAAGAAGCACAAGCTGGAATCAAGATTGCCAGGAGAAATATCAATAACCTCAGATATGCAGATGACACCACCCTTATGGCAGAAAGTGAAGAGGAACTAAAGAGCCTCTTGATGAAAGTGAAAGAGAAGAGTGAAAAAGTTGGCTTAAAGCTCAACATTCAGAAAACGAAGATCATGGCATCCGGTCCCATCACTTCATGGGAAATCGATGGGGAAACAGTAGAAACAGTGTCAGACGTTATTTTGGGGGCTCCAAAATCACTGCAGATGGTGACTGCAGCCATGAAATTAAAAGACGCTTACTCCTTGGAAGAAAAGTTATGACCAACCTAGATATATTCAAAAGCAGAGACATTACTTTGCCAACTAAGGTCTGTCTATTCAAGGCTATGGTTTTTCTTGTGGTCATGTATGGATGTGAGAGTTGGACTGTGAAGAAGGCAGAGTGCTGAAGAATTTATGCTGTTGAACTGTGGTGTTGGAGAAGACTCTTGAGAGTCCCTTGGACTGCAAGGAGATGCAACTAGTCGATTCTGAAGGAGATCAGCCCTGGGATTTCTTTGGAAGGAATGATACTAAAGCTGAAACTCCAGTAGTTTTGCCACCTCTTGCGAAGAGTTGACTCATTGGAAAAGACTCTGATGCTGGGAGGGATTTGGGGCAGGAGGAGAAGGGGACGATAGAGGATGAGATGGCTGGATGGCATCACCAACTTGATGGACATGAGTCTGAGTGAACTCCGGGAGTTGGTGATGGACAGGAAGGCCTGATTTGCTGCAATTCATGGGGTCGCAAAGAATTGGACACAACTGAGCGACTGAACTGAACTGAACTATCCTAATTTTGTTTTGAAGCAGTTCTGCTTATCATGAATGATATTTGATTTTCAGTTCTATTTAAATTCAACAAGATACACTGCTGTCATTTTCAAAGTAGAATTTATTTATGGATAGTTTTGATGACTGTTTTTTCACATCTGTGATGAACTTTGTCTTTTTAATAGTGCCTTCTTGTATCCCTGAAATTATAATTTAATATTTGAAAACCGCAAAACCACCAGAGCCCCCTTATGTTGAACAATAGAACATTGCTGTTGCTCATTTACATTTTATGTACAACAGTGTCCAACATAACAAGTGTTTCATCATACTAAAGATGACTTTGACTAGGAAATAGTAACAATAAAATAGAATTCTGAAGACTATACTGTCTCAGTTTGATTTTTAGACTGTGATGAAATTTATAGCCTCTTTTATCATTTCCATTTTAGATATTGATAACTTTCTGAAACATTTTATTTAGATTTAACCAAAAGTTGCAGCATATTTCTCAAAGTATTCAGGTTCTAAGTATTTCCCTTAATACAGCTCTTTTATTTTTCTTCTTTTATTCCCTCTTCATGGAAAATAAAATTTAAATAATATATAATCTGATTATATTTTCTGGACAAAATAATTGATCAAGATGTGCAATAAGAGAGATTCTATGGGGCGTAAAGATCATTTTCAGGAGGAGAAACATTTTTATATGTTTTATATATGAAGGATATAGTACATTCATGGATGGAAAGAAGGAAAAATACAAAGATGCCATTTTTTCCTTTCACAGATTACAGATATGAGATTCCAATAAAATACCAATTAGGTTATTTTTGTAACTTGTCAAAAAAGTACAGGATTACATCTGATAAATAAAGAGATATATTAGCTAAGACTATTAGTAATAATGTAGAACTTTCCCTACCAAAAAATAATAATAGTACATATTATATAAAGTTACAAACATGGTATTTTAAAAATAATGTGTAAGTATCATCTTCCAGATTAATGGAAAGAATATATATTAGAAACTGATCATAATATAGTCCCAACTAAAAGTAGTCCACATATGCAAAATAACTGAAGAATATACATTAAAAAGTGAGTAATAGGTTTGCTTTAAGAAACTGAAAATATTTTTATTCTATTTACTTTTCTGTTTTTAAATTATCTACGAGAAGTGTATATTGCCTTAATAAGAAAAGAAAAGCTAAGTTCTCAAAATTAAAAAAAAAAGTTTAGTTTTTGTAAAAAGTGATAATAACAGAATATACACCATATGAAAATGCTGATAATAAAGTATGAATCTGACTCAGAGGAAAAATAAATTCTATGTAAAATATTTCATCATTGGCTGTTATTTGATTATTGAAAAAGTAAGAGAGTTCCAGAAAAACGTCTACTTTTGCTTTATTGACTACACCAAAGGCTTTGACTGTGTGGATCACAATAAACTGTGGAAAATTCTTCAAGAGATAGGAATACCAAACCACCTGACCTGTCCCCTGACAAATCTGTAGGCAGATCAAGAAGTAACAGTTAGAACTGGACATGGGACAACAGACTTGTTCTAAATCGGGAAAGGAGTACATCAAGACTATATATTGTCACCCTGCTTATTTAACTTATATGTAGAGTACATCATGAGAAATAACAGGCTGGATAAGGCACAAGCTGGAATCAAGTTTGCTGGGAGAAATATCAATAACCTTAGATATGCAGATGACACCACCCTTATGGCAGAAAGCGAAGAAGAACTAAAGAGCCTCTTGATAAAAGTGAAAGAAGAGAGTGAAAAAGTTGGCATAAAGCTCAACATTCAGAGAACTAAGATCATGGCATCTGGTCCCATCACTTCATGGCAAATAGATGGGGAAACAGTGGCTGACTTTATTTTTCTGAGCTTCAAAATCACTGCAGATGGTGACTGCAGCCATGAAATTAAAAGACTTGCTCCTTGGAAGAAAAGCTATGACAAAACTAGACAGCTTATTAAAAAACAGAGACATAACTTAACCACCAAAGTCCGTATAGTCACAGCATGGTTTTTCCAGTAGTCATGTATGGATGTGAGAGTTGGACTAAAGAAAGCTGAGCACTGAAGAATTGATACTTTTGAACTGCGGTGTTGGGGAAGACTCTTGAGAGTCCCTTAAACTGCAAGGAGATCAAACCAGTCATTCCTGAAGGAAATCATTCCTGGGAGTTCATTTGAGGGACTGGTGCTAAAGCTGAGACTCCAATACTTTGGCCACCTGGAAAAGACACTGATGTTGGGAATGACTGAAGGTGGGAGGAAAAGGGGCAACAGAGGATGAGATTGTTGGATGGCATCACAAACGCGATGGACATGAGTTTGAGTAAGCTCTGGGAGGTGGTGATGGACAGGGAAGCCTGGCATGCTGCAGTCTATGGGATCGCAAAGAGTTAGACATGACTGAGGGGCTGAACTGAACTGAACTGATAATTAGAATTGACTTTGGATTTAAAATATCTAATTCAATTTAACCTAAGCTATCACATGAAGAATAATTGATTCATTTTAAAAGAAAATAATAAAACACCATTGTAAAGATGGTCATTGCAAAGAAGTTTTTGAACTGTTTTCTTATCTTTTAGAAAGCAACAAAAGTGGTTACATTAGTATGTTATTCAAACTTGTTCAAACTGTTCACTCAGTCATGTCCAACTCTTTGCAACCCCAGAACTATATAGTCCATGGAATTCTCCATGCCACAATATTGGAGTGGGTAGCCTTTCTCTTCTCCAGAGAGTGAATCTTCCCAACCCATGTATCAAACCCAGGTCTCCTGCATTGCCAGTGGATTCTTTATAAACTGAACTATCAGGGAAGCCGAAAGTGAAAGTCACTCAGTCGTGTCCGATTCTTTGCAGCCCTGGTGGACTGTCCGGTCCAAGGAATTCTCCAGGCCAGAATACTGGAGTGGGTAGCCTTTCCCTTCTCGAGCGGATCTTTCCAACCCAGGAATTGGACCGGGGTCTCCTTCATTGCAGGCTGAATCTTTACCAACTGAGCTATCAGGGGAGCCCTATATATTATTACCATAATGCTGTTGTTTTCTGGATTCCCTTGTAGTACAAGCTACACAATTCCTAGCACAGTTAACCCACTAACCTACTACTTGTTTAATTCCTTAATTATTTAGAATACATCTTCATACCAAGAAAAGTTTAAGGAGACTCAGGAAAGTACTGACATTCTTCCCTTATGAATGATGGAATTTATCTGCTTCAAAAATGTTGGTATCAAGATACCATCCACTAATGAAAGTGCTGAGAGCAATTTTCCTACTGGAAATATTTTTTGTAGATATTACTGTTTTGGCGTTTTCATAATATTAAGAATACTTTTTTTATGTGAGTTTGCCAAGCTTCTAGTTCAAGTACTATTGAAATATTTGTTCTTTCATTTAAAAGCTCTTCATTATGTAAAGACATCTCTCATTGTTTCAAAATATTTGGGAGTTAAACATCACTCAGTTCAGTTCAGTCACTCAGTCGTGTCCGACTCTTTGTGACCCCATGGACTGCAGCACGCCAGGCCTACCTGTCCATCACCAGCTCCCAGTGTTTACTCAAACTCATGTCCATTGAGTCAGTGATACCATCCAACCATCTCATCCTCTGTCGTCCCCTTCTCCTCCCGCCTTCAGTCTTTCCCAACATTAGGGTCTCTTCAAATGAGTCAGTTCTTCCAAACATCACTACTGCTATAGTTTAGACATTAAAAAAAATAATAATAAAATAAAATATGGTATGGTTTTGCAGCCAGACAGCTCCATCCTGGTAAGCTTCATCTGAAGCCTCCATAATGTTTTTAATTTACCTTACAAACCTTTTCGGTGCTACAGTACCCTAGTGTTTTTATAATCCTAGTGACAGAAAGCTTGACTCTTAAATATTTTCAACATGACCCATAGTGAAAAAAAAAAAAAAGGCAAAGCAAAACAAAACATTTTTCATCATAATTAGGATCATGACATTCATGTGTTATTCAGTCTTCTATATCTAGTTAGTGGGGATTCAAAAATAATTGAAACAGTAAAAAATTCTTGCCCCCATGGAGCTAATAACCTAATCTGTCCCTCTGTCTCTGTATTATTCCTTTGTATAAAAAATAGCTTCTTGTGTATTTTATTCCAGCCATCCAATTCTATCCTATTGTCTTCTTTTGAGTTGTAAAAATAACATAAGTTGCTCTTTGTATGCTTAGTCATTCAGTCATGTCTGACTCTTTGCAATCCCATGGACTATAGACCACCAGGTTCCTCTGTCCATAGGGACTCTCCAGGCAAGAATACTGGGGTGGGTTGCCATGCCCTCCTCCAGGGGATCTTCCCAACCCAGGGATCGAATCGAGGTCTCCCGTATGGCAGGTGGGTTCTTCAGTGTCTGAGCCATCAGGGTAATTAGGACCCATTAATTGATTCAAGACTCAGTAATGGATCTTGACTCCCACTTTGAAAAACATTGCCATATTGGAATTTCATACATTTAACAGAGCTGTTAAAGCAGCCTGTGTATGTGTGTGTGGGTGCTCAGCCATGTCCAATTCTTTGCGACCCCACAGACTGTAGCCCACCAGGCTCCTCTGTTCTTAGGATTTCCCAGGCAAGAATACTGGAGTGGTTTGCAAATGGGATCTTCCCAACCCAGGGATTGAACCCATGTCTCTTATGTCTCCTGCATTGGCAGGGATATTCTTCACCACTAGTGCCACTTAACCTTATAAAAAGAAGCCTAGGATTAATTAATTTTTCTAAATTTCTGTCTCACATCGACTGTCACCTATTTAAAAATCCAGTCTTTTTTACTGAGTTGCTTTCAGGATAGAACTTTCTGAATATGGGTTTATGTAAACTGTTTTTAATCTGAATGGAGAATCTTATATTTATTTATGTCAAATTCTTCTTTATTGGTTTCAGCTCATCATTCTAGCCTATCAAAATTTTTGAACTCTGCTACTGTTAGATAATCCTCCTAAATCTGTCATCCACAAATATGAAAAGAGTGGCTTCTATGTCATGAGCCCAGCCACTATTGGAAAATACTGCAAATTCCTATAGTTCTTCCCTAGAGAGCTCCCTCTTGTTGGCATCGATTGGTTAATCGACATTTTAGCATTATATTTGCATGTCAGAATATGAATCTCCCTTAATTTGCCCATGTCTCAGTCTGCACTTTTTCATCAAATAAAAATTCTAAAGGACTATAGAATACATACGGAATTATTGATTTTTATGTTCCCCTGAGATAGCAATAAGCTGTCAGAAACATAGTTAAGTTTCTGTTTATCTCAGCCACAACTAGTTGCACTGATAGTAGTCTTCAGTTTTTAAGTTTAGTTAGTGACTGAGATCTGATATCACAGTTCACTGGAACCCAGAGAGGACTAAGGGGTGGTCTAGAAGTAGCAAACTACTGATGCATGTGCTTCGGTAATAAGCAGTGTTCTCCAGGTTTGCAAGATCATTCAGCTATTTCTCCTCAGCTTCTCAGTGATTTCCAACTGATAGAGCTATTGTCTTGTCACAAGGTTTTATTGTCTTTGACAACTCTTGTATAGGACCAGAGTTATTTGGGGCTAGACACTCTTTTTAGTCCAAATATCTGTCTTTTGTTTGTTTGTTTTTGGTGAGACTTGTCTTAAGTGCAAATTGCATTCAACTCATAGGATGTTATTAATAGGATCACATTAACAGAAGATTGTCTTTTAATAAGAGCCTAGGGCAAGATAGTAACCAGAGATGCATTTGAATTCTTCTCTTCACCAATTAACTGCCTTCCTCTTGGTAAGATCTTGAAACTAAGTCTCTCACATCATCTATAATCCAGAGTTAGAAATGTATAGCTTACCTATCTCACAGGGTTCTTGTAAGAATGGAGATTAGGTCATAAACAAATAGCATCTAAATGTTTACTAGCTGATAGTAAGCTATCAGTTGGTAAACTAGTTGTTGTTCAGTCGCTAAGTTGTTTTTGACTCTTTGTGACTCCATGGACTATAGCCAGCCAGGCTACGTTTATAGGAGTGATTTAAAGTAAAACCCATCTTCATTATATAACAGAATTTGGATGATAGACACAGTACATCATAACTGAACGTGCATGATGACTGAGGTGGGGAGCGTTATCCTAGGGCAGTGGTGCTCAAAGCATCATCTTCAGAGCAACAGCATCAGCATATCCAGCAAAGCTGTTAAAAATGCAGATTCTATATGTGAGACCTAGTGCATCAGGCACAGAGGATGGGGCCCAGCACTCAGTGTGGTTTCAACAATCCTCAGGAGATTCTGTGCTCACTGTGTCCTTGATGTTGTTGTTGTTTTTCAGTTGCTAAGTCATGTCCAGCTCTTTGCGACCCCATGGACTGTAGAATTCCAAGCTCCTCTGTCCTCCACTATCTCCAAGAATTTGCTCAGATTCATGTCTGGTGAGTCCCTGATTATCTGACTGTCTCATCCTCTCTGCCCAGTTCTCCTTTTGCCTTCAATCTTTCCCAGCATCTGAGTCTTTTCCAATGAGGCACTCTTCCCATCAGGTGGCCAACAGTTAGAGCTTCAGCTTCAATATAAGTCCTTCCAATGAGTATTCAGAGTTGATTTCCTTTAGAATTCACTAATTTGATCTCCTTGCCATCCAGGGAACTCTCAAGAGTGTTCTCCAGCACCACACTTCAAAAGTATAAATTCTTCAGTGCTCAGCCTTCTTTATGATCCAACTCACATCTGTACACAACTACTGGAAAAACCATACCTTTGACTAGAGGGGCTTATATCGTTATGTCTCTGCTTTTTAATATATCTGCCATCTAGATTTATCCTAGTTTTCCTCCCAAGGAGTAAGTGTCTTAATTTTGTGGCTGCTGTCAAAGTACACAGTGATTTTGGAGACCAAGAAAATATATCACTGCTTCGACTTTTTCTCCATGCATTTGCTATGAAGTGATGGGACCAGATGCCATGATCTTAGTTTTCATGTTGAATTTCAAGCCAGCTTTCTCACTCTCTTCTTTCACGCTCATCAACAGGCTCTTTAGTTCCTCTTACTTTCTGCCATTAGAGTGGTATCATTTGTATATCTGAGGTTATTGATATTTCTCCCTGCAATCCTGATTCTAGTTTATGATTTATCCAGCCTGGAATTTTGCATAGTGTATTCTGCACGTAAGTTAAATATGCAGTGACAAGATACAGCCTTGTCATACTCCTTTTCCAGTTTTTAACCAGTTCATTGTTCCCATGTCCAGTTCTAACTGTTGCTTCTTGATTTGCATACAGGTTTTTCAGAAGACAGGTAAGGTGGTCTAGTACTGCCATCCCTTTAAGAATTTTCTGCAGTTTGTTGTGGTCAGCACACAACCCAAAGGCTTTCGGGTTGTCAGTAAGCAGAAGGAAATGTTTAATTGCAACTCCCTTTCTTTCTCCATGATCCAATGTATGTTGGTAATTCGATATATGGTTCCTCTGCCTTTTCAAAACCCCATTAGTACATCTGGAACTTCATGGTTCACATACTGCTGCAACCTAGCTTGAAGGATTTTGACCATAACCTTGCTAGCATGAAATGAACAGAATTGTACAGTAGTTTGAACATTCTTTGACATTACCCTACTTTGGGTTTGGAATGAAGGCTGACTTTTTCCAGTCCTGTGGCCACTGCTGAGATTTCCAAAATTATGACATGTTGAGTGCAGCACTTTAAAGCATCATCTTTTAGGATTTTAAATAGCTCAGCTGGAACTTTATTACTTCTACTACCTTTGTTTGTAGTAATGCTTCCTAATGCCCCTTGACTTCATACTCCAGAATGTCTAGCTCTAGGTGAGGGACCACACTATTGTGGTTATCTAGGTTATTAAGACCTTTTTTTGTATAGTTCTTCTGTATATTTTTGCCACCTCTTAATCTTTTCTGTTTTTGTTAGGTCCTTACCTTTTCTGTCCATTATCATGCCCACCTTGCATGAAATGTTCTCGCGAAACTTGACGTCTCCAGTGTCCTGGAAGAGATCTTTAGTCTTTCTCACTCTATTGTTTTCCTCTATCTCTTTGGCTTATTCATTAAAGAAGGCCTTCTTATCTCTCCTTGTGGTATTAAATGGCTCAGTAAGTAAAGAATCTACCTTCAATGCAGGTGATGCATGTTTGATTCTTGGGTTGGGAAGATACCCTAGAGAATGAAATAGCAACCCACTCTGGTATTCTTACCTGAAAAACCCCATGGACAGAGAGGCCTGGCGGGCTGCAATCAAAGGGTAGTGAAGAGCCATACCCCACTGAGAGACTAAGCACAGTTGATCTTACCTTTCTTCCTTGCCTCCGCTTCTCTTCTTTCTTCAGCTATTTGTAAAACCTCCTCAGACGACCACTTTGCCTTCTTACATTTTTTTTTTTTTTTCTTGGGGATGGTTTTGGTTACTGCTTCCTGTACAATGTTAGGAACTTCTGTCCATAGTTCTTCAGGAACTGTATCAGATCTAAATGCTTGAGTCTATTCATCACCTCCACTGTATAATCATAGGATTTTATTTAGGTCATACCTGAATGGCCTATTCATTTCCCCTACTTTCTTCGATTTAAGTCTGAATTTGGCAAGAAGGAACTCATGATCTGAGCCACAGTCAGCCTTAGGTCTTACTTTTGCTGACTGTACAGAGTTTCTTAATCTCTGGCTGCAAAGAATATATTCAGTCTGATTTCATCATTAACCGTATGATGATGTCTATGTAGAACTGTCTCTTGGGTTGTTGGAAAACATTGTTTGCTATGACCAGCACATTCTCCTGACAAAACTCTGTTAGCCTCTGCCCTGCTTTATTTTGTACTCCAAGCCAAATTCCCCTGTTATTCTGGGAAATTCTTGACTTCTTACTTTAGCATTCCAATTCCCTATGATGAAAAGGATATCTTTTTTTGTTGTTGTTAGCTCTAGAAGGTGTTGTAGGTCTTCATAGTACTGGGCAACTTCAGCTTCTTCAGCATCAGTGGTTGGGGCATAAACTTGGATTACTGTGATGTTGAATTTTTTTCATGGAAATGATCTGAGATCATCCTGTCATTGTTGAGGCTGCACCCAATTACTGCATGTGGACTCTTTTGTTGTCTGTGAGGACTACTCCACTCCTTCTAAGGGATTCTTGCCCACAGTAGTAGACATGATGGTCATCTGCGTTAAATCCGCCCAATCCTCTCCATTTTAGTTCACTGAGTCCTAAGATGTCCATGTTCATTCTTGCCATCTCCTGCTTGACTACATCCAATTTACTTTGATTCACAGACGTAACATTCCAGGTTTCTATACATATTGTTCTTTACAGCATCAGACTTTCCTTTCACCACCAGACACAGCCACAGCCAAGGGTCATTTCTGCATTGGGCCAGATGCTGCTTTCTTCCTGGTATTTCTTTCTTGCTATGTTAGTAATTGCCCTCCCCTCTCCTTCAGTAGCATATCGGACATCTTCCACCCTGGGGAAGGGGGGCTCATCTTCCAGAGTCCTGTCTTTCTGCCTTTTCATACTATCTATGGGGTTTTCATGGCAATAATACTGGAGCAGGTTGCCATTCCCTCCTTTGGTGAACCACAGTGTGTCAGGACTCTTCACCATGACTCACCTGTCTTAGATGGCCCTGCACGGCATGGGTCATAGCTTGAGTTATACAAGCCCTTCCACCATGACAAGGCTGTGATCCATGAAGGGGAATAAATTAATACCATCCTTTAAAATGGGTTATTGCTTCATCTGTAGAAACTCTAAATTAATAATCCTACGGGGAAAATATCTTCATTTCTACAGCATTGTCTTATGCTAATGATGCCATTTCTTTTATTTGCACATAAGATTCTTTTATCTCTCAGTATTGTCTATCTCTCTTTCTCCATTTTGCTAAAAGGCATTTTATTCTTTATATGTGTTTATGTATAAGACCTGACAGCTACAAGTCCTAGCTGTGCAATCATTCAGCAGTTAATCTCTCTGTGTCCCAGTTTCCCTCATTTGTAAAGCAAGAAACTAACATTTAATTTGAGGCAGAGCTTTAACAATTAGGTATAATATTCTCAGGTGACCCCGTGGTAAAGAATTCTCCTGCTAGTGCAGGAGACACAGGAGATTCAGGTTCGATCCCTGGTTCATGAAGATATCTTGGAGTAGGAAATGGCAACTCACTCCAGTATTCTTGCCTGGAGAATCCCATGGGCAGAGAAGTCTGGCAGGCTATGGTCCATAGGTTCCCAAAGAGTCAGACATGACTGAACAACTAAGTATGAGCATGATAATATATGTAATGTACTTAACAATGATTTATACACAGAGAGTGATCAACATAGAGCAGTAGTTATTTCTAGATTTCTTTTCTCTTCATTTATAGAAACTTTCCTTAATAAATAAGATGGGAAAAAGAGATCTTTAGATATTCTTCTTTCCAACAGAGATATTTCTCTGTCCTTCACAAAATTGCAATTACTTTTCAAATCCTTAACCTACTTTCCTTTTAAAGCAACTAACTAATAAGTCTGGAAGAACAGCCAAATTCCCAGTGAGGGTGAAAATGTAGAGCAAATACTTCTGGCATAGGGGTGAAGAAAGCATCTTACTTTGAAAAGTGGAGGAGTTAGTAATTAATAGCCTGGTCTTTTAAATCAGGCAGACAGAACTGGGTTTGAATCTAATCCAGACATTTACTTGCTGAGTCACAATGTAAAAGTTACCTGGCCTTACGTATTTTCTCTTATGTGAAGTGGGCATAATAGCAATATTTCTTCATTGAGTATGAAGTGGTATATATGTGAGAAGTCTTTAAAGGCTTAGTACATTGTCTGGCAGGTAGCAAATCACTGATAAATAGAATCCCGTTAATATGTTTCCTTCTGCTCCTACCCTCACTTCCTAATATTCTTCTCTGATAATGATGGACAAAACTATTTTATTTACCTTTGGAATGTGAATTTTAGGAATGTGTTTATTGCCCAATATTTTCAAATAAGGCCATTTAGATGCTTTGAAGTGTTTCTTATAAATTAACCGTGTAAAAGTTGGTACTTATGCAGAGCTGTCAAGTGTTTTGCTCAAAACTGGGATTTACATACCCACAAAGAAAAATTAATTGTAATCCCTTTAAATGCTTAGTGTCTTCCAGCAGTTTTATTTATGAAAGGCCATCAGTGAATTGTGTTAGTGTTTAGCTGCTTTTGTTGCTATTATAGTAACTATACTTATTATCATTGCACGGTCTAACATTTTACCTTTGTCAAAAGATAAGTGGAAAAAGGCAAACATAATTCAGGATATTCCCTGATTCACTCATGGCAGTTAAGAGTTTCCCAAGGTTTTCTGGTGGGGAAGACCAATGGTAGAATTCTGAGATTCTTGATGCAAAGGAGTACGATTATGTATTGGGAAGCATCTCCTAGTTACGTTACCTTCCCACTGGGCCGGGCATCTGGAAAGGGGAAAGTGCAGCTTCTAGTCTATATACTCTGTTTTTCCTCTTTGAGGTTTCCCACAGAGAATAAGGTTAGCTTATTTGAAGGACTAGGGGGAAAAATGGCCTAAAAATATAAGTACCCATCTACTAAACAAGCTCTCATTACAAATCATCAGTGTTTCACAAATTGTGCTAAAACTAATGATACAGTGATAACTAGAACATTAGACCTGCCTTCCAGGGTGTTTCTTGGACAGGGGATAAGAGCAGATACGTATTTAAATAATTGAGCAAAATGCAATGTGTGTTGCTTCAGAGTTAGGAAAAACCTATTGAAGAAGGCTCACAATTGAGCCATGAGAAATTCAACATGTGCACAGAGATTAGGCTCACAAGTTAAATTAGGAGAAATAGCACATAAAGAGTCTCAGCTGAAGACAGAGAGACGTAGTAAAGGAAAAAAAGTGGAGGGGATGGCAGGAGAGAGGAGGAAAGAGGAAGGGATGATAGGAAGGAAAAAGAGATAGGAAGTGACCAAAATAGTAGATCTTGGATCTTAAAAACCCAATTGTTACTGATAAGATATTGATGAGATTCTGGTGGCATCAGATTATTAGCATAAATAGCCAAACCTTAAGTCAAATAAAGCAATATTTTATTTATCATATATTCTTTTTAAAATGGTCAGCCCTCAAGAAGTATAATTTTATTTCTAAGATTAGTGTATTATGGAAAATGTTTAAAAATTCTTCCCCTTTGATTGCTGATATAAATGAAAGGACATATTCAACACGAAATTTAAGTTTTCTTACCTAGTCAAATTTTGGAAACTCTTCTGCCATGTGTGGATTTTTGTTATTTTTCTAGATGATGACACAAGCTACGTTTAACATTGTATTTGTGTGCTTTAGATAAACTCATACTGATGTAGATAATTTCATAAGCTCTATTACCTCAACCAAATTTGTTAGACTGAGTTAGAATTCAAAAGAAAAAAATTTGCTATATTTTTACTACTTTGAAGTTTAGTTTTAATAGGAAACAGATATTCTTTATTCAGCTTTATAGTGACATTTTTACTTATTTAATAAAAGTTGTATAATTCTTTGAACTTAAAAGTTTAAATCAAAGATCAAAGTCAATACTTGATTGGTAACATTTTCAATGTAGCTGAACAAAAATTGTGTCATTTGCAAACCATTTACCTTATAAAATATTATTGAATCTTTAAAATTAATAAATATAACCTCTAATAATCATGTTTATTATACAGTCTAATTTACTCAGAAAATAAGTTAATTTATAAAGGTAGTTTTAAACAAGGCATTATATCTAAATGCTCCAGCTAGTTATTTCTATTCCATGCCTCACCTTGGAACTAAATTATCTACATCATAAAACAGTCTTACAGATTATCAACAACACTTTGAATTATATCTAAAAGACAAGAACAGCTTGTAAGTTCATGTTTCTATTTTATCCAAATTGGCTAACAGTTTCTCTTAAGTTCTAGCTAATTGGAATAGATATAAATCATAAGCCTATCTTATTCTAAAGTAGAAGATCAGCCTGTATGTGGTAGTACTGTGCTATTCTTTTTACTGGCATAGATTTTATGGATAACTATTTTGCTTAGAGGTAGTGTACTACAGACTCAAATATAACAGTGTATTAATAATATTACATCAATTATGATGACTGAACTGTCTTTCCTCAAGCTTTTATGTACACTGACCATGGCAAATAATAGGCAAACATTTATACAGGTGGATAGAAAATGTGAATTTAAATGTATCAACAGTTTCTGTTTTAGTTATTTTGACATCTTGAGTTAGAATAAACACACGACTCATATTTGAAGAAGAAAAATAAGTATCGTAAGTACTATGCATACACTGACATATTCTGGGCAAGAATGGTAGGCTAAGGTGATCATGGATTGACCAAAGTAATGAGTACCAAGGTGGCCCATTGGTGGGAAAATGGCGTGCTTCACATCGATAGACAGGAGATGGGGACATCCCTGGTGATGCAGTGGTTAAGAATCTCCCTGACAGTGCAGGGGACACGGCTTCAATCCCTGGTCTGGAAAGACTCCCCCCGCCACAGAGCAGCTAAGCCCTTGAGCCACAACTACTGAGCCCATGCTCTAGAGCCCGCAAGCTAGAACTACCCAGCCCATGCGCCGCAGCTGGTGAAGCCCACGTGTCTAGAACCTGTGCAATGCAGCGAAGAGAAGCCACGGCCATGAAAAGGCCATGCGCTGCGAAGAGAAGTAGCTGCCCCTTGCTCAACGAGAAGAGGCCCGTGCGCAGACCCAACACAACCAAAAGCAAACAGGTTAAAAAGGAAAAAAAAAGATGGTAGACTAGGCCACGAATGACATAATTAACTTGCTATAAACCCTGTCCAGTCTCTTACAGGTGTAAAGAGAATATTTCTGTTTCCCATAACTTAGGGGGAAGTAGATAGTTTTCAGAAGGAAAAAAAAGCATGCACAGAAAAAAATACTGCACATTTTAAGTACATGTTCAAGTTAAAATATATAATGTAAATCATTAATAGAATTTTCTGTGGGGAGATGGAAATTAGAGTAAGATATAGTGATAAAGGGAATTAACTAACTAACAATATATACTGTCTCTAATAAGTTAAATCAAACAGAATTTCACAGATAATAATGTCTTACCCAAATAAAATTGCAAAACCTAACTCCAAGAAAACAACGCTTTCTTACTGTGTTTGCAAAAAACTCTTTGGGTTTTTCTGTAGCGTCTTACCTAGCAGTATAAAAAATTAAAAATGGTTTTGAGAAAATGTTGAGATTGGAATATTCTTGATAAAGTAGCATTAAGGGAATTCAGTGCTTCATGTAAGTGGAATCATATAGTCATAAAGACACTGTCTTTTTCCAATTTTGCATAATGTCCTAAAGATTCATCCATGTTGTAATAGGTATCAAAACTTTCCTTTGTTAGGCTGAATAACAGTCTATTGTATGTATATGGCACATTTTGTTTATCCATTTATGGGTGGATGGAAACTTGTGTTGCTTGTATGTTTTAGCTGTGGTGAATAATGCTGCTATGAACATGGGCATAACTCTCTGAGACCTTGCTTTGAATTATTTTGAGTATATATCTAGACGTGGATTACTAGATCATGTAATAATTCTGTCCTCTGTATTCTCTTTGTAATTTTTTTTAATAACAGTAGCCATCCCAATTAGTGTGAGGTGATATTCACTGTACTTTAAATTTGCATTTCCCTCATAATTAGTTATGTTGAGCATCTTTTCATGTGCTTATTGGCCATTCATGTATCTTTGGAGAAGTGTCTATTTGAGCCTTTTTTCTGTAGTTGAATTGGGTTGTTTGGTTTTTTATGTTAAATTTTAGAAGTTCTCAATATAGTATAGATATTAGTTCCTTACCAGGTAAATGATATGCACGTGTTTTTCCCATTCTTTGTGTTTCTTTTTTACTCTATTGATAGTGTCTTTTGAGACACACTTTAAAAATTTGCGTATAAAGTTCTATTTGTCTACATTTTCTTTTGTTACCTGTGCCTTTGGTGTTATATCCAAGAAATCATTATCCAACCCAAAGCTTTTGCCCTATTCTTTCTTCTAACCGTTTTACAGTTCTCGGTCTTATATATAGGTCTTTGATACATTGAGTTAATTTTTGTTTTTGGTGTTAAGTGAGGGTCTAACCTTAGTCTTTTACATGTGTATATCTTGTTTTTTAGCACTATTCTTGAAAAGACTGATTTTTTTTTTTTTTTTCTGTTGAATGGTCCTGGCACTGGATAAAATCCTTTGACCATATATGCAGAGGTTTATTTCTAGACACTCTATTCTATTCCTTTGGGCTATATACTTGTATTTTTCCCAGTACCACACAGTGTTGATTATTGTAGCATCATATTAAGCTTTGAAATCAGAAGTGTGCATCCTCAAGTTTGGTTCTTTTTCAGAATTGTTTTGGCTACTTGGGGCTCATTGATAATCCCTATGAATTTTAGGGTGGATTTTTATATTTCTATAAAGAATCATTGTGTTTTTATAGAAATTAAATTAATTCAATTTGTATAGCATTGACATTTTAATAATGCAGATCATCTTTAATTACAATTTGTAATTTTGTCCCCATAACCCATCACAAATTAAAAAGATCATGAGTTGATAGTGCATTTAGTACACCTAAACTTCCAAATATTATAGCTTGGCCTCACCTACTTTAAAAGGATGATTTTTGCTTTGGATTTTTCATGCACATCATTTATCATGTTAAAGTCAATTTCTTCTATTTCTTGTTTGTTGAGTGTTCTGTCATGAAAGAATGATAACTTTGTCAAATGCTTTTCCTGCATCAATTAAAATAATCGTGTGGTTTTTAGTCCTTCATTTTGTAAATATGGTATATTACAATGATCTATTTTTATGTGTTGAAGGATGTTTGCCTCCCAGGAAAATAATCCCACTTGATTTTTGGTGTATGATTATTTTAATATGCTGTTGAATTCATTTTGCTAGTATTTTGTTAAGGATTTTTGTATTAATGTTTATAAAGGATATTGCTCTGTAATTTTCATTTGTCTGGGTTGAATATCATGATAATGATGACCTCATAGAATGGTTCAGAGAATATTCCCTCCTCTTTAATTTTTTTGGAAAAGTTTGAGAAGGATTGGTGTTCATTCTTCTGTAAACGTTTGCTAGAATTCATTAGTGAAGCAAACAGTTCCAGGGATTTTCTTTGTCAGATTTTTTTTTCTTTTTCTTCTTAGTTGTGGGGCTATTCACATTTTCTCTTTTTGTGGTTTGTATTTAGGAATATTAATCTGATTCACACAGCCAGAGCTGAAAAAAAAGTAGCTGTGGGTTGTCACCATATGATCTTTCCTAGGTACAATGTTTTCTACATGATTTCCGATTGCCTTGGAAATATTTAGTTTCTCAAGAAAGGCAAAATATTTTAAGTATAATCTAGAATTTTAGAGAATAAATTGTTCTATATGGCTGAATTTGTCAAAATGTCTGGCTCCAATGTGAACATAAAGATATTTTCATTTTAATTGTTGAGAGTTCTCTAGGGAAACTGCCTTCCTTCTTTACGTAGGATATAATAAACATAATTTGAGTTTTGTTTTAGCATCCAGACCATTATTACAAAATCAGTTTTTGTATTTTTTTCACAGCAGTAACAGCTCCCAGAGTTATTGAAGTGTTTAGCGCACTTGGCATGGTGTTGCTGCTGCTACTGAGTCGCTTCAGTCATGTCTGACTCTGTGCAACCCCATAAAAGTCAGCCCACCAGGCTCCGCCATCCCTGGGATTCTCCAGGCAAGAACACTGGAGTGGGTTGCCACTTCCTTCTCCAATGCAAGAAAGTGAAAAGTGAAAGTGAAGTCGCTCAGTCGGGTCTGACTCTTCGCGACCCCATGGACTGCAGCCTACCAGGCTCCTCTGTCCATGGGGTTTTCCAGGCAAGAGTACTGGAGTGGGGTGCCATTGGGTGTTAGTCATGTTTATTAGTTTTTTTTTTTTTTTTTTAGTTTTTCTTCTTGCTATCTCACTGTCATGTTTTTCTCATAAAGACAACACTGTATAAATCCTTCATCATTTTTTCAAGCTTGCTATTTCCCAATATAGTGCGCTTTGAACCAAAATATGTAGCATGTTTAAGTTGTATATAATGTAAGAATAGCTAGGATGTGACTGAAGGGATGAGGAGTTTACAAGTGAGTAAAGGGCACAAGCTTAATGTGTTGATTCTGATTTTTAACTCGCTGCCCAGAGACCTATGTATTTTCTTCAAATGGATAAATAGCTGATTTACTCGCCTAGAAAACTGAGCCTAATGCCTTCCATTCTTTGTGGGGTATAAATTACAAAGAAAGCAAGATTGAGAAGGAAGGGAAGGTGAGGCTAGGAAGGTGTGTCTTCACAGAGATCCTGTAGACAAATACATCTCAGAAGAATCTCTGTAGGAATATAATGGGGCTTTATGACTTCAGTGTTTCATGGGTCAACATTGCTTCCCAGAGATCAGTTACTGTACATACATGTCATCTGTGCTGTTCCTTCTCTCAGAGCAGTTACCAGGGACACCAGGTTTCAGAATAGCAGTGACAGCGACAGGCCTCAGTGTTGATATAGTCTGCAGGATGCAAGGGAAGTGTGCCCGCTGCCTTCCCCTTGGGGCCTGTAGAGCCGCTGTACTTGTTTGAAGTCGCAGCAGGCCCCTTGTCTTTTCCGGGACCCCTGGGAACCGAGATTCCCCAGGGAAGAGGCCCAAGAGCCTTACAGGATCGTGGCGCAGGTTGCTGCTGGCTTGAGTCTCTGTGACATAGGCGAGTCTGAGAGCCACTAAGGCAAGGAGCCAGGCCATCCAAGTAGGCTGAGAGGAAGAAAACCTCACCCTCTGAGGAGACAGACACCACGCTGCAGGAGCCTGCTTCTAAAGATGACAGAAACCCCCTTAGGCCTTCAGAAATGCTCCTGGTGCCAGAATCATCTTTCTCAAGGATCAGCATAGCACCCAACCAAAATGCATAACTGAGAGATCCTCTGCCCACAATACCTAGATGTAAACCTAATTTGTGTTTTCACTGGGTGAGGAAACACGTAAACAGTCTAAAGTGCAATCCCGTCTTTCTCATTTGTTTGATGATCAGTAAACGTTTTGATTATAGTTTTCACTTTCAACATAATATGTATTGTTTTCCTTATTTGTGTGATTTTTAGTGTTTATGATGATTTGACAGGGCACATGTGGAGCGAAAAGGAAAGCAGACATCAGAAGTTTTTTAGATTACTTATTGTGGTGGTTTGTGGAGATTTTCCTTTTTGCCGTAGAAAATGGTGTACTTTGAAAAAAGAAACCTTTTTTATGCGGTCAAGACGTAATGAACATTAGCGTAGTATTGTGTTGTAGATCAACAAAGACTTCAGAGGTAACTGAGGTATTGAGAGAGAAGTAGTCCTTCGTGGACTAGTCAGAAGAGGTATGCTATTTTACGGACATGCCGTCACTGTGTGACCTTAATACCAGGAGGGTGTTTAAGTGTGCCCTTTCATTAAATATACCCAAACTATAATTCTGCTTTTATTAATACATTTTCTTTACTTTTCCCCAGTGGCAATTTCTGGGCTTCACTGTCATTTTATACGGCTATCAGTGGTTCCAAGTCTTGCCACTTCAATTGTTTTTATTTTTGCTTGTACTGAAACTGTCAACAATTACTTATCTACAAAGTGTCCAGATTCACTTTTTTTTTTGTCTTTGCTTGCCTTTAAAGCTTTTCTTAGACTTCAAAAATTCAGGAATTAAAATTTACAATGCTGGTTCAGGATAATGCCTTTTAACAGTCCAAGCACAAGTTAACCTTTTTCATCTTTTGGTTGTTAGGTTTTTATGGGTATAAGACAAAATCAGGATTATTGTATATAACTATCATTGCTATATACTATATATACAACCATTCAACCAACCTTGATTAAATATAACCTTCAAAAGTTCAGTATGGAAACACCTTAATTCTGCCATCTTCTCCATTGGCACTGCTTATTTAACAGAAGAGAAAAAGGAAATAACTCACTTCTTTCCTATTTTCCCAGACTGTACTTCTCCTCTCCTCCCTAGCTTGCCAAGAGAAGTTTCTTATCTTTAGGGTCATGGAAAAAGATGTAAGGAGCAGCAAGAAACAATAAAAATTCTTGATTTTTACTCTTCGAGCTACTGCCAGGCTTCTCTTAGCCCAGCCTTGTTTAAAGTTGATTCTTCCTTTCTTGATACTTCAGTGGGTTCCTAGGCTACCTTCCTTCACTGGTGTAGTAGAAAGAAGACGAGCCTCCCAAAGATATCCATGTCCTAATCCCTAGAACCTGTGGATATGCTACCTAACATGGCAAAGTGAAAGGCACTCAGTCGAGTCTGACTCTGCGACCCCATGGACTATACAGTCTATGGAATTCTCCGGACCAGAATACTGGAGTGGGTAGCTTTTCCCTTCCCCAGGGAACATGGCAAAAGGACTTTAAAAAGTGATTAATTAAGGATCTCAAGAGGAGAGATTATCCTGTATTGTCTGGTTGGGTTTAATGTCAATCATAAAGGTCCTTCTAAGAAGAGGAGTCAGTACAGTCCAAGACATGGAAGGTGAAGTGATGATGGAAGAAAAGCTACAGAGAGAAGGATCTGAGGATTCTCAGTCATTGGCTTTGGAGACAGAGGAAGAAGCCACAGATAAGGAACACAGGTGGCTTCTAGGAGAGAGAAAAGGCAAAGAAACAGATTATTCCCTAAAAGGCTCCAGGAGGAATTCAGCTTGACCTCACTTGGACTTCAGACTTTTGACCTCTAGAACTGGAAGAGAATAAATCTGCATTCTTTTAAGCCACTAAATTTGTGGTGATTTGTTTCAGCAGCAATATGAAAATAACCAACACTCCCTGAACTGAATTTCTCTGATGAAGATGAATGAAGCTTTTACAGAAAATTGCTTAGGATTCCTGCCTCAGTCCTTGAGTAGCCATTAATATACCATCAGGCTATGTTGGTTGAGGCCTCCTCACCTCTCTAGTTAGACATTTTGCGCAAGATTTAGGACCATCTCATCATACCCACCTGAAACATATATTTTGATCCAACGTAGTGACTTCTTAACTGCAATTTTCTACTTTATCTGTACAGCCTGGTTCAGACACCTTCTGGCCCTTTACCTTTTTCCAGTGGCAGTAACTCACTGTGTCCCCCAAGCTCTATGGAACTGTTATCTAAACAACTCTAACCGATCTACAGGAAAGATTAAGCAATTCTCTCCCCTCCCTAGCAACTTCCACTAAAGAAAATTCTCTCTTGAGACTGTAACTTCTCTTTTAGTCTCTTCAATCTCAGCTTAAAAGAGAACATGTACAAATCCTGATTTTACCAAATGTAACCTAGCCCCTTACTTTGTAATATTAAAGTCCCTGCTAACTATGTTCTTGGTGATATAACTAAAATCACGATATATAGAGTTCCGTTTTAACATCTTGTTATAATGATTAAGTCACAATCTGGGATACACATATGAGAAAACCAAAGAAAGCAGTGCAGCTTCTTAAAAGAAATAACCGAACAGCAAAAACAAAAAAAAAAACCTCTAAATTTAAAAAGTTGTCCTTGATCTCTATTTCCACACAAAGATTCTTATTTTTTCTTATTACAAAATTCTAAAACAAGTCAGTGATCTGATTTTCTAAAACATATTATTTGAAATGGCAAGCTAAAAAGAGTGCATTGGACAATTGGAGAGTAAAAAAAGACAACCCTGGGAAGTAATGGCTGACAGTACAATTGCAGAGGGGAAGGTACTTTTATTCTTCCAGCTTTACTGAGATATGATTGACACATAAAATTGTGAATATAAGATCTACAAGGTAATGATTTCACATATGTATATATTGCAGCATGATTACAACAAGGTTCATTAAACACAACCATCACTTCATATAATTAAATCTTTTGTTTCACAAGTTTGGGGAGCATTTTAAAAATATACTGTTTCATTTACTTTATTATTTTGCGTTCAGGTTTATACACCCTTTTTGTGTTTCCTGTCTAGAGAATAACCTTTAGCATTTGTTGGAGGCTTGGGGCTGGTGCACTGGGATGACCCAGAGAGATGGTATGGGGAGGGAGGTGGGAGGAGGGTTCAGGATTGGGAACATGTGCACCCCCATGGCAGATTCATGTTGATGTATGGCAAAACCAATACAGTATTGTAAAGTAAAATAAAATAAAATATGAAAAAAATATATATATACTCTTTCAGCAACTTTTAAATATATAATGCAGTACTGTTAACAACAGACACCAAGCTATATATTGTATCTCCAGAATGTCTTCATCTTATAATTAATTAGAAGTTACCCCACCCTCACTCCTGCCCTTCAGTTCAGTTCAGTTCAGTTGCTCAGTCATGTCCGACTCTTTGCGACACCATGAACTGCAGCATGCCAGGCCTCCCTGTGCATCACCAACTCCCAGAGTTCACTCAAACTCACATCCATTGAGTCAGTGATGCCATCCAGCCATCTCACCCTCTGTCATCCCCCTTTTCTCCTGCCTCCAATCCCTCCCAGCATCAGAGTCTTTTCCAATGAGTCAACTCTTCACATGAGGTGGCCAAAGTACTGGAGCTTCAGCTTTAGCATTCCAAAGAACACCCAGGACTGATCTCCTTTAGAATAGACTAGTTGGACCTCCTTGCAGTCCATGGGACTCTCAAGAGTCTTCTCCAACACCACAGTTCAAAAGCATCAATTCTTCGGCGCTCAGCTTTCCTCACAGTCCAACTCTCACATCCATACATGACTACTGGAAAAACCATAGCCTTGACTAGACGGACCTTCGAAAACATCAATATGTTCTTGTTTCTATGAGTTTGGACTTAGATTCCGCATGTAATGAACTCATCCAACATTTATCTTCTCTCTCTGACTTATTTCACTTAGTATAATGCCCTAAAGGTTCATTTATGCTGTCACAAATGACGATTTCTTTTTTTATGGCTGTATGTCTATATATACGCGCGTGTGTGTGTATATTATTCATTCATCCTCAATAAGAGCCTATTATGAATTAGACAACATAGAAGAAATAGATAAATTCCTAGAAACAGAAAATCTACCAAGACTGACTTATGAAGAAACAGAAAATCTGCATAAACCAATAACAAATAGGATATTGATTCTGTAATCAAAAACTTCCCAACAAACAAACAAAATCCAGGACCAGATGGTTTCACTGGCTAATTTTACCAAACATTTAAAGAAGAATTACTCCAATCCTTCTCAAACTCTTTCAAAGAACTGAAGAGGAGGGGATTTTCCAAAACTAGACCAGCATTATCCTGATAGCAAAGTCAGAGAAGACACCACAAGGGAAGAAAATTAAAAACTACAAAAAACTCCCATATCCCTGATGGACACAGACACAAAAATTCTCAATAAAATACTAGCAAACTGAATTTAACAGCACATTAAAAACATCATACACTATATACATACATAGTCCTTCACCTTTAACCATCAATAGTCTAATAGGGAGGAGTGCACATAAAACATTCCAAAGAACCAAGCTAAGCTAGTGTATTGGTTATGTTTCACCACTGGTGGGCTTTAGGAGAAAAGCTCAGATTGATTCCAGATTGACAAGATCTAGTGTGTTTCCATGTGTGGGGATGGCGATGGTTGGGGTTTTCGCTGGGTATCTCTTCTGTATGGTCACCCCATCTCTAGGGGTCCTGACATATTCTCTGACATGTATCATATACATGATATCATTCAGTCCTAAGCACAACTTCCTTGAGGAAACAGGAGCTTAGGAAGACTGATTCAGTTGGCAAATTTCACAGATAAGTGGTAGAGAACAAATAAAAAACTAGATAGACTGAATTTAAATTCTTATTAACTACAATACAGTACCACCTCCCAGGTAGTAGACAGATGTATATTATTACACATCATTTTTTAAGGGAGAGATTCTAGAGTTCATAGACATTAAATTCTTTACCACAGGTCATATGATCAGTACACTGAAACAAGAATCTGGACCTTCTGATTTCTCACTGATTTTTTTTTTTTTAACTCGCAATACCTGTTTCTTCATTCTTTATGGGAAATGCCCAATTCCTTAATCACATAATAGAAGAAATACTTCAACATACCCCAGTAGGATAATATATTTATTCATCAATCAATGTATTTTACCCTTAATCCCTACTATACCATGACACTCCCTGCTTTAACATTAGCAATCATTCCATTGTTTCAGTACAAAATTTATTTAGGAGGCCAGGGAATAAAAAGGTCAGATTCTTGGCTTTTGTTTTCAAGTTCACTTGTGAAACAATAATAAAAAAATAATATTTAATATTGTTGATCACCAAGGGTGTTTTCCATTTCCCTTGGAAACTAGATAAATGTGTCAACGTCTGGTTGAAGAGGAAGAATACGGCAGCGAGAGGGGTAGAAGTCCTGAAACTAGAGGATCCCACGTGGAAAGATCAAGTGGCCAAGAACAAAATCTTCTCAGAGTCAGCTACCTCTTAACAAAATCTCTATCAATACTACCACGGAGCCAGAGTAGCACTTGGAGGTCCAATCTCCATGTGAGAGGGCCCTCAGTGAATCAGTTCAGTTCAGTTTCTCAGTCATATCTGACTCTTTGCAACCCCATGCCAGGCCTCCCTGTCCATCACAAACTCCCAGAGTTTACTCAAACTCATGTCCATTGAGTCGGTGATGCCATTCAACTACCTCATCCTCTTGTCCCCTTCTCCTCCCACCTTCAATCTTTCCCAGCATTAGTGTCTTTTCAAATGGGTCAGTTCTTCGCATCAGGTGGCCAAAGTATTGGAGTTTCAGCTTCACCATCAGTCCTTCCGATGAATATTCAGGACTGATTTCCTTGAGGATTGATTGGTTGGATCTCCTTGCAGTACAAGGGACTCTCAAAAGTCTTCTCCAACACCAGAGGTCAAGAGCATCAATTCTACAGTGCTCAGCTTTCTTTATAGACCCACTCTCACACATCCATACATGACTACTGGGAAAACCATAGCTTTAACTAGATGAACCATTGTTGGCAGAGTAATGTCTCTGCTTTTTAACATGTTGTCTAGGTTGGTCATAACTTTTCTTCCAAGCAAGCATCTTTTACTTTCATGGCTGAAATCACAATCTGCAAAGATTTTGGAGTCCCCCAAAATGAAGTCTGTCACTGTTTCTATTGTTTCCCCAACTATTTGCCATGAAATGATGGGAGCAGATGCAATTTTCTTAGTTTTCTGAATGTTGAGTTTTAAGCCAGATTTTTCACTCTCTTCTTTCATCAAGAGGCTCTTTAGTTTTTCACTTTCTGCCATAAGGGTGGTGCCATCTGCATATATGAAGTTATTGATATTTTCCCAGAAATCTTGATTCCAACTTATGCTTCATCCAGCAAAACATTTCCCATAATGTACTCTGCATATAAGTTAAATAAGTAGGGTGACAATATACAGCCTATTTGAAACCAGTCTGTTGCTCCATGTCTAGTTCTAACTGTTGCTTCTTGACCTGCATGCAGATTTCTCAAAAGGCAGATCAGGTGGTCTGATATTCCCATATTTTAAAGAATTTTCCGTACTTTGTCGTGATCCACACAGTCAAAGGCTTTGGAATAGTCAATAAAGCAGAAGTAGATGTTTTTCTGGAACTCTCTTGCTTTCTTGATGATCCAACGGATGTTGGCAATTTGATCTCTGGTTCCTCTGCCTTTTCTTAATCCAACTTGAACATCTGGAAGTTCACGGTTCATGTACTGTTGAAGTCTGGCTTGGAGAACTTGGGGTATTACTTTGCTAGTGTGTGAGATGAATGCAATTGTGTGGTAGTTTCTTTGCCTTTCTTTGGGGTTAGAATGAAAACTGACCTTTTCCAGTCCTATGGCCACTGCTGAGTTTTCCAAATTTGCTGGCATATTGAGTGCAGCACTTTCACAGCATCATCTTTTAGGATTTGAAATAGCTCAACTGGAATTCCATCACCTCCACTAGCCTTGTTTGCAGTGATGCTTCCTAAGGACCACTTGGCTTCACATTCCAGGATATCTGGCTCTAGGTGAGTGATCACACCATCTTGATTATCTGGGTCACGAAGATCTTTTTGTATAGTTTGGCGTTTTATTGCCATCTCTTCTTAATATCTTCTACTTCTGTTAGGTCCATACCATTTCTGTCCTTGATTGTGGCCATCTTTGCATGAAATGTTCTCTTGGTATCTCTAATTTTCCTGAAGAGATCTTTAGTCTTTCCCATTCTGTTGCTGTCCTCTATTTCTTTGCCTTGATCACTGAGGAGGGCTTTCTTATACCTCCTTGCTATTCTTCAGAAATCTGCATTCAAATGGTAAATCTTTCCTTTAACTCCTCTGCATTTTGCTTCTCTTCTTTTCACAGCTAGGGCCTCTTCAGACAACTATTTTGCCTTTTTGCATTTCTTTTTCTCGGGGATGGTCTTGATCCCTGCCTCTTGTACTATGTCATGAAACTCTATCCATAGTTCTTCAGGCACTCTATCAGATCCAATCCGTTTAATCTATTTCTCACTTCCACTGTATAATCATAAGGGATTTGATTCACATCATACTTGAATCATCTAGTGGTTTTCCCTACTTTCTTCAATTTCAGTCTGAATTTGGCAATAAGCAGCTCAAGATCTGAGCCACAGGCAACTCCTGGTCTTGTTTTTGCTGAGTGTATAGAGCTTCTTCATCTTTGGCTGCAAAGAATATAATCAATCTGATTTCAGTATTAACAATCTGGTGATGTCCATGTGTACAGTCTTCTCTTGTGTTGTTGGAGAGGGTGTTTGCTATGACCAGTGCATTCTCTTGGCAAAATCTATTAGCCTTTGCCCTGCTTCATTCTGTACTCCAAGGCCAAATTTCCCTGTTACTCAAGGTGTTTCTTGACTTCCTAGTTTTGTATTCCAGTCCCCTATAATGAAAATTACATCTTTTGGGGGTGTATTTTTAGAAGGTCTTGTAGGTCTTCATAGAACCATTCAACTTCAGCTTCTTCAGCATTACTTGTCAGGGCACAGACTTGGATTACTGTAATACTGAATGGTTTTCCTTGGAAACAAACAGAGATCATTCTGTCATTTTGAGATTGCATCCAAGTACAGTATTTCAGATTCTTTTGTTGACTGTGATGGCTACTCCATTTCTTCTAAGGGATTCTTGTCCACAGTAGTAGATATAATGGTCATCTGAGTTAAATTCACCCATCCAATCCATTTTAGTTTGCGGATTCCTAAAATTTGGATGCTCACTCTTGCCATCTCCTGTTTGACCACTTCCAACATGCCTTGATTCATGAACCTAATTAATATTCCAGGTTGCTCTTCAATATTGCTCTTTATAGCATTGGACTTTACTTCCATCACCAGTCACATCCACAACTGGGTGTTGTTTTTGCCTTGGCTGTGTCTCTTCATTCTTTCTGGAGCTATTTCTCCATTCTTCTCCAGTAGCATATTGGGCACCTACCAACCTGGGGAGTTCACCTTTCCGTGTCCTATATTTTCCCTCTTCATACCTTTCATGCAGTTTTCAAGGCAATAATGCTGAAGTGGTTTGCCATTCCCTTCTCCGGTGAACCACATTTTTTCAGAACTCTCCACCATGACCCATCCATCTTGGGTGGCCCTACACGCCATGGCTCATAGTTTCGTTGAGTTAGACGAGGCTGTAGTCCATGTGATCAGATTGCAGTGGTGGCTGTGCACTGCTGGAGCTTCAACATTAGTCCTTCTCATTGTGGTCCAAAGGAGATTTCATCCTAAGAACAGCCAGTGAATCTCTTGTTGATCACTTTTTTAAAATTTAAATTTATTTATTTTAATTGCAGGCTAATTACTTTACAATATTGTATTGGTTTTGCCATACATCAACATGAATCCACCACGGATGTACACGTGTTCCCTTTAAGTGACATCCAAGTCATGGGACTCTGTCCAGGCTGTATTCAACTCAGTCCTGCTCAACCCCATTTGAAATGATGTATAATGCCAAATGCCCTTTCCTCAATGTAAATCCTCACCCAAGGCAGAAAATATGCTAGGACCCCTGGAGAAGGTGTGACCATATCAAACAAATATCCAGCTAGACCCTCAAACGAACCTACTCCCATACACCTAAACACACTAGACCATGTGAGACCAAATCAAACTGAGCTTTTCTTCTGAAACCCAACAGTGGTGAACACATAACAATACACTAGCTTAGCTTGCTTCTTTGGAATGTTTTATGTACTTCTCCCTATTAGACTATTAGATCATTAAGGGCAAGGATTATACCTTTTCTTTTTTAAATTACTCTCCCAATACCTGTAACATTAGTTTAGAAGAAATTAGGATGAATGTTTGTCTGATGGGCAGCTTAATCAGTGAACCCTAGAATTCAGGCAAAAAGTACTGAACATAAAGCAGGTCTCCCTATCCTCTCTCTGTTACCACACAGTAAAAGAAATGGGAAATCCATAACACTGTAACAGAAATCCCTAAGTACATGGGCACTTGGGCTGAATTGCTAATACTTAGGGGTGAGGATTAGCTTTTGGGCTCCTATTCCAAAGCACCAGGTACTCCAACTAGAGGAAATTATCAATGATCCCTCTAGGAAGGATTTAGCACTATCTCCAACAGAGGACAAGTATCTCTTTGCCTGTTTCTCCTTCTCTCTTGGTCTTACTTGCAGCATTTTGTAGTTCACTAATTCCTAGCATGTTTTTTTCTTTGTTTTTACATGAAAAAGTATATTTTAAAAATGACTGTTCTCAAGACTGCTATCTCAGGGGTTTTGTTTTGTATTCTTGTTATTTAACTTTTACAAAGCAATTGGGTTTATGTTTTGGTTTTGTAACAAGACTTGTCAAGAATGACATGAATCTTACTTAAAACTGCAGGAAGCTAGAGGAGATTGCCTGACCGCCAAGACGCTGGAGACATTTAATGTAAACAGTCATGCCAACTAATTTTGTGCAGCTTTTAAATTACAGTTTTATTCACTTTCTAAACACCCTTTTCACTAAATTCCAAGTCAGGCTCCATTCTTTGTCGGTGCTGACTCCAAAGCATTCTGTTAGTTTCTAAACCCAAGGAGAAAGCAATCATAGATCTTTCATGCTCTCAAAAGGCTGCTCTCACAAAGTACCTCAAATTTTTGAATTTTAAAGACTCCTTGAAAATTCTAAACAGACTCAGAAAATGGTTAATAGGAAAACCAATTCGGTTGAAAGGTAGCATTTTTAGATAGGATCAAAACAGCCTAGAGCCATCCTAGGTCTGTCTTCTAGCTTTTTCTCAGCTCTTGTACAAAACAGAATTTAAACTGTGTTAATGTCTCTGGCAATGTTTTCTTCCTTGCATATACCAATGTTTCAGGCATATGAAATCTGACTAAAAGACCCAGGCAATCCAGTACTTTCAACAAATCAGTTTGAAGGGTGCACATTCACCCTGCTTTTTATAGATATATTTATATTTGTAAAACAAATAGTGAATAATGTAATTACTAAGATACTGACTAAAGCAGTTGCAAGATATCATACCCATTTTGCTTCCCAAACTAACTTATGGTAAAATCTTTCCATTAGGTTAGCTAAAAGTTGTTTGCATAACAATGTCCAAGTTAGTTGCCAATAAACTCAAAGTTTCATTTTATGCTTAAATTTGAGGGCAGAGAATATTGATGCAAAGACATGCAGTAAACATTCATAGAAAACCATAGAACTAATGCTATACTGAAGAAACAGGCTGGCCATTGGCAGACCTTGTACCTCAAGTTCCCATTCTGATAGTTGCTAGATTCTATCAGCTATTTTTAATTCTTCAGATTTGAAAGATTTCCTTGTCACTGTTATTTTTCTAATAGTTTGGTTCAGGCACCCAAGCATCTTTCATACTCTCCCTGAAGGGTGCTCTGGAGAGCTCTGAAGCCAATTACATCATTATATCCTCAGCAGTGTTTCAATATAAACTCCAGTTTATAAATGAGGCCACAGAGTCACCAAGAGGTCAAATGACAAATTCAGTCTTCATGGAGTGTCTCAGCCAAGCTTAACATTTATGCTAGAAGGCCACATTATCACACTTGAGAGCTTTGCTCAAGCCCAGAACTCCAAAACTAAACAAAAATTATCTGTAGTTTACAAAAGATTTCACAGAATTCACTACTGGTACTAATGGAAACTTGCAAAGACTTCAGATATTTGTTTTGCTAAGCAAACACCAATTTATATATGGATACGAGTTTATTAGCATAGTAATTTTTTCATAATTATCCCAGAATGAAGTATTATACAAAGGTGACTCAACCACAATATTTTGCCTTTTATTTTAATTTTTCTGATAATATTTTTTATCCAATGAAAAGTTTTACCTCCTTAAGCAGTTAAAATTGTATTAACATAATTCAGTTTTACATTAATGATTCAAGATCATTGTTATGAGACTCCTCAGTGATTCTGTGAGAAAAAAAAAAGTGGGCTAAATTTTTTAGTTAAGTTAATCAGTGTTTATTGTGAAATTATTTAATGAATATTTAGAAGAAATATGAATTCCAGTTTGTTACTGAAAAGTTAGAATTCAAAATGTCTTCTAAATCACCAAGTGAAAAATTTATGTAGACTAAAAATGAAAGAAATACCAAGAAAGCATAAAAACTCAGTTAAAAACAAGTTTTTTTTTATTATTTGCTTACAAAAAAAAAATAGTCTTTTTTTTCTGTACATAAAATTTACAAAATAAATGTAAACAACTAAACTACTATATTAAATCAAAGACCCTAGGACTGGATCAAAAGCAAAATCCAAATATAAGTTGTTGCACCTTAAAGCAGAGTAAATGTTTCAATTTAAATGTTCAGAAAATACTAATAAATAGGCAATTTACTAGGCTAGAACAAAAATTACATATTATTTTATTTAAAAATAACTTTTTGACTACTCTCTGCACCCTGCCTATTGCAGCCACCAAGCTGTTCTCTGTACCTATGAGCTTTTTTTTTTTTTTCCCCATAAAAGTGAGATCATATGCTATTTGTTTTTCTCTGACTTATTCCAATTAGCAAAATGGGTTTGAGGTCCATATACATGGTCACAAATGGTAAAATTAAATATAACTTGTTAAATTTAAACAATCACAACATATTGCACCTTAAAGGGATAAAAAGAAATATATATATATATATCCTATAAATCATTATTAATGACATGAGCAACAAAAGTGGACAAAAGTAAAAACAGAGATTCCACAAAAGAATTAACAGCTTTTGCCGTTAAATATTTTAAAAGATGGTCAGCCTCATTAGTAATTCAGTTCAGTTCAGTTGCTCAGCCATGTCCGACCCTTTGCGACCTCACGGACTGCAACATGTCAGGCCTCCCTATCTATCACCAACTCCTGGAGTTCACTCAAACTCACGTCCATTGAGTCGGTGATGTCATCCAACCATCTCATCCTCTGTCGTCCCCTTCTCCACCTGCCCCACCAGGGTCTTTTCAAATGAGTCAGCTCTTCGCAGCAGGTGGCCAAAGTAATGAAGTTTCAGCTTTAACATCAGTCCTTCCAATGAATATTCAGGACTGATTTCCTTTAGGATGGACTGGTTGGATCTCCTTGCAGTCCAAGGGACTCTCAAGAGTCTTCTCCAATATCACATTTCAAAAGCATCAATTCTGTGATGAACATTGAGGTACATGTGACTCTTTCAATTCTAGTTTCCTCGGTGTGTATGCCCAGCAGTGGGATTGCTGGGAACATGTGTATACCTGTGGTGGATTCATGTTGATGTATGGCAAAACCAATACAATAATATAAAGTAATTAACCTCCAATTAAAATAAATAAATTTATATTTTAAAAAAAGTGAAAAAAAAAGCACCAATTCTTCGGTGCTCAGCTTTCTTCACAGTCCAACTCTCACATCCATACATGACTACTGGAAAACCCATAGCCTTAACTAGACGGACTTTTGCTGGCAAAGTCATGTCTCTGCTTTTGAATATGCTGTCTAGGTTGGTCATAACTTTCCTTCCAAGGAGTAAGTGTCTTAATTTCATGGCTGGTGTTACCATCTGCAGTGATTCTGGAGCCCCAAAATTAAAGTCTGCCACTGTTTCCACTGTTACTCCATCTATTTGCCATGAAGTGATTTAACTGGATGCCATGATCTTAGTTTTCTGAATGTTGAGCTTTAAGCCAACTTTTTCACTCTCCTCTTTCACTTTCATCAAGAGACTCTTTAGTTCTTCTTAACTTTCTGCCATAAAGGTGGTGTCATCTGCATATCTGAGGTTATTGATATTTCTCCGGGCAATCTTGGTTCCAGCTTGTGCTTCTTCCAGCCCAGCATTTCTCATGATGTACTCTGCATATAAGTTAAATAAGAGGGCGTCCCTGGTGGCTCAGAGGTTAGTGTCTGCCTGCAATGCAGGAGACCTGGGTTCGATCCCTGGGTCGGGAAGATCCCCTGGAGAAGGAAATGGCAACCCACTCCAGTACTCTTGCCTGGAGAATCCCATGGACAGAGGAGCCTAGTAGGCTACAGTCCACGGGGTCACAAAGAGTCGGACACAACTGAGTGACTTCACTTTCACTTTCACTTTCAAGCAGGGTGACAATGTACAGCCTTGATGTACTCCTTTTCTTATTTGGAACCAGTCTGTTGTTCTATGTCCAGTTCTAACTGTTGCTTCCTAATCTGCATACAGGTTTCTCAAGAGGCAGGTCAAATGGTCTGGTATTCCCATCTCTTTCAGAATTTTCCAGTTTATTGTGATCCACACAGTCAAAGGCTTTGGATTAGGCAATAAAGCAGAAATAGATGTTTTTCTGGAACCCTCTTGCTTTTTTGATGATCCAGTGGATGCTGGCAATTTGATCTCTGGTTTTCTGCCTTTTCTAAATCCAGCTTGAACATCTGGAAGTTCACAGTTCACATATTGCTGATGCCTGGCTTGGAGAATTTTGAATATTACTTTACTAGCATGAGAGATGAGTGCAATTGTGCAGTAGCTTGAGCATTCTTTGGCATTGCCTTTCTTTGGGATTGGAATGAAAACTGACCTTCTCCAGTCCTGCGGCTACTGCTGAGTTAGTAATTAAGAGATTACAAATCAGGAATGCTATGAAATATGGTTTTTACATTATTTTAATAGACAAGAATCAAGAAATATTGCATTCCAAGTGATGCACTGAGTAGAGACAAAATACATTTATTTAGGTTTGTGGTCATACAGCTACTTTGGAATAACCAGATCACCTAAAAATTAACTATCCAAAACTCAAAACCAAGGTTATTGTTTTAGCTATACACCCAAGAGAAACTCCTCCAAATATACATGAGGAACTCTGTCTATAAGTGGCTGAGACAAAAGTTTTCTAATAAAAAATGCCTGGAGAGAATGAAGTAACCACTGGACTGGAGAATGGTTTAATACACTGTCTGCCATCTAGTCACCCAAAGGAATATAATAACAGCAGTCAAATTGAATTAACCAATAAAAATATGGATCATCTTATGAATATAATATTGAATTAAAAGAGTAAACAATCGAATATTTTCAAGAAATAATACCCACTAGGAAATCTATTATCTGGAAAAGAAATGGAATAATGAGCACATCAGGCAAGCCGCTAACTTGAATGGAGAGAGGCAGAGAGTAGGATAGTGCAGAGCCACATACGCTGACATCAGGTATTGTCAGTGTTCCAGTTTCAACGTTGGGTGACAATTATACTGATATTTATTAGTAAACTTTTTTTACATGATAATAAATAACTGTAAATTTCCCTTAGCTTTGGTGAAGGGAATGCCCCCTGGAGTGCCCCCACTGGTTAAGTTTTAGCAGGTGGGTGAGCAGATCTTAATGTAAGCCCATGCTAAAATCCCAATCTCCCTAAACATTTCAAAGTTTTCTCCCCAGTGTACCATGGAAGCAACTTCATCTAGTGTAAGCCATATTTGCTACAGGCTTCAGTCAACCAAAAAAGTAACCTGTTTAGGGCCACTCTCATTTCCTCAAACTAACATATTAAACTCTCTCAGCTGTTTAGTCCCTGATGAAGAATTTGGTCTGTCCAACTTGATAGTGTTTTCACCCTAATGTCCTATCTTAGGATCAACTTCTGTATTTGTCTTCCAGTTTATATTAATACTGTTGCCATTTAGTTGCTAGATTGTGTCTGACTCTTTGCAACACCATGAACTGTAGCTTACTAGGTGCATCTGTCCATGGGATTTCCCAAGCAAGAATACTGGAGTGAGTTGCCATCTCCTTTTCCAGTTTATGTTAATATACATAGCTAAATGTTTTCCATCAAATTGTTCTATGGCATCAAATATTTGGTCATCCAAAACCCTGCCTTCTATAGGTATGTGATTATAGGTGTCTGCAAGTAATAATTTAAATAACTGTTTTATGACGCATGCCAAGAACAATTAGTGTTCCCCAAACAAATCGAATCAATGCCTTTAAATTTAATTACTCCTGAGAACTGGCAAATAATACAGGACTAATTAAGAGAAGTCATATATGGATGTGAGAGTTGGACTGTGAAGAAGGCTGAGTGCCGAAGAATTGATGCTTTCGAACTGTGGTGTTGGAGAAGACTTTTGAGAGTCCCTTGGACTGCAAGGAGATCCAATCAGTCCATTCTGAAGGAGATCAGCCCTGGGATTTCTTTGGAAGGAATGATGCTAAAGCTGAAACTCCAGTACTTTGGCCACCTCATGCGAAGAGTTGACTCACTGGAAAAGACTCTGATGCTGGGAGGGATTGGGGGCAGGAGGAGAAGGGGACGACAGAGGATTAGATGGCTGGATGGCATCACCGACTTGATGAACGCAAGTCTGAGTGAACTCCGGGAGATGGTGATGGACAGGGAGGCCTGGCGTGCTGCGATTCATGGGGTCGCAAAGAGTCGGACACGACTGAGCAACTGAACTGAACTGAACCGAATTAAAAGAATCCATGTTTAACTTTCTTTTCTTCTGGAATTACTTCCATTCAGTATGCATAAATCACTGCTCTTCCAAAAGAAAAGGAATATGATGGAAAAACTCATACCATGTTGAGGGCTAAACACCAGTCTCTGTTTTTGGATGGTTAAGCATCAGCAATATCATTAGCTAGGTCAGTTTTCGTGGAGAGAAGTCCAGACTATAATGTCTATACATAACCTTCATCGTGGTGCTCAGGGCCAATCTGTACAATGACCTACCAAGCAGACTGAGGACAGAGACTGGCTGATATCCTGAGAACATGTTATTTTGTTTACCCAGTTCTTGAGAGCCTCCTGGAAAATATATGCTCCTTGGTGAGCATAGACATGGTACATTAAATATCTTTACACTGTTTTCTCATGCCAAGGGGTCCACCTACATAATTCTTCCTCACACTTTCTTGCCACCATTTTTCAGTCTGGTCTTTTGAAGTCTCTGACTTCCCAGTTCTAACCTACTAGCAACTATCCATGTATAAGCACAATGTGTAAGTATGTCTCATTTGAGGCAAAGTAAAAGTCAGTATATTGCTTGAAGTTCTGCCCACTTTGGGAATTCCCCATCATTACTATTCATCACAGCCAAAACTCAGTGAGGCTGAAATTCTGCAACCATCCACTTGTCAGGCTGGTGCCAGAAAATCATGCAAAACATCTGTAAGTCAGGTTCAAGGTGTTTGCTCTTCAGTTAGTTGGCCCCAAGAAATCACCTTAAGAATATAGGTGAGGGTCAGGGGAAGAGAGACAATGTAGAAGAAATTGTCAAAGGAATCTCTATTATGTGCTCATGCAATTTAATTGCGTTTGTTCGAATTTGTGTAACCTCGTTTCTTGTATACCCTTTCAATTTCGTGATTTGCTCTGAGTACCTAAGCTGAAGAGATTCATGTAACACTGTTCCTGATAAGTAGCTCCAATTCCATAGTCACTTGGTATTCACTGATTAAGTAAGTATTCATTCCCTATGATGGCCCACTAGCAAACCAGAAGCTGTTTCTCCACAGAAGGTAGATAATATCTTCACAAGAGGGCATGGATTTAAGATACAGATGTCTGTGCTGCTCTTCTGCTACAGAGGCTTGTAAGAATTCCAAATAGCATCTGTGATTATAGACATTTCATGAACTAGTTCCTAAGTCTCAAGTAGAAAAGTAGTTGGAGTTGCAGCTGGACTTGCTGCAGAATTTTTTCTTTCTCAGTTTCTACTCAAATGGGGCAGTCATTTGTATTAATTACACATGGCTCACATTAGCACACAAAAATAAAAAATACTGTTTTCAAAATCAGAAAGTTTCCTAAATTATTGTGCTTCTTTCATAGTGGTACGTGTGCAAGTACATTGCCTTTTTTTTTTTTCTCACCAAAAGGAATATCAAGATACACTGCAGACTACTGAAACCTCAAAACTTTACTGATGTAGTAGGTTTACGGATTTATCTGGGGTGTATCTTGACTCACTTACGTCTGACTAAGGCATTTAAAGTATTTGAAGCTCCCAATCAATGCCGGTCCAAAGATCCTCATCAAAAACACAGTGAACAATGTGATATTCCCATGTCAAGAGGATCAAGATATTTGTGAGCTAGGACCATATTACATCAGAGAGCGGTACAATTAACATAACTCTGAGGCAAGACTTCAGAGTTGTCCTTTTCATGTAAAAGTATGCTTCTTAAGTCCTTTATAAATTGGTACAGAGAGCAAAGTGATTTACAGGTCAACAGCTCCATACTAGATTCCAGGAAGCAGGGTTGACTGACTTCAGGGAAGATACTACATCTGGAACAGCAGCTAAAATCAGAATCAATACCTTATTAAGATATTAATAATCTAAGATCCATTCCCCTCTGTATAAACAAAGTGGCAAGCTAAAAAGGTATGTGAATCCTTCAAGTCTTTGGTGGTACTTCCAATTCCTCCAGGGATATGGCATCATTTATCTACATATGGACATCACCAGACGGTCAACACTGAAATCAGACTGATTATATTCTTTGCAGTCAAAGATGGAGAAGTTCTATACAGACAGAAAAAACAACACCGGGAGCTGACTGTGGCTCAGATCATGAACTCCTTATTGCCAAATTCAGACTTAAATTGAAGAAAGTAGGGGAAACCACCAGACCATTCATGTATGACCTAAATCAAATCCCTTATGATTATACAGTGGAAGTGAGAAATAGATTTTAGGGACTAGATCTGATAGATAGAGTGCCTGATGAACTATGGACGGAGGTTCGTGACATTGTACAAGAGACAGGGATCAAGACCATCCCCATGGAAAAGAAATGCAAAAAAGCAAAATGACTGTCTGGGGAGGCCTTACAAATAGCTGTGAAAAGAAGAGAGGTGAAACGCAAAGGAGAAAAGGAAAGATATAAGCATCTGAATGCAGAGTTCCAAAGAATAGCAAGGAGAGATAAGAAAGCCTTCTTCAGCAGTCAATGCAAAGAAATAGAGGCAAACAACAGAATGGGACAGACTAGAGATCTCTTTAAGAAAATTAGAGATACCAAGGGAACATTTCATGAAAAGATGGGCTCAATAAAGGACAGAAATGGTCTGGACTTAAGAGAAGTAGAAGATATTAAGAAGAGGTGGCAAGAATACACAGAACTGTACAAAAAAGATCTTCATGACCCAGATAAACATGATGGTGTGATCATTCACCTAGAGCCAGATATCCTAGAATGTGAAGTCAAGTGGGCCTGAGAAAGCATCACTACGAACAAAGCTAGGGGAAGTGATGGAATTCCAGTTGAGCTGTTTCAAATCCTGAAAGATGATGCTGTGAAAGTGCTGCACTCAATATGATAGCAAGTTTGGAAAACTCAGCAGTGGCCACAGGACTGGAAAAGGTCAGTTTTCATTCCAATCCCAAAGAAAGGCAATGCCAAAGAATGCTCAAACTACCGCACAATTGCACTCATCTCACATGCTAGTAAAGTAATGCTCAAAATTTTCCAAGCCAGGCTTCAGCAATATGTGAACTGTGTACTTCCAGACGTTCAAGCTAGTTTTAGAAAAGGCAGAGGAACCAAAGATCAAATTGCCAACATCCGCTGGATCATGGAAAAAGCAAGAGAGTTCCAGAAAAACATCGATTTCTGCTTTATTGCCTAAACCAAAGCCCTTGACTGTGTGGAATACAATAAACTGGAAAATTCAAGAGATGCGAATACCAGACCATCTGACCTGCCTCTTGAGAAACCTATGTGAAGGTCAGCAACCAACGGTTAGAACTGGACATGGAACAACAGACTGGTTCCAAATTGATAAAGGAGTATGACAACACTGTACATTGTCACCCTGCTTATTTAACTTATATGAAGAGTGCATCATGAGAAAGGCTGGGCTGGAAGAAGCACAAGCTGGAATCAAGATTGCTGGGAGAAATATCAATAACCTCAGATATGCAGATGACACCACCCTTATGGCAGAAAGTGAAGAGGAACTAAAAAGCCTCTTGATGAAAGTGAAAGAGGAGAGTGAAAAAGTTGGCTAAAAGCTCAACATTCAGAAAACAAAGATCATGGCATCTGGTCCCATCACTTCATGGGAAATAGATGGGGAAACAGTGTCAGACTTTATTTTTTGGGCTCAAAATCACTGCAGATGGTGATTGTAGCCATGAAATTAAAAGAAATTTACTCCTTGGAAGGAATGCTATGACCAACCTAGATAGCATATTTGAAGCAGAGACATTACTTTCCCAACAAAGGTCCATCTAGTCAAGGCTATGGTTTTTCCAGTAGTCATGTATGGATGTGAGATTTGGAGTGTGAAGAAAGCTGAGCGCCAAAGAATTGATGCTTTTGAACTGTGGTGAAGACTCTTGAGAGTCCCTTGGACTGCAAGGAGATCCAACCAGTCCATTCTAAAGGAGATCAGTCCTGGGTGTTCTTTGGAAGGAATGATACTGAAGCTGAAACTTCAATACTTTGGCCACCTCATGTGAAGAGTTGACTCATTGGAAAAGACTCTGATGCTGGGAGGGATTGGGGGCAGGAGGAGAAGGGGACGACAGAGGATGAGATGGCTGGATGGCATCACCAACTCGATGGACATGAGTTTGGGTGAACTCCGGGAGCTGGTGATGGACAGGGCGGCCTGGTGTGCTGTGATTCATGGGGTCGCAAAGAGTCGGACACGACTGAGCAACTGAACTAAACTGATGCTTCACTCATTTGGTCAGTGGGGGAAGTATTAAGGGCTTCCAAATGTCTCCCTCCTATTACAGCAGTAAAGTAGGCATTTTTTTTTATCCTCAAATCTGTCTTTTCAAAATTTTTCAAAATTTAGGACTGAGAAAGTAACCATAAATTACTATGAACTTACTGGGTCAATTGTGATCCAAACTTTAACCAATGCACTATTTATCACCTAACATCCATTAGACTCTAATTTAATCAAGAAATTACAACATGTGTTTGGGTTCTCAGTGATTATTGTTAGGAAATGCCTAGTCCAATAATTTCCTACTCCAAGTCCTAGCTACTCTCTTCATCAGTGCTTACTCTCTCTATCAGTTTCTTCAGGGGAAGGCGTGGAGTTACAATATATACAATATAGGCTGGTAGCAACATTTCAAGATCACTCCTCAAGAAACTCTAACCTTTCCCCTAAGCAAGGGGTTCTACATATCGACCAATATTTGGACTTAATTAAGTCTTGAAAATGGAAGAGAGGCCATAGCTATTCATTATAAAGATGACTCAAGTAGGACCATTCTACAGTTCTGCAGTTTTACATGTTATATAAAGTAAGATTTTCTTGACTGCCTAACTACTTCATTCTTAGGGATACCATGGTATTTGAGACTTAACAACTAAGGAACACTTTATCTTTGTTACCCTTCTTGGAAATCTGGTTCTGTCACCTGACCTCTGTTACTCTAGAGACCCCTCTGACCCAATGAAATAACATAATTCCTAAAATAACAGAACAATAATTCTTGCCAGTATGGTAGAACTCATAGATAGGCCGTACATGAATTAGGGAGAACATCTGTCTAATGACTATCAGAAGCATTTGACATTGCTGGTGATCCCTTTCTCATATGATACTATATTCATTTACCTTCCTGGACACTACCCTCCTTGGTTTTTCCTCATATCCTCTTCTTCGTTTCATTTGCTGTATTCTCCTTTTCTTTTAGACTTCTTACTACTGAAATGCTCAGGGATAAGCTCTTGAATCTCTTCAGTCTCATGGATTCAAATATCATCCTAATGTTGATTATTAATCCCTCAATTTCAACCCACTACTCCACCTAAACTCAGGTTCACATGTTGAAGTGCTGACTTGACATCTCTGCCTGATGTCAAACAGGAATCTCAGATTTAACAAGTTTGAAGTCAGTTCTTAATTCTCACCTCCAACCCTAACTAAACTAAAGGAGGCTCTTCATCCAGTTTGTATCAAGTTTTTAAATGGTATTATTATTCATTCAGTTGTTTAAGTCAACAACTGAAAATGAAAAATAAAAACAGAGACATTCTCACTAATCTCTCTTGATTAGACTACTGTTTCCATTCTTCCCTTTCTCCCCTCACTGCTGTATTTTATTCAGAGTTAGAGATTTTTTTTTTAATATATATGAATCAGATGTCTCTTAACTGTTTAATATTTCTCAATACAATTCCATCGATTCTGGTCATTTTAATTTACTCTCAGAAATTAGAACATTATTTGATATACAGGAGACCTTGGTAGACAGAATAATGTCCCTTCAAAGATGTCCGCACCAAATCTCCAGAACTTGTAAAAATGTCACTTACATGACAAAGAAGACTTTGCACATATAATTGAATGATTAACATTTCTGGATTATCTCTGTGGGCCCAATATAATCACAAAAGTAGGAAGGTGAAAATCAGGAAAGAAAATAAGACAAAAGAAACAGGAGTAAGGGTCAAAGAGAGGTTTGAAGATGCTAATATTGTTGGCTTAAAAATAGAGTTGCTGCTGCTAAGTTACTTCAGTCGTGTCCGACTCTGCGCGACCCACCAGGCTCCCCCGTCCCTGGGATTCTCCAGGCAAGAACACTGGAGTGGGTTGCCATTTCCTTCTCCAATGCATGAAAGTGAAAAGTGAAAGTGAAGTCACTCAATCATGTCCGACTCTTCGTGACCCCATGGACTGTAGCCTACCAGGCTCCTCCGTCCATAGCATTTTCCAGGCAAGAGTACTGGAGCGGGGTGCCATTGCCTTCTCTGAAAAAAATAAAAATAGAGTAAGGGGCCATAAACATAACAAATGCAGGTGGGCTCTTGCATCTGGAACGTATAGGAAACTGAATTTCCCTTAGATCTTCTGGGAGGAATGCAGGCCTGCTGACACCTTGATCTTAGCCTAATGACACCATGTTAGACACTGAGCTCCAGAACTACTGAGGATCAATGTGTTATTTTAAGTTGTAAAGTTTATGATAATTTGTTATCTTAGCAGTTAGAAATTAATACAGAGTTGCCTAATAAACATTGCAAAATGATTTAACTGAATTTTAGTAGAACCAAGCGCTGGACTTGAGCTCATAAACCTAGGTTCTACTTCTCCCTCTGCCATATTAACTATACAATCCTGGAAAACCATAGCATTCCCATAAACTGGAAATAATCTCTTACCTTTTCAAATCTCAAAACTTATTAATAATTAGTTTCCTGTTGCTGCTATAATAAGTTAATATGATCTTGGAAGTGAAAATGAAGTCACTCAGTCGTGTCCGACTCTTTGCAACCCCATGGACTATAACCCACCAGGCTTCTCCATAAATGGGATTCTCCAGGCAAGAATACTGGAGTGGGTTGTCATCTCCTTCTCCAGGGGATCTTCCCAACCCAGGGATCAAACTCAGCTCTATCACATTGCAGGCAAATTCTTTATTGTCTGAGTCACCAGGGAATCCCAATATGATAATAACACAAATTATTTTTCTTACATGTCTAGAGGTTGTCACCCTGCTTGTTTCAATTCTATGCAAAGTACATCATGCAAAATGCTGGTCTGGATGAATCACAAGCTGGAATCAAGATTGGCAGGAGAAATAGCAATAACCTCAGATATGCAGATGACACCACCCTTATGGCAGAAAGTGAAGAGGAACTAAACTGCCTCTTGATGAAAAGGAAAGAGGAGAGTTAAAAAGTTGGCTTAAAACTCAACATTCAGAAAACTAAGATCATGGCATCTGGTCCCATCACTTCATGGCAAATAGATGGGGAAACAATGGAAACAGTGACAGTCTTTATTTTCTTGGGCTCCAAAATCACTGCAGATGGTGACTGCAGCCATAAAATTAAAAGACACTTGCTCCTTGGAACAAAAGCTATGACCAACCTAGATGGCATATTAAAAAGCAGAGACATTGCTTTGCTGACAAAGGTCCATCTAGTCAAAGCTATGGTTTTTCCAGTAGTCATGTATTGAAGTGAGAGTTGGACCATAAAGAAAGCTGAACACTGAAGAATAGATGCTTTTAAACTGTGGTGCCGGAGAAGACCCTTGACAGTCCCTTGGACAGCAAAGAGATCAAACTAGTCAATTTTGAATATTCATTGGAAGGACTGATGCTGAAGCCCCAATATTTTGGCCATCTGGTGCAAAGAGCAGATTCCTTGGAAAAGACCCTGATTCGGGGAAAAATTGAAGGCAGGAGGAGAAGGGGACAACAGAGGATAAGACGGTTGGATGGAATCACCGACTTGATGGACAAGAGTCTGAGCAAGTTCCAGGAGTTGGTGATGGACATGAAAGCCTGGTGTGATGTGGGTTTCAAAGAGTTGGACATGACTGAGTGACTGAACTGAACTGAGAGGTTAGATATTCAAAACTCTTCTTACTGAACTAAAATCAATGTGCCATCGATCCTGTGGTATTTTCTGGAGACTCTAGGGGAGAATGATCCCTTTAATTTTTCAGATTCTAGAAGCCACCTGAATTCCTTATCTCAGAGGCCCTTCCTCCATCTTCAAACTCAGCAGTATAGCATCTTCTAATCTCTCTCCGCTTGCTTCCATGTCTTTTTCTTAATTCTCACTCTTCTTGCCTCTGTTTTATAAAATCTGTTGTGATTACATTGCTTAGTCAAGTGCTTAGTTGCTCAGTCATGTCCAATTCCTTGTGATCCCATGGACTGTAGCCCACCAGGCTCCTCTGTCCATGGAGTTTTCCAGGCAAGAATACTGGAGTGGGTTGCCATCTCCTTCTCCAGGGGATCTTACCAACCTAGGGATCAAACCTGAGTTTCTTGTTCTCCTGCATTGTAGGCGGATTCTTTACCAACTGAGCTATCGGGGAAGCATTGTGCTCACCCAAATAATCCCTGAGAGTTTTCCCATCTCAAGATCTTTAAATGGATTACATATGCAAAGTCCACTTGGCCATGTAAAATAACATATCCACAAGTTTGGGAGATGAAGGTATGAAGACATTATTCTGTCTTAGCACACAAAGTCAAATAAAATAGTCTATTGACAAACGCCATGGAGCCACTAAAGTAAGAAGCAAATATAGGCCAAAATATTACTTTTGTTGGCTGTGCCACACAACTCACAGGATTTTAGTTCTGCAAACAGTGATCGAAACCAAGTCCTTGGCACTGAGAATGCAGAGTCCCACCAGGGAATTTCCTCCAATTTGGTTTAACTATTAATGAGATCCTTTTGAAAGTACAAGTTTTAAAGCTATATGCATATTTATGTTTATCTTTACAGCATAAAAATGATCCTTTTAAACGGATCAGATGCTGTCATTTCATGAATTGAGCCTTCCCTTTAATCACCCACGTTTATCACATATACAAAGGGAAGTTATGTGCTTCTCTGAATAAAATAATTACCTTATTAAAAATCAAAAGCTAAAAGCTAAAAATTGTATCACAAACCCGAGAGCCAATATCACCTATAGTTATTACTGAAGGACACTGCTAGTTTTATTCCCTGCCAAACAGATTTCAGTGAAAAGAGTAAACTGTACATGTAGTATCTGTATTGTAAAGTTGCCTTTTTACATATTTTCCAGTGGCACCTCATCCTAGTATGATAGTTTAATTCTATTTCATTTCCTACGTATGTACAGGTACACAGGAATAAGACTTGTGAGATCAAACTTTCTGAAATGTAGTCAACTGCCAAATTTCCTTTGTCTTTGTGAAAAAAGTAAGTGATCCTCATGTGTAGGTTTTCATCAGCACTTCACTGGCTGAAGATGGAGCTTTTTCATATGCAATTATACGGTTTCTATATTGGAAAGAGATGAAAGTCCAATGTTGGCTGAATTTTTGAGTCTCCTTTCTCTTCGCCAAAACTCATGAACAGTTTTAGGTCAGGGAGGAGAGTGATAATTAAACATTTCTATAGCATCATTACCCAAGCATGTGGAAATTTTCTAGGTTCAGTTGAGTGGAAGAATACCTTTTATTGATCCAAGAGCACCAAGCCAGATGCAATTACACATTCTGAATGTTTTCCAGTGGGTAACTCTTCTGGTGCTAGTTGGGATGATTACTGAATAAGGTAAAGAGTTGTCCTCTTATTCAGTAGGAGAAGCCAAGAAGTTTCTTACTCACCAATAAAACTTTACAAAGGCTTCAAAAATCGTTCAATCATCAAGGATTATTTCCAAAATATATATTCAGTCTTCAATAAACTTTTGCTTTTATCTAAGCATGTTTTTTTTTAATGCTCCAGGAAAGATGACCCCACCATTCCCAAAATAAATCTCTAGAGAAGAAACTGAAAGCTTGGACAGAAGCTACATTTTCTACCTCAAAATTAAAATCCCTGCAAAGAATCTCATTAAATGAAGGGGAAAAAAAAAAGTACATGGTATATAACTTATCTTTCTAAATTACTGACCCTTTGTCAGGGAAGGTTAAAAAGTGTTGACATTATTTTCTTTCATGTCTAGGGATGCTTGCAGTAAACAAAAATTAAAAATGTCTCTTACAAAAGTTATTTAACCAGACAAGGTAAAAATACCAAGAAACATTTGAAAAGACTGAGTTGGAATGAAACCATACAAGAGAAATCTTTACATAAGTATATAAGAACAGATTGACTAAATTTCATTTCTTTTTTGTTTAATTTCATTTAAAAAGATTGGAATAAATAAGACTAGCATTTTAATTTGCACGGGAAGAGAAGGATGAAACGGTCCTGAAGACGTGAAAATGGATCATTTGGTCCCAAACACTTTCTCCTCCTCTCTTCCTCTCCCTTTCCCTTCCCACCTCCCCTCCTCTCTTCCTTCCTTCCTTCCCAGGAGACAAAATATTAGGAAAAATATATATATATAAAATAACTAGTTCTTTTTTGATGAAATGAATATCTCCAGGATTTAAAAGATGAAAATGAATTTCAGCTACTCTTGAAAATAAGACTTTGCTGATGACTGTTTATAAAATCATTGTTGATAAAGCTCTGATTTGGATGAATACCAACTCACTTGTAGCAACATCCTCCAAATTATTTTGCCAAATATTTTAGGTAAATGAGATGTTTCTGCTATCTATGCTATCTACCAGTTAGAGGAATATAATCATCAAGTTGAGTAATCTTTACACTAATGTTGGGAACTCTAGATGTTTTCACAAAGATGCTTCTGGGCATAGAAATGGAAGTGCTCCTTAATTTTCCAAGTCACGTTAAGCAAGTGGCTAAATTTTGGTTTTTATATGCATTAAGCTTCCACATAGTATTTTATCTGAAAATATGATTATCTAAAAACATTTGGAAGAATACTCAGTAAAACTGTTATTTTAGACAACAGAATCAGAAAATTCAAAGAGATTATACTTGCAAAAATTTGGAATTTGTTCCTAGTTACATAAAAATTTAGGTATTTTTACGAGTTTGAAAATTATAAGATACTTCTGATTATTTTCTTAATGAAGAAAATATATTTCAAATTTTTCTTCACCTCTTGGGCTATGAGCCACTGAGGAAAGGAACCATGGGGATTCTCACCTTTACTAATCATTTTATGATCATTTATAAATAAATGCCACATCTAGGTTCGACACAGGATACAGGATGCTTGGGGCTGGTACACTGGGATGACCCAGAGAGATGATATGGGGAGGGTGCTGGGAGGGGGGTTCAGGCTTAGGAACTCATGTACATCTGTGGCGAAATCATGTCAATGTATGGCAAAACCAATACAGAATCGTAAAGTAAAATAAATAAATAAATAAATAAAACAAGCAAACAAAAAAGATAAACTATCCAGAAGAGAATGCCTTAAAAAGGCCAAAAATGAACTCAAGCAGTAGTTTTGTCTTTATTTTTCTTCCTTTATTATCTAAGGCGTAGATCTGTGTTAACAATCAGATAGTAGTTCAACATCACAGCCAAGAGCTACCGAAAGAGCAGAGCGGAATAGTTCTGAAGCAGGGTACAGAATCCTTTGGAAATCATTGGGTCTGGCTTTCAAATTTTGACATGTGCACTTCCACATTGACAACTAATGACACCAACTGTGACAATATGTTGATACACACTAAAAATAATTTTAAGTGATCATGCTAGTAATTGAAGCAAATAACTTGCTATTTGAATTATTAGGATATTACAAACACATTTTTAAAAAATTTAAATACTTGCAGTATTCCTTTAATTTTTCATCCTGGGCAAGAAAGCACATGAAATGAATTGCCTTTAGGTAATGAAATTCCCAGCCCATCATAGTTCTGCAGTGGTTCCCAACCCATTTGCAAAAAATCTCCCAACATCAAACACCTTTACATGTCTATACTCAAGGCAGGAGTTTGCACCTCATGGCAACCTTCCCTGATGGAAATGTTCTAGTTTGAACTCAAATGTTGACTTCCCTGAAATGGGTCATTTGTTAACAAGTCCTAGGGTGTGGCTAACCCTCTCTAAAGCCCAGTTCACAAGGCATAATTCAGAAATATATCATTTTTTCAAAGAATTTTTCTTTGCCCTTACCCATGAAGATGTAACAACATAAGCATGTTTGCAAAAATATTTTCTCTATTTTTCTCTGAATGTTTTGATTTTATGCATGTATACACACTCCTGTTATTTCAGAAACTTCCATTTCATAAAAGCTGGTACTGAAGTTTGTTCTGTATCATATACTTTTACTTTTCCTCTCTTCTATTTAGATTATATGCAATATATATATTTATAGGGACACTAAGATTTACCTACTTATCCTCTGTAAATTGTAGGAGCAGTATGAAAAAAATTAAAAATAAAATTAGCAAAGAAAAAAGTAAATTACCTCTGATTCCAACACAACATCTCCATTTTTTAAAACTTTTCTATACCTTTCCCATTTGCACATTTGATATTTATATTGTTACAGTCATAGCAGGAATGCAACAGTATACTCAGCTTTGTTTTTTTATAATTACTTGCATTTCCCATATCACCTATAATCATTGCTTTAATTTCTACATATTTTATTAAAAGGTATGCATAATTAAAGAGAGACAGAGAGAGACCCTCTCCTTTTTAATTTATCGTAAATTCTCAAATGTAAAACTTCCTGAACCAATGATATGTTTTTTATTCTTGATAGTGAAATTCAAATATAAGTTAATTATACCAAATCCCACTGAAATCAACAGAGATACTGATTCACCATTACATCTCATATTAGTATTATTATTTAAATATACATTATATATCAGTACAATATATATTATATATCAGACTCTTTACTGTCTTTGCTACTAGGGAAGCCCCAATAATTCAGTACAATACTTCACAGGTGTTCTTATTTGCTATTTCATAATTTTTCAAAGAAGATTTTCCTTCTTTTTTAAGTGATTGATTAAACTGAAAGATTAACACCATCTGATTTATTTTCCTTTTTTCTTAAGTTTCAATATTTGAATCATATGTATCTACTATTTTAAAGTTCTTCTGCATCAAATGAACTTTCAGAAATGCCACATTCATTTTTATCTACTGTTTTAATGACATTTACAGACATCAACCAGAAATACTTTGTTTTAAAATACCTGTGAAGTAGGAACAAGCCACAGCATGTACTTGTGGCAATGTCTTCTACCTTTGAGAAACACAGACAAGTGTAAGTTACCTCAGATAAACCAAGTTTACCATAAGTATATAAGCAAATTAAGAAGCCCAGTAAATCTTCACTGAGATTGCACAATTAGTTTTCATGGAATGGTAACATCCTCTGTCACTGCAAAACAGCTCTAATTCCCAAATAGCAACTCCAGCAGTGATCTCTCAGAAATGCTCATCTTGATAAATTAACATCATATGACTCGGGTTCTGCTTGACTTATCTACAAGCTATTTTCTCACATTGCTGATGGTAACTGTATATTTTCCTGTACATTGTTTCCTAGCTGCTTTTACTCAAGATTTCCACTAGCTAATAGCCCTTATTTATTATGCTTCGAAAAACATCTTTATTGGGATATAATTCACATGCCACAAAATTCACCCACTTAAAGTATAAAATTTAATGGGTTTAATACATTAGGAGTGGGTACAAAAAGAAACTTTGTACCCATTCGCATTTCCTTGTATATATAAGCAGAAGTCGGATTGCAGGATCATATGGCATTCTGCTTTTCATTTTGTGAAGAACTTCCATACTATTTGCCATAATGGATGTACAGGTTGACATTCCCAACAACACTGTGCAGAGGTTCCCTTTGCCCATGTCCTTGAGAACGCTTCCTATCTTTTGTCTTTTTGATAATGCCATTCTAACATGTGTTATTCCCTCGTGGTGGTTCTGATTTGCATTTCTCTGATGATTTGTCATGTTAAACATTTTTCATATACCTGTTGGCCATTTTTATAACTTCTATCCAGGTTTTTTGATCATTTTAAAATTGAATTATTTGTTTTCTTGCTGTAGAATTGCTTTTCTCATATATTTTAGATATAGACACTGGTGGCAATCATTTTGAGGAACTCATTCAACCACATGGACACTGGTGCTGGCAAGCATTAGTTTGGAGTCCTTCCTCTAGTCTATTAGTGCTTGGGGTGTACCTGCCCACCAGCTGGTCAGGACCAGTCCTAAAACCCCAAAGGCCAAGAGGAGAGTTGCCTGGGGATATAGCCCCACTTCCATACAGTTGACATCTGTCCCAGGTTCCCCTCAGCCAGCTGCTCTAGGAAATGGCCCCACCCACCAGTAGGCCAACACCATTCCTAGGACCCCCAAGCCACACAGTTGGCCATGTCAGCACCTGGCCTCACCTACCAGCAGCTGCCACCACAGGCAAGGCCTGGAAGCCAACTGGCCTGGCAACCAGCCCCACTAGCCAGCATATTCACAGTGGTCAGCCCTATCACAAGAGAAGGTCTCACATTAGGGGTACCCACTATATAATATAGCTTCAGTGATCAAGGTGGGGGTGCACAGCTGGGCCTCAAGGGATGTCTCCTATACAGAGTCACTTCTCCAAGATCAGGAAACATAATCAACCTGCCTGATACATAGCAATAAATACAGAGAATTAGGCAAAATAAGGCAACAAGGAAATATACTCCAAAGAAAGCAACAGGAGAAAATCCTAGAAGAACTAAACAAAGTGGAGACAGCAAACTACCTAATAAAAAGTTCAAAGTAACAACAGTCAAAGAAAAATATTACGTTATGGTAAAGGGATGAAACCAGAAGATATAACAATTTTTCATATATATGTACCCAACATAGAAGCACCTAAATACATAAATCAAATAATAGCACAAAGGGAGAAATTGACAATAACACAATAATTGTAGAGGACTTTAACATCCAACTTATATCAATAGGAAAATCATCCAGAAATAAAATAAAGAAATACTGGACTTAAACTACACATTAGATCAGACAAACTTAACAGATATGTTAGAACATTCCATCTCAGTGCAGTGGAATATTCATTCTTTAAATGGCACATGGAATATCCTCCAAGATAAAACACATGCTAGACCACAAAACAAGTCTCAGTAAGTGATAAGCCATAACAGAAAAGAATATGAAAAAAATAATGTGTGTGTGACTCAAATAATTGTGTCACTTCGCTATATAGCAGAGATTGGCACAATATTATAAATCAGCTATAATTTCATAAAAATTTAATACAAAATAATAAACAATAAGACTGAAATCATATCAAGAATCTCTTCTGACCATAACTCTGTAAGACTAGAAATCAATTATAAGAAAAAAAATACACAAACCTGTAAAGGCTCCTATATGCCTCTAAACCACCAATGGGTCCCTAAATAAATCAAAGGGGAAATAAAATCGTACCTGGAGACAAAGGAAAATGAGAAGAGAATGATTCAAAATTTATGGGATACACCAAAGCAGTTCCAAAAGGGAAGCTTCTGGTGATATAAACCTACTTTAGGAAACAAGAAAATCTCAATAACCAATCAAATCTTATACCTACAGGAACTAGCAAAAGCAGAACAAACAAAACACAAATAGAAGAAAAGAAATTATAAGGACTGGAGCAGAAATAAATAAAGACTAAAAGAACAAAAAGATCAATAAAACTAAGAACTGATTCTATGAAAAAATGAACAAAATGAGAAACCTTTAGCCAGACTCATCAAGGAAAACAGAGAAATAAAATTTGGGAAAATAGGCCCAAATAAAACCAGGAATAAAAATTGAGACGTTACTACCAACACCACAGAAATATAAAAGATAAGAATTCACTATGAACATTATGATAATAAAATGGACAATTTAGAAGAAATAGATAAATTCATGGAAACACACAGTTTCCCAAAACTGAATCTGGAAGAAACACAAAATATGAAGAAACTACTTACCTGTAATGAAATTGAATCCATGATTTAAAAAAAAAAAAAAAACCTCCAAAAAACAACAGAAATGAGACCAGACAACTAAATTCCACAAAACGTTTAAGGAAAATGTCTGTTCTTCTCTATTTAAAACACTTGAGGTGAAGAAATGCTTCCAAAATCACTTCAGGAGGTCAGAATCACCCTGATACCAAAACCATACTAAGACACCATAAAGAAAGAAAAGTACAGGCCAGTGTCACTGATGAATATAGGTATAAAAATAATTAACTAAGTATTAGCAAAAAGAACTCAGCAATACTTTAAAAGAATCATCTGCCATTATCTAGTGTGATTTATCCCAGGGGTGTAGGATAGTTTAACATCCATAAATCAGTCAATATGATATATAACATTAACCAATAGAAGAATAAATTCATACTCTCATCTCAACAGATACTGGAAAAGCTCATGAAAAATTCAAAATCCACTTAAGATAAAAACCCTCAATAAAGTGGGTATAGAAGGACTATCATTTAACATAATAAAGGCCATATATCACAGACTATAGCCTGGTGAGGGACAGGGAGGCTTGGCGTGCTGCAGTCCATGGGGTGACAAAGAGTCCGACATGACTGGGTGACTGAACAACAATAACAATAGCCAACATAATACTCAGTGGTGAAAGGCTGAAAGCAGTTCCTCTGAGATCTACTCTCACCATTTTTATTCAATTCACCACTTTGATTCAACACAATACTGGAAGTCCTAGCCACAGCAATCAGTCAAGAAAAGCAAACAAATAAATAAAAGTAATCCAAATCGGGAGGAAAAAAAATTCAACTGTCACTATGTGCAGATTACATGCTACTATAAATTTAAAACTCTAAAGACCCCATCAATAAAACCATTAGAATGAGTAAATTCAGTAAAATTGCATGATACAAGATTAATATACACACATCTGTTGTCTTTCTGTACACTAATAATATAAACCATCTGAAAGAGAAATCAAGAGGACAATCTCATTTACACTAGCTTCTTTTAAAAGAGCACTAATTCCATTTAGGAAGCTTCCATCCTCATGACATAATCGCTCCCCAAACCCCACCTCCAAATACCACCACATTTGGGATTCAGTTTTAATGTGGGAATTTGAAGGACAGGGGCACAAACTTTTAGCCTACAACAAATGGATACATAAAAATATGGTACGTAAGTAACAATGGACTATTCCTTAGCCTTAAAGGGAAAGAAATTCTGACAAACACTACAATATGAATCTTGAAGATATTATGCTAGATGAAACTGGAGCCGATTATACAGAGTGAAGTAAGCCAGAAAGAAAAACACCAATACAGTATACTAACACATATATATGGAATTTAGAAAGATGGCAATGACGACCCAATATGCAAGACAGCAAAAAAGACACAGATGTGTATAACGGACTTTTGGACTCAGAGGGAGAGGGAGAGGGTGGGATGATTTGGGAGAATGGCATTGAAACATGTATACTATCATGTAAGAATCGAATCACCAGTCTATGTCCAATGCAGGATACAGCATGCTTGGGGCTGGTGCACGGGGATGACCCAGAGAGATGTTATGGGGAGGGAGGTGGGAGGGGGGTTCATGTTTGGGAACGCATGTACACCCATGGTGGATTCATGTCAATGTATGGCAAAACCAATACAGTATTGTAAAGTAAAATAAAGTAAAAATAAAAATTAAAAAAATAAATAAATAAAATAAAACTTAAAAAAAAAAAAAGGACAGATACCATGATTCTACTTGAATGAGGTACCTAAATTGGTTAAAGTAATAGAGACAGAAAGAATGGTTGGCAGGGGCTAAGGGAAGGGAATTATGAAAAGCTTGGGAAAAAGAAAAAAAGTTCTGGAGTTGGATGGTTGTGCACACCACCATACATATCAATGTCAATGTATTTAATTATACTGGGCAACACATTTGAAAGTAGCTTAGATATGCAGATGACACCACCCTTATGGCAGAAAGTGAAGAGGAACGAAAGAGCCTCTTGATGAAGGTGAAAGAGGAGAGTGAAAAAGCTGGCTTAAAACAACAATTAAAAAATGAAGATTACAGCATACAGTCCCATCACTTCATGGGAAATAGATGGGGAAACAATGGAAATAGTGACAAAATTTATTTTCTTAAGCTCCAAAATCACTGAGGATGGTGACTGCAGCCATGAAATTAAAAGATGTCTGCTCCCTGAAAGGAAAGTTATGACCAACCTAGATAGCATATTAAAAAAGCAGAAATATTACTTTGCCAACAAAGGTCCATCTAGTCAAAGCACTAGTTTCTCCAGTAGTCATGTATGGATTTGAGAGTTGGACTATAAAGAAAGCTAAGCACCAAAGAATTGATGCTTTTGAACTGTGGTGTTGGAGAAGATTCTTCAGAGTCCCTTGGACTGCAAGGAGATCCAACCAGTCCATCCTAAAGAAAATCAGTCTTGGAGGGCAGTCCTAAGATGACGAAGGTATTGGACGGGGAGACCACTTTCTCCCCAACAAATTCATCAAGAGAACATTTGAATGCTGAGTAAATTTCACAAAACAACTTCTGAATACCAGCAGAAGACATCAGGCACCCAGAAAAGCAGCCCATTGTCTACGAAAGGAGGTAGGAAAAAATATAAAAGATAAAAAGAGAGGCAAAAGAGGTAGGCATGGACATCCATCCCAGGAAGGGAGTCTTAAAAAAGAAAGACGTTTCCAAACACCAGGAAACACTCTCACTGGCGAGTCTGCGGCAAGCCTTGGAACCTCAGAGGGCAACCGGGAAGAAAAATAAATAAATAGTTAAAACCCACAGATTATGTGTCCAATGGTAACTCCCAGCGGAGAAGCAGCACAGACTCCTGCATCCGTCACTAACAAGCAGGGGCTGGGCAAGGAGGCGCGGGCTGCATCGCTTAGGGTAAGGACCAGGCCTGAATGCCCCGAAGGCAATCTGAGGGAACTAACTTGAGATAGCAAACCAGACTGTGGGATAACTACCACGAGAAAAGCCCTAGCCTAAGACACCACCAAACCGGCACACAGAACAAAGGACTGACTGTGGACTGTCCCATCCGGAGACAGGCAGGAGAGGGCAGCCAGAGCCGGAAGGGGGCAATTGCAGCCCCAGAGAGACGTTATCTACCAAACTGCAAGCAGGCTTCATTGCTAACCAAGACTTCTTGGGATTCTGGATGGTCGACATCCACCTGAGAGGTGCGCTGGTTGTACACCCAGAAAACCAAGCGGCAGGGACAGGGGAGGCGATAAGTCGCAGAGACCGCACTCGCCAAACACCTGGTCACCTGAGCTGCTCGGACCTGGGAAGGGCACAAAACTCAGGCCCAACTGAGTCTGTGCCTCTGAGGACTACCCGAGTGCCTGAACCTGAGCGGGTTAGACCTGGGAGGTGCATGCAGTCCAGGGCCAGCCTCAGACAGTTCCCGGCAGAGCAACCTAGAGCCTATAGACTGCGAAAGCACACATGCCATGAGCGAGGGCAAACCCAGTGTGGCCGAGACACTGCGAGCACTCCCCACAGACACCAGTGATATCTGTCTGCAGCATTCCTCCCTCCCCATAGCACGACTGAACACCTCAAAAAGTGTCCACCACCGCCCCCTTGTCTCAGGGCGGAAATCAGACACTGAAGAGACCAGCAAACAGAAGCTAAAACAGAGGGAACCACCTTGGAAGTGACAGTGCAACAGACTAAAACCCTGTAGTTAGCATCGACTACCTAGGAAGGGGCCTAAAGATCTTGAGAAGCATAAGCTGGATCAAGGAACTATCTGAAAGTGAAGTATAGATGGAGAAGTCTTGAGGCTACTGTAAGAATAAGACTGAAAACCAGTGCCAGGAGGCTTAAGTCCAAATCCTGAGAACACCAGAAAACTCCTGACTCCAGGGAACATTAATCGACAGGAGCTCATCAAACGCCTCCATACCTACGCTGAAACCAAGCACCACCCACGGGCCAACAAGTTCCAGAGCAAGACATACCATGCAAATTCTCCAGCAACATAGGAACATAGCCCTGAGCTTCAAGATACAGGCTGCCCAAAGTCACTCCAACCCCACTGACATCTCATAACTCATTACTGGACACTTCATTGTACTCCAGAGAGAAAAATCCAGCTCCACCCACCAGAACACCAACACAAGCTTCCCTAACCAGGAAACCTTGACAAGTCACCTGTAAAACCCCACCCACAGTGAGGAAACTCCACAATAAAGACAACTCCACAAACTGCCAGAATACGGAAAGGCCACCCCAAACGCCTCAATATAAACAAGATGAAGAGACAGAGGAATACCCAACAGGTAAAGGAACAGGATAAATGCCCACCAAATTGAACAAAAGAGGAAGAAATAGAGAATCTACCTGATAAAGAATTCCGAATAATGATAGTGAAAATGATCCAAAATCTTGCAAACAAAATGGAGTTAGATAAATAGCCTGGAAACAAGGATTGAGAAGATGCAAGAAAGGTTTAAAAAGAACCTAAAAGAAATTTAAAAAAAAGAGTCAATATATAATTAATAATGCAATAAATGAGATAAAAAACACTCTAGAGGATACCAACAGTAGAATAATGGAGGCAGAAGATAGGATTAGTGAGGTAGAAGATAAATGTAGAAATAAATGAATCAGGGAGGAAAAAAGAAAAACGAATTAAACTAAATGAGGACAATCTCAGAGACCTCTGGGACAATGTTAAATGCCCTGACATTCGAATCATAGGAGTCCCAGGAGAAGAAGACAAAAAGAAAAACCATGAGAAAATACTTGAGGAGATAATAGCTGAAAACTTCCCGAAAATGGGGAAGGAAATAATCACCCAAGTCCAAAAAACCCAGAGAGTCCCAAAAAGGATAAACCCAAGGTAAAACACCCCAAGACACATATTAATCAAATTAACAAAGATCAAACACAAAGAACAAATACTTAAAGCAGCAAGGAAAAAACAACTAATAACACACAAGGGGATGCCCATAAGGATAACAGCTGATCTTTCAATAGAAACTCTCCAGGCCAGGAGGGAATGGCAGGACATACTTAAAGTGATGCAAGAAAATAACCTACAGCCCAGATTACTGTACCCAGCAAGGATCTCATTCAAATATGAAGGAGAAATCAAAAGTTTACAGACAAGCAAAAGCTGAGAGTATTCAGCACCACCAAACCAGCTCTCCAACAAATGCTAAAGGACCTTTTCTAGACAGGAAACACAGAAAGGGTGTATAAACTTAAACCCAAAACAATAAAGTAAATGGTAACAGGATCATGCTTATTAATAATTACCTTAAATGTAAATTGGCTGAATGCCCCAACCAAAAGACAAAGACTGGCTGAATGGATACAAAAACAAGACCCCTATATATGTTTTCTACAAGAGACCCACCTCAAACAAGGGACACATGCAGACTGAAAGTGAAGGGCTGGAAAAAGATATTGCATGCAAATAGAGACCAAAAGAAAGCAGGAGTAGCAATACTCATATCAGATAAAATAGACTTTAAAACAAAGGCTGTGAAAAGAGACAAAGAAGGACACTACATAATGATCAAAGGATCAACCCAAGAAGAAGATATAATGATTATAAATATGTATGCACCCAACATAGGAGCACCACAATATGTAAGACAAGTGCTAACAAGTACGAAAGGGGAAATTAATAATAACACAATAATAGTGGGAGACTTTAATACCCCACTCACACCTATGGACAGATCAACCAAACAGAAAATTAACAAGGAAACATAAACTTTAAATGATACAATAGACCAGTTAGACCTAATTTATAACTATAGGACATTTCACCACAAAACAATGAATTTCACTTTTTTCTCAAGCGCACACAGAACCTTCTCCAGGATAGATCACATCCTGGGCCATAAATCTAGCCTCGGTAAATTCAAAAAAATTGAAATCATTCCAAGCATCTTTTCTGACCACAATGCAGTAAGATTAGATCTCAATTACAGGAGAAAAACTATTAAAAATTCCAACATATGGAGGTTGAACAACACACTTCTGAATAACCAACAAATCACAGAAGAAATCAAAAAAGAAATCAAAATATGCATAGAAACTAATGAAAATGAAAACACAACAACCCAAAACCTGTGGGACACTATAAAAGCAGTGCTAAGAGGAAAGTTCATAGCAATACAGGCATACCTCAAGAAACAAGAAAAAAGTCAAATAAATAACCTAACTCTACACCTAAAGCAGCTAGAAAAGGAAGAAATGGAGAACCCCAGAGTTAGTAGAAGGAAAGAAATCTTTAAAATTAGGGCAGAAATAAATGCAAAAGAAACAAAAGAGACCATAGCAAAAATCAACAAAGCCAAAAGCTGGTTCTTTGAGAGGATAAATAAAATTGACAAACCATTAGCCAGACTCATCAAGAAACAAAGGGAGAAAAATCAAATCAATAAAATTAGAAATGAAAATGGAGAGATCACAACAGACAACACAGAAATACAAAGGATCATAAGAGACTACTATCAGCAATTATATGCCAATAAAATGGACAATGTGGACGAAATGGACAAATTCTTAGAAAAGTACAACTTTCCAAAACTGAACCAGGAAGAAATAGAAAATCTTAACAGACCTGTCACAAGCACGGACATTGAAACTATAATCAGAAAACTTCCAGCAGACAAAAGCCCAGGTCCAGACGGCTTCACAGCTGAATTCTACCAAAAATTTAGAAGAGCTAATACCTATCCTACTCAAACTCTTCCAGAAAATTGCAGAGGAAGGTAAACTTCTAAACTCATTCTATGAGGCCATCATCACCCTAATACCAAAACCCAACAACGATGCCACAAAAACAGAAAACTAAAGGCCAATATCACTGATGAACATAGATGCAAAAATCCTTAACAAAATTCTAGCAATCAGAATCCAACAACACATTAAAAAGATCATACATCATGACCAAGTGGGCTTTATCACAGGGATGCAAGGATTCTTCAATATCCACAAATCAATCAATGTAATTCACCACATTAACAAATTGAAAAATAAAAGCCATATGATTATCTCAATAGATGCAGAGAAAGCCTTTGACAAAATTCAACATCCATTTATGATAAAAAACCCTCCAGAAAGCAGGAATAGAAGGAACCTCCCTCAACATAATAAAAGCTATATATGACAAACCCACAGCAAACATTATCCTCAATGGGGAAAAATTGAAAGCACTTCCCCTAAAGTCAGGAACAAGACAAGGGTGCCCACTCTCACCACTACTATTCAACATAGTTTTGGAAGTTTTGGCCACAAGAGTCAGAGCAGAAAAAGAAATAAAAGGAATCCAAATTGGAAAAGAAGTAAAACTCTTACTGTTTGCAGATGACATGATCCTCTACGTAGAAAACCCTAAAGACTCCACCAGAAAATTACTAGAGCTAATCAATGAATATAGTAAAGTTGCAGGAGATAAAGTCAATACACATTGCATTCTTATACACTAATAATGAGAAAATAGAAATTAAGGAAACAATTCCATTCACCATTGCAATGAAAAGAATAAAATACTTGGGAATATATCTACCTAAAGAAGCATAAGACCTATACATAGAAAACTACAAAACACTGGTGAAAGAAATTAAAGAGGTGTCTAATAGATGGAGAAATATACCATGTTCATGGATTGGAAGAATCAATATATTGAAAATAAGTATACTTCCCAAAGCAATCTATAGATTCAATGCAATCCCTATCAAGCTACCAATGGTATTTTTCACAGAGCTAGAACAAATAATTTCACAATTTGTATGGAAATACAAAAAACCTCGAATAGCCAAAGCAATCTTGAGAAAGAAGAATGGAACTGGAGGAATCAACCTGCCTGACTTCAGGCTCTACTACAAAGCCACAGTCATCAAGACAGTATGGTACTGGCACAAAGACAGAAATATAGATAAATGGAACAAAACAGAAAGCCCAGAGATAAATCCACACACCTATGGACACCTTATCTTTGACAAAGGAGGCAAGAATATACAATGGAATAAAGACAATCTCTTTAACAAGTGGTGCTGGGAAAACTGGTCAACCACTTGTAAAAGAATGAAACTAGAACACGTTCTAACACTGTACACAAAAATAAACTCAAAATGGATTAAAGATCTAAACATAAGACCGAAAACTATAAAACTGCTAGAGGAGAACATAGGCAAAACACTCTCTGACATAAATCACAGCAGGATCCTCTATGACCCACCTCCCAGAATATTGGAAATAAAAGCAAAAATAAACAAATGGGACCTAATTAAAATTAAAAGCTTCTGCACAACAAAGGAAACTATAAGCAAGGTGAAAAGACAACCTTCAAAATGGGAGAAAATAATAGCAAATGAAGCAACTGACAAATAATTAATCTCAAAAATATACAAGCAACTCCTGCAGCTCAATTCCAGAAAAATAAATGACCCAATCAAAAAATGGGCCAAAGAACTAAACAGATATTTCTCCAAAGAAGACATACAGATGACTAACAAACACATGAAACGATGCTCAACATCACTCATTGTCAGAGAAATACAAATCAAAACCACAATGAAGTACCATTACATGCCAGTCAGAATGGCTGTGATCCAAAAGTCTATAAGCAATAAATACTGGAGAGGGTGTGGAGAAAAGGGAACCCTCTTACACTGCTGGTGGGAATGCAAACTAGTATAGCCACTATGGAGAACAGTGTGGAGATTTCTTAAAAAACTGGAAATAGAACTGCCATATGACCCAGCAATCCCACTGCTGGGCATACACACTGAGGAAACCAGAATTGAAAGAGACACATGTACGCCAGTGATCATTGCAGCACTGTTTATAATAGCCAGGACATGGAAAAACCTAGATGTCCATCGGCAGATGAATGGATAAGAAAGCAGTGGTACATATACACAATGGAATATTACTCAGCCATTAAAAAGAATACATTTGAATCAGTTCTAATGAGGTGGATGAAACTGGAGCCTACTATACAGAGTGAAGTAAGCCAGAAAGAAAAACACCAATACAGTATACTAACGCATATATATGGAATTTAGAAAGATGGTAATGATAACCCTGTATGTGAGATAGCAAAAAAGACACAAATGTATAGAACAGTCTTTTGGACTCTGTGGGAGAGGGTGAGGGTGGGATGATTTGGGAGAATGGCATTGAGACATGTATAATATCATATATGAAACGAATCACCAGTCCAGGTTCGATGCATGATACAGGGTACTTGGGGCTGGTGCACGAGATGGCCCAGAGGAATGGTATGGGCAGGGAGGTGGGAGGGGGGTTCAGGATGGGGAACACATGTACACCCATGGCAGATTCATGTCAATGTATGGCAAAACCAATACAATATTGTAAAGTAATTAGCCTCCAATTAAAATAAATAAATTTATATTAAAAAAAAAAAAAGAAAATCAGTCCTAAACATTCATTGGAAGGACTGATGCTGAAGCTGAAGTTCCAATACTTTGACCACCTGGTGCAAAGAACTGGCTCTTTGGCAAAGACCCTGATGCTGGGAAAGACTGAAGGCAGGAGGAGAAGGGGATGACAGAGGATGAGATGGTTGATGGCATCACCAACTCGATGGACATGAGTTTGAGCAAGCTCCAGGAGTTGGTGATGGACAGGGAAGCCTGGCATGTTGCACACCATGGGGTCACAAAGAGTTGTATACAACAAAATAATAAACCGAATGCTTATTTTACTCTAACTTTAAAAATTACAAATAAATCTGGAAAAAGTCATATAATGTCTTTGTGTATTATTAATTTTATAACTTAACATTTAAAAATTGGTATCAGATTGTAAGCAGCTTGTCCAAGACCACTTAACAATACTTGACTGATAGGTATTATCTAACTCCAAGGTTAGATTTTTTTAAAATAAGTAAATACATACAGACAGATAGATCTTGCTAACACATGATAAAAACTGTTTTCTTATTTTTCCCTGCACATAACTAAAAATACTGTAATTCTCAGTTCAAAAATGTTATAAATTATTGACAATTTTATATATGGAGTACCCTCAAACCAAAATTCTTATAATTATTGATTTCTCTCATATATTTTTATCCATATATTCAAACCCATATGTTTAAATCATTAGCAAGTATCTTCCATTCTAGCTCAACATTTTCCACAACTTTCAATCACTCCCATTCCCATTATTTCTAGAGCAGTATAAAACACAACTGTATTTCACCTAGACTATAACAGTAGCCTCCTAATTTTATATCCCCCTCTGATCCTTCACAGACAGTGTGGCCTAAAATGTATGAAAGATATGATTCCTGAGCTCAGAGATAGGCAGTCTTCCTTTGTAAAGGGTCAGACAGTAAATATTTTATACTGTGTGAGCCGTATGGTCTTTGTCACAAAATACCCTACTTTTGGCCATGTAACACAAAAACAGCCACAGACAATATATAAATGTAAGCATATGCGTGTGGCTGCATTTCAATAAAACTTTATTACAAAAGTAGGACACTGCCAAATTCGGTTCACTCTTGCCCTAACTTAAGACAGCAAACACTTTTGATTATGTTTAGGACAAAATACAAGTTCTGTAACCTGACCTAAAAGGTTTTACATGATCTGGCCACTGTCTAGCTCTCCAAACTCTTCTACCATTTTAACCCAGTTCATAATTCAGGCTCATATTTCTCCTTTCCTTTACAATTATTTGAACATGAACGTTAATTGTCAACATGAAACTTAAAACATCAACTCTTTTTTTCTGCCTGGAATGTTCCCCCAGATTTTTGCACAGCTGCAGCTTCTTACAATTCACAACTCTTTCAAATACCACCTTTTAAAGAAAAGTCTTCCCAGACCACCCAACCCAGAGTTCTTCAGCTCTATCACTATCTAAATGGTCCTGCTTTATTTTCTCTATAAAGTACATTTCTCTGAAGTGATTCTGTTTTCATTGTTCAGGGTATATATTCATTCCTACCCAATTTCCCCAAAACAGACTATAATCCTCAGGAATATAGGCTCTATGCTTTACTAACTATATTCTCCACATTTATAATGGTTCCTGGCACATAGCAAGTGCTCACTAAATTGTTGATACAAAAACTGAAAGATGTATTCATGGGAGATGTTCACATATGTCTACTGTCTACAGTTGAATGTAGAATCCATTAATAATATCTCACAGCTAAATCCCCAAAGATCATCTCCCTGATAATAATCACAAGAAAATTTTCATTTGTATTTAAACATCAAAAGTAACTATATAATACAATATAAATACAAAATTAAATTTTAATGATTTAATTTTAAACTTTAATGATTTAAATGTAAATTCAATAATTTTTAAATTATTTAAGTAATTTTTGTATATAAATACAAAATTAAATTGTAATAATCATTCATCTAATTAAAACCTTTCAGTGGTTCCTAAATATTTTACCTTAAAAATATTGTACTTTTATAAATTTATAAATAAGAAAACACTGAAAAATGTGATAAAAAACACAAATATGTTATACCCACTGATCCTATTTTACTTCTTAGAGGTCAGTGAATATGTTATTAACATATATTTTATAGATGAATATATCCTTTTACATATCACATAGCTATCCTTTCTTTATATGCACATTCATGTTCATTTTAAAGTAGTCACATTTCCACTGAAAAGGAAATCATATAGCAAGCACATGAGACTTCCATTCACAGATTTGAATTTATAATTATTAAAATAACTACTTAAATATTATCTATCTGCTCATAAATTCTGACTTCAGAAAAAACAAATGATTTTCAATCCTTTTTAGTTCTCTGTTTTTGCCAATAGGTGGCAATGAACATTCCTCCCTATATCATAATTGGAGACCAACGTAAGCAAAATCTCATAACAGTGCAGGGTTTTAAGAAAGAGTAGTTACAAGAAAGGAATACAATCTAGAAGGTAACCTATTTTAATTGTCTAACAACTCCAACCGTTTAAACTTTTCTTTATATGTTAGGCTAAAATCATCAAACGATATTCCTATATTAAATCCAGGTCTACCTTGTGAGGCCATGTAGAATAATTCTCTAATTATTTTATATGGAAGTACTGGGCTTCCCTGGAGAAGGCGATGGCACCCCACTTCAGTGCTCTTGCCCCGAAAATCCCATGGATGGAGGAGCCTGGTAGGCTGCAGTCCATGGGGTCGCGAAGAGTCGGACACGACTGAGCGACTTCACTTTCACTTTTCACTCTCATGCATTGGAGAAGGAAATGGCAACCCACTCCAGTGTTCTTGCCTGGAGAATCCAGGGACGGAGGAGCCTGGTGGGCTGCCGTCTATGGGGTCACACAGAGTCGGACACGACTGAAGCGACTTAGCAGCAGCAGCAGCAGCAGCAGCAGCAGCACTGAGTTTCCCTGGGGGCTCAGGGGTAAAGAATCCGCTTGCCATACAGGAGACACAGAAGATAACAGATTCAATCTCTGGGTTGGGAAAAACTGCGGAAGGAAGAAATGACAGCCCACTCCAGTATTCTTGCCTGGAAAATTCCATGGACAGAGGAGCCAAGCAGGCTATAGTCCATAGGGTCTCAAAGAGCTGGACATGACTTAACAACTGAGCGTGCACACGCATGCACACATGAAGATACTGGAAAAGTCTTATTTTTCACATGCTGCATCACATATTTTATCAACAATTACTCATGAGACCCGGCTTCAGATGTCCTGTGCTATTTAGCCTTCTTTGACATATTCCATGTCCTTGTTAAAATATAGAATCCAAACTGAATAACAATGTACAATATCAGTAATGCAAAGATCAATGAGACAATTATTCGCCATTCTTATAGATACTATATTCCTATTAATCCACCTCAAAACTTTCTTTTCTTTTGTCAGATATGTCACACTGTGACTTTCTAGGCTCATGTTTTTAAAAAAGAGCCTCCAGTCTTATTTACACCTTATATTTTGAAGCCAAGTTCGTTTGTTCATTACCCCAATTGTATTTTATCTTAGCATCTTAATGTTTTATCTTAGCCTGTAGATATCACTTTGAATACTGAGTCAAACTTTTTTTGTATTTGATCATCTCTCCCAGATTTATTATCCACAATATAAGGTTCTCTTTTTTTATTTTCATCCAAGTTAACTAATTAAAAATTTTCAAGAGTTCTTAACTAAATTAAAAATTTCTGTATTTCCAGAATCTCCACCAGGAATTTCGTTCCTTGATGTTTTTACAGCTAGAAGTTGTGATCTACAACAAAAGACGCCCATACACTTGGAAATATAGGAATGATATAAATTGGAAGTTCATTAATCAGACGTTTCAATTCTGACTGGTGCATCACCGAAATATAATGTACTCAAGCACTATTTTAGATTTTCATCATGGACACTCTGTGTTATATGTAATTCTTACTACATAGCACAGATGTAATCAAAAACTATTTTGTCATCTGCATATCCTTAAATCATAATTTTGACCCGTCTCCTCAGACAAGACCATTGGTATCTGCATCAGCTTCACCGCTAAAATCTCAACTAAAACTTGGTGAAAATTCTTTTAAATATCCCTTTTAATATCACTTCAACAACCTGTGAAGAGTCAACACTTGTCACCTTCAATCTTTATTTTTCATCTATCACTTTTTTGTATCTTCTTCTTATTTACAGCTTGAACCATGAAGGGGATACCTCAGAGCAAAATAAACTGTACTCAGACTTTGTGCCTTGTGTTCACAAAAGCATCATTGTCTAATTACAGCTGTATTGGTCCACAAGCCACAGCTCAGAATTATTCAGTATGAGGCAGTAACGGAGGCTTTGATGTAGAGCCCTTAACGCAAGACAATGCAAATGACATTTACTAGCAATTTTTTCCCCCATTAATGAACAGTACTTCAGGGAGTGTAAAGGCAAGAGGCATATAATTTCTGAACTACTTAAATTGCTAATTAGATCTGTACAGGAGGTGTATTCCTAATGCAGACAATTACAACGGCTCCTAAGTGTTTGCCTTACAGTTGCTAATTACTGCAGAAGCCAATTAATTGCTGTTGACTTTTTGCATTCTTTTGCATATCGCCAGTTAATATTTACATTTATAATGAAGACAAAATTGGCAAACACTGTGTCATTTTGTAATGAACAATTCCAGTGTCTAAACAATGAACACATTATATTCATTTGTGCCTGAAGAGTGCAGCTGATTAGCATATGTTCTGTGCATGCTAGAACACTGCTCTTTCTTCTCAAGACTTAAAACGTCACTTAGGTGCAGGACATGCAGATGCAGTGTCTCCAGGGTTCTTGGAATTGGTTCTCGCCATATGTCATACAGCAAAGAACAAAACAGCACAGCTCTATAAAAGTATGAGAATGAAGCGACTGAGCTTCCCCACAGAAGATAAGTACTAAGAGAATGCTATAGGCAATTGTCTCTTTTGGGCACTCAGTATGTCCACTACCTACCCATGCTGAGGAATGCTCCTCTATTATGAGATCTCCCACTTTAGATGTTGGAAAGGCCAGTGTCTACTTCAGCCTTGAGTGGGCAATAGTTAGGCACCCTCAGTTAAATGCACCTGTTTCAGACCTACAATCAGGTCCTAGCAGGGACAAGGAAGGAAGAACACAATGGAGTTTTCTAGTCTTGATGGTGGTTAGTAAGGATGGTGGCTGCTACTAGTCAACAGAAAAAACAACAGCAAACAATAATTGGTTGTGCATATGGAGTGGTTTCAAGTTCTTTTCTCCCTGGCTCTGCAGTCCTGTGGCCAGTCCTCCTAGCTCCCGGTGATTCTGAGAGAAACTCAGTCATTTGCAAATCATTTTCCTGTCTAAAAATGGTTTTCCAGAGTTTCTTTTGTTGACCACTAAGAGCAACTGCAGGTGTTTTTCAGATTTGACGGGTGATGGGGGATGGACCCTTTGCCCAGAGTGCCATGTGTTATGTATCATGTGACTTTTGTAAAACCATTTATTTAGATGCCTCATATCAAGAAGGAGAGGAAATATAGATGACTCCATTCCTAGCTTCACAGTACCAACAAAAGCAAATAAATAAAACAAATACAGAGCCACATGCACACACACATGCCAACTTTTGTTGTTTCTACCTGCCAAAGCGACTAAGTTGGAAATCATTCTTTTCCTAACCAGCATATTTGTCAGACTGTGTATTGTAAACAGCAGGGGCCTGAAGTGATTTTGTCAACCACTTTCCAACAGTGAAAACATAACTTTCATTTGCAACAACCTCTGGGCACTGCAAACAGAAGAGGGGTGGAAAATGACTTCTTCAACAAGTAAAAGTTCTGGCTGCCGCATCCAGGAGAGATACGCTACTCTATTACCCTCATACTTTATTGTTTCTCCTGTAACAATGCAGTTAGGCACTGGTGACAAAGTTGGAACACAAGAACAAACAGAACATGAAGTGAATCATTTGCCTTTCAAGAATTAAAAGCCATAGATAGACATGGGTATTCAAATAGAAGAGGACCTATATGCACTGCCAAGGACTCACAAAGAAATGGTGTCATAAATATTTAACAACTCAATCTCCATAAATATAAAAAATAAAATGCTCTGATTTGTACCATTTTCATCTCTTTACTGTAAATACTACCATAGCCAATTTCAACCTACAAATGGGATTTCAGTGAACACAAAACTGGGGAGACATGTTCAGTAGCATGCCACATAGCATTTCCATCATACAGATAAGAACAAAATTTACATGCATAGATGTAGATAACCCCAAGAGCACAGACGATAATAAAATGTAGTGAATTAACCAGTAAGTGACATCTTTTCAGAACTTATTGTTTGTTTCACTATAATTTATCTTGCATAGAAGCTATATGATTTATATGTCAATAATCAGCTCTCAACAGTCTTGAAAATGTTAACAGTTGTCTTTCACAAGCATGTATGAGCTGGCTTTGGCACATGACTACAGTAAGTCACATGTCATTAGCTGACGTTAGGGTTCTACCCTTTGTTCATCAGAATTTAATTTTGTTTATTTATAGCAAAGCTTTCAAAATTTACTTTGTTGAGTAATTCTCAAATAAAATCAACTAAATGGGCTATGGTAAACTTGATAGTTAATTCTTCTCTGGCCTCTGAAATATGTGTAGAGGAAAAATTTAATATTACCATTAATAGTATAGTAAGTGTCCCCAATCATTAGTACTTATCTTGTTATATATGGCTATAAAATCAACTTAATGAAGTCACAAAAGATGGATACTACATTATTTCCCAAGATGAATTCACTGTTCTAGGCAAAAAAATAAAGAAAGAAAGAATTTACTGGTTTACAGTTTCATTGAAATTGAAAAAAAAATCAACATATATTCAGTATCATTACATTCTTCACAGTGACACATGATGTCCATATCACCCATGTCTATGTCATTCATTGAATGAAGTTGTCCCTGGTTCATAAACAGTCAGATTAATGCAATATTTAGTCTGGGGAGATATACAGGAATAGACGGAGACAGAGGTAAATCCATAGCCTGTGATATTTCAGCTCTGTCTAAACATATATCACATATGTATGTGTATATATCTGTATGTGTGCATATATGTTCATGTATACATATGTACAGATGTGCATGTGATTGTATATTCCTGTGGTATTTTAGTTTTGCTTTTCAAGAATATCTAATAGAGACTTAAACATTACTGAGATCACATGCTTAATTATTTTTCAAAGTTGCTTATCTATTTTTCAAGATCACATCTTTGTCATAGCTTTGTCTATGCAACTTGTCCTAACCTGATTGTTTACTCCATGATGAGTATTTCAATTTCTGAATGTGAACAAATGATTAAAAAGAACACATTCCAGTCATTAATAACTTGAAGAGGCCAAGAAAACTCATGAAATATTTTAAGAATCCTCGTCTGAGGTACATGGAGTAAACATAACAGAGAGGAAAATCTAACATGTATTAATAGGGTGAAAGAGAGAATTCTTGGCCTCTTAGTTAAGCAAAGCTAGTCTCAGGAACATTTACACAGTATTTTGATCCTTGAAGTTGCCAAAGCATTGCTGACTGTACTTGAAATTTTCCCTTTCTCCACATCTTTACAAGTTTAATTTCATGCATTAATTGAATTGAAAGTTTTCAGAAGTAATAACATTAGCTTCCTGTTTCTCTTGACATTTCCAGATTGCAAAGCCAGAGCTGCCTAAAAACAATCCCTCCTCTGATGGGGCCACACATATATCTCAAACCCCTGACGTTTCACTGATGCAAGGACACTGTGATAAATCAACTTCTCATGTAATTACAGGACCTAAAAGTGTAACATCCATCACACAACTGTTTCTGCTTTCTCTGTGTATGTTCTTTGTAGCCCCTATCTCTTAGGAATTAAAACAGGTCAGATTCATACACTCCTCATAGTGCTTCCAGTTTTTCCTTAGGTACTAAGCTTCATTCCACACCTGCTCTAGGTTTCCCCTTGTGACTCATTCCACACCTGCTCTAGGTTTCCCCTTGTGACTCTTTCTTGCCTCCATCAGACCCTCCCTTCCAACTTGATATGACTAGGCACATCAGACCTTAGAGGGAAAAGTTTAATCCTAAACAAACCCTCATTTGTGTCATTAAAATGAAATTTAAAGAAAACACAAGGAAGGGCTATTTTGAAGAAAAAAAATGTCATATTTAAAAAAGAAACAAATTATAACTTAATTCATTCAAACTTACTCACTGCCTTATGCAAATAGAGCAAGTTTCCTGCCACTCTGCAAGCCTTTCTCTGTGGACTCCTTGCCCCTCTGTTCTGATTCTCCAAACACAGAAACAATGACAGAATTTAGGTTGAACTGAAGGTCATTTGGAGCACCTCCAGCTGTCCAGTTAACTAAACTACAAGAGTAAAGGGTTTGGGGCTCCCTCTTAAATTTCACTTTCTGTATTGTGACTAACTTGAATTTATGAATGTGTGAATTTCTTGATGAGTTTCCTCAGCCTCATTCCCAGTATTGTGAACCCCCAGACAGCTCATCTGTGCTTTGTTCTCACCCAGCATGCTCTTTGCTTCTTTGTTTGGAATTGGTGGTGATGGATTCATGTGGCATTAAAAAAAAAAAAAAACCTACAAAATCACTCAAACAGAAGGAAGAGGAGAGGATTAGAGCAAACCAGCTGGCTAGAATGAAATTGGCAAGGTTCAGCCAATGAAAGTCAACTTGCCAAGATTTAGTCTTCAGTTAGGTCATCTGTTTCCTCTTAACTAAACAACTCTTGGATATTTATAGACATAAATGAATTTTTATTCTCCGCAATAGCCAATAACTTGTCATTTCTGGTATTTGAATGTCAGTCATGGGGAAAAACAAGGACTTGTATATAGAACACTCAAATGTAGTTGCCTTCAAGTGGAAAACAAGGAACAGATATATTATTTTTCTACACTGCCAAACCAGAACAGAATTTGTGGAGACTTCATATGGTTGGCAGACATTATACATATTGCTGGACAGCTGCACATTATTTATAAGAGTTTCCAAAGTTTAAGTATTTCTTAATATGTACATTTCCAGCCCTCTAACTTGAGGCTTTCAAATTACCTCAATAGTCTATAATCACTTTAGGTGACAAGGTGTTTTCTCACCTAGTTTCAAACCAGGTATGAACGTCAGGAAATAAACATACTGCTCAAAGTTCAATTCATATTTCACCTGCTGAGACAGTTAGATTGTCTTTTATTTGTTTGCTTATTTTGGTATACAGCACATAGTTCTAAACCTCATTTTTACATGATTTCCCCAAAGCCCATTGCTATTTGATTGCACTTTTTTCTAATTTTTGTCAAGCTTTAAAAATTTTTTATTTTGTTATTTATTATTATTATTATTATTATTTTACTTTACAACATTGTATTGGTTTTGCCATACATCAACATGAATCTGCCACGGGTGTACACATGTTTTAAGGTGACTTTCAAGGCTTCCCTGGTGGCTCAGTGGTAAAGAATCCAGCTGTCCATGCAGAAGACAGGAGTTCCATCCCCAAGCCAGAAAGATCCCATATGCCATTGAGCAACTAAGCCCATGTGCCACAACTATTGAGCCTTGACTCTAGAGCCACAGAGCCCCAGCTACTGAGCCCATGTGCTGCACCTATTGAAGCCATGTTCCCTAAAGCCCATGCTCCACAGCAGGAGAAGCCACCACAATGAGAAGCCTGTGCACCACAACTAGAGAGCAGCCCCACTTGCAGCAACCAGAGAAAAACTCCAGCAGTAATGAAGACGAAGCGCAGCCAAAAAAAAAAAAAAAAAAAAAAAAAAACAGATGAAAAAATTCAAGGTGACTTTCAGGTTACTAGTTCCTAGAACCAAATTTTCTTTGTTTTATGTTGAGGTTGATAAAACTGTGTGGGAAATGTGTATGTGCAAGATGCAGTAATGTGATTACACGCACACAGAGACATATATGAAAGTACCTGCGAGTGTACAGCCAACTTTTGACTTTTCTACATTTAACTGCCCTGTTTTTATCTATTTGTGGATACATGCGTCCATTATCTACAGTAGTTTGTATTTCGCTGGACCATGAATTTACGTCACGTGGGTTACAACTGTGATGAGTAAGAAACTTGATCAATGGTTGCATAGAACTGCTCAACCCTACCTATCAGTAAGACCTCTATGGTTTGCTCATGTCACAAGGTTCATATTATCCTTGACAAAAAAAACTTAATTTTTTTAAAAATAAAAATAACTACTATGTGAAAAACAAGCCTGTAAAAGAGGAAAGGTTATTAACTTATGATGTGAAAATATGCATAGAAAATACGATGGGAGGAGGGAACATGCTTCAGACATAACTAATATAGCTCATAAAGCACTTTCTGACAATGTATTCAGAACATCAGAGCCAGATAAAAGTCTTAACTATAACCTCTCTCAAGTTATAGAAACAGAGGTTATAAGCTCTAACATCTCTAGGGCCCAGGAAGGTAATATCAATGAGTTAAGGGAACTAGGTGTAAGAAACTTTCTAAGAGGTGAGGAGCTGTGAAAACTTTTGTGAACACATATGGGTATCCAGATACAGCTATCATGGGAAATAGAGACTAGTGTTGACTGATCTTCAGTTTTCTAAGTGAAGCCAGAAATCCAGAATTATATGTAAAAGTTTCCGATTTGTACCTACTGGGTCAAAAAGAAAAACGATACTGTGCGGTGGGCGTAAGCCCAAAACAAAAACAAAAAGCTCACGTTAGCCAGCTAGTTTACATCTCCTGGCATGGGATCTACACAAATACATGTATATCTGCCTAGAAAAGCTGATGAGAGTGTTTACAAATCTCTCAGTCAAAAACAGATGTAGCATTAAAGGACGTGTCAGAACACCTACTGTCAAAACAGCATCACACCATCCTCTTCAGAGGTTCTTTCTGGAATTTCCAGAATATCCTCCATGAAAGAGTTTGCCAGTGAGAGTCACCTATATAAAGCCCAGGAGGCAGAAGGAAAAGAGGGCCCATTACTCTCTGGAAGCAGACATTTAGGAAGAAGTGATTAACAGGGGCTTCTTGGTAAGCTCTTGGCAACCACTCTTCTGCTACCTCAGACTGAAACAGTTGGTGGGAATTGCCAAGAAATTCTTAAGAAATGCCCCAGCTTTCCCTTGAGAACCAGATGATTCAGTGCCTCAGGCTGAGGGGTTCGGTGGTGCCTTTGTCCCCATGGCCTCCCTCAGCTTTAAGGTGCTTTATGCCTCCCATCCCTGTGCTCCACACAACCCTTCATAACCAGAATACGCTGACTGGCTTCCAACCAAACCATGACTGAAACGTACAGTATTTGAACAAAGAGAGATATGAAAACGGTTTTCTTAGATGAGTAGAATCTTAGAGCTAGAGAGCTAAAGAGAATGTAGTTGTTGAATATGATTTTATCAACTAATATGTAAGACTGGAGATCACTTATCTTCATAGATATTTAATCCATTTTTTGGTCAGGTACAGTTTGCTTATTCAAAGGATACTTTCATCTGTCTAAATGTGGTAGTTGAGGCAGGTGGGTACAGAATGAAGAGAAAGTGACCCTAGAATTATTCTAGCTTCCTTTTATCTTTTTTTTTTCAGTGTATGTTTCACTTTTTGTTGACATGAGTTAAAATAAAATGCCAAATATGGATTAAACTAATTCTAACTGATTGCTTAAAAAAAACTTTGTATTTTCTTTTTGGGATTGCTGGATATCCCCCATGATAAACAACATTGAGCTATGCTTTCACTTGACATACACAAGGCACACATGCACCCAGATGGCTATCTAATTGTCTTAAAACAACATACTTGCAATAACTCACTTTAATATTTTTTGTTATTGTCATTCACTTATTCAACAAATATTTAATGAACACCTATGTGCCACATACTTTTCTAAGCACTTAGACTACAGGAATAAAACAAAATCCATGCCTTCATGATGACATCCTTATCTGGGAAAATAGGTAATTAACCAAAGCATAAGTAAATATAGTCTAAGGTCAAAAGTCTATCTCATATAAAAAGCAATATAAGGAGTTCAAGAGACAAAGCATAAACAAAATGATATACTAGTGTAAAGATGGAAGTGAGAAATAGATTTAAGGGTCTAGATCTGATAGATAGAGTGCCTGATGAACTATGGAATGAGGTTCGTGACATTGTACAGGAGACAGGGATCAAGATCATCCCCATGGAAAAGAAATGCAAAGAACCAAAATGGCTGTCTGGGGAGGCCTTACAAATAGCTGTGAAAAGAAGAGAGGCAAAAAGCAAAGGAGAAAAGGAAAGATATAAGCATCTGAATGCAGAGTTCCAAAGAATAGCAAGAAGAGATAAGAAAGCCTTCTTCAGCGATCAAAGCAAAGAAATAGAGGAAAACAACAGAATGGGAAAGACTAGAGATCTCTTCAAGAAACTCAGAAATACCAAGGGAACATTTCATGCAAAGAAGGGCTCGATAAAGAACAGAAATGGTCTGGACCTAACAGAAGCAGAAGATATTAAGAAGAGGTGGCAAGAATACATGGAAGAACTGTACAAAAAAGATCTTCACGACCCAGATAATCATGATGATGTGATCACTCATCTAGAGCCAGATATCTTAGAATGTGAAGTCAAGTGGGCCTTAGAAAGCATCACTATGAACAAAGCTAGTGGAGGTGATGGAATTCCAGTTGAGCTGTTTCAAATCCTGAAAGATGATGCTGTGGAAGTGCTGCACTCAATATGCCAGCAAATTTGGAAAACTCAGCAGTAGCCACAGGACTAGAAAAGATCAGTTTTCATTCCAATTCCAATTCCAAAGAAAGACAATGCCAAAGAATGCTCAAACTACTGCACAATTGCACTCATCTCACATGCTAGTAAAGTAATGTTCAAAATTCTCCAAGCCAGTCTTCAGCAATACGTGAACCGTGAACTTCCTGATGTTCAAGCTGGTTTTAGAAAAGGCAGAAGAACCAGAGATCAAATTGCCAACATCTGCTGGATCAATGAAAAAGCAAGAGAGTTCCAGAAAAAGATCTATTTTTGCTTTATTGACTATGAAAAAGCCTTTGACTGTGTGGATCACAATAAACTGTGGAAAATTCTGAAAGAGATGGGAATACCAGACCACCTAACTTGCCTCTTGAGAAATCTGTATGCAGGTCAGGAAGCAACAAGTAGAACTGGATATGGAACAACAGACTGGTTCCAAATAGGAAAAGGAGTCCATCAAGGCTGTATATTGTCACCCTGCTTATTTAACTTCTATGCAGAGTACATCATGAGAAACGCTGGGCTGGAAGAAACACAAGCTGGGATCAAGATTGCCGGGAGAAATACCAATAAGCTCAGATATGCAGATGACACCACCCTTATGGCAGAAAGTGAAGAGGAGCTAAAACGCCTCTTGATGAAAGTGAAAGAAGAGAGCGAAAAAGTTGGCTTAAAGCTCAACATTCAGAAAACGAAGATCATGGTATCTGGTCCCATCACTTCATGAGAAATAGATGGGGAAACAGTAGAAACAGTGTCAGACTTTATTTTTGGGGGCTCCAAAATCACTGCAGATCGTGACTGCAGCCATGAAATTAAAAGACGTTTGCTCCTTGGATGAAAAGTTATGACCAACCTAGATAGTATATTCAAAAGCAGAGACATTACTTTGCCGACTAAGGTCCGTCTAGTCAAGGCTATGGTTTTTCCTGTGGTCATGTATAGATGTCAGAGTTGGACTGTGAAGAAAACTGAGTGTGGAAGAATTGATGCTTTTGAACTGTGGTGTTGGAGAAGACTCTTGAGAGTCCCTTGGGCTGCAAGGAGATCCAACCAGTCCATTCTGAAGGAGATCAGCCCTGGGTGTTCTTTGGAAGGAATGATGCTGAAGCTGAAACTCCAGTACTTTGGCCACCTCGTGCAAAGAGTTGGGTCACTGGAAAAGACTCTGATGCTGGGAGGGATTGGGGGCAGGAGGAGAAGGGAAAAGACTCTGATGCTGGGAGGGATTGGGGGCAGGAGGAGAAGGGAAAAGACTCTGATGCTGGGAGGGATTGGGGGCAGGAGGAGAAGGGGACGACCGATGATGAGATGGCTGGATGGCATCACTGACTCAATGGACGTGAGTCTGAGTGAACTGCGGGAGACGGTGATGGACAGAGGCCTGGCGTGCTGCGATTCATGGGGTTACAAAGAGTCAGACACGATTGAGCGACTGAACTGAACTGAACTGAACTAGTGTAAAGAGCAGAGAGGAATAAGAAGGCAAAGGTGGCTGCTTGACTGAAGATGAAGTCCCATCTTCAGAACCCAAGATCCTGTAGGCTATAGGCAGGACATTAGATTTTATTCGGAAGAAAGCAAAAGTCTCTGAAGTGTTCTCTGCAGAGGAATGATAGCATCTGATTTTCAGTTAACGTGATCACTCTGAGAAGCTGTGTGAAAATGCAGGAGAGGTCAAGAGTAGAAGCTTATGAAATTAAAACTGAAATTTTCTATCTTCCCTGTGTCTAGGCAGTAACGCTCTCAGAGCCTCATTTTCTTCATCTGTAAAACAGGAAAAGTTACTAATACTGTTACTAATACTTATCTCAGAAGTGTGCCATGGGGATGAGATGAGTTTATATATTTGGGGTACTTAAAGCCTGGCAGGTATCAGCCAGCAAAAGTAGTGGCTGTAGTAGTAACATCAGTAGCAGTAGAAGGGCCACTCCAAACCCCTGCCAGATAGCAGATCCCACAAATAACGCCATTTTTGTCTTTCCAGATTTTCTACCTATACACAAAAACTATCATGCACATTATTTTTGCTCTTATTTTTTTCTTGGAAATGGAATGTACACACTGAATCATTTACTTTTATACACAATAATATTCATGGACACTCTATTATACCAGTGCAAGTAAATCTACATAAATCACTTAGTGTTGCACTGTACTGAATAGTTAGATGCACTGTAATTTAACATTTCTTATACATCTTCTAGGTTTTCTGTCTGTTTTCCTTCCTATGACACACACTGCTGTGATCATTGTATACTGTCAAGCACTATTTGTACACAAGCTACTGAGGGATAAATCTTACTGCTGGGGCGGATGGCTAGATAGTTACTTGCATTTTAAATTTGGATTATCACATGTTACATGCTACAAAGCTATGGTAAAGAAATCAGTGTGCTATTGGTACAAAAACAGGCATACGGATCAAGGGAACAGAAGAGAGCACCTAGAAATAAACCCACACACCAATGGTCAATGAATCACTGACAAAGAAAGCAAGAATATAAAATGGGCGAAAGAGAGTTTCTCCAGTAAGTGGTGCTGGGGAAGTCAGACAGCTGCATGTAGACCAATAAAGTTAGAATCCACCCTCACACCACGTAAAAATATAAAATCAAAATGGCTTAAAAACGTAATTTAACATAAGGCATGGCATCATAAAACTCCTAGAAGAGAACATAGGCAAAACATTCTCTAAAATAAATCATGTCAATGTTTTCTCAGGTCAATCCCCCAAGGCATTAGAAATAAAAACAAAAATGAACAAATGGGACCTAATCAAACTTACAAGCCTCTGCATGGCAAAGAAATTCTTAAAAGTTGAAAAGACAAACTACAGAATGGGAGAAAATATTTGCAAATGATGTGACAGACAAGAGTTTAATCTCCAAAATATATAAATAGCTCACACAACTGAACAATAACAAAAACAATAAAAAAAAAATGGGCAGAAGAACTTAATAGACATTTCTTCAAAGAAACATAACAGATGGCCAGTAGGCACATGAAAAGATGTTCAACATAACAAATTACTAGAGAAATGCAAATCAAAACTTCATTGAGGCACCACCTCACACCAATCAGAATGGCCATCATTAAAAAGTCTACAAATAACAAATGTTGGACAGGGTGTGGAGAAAAGGAATCCTCTTACATGGTTGGTAGGAAAATAAGTTGGTGTAGCTGCTATAGAAAACATATGGAGGTTTCTCAGAAAAATAAAAGAAATATCATATGACCAAGTAATTCCATCTGTAGCAAATACCCAGAGAAAAACATAGTTTTAAAGGATATATGCACCCCAATGTTCATTGCAGCACTGTTTACAATAGCCAAGATGCAAAACAAACCCATATGTTCATTGGCATAGGAATGGAAAAATAAGATGCAATACATATATACAATGGATACTCCATCATTAAAAAGAACAAAATAATGTCACTTGCAGCAACATGGATTGATCTAGAGATTTCATACTCAGTGAAATAAGTCAGACAGAGAAAACAAATACTTTATCAGTTTATTTCAGTCGCTCAGTCGTGTCCAACTCTTTGTGACCCCATGAACCGTAGCATGCCAGGCCTCCCTGTCCATCACCAACTCCCGGAGTCCACCCAAACCCATTTCCATTGTGTCAGTGATGCCATTCAGCCATCTCATCCTCTGTCGTCCCCTTCTCCCCCTGCCCTCAATCTTTTCCAGCATCAGGGTCTTTTCAAATGAGTCAGCTCTCTGCATCAGGTGGCCAAAGTATTGGAGTTTCAGCTTTAGCATCAATCCTTCCAATGAACACCCAGGACTGATCTCCTTTAGGATGGACTGGTTGGATATCCTTGCAGTCCAAGGGACTCTCAAGAGTCTTCTCCAACACCACAGTTCAAACGCATCAATTCCTCTGTGCTCAGCTTTCTTTATAGTCCAACTCTCACATCCATACAAGACTACTGGAAAACCCATAGCCTTGACTAGATGGACCTTTGTTGGCAAAGTAGTGTCTCTGCTTTTTAATATGCTATCTAGGTTGCTCAAAACTTTCCTACCATTGAGTAAGGAGAAAGCACCTTTTAATTTCATGGCTGCAATCACAATCTGCAGTGATTTTGGAGCTGAGAAAAATGAAGCCAACCACTGTTTCTACTGTTTACCCATCCATTTGCCATGAAGTGATGGGACCAGATGCCATGATCTTTGTTTTCTGAATGTTGAGCTTTAAGCCAACTTTTTCACTCTCCTCTTTCACTTTCATCAAGAGGCTCTTTAGTTCTTCTTCACTTTCTGCCATAAGAGTGGTGTCATCTGCATATCTGAGGTTATTGATATTTCTCCTGGCAATCTTGATTCCAGCTTGTGTTTCTTCTAGTCCAGCATTTCTCATGATGTACTCTGCATAGAAGTTAAATAAGCAAGGTGACAATATACAGCCTTGACGTACTCCTTTTCCTATTTGGAATTAGTCTGTTGTTCCATGTCCAATTTTAACTGTTGCTTCCTGACCTGCATACAGATTTCTCAAGAGGCAGGTCAGGTGGTCTGGTATTCCCATCTCTTTCAGAATTTTCCACAGTTTATATACGGTATTATAAGTACTGAATGATACCACTTATATGTGGAATGTAAAATATGTCACCAGTGAACCTATTTACTAAATAGAAACAAACTCACAGACACAGAGAACAGACTCGTGGTTGCCAAGGGTCTGGGGAGGGAGAGGGACAGAATGGGAGTTTTGAGGTAGTATACGCAAACAACAGGTCCTACTGTATAGTACAGGGAAACTATGTCCATGCTTCTGGGATAAATCGTAATGGAAAAGAAAATTTTAAAATGTATATATGTAAATAACTGATTCACTCTGCTATATATAGCAGAAATTAGCACATTGTAAGTCAACTATACTTCAATTAAAAAAAATTGGACTGCCACTACCAAATTACATTTTAAAAGGGCATTTTTGATTATGTCCCAGAACCTTTCTTCACATAACCATAATCACTGTATTATTTTAAAAAATTTGATAAGTCTAAGGTCAGATCTTTACCTTATTATTTTAATTTGCATAATTATCAACAAGCAGGGACATTACTTTGTCAACAAAGGTCCATCTAGTCAAGGCTATGGGTTTCCCAGTGGTCAAGTATGGATGTGAGAGTTGGACTATAAAGAAAGCTGAGCGCAGAGGAATTGATGCTTTTGAACTGTAGTGTTGGAGAAGACTCTTGAGATTCCGTTGGACTGCAAGGAGATCCAACCAGTCCATCCTAAAGGAGATCAGTCCTGGGTGTTCATTGGAAGGACTGATGCTAAAACTGAAACTCCAATACTTTGGCCCCCTGATGCGGAGAGCTGACTCACTGGAAAAGACCCTGATGCTGGGAAAGACTGAGGGCAGGAGGAGAAGGGGACGACAGAGGATGAGATGGCCAGATGGCATCACGGACTCGATGGACGTGAGTCTGAGTGAACTCCGGGGACGGTGATGGACAGGGAGGCCTGGCATGCTACGGTTCATGGGGTCGCAAAGAGTTGGACACGACTGAGTGACTGAACTGACTGAAATAACAGAAAAAATAGGTATTATTTTCTTATTTGTATTGGTTCACCTTTTCTTTGATTAGATTAAGACTATAGTGCTTTTCCCCCTATTTTTTACTACTGCTTTCTAAGAGATGTTTTTCATATGAGCAATATTGACTTTTTGTTTTATATTGTCCTTATCTCCTTCTTGTGTGTGATATGTTTTTAACCTTAATTTGGTGACAAGGTGATAATCTACTGCCTAACAGACTTCTAAAATAGTTTGTTGTTAAATTGGTGAACATTTTCTCTTTTAACTATTTGCTTTTGTGTTACTGCATAAAGCTTTATGCCATCTTTAAGCAATATACCTCTAACATTTTATAATTCATAAGCTTGGATGTATGGATCAACGATTAATTTAAAATGTATTTTTAGCCTTGATGGAGTAAAGAGATGGGAATACCAGACCACATTACCTGCCTCCTGAGAAATCTGTATGCAGGTCAAGAACCAACAGTTAGAACAGGACATGAAACAAAAGACTGGTTCCAAATTGGGTAAGGTTGTATATTGTCGCCCTGGTCATTTAACTTCTATGTAGAGTATATAATGCAAAATGCCAGGCTGGATGAAGCACAAGCTGGAATCAAGGTTGCCCGGAGAAATATCAATAACCTTAGATATGCAAACGACACCACCCTTACGGCAGAAAGTGAAGAGGAACTGAAGAGCCTCTTGAAAGTGAAAAAGGAGAGTGAAAAAGTTAGCTTAAAACTCAACATTCAGAAAATAAAGATCATGGCATCTGGTCCCATCACTTCATAGTAAATAGATGGAGAAACAACAGAAACAGTGAGAGACTTTATTTTGGGGGGGCTCCAAAATCACTGCAGATGGTGACTGCAGCCATGAAATTAAAAGATGTTTCTTCCTTGGAACAAAAGCTATGACCAATCTAGACAGCATATTAAAAAGCAGAGACATCTCTTGGCAAACAAAGGTCTGTCTAGCCAAGCTATGGTTTTTTCCAGTAGTCATATATGGATGTGTGAGGTGGACGATAAAGAAAGCTGAGCACTGAAGAACTGATGCTTTTAAACTGTGGTGTTGGAGAAGAATCTTGAGATTCCCTTGGACTCCAAGGAGATCCAACCAGTCATTCCTGAAGGAAATCAGTCCTGAATATTCACTGGAAGGACTGATGCTGAAGCTCTAATACTTTGACTACCTGGTGTGAAAAACTGACTCATCTGAAAAGACCCTAGTGCTGGGAAAGATTGAAGGGAGGAGGAGACGGGGAAGACAGAGGACAAGATGGTTGGATGGCATCGCCGACTGGATGGACATGAGTTTGAGCACCAACTCTGGGAGTTGGTGATGGACCGAGAAGCCTCGTGTGCTGCCGTCCATGGGGTCACAAAGAGTCGGACACGACTGAGTGACTGAACTGAACTGGAGTAGAGAGAGAATTATTTCAGTTGAAAAAGTACTCACATATTTAAAAAATTATTCTCTTTTAAAGGAGCAATGTGCTCCCTTCCAGAATTGGCTATGTAACGTACTGGATAACAGTCCACACTTTCTTTCCCTTATGCCTACTTTGAAGGCCATATGTCCAATCCATCAGTGTACAGGTGGGAGAAGCCTGGATCCCTGAGTCAATACTAGGAAGAAAGCTACTTAAGAAAGCTCTAGATTCAAACTGGGCTCTGAAAGCAAGAAACAAGACCTTGTTGACTAAGTCCTGTAACACGAGGGCTTATTTGTTACCTCAGTATGAGGAAGCCTATCCTGACTAATCAGGCCAACAGATAAGTAAACACACTCTGGCACAGGTTAAACCTGCTACTAGATTTCTGAGAAATTAAAAAAAAAAAAAAAACCCACAATAATGAATCATTTTTTTCATAGAAGAGCTTAGAGATTTAAAAGGTAGAGTATGACAAGTGTCTATAAAACACAGAGCCTATGTGAGTGCCACAGGTAGTAAAGAAAGAAAATGATAGGATGCATATCAGGGAAAGAAGTGGAAGTAACAATGTTAGAACATTCAAGTAGATCCACACTAGTGATTAATTTGAAAAAGCTAGGTTAAAACAGGGACAGCTAAATCAAGCAAGCTGATCCAGAAAGTGTTTTCTGGAAGGTACTTCTTTTCCTGACGTGAAGATGCTTCTCCTTTTCCTGATGATTTACTTTGTGTGATGTTTCTGTGCACAATGCTTCAATATCAACTAAGAGAGTAGTAGCCCAGGCTGCCCCTCTATTGATTGCTGTCCTCTTGGCCTCAAGGGAACCACTTGTCACCTCATAGTGACTATGATGTCTACTACTGCAGAGAAGAAAAAAATCTTAGCTGTTGCAAAACATTTTCGAGTGATTTAAGGACCTAGCAGTCTACCAACTCACTGTTATAATGAGCTGTGTGGCTTTTCCCTTGGATTTTCCAGGACGTGCCCCTGAATTATTTATAACAGTGCAGCCACCTGCTTGCAACGATTTTCCATTTTGCCTTGTGCTCGACTGGGCTTGTCAATGGGCACTGCAGATACAGTGGCACTCTACACTTCTCTCCCCAACCCCCTGTATGAACATGCTGACCAGAAGCTGCCACATACCTTAAAAGTTCTTTTCCACCAAAGTCATGGCTTTTATCTAAATAGATAGTCCTATAAACTTTATTATAAAGAGTGGGGCTGGTTCAATTGTTCAACCAGGTACTGTCAACTCCAGTGCTGCTTGTTTCTTCTGAAATATGGAAATTTATGAATATGTGTGCTTGTGTTGACAAAAGCAATTTGGGTGGTGGGAAGGGAAAATGAAGTTGCCTGCGTTCAAAAGTACAGCACTGAGCTGGCAAACAAGCAATGCCTTCGCTTTTTTCTTCCTCCACTTTAACAAAAAGAAACATTACATGTTTGAGTAGACAACAAGAGGCACCATTAGGATTCAGAAAATTGAATACCTAGACTGCAATAAAAAAAAGACAGTCACAGGGGAATCCATAATGGCTTCCCCACATTTTAGTGGAATACTTCCGTTTTTTATTCACCTTGCAAACAGTGTTCACAAACAACAGCAAAGAACAAAAGCTGTGATTTATATTTATGGACAGGTACACATGCACCCCTGACCTCCTGCTGCCTCTCTCGCCCTCTGTACCAGAAGCAATTTATGGAGGCTGGTCTAAATAAACATTAAGGAGGCAAGGCCACAAACTGACAGCGAGGAAAACCAATGGTCTCCAGAAACCAGCGAAGAGGATCAATAAAAGAGATTAGGTGTCACCAGCTGGTGTAAGGCAGTTACAGGTAAAGGTGGCCTGCTCTTCACCCGACAGGGTTCTTGGCAACAGGGTAAAAACCCATATAAACAGAAGCACACAGCGTGCAGCCAATGGAGACTCCTCCTGAACTGTAGAGACGGACAGATGACCCTAGAATGAAAGGGATTTATATAGAGGCCATTGGGAATTTTTAATTGCTTTTCCAGCATCATCTCAGACACCTGGGCAACTGCTCACAGGAAGCAGTGCACATGCAGCTTTTGAAAATCTTTCTGCTTTTGCCTCTCATTAGTTAGCTTTCTCTGAAATTATTTATTATTCCTCCCTGGACATATACCAACCCTCTCTGTCCCCTTACAACACGTGCATGCACATACGCACGTGCACACACCCATGCACGTGCACGCACCCACACATCTTCAACATAAGTGTATTATCAGGATTATTTATACTCAAAGGAACAGTGAGTATGTATGGCAGCTGTGACAATGCAAACTGAACCCTAGTTATATATATCTCCAAAGAAGATTCATCCACTCATAACTTAAAGTATTGGACTGTTAACTTGAAAACTTGAATTAACAGAAGAATAAAGGATAATTACATTCTTGAGTTTTCAGGTTAATGTCCAAAGCTTCTCAACAAAAGAATGAAGGATAAACATGTTCTTGAAAAACAGAGACAATGAGAAAAGGAAGAACTGAGGCATAATAGCCTTTTCCTGTTGATGGACCTGGCCAGTTAGAATTGAAAATTTAGTCTTAGCATAGTGGGAATGGTTACTTCAAAACAAAAGCAAACAAACAAACCAAAACAGTGCTTGCTTCAGGAATTCCATTTAAAATTGGGGACAAGGCTTCTGTCTGACAAGAAAATGATGAAACAATAGATGAATACCGGAAAAGAGGAAGTTAAATTATCTTAAACATTACAAGACAACTGGCATTTTAATTTAGTTTTAATCTAAGGGCAAGATGGACGTGAGGCTAACACTCTTGGTTATAGGAGACTGAGATAATAACCGCACTAGATTGAAGCATCTCCCACCTGTTGCGTGCAGGCTGACTTGGTGACTTGCTCTGACAATGTGAAGTGATAGGAATTGTCACTGTATGAGATCTGAGTCTGGGTTTCAAGAAACCTTAAATATTATTCTTCTGATGCTCCTGATTCCAAAAGTGGTCACAGCTTGTTAGCATTAGCCTATCACTTCCAAAGTGAACAGGACTTTGTTCTGTTGGGAGGGATTCTGGAAAGGGAAGATTAACATTAGAACCAAATAGTGGTCTCTATCCATTTCTTCAACATGCCTGACATTTGCAAAGAAATGGGAATGCTTCTTCATTGTTAAAAAGAGTAACCTGACAATATGCCTGCATGTCTCACAGAAACTTGTCAAAGAAATAAGATCATGGGACACTGGGTGCATCCAATCTGTCATATTAATGAAAATTCCCCAAAGCTTCAACGTTCATTTTTCCTTTTGTGTCCAATAAGAAAATCATTTGAAAGAGAAGGGATGGGGGCAGATGCTCTCAGAGGGCCCCACCATTTCATTAGAATGGTTTGTGCTAATTTTCCCTATGAAGGAAGACATTTTTTCCCTATCAGATCTCTCAACCATACTGCTTATGTTTTCACCCTACTGCCATTATCTATAGCTTATAAGTTCTCTACAGTGCTGATATTACTCATTGCACTGTGACTGCAGCCCTTTGTCTAGCTTTCTAAATATGTCTATTTTCTAACTTGTATTTTATAATCTGTGATATCCCCATGAGCTGTTAGCACATTTATTTCCTGCTACATTCCCAAGGATGAAATGATAGGCATCGCCCCTTTATTTTAAGGAACAGTCATTACTAGATACAAAAAGGCAATGGCAACCCACTCTAGCACTCTTGCCTGGAAAATCCCATGGATGGAGGGGCTCGGTAGGCTGCTGTCCATGGGGTTGCTAAGGGTTAGACACGACTGAACGACTTCACTTTCACTTTTCACTTTCATGCATTGGAGAAGGAAATGGCAACCCATTCCAGTATTCTTGCCTGGAGAATCCCAGGGATGGGGGAGCCTGGTAGGCTGCAGAGAGCCCACCTGAGGTCACACAGAGTCGGACACGACTGAAGTGAGTTAGCAGCAAAAGCAGCATGAGTAGATACCATGCCAGGAATGTGCTACAGGTTCTTAGGTAAGTTGACCTGTCTTATCTCCTCTGATACTTCCTAATGAGAAGGAGGAAAAATAATTTTCCCTCTACCCATCTAGGTTCCTGACTGAGACCCTCTTACAATCAGTTCAGTTCAGTCACTCAGCAGTGTGATTATACAATAGTTTTAGTGACTGTCCATCATCTTCAATGGACAAAAAGATACATTCAGAAATAGAAAGAAAAATTTTTCCTTGTGATGAGAACTCTTGGGATTTAATCTCTTCAGTTCAGCTCAGTTCAGTTCAGTCGCTCAGTCATGTCCGACTCTTTATGACCCCATGAATCGCAGCACACCAGGCCTCTGTCCATCACCATCTCCTGGAGTTCACTCAGACTCACGTCCATCAAGTCAGTGATGCCATCCAGCCATCTCATCATCGGTCGTCCCCTTCTTCTCCTGCCCCCAATCCCTCCCAGCATCAGAGTCTTTTCCAATGGGTTAACTCTTCGCATGAGGTGGCAAAGTACTGGAGCTTCAGCTTTAGCATCATTCCCTCCAAAGAAATCCCAGGGTTGATCTCCTTCAGAATGGACTGGTTGGATCTCCTTGCAGTCCAAGGGACTCTCAAGAGTCTTCTCCAACACCACAGTTCAAAGCATCAATGTTTTGGCACTCAGCCTTCTTCACAGTCCAAATCTCACACCCATACATGACCACAGGAAAAAACATAGCCTTGACTAAACGGACCTTAGTCAGCAAAGTAATGTCTCTGCTTTTGAATATACTATCTAGGTTGGTCATAACTTTTCTTCCAAGGAGCAAGTGTCTTTTAATTTCATGGCTACAATCACCATCTGCAGTGATTTTGGAGCCCATAAAAATAAAGTCTGACACTGTATCCCCATCTATTTCCCACGAAGTGATGGGACGAGATGCCATGATCTTTGTTTTCTGAATGTTGAGCTTTAAGCCACTTTTTCACTCTCCTCTTTCACTTTCATCGAAAGGCTTTTTAGCTCCTCTTCACTTTCTGCCATAATGGTGGTGTCATCTGCATATCTGAGGTTACTGATATTTCTCCTGGCAATCTTGATCCCAGCTTGTGTTTCTTCCAGCCCAGCATTTCTCATGATGTACTCTGCATAGAAGTTAAATAAGCAGGGTGACAATATACAGCCTTGACGTACTCCTTTTCCTATTTGGAACCAGTCTGTTGTTCCATGTCCAGTTCTAACTGTTTCTCCTGACCTGCATACAGATTTCTCAAGAGGCAGGTTAGGTGCTCTGGTATTCCCATGTCTTTCAGAATTTTCCACAGTTTATTGTGATCCACACAGTCAAAGGCTTTGGCATAGTCAATAAAGCAGAAATAGATGTTTTTCTGGAACTCTCTTGCTTTTTCCATGATCCAGCAGATGTTGGCAATTTGATCTCTCGTTCCACTGCCTTTTCTAAAACCAGCTTGAACATCAGGGAGTTCACGGTTCACGTATTGCTGAAGCCTGGCTTGGAGAATTTTGAGCATTACTTTACTAGCATGTGAGATGAGTGCAATTGTGCGGTTGTTTGAGCATTCTTTGGCATTGTCTTTCTTTGGAATTGGAATGAAAACTGACCTTTTCCAGTCCTGTGGCCACTGCTGAGTTTTCCAAATTTGCTGGCATATTGAGTGCAGCACTTTCACAGCATCATCTTTCAGGATTTGAAACAGCTCAACTGGAATTCCATCACCTTCATTAGCTTTGTTCATAGTGATGCTTTCTAAGGCCCACTTGACTTCACATTCCAAGATATCTGGCTCTAGATGAGTGATCACATCATCATGATTATCTGGGTCGTGAAGATCTTTTCTGTACAGTTCTTCCGTGTATTCTTGCCACCTCTTCTTAATATCTTCTGCTTCTGTTAGGTCCAGACCATTTCTGTCTTTTATCGAGCCCATCTTTGCATGAAATGTTCCCTTGGTATATCTAATTTTCTTGAAGAGATCTCTAGTCTTTCCCATTCTGTTGTTTTCCTCTATTTCTTTGCATTGATTGCTGAAGAAGGCTTTCTTATCTCTTCTTGCTATTCTTTGGAACTCTGCATTCAGAGAGTTTACTCTCTTAATTTACTCTTTTAATAGCTATAATATATAACATAGCTAGTTCAGATGCTCAATCATGTCTGACTCTTTGTGACCCCAAGGACTGCAGCATGCCCGGCTTCCCTGTCCATCACCAACTCCTGGAGCTTACTCAAACTCATGTCCGTAGCATCAGTGATGCCATCCAACCATCTTATATTCTATCATCCCTTTCTCTTCCAGCATTCAATCTTTCCCAGCATCAGGGTCTTTTCCAATGAGTCATTTCTTCGTACTGGGTGGCCAAAGTATTAGAGTTTCAGCTTCAGCATCAGTCCTTCCAATGAATATTCAGGACTGATTTCCTTTAGGATAGACTGGTTGGATCTCCTTGGAGTTCAGGGGACTCTCAAGAGTTTTCTCCAATACCACAGTTCAAAGTATCAATTCTTTGGTACTCAGCTTTCTTTATAGCCCAGCTCTCACATCTGTGCATGACTATTGGAAAAATTGTAGCTTTGTCTAGATGAAACTTTGTTGGTAAAATAATGTCTCCGCTTTTTCACATGCTATCTAGGATGCTTATAGCTTTTCTTCCAAGAAGCAAGCATCTTTTAATTTCACGGCTACAGTCACCATATACAGTGATTTTGGAGCCCCCCCAAAATACAGTCTCTCACTGTTTCCATTGTTTCCCCATCTGTTTGCCATGAAGTGATGGGACCAGATGCCATGATCTTAGTTTTCCAAACGTTGAGTTGTAAGCCAACTTTTTCACTCTCCTCTTTCATCAAGAGGCGCTTTAGTTCTTCTTTGCTTTCTGCGATAAGTGTGGTATCATCTGCATATATGAGGTTATTGATATTTCTCCTGGCAATCTTGATTCCAGCTTGTGCTTTATCCAGCCTGGCATTTTGCATGATACACTCTGTGTATAAGTTAAATAAGCAGGGTGACAATATACAGCAGTGTTGTACTCCTTTTTCAATTTGGAACCAGTCTGTTGTTCCATGTCCAGTTCTAACTGTTGGTGCTTGACCAGATTTCTCAGGACACAGGTCCAGTGGTCTGGTATTCCCATGTCTTGAAGATTTTTCCACAGTCTGTTGTGATCTACACAGTCAAAGGCTTTGGCATAGGCAATAAGGCAAAAGTAGATGTTTTTTCTGGAGCTCTCTTGCTTTTCTGATGGTTCAGTAGATGTTGGAAAACTGATCTCTGGTTCTTCTGCCTTTTCTAAATCCAGCTTGAACATCTGGAAGTTCTTTGTTCATGTACTGTTGAAGCCTAGCATTACTTTGCCAGGATGTGAGATGAGTGATATTGTGTGGTAGTTTGAACATTCTTTGGTATTGCCTTTCTTTGGGATTGGAATGAAAATGACCTTTTCTAGTCCTGTGTCCATTGCTGAGTTTTCCAGATTTGCTGGCATATTGAGTGCAGCACTCTCACAGCATCATCTTTTAGGAGTTAAAATAGCTCAACTGGAAATCCATTACCTCTCCTAGCTTTGTTTGGAGTGATGCTTCCCAAGACTCACTTGACTTCACATTCTAATAAGTCTGGCTCTAGGTGAGTGATCACACTATCATGATTATCTAGGTCATGAGGATCTTTTTTGTACAGTTCTTCTATGTATTCTTGCCACCTCTTCTTAATATCTTCTGTTTCTCTTAAGTCCATATAATTTCTGTCCTTCATTGTACTCATCTTTGCATGAAAATTTCGTTTGATATCTCTAATTTTCTTGAAGAGATCTCTAGTCTTTCCCATTCTACTGTTTTCCTCTATTTCTTTGCACTGATCACTGAGGAAGGCTTTCTCATCTCTCTTCACTACACTTTGGTACTCTGCATTCAAATGGGTATATCTTTCCTTTTCTTCTTTGCCTTTCACTTCTCCTCTTTCCATAGCTGTTTGTAAGGCCTCCTCAGACAACCATTTTGCCTTTTTGCATTTCTTTTTCTTGGGGATGTTCTTGATCACCGTCTCTTGTACAATGGTATGAACCTCCTTTCATAGTTCTTCATGCACTCTATCAAATCTAATCACTTGAATCTATTTGTGACTTCCGCTGTATAAACGTAAGAGGTTTGATTTAGATCACACCTGAATGGATTACTGGTTTTCCCTACTTACTTCAATTTCAGTCTGAATTTGGCAATAAGGAGTTCATGATCTGAGTCACAGTCAACTCACAGTCTTGTTTTTGCTCCTGTAATAAAAAGGCAGGTTTAACAGGAGAAAAAAAAAATAAGTAAAAAACATGTATTCCTCCTGTATACAAGGGAAACACCCAGGAAAACTGAGTAACTCTCCAAAATGGTCCAAAACATCGCCGTAAATACCATCTCCTGTTAAAGACAAAAGAACAATGTTGGGGAAGTACAAGACATTTATGGAAAATTATCTGGCAAACACAGTGAACAAGGATATGATTGTTGTTGCTGAGTTGCTCACTTGTGTCTGACTCTTTGCAGCCCCATGGACTGCAGCATATCAGGCTTCTCTGTCCTTCACTATCTCCTGGAATTTGCTCAAACTCATGTCCACTGAGTCAGTGATGCCATCCAACCATCCCAATCTTCTGTTGCCTCCTTCACCTCCTGTTCTCAATCTTTCCCAGCATTAGGGTCTTTTCCAGTGAGTCAGCTCTTCATATCAGGTCACCAAAGTATTGAAGCTTCATCTTCAGCATCAGTCCTTCCAATGAATATTCAGGGTTGATTTCCTTTAGGGTTGACTGGTTTGATCTCCTTGCTATCCAAGGAACTCTCAAGAGTCTTCTTTAGCATCACAATTTGAAAGCATCAGTTCTTCAGTGCTCAGCCTTCTTTATGTCCAACTCTCACATTCATACATGACTACTGGAAAAACCATAGCTTTGACTAGACAGAGCTTCCTCAGCAAAATGAAATCTCTGCTTTTTAATACAGTGCCTATGTTTGTCATACCTTTTCTTCCAAGGAGCAGGCATGTTTTAATTTCATGGCTGCATTCACCATCCTCAGTGATTCTGGAGCTCAAGAAGATAAAATCTGCCACTGTTTCCATGAAGTGATCAGACTAGACGCCATGGTCTTAGTTTTTTGAATGAGGAGTTTTAAGTCAGCTTTTTCACTCTCCTCTTTCACCCTCATTAAGAGGTTCTTTAGTTCCTCTTCACTTTCTGCCATTAGAGTGATATCATATGCATATCTGATATTGATATTTCTCCTGGCAATCTTGATTCCAGTTCGTGATTCATCCAGGCCAGCATTTCGCATGATGTACTCTGCATATAAGTTAAATAAGCAGGGTGACAAAATACATCTTGATGCACTCCTTTCCCAGTTTTGAACCAGTCTGTTGTTGCATGTCCAGTTCTAACTGCTGTTTCTTGACCTGCACACAGGTTTATCAGGAAGCAGGTCAGGTGGTCTGGCATTCACATCTCTTTATGAATTTCCGAGTTTGTTGTGATCCACACAGTCAAAGTTTCCATTGTAGTCTATGAAGCAGATGCTTTTTTGGAATTCCCCCCTCCCTCTTTTTTTTTTTTTTTTCTATGATTCAACGGATGTTGGCAATTTGATCTCCGGTTCCTCTGCCTTTTCTAAATCCAGTCTGTACATCTGGAAGTTCTCAGTTCACATATTGTTGAAGTCTAGCTTGAAGGATTGTGAGCATTATCTTGCTCACACGTGAAATGAGCACAATCGTACAGTAGTTTGAGCATTCTTTGGCATTGCCTTTCCTTTAAGTCCAAGACTTTTCCAATGATAAGAGTTTCTAGAGAACCTAGAAATTCTAGAGATCTAGAGATTTCATCCAGCATCACCTCTAGATGACTAGGGAGGAAAACACCCTTATAAATGGAGATCCTCTTATAAATGTAAATGTCTCTTACACAAGTGTAACTTTTACTTGCTTTCAGAGCTTCTTCTATATCTGTGGTTTCTAAAAAATTAAATTTAAATTAAAAAAATTAAAAAAAAAATAGGTAGCCTAAAATAATCTTTAGGCCAAAGAGGCAGATTTTGGAGTGACAGATTCTGCTCTTTACTTTATACTTGGAATGAAACAGGAACATAATACCAGACCAAAGGGGTACCTAGAAAATACCCTATTGGCAAATGATCCTTGCTTCTCTGTACCCGGTGTCCTTTGTGAGGCACCAGCTCTTTTCAGCTTATATTCTTTCAGGCCACATAATTTCCCAACACACAAAACCAGGCCAGTCTTATCTAACAGTGAGTCCATACACATTGAAAAATCAAACCCTAACTCTGGTTTTAAATTCCTTCATGAGATATGTATACATAGCCTAGACAAATGTGAACACACATAGTTATGCTCATGCAGTTTAAAAATATTTATGCTGCTATTGAGGGAGATCAGTCATCAGTCTAGAAGGCATTGACAAGACTTTCCATTTGGTATTGAGCTTGGCTTTCACAGTAAGCCAATTATTTTATGGATGATCACAGCCCATTTGGGCCTAGGACAAAATCATTATTGAGGAAATCATTAAGTGCATCTTTCTGAAACCACACTGGCTACTTTTGTTCCAGCTTTTCCAATGCCTGTATTCACAGATCAAATTGAAATTAAATAAAGGTGTAAATGGAAGAAAGATGATGTGTTCTTAATACACCAAGGAAAGCACAACATAATCAGAAAATCATTTCTAAAATCTGTCATTTACTTGCTTATGTGAGCTAAGACAACTTACTTAACTTCTCATCCGCTTTCCTTGCATTATGAATATTTTGCATCTGTCTTACATGACTCATAAGATAGTTATGAAGCTCAAAATGAAGAGCACGAAAGAAGCTTTACATCAAATGTAAACGGTTATAACATGTAAAGTAGAGTAATGCAGCATTTATGAAGCTAAACATTTAAAAAACAGCAGATAATTACTATGCCAGAAAAAAATAAAACATAATTAGGATAGAGTTTTTATAAATGTGGCCTTGCATTCTTGCTTGAGAAACAAATAAGCAAAATTGTTTGGAAAAAAGTAAAGAAGATGGCAATCGTCCACTACTACTATTTCTACAGTTATTATGCAATAAGAATGAACACTGTATCAGGCCCTGGGCTAAACTTTTTATATCCATTATCATAAGCCTCATAACCCTCTATAAGTAGGAAATTATTTTCACCATTTTACAGATGTAGATATTAAAGTTTGAAATATTACAGCATTTTAGCATGACACTAAAACTTGACTTAGAATGGAAAAGGCAGAGGCTTTAGAGGTGAGTTTATTGTTAAATATTTCAGATCCTTGTGCCTCATCCAGGTAATTATTACAGCAAACCTTTTGGAAACATTTCTAGAACACCAATATGAGGACCAGCTCAGAACATCATCACTGGCTATGTTGAGGCAGAAATTTTTACTACCCTTCTGGGTTCTTCTGGTTGGTCTAAGAATTAACTTGACATGGGACAGGTTCACAGGAGAAAAACACACAAATACTTAATAACGTGGACCCATGGGAGTTTCTCTTACCTTGGGCGTGGTGTATCTCTTCACGGCTGCTCCTTACCTTGGACGAGGGGTATCTCCTTACCACTGCCGTTCCTGACCTTCAACGTGGGATAGCTCCTCTAGGCCCTCCTGTGCCTGCTCAGCCAAGGCTCCTCAGGTTGCTCCTCCCGGCCACCGGCCCTGGCCTCCCAGATGCCGCCCCTGGCCTTGGGCTGGCTTCTCAGAGTCACCGCCCCAGGCCTCGGATGCGAGGTGGCTTCTCCTGGCCGCTCCTGACCTCGCATGTGGGGTGTCTCCTCCCAGCTGCCACTGGCCTCGGACACTGGGTAGCTCCTCCTGGCCGCCACCCTGACCTCAGATGCGGGGTGGCTCCTCCTGGCCATTCCTGCGCCATCACAGCCTGGCACTCTGGTGTTGAAAGAGGGCATCAGAGGGCAGACACACTGAAACCATACTCACAGAAAACGAGTCAATCTAATCACACTAGGACCACCGCCTTGTCTAACTCAATGAAACCAAGCCATGCCTGCGGGGCACACCAAGACGGGTGGGTCATGGTGGAGAGGTCTGACAGAATGTGGTCCACTGGAGAAGGGAATGGCAAGCCACTTCAGTATTCTTGCCTCGAGAACCCCATGAACAGTATGAAAAGGCAAAATGATAAGACACTGAAAAAGGAACTCCCCAGGTCATTAGGTGCCCAATATGCTACTGGAGATCAGTGGAGAAATAACTCCAGAAAGAATGATGGGATGGAGCTAAAGCAAAAACAATACCCAGTTGTGGATGTGACTGGTGATAGAAGCAAGATCCGATGCTGTAAAGAACAATATTGCATAGGAACCTGGAATGTTAGGTCCATGAATCAAGGCAAATTGGAAGTGGTCAAACAAGAGATGTCAAGGGTGAACGTTGACATTCTAGGAATCAGCGAACTAAAATGAACTGGAATGGGTGAGTTTAACTCAGATGACCATTATATCTACTACTGCTGAAAGGAATCCCTCAGAAAAAATGGAGTAGCCATCATGGTCAACAAAAGAGTCTGAAATGCAGTACTTGGATGCAATCTCAAAAATGACAGAATGATCTCTGTTGTCTCCAAGGCAAACCATTCAATATCACAGTTGCCCAAGTCTATGCCCCAACCAGTAACGCTGAAGAAACTGAAGTTGAACAGTTTTATGAAGACCTACAAGACCTTTGAGAACTAACACCCAAAAAAGATGTCCATTTCATTATAGGGCATTGGAATGCAAAAGTAGGAAGTCAGGAAACACCTGGAGTAACAGCCAAATTTGCCCTTGGAATGGGGAATGAAGCAGGGCAAAGGCTAATAGAGGTTTGCCAAGAAAATGCACTGGTCATAGCAAACAGCCTCTTCCAACAACACAAGGGAAGACTCTACACATGGACATCAACAGATGGTCAACACCGAAATCAGATTGATTATATTCTTTGCAGCCAAAGATGGAGAAGCTCTATACAGTCAACAAAATCAAGACCAGGAGCTGACTGTGGCTCAGATCGTGAACTCCTTATTACCAAATTCAGACTTAAACTGAAGAAAGTGGGGAAAATCATTAGCCATTCAGGTATGACCTAAATCAAATCCCTTATGATTATACAGTGGAAGTGAGAAATAGATGTAAGGGCCTAGATCTGATAGATGAGTGCCTGATGAACTATGGAATGAGGTTCGTGACACTGTACAGGAGACAGGGATCAAGATCATCCCCCTGGAAAAGAAATGCAAAAAAGCAAAATGGCTGTTTGGGGAGGCCTTACAAATAGCTGTGAAGAGAAGAGAGGCAAAAAGCAAAGGAGAAAAGGAAAGATATAAGCATCTGAATGCAGAGTTCCAAAGAAGAGCAAGAAGAGATAAGAAAGCCTTCTTCAGCAATCAATGCAAAGAAATAGAAGAAAAGAACAGAATGGGAAAGACTAGAGATCTCTTCAAGAAAATTAGATATACCAAGGGAACATTTCATGCAAAGATGGGCTCAGTAAAGGATAGAAATGGTCTGGACCTAACAGAAGCAGAAGATATTAAGAAGAGGTGGCAAGAATACACAGAAGAACTGTACAGAAAAGATCTTCACGACCCAGATAATCATGATGATGTGATCACTCATCTAGAGCCAGACATCTTGGAATGTGAAGTCAAGTGGGCCTTAGAAAGCATCACTACGAACAAAGCTAGTGGAGGTGATGGAATTCCAGTTGAGCTGTTTCAAATCCTGACAGATGATGCTGTGAAAGTGCTGCACTCAATATGCCAGCAAATTTGGAAAACTCAGCAGTGGCCACAGGACTGGAAAAGGTCAGTTTCATTCCAATTCCAAAGAAAGGCAATGCCAAAGAATGCTCAAACAACCGCACAATTGCACTCATCTCACATGCTAGTAAAGTAATGCTCAAAATTCTCCAAGCCAGGCTTCAGCAATACGTGAACCGCGAACTCCCTGATGTTCAAGCTGATTTTAGAAAAGGCAGAGGAACCAGAGATCAAATTGCCAACATCTGCTGGATCATGGAAAAAGCAAGAGAGTTCCAGAAAAAGATCTATTTCTGCTTTATTGACTATGCTAAAGCCTTTGACTGTGTGGATCACAATAAACTGTGGAAAATTCTGAAAGAGATGGGAATACCAGAGCACCTAACCTGCCTCTTGAGAAATCTGTATGCAGGTCAGGAAGCAACAGTTAGAACTGGACATGGAACAACAGACTGGTTCCAAATAGGAAAAGGAGTACTTCAAGGCTGTATATTGTCACCCTGCTTATTTAACTTCTATGCAGAGTGCATCATGAGAAACGCTGGCCTGGAAGAAACACAAGCTGGGATCAAGATTGCTGGGAGAAATACCAATAAGCTCAGATATGCAGATGACACCACCCTTATGGCAGAAAGTGAAGAGGAACTAAAAAGCCTCTTGATGAAACTGAAAGTGGAGAGTGAAAAAGTTGGCTTAAAGCTCAACATTCAGAAAACAAAGATCATGGCATCTGATCCCATCACTTCATGGGAAATAGATGGGGAAACAGTGGAAACAGTGGAATCAGTGGCAGACTTTATTTTTCTGGGCTGCAAAATCACTGCAGATGGTGACTGCAGCCATGAAATTAAAAGATGCTTACTTCTTAGAAGAAAAGTTATGACCAACCTAGATAGTATATTCAAAAGCAGAGACATTACTTTGCCAGCTAAGGTCCGTCTAGTCAAGGTATGGTTTTTCCTGTGGTCATGTATGGATGTGAGAGATGGACTGTGAAGAAGGCTGAGCGCTGAAGAATTGATGCTTTTGAACTGTGGTGTTGGAGAAGACTCTTGAGAGTCCCTTGGTCTGCGAGGAGATCCAACCAGTCCATTCTGAAGGGGATCAATCCTGGGATTTCTTTGGAGGGAATGATGCTAAAGCTGAAACTCCAGTACCTTGGCCACCTCATGTGAAGAGTTGACACATTGGAAAAGAGTGATGCTGGGAGCGATTGGGGGCAGGAGGAGAAGGGGACGACAGAGGACGAGATGGCTGGATGGCATCACGGACTCGATGGACGTGAGTCTGAGTGAACTCCAGGAGATGGTGATGGACAGGGAGGCCTGGCGTGCTGTGATTCACGGGGTCGCAAAGAGTTGGACATGACTGAGCGACTGAACTGAACTGAACTGAACTGAACCCATGGGAGAAATCAACCTTGAATATTCATTGGAAGGACTGATTGAAGCTCCAATAATTTGGCCACCTGATACAAAGAGCTGACTCACTGGAAAAGCCCTGATACTGGAGAAGATTGAGGGCAGGAGGCAAATGGGGTGACAAATGATTATAGGTTAGAAATGGACATCTAGGTGAAATGCAGAAATTCCTAGAAATGTGCAAGCTCCAAGATTGAAGCAGGAAGAAAGAAAATATGAAAGTCCATTACCAGTAATGAAACTTCATCAGTAATATACAGAAAACTATCAACAAACTAAAGTCCAGAAACAGAAGACTTCACAGGTGAATTCTAGAAAACATTTAAAGGTGAGTTAATATTGCACCTAGACCCCTCAAATTATTTCAAACAAAAACAGAGGAAAGAAGGAATACTTCTGAACTCATTAAGTGAGGCCAGCATCACTCTGATACCAAAACCAGACAAAGATCTCTTTCTCTCTCTCTCTCTCTCTCTCTCTCTCTCTCTCTCTCTCTCTCTCAAACACACACACACATACTCACACACTAATTACAGGCCAATCACTTTTAATATGCATATAAAAATTCTCAATAAAATATTAGCAAATCAAATTCAACAATACTTAAAAATGATCATACACCTTGAACAAGTAAGATTTATCTTAGGATGCAAGGATGGTTCGTTATACACATCTATCAATGTGATATACAACATAAACAAAGAATAAAAATCAAATGATCATATCAATGGACACAGAAAAAAAAGGCTTTCACAAAATTTAACATCTATTTATGATGAAAGCTCTCCAAAAAAATGGATACAGGGGACATACTTCAACATCATAAAAGGCGTATATAACCAGGCCACAGTTCACATTATACTTAATGATGAAAAGCTGAAAGTATTACCACTAAGATGAGGAACAAGACAAGGATGTCTACTCTAACCATCAGAAAAATGCAAATTAAAACCACCATGAGATATCACCTTATATCTGTCACAATGGTAATCACCCCAAAAGCAACAAATAACCAGTGTTGGCGAGGATATGGAGCAAAGGGAAAAGGAAACCCCATGTGCTTTTAATGGGAATGTAACTTGGTACAACCATTGTAGGAAACAGCGTATAGACTCCGTAAATAGTTGAAAATAGAATTATGATGCCGTCCAGCAATTCCACTCCTGGGTATTTATCCAAAGAAAAAGAAAACACTGATTATAAAAGATACATTGATTGCTATATTCATTGCAGTATCATTTACAATAGCCAACATGGTATACACAAATAAAGAAGTTATTTTACATATATATATATATACTCACACATTCATGCCTAAATACAGAGTGAAATATTACTCACTGATAAAAAAGGAATACAATCTTGCCATTTGTGACAACAATGGACAGACCTAGAGTACATTATGCTCTTACCCTAACCCTAACCCAGGTGAAATAAGTTTGGCAGAGGAACACAAATCTGTATAATCACGTATATGTGGAATTAAAAATAAAACAAAACCAATGAACAGATAAAACATACAGATATAAAAAATACACAGGTATTTGTCAGAGGGAAGTGAAGTATGGGGAGGAAACAAACAGCTGAAGGAAATTAAAAGCTTCCAGTTACAAAAAAAAAGTTATTCAGGGGTATGAAATAACTATGTAATATCTTCATATGGTTACAGATGGTATCTAGACTTACCGTGGTGAAAAGTATAGAGATATTTTGAAAAGTATAGAGATATCGAATCATCATGCTGTGTAACAAAACTAAGAGAGTGTTGTAGGTCTATCATGCTTCAAATACAAACAAGCAAGCAAGCAAGCAAACTCATAGAAAAAGAAATCAGATTTGTGATTACCAAAAGCAGTTGGTAGGAGGAGATGGAATTAGATGGAGGTTGTGGTGTTGGAGAAGAGTCTTGAGAGTCCCTTGGACTGCAAGGAGATCCAACCAGTCCGTTCTGAAGGAGATCAACCCTGGGATTTCTTTGGAAGGAATGATGCTAAAGCTGAAACTGCAGTACTTTGGCCACCTCATGCGAACAGTTGACTTATTGGAAAAGACTCTGATGCTGGGAGGGATTGGGGGCAGGAGGGAAAGGGGACAACAGAGGATGAGATGGCTGGATGGCATCACAGACTAGACAGACGTGAGTCTGAGTGAACTCCGGGAAATGGTGATGGACAGGGAGGCCTGGCATGCTGCGATTCATGGGGTCGCGAAGAGTTGGACACGACTGAGCGACCAAACTGAACTGAACTGAACTGAGTCAAAAAGTACAAGCCTCCAATTATAAAGATAAATAAGTACTAGGTATGTACTATACATGATAAATATAATTAATACTTCTCTGTGTTTGGCCACCTAATGCGAAGAACTAACTCATTGGAAAAGACCCTGATGCTGGGAAAGATTGGAGCCAGGAGGAGAAGGGGATGACAGAGGATGAAATGGTTGGATGGCATGACCAACTCAATGGACCTGAGTTTGAGCAAGCTCCAGGAGTATGAAGGACAGGGAAGCCTGGGTGCTGCAGTCCATAGGGTCACAGATTCAGACACAACTGGGTGACTGAACTAACTATGTTATACATTAGAGTTATTAAGAGAGTAAATCCCAAGAGTTCTCATCACAAGGAAACACATTTTTCTTTCTGTATTTTTTCTGTTCATTTGAGATGATGGACAGTCAGAAAAATTATTATGGTAATCATTTCATGAATCATGTATGTCAAATCACTATGTTTACCACTTAAGGTTATATAGTACTGTATGTCAACTGTATCTCAATAAAACTGAAAGAAAAAAAATGGCTTCTCTATTGACACTGGCGCATTCAATTCATTAAGAAATAGTTATTAATTCATTGACAAATAGTCACTTACAAACAGAAATAGTTAAAATCTTAAATTTTCCTTAGGCATATATTAGTCATTTGCTACCTTTAAAAAATCATTTTAGCATAGAAAATAGGGAGGCAAAATGACAGTTTTCCATCTGTGATATTTGAGGTGTGAGGAAAATGTGTTGTACTTTTTTCCAACTTATGTAAGAGTGATCTTGGGTTGGTTTTCAAATAAAGAAAATATTTTTAAACAGTTGCAATGTAAGGATATTCTTGGAATGGACAGAGAAATAGTCTTTGTTCTTAAAAAGCTTGCAATCTGGAGTATAATTTCATGAACAATACACATTTGCAACGAATTTCATAATTTCCTAGGTACTTTTACATTCCTTATCTCTACTGAGCTTCATAATACCTTGAAAAGAGCGAAAAGGTATCATTTCCATCTGGTATCAGTTCACTTCAGTCACTCAGTCATGTCCAACTCTTAGCGATTCCACAGACTGCATCACACCAGGCTTCCCTGTCCATCACCAACTCCCAGAGCCTACTCAAATTCATGTCCGTCGAATCGGTTATGCCATTCAACTATCTCATCCTTAGTCATCCCCTTCTCCTGCTGCCTTCAGTCTTCTCCAGCATCAGGGTCTTTTCAGATGAGTCAGTTTTTCTCATCAGGTGGCCAAAGTATTGGAGTTTCAGCTTCAGCATCAGTCCTTCCAATGGATATTTAGGACTGATTTCCTCTAGGATGGATTGGTTGGATCTCCCTGCAGTCCAAGGGACTCTCAAGAGTCTTCTCTTCAGAGAAGAAAGCATCACAGTTCAAAAGCATCAATTCTTTGGTGCTCAGCTTTCTTCACCTTCCAATTCTCACATCAATACACGACTACTGGAAAAACCATAGCCTTGACTAGACGGACCTTTGTTGGCAAAGTAATGTCTCTGCTTTTCAGTATGCTATCTAGGTTGGTCATAACTTTTCTTCCAAGGAGTAAGCATCTTTTAATTTCATGGCTGCAGTCACCATCTGCAGTGATTTTGGAGCCCAAAAATATAAAGTCTGAAACTGTTTCCCCATCTATTTCCCATGAACTGGTGGGACCAGATGCCATGATCTTCGTTTTCTGAATGTTGAGCTTTTAGCTTTTTCACTCTCCACTTTCACTTTCATTAAGAGGCTTTTTAGTTCCTCTTCATTTTCTTCCATAAGGGTTGTATCATCTGCATATCTGAGGTTATTGATATTTCTCCCGGTAATCTTGATTCCAGCTTGTGCTTCTTCCAGTCCAGCGTTTCTCATAATGTACTCTGCATAGAAGTTAAATAAGCAGGGTAACATTATACAGCCTTGACGTACTCCTTTTCCTATTTGGAACCAGTCTGTTGTTCCATGTCCAGTTCTAACTGTTGCTTCCTGACCTGCATATAAGTTTCTCAAGAGGCAGGTCAGGTGGTCTGGTATTCCCATCTCTTTCAGAATTTTCCACAGTTTCTTGTGATCCACACAGTCAAAGGCTTTGGCATAGTCAATAAAGCAGAAATAGACGTTTTTCTGGAACTCTCTTGCTTTTTCCATGATCCAGCAGATGTTGGCAATTTGATCTCTGGTTCCTTTGCCTCTTCTAAAACCAGCTTTAACGTCTGGAAGTTCATGGTTCACATATTGCTGAAGCCTGGCTTGGAGAATTTTGAGCATTACTTTACTAGCATGTGAGATGAGTGCAATTGTGCAGTATTTTGACCATTCTTTGGCATTGCCTTTCTTTGGGATTGGAATGAAAACTGACCTTTTCCAGTCCTGTGGAAAAGTTTTCCAAATTTGCTGGCATATTGAGTGCAGCACTTTCACAGCATCATCTTTCAGGATTTGAAATAGCTCAACTGGAATTCCATCACCTCCACTAGCTTTGTTCGTAGTGATGCTTCCTAAGGCCCACTTGACTTCACATTCCAAGATGTCTGGCTCTAGATGAGTGATCACATCATCATGATTATCTGGGTCGTGAAGATCTTTCTTGTACAGTTCTTATGTGTATTCTTGCCATCTCTTCTTAATATCTTCTGCTTCTATTAGGTCCAGACCATTTCTGTCCTTTATCGAGCCCATCTTTGCATGAAATGTTCCCTTGCTATCTCTAATTTTCTTGAAGAGATCTCTAGAGAATTAGAGATTCTTTCCCATTCTGTGGTCTTCCTCTATTTCTTTGCATTGATTGCTGAAGAAGGCTTTCTTATCTCTTCTTGCTATTCTTTGGAACTCTGCATTCAGATGCTTTTATCTTTCCTTTTCTCCTTTGCTTTTTGCTTCTCTTCTTTTCATAGCTATTTGTAAGGCCTCCCCAGACAGCCATGTTGCTTTTTTGCATTTCTTTTCCATGGGGATGGTCTTGACCCCTGTCTCCTGTACAATGTCATGAACCTCAGTCCATAGTTCCTGAGGCACTCATCTATCAGATCTAGGCCCTTACATCTATTTCTCACTTCCACTGTATAATCATAAGGGATTTGATTTAGGTCATACCTGAATGGTCTAATGATTTTCCCCACTTTCTTCAATTTAAGTCTGAATTTGGCAATAAGGAGTTCATGATCTGAGCCACAGTCAGCTCCTGGTCTTGTTTTTGTTGACTGTATAGAGCTTCTCCATCTTTGGCTGCAAAGAATATAATCAATCTGATTTCGGTGTTGACCATCTGGTGATGTCCATGTGTAGAGTCTTTTCTTGTGTTGTTGGAAGAGGCTGTTTGCTATGACCAGTGCATTTTCTTGGCAAAACTCTGTTAGCCTTTGCCCTGCTTCATTCCGTATTTCAAGGGCAAATTTGGCTGTTACTCCAGGTGTTTCTTGGCTTCCTACTTTTGCATTCCAGTCCCCTATAATGAAAAGGATATCTTTTTTGGGTGTTAGTTCTAAAAGGTCTTGTAGGTCTTCATAAAACCATTCAACTTCAGTTTCTTCAGCATTCCTGGTGGGGGCATAGACTTGGATTACTGTCATATTGAATGATTTGCCTTGGAAATGAACAGAGATCATTCTGCCATTGTTGAGATTGCATCCAAGTACTACATTTTGGACTCTTTTGTTGACCATGATGGCTACTCCATTTCTTCTGAGGGATTCCTGCCCGCAGTAGTAGATATAATGGTCATCTGAGTTAAATTCACCCATTCCAGTTCATTTTAGTTCGCTGACTCCTAGAATGTCGACGTTCACTCTTGCCATCTCTTGTTTGACCACTTCCAATTTGCCTTGATTCATGGACCTGACATTCCAGGTTCCTATGCAATATTGCTCTTTACAGCATCGGACCTTGCTTCTATCACCAGTCACATCCACAACTGGGTATTGTCTTTGCTTTGGCTCCATTCCTTCATTCTTTCTGGAGTTATTTCTCTACTGATCTACAGTAGCATCTTGGGCACCTAATGACCTGGGGAGTTCCTCTTTCAGTATCCTATCATTTTGCCTTTTCACACTGTTCATGGCGTTTTTCAAGGCAAGAATACTGAAGTTCCTTCTCCAGTGGACCACATTCTGTCAGACCTCTCCACCATGACCTGCCCGTCTTGGGTGGCCCCACGGGCATGGCTTATTTTCATTGAGTTAATCAAGGCTGTGGTCCTAGTGTGATTAGATTGACTAGTTTTCTGTGAGTATGGTTTCAGTGTGTCTGCCCTCTGATGCCCTCTTGCAACACCTACCATCTTACTTGGGTTTCTCTTACCTTGGGTGTGTGGTATCTCTTCACAGCTGCTCCAGCAAAGCGCAGCTGCTGTTCCTTACCTTGGACGACAGGTATCTCCTCACCGCCACTCCTCCTGTCCTTGAACATTGAATAGTGTAAATATTTTTTAATATTTACATTAAGATAAATAAGCAAATTATTATTAAATGAAACACAAAAAATTTAGAGAACATTTCAACCTGCTTATTTTGCCAGATACAACAAGATACTAGGAATAAAGAGAAGAAATTTCTAGAACCATCGTGTCTTTTGTTTTTCATCACCATAGGGTGATTGGTTGTATTTTATTCAGTGTATTGTACATGTGGGTGTGAATAAGATGGACCTTGTCTCAAAAAGAAATGAGCAAAGAATATACGTTGTCAACTTGTCTAAAACATTTTTCATGGTCTGACTCATTTTCTTTGTATTGGCATTTCAAGATATTTTGATTTTTGTTTTTTTTTTTTAATTTGACTATTGTAAAAATCTTGATAACTTAAGGAAAACCTCATGAGAATAACATAAACAATTGTAATGGAAAGTGAAAAGATGACAATAGCAATCAGCACTGCAGTATTTCTTGTCAGAGTTCTTTATCACTTAGAATAGTCACAAATCCCATATTCATTTGACTTTTTGACCTTTAGTTTTTACTTTGGTGGAAGAATTTCTTTTGAGAAGCAATTTCTTTCTGTTTGCTATTATTTCTTTGCAATTAAGACAATTAATAACCATACTTTGATATGATTATTTTAGAGTGGTATAGGGGAGGATAATTAGGCAACTATTTATGAATCTATGGGTTCAGTGAAGTTTAAAGACTTGATGTTCGAATCTTATGGAATGTAACCCCCTTTTCCAGAGGGAAATGAACATATTCACGCACTTATGTCATTTAAAATAAGTCAACACAGGTTCGTAGAGGCACCTCCTATTCTAGGCATGGTCAGGTACAGGGAAGAGGAGCAAGAGATATACCCAACGAAGCCTGAATATACTGAGAATTAAGATGAAAGACTAAGGGGCTTCTCTGGTGGTTCAGTGGTAAAGAATCTGCCTGCCAGTGCAGGGGACCTGGGTTAGATTCCTGTCTGGGAAGATCCCACATGCCATGAAGCAACTAAGCCCCTGCGCCACAACTCCTGAGCCTGTGCTCTAGAGACTGGGAACCACAACTACTGAGCCCACACACCACAATGACTGCAGCCCACACACCCTCAAGCTCATGCTCCACAAGGAGAAAAACCACTGCAGCGAGAAGCCCACGCACTGCACACAGAGAGGAAGCTCTGCTTGCCACAACTAAAGGAACGTTTGCCCAGCAATGAAGATCCAGTACAGCCAAAATGTAAATGCAATTATGAAAATTTAAAAATTAATGGTAACACAATTTTATAAAAAGGTGAAAACCTAAGATGGAAGTGAAAATGTCACCTAGAATTAAGGATACACTTAGGCAGAAAGTGAACATTCTGAAAACAGATGCAGAAAATGGTAAAGATTTCACAACAAAATCTATTAGAACTAATAAACTTGGCAGTGTGTTGGCAGAATACAAAATCAGCATACACACATTACTTGCACTTCTGTTCACTAACAGTTAACAATCTAAAGAAGAAATCAGGAGAACAATTTCATTTATAATAGTAACAAAAAAATAAAATATGAATAAACTTAACTAAAGACATGAAAGACTTGCACACTGAAAACTAAAAAATGTTATTGAAAGAAATTAATGAAGACATAAATGGAACGATATCCCATGTTTATGAACTGGAAGACTTAATATGTTAAAATGTCCATATTACACAAAGCTATCAAGAGTTTATTGCAATACCTATCAAAATCCCCTGTTTTTTCAGAAATAGAAGAAATTAGTCTAAAATGTATATGTAACCAAAAAGAACCCTCAATAACCAAAGCAATCTTGAGAAAGAAAAACAAAGTTGAAGACCTCACTTTTTTTTTTTTTAATCAAGTTTCCTTGTTATGCTGGGTTAAAAATCTGAAGTCCTTAAATGTCCAGAAAGAATCCTCCCAAATGCATGTTTTAATTCATTCTCAGTGGCAGGGCTTTCAGTGTCTCAGTGGACTGAGGGATCCTTCCATATCTACAGCTTAGACTTCTGTCACTGACATTGCCGTGGTCTCCCGGGATCTTGGCTGTTCTAGCAGTTTATCAGGTCTTTCATGAACCATGCTTTTAACGATTTTAAAGAGTTACTAAGTTTCAATCTGAGATTACAGCATTATGCCCACAATTTAAAAAATCTCAAAACCAAGCCAGTCCCCACTCCTAGAATAATAAAACTAGGCACATTTTCATTCTCAGAATCCAGTACAGAAATTATCAAAGAACATAGCAGAAACTCAGTGGCATTTGAAAGAAAGATAAAGTCTCTCTGATTTTAGCCTCACTAGGATGTCCATTGGTCTGTGCCATTTATCTGAAAGTCCTGACCTGCAAACTTAGAACCAGGAGGACTTTCCTGGCCTAAGGTTGACTGGTCACTATGAACTTGCCATGTGCAATGCACAGCCCTGAGCACCTATCACACATGGACTCTGGAGTTATCCTTCCTCTTTGATGATCTGTTCACACTGCAGTCCTGACCTGATTGTGGGTTCTATCCAGTAACATTATACCTCCAGTTATAATGTGTAGATTCCATGGTCCTATGGTGCCATAGTCATTTTCACAGCCTCTGGCTATGTTACTGCATAGACCAAAGAAGCCTGCCTTTCAGAGAACAGTTCTTTCTCCAACGTAACTGACAAATTCCATGTCAGCTTGGGTCCACATGTAAGGGGATTAACTTGAGCCTATGGTAACCATATATGTCAATGCTGACAAGTTCTATAAAACATACTTTCCTTACAACTAAGTCTTTGTCTCAGTCAAGCCTGCTAGGGAAAAAACTACCTGAAGAGTAAGCCAAAGTGAGCAGCTGCCTGAGTACTTCCTGCCCTGAAAACTCCTGCCCACCCCAAAGTTGAGAGCCAGGTAAAGTTCTCTTTATACTGAAGACCTTCCAGGTCCCTATTCATTCTGCTCTAGGTATTCGCTCAGCCACCTGCAATTCCCTAGGGCCCCTTTTCTTTATGCCAGACCTTTACTTAAGTGGCTTGACAGAAACAGCCACTCTCCCATGCAATAAACTGCAGCCAACTGCAGAGTCTTATTGTTGGTGTAGTGGGTTGAAGGATGACCCCCAAAAGGATACATTCATGTTCTAATTCTTAACTGTTACCTCACTTGGAAAAAAGGTCTTTGCAAGTTTCATTAAGGATCTCCAGATGGGATTCCCATCCTGTATTAATCAGATGGGTTCTTAATATGATGACAATTGCCCTTATGAAACAAGAAGGGCAGAGGGCAATTTGGACCAGATGAAGAGAAGATACAGAAACACAAAGGGAGTGAAAACAGAGACTAAGCGATGTGGCCTCAAGCCAAGGAAGCTACTAACCACCGGAAGCTCAGAGAGACAAGGAGTGGACTCTCCCCTAGACCACCTTTAGGGAGTGTAACCCTATGACACCTTGATATCAGACTTTTGACCTCTAGAACTGTGAGACAGTACATTTTTATTATGTTAAGCCAAGTTTATGCTGATTTGTTACAGCAGGTACTGGAAACTAATACAGCATACATTAAACCTTTTCTAGACTTCAGCAGTTAACTGCTTTTAACTGCATAAGCCGAAGTATTTTCAAATAGTCAAAGGTCCCAACATCCCACCACACGTTAAAGACCAAGGCACAAGACTACCTAACATGGAAGCACCGAAACATTTCCATGTGGACATTTTCCTCTCCAAAACGTCTGCTCCTTTCTTTCTATTCAGTGTTTCCAGGTAACACACCAAATGATGCATTTGTGCAAGTATAACAGATACAACACTTAATTACACCTAGGTATAGAGTTAATTAAGAAACAAGATAAAAGAGCGAAGATGGAGGTCAAAATATTCCTGGTACTGACCTAACCCTGGCTTAATTGAATGAAATGATCCCATAACTGAACCCCAGAAATTACTAGTCCATAACTGAACTAGTAATACACAGGATGACAGAAACAGAAGACACCAACTCTCACTCTCAAGGGAGAAAACAGAATTAGTTAAGACAAACATGCCCACTTAATTCTTTTCAAGCTTCCTATATAAGTCACTTGATCACCCTCGGGTGGAGTAAGTAAAGCAGCAGGGCTGAAATTATTTAAGATCTCTCTTGACAGGATTGAAACATCAAGATGGGAAAAGACCATTCCGTCACTCTCCACCACCACCACTCCCAGCATTAAAAAATAATAGCCTACATTTACAATGTAAAACAAATCAGAAACTACTTTAGTTCTGATTCACTCTTAGTATTACTAATAGCTCATCAGGAGCCTTGTGCAAAAACATCTTGATTAGTTGCTAATAAAACTCTTTAGAGGCGGAGCCCTCCATATGCCTCAAAGGGAAGATGTAAACCTCCCATACCTCAGGATTTTCTCACCAAAAAGTCACACAATGTCTTTACTATTCCAGGCAAGTATAGCCTAGCCCTACCCTCATTCCTGCTTTACTTGGATTACCAATAAATATCTAAATGGAAATAAAGAGGAGATATCAGGTAGAAATACATAAAATGGTAGGTAAAACAATGTAAGTGGAGTCAAGTACCACCACCATTCATTACAATAGAAGTGAACATTCAGCACCAACAGTAATGATTTTTCCTGTTATACCTGGAAAGTGATGATAAGTCATATGTACCTACCTTTTAAAATTTATTCAGATCTCATTTTTATGTTAACTACTGCATACCAAGTAACATGCTAAGGCTGCATCAATGGGTGAAGAAAAGGTAGTCACTGGCCCCAAGGAATGTTGCCCAGAAGAAGCCCGAGTTACGTAAAACATCCAACTACAATACAGTGTAGCAAGTGCAACAGTCAGGTATGCAAAAGTGTAATGGGAGCAAAAAGGAAAGTGTGACCACAACACTAAACAGAAGACAGCATAACAGAGATAATATGCAAACTGAGTTTTGACAAATGAAGTGGGTTTTCCAGGTGCCCAATAGGGCAGAGGGAATTCTTAGAGGAGGGAAAAGATAGTGAATTGTTCATATAATCCTAAGCAGGGAACAACAGAAGAAATGCTTGGATACAGGCATCACGAATACTTGTATGTTTCATTTTGGCAAAGCCATTCCAATGGAAATTTTGAAGATCAACTATAGATGGGATAAACAGAACTAGTAATTACAGGAGACACTAGAACCAATTTCTACTATAATCTACCAGAAAGAAACAACATTATTTCAATGACAACACGGTATCACAGAAGGGGCTTTTTTTTTTTTTTTTTTTAGTGTATTAGGTGTCACTTAAAATTTTGACTGCACACTGTACTTGCTTTGGGATCTTGGACGACACTCATAACTTCAGCTAGTCTCAGTATAGTGAGTGTATGTGATTACCTACATCTGTACCTGCAACACAATCTTAATGTAAATTCAAGTTCAGGTCGAAGCCTAGGTTCTCTGTGACTGCTCTGGTGAATTCAAAAGCTCTCTCTCTCTTCTTCATCTGGCTTCTCTATGGAAATATCATGTCTATGACTTCTAGGTGTCTTTTGTTGTCAGTTTTTTAAATTGAAGTATAGTTGATTTATAATGCCATGTTAGTTTTAGGTGTACAGTTCAGTGATTAATTTATATATACGTGCTTTATCAGGTTCTTTTCCATTAATAAGTTATTACAAAATATTGAGTATAGCTCCCTGTGCTATACAATAGATCCTTACAGGTTGTCTGTTCTATGCCTTCTTTGAATTACTGTAGCGCTTGTTGTCTGTATCATTTACAGGTTTCAATCACGTTATGATTGAAAACAAAAAATTTATATTTGCCCATGCCCTGGTCTGTACTTAAAAAATGTGTTCCTTGATTTCATATTCATTGGCTACATTTTAGACACCGTGTTAGCTGGTGGTTCCAGATGTTAGTAAAATACAGACGTTCCTGATCAGAAGGTCACAGTCTTTGTGGGAAAACAAACAAAAATAAACAATCTGTGTCTCAAACAGCTGTGTACTTCCCAAAGAGAACACACCTAGTTGGTACAGTAAATACATCTATCACAGATAAGTGTATCAATAGCTATTTGGTGTTAATAACTTCAAATAACTGCTTTTCTATTTTGAAGAAATAATGACTGTATTTCACCAGGAGCTCAACACCCCTCTGAGACTGAGGGCTTCACTTCCATCCTCCCTCACCACATTGGTTTCTTATATGAAAATATACAAGTGTGTACATACTCTCTATTAAAAGGATTATCTGGCATGAATTTCTGACAGCATGAAGAAAAACTCAAGAGGTTCAGAATTCTAGTTCTGAGATGCATCCAAAAGTTCAGATGCCCTAATTCAACTTGGTTGACTGGAAACCAGAGCTGTAAATCTCACAAGAGCAGATGATCCTTTAAGAATTTCCAAACTTCCTGCTACTAATTAGAAATCCTAGAAGAATAGCTGCTTTTAAAATACACTGATAATATGCTTTACCGCTTAATATCCAGCAGCCTATGTTTCAGTTAAGTGAGCTTCAGGAAAGAAGGAAACTTGTGGTTTAGTTGCATTTACTTTGGAGCCTCTGGTCAAAACGTCTACTTCTGTGCTCAGCCATGCTCTCATTTTCAAAATAGAGGCAACTCTAAAAACATAGTTACAGAGATGGTGCACAGCTTCATGTGTCATTGTATTCATTTGTTTCAGAATACCAATAACATTGAAGCTACGACAGCAAAGAGGGGGATGTTATTTGGTGTCATCTACATCAACATTCAGAAAACGAAGATCATGGCATCCAGTCCCATCACTTCATGGGAAATAGATGGGGAAACAGTGGAAACAGTGTCAGACTTTATTTTCTTGGGATCCAAAATCACTGCAGATAGTGACTGCAGCCATGAAATTAAAAGACGCTTACTCCTTGGAAGAAAAATTATGTCCAACCTAGATAGTATATTCAAAAGCAGAGACATTACTTTGCCGACTAAGGTCCGTCTAGTCAAGGCTACGGTTTTTCCTGTGGTCGTGTATGGATGTGAGAGTTGGACTGTGAAGAACGCTGAGCACCAAAGAATTGATGCTTTTGAACTGTGGTGCTGGAGGAGACTCTTGAGAGTCCCTTGGACTGCAAGGAGATCCAACCAGTCCATTCTGAAGAAGATCAGCCCTGGCATTTCTTTGGAAGGAATGATGCTAAAGTTGAGACTCCAGTACTTTGGCCACCTCATGCGAAGAGTTGACTCATTGGACAAGACTCTGATGCTGGGAGGGATTGGGGGTAGGAGGAGAAGGGGACGACAGAGGATGAGATGGCTGGATGGCATCACTGACTCGATGGACGTGAGTCTGAGTGAACTCCGGGAGATGGTGATGGACAGGGAGCCCTGGCGTGCTGCGATTCATGGGGTCGCAAAGAGTCGGACACGACGGAGCAACTGAACTGAACTGAACTGAATGGAACTCTGTTGAAATAAAAAAAAGGAAAGGGGTCTAGAATAGCTATAATTTTCCTGAGAACACAATTATTTTATGGTAAATCTGGGACAAGAATTCTGATCTCATCTCTTTGATTCCATTCCATTCTTCTTTCACTGGGATCTGAACAACCAGAGAAATAAATGTGCTGTGTTCTATGTAACTGGTGCAGGACTTGGCAAGATTGGAATTGTAACACTATGTATGAAGAATTATCTGGAAATTCTTAAAACGAAGTGAGATACATCCCAGGTATATAGAACACTATGTTTTATGAAAATTCTGTGGAATGAACTGAACTGGTAACTGAAGTGTGTGTGCTGTGCTGCAGTTTCAAGTAGGTAGGGTGAATTCAGCACGAAATTCATTCAGCTGAATTTCATTCAGCATGAAAATTAACATCCAAACAAACTCTTCATTGCTGAAAGTGTCCAAAGCTGCTAGCTTCATCTTGTCGCTAAGGCATCTGAAAGAATCATGCTAAAGGACTTCTAACCACCCAAAAGTCTCATATCTGACTCAGTAAGTATCATTATACATTATGGGTATTTTTCTGAGTGACAGAGAACAATATCCTGGCTGAACATCCCTCTGCCATGACACAGAGATGATGGTCTCAAGCTATCTTGAAGATGTTGGAGCCCACTTTATCCATTGCTAATATTAACAGAGGACAAAACTTAACATCCTCTTTGCTCTGTATTTGTTAAATCACTTCTTGCCCTCATTAAAATGGACGGCCCATAATTGAGTCTGTAGTATGTCTATCATTGGAAGCTGAACACATGTTTGTTGGTTTTATTAACGTCACAGGTTTCTGCTGCTGCTACTGCTGCCAAGTTGCTTCAGTCGTGTCCGACTCTGTGCAACCCCACAGACGGCAGCCCACCAGGCTCCCCCGTCCCTGGGATTCTCCAGGCAAGAACACTGGAGTGGGTTTCCATTTCCTTCTCCAATACATGAAAGTGAAGAGTGAAAGTGAAGTCGCTCAGTCGTGTCCGACTCTTGGTAACCCCATGGACTGCAGCCTACCAGGCTCCTCCGTCCATGGGATTTTCCAGGCAAGAGTACTGGAGTGGGGTGCCATTGCCTTCTCCGCACAGGTTTCTAGGGAGTGTCTACTCAAAAGCTAGTTTGGTTTCACAGTTGCAAAAAAATTATGATATAATTTTGAACAAATTAAGCTCATTATAAAGGAAAGATACTGATACTTACTATAACCCTGTCCTTGAGAGGCTCTTGTAAAACACTAAATAAAGTAATAGAGTCATGCACACATGCATGGATTTTCAGTGATATCTGTGCACACTTAAAAAGAACTCTACACAATATATTATAAAAAATCTTGATGCTGTGTGGCCCTAGTTCCCAGCTCTCTCATTAAAACTATCTAAATTAACAAGACCTTCTCTATTAGGATAGCTATCAGAGTATTCCAAATTCTACTTCTTGTAGTACCCTGTCCCAATCATTTGTCTTCCTCTTTTCATTAGACCTCATCCAGAAGCCCTGGAGATTTGTTCATTAATTTATGTACATATTTAGTTATGTGGCCAATTTCTTAATCCCTTATCAAATTTCAGGCACCATTCTTCAGAATGTTTTATAGGTTGATGACACAGCAGTAATCAACACAGATGAATATACCCTCTCTTCAATTGAGGAGGCAGACAAAAATATACAAGCAAATATAAAAATATATCAATATGTAAATAAAAATTAAATAGATGCATAGAATAACTAGTATATCAGGTAAGTGCTAGAGAAAAAATGGAAAGCATGGTAGGGAGATGGAGATGGCTGATAGAAGGTACCTGCCACTTGAAATTAAGTAATAAATGAAGGCTTTATGGGGGAGATAAAATTTATCAAGGAATTTAAGGTGGTTGTGGAAGGGAGCAAGGTGCATATCTGGGGAATGAATATTACCAGCAGAGAGAACAGTCAGATGGAAAGAGAAGGAGGCAAGAATGTGCCTAGAGTATTCAAGGAACAGAAAGGATGTCCGTTTGTGGGAAATAGAGTAAGCAAAGTAGAGAGGAGAAGGAACAAGTCAGGGAAGAAACAGAGGCCCAGATTTCTAGGCCTACCTATGGAGGCACTCTGAGGACTTTGCTTTCTGCTTGCAGTAAGCCACTGAAGAGATCTGAGCAATACAATCTGATTTATGTTTTAACAGGATCTCTCTGAATGCCCTGTTGATTAGAAGCAGCAAGAGAGTAAGGACAAGCTCCGGAAGACTAAGAGTTGATTCAAAGACATGATTTACTAAAAAAATGCACCTCTTACTCAGTGACAATGGAGAGCAGGGACTGGCAAATAATTGCTCACAAATCATTGTGAGCTCAGCCCGTCTTTTGATGACGGGTGAGCTAATACTGAGCCTTACATTTTGAAAGCCTGCTGAAGAAAGAGGAGGAGAAGAAGCTACAGAAACTGTATACGGCCCAACAAGTCTAAGATATATACTTAAAAATCCGGAAAATGTTTTCCAACACCTGATGTAAGGTATCTGGCTGGTAGTAGGTCCACAACAAAATAGGGAGGAGAAGTACATGAGTGAATGAGCTGCTGAAAATATCGTAAAGTGACAGGTATCAAGAAACATTTACGGCTTCACCCTTAACCTTCAGAAATGATGTTATTTTCATTGAGCTGTTGAAAAATATAATCTAACTTTCAAAACAACAAATCAGAAAGCATCGTCTCACACAAGCAAGGTCATAAATCACTGCCAAGGAAAACTGAAGTAGCAACAAATCAATTGCAAAATCATTTTTATGGACTTTTAAACCTTAGAGAGCATTTCTGTGTTCATTATCTAATGTAATCCTCAAATAAATTCCATGAAATAGTTATTATTTTCCCATTAGAAATTAGAAGAAGGCAATGGCAACCTGCTCCTGTACTCTTGTCTGGGAAATCCCATGGACAGAGAAGTTTGGTGGGCTACAGTCCATGGGGTCGCAAGGAGTCAGACACGACTGAGCGACTTCACTTTCACTTTTCACTTTCGTGCACTGAAGAAGGAAATGGCAACCCACTCCAGTATTCTTGCCTGGAGAATCCCAGGGACGGAGGAACCTGGTGGGCTGCCGGCTATGGGGTTGCACACAGTTGGTACACAACTGACGCAACTCAGCAGCAGCAGCAGCATTAGAAATTACCACATACTAAGTCCTTAGTGATTACCCCAGAAAAGCTGAAATCTTGAGTTGTTACACCTATTAATGTCAAGGGCTTTTTTGGTTTTTTTTTCCTATGGGAAGGTTGGATGCTAAAACTGACCAGGATTTTCAGCTCAAGATGGCAGACTAGGAAATATATTTACTTTCTATTCCTTCTCAAACCATTTTTAAATAAAAGTGTAGAAATATCCAAGTTAATAAGCCAATAAAAGCCAAGATGTTGTGGAAGTCATCAACTACAGAAAGATTTCAACATATTTCTAGAAGGCAAAAAATGAAACAGAGTGATGAATAAAATAATTAAGGAAAGAGTGTCCTAAGAAGGGTCTGCACAAAGCCAGTCAGCTTTTGGTGAGTTCTGGTTTTAGTAAAGGGCAAGGAAAGACGAGGAGCTGAAAAACAAGGAAATTAGAGTTATTTTAGGGAAAAAAGTTACTTGAATGAGCTCCAGAGAACATTCAGCCTGATGCCATATTAATTCATGGATTACAATGGATTGTTGGTAAGCAAGACAAGAAAGCAAGGAAGAAACAAAAATCAAGAGATTGTTCCTTACTGAACTTCTCAAACAAGATCAAGGAATTATGGTTAAATGCCACGGCTGTAAATCATTTCTGCTCCTAGAGAGGTCAGGTAGAGCTTATGATATTTCTCGCTTTTTTCAGACATAATTTAGGTCTGAGAAAAAGCTTTTGTGTCCTCCAATCTCAAATCTTATTGGGGATGGAAGTCCAAATTTGCTCTGACATACTATAAAAAGAATCTGAAGAGCAGAGGGCAAAACTAATGTATAATATATGAATTATGTCCAGTGTTATTTTAAATAGATTTTAAACTAAAATATATAAATAAAGTTTCACTGATCAATACAATTCTGGGTTCTGAAACCTCTACATGTCACATGCCTGATGTGTAACACACAATGTCAGCCAAGGAGAAAGAAAACACTCCAATGAAGTAAGCCAAAGAAACAAGATTCAAACTCAATCAAGCCATGTTAGACTAGGGTTTTGAAGTTCTTTCCTATTATTTTGAAGCTTCTACCTTGTGAATAATAACATCTTTCCCTTGTCCTAGACACCCAAGAGTGTGTCTTCTCTCCTGGGCATAAGAATCTCTAGAATTATACACAGTAGTAAAGATTGGCCCAAGCTGACATGCTCACAGTGACCAAATTGTGCTGACTATTTTAATCTGACACAGGGCTCCACTATGAAGCTGCAATAAATGATGTATTTGCTTTCTAGACATGAATGAGTTGCCTTACTGAACATACTCCAGGAAGGCCATCCATAGAAACTGGCTCCTAATCCATACAGAATAATTCACTGGTAAATTTCTTTCAGGAAAGCCCACGATTTATCTAGACTACGATCTTTACATATCTGGATCCTTCAAACTAGACTAAAGGGAACACTTCCGCTGGTGCTATGCTGACAACTGGTGGTCCCTAACCTGCATCTTCTGAGATCAGAACCCAGTGCAGTAGGCAATCAGTTCACGAACTGAGCAAAAGAAAACCTTCTACAGGGTAGGATATAGGCTCATTATAGGTATGACACTTAGGGCTAAGTGCCACAAGGAGTACAAAAAAAGAACAACAACACATGAAGCATGTATGACAAGGAGGCACCACAGCCCAGAGCAGGCTTGGTTCAAATCCTGGCTAAGCCATTACCATCTGCACACCCTGAAGAACAGTCGAAAGTTTAACTGCTGTACCAAATTTCTAAAAGAAGTGAAAAGAGCCTTACCTGCCAGGAAGGGTTCCCTGCCGGCTGGAGATGGTGGCAGAGCAGCAGCAGTGGAGAAGGTGCTCCTGGCTCCAGGCTTCACAGTGAAGCTGGGAAGGTCCCCATAGGTGCCAGAACGCCCTCCGACGGCGTTGGCGGCTCCTGCACTCAGCTTTGCACAGGCCTCTGAGACCCAGGCAGGGAAGGGCTGGCCGACACAAATGCAGGCACCAAGGTGGCTGCACGATGAGGTGCTAGACAGGATGACCTCTGGAGGAGAAGGCCGCCACAGTCCTGAGCAGTCTCTGAATGGTGGCCCATCTGGTGCCAAACACCTGCCACCCCCAGTGGGAAGTCTAGGCTGCTAGAGAGCTCAGGAGAGGTCATGCGCTGGGGCCCCGCCCTGTGCCCCGCCCTGTGCCCCGCCCTGTGCCCCGCCCTTTGCCACCTGCAGGCGCACAGCACAGTTTCTCTGTGATGCCTATACCATGGACGCGTCACAAGCGCCCGGCTGAGGAGTCCTCCCTCCAGTGCGTGTTTGACCACGAGAGGAGTCAGAAGCTAGGGAGACGCTCTCCCAGTTTCACACTCTATTCTCAGGGCGTTTGGCGCACAATCTGTCCTATATGGGCAATTTCCTGTGTAAATTTGTTTCCAGGCTCTGCCGCCGGCACCCGCCGGGCCGTCGCTCGCTGGTTTTGCCCTCTCGGGATGCCATCACATCCGGCCGGGGCCACCCCGCTGCTCCAGCTTCTGCTTTCCACCCTGTTCACAGGCTGCACCAGCATCAACTGCCTTTATCATCCAGCTTTTACATCGCGCCAAGAAGGCGGTACCCCATCCAGCAGGCTGGGTACTCCTCTGTGGGCATCGTACCCCTGGTGAACTTGAGGAACTCACGGAAGAAGAAGCCCGTCTTGTCCACTCGTAATTCCATGATGTTCGGACCTTCGAGAACCATCAGAATTCCTCCACCTGGGCGCAAAATTACTCTCCTGCGTTCACTACCTGAGCTACCTGCCCAGGTAGTTGAGGTTGGGAAGCCGGTACCAACCAGTCACCTCCCGCTTCCTTGCGCAAAGGAGAGTGAGGCGATGGTCCAAGAAGAGCCCAGGGAAGGCATGACAGAGGAGGAAGGTCACACAGAGGCTGAAGGAGAGGACAATGGGAAGATAAGTCCATACTGCAACAGGGATATGACAATGACACCCAGGCCCCAGGAGACCAGCGGGGTCCTCACGTCCCTCCAGTGCAGTCCTGAGCCTGCAAACTGCCTTCCGGTGCACCCAGAAAGCAACATCAATGAGGAAGCCCAGGTGCCTCGGATGAACTCTTCCTCCGAAAGCCCCGCCATCTGCTTAGACGGCACTGCTGGAGACCGCCAGCCTCCCTCGCAGCCTGGCCCCCTGGCCACGGTGCTCTCTGCCCCAAGTCCGTGCTGCAACCTGCTGCCCGACAGGCCAATAGAAGTGCGGGGTGAAGACCTCACCCCCAGCTCCCCAGAGTCGCTGATGGCTGGGAAGGCGCTGCGGCGTGAACAACCTTCAGACACCCCACGGAGCAGCTCTTCTCCCCTGGGATCTGCCCGCAGTAGGCACCCCCTCAAGCGGAAGACACCCATGCCGCAGTTTCTGCCCCTGCCGCCACTGCTGCCGCCACTGCCACCACCGCTGCCTCTGCCGTGGGGTCGCAGTGACCTTCCTCCGCCTCGGAAGCTTCCAGGCATGACTCTCGCCAAAGCCTCGGGCACCCTGAAACAAAACATGCAGCGTCAGCGGAACAAAATCCTGAAGGACGCAAGGAAGGCCATGCGACGCCGCAGTGCCCCTCTGCCTGCCCCAGGGACCACAGGCTCCCCGGTCAGTCACATTTTGCAGGTCCCTCCTACCACCACCCACTTGGCCGACCTGTCCTCCAGATTCCCCAATCCGGCTGGCCTTCCACCTTGCCCGACACCTTATATGGGTCAGGAGGCAAGAAACACAGCCCCCGTGACCTCTCATTCTGTTGCTGCAGGTTCTGTTCTTCCTCCAGTTTCCAATCTCACTGTGGGAATTACCCGTAAGGAGGATAAAGGCACTCAGTGTTCACTCGGAGCAACACCACCTTCTGTTTCTGACCTCTCCATACCTCTGAGCGCCCTAACCCTCTCCTCCCAGCCACCCTCCAACCAAAATTGATCCCCAACACCCATGTGTGTAGATTCTCCCCCTCCCACCACTCCCCATTCTAACTGAGCAGCCCCTCACTTCTGCTGCAGCCTCTCTTGCCACCCCAGTCATGCCATCTGCAAGTGTGCCCTCCTTCAGATTCGGGCATCACTGACACAGACACTACTCCCCCTTCCCCAGCCCCACTATCAAGGACTCCTGCCGGTGTCTTCCCCATCCCTCCATCTAGGGTTCTGGCTGCTTCTCCCCTGGGCCCCCATCTACGGCTTTGGGCCCTGTCTTCCCGCCCCCCCCCCCCCCCCCCGCCCAGGGCTTTGGCTGTTTCCCTCAATCCCCAAATCCTGCCTCAACCAGCCCCCCAACTATGGCTTCAGCTCCTGTTTCCCCCAACCTCTCATCTATGGCTTCAGCTCCTGTTTCCCCCAGCCCCCCACCTATGACTTCAGTTCCTGGTTTTCCCAGCCCCCCACCTATGGCTTCAGCAGTTATCTATGCTCCAGCAGATAGCATCTCTACAGATGTCAAACCAGTCTTTGACACTGATGCTATGCACACAACACCTCCTCCTCAGACTGTTATTGTTCAGTCTACCTCTGACTCCAAGAAGAACCATTACCCATATCACATGGCTGTTCTTGGTTCTGAGAACACAGCACCCAGTGGTGGCAATGCCTGGACCCAAGCCTCAACTTATTTACCTGTGGATTTGGTCAACAGAGGCACCCATGTTTCAAGTGAAGCCTGAAACCCAGAAGCTTGGACCCAGAACTCACCATTCAGCCCACATCTGGGGCCAACAGTAGGAAGAAGCCTACCAAGTCTATTCCACTGGGAAACCCATTAGCCCTAGAACAAGATAGAAAGCTAACTTCTTCAGCAGTCCAGACACCCAGAGGAAGCATAATGGATTCAGGCTTGCCAGATCCCCTGTCTGCCACCAGCACCATCAACATGCAGCCGGCCTTTGTCTACAACTCAGGTGTTTCCCCAGGGATGTATCTGCTACTGCTGGTTTTGGAGCGGATACCACAGTGCCTGGTCCTGGTGCCCAGTACTGGAGACAGTAGCTTGCTGTCTGGTAGTACCGTATCAGGCCCACTGTTGATGGGACCTGCAGCCTCTATGGGAGGCTTGTGGGAGTTTTGAGGCTGGTGTGAATGCCCTAGGCCTCAATTATTCAGAAGCATCTGGCCCACCTAACTTTTGGACAGAACTGTGTGGGGCACCCAGCACCACGTGTGTTCCTACTGTGGGCCAGGCCACCTGGGAGTCATCTCACTGCAGCACGGCTGCTGCAGTAGGAAGGGCAGGCCACCATCCCAGCATCCGGGCACATATCTGCTTTCAACTTGAAGCCAAATGCCTGGGTTCTACCTGAGCTGAATCCAGGTGGTAGAGTGATGGCAGGGGACACCACCATCCTTAGGGTTAGAGGTCGGGGTGTGACCACTTCCCATCGCTGCACCCAGGACCCACACGAGTGTAGAAAATCTACAGTTACAAATCCCATCACCATGGAGAAGAAATTTGTGTTAAGGGACAAGTCAATTTCCACTTTCCACCAGAGCAACAATGCATCCATTGGATTTGCAAGTGTGAGACCCACCCCTGGCTTGGAACCCACCTGTCCAAGATGCAAGTGGTGGTGGTATAGGAGGGAACAACATCATTCCCAGGACTGGAGGACCTGATATCCACACTTCCCATCAGTACAACTGGGGCCCACCTGGCCAATACACCATGGGTGGAATACATGGGAGGCGCAACATTTCATCTAGGATGGGAGGCCCCAGTGTCAACACCTGCCATTGGACTTGGAACTCATATATGCAAAGCACAGAGGGGGTGTTGGGGGACAGCACCACACCTGCTATGACTGGGTACACTTCTGGTGTTCCACTCACACAAAGCACCCAGGCCTCCCCAGCCCAAACCCACACAGCACGACGGGGGATAGCACCATATATATTTAGAGAGGAACTTCTATGCTCAGAACACCTGGGACCCCAACTCAGGGCACCCCTCTGACTTTGGAGGAGCACAGTGTTGTGTTTAGTGGCTCCTGGTCAGGGAAGCTGCGTCTGTGCTCTGGGTCTGGTACTTTCATCACCTGCCTGGGATTTCACTGGAGCATTAGCGAACTTCTTTCTTCTCTGAAGTAACTCAACAAATAAAGAGCATATCTTGTTCTGCAGATCCTGTGCAATGATGAACGGGCTTTGCTGGAAAACGACTCTACCCACTTAAGTGAAACTGTTAACCTGTTTCCTTCCTACCACGAGCCAAAGGACCACACTCTCAGCGGTGTGCAGGAGTACGTGTGTGGTGTATGTGCATGGGTGAGGAATGTCGGTGTAAGTGTGCTGCAAGGTGAGAAACACATGAGCCCAGTGCAAAAGTACATACCAGACTTGAGAAGTTGCATTTGGAGGATGGAAAATAACCTGCATGTATCATCCACTGTGACACCCCTGGTTTGACTGTAAACTTGGCCAACCCAAACTTCTGGCTATTTTCCCTACACTTGGAACTGGCAGAGTGCCCACTGCTATCTTTAGCTGCTTCCTCTCCCCCTAGCCATTTGCCTCAATGGGCTCTCATCTTTCCCAGATTCATGTACAAATATGTATATATGTAATTTATATATATATATATATATAAAAACTTATTCTTATTAATCTACTACAGTTTATGTGTCTTTACTCATTGATATATATGAGTCATGATGTGTTGAGGGAGACTTGAGGTTGCAAAATTTTCTGGGTCCCAGTGACTGGGTTGTGGAGTGAGGCACACATCATGACCATGTGTGCTGACTCCTGAAATCTGCTTTGAGTGTAAGGAGTGACAGTCCAGGAAGAACTAAGGTCCAGAGGAGGCAGAGACAGGGCAACTCATCCTTACTTCTCTATACATCTCTCTCTCCCCAACCCCTACCACCCCACACTACTCTAACCACACTAAAGGCTAGATAATCCCTGATGTGTGAAGAGGAAACACACTTTATGGTTTTAGTTTTTGAAAATGTTTAAATGTCTCTTTTGTGCATCTTTTTTATCCAGCTGAGACTTAGGCCAGTCATCTTTGTGCATTCCCACTTCACCCGGAGAGGATGGATTTTGGATCCAGGTTCATGTGTCTGGCGAAACAAAGGAAGAATCCATGCCTGCTCTGTAATTGTGGAAAGTTTAAGTTTATTTCAAGTTTATCATACTGCTTAAAGTATCAGAAAAGATTCTCTTCAATAACTGGCTTGGCTCTGAGATAGGCTGCTAAAATACCAAACAGAAGAGTTACAACTGTGTCCAGTTCTTGCAGACCCTAGAGTTCTGCTGGGCCTCTATTAGGTTCAATAAAAGCAAAATTCCTGACTCTGTGTAGCCTATCTTTTAGTCAGAGGGGAGAACAGAAATCAATGTAAATTATCTGACAAGTTGTTGTTGTGGTTTAGGCACTAAGTTTTGTCAGATTCTTTGCAACCCCAGGGACTGTAGCCCACCTGTAGGCTCCTCTGTCCACAGGATTTCCCAGGCAAGAATACTGGAATGGGTTGCCATTTCCTTCTCCAGGGGCTCTTCCTGACCCAGATATCGGACTAGGTCTCCTGCATTACAGGTGGATTCTTTACTGACTGACTCACCAGGGAAGCCTAGTAACAAACGCAATAGAGATTAAGCAGTATATGGGAAATTGACCTTGTGGGCAGAGAAACAAGGTTTTCAAGTTAAACAGTAGACAGGAGAAGTCTTACTGGGAAGGCTCAATGTGAACAGTGTAGAGGGAGGCACCTGAATCAGATATACGAGGAAGAAGACTTCCAGATAATGGGAATAACCTCTCCAAGGCCCAGAAGGATACCAGTGTCCTCAGGGAAAAGCTAGTAAATAATGTGGCTGGAATAGAGTCAGAAAGTGAAGGGAGAAGGAAAGGAGGATGGAGAAGAAGTGGACTGAACTGTGGCGTCATCATTTATTGATTGTGTGATCCCAAAGTTAATTCAACCTTCAAGTGTTTCAGTGAAATCAGTGATTTTCCTATGGCCAATTTACCTCACACGAGTTTGAGAAGGATAAAATAACACAGGGAAATGAATTATAAGCCACTATTATTATTCTACACAGAAAGACAGATAGAAACAGATATAGAGAGTTAAGACTGAATTCTTTTGTCCCCCTCCACAGATTCATATACTGAAGCTCTATCCCCTTATGTGTGATGCAATTAGGAAACGGAGTTTTTAGGAGGTAACTAGGTTTAGCAGAGGCCATGAAGGTAGAGCTGGGATTAGCTCTTATAAGAAACAGAAAAAAACACTAGAGCTTTCTCTCTCCACCATGTGAGGAGGACACAGCAGAAGATGGCCATCTACAAGCCAAAAATGAAGGACTCACCTGGAAGCAGATCTGCCTTGATCTTAGACTTCCCAGGAGTGTGAAACGTCTGTTGTTTAAGCCCCCTAGTCTATGCTATATTGTTATAGCAGCCTGAGCAGACTAATACAGGTAGGTGAGTAGGGAAAGGATGATTGACAGATACATAGATGGAGATAGAGCACGCATATGTATACTTAATGAATCACTTCAAAGGTCTTCACCAGGCAATTCAAATAGGAGATTCCCATTTTAAAGGAAGCAAAAAAGTGCTTGCGTTCATGAAGTATACAGATGGAAAAATATGGTAACTCCAGCCTAAAAATGCACAGCACTGAGCCTAATGCAATATTTCTGAGATTAGTCCCACAAAAACAAAGAACACCATCACAGAGAGCCCGACAGCCTCCTCCCGGCACCCTGCCGCCTGGTTCATTTACTCTAAGTTGTTTGTGACAACTCCAGAGGATCAAAGCTTCTGCTCCCTGACTTTAGAGACTCTCCTTCCCTTTGTTGTCAGGACGGCCTCCCAGAAGCAGGGCTGAAATCCAGTTTGCTTGTAATAGTTCCACACCTTCTCTCGGCCTTGCTGGCAATATTACCAGGAACAATTTTTAAATTTTAAAATTTATACTGCTTTTCATTAAAAAAAAAAAAAAAACCTTCAAAGCTGAAAAGAACAATTCTAATAAGCCAAGCACTTAACAAATGTATGAGATGTAAAGATGACTTTGAATTTCACGTTTTAATGCATTTACACCGTTGAAGCTATTTCTAAACAAATAAAAATATTTTTATGAAAATAATATGTGGACATGATAGCATTTCAATTACAGAAATTCAACTTTTCTAACCCCAGTTCCCCTCTCCAGAGACAGTTTTTGGCCACATGAATGTTACCCCCATAATTCTAAACGTTGTGTTCATCTGCTGTATCCATTGTAGATCGATTTTAGCACCCTAACATGAGGCAGGAAGATAAACCCCTACCCTCACTACTTCTCATCCCTCTTCCTTTCAATACATCGTATTCATTTCATTATTTACGCCGCTTCTCTTCCGTAATGCCATGCGATTTTTGCTGGCTTTTACCGAAGGGAGAAGTGGTAGCACAGTGGCTAAAAGCCTTGGTTCTGGAGATGGACCACTTGGCTTGGAAGCTTTGTTCTTCAGGTTGTTAGCTCTGCAATCCTGAGCAATTTACTCAACCTTCCTGGGCCTCTGTTTCCTCACCTGTACAATGAGGAAATGGATGATCACCACCACTGCATGGAGTTGCCCGTGAGGATGCAAATAATAACACATTTGCAGCCTTCAATGTCCAACACACGGAAGCTCTCAGGAAATATTAGCTATAGTACATAGCTACAGGATTCCCTTTCACTCTAATCCCGTCCTTTTCTTTATGCCTGTGACTGCTTGTGCCCCCAGTTCTGTCTTTCCCCTTGTACAACTCACCTTTTGTCAATAGCATGTTTGCTTTTTGGACCTGTGATGATTAATATTTACAATTTGTTATGCAATCACAACACAGTGTCCTGTGTTTTATTTACAGGTGGATGCTATGGGTTGAAAACCAGTAAGTTAAATGAACCAAGTTCTGCTCAGTCCTGGGGACAACAGTATGGGAGAACTGTATTTTCCTCTCCGTAGGCATGATGCTCCTACTTCTGTCTCTAACATCAACTGTTTCAACTGATGCTGTATTTCAGTTTGCTTTTCCCTTCAACTGCTATTTGCTCACTAAATTTCATTACTTTTCCTAAAATTTGACCCACCTTCTTTTGTTCTCCTTGCACCATTTTCCCAGAATAAACTATTTTTTAAATGTTCAAACTGAACACTGTTTCCTTGCCTGGATCCCCTCCTTTTTCAGAACACTTGTCCCTCCTCCTCCTCAGTTTGGAAGCTGTAAGACCAAAGTAAGGATAAGATCCTGAAAGAAAAGAGACCAAATTGCTTTCAGGTTAGACTGGAAATAATGACTAGTTACTAATCATGAAAACTGCATAATTCTGGCCCCACCACTCTTAATTTCCTTGCTTTGTGGAAGAGTTAACAGTCTGGATTTCAACAGTACTTCAGGTAATTATGAGCCAGGTAGTCCTTATTCTATATCGTGCCCAATACTGGTCTAGGCCACAAGTGAGATCTCACCTAGGGCCTCTTCTATTTCTTAAGATTAGACATTTTGTGTGGGACTTCAGGCTAAAACTCTAGTTATTACTAAGCAGGGCATTTTCCCTGCATATATCTCTTAAGAATTAGAAGGTGGCTTGTGGAAGATTTGAGAATTTCAGACTCAAGGATGCATGTCTTCCTTGCGCTAAATATTTTCTTCTTAGAGATCCAGAAACAGCCCTTGACTGTGAGGAGCCCACCCAGGCCCTCCCTGAACCAGTCACTGCCGTGTACCCAGGGTGATGGGATGCAATGGGCTGCCTGAGCAGCAGTTCATCCTTTGCCTGAGACAGAGCTAGGTGTGGTCCTCTCAGCAGTCCCAGGACAGGAGTGTTGCCCAGATGCCCGTTTCAGGCTCAGAGAATGGCACAGGTGCTAAGTGTTGAGCCATAATATGGATCTCCTGTATTTGTCCATGGTTGGAAGGCTGGGAGGGACAGGAAAACAAAACAAACTTGAAAAGCAAAGCCAGTCTTGAAAAGCTGTCTCTCTGATGTAAATGGTACCTTTGTCTTAAATTCACACTAAGCTGGAGATCATACACCTTTGTTTTTCAAATTGGCAGATAATTGTTTTACAATGTTGTGTTGGTTTATGCCATACAACAAAGCAAATCAGTCATAATTATATATATATATTGAGCCTACCTCGGCCCTCCCGTCACACCCCTCTAGGTCATCGGACAGCACCAGGTTGGGCTCTCCGTGTTATACAGCAGCTTCCCACTAGCTTGCTATTTTACACATGATAGTGTTTATATGTCAGTGCTACTTTGTAATGACATGGATGGACCCAGACACTTTCTTAGAAGTAGGTGTACAGGAGATGGAGGACAAATGGAAGTTTATGTCCAAAGAGATGGGGATTTGTGTGTGTGTGGGGGGGTGGGGGACAGTGAGGTAAAAGGTGCAGAACATAAGCTCTATTTCTAATTTGCTACTGGACTAGCCCAGGCTGTTGTACAGAAATTTGGAAACACTAAACGTGGTGAAATAGCCACATGGACAATTGTTCAAAAATATTTTTCTGTTCCCCTTGAAACAGAATGATTTTATTGATTTCATCAAATACATACCTCAAAGTTATGACAGAAAGTTGAGTAAGTTATGTGCTTGGAATTGCATTCATTATTATTACCAAGCACAATTACAGTGCTTACACTGTAACAAGTACTATTTTAAGTGCTTAGCAAATATTAAACTAATTTAATCCTCACAATTGCAATCTTGGGTACGTATTATTTATAATACTTTTTTTTTTGTATTTTAGTATTATTATACTATTTTATTATTTTACTATCTTTAGTATGATTATAATATTATTTATTGTTTTGAAACTGAGGCTCAGAGAGGTTAAAGAGCCTGTCCAATGTCATATAGTAAGTAGATGGCAAAAAACCCAGGATTAAAACCAAACCATCTATACATTCATCACTTGGCCATGTCACCTGATTATGAGTTGTGTTTAAAGAAGGGACTAAAATGACAAGGCTCAACTAAAAGGAAAAGGTAGAAATGAGAAAAATGAGTGATCCCAGAAGCTAGGGGGGATTTAGGCTCAGGAATTTCTGGTGATGAGGTTCTGGAACTAAAAACAAGAACTTACTGGGAATATTAATTTGGGGTAGTATCTGAATCCATTGAGAAATGACTTTGTTTTCTTTAAAATTTATAAAGACCAGTTGGATGAAGAGTCATGAAGGAAAGGAAAAGAATAAGGTGACTTAAGTAACATCTTAAGTGACCTCTTCCCTCTAGTTAGGGCTTCCTGGGTAGCTCAGTTGGTAAACAAACTGACTGCAATGCAGGAGACCCCAGTTCGATTCCTGGGTTAGAAAGATCCCCTGAAGAAAGGAGCCAGACTACCCACCCCAGTACTCATGGGCTTCCCTGGTGGCTTAGTTGGTTAATAATCCATCTGCAATGTAGGATACCTGGGTTCGATCCCTTGGTTGGGAAGATGCCCCTGGAGCAAGGCATGGCAACCCACTTCAGTATTCTTGCCTGGAGGATCCCCATGGACAGAGGTGCCTCGGGGGGTACAGTCCATGGGATCACAAAGAGTTGGACATGGCCGAGCAACTTTGACTTTCTTTCTAATTAATAGAGGTGAGAGGACCTGTGGAGAAGGACCCAGCTCTCTCTACTAGCTGTCTAGACATGTTACCAGGATGAACAAGGAGATAAATGGCAACCACACTACTGGATTTGATGATCCTGCAAATCCAAGGATTCAGGTTGTTAAGAATGGCTTATGATGGCATACCTGCTGCACACACATATGCCACTAAGTGTGCCTCCAGTCACACATTTTAACTGGGGTAATAGTTCTTAAGAGGTACACATTTGTTTGCTATGGCTGCCGTAATATTACTACAAACTTGGTGGCTTAAAACAAAACACATTTTCTCATGGTTCTGGAAGACAGCAGTCCAAAACCAGTTTCACTGAACTGAAATCAGGAGTTGGTAGGATCATTCATGTCCCCTCCGGAGGCTCTAAGATAGAATCTGTTTCCTTGTCAGCATTCCTTGGTTTCGGGCTGCATCAATCCAAACCCAGCTTCATCATCACTTTCTCTTTGGAGTCAAATCTCCCTCTGCCTCTCTCTCATGAGAACACCAGTGATGACTTCGGGCCCATCCAGGTAGCCCAGTATAATCTTCCCGTCAATAACCTTCATTTAATTCCATTAGCAAAATCCCTTCTGTCATTTAATGTGACATTCACAGGTTCTGGGCATTAGAATGTGGACATTCAGGGACAAGGGTATTATTCAGTCTACAACAAGGTAGATACTGTGATTTTTCTCAGATGCAGGAAATGAAGTTTAGGGAAGCAATTTTTCCCAGGTTTTACAATTTCCAGAGTTAAGATTTAAATCCTGGCAGTCAGAGTTTAGGACACACTCTAAACAATTTCAATCTGTGTCCTTAACTACTGCATACTCCTTGGTTAAGAGTCACACATAGGTATCAAGACCCAATTGAATAAAACATGATGTACTGTCTCCTCTTTCACTTGTGTATTTCTGAATCTGGCCCAGAGCAGAAGAGTCCAGAAAATTGTTAAGCAGGTTTACTAAGAGAACGCATTTACTGTTTGATTTGCATTGAGTAATGAAAGGTTGCTTTTTTTTAAAAAAATAGAATATGCCACCAAGTAGTGTTATCACCAGTTTATATATTTAAACAACCAAACAACAACAAAAAGCTATAGATGCAAAGGTGTCAGGGACATGTCTAAAGGCATCCTGCTGGAAAAAGAGCTGGTACCAGATGCCGAGACCCAAATTCAGCCCATCTAGTCTTGATTAAGCACCTATTCCGAGAGATTGTGGCTCACCACCCAGCACCTGAGTCTTTATATCCCAGCTTCAAGATGGAAATTAGTTGAGGGATCACAGACACTTGTACTAATCACTAATTCATAATCTGCTAACCCCTTCCTTTGTGGAAGAGAACTTGGCATTTCTAAAATCCTTTTCTGCCTGAGAGCACGCAGAGCAGCCCTTGCTCCTTTGGCCATGACCTACTGTGCTTTGAAAAGGTGATTTGGCAAGTGCAGCTGCAAACGCATCTCCAATATCACACATCTATGGAAAATTCCAGTCAGGTTTTAGACCCAGTCACAGTACATTTTTCTGCGGATCAGTAAGGATTTGCTGAGGATCAGTAATGCTCTCCGTGCGCTAGCTGACAAGGGCATGATCTCTGTGCTTATTATATTCCATTTGTCAGCTCCTCTCTGACACAGTTGTCCGCAGGATTCCTTAGGAATATTTGAGTTATTTAGGCACTATTTCAGGAGTTGCTCCTGCCTGTATCCTCTCATTTCTTAATCAACATTTCCCAGTTGAGACCATAAGTAATTCAGCTGAGGTGGGTTCTGAGAGGCATTCTTCCCTACTCAACTTCACTGGAATCTACACCCTGTACATCTCAATCTCCATGCCCTGTAAGTTTCACACGGGTGACATCACATACTCCCCATCATCACTGTTTTCAGGACTCAGGACCACAACGGTGACTAGCAAGTTCATCAGCCTTTCCGTTTCTCTCCCTTTGGATTGTTTAAGAGTGATTTGCCAGAGACTGTGCGTTTCGATTTTTTGCAAAGCTCAGTGGTCCAGAGACAATACTAGAATTCTGCCCTGGAGAAACACACATTCTGCTAATTGTTCTCTCTCTCTTGTAGAACAGAAAAGAAACTCAGCCATCACAGTTATTCAAGGTTTACCTGTGTCCATTGCTAAGGATTTGGATAAGACTGGTAATACTCCTGGCGTGCTGCGATTCATGGGGTCGCAAAGAGGGGACACAACTGAGCGACTGAACTGAACTGGTAATACTCCATATTTCCTACTGGAAGATACTTTGCATTCCATAAAATTAAATCCACACCATATGAGAAATTTAGTCTAACCTCTCATCTATCGATTCATGAGGTTTGGCTCACTGAGATTTCCTCCCTCATTCTATTGTGAAGAAAAGGAATTGTTGGCCAAAGACATTGTCACATGTTTATGTGTCCAAGTTGGCCAGTTATCTTCAACTCTATTTGGGTTGCCTTTTGCTATGCAGAATTCTTTCATTTTTATGAAGTCAAAGCAACTCTCTTTTTCTTTATATCTCTGTTTCACATTCCGCTTAGAGAAAGACTTCCACATAACAAGATATGAATTCTCATCCTATAGGCCTCTAGGTATTTATTTCTTACCATGGAACATTACTCAATGTATGCTATACAGGCAGTCCTCACTCTGAACAGTTTGCTCGTGCATGAATTTCAGTTACCATTACTTAATTAAATAATGCCTGTCCCCCCAACAGAACAAATTTCAGATACCAGCATGTATTAACAGTGAGGAAGTGCCAAACTTCACAGCTGTTATCAAGTTCACAAACCACCACAGTAATGATAGATGTATATCACAATTAGAGAACAATCAGGCCCCATCTTTCAAAGTCTCTGGGTGCTGGGTCATTGTGCATGTTCACATACAGAGGGCAAGACCCATGGAATGTTGATACCTGAACAGCTTCATTTCTAGGTATTTGGGAATTTTTCACCTCTCTTTTTACTATTGATTTCAAGTTACTTCTATCATGGTCTGATAATAGAATAGACTTCATATGATTTCTGCTATTTTAATTTGTTAGAGCATGCTTTATGTCCCAGAATGTGGTCCCTCTTGGTGTATATGCCATGTGAGCTTGAGACAATGTGCATTCTGCTGTTGTTGGATGAAGCAGTCTGTAGACGTTTATTACATCCATTTTGTCAATGGTGTTGTTGAGTTCAGTTATGTCTGTGCTGATTTTCTGCCTGCTGGATCTCTCCATTTAGGATAGAGGGGTGTATAAATATCCAACTATGATGCTGGGCATCTTTCTTTCTCCTTGCAGTTCTGTTTTTGTCTCACTAATTTGATGCTTTCTTGTCAGGCACATACACATCAAGAATTGTTATGGCTTCTTGGAGAACTGACCCCTTTATCATTATGGAAAGCCTTCTTCGTGCCTGGTAATTTTCCGTGCCCTCAAATCTGCTTTGACTGAAACTCATACGGCTTCTCAAACGTCTGTGAATTAGTATGATATCCCTTTCCACAACCCTTTGCTTCTAAGTTATGTGTGTCTTTATATGAAGATTTAAAGTAGATTTCTTATAAATGGATCTTGTTTTTAGATGCTCTGTGACAATCTTTTAATTGGTATAATCATTGGTATTTAAAATGATTATTGATATCATTAGATTAATATCTATCATATCTGATCCTGTTTCACATTTATTGCCATTGTTCTTTGTTCCCATTTTTATATTCCACTCTTTTTCTGCCACTTGTGGTTTTAACCAAGCATTTCATATGATTCAGTTTTCTCCTTGAAATGCCAGACACAGTATACTGGTGGAATTAACTGCAGCAAACAGATCTTCAGTGATGTGGGGCTGCAGAAGCATCTATAGTCTTATGATTAGGTCTCAGTCTTATAATGAGCATGTGTTCCTCAGCACTGAATTTGGGAAGTGCCACTCAACATTTTCTCTCACTTTAAGTGGGTAGGGTAGGGTATTTCCCTTCCTTCAGGTCAGTCAGTCTCAAAACCCAACAAAACCCAATAGATTGGACCTCTGGTAAAACAGTCCCTCCTGAAGGCAGGACTTACTAAGTGATGGAAGTAAAGTCTGATGCTGTGAAGAGCAGTACTGCATAGGAACCTGGAATGTTAGGTCCACAAATCAAGGCAAACTGGAAGTGATCAAACAGGTGATGGCAAGAGGGAACATCGACATTCTAGGAATCAGCAAACTAAAATGGACTGGAATGGGTGAATTTAACTCAGATGACCATTATATCTACTGCTGTGGTCAAAAATCCCTTAGAAGAAATGGAGGAGTCATCATAGTCATCAAAAAAGTCTGAAATGCAGTATTTAGATGCAATCTCAAAAATGAAAGAGTGATCTCTGTTGTTTCCAAGGCAAACTATTCAATATAAAAGTAATCCAAGTCTATGCCCTGACCAATAATGCTGAAGAAGCTGAGGTTGAATGGTTCTATGAAGACCTACAAGACCTTCTAGAACAACCAAAAGAGATGTCCTCTTCATTATCGGGGACTGGGATGCAAAAGTAGGAAGTCAAGAAATACCTGGAGTAACAGGCTAATTTGGCCTTGGAGTACAGAATGAAGCAGGCCAAAGGCTACAGAGTTTTGCCAAGAGAATGCACTGGTCAGAGCAAACACCGTCTTCCAACAACACAAGAGGACTCTACCCATGGACTTCACCAGATGGTTGATACCGAAATCAGACTGATTATATTCTTTGCAGCCAAAGATGGAGAAACTCTATATAGCCAGCATAAACAAGACCAGGAGCTGACTCTGGCACAGATCATGAACTCCTTATTGCCAAATACAGACTGAAATTGATAAAGTACGGAGATCATGGCATCTGGTCCCATTACTTCATGGGAAATAGATGGGGAAACAGTGGAAAGTGTCAGACTTTATTTTTTGGGGCTCCAAAATCACTGCAGATGGTGACTGCAGCCATGAAATTAAAAGATGCTGACTCCATGGAAGAAAAGTTATGACCAACCTAGATAGTATATTCAAAAGCAGAGACATTACTTTGCCGACTAAGGCCCGTCTAGTCAAGGCTACGGTTTTTCCTGTGGTCGTGTATGGATGTAAGAATTGAACTGTGAAGAAGGCTGAGTGCAGAAGAATTGATGCTTTTGAACTGTGGTGTTGGAGAAGACTCTTGAGAGTCCCTTGGACTGCAAGGAGATCCAACCAGTCCATTCTAAAGGAGATCAACCCTGGGATTTCCTTAGAAAGAATGATGCTAAAGCTGAAACTCCAGTACTTTGGCTACCTCATGCTAAGAGTTGACTCATTGGAAAAGACTCTGATGCTGGGAGGGATTGGGGGCAGGAGGAGAAGGGGACAACCGAGGATGAGATGTCTGGATGGCATCACGGACTCGATGGACGTGAGTCTGAGTGAACTCTGGGAGTTGGTGATGGACAGGGAGGCCTGGCGTTCTGTGATTCACGGGGTCGCAAAGAGTCGGACACGACTGGGTGACTGAACTGAACTGAACGGAAAAACCGCTAGACCATTCAGATGTGGCCTGAATAAAATTCCTTACAATTATACAGTAGAAGTGACAGACAGATTCAAGGGATTAGACCTGATAGACAGTCCCTGAAGAACTATGGATGGAGGTCTGTGACATTGTACAAAAGGCAGTGATCAAGACCATCCACACGAAAAGAAATGCAAAAGGCAAAATGGTTGTCTATGAAGGCCTCACAGACAGCTATGAAAAGAAGTAAAAGGAAAAGGAGACAAGGAAAGATACACCCATCTGAATGCAGGCTTCCAAAGAATAGCAAGGAGAGATAAGAAAGCCTTCCTCAGCAATCAGTGCAAAGAAATAGAGGAAAACAACAGAATGGGAAAGACTAGAGATCTCTTCAAGAAAATTAGAGATGACAAGGGAACACATTTCATGCCAAGATGGGCACAATAAATGACAGAAATAGAAGATATTAACAGAAGCAGAAGATATTAAGAGGTGGCAAGAATACACAGAACTATACAAAAAAGATCTTCATGACCCAGATAATCAAGATGATGTGGTCATTCACCTAGAGCCAGACATCTTGAATGTGAAGTCAAGTGGGCCTTAAGAAGCATCACCCCAACAAAGTTAGTGGAAGTGATGGAATTCCAGTTGAGCTATTTTGAATCCTAAGAGATGATGTTGTGAAAGTGCTGCATTCAATATGCCAGCAAATCTGGAATACTCAGCAGTAGCCACAGGACAGGAAAAGGTCAGTTTTCATTCCAGTCCCTAAGAAAGGCATTGCCAAAGAATGCTCAAACTAAAGCACAATTGCACTCATCTCACATGCCAGCCAAGTAATATTCAAAATTCTTCAAGCCAGGCTTCAACAGTACATGAACTGTGAACTTCCAGAGGTTCAAGCTGGATATGGAAAAGGCAGAGGAACCAGAGATCAAATTGCCAATATCCTTTGGATCATCAAAAAAGCAAGAGAGTTCCAGAAAAATGTCTATTTCTGTTTTGTTGACTATGCCAAAGCCTTTGACTTTGTAGATCACAACAAACTGGAAAATTCCTCAAGAGATGGGAATACCAGAACTTCTGACCTGCTTCCTATGACATCTGTATGCAGGTCAGGAAGCAACAGTTAGAACTGGACATGGAACAACAGACTGGTTCCAAATTGGGAAAGGAGTACGTCAAGGCTGTATATTGTCACCCTGTTAATTTAACTTATATGCAGAGTACAACATGAGAAACACTGGACTGGATGCATCACAAGCTGGAATCAAGATTGCTGGAAGAAATACCAATAACCTCAGATATGCAGATGATAGCACCCGTATGCCAGAAAGTGAAGAAGAACTAAAGAGTCTCTTGATGAAAGTGAAAGAGCAGCGTGAAAGAGTTGGCTTAAAGTTCAACATTCATAAATCTAAGATCATGGCAAATAGATGGGGAAACAGTGGAAACAGTGACAGACTTTATTTTGGGGGGCTCCAAAATCACTGCAGATGGTGACTGCAGCCATGAAATTAAAAGACGCTTATTCCTTGGAATAAAAGTTATGACCAACCTAGGCAGCTTATTAAAAAGCAGAGACACTACTTTGCCAACAAAGGTTCATCTCGTCCAAGCTATGGTTATTCCAGTAGTCACGTATGGATGTGAGAGTTGGATTATAAAGAAAGCTGAGCACTGAAGAATTGATGCTTTTAAACTGTGGCGTTGGAGAAGATTCTTGAGGGTCGCTTGAACTGCAGGGAGATCCAACCAGTCCATTCTAAAGAAAATTAGTCCTGAATATTCACTGGAAGGACTGACGCTGAAGCTGAAACTGTACTACTTTGGCCATCTGATAGGAAGAACTGACTCATTGGAAAAGATCCTGATGCTGGGAATGATTGAAGGTGGGAGGAGAAGGGGACAGCAGAGGATGAGATGGTTGGAGAGCTTCAGTGCCTCAATGGACATGAGTTTGAGTAAACTCCAGGAGTTGGTGATGGACAGGGAGGCCTGGCATGCTACAGTCCATGGGGTCACAAAGAGTCGGACACGACTGAGTGAGTGAACTGAATTGACTGAGGGCAGGCCTTATTATGAATAGTAGAATTTTCTGGTGTATTTCAAAATTGTTTCTGTTTCCCTCCTCAGCCAGAAGAGGAATTTACTCTGACCTTCTTCACCCAGTAGTGACGCCTGGCAGAGCTCAAGAGACAAAATTCACCAAAGTACAGAGGCCTCCCTGGAATTTTTATCATATAGACATTTGCACACTGAGCCTTTGGCAAATACATCAAATACAGTTCAGTTTTTCCTACCTCAGTATTGGTTTCCACAGTGATTTCTGCTCTTGCATTTCTCCTCCAGTAAGCTATTATATTCTGTGTCTGCCTCTCCAGTTTTGGGCATGGTGATTTTTCCTGTGACCTTACTTCTCTAATGTATCTAAGAATTGTTGATTTTTCAGTTTGTTCAGATATTTACTTGTTAGTACAGAGTGGCAACTTCCAAGCTCCTTTCATGTTGGGCTCAAAACTAGAAGTCGTGTAAGTTTTTTTGACAATAGAATAAAACATGCTAATTCTCAGTATTTCTAATGTTTTAGGTTGCAGTCTCTTAACTAAGAATACGGTTTACTATATTTTGAAAGCTTAAAAGAATGTATCTTTAAGTAAAATAAACATTGTAATATCTAAATATGTTAGCATTATTATATAATGACTTGCAATTGTCATCTAAAACAATTATATAAATCAAGCTCTACATTTAGGATTAAAAACATTTTTTAACTTGTTATTTTATATTGGAGTACAATTGATTAACAACATTGTGGTAGTTTCATGTGTACAGTAAAGTCACTCTTTTAAAGTCTATATATATATCTACAACCAACAAGTTTCTAGTGTTTTCTCAGCAAGATTTTAAGATCAAGGAACAATAATATTTTCCGCATTGGTCATTAAGATCAACTTTGCACAGTGTAATTTGTATGATCATTTTTGTAGTTCTACAATAAGGACAGTCTGTACTTTATTTACCTTGTATTGTATTTCTTATATATACATGGGTTCCTATACAAGTTTAACAATATATTGATGTACTATTATAGTTTAGTAGATTTTTTTTAAACCACTGAAACTTTGAAGTGTGCTTTGATATTGGATATGCACATTTCTCTCCTCATTCCAATTTTATCTTCCCTTAAAAAAGATCTGCTTTACGGTGATAAATGCCTCTTGATCATTATAACTTTTTAAAAAAATGTGGTGGTGGAATCTATCTGCTAATATTCATTACGACCTGATATCGTAAAAGAAATGTGCTTCTGGTTAATTTTAGGGTAAATTTCTAAATCTGATTTTTGTCTTGAGACTCTTAGCTTTTTTTAATAAAGTGGAAAACAACTGATATCTTTCTTAAGTGTACATCGTTGATTATATTTTTTAACCTCATAAAGCTACTTATATTTTCTACTCAAAATATGAGTCAATATTGGATGCATATAACTTATTCATTATCATCTAGTCTGTCCAGCTTTTCAAGTGTATTGGTATAAAGTTAGCATAGTATTCTTTTGTAATTAAAAAAATACTGCTGTACAGCTAGTCCCATCCCTATCGCATTTACAAAATATTGCTTATTTTACTAGTCTTTCTAAAGAACACGCTTTCAGTATTGTCAAGTTTACCAGTTTTCTTCTCTATTTTGTCTTTGCTCTTTATTAATTTTGTCCTTCCACTCTTTTGGATTCACCTTATTCTTTTTCTGTGTCTACTGTCCAACTCCTGTAGCTTCAAGAGCCATTTTCAGCAACTCAACCAGCTCTGCCAGCTGTGTCACGGCCACTTCATCATACGCCATTAAAACTTAATCTCATACACTGGGTGCAGACTCAGCAGCCTTATTTTGCTTTCAGAATTGTTCCTTGGCCTTGCTCCTTCTTCTCCTAAATTAGCCCCATAATCGGAGAAAATTCTAGTGGGCCTCATCCCCATGCTGCTTATAAGGCTTGCCTTTCCTCCAGTTTCATAGTAAAAGACAAAGTATTTCCATCCTTTTTATTTATTTATTTGATATTGATCAAACATTTTGCAACACTTCTTTGCAGTGTATTCAAATTCAGAAAAAAAAAGCAAGTCTTCATGCACACAGGCTCACTGGAATGTCATGATTTTAAACTATGTATGACCTTGAAATGACCTTTCCTCCAACATCTTTAACACATGGTCGATTTGTCATAAGCTCTTCCTCACTACCACTTCCAAAGGAAACACCATCATTATTTGAAGAGATGTCTACACTCCCATATTCATTGCAGCATTATTCACAAGAGTCAAGATATGGAAACAGCCTAGGTGTCCATCAGTACACTAATGAATAAAGAAAATATGGTGTATATATAAAATGGAACATTACTCAATCTTAAAAAAGAAGAAAATCCAACTGTTTAAGACAACATGGATAAAACTGGAAGACACTATGCCAAGTGAAATAACACAAAGACAAATAATGCATGATGTCACTTACATATGGACTCTAAAATGTAACTTAAAAATCTCTACTGCCACAGCACATTTTCCTCAGCAGAATCTAGCAGCCCCTACTATGAGCTGCATCCTTTCTTACTGTCTGTACCAGATTCAAACCACAGGGAAATACATATCTACTGATGTATCTAGATTATATTTTACCTTTTTTTTTTTTTTAAATCATTCCTTCCACTTCTGGCATCAGAATCTCATTTTATTCCTTCAGAGAAGTCCTAGTGATTCAGGTAGATTGCGTCTTCTCTCTAGGTTGTGTGACCTGGGCCTGGCTAGACACAGTAGTTTATATATGTACTCCATATGTCTTTTGTACTCATTTTTCCTTTTTTCTTAAGAAAATTTTATTGAAATAGTTTCTCAATTAACAATGGAACAAAGTAAATTTGACTCAAACCTGTCCAATCAGCCTCAACTACTAGTGAAACACCTCAAATATATAGGACAGGATAGGACCCTTAGGTCATATTTCTGCCATTATGAAAAAAAAAAAAAAGAGAGAGAGAGAGAGAAAGAGACAGATACAACCAGGCTGTCTCTTACCCTGAGAGCTGGGGTGGTAGCCCTGGCTTCTGCTATTTAAGGCATCTTGGAGGGCAGGGTCTCTAACATTTTGCATGGTGGGTAAAAGGCCCCTCTCCCAGCAGAGCAATGACCTGAAGGCAGGCCAGCCTGTTCCCTCTTTGTGCCAAGAGAGCCTGGTGGCATTTTTACTTTCATGCCATGGTCTTTCCTGCCCCCAGGGTTTTGGGATAGATTCTCTGTTTTCCATCATTTTCCCTCCAAATTTTAGTCTAGTTATTTTTTAATTGACATTAGTAATCCTTTATTTTGTTTGACTATGACACCGTCAAATCATTCTTCTGAGTGCTTAATTTCAGCTACTGCTTTTTAAATTCTAGACTTTCTTTTGATTGCATTTCACCATGTTTGCTTAAATTGTGTATGTTGCCATTTATTTTTAATAACTAATCATAATTTTAAATAATACTTTAATTGAGATATAATTCACTTTCCATATAATTTCAAATGTACAATTTGATGTGCTGTGCATTTACCACCACAATTTTAAATTTTGTGTCCACCTCTCTCCAAAAAAGAAAAAGAATCTATTATAAGTCACTTACTCCCCATTTTTCCAAACCCTAGGCAGCCACTAATATACTTTGTCTTTATGCTGCTGCTGCTGCTGCTGCTGCTATAGATTTGCCTATTCTGGACATTTCATGCAAATTGAATTATACAATTACTTAGCATGGCTTGAAGGTCCATCTATGTTGTAGGTCCATTCAAGAAATCATGTATCAGTACATGATTTCTCTATATGGCTGAACCACATTTCATGGTATGGTTATTATTGTAACTTATTTATTCATTCATCAGTTAGTGGACATTTGGGTTATTTCCACTTTGGGATTACTTAAATAATGCTGCTGTGGCTGGATTCATCTGCAAGTTTTGTATGCAGGTCTAGATTTGTTTTTAAATTAATAGATTATTTTTGAGCAATTTCTAATTTATATTACAATGAAGCAGAAAGTATAGAGTTCCAGTAGTCATGTATGGATGTGAGAATTGGCCCATAAAGAAGGCTGAGCACCAAAGAATTACTGTGTTTTGATTGTGGTACTAGAGAAGGCTCTTGAGAGTCCCTTGGACAGCAGTGAGATCAAACCAGTCGATTTTAAAGTAAATCAACCTGAATATTCATTGGAAGGACTGTTGCTGAAGCTGAAGCTCCAACATGTGCCCACCTGATGCGAAGAGCCAACTCATGGGAAAAGACCCTGAGAGGATGAGATGGTTGGACAGCATCACTGACTCACTAGACATAAATTCAAGCAGAAGGCCATGGGGTCGCAAAGAATTGGACATGACTTAGCGACTGAACAACACATAGAGAGTTCTCACACCTCCTGCCCTCTTTACCCACTTTCCCTTATTATTAACATCTTATGGTAGTGTAACATATTTGATATAGTTACCAAACTAATATTGACACATTGTTACTAACTAAAGCCCATGGTTTACTTTGGACTTCACTCTTTGTTTGGTACATTATGTGATTTTTGACAATAGTGTATCCATCATCACAGAACCACACATGGAAGTTTCACTGCCTTTAAATTTCCATGGTTCACCTATCCTTTTCTCCCTCTCACAACTTCTAGTGGCCACAGATCTTTTCATTGTGGCCACAGTTTTGCCTTTTTCTAAATTTCATACTGTTGGAATCATGCAGTATGTACATAGCCTTTGCAGACTGGCTCTTTTTCACTTAGCTATATGCATTTAAGATGCTTCCATGTCTGTTCATGGGTTCATAGACTTTCCTTATTGCTGAATGCTACTCCTTTGTATGTAGCCGAGGAGTTCAAAAGACTATAAGCAGAGAAGCCAACTGGTTCATCTATTGGAAAACATCTTGGTGGATTCCAAGTTTTGGCAATTAAGAAAGAAACTGTTATAAACACCCACATTCAGGTTTTTAATATAGATATAACTTTTCAGTTGCTATGGGCAGATACCAAGGAGCATGATGACAAGATTACTGTATGATAAAAGTATGTTTACTTTTATAAGAAGCTGTCAAATCTCACTAGCAACAAATGAGAATTCCTATTGTTCTATATCCTCACCAGCTTTGGTATTTCAATTGTTTTGGATTTCAGCCATTTGAATAGGTATGTATTGGTAGCTCATCATTTTAGTTTAAAATTCCCTAACGTTATATAACATGTAGCACCTTTTCATAAACTTATTTGCCATGTGTGTATTTTCTTTGTTAAATCAGAGTTGTTTTAACTAATGACTGAAAACTCCAATATCTTGTCCTGCTGTGCTGACTTATATTGTCTTTTCCTTTTGGGGCTCTTGACCATTTAGTCTTTTTCCTGGTATGTCAAATTAGGTTTTATATTGAAACTGGGCTGATTTTAATGGCAACCCACTCCAGTACTCTTGCCTGGAAACTCCCATGGACAGAGGAGCCTGGCAGGCTGCAATCCATGGGGTCGCTAAGAGTCGGACACAACTGAGCAACTTCACTTTCACTTTAGGAAACTGTAAAGATACCTCTACTCTGGATGTCGTTATCTTTCTTTTGAAAAGATCTCTTTTTGCTCATAGCAGACAGTTACGATGGGGACTGGTAACCTGAGTCCATTCTCAGTTTGAGCTCATTCAAAGGGGTTCTCAGTCTTTGTGAATGCTGGTCTGTTTCTGGCTTGTCCTTCCTCCATGGGTGCTGCCCTTTGAAATTACCATGTGAACATTCCCAAGTACTTGTACTGCTCAGGCTTTATATGCAATGGTTCCATCAGCCCTGTTGAGACTTAGCTTGTCAAAAAGTTGTTGCTTTGTGCTTGAGCTTTTGCCACTTGGCTTCTCTGCTTGTAGTCTTTTGAACTCCTTGGCTTCTCAGCCCCTAGGCTGTAAGATTTGAATCAGCAAATGTCCCAAGGAGAAAAGCTGGGCCAAATGTCAATCCTGTCTCTGGTTCCCTTCTCTCTAGAACTTGGCCCACACGTCTTTGTGTCTCTAACATTCTGATGCCTTCAAACAGATGTTTTTCCACTTTATCCAGGTTTTCTAACATTTCTTCAGACTTCATCTGATCTTATTTTATTACTGAACTATCATCACAATTATCCCTAGAAAGAAAATTTTATGTTTTAAGTTACTGTATTTTCTATATTTACTCCCTTTCTATAGATACCTTTTACCGGATCCTTGACCTTGTTCCTGTATTACCAGTAAGATGGAGGCAAGGTGGAGGCTAAGAATGTTGGGAGGAAATCACTGATGAATTATATGTCTTGTTCTTTTATTTCTCCTCTCCTTGTCTACTCTGGCAGCCTATACTGGCCTTTCTTGATTTGACCCAGTTGCCCAAATAAGGAACACACTCTGGCAAAGAAAGATCTGATTTCACTCTCAGAAATGTCTGCATGTTAGGATTAGCTAGATGATGAACACCATGCCAGATTTCTTTGGGTGAGACATTTGCAGAACTGTGCAAGCTCTTTAGTGTGGCTTCTGCCAACATTGCTCAGACTATTCAGATTTCCTAAGGGAGGTCTAATCTTTCTACTTGCATATCAGAGGAGCCCTTCTCTCTTTCCTGAGCTTATTTGTAGGAGGTCAGCCTTTGGTTTTTTTCTTTGCCCATCCAATCATATTTGTTCATGAATTTCGAAGAGTCTTCAAGATCTCTCTCTTCCCTCCCTTTCTCTCTTTTCTCTTCTTTTAACCAATACTGTTAAATATTAACTATATATTTGCATATCTCTTAATTACAAAGGAATATTAGAAGGCTAAATCATTAAATACGAACCCCACCAACCTATGACTTGCACAGCACTCTCCCCTGGGCCTAAGGTTGTGCTATCCATTGGCTCTCTTATAATATCTTATATGTTTCTAAATTTGTAATGATTTAGTTAATTCCTGAATCATGTGACAATAAAAAATCAATCAAATTAGCATTATACTACTGCAGCTTAGACCCAAGGACCAGAACCAAGGACTACAAAAAACCTGTAAACCAGCAAGTTCCACGTATCCTTTATGTTTAACAAGTGCTGAGGGTGAATGGGAAGTGGAGAGAAAGGATGTTAACTTCATATCACAGAGCCTTGTACGAAAATGAAAAAGAAAATGCCATAGCTCCTAGTTCAAATCATTCAAATCTTTTTTATGTCAAGAAGAATAACACATAAGAAAAACAACATACCCTATATGATGGGGTCAATGGATAATTAATTACCAGGTCAGGGAGGACAAATTAGACTTGCTATGGGATTTCATTTAAAGAAGGGTTTCAAAAAGCACTGCCCTTTTCTGTGAGGGCCTCTTAGATGAGGTACAATTGAGTTTTGAATAATTATAGAAGAAGGACAGCAAAGAGCCTTCAAGAAAGGGACAATGTGCAACATGAGGAGTGAGCACAGAGGGCTTATGGAATAGGGAAAAAACCTGGCTGAACATATGAGTACCACATGTTGGGGGACCTGAGGGAAAGGCTGGGTGAGGTTAGTTAAATGAAGTGGATTGAAGAGAAATAGAGGGAAAGACAGATGGAAGACTGTGAAAAGCTCCTGAAAATGTAGGTCCATCTAGTCAAAGCTATAGTTTTCTCAGTAGTCATGTATGGATGTGAGAGTTGGAACATAAAGAAAGCTAAGCACTGAAAAATTGATTCTTCTGAATTGTGGTGCTGGAGAAGACTCTTGATAGTCCTTTGGACAGCAAGGAGATCAAACCAATCAATCCAAAAAAAAATCAGTCCTGATTATTCATTGGAAGGACTGATGCCTAGCTACAATACTGTGGCCACCTGATGCAAAGAAGCAACTTATTAGAAAAGACCCTGATGCTGGAAACAATTGAGGGTAGGAGGAGAAGGGAGTGACAGAGGATGAGATGGTTGGATGGCATCATCAACTCAATGGACATGACTTTAAGCAAACTCCAGGAGACAGTGAAGGTCAGAGAAGCCTGGCATGCTGCAGCCCATGGGGTCACAAAGAGTCAGACACAAACTGAGCGACTAGACAATAAGAACAACAAAAGGAAGAAATAAAAACAAACAAAAAAAGAGGTTGATAATTCATTAAAAAGCAAGAAGAAAGAGAAGGAAAATAAAAATAAAGGAAAGCAGAGAGATACACTGAAATTTGGGCTTCTGATTCATGCTAGCTGGGAAGAAGTTAAATCAGAAGTGCAGGACTCCTAATCCATATTCTCTCTTACGCATGGCAAACTCAAATGTGGAAAGGTTCTGAGGGACAAAGTTTCTTGGCACTTATCCCTGCTTCATTCTGAATCTCCTTCCTCTTATCCCCAAGCAAAATTATGGTTCAGTTCAGTCGCTCAGTCATGTCAGACTCTTTGTGACCCCATAGACTGCAGCACGCCAGGCTTCCCTGTCCATCCCAACTCCCAGAGCTTGCTCAGACTCATGTCCTTCGAGCTGGTGATGCCATCCAACCATCTCATCCTCTGTCGTCCTCTTGTTCTCCAGCCTTCAATCTTTCCCAGCATCAGGGTCTTTTCCAGTGAGTCAGTTCTTCGCATCAGGTGGCCAAAGTTTTGGAGTTTCAGCTTCAGCATCAGTCCTTCCAATGAATATTCAGAAATAAATATCCTATTGCTTTAGGATTGACTGGTTGGATCTCCTTGCAGCCAAGGGACTCTCAAGTCTTCCCCAACACCACCAAGATTTGACCAGCTGAGAACCGATCCTTTGTTATCTGAGACCTCACGATCTCATAGAGGTGTCTATTCAATTGTTGATACACTTGTAAGAATATATTTACTAAACAATAAAGGATGGAGGGGCTTCCCTATTAGCTCAAGGGTAAAGAATCCACCTGCAATGCAGGAGACCTGGGTCCAATACCTGGGTTGGGAAGACCTCCTGGAGGAGAGCATGGTATAACCCACTCCAGTATTCTTGCCTGGAGAATCCCCATGGATAGAGAGGCCTGGTGGGTTACAGTCCATAGGGTCACAAAGAGTGAGACATGACTGAGCGACTAACCGCAAAGGATGGAGATAAAGTCGTTTATAGTACTCAATGCTTATCATAGTCACTGCACACACAACACACCTCACCTATACATTGTATACTATTATGTACAAAATATTACATATGTTGGAGCTAACTTTATTGACAAGGAAGCTAAAGCTTAGAGAAGTTTCACAATTAGCTCAAGATCACCCAAACGCTTTACCATCTGAGCTACCAGTGATAAATGAGAGAGTAGCTCTAATTACCCATAAACACAATGCGTCCACTTGTTCAATACTTCAGAGTTTCTGAGAGCTGAAGGTCCACCAATAAAATACATGAGTCACATTTTCAGAGAGCTGTAACTCCAAATTTAAATTACAATTATTTTGAAATGTTCCCTGTAAGAGAGGTTGATAGGGTCAAGGAGTTTTGGAATAAATGGAAACAATTGGAAAGTTTTGTAGGAGTTACATCTTGACCTCTGGTTTAGAGGAAAGACCAGCAAATGTTTTGCCAAATTAAGTAAGAAAAGTTATCTCAGACAACTGACAGAAAAACCATCAATCATTAAAGAGTCATCCTCACTACTCAGAAACTAAAGGTCTTCTTAGGGCAACCATCCATCCAAATTTCCAAGGTTCCTCTGAAACACATGCATCTGTGATTCAGAAATTAAAGTTTCAAATCATAACTGACAACTGCAGTGGCTATTACCCTTTGCCCTTAGAAACCACCACCCAAACTTCCAGGAGAATTGTCCTTACTGTTTACTCTGGAAAGTCTTAGACCCTGGGTTTCAGAGATTTCACTTTGTTTTTGTAAATTTCATTGAGGTGTAAAATATACACAGAAAAGTTCATGAATCCCGGTTCCTTTTGACATCCAGATCGCTCAAACTCAAGTCAGAGTACACTTCAAAGAGATAGAGAGTACTGTGATTTCTTTTTTTTTTTTGCTTATCATTACATTCACAACTTGCCATTCTGTTATTACACACTATTTGTGTTTGCTGGTTTAATGTGAGTCCTCCTGTGGGAAAAGAAATTGTATTTAGAATTCTAAAAATTTCATGTTTCCAAACCTTAGAACTGTGGGAAATCCTCTGGGCTTTGGCAAATTCATCCAGGTGAAAGATTTCAGCTTCAGATGTGAAAAAACCTTACTCTGTCCAAATGTTCCTACCCAATTCATCTTGCTTGATTTATCTTGAACTTCAAAAGACCAAGTATTCATCACAACTAATATAGGACAACTCTGTAATAAACATATATTTCATATATATTAAATATATTACACATATAATTCATAGAAAAGTATAACTATTAGAGCTACATCTCTCTTCTATCTGAAAACTATCTTTTGAAAAATTTTGAGAGTGACAGGTGGTTGGCAGGGAAGGTCAAGAGAGAGGAGATACATGTATCAGTTCAGTTTAGTTCAGTCACTCAGTCGTGTCCGACTCTTTGTGACCCCATGAACCGCAGCACGCCAGGCCTCCCTGTCCATCACCAACTCCCGGAGTCTACCCAAACCCATGCCCACTGAGTCAGTGATGCTATCCAACCATCTTATCCTCTGTCGTCCCCTTCTGCCCCCAATCTTTCCCACGTATACCTACGGCTGATTCACTTTTGCTGTACAGAAATAACAGAATATTGTAAAGCAGTTGTACTCCAATAAAAATAATTTAAAATTAATACTGTAATTTTTTTTTAATTTGAGAACATAGAACAGGTATTATTCATGAAAATTTTCATTCACATAAACAGTCAGTATCTTTCATATCCCACCTCCTTTATCCTCTGGTTCTTATAATATTCATTGATGGTAATTTTTACAGCTTTAACAAAAGAGAAGGTAGCTTCATTATGGAAACTAAAAAGATAACTCCATACTCTCTGTTTCTTTTTTTTTTTTTGTAGATTTTTTTCCCTCATTCACAGAAATCAGAGTTGATGAAATAGTAGTAATGAATTACATAAAGCAGAAATAAAAACAAAAAGCTGAGTAAATATGATATTTCTTAGATTGTAATGAGGGAGATAGTTTTTCAGAACCTTAAGATGTTATACATCATAAGAGACACCTAAAGTGAGTTGAAGTCAAACCAGTCTTTCATCCATAGATAATTAAAATGACCCCATGTTTCAAGACATAAGTCAAGGATTTTCAGGAGTATAGTAATCTTTAATGGCTAACCTTCAGGAAATTTTCTTTGCAACCTGGGAAAGGTACTGAAAAGAAGCTTATGGACCAAGAAGAGAATTAAATGGGCTCTTAACCCCTTTCAATTGAGGTACAAGATGTGGGATTAGGAAACGGAGCAACTATTTAAGTCTCTTCATTCTATTTTTCACTCAGCTCGGAAAGAGTCCAGTTCGCAAAGCACAGTCACTTGAAATTGTATGCGCATCTTCATTCCTTTGAGTACTGAACTTTCACATTTATGAGATTCTCCTATAGATATCTCTAGAAACTAAAATGATTTCTTACCCGTAAATTACTGTATTATAGTGACATGAAAGAGAGAGATTTTTGATGTTCCAACAGTATCACAGAATATTACATTGAAATAAATGAACATTTCTGCTGGGCTGAGAGTACTATAAAATTAAAATGCCAACTGTAAATGGTAAAAGGGTTCATTTCTTGACCTTGGCTATATTTAATTGTTACTAATGGGTATTATATTAATTAAACATGCCTCCTCAATAATTATACGAAGAAGCTGCAAAGCTTTTAAGACTCCTGCTAATCCAGCACCCTCTGGTTACTTGTTTTCAAATTCGTTCATTTTAACTAATTATGCAAATTAGAGCAAATAAACATGTGAAAAATCTGAGACTCTGACCTCCAAATGTTTTGAATCCGATGAAACAATCCCTGTTCTAGCTCGATTATTCAATTTCTAGAGTAGATTAAAGGATTAAAAAGAATGATTTATTTACTTGTGAATAAGCAGATATATCTTGAGCTTTCATACTTTTCATGGTGACTTCTCAAGCACTAAGGATTGTCATCCTGATCAAGTCCAAAGAGGATTAAAATAAGATAAATGCATAATGAATGACTATACCAATTTTTACCAAAAGCTCCATATAGGATCATATTATGATAATGCCAGAGAAGAAAGAATAAGACAGTTTTGCATGTACTGTTTTTGGCAAACATTAATGACCTCATAAATATGATAGTACACACGAGAGGAACATCCTACATTTTATCTTTTTTAGAGTAATGAACTTAACATATAGGTCTTATATTTTTTGTGGTTTATGTTGTGTACTTCTGTTTAACCCTTTTTTCTTTCTGTTTAACCCTTTTTCAGGGCCATGTTTCCCACTAAGGATATGAGGGCAGATTTCTTTTAATGCTTCCATGGTAGAATATAGACAGAGTTACTGGACACCCACCCTCTCCAGGTCTCCTAGCAGATAATGATCATTATCCCAACTTAGATTTAATGGTGCATTATCCTGCCCAGTGTCCATAAACAAAAAGACTGGCATGTTTTTTTCTCCTGTGGAGTGATGCACAGTGGGAAAATGAAAGTGTCCCAGGTAGTAAAACTTCCCTTAGCCCAATAACTGAATCAATATTTGTGGGAAGCTGATCCAATGCTTTTTATTGTTTTGCTTTTTTTTTCCCGTTCGATTATAAAAACATAGTATGCCCAGTGGCAAATCTGTAAATTTTAAAAAATAATAGTCACTCATAACTCCATCACTGAAAAGATCTACTATACATATTTTAATATAATTTCTGCTCCTTTTATTTGTTAATGTGTTTGAGATTATAATATATACAATTTGGTACCTAGTTACCTTGCTTCCATTAGTATTGCAAAGAGCATTTTCTGATGTAATGAATAGCACCTGAATAACATAATAACATTAATGATTTTAGGGCTATCCAACAGCCCACTATATTTAATGATGTATAAATCTCTGTTAGTTCCTCTAATGTCGTACCCTGAGATTGCTTTCGTTTTTTGTGGTTACATATAACATTGCTGTACATATAAACTTAGCTAGGAAACAGTATATTTTGATATTGTTGAATAGGAAATGTCTTTATATATTCAGTGCAGATCCTGGCCATATGATAATTTTCAGTATTTAGCCACCCTGGACAATTTGAGCAATTAAATATATATAGAAACAAATTATAACCATTGAATAAAATAGAAAGTCATGAATACATGCCCATATAAATAAACAGATGAATAAAATAATGTGGACTAGGATACTCTTATAGTTGCAAATTACCTCCTGATATAATACCTATTACAAAAATGGAAAAATAGTAAGTTTAGAATGGTCAGTAGCATTTTAGTCAACGTATTGAAGGTAAACACTACCAGTAATAGAACAAAGGAAAAACATGTGCATCTGATAGAATGGGCATATAATGAGAACACAACACTATTTCTGAAATACTTCAGCCAATGATGCATTAACTTGAAACTAACAGGAACACCCCAAATTAACAGATGTTCCATGAAATAACTGATTTAGAGTTTCCTGTGACTGTCAAGGTATGAAATACAAAGAAAAAATGAGGAAGGAAAATGCAAAGACATAACAAATAAATGTTATATGTCAAACTCACTGGAATCCCTTTGCCAACTGAAGAAGCTTAAATGAGGTCAACTATCAGATCTATTAATTTCCAGACTTTGTTTTCAGGAAATATAATACTATAATCGGAAAATAATAATTTTATGTTTTCCTCTTTTCAAATCTTTAACGTCTTATGCACTAGTTGGAACTTTCATTTTTTTTCCTTAAATATTCATGAAAATAGAAGATATTCTTATACCATTTATGACTTTAAAAGACTATCTCTGACGTTTAACTGTGAGAAACATCAGAGTATGTATTCTGTTTGTGGCACACTGAGAATATATTTTACATTTCTAGATTAATATTTTTCTATCATAAAAAGAGACTAACTGTTTTTCTGTATCTATTAAGATTAATGTATGATTTCTCTGCTTTGGGCTATGTGATGTGATTAGGCATATTAGCATATTTACTTATAGTAAATAATTTATACACCCTGCCATAAATTTTCACTTGGTTGCAGGTAATTAATAGTTAAACATACTGCTGAATTAGATTTAATAATATTTACTTCCAATACTTCACTTGCATATGAGAAATGTATCTGTATTTTTTTTCATTATGCTTTTCATCCAGTGTTTTAGTATGAGATGATGCTAACAAAATAGGATAACATTACATGGTTTTCTATGCATGTTACAACATGCTAAAACAACAGACATATCTCAGATTAATTTTCAAATCACCAGTTTATAATTTTATTTTTCATAATCCTTTTCTTTATATGCCCTAGATTAAGGTTACAGTAAAGGGCTCTATGACTTTGAGGCCTAATAGTCCCTGTCACAATGACTCAACACTACACTTGTAGCACAAAAGCAGCCATTGAAAATTTAAAAGTCAAAGAGCATAGCTATGTTTCAATAAAATGTTATTCACCAAAACAGGTGGTGGGCTAAAAGTGACCTATGGACTAGAGTTTGCCAACCTGTGCTTTATTTTAGATATTCTTTTTTTAAATCAGTGGAATTTTAAATTTAAAAAAATTCCTTTTTTATTCTTTAGTATTTGAAGCATATAGAGACATTTATTTCCTTCTGAGCACATGAAAATCTCTCATAAATGTTGATATGTAATATTCTTACCACTGACCTTTTTATATATTATATAACTTACATTCATATTCCCTTTTGGTCTAAGAATCAGTTAGGAAGATTATCAGTTTAATTTTTACCTGTCAAAAAGTGAAAAGGGCTTTGAAAATAGGGATATGTATAAGAATAAATAAAGGAATAAAATTAAGTGGCATTTTAGTACTGACAACGGCACACTGTATTCAATGCAAGGGTGAAAGGCTCAGATTTTAACCCATTGTCTTGTGTTACCAGAACTAGAGCTATTTGGAAAGAATTACAGTACATAGATTATTAACCACAAGAGAAAAGTGCTAAGTGATGTCACTGTGATGGCCATAGAATGTCTTTAGATTAACAAATTCTCTAAAAACAAAAACAAACAGCTTCAACATCAGTCCTTCCAATGAACACCCAGGACTGATCTCCTTTAGGATGAACTATTGGATCTCCTTGCAGTCCAAGAGACTCTCAAGAGTCTTCTCCAACACCACAGTTCAAAAGCATCAATTCTTCAGCGCTCAGCTTTCTTTATATTCCAACTCTCACATCCATACATGACCACTGGAAAAGCCATAGCCTTGACTAGACAGACCTTTGTTGACAAAGTAATGTCTCTACTTTTTAACATGCTGTCTAGGTTGGTCATAACTTTCCTTCCAAGGAGTAAATGTCTTTTGATTTCATGGCTACAATCACCATATGCAGTGATTTTGGAGCCCAGAAAACTAAAGTCAGCCACTGTTTCCACTGTTTCCCCATCTATTTGCCATGAAGTGATGGGACCAGATGCCATGATCTTAGTTTTCTGAATGCTGAGCTTTTAAGCCAACTTTTGGTGGCTCAGAGGTTAAAGCATCTGCCTCCAATGAGGGAGACCCAGGTTTGATCCTTGGGTCGGGAAGACCCCCTGAAGAAGTAAATGGTAACCCATTCCAGTATTCTTGCCAGGAGAATCCCATAGATGGAGAAGCCTCGTAGGTTATAGTCCATGGGGTTGCAGAGTCAGACATGACTGAGCAACTTTACTTTCACTTTCTTTCACTTTCATCAAGAGGCTCTTTACTTCTTCTTCACTTTCTGCCATAAGGGTGGTATCATCTGCATATCTGAGGTTATTGATATTTCTCCCAGCAGTCTTGATTCCAGCTTGTGCTTCATCCAGCCCAGCGTTTCTCATGATGTACTCTGCATAGAAGTTAAATAAGCAGAGTGACAGTATATAGCCCTGACATACTCCTTTCCCAATTAGAAACCAGTCTGTTGTTCCATGTCCAGTTCTAACTGTTGCTTCCTGACCTGCATACAGGCTTCTCAAGAGGCAGGTCAGGTGGTCTGGTATGCCCATCTCTTTCAGAATTTTCCACAGTGTATTGTGATCCACACAGTCAAAGGCTTTGGCATAGTCAATAAAGCAGAAATAGATGTTTTTCTGGAACTCTCTTGCTTTTTTGATGATCCAGCGGATGTAGGCAATTTGATCTCTGCTTCCTCTTCCTTTTCTAAAACCACCTCTGAGGTAAGGAGCAACAGCTGTGCTTTGCTGGAGTAGCCGTGAAAAGATACCCCACGTCCAAGGTAAGAGAAACACAAGTAAGATGGTAGGCACTGAGAGAGGGCATCAGAGGGCAGATAGACTGAAACCACAATCACGGACAACAGGCAAATCTGATCACACGAATCACAGCCTTGTCTAACTCAATGAAACTAAGCCATGCCCTGTGGGGCCACCCAAGATGGGTGGGTCATGGTGGAGAGGTCTGACAGAATGTGGTCCACTGGAGAAGGGAATGGCAAACCACTTCAGTATTCTTGCTTTGAGAACCCCATGAACAGTATGAAAAGGCAAAAAAGATAGGACTCCCCTATCTTCATCCCCTGAAAGATGAACTCCCCAGGTCGGTAGGTGCCCAATATGCTATTGGAGATCAGTGGAGAAATAACTCCAGAAAGAATGAAGGGATGAAGCCAAAGCAAATACAACACTCAGTTGTGGATGAGACTGTTGATAGAAGCAAGGTTTGATGCTGTCAAGAGCAATATTGCATAGGAACCTGGAATGTTAGGTCCACGAATCAAGGCATATTGGAAGTGGTCAAACAGGAGATGACAAGAGTGAACATCAACATTCTAGGAATCAGCAAACTAAGATGGACTGGACTGGGTGAATTTAACTCAGATGACCATTATATCTACCACTCTGGGCAGGAATCCCTTAGAAGAAATGGAGTAGCCATCATGGTCAACAACATGCAGTACTTGGATGCAATCTCAAAAACGACAGAACGATCTCTGTTCATTTCCAAAGCAAACCATTAAATATCATGGTAATCCAAGACTATGCCCCAACCAGTAATGTTGAAGAAGCTGAAGTTACACAGTTCTATGAAAACCTACAAGACCTTCTAGAACTAACACCCAAAAAAGATATATATTTTCATTATAGGGGACTGGAATGCAAAAGTAGGAAGTCAAGAAACACCTGGAGTAACAGGCAAATTTGGCCTTGGAGTACAAATGAAGCAGGGCAAAGACTAATAGAGTTCTGCCAAGAGAACGCATTGGTGATAACAAACACCCTCTTCCAACAACACAAGAGAAGACTCTACACATGAACATCACCAGATGGTGAACACCGAAATCAGATTGATTATATTTTTTGCAGCCAAAGATGGAGAAGCTCTATACAGTCAGCATAAACAAGACCGGGAGCTGACTGTGGCTCAGATCATGAACTTCTTATTGCCAAATTCAGACTGGAATTGAAGAAAGTGGAGAAAACCACCAGACCATTCAGGTATGACCTCAATCAAATCCCTTATGACTATCCAGTGGAAGTGAGAAATAGATTTAAGGGACTAGATCTGATAGACAGAGTGCCTGATGAACTATGGATGGAGGGAATGGCAAACCAATTCAGTATTTTTGGCTTGAGAACCCCATGAACAGTATGAAAAGGCAAAAAAGATAGAACTCCCCTATCTTCATCCCCTGAAAGATGAACTCCCCAGGTCAATAGGTGCCCAATATGCTATTGGAGATCAGTGGAGAAATAACTCCACTGTGTGACATTGTACAGGAGACAGGAATCAAGACCATCCCCAAGAAAAGAAGTGCAAAAAAGCAAAATGGCTGTCTGAAGAGGCCTTACAAATAGCTGTGAAATGAAGGGAAGCGAAAAGCAAAGGGGAAAAGGAAAGGTATACCCATTTGAATGCAGAGTTCCAAAGAAGAGCAAGGAGAGATAAGAAAGCCTTCCTCAGTGATTAGTGCAAAGAAATAGAGGGAAAAAATAAAATGAAAAGACTAGAGATCTCTTCAAGAAAATTAGAGACACCAAGGGAACAGTTCATGCAAAGATGGGCTCGATAAGGACAAATGGTAGGGACCTATTAGAAGCAGAAGATATTAAGAAGAGGTGGCAAGAAGACACAGAAGAACTGTATAAAAAAGATCTTCAAGACCCAGATAATCACAAGGGTGTGATTACTCACCTAGAGCCAGACATCCTGGAATGTGAAGTCAAGTGGGCCTTAGGAAGCATCACTATGAACAAAGCTAGTGGAGGTGACGGAAAGAGGCTTCAGTTCAGCTCAGTTCAGTTGCTCAGTCGTGTCCAACTCTTTGCCACCCCATGAATCGCAGCATACCAGGCCTCCCTGTCCATCACCAACTCCCGGAGTTCACTCAGACTCACGTCCATTGAGTCAGTGATGCCATCCAGCCATCTCATCCTCTGTTGTCCCCTTCTCCTCCTGCCCCCAATCCCTCTCAGCATCAGAGTCTTTTCCAATGAGTCAACTCTTCGCATGAGGTGGCCAAAGTACTGGAGTTTGATCTCCTTGCTGTCCAAGGGACTCTCAAGAGTCTTCTCCAACACCACAGTTCCAAAAGCATCAATTCTTCGGTGCTCAGCTTTCTTCACAGTCCAACTCTCACATCCATACATGACCACTGGAAAAACCATAGCCTTGACTAGACGGACCTTTGTTGGCAAAGTAATGTCTCTGCTTTTCAATATGCTATCTAGGTTGGTTGGGACAAACAAAAAATGAATAATAAAATGGTTGTGCTAACTACCAAGAAAAGATGTTTTAAAAATCAGACACTATTTAATAGGTATTGATTGGGCAAAATAATTGCTAAATATGACGCTTATGTATGGGTATAGCAAACCTATGGCTATAGGGAAATTGATTCTCATACGTTGCTGTTGTGAATGCAAATTACTATCAACACTACATAGTGATAGCCTATACGTGAGCAATTTAACTTTTATGTGTGTGCCTTAGACAAGCTGTTGTAAACATGCTTGAAAAACATATGCAGATTTATTGAAACATTTTTACACTTATTTTTAATAGAGGGGAAAATGCAAAAAATTGAGCTTTATAGAATTTAATTCTGACAAAATATTCACTATAATCCCACAGAATATGGTTCTGACAAAACATGATCCACTGGAGAAGGTAATGGCAAACCACTTCAGTATTCTTGCCTCAAGAACTCCATGAACAGGTTAGAATATAATGCCAGTTAACTAACATTAAAATTTAAACAATGCTGCCTATTGTTTATGGATATTTACAGTAAGTTTAAAGCTCTGATTAGGAACTACCAAATCATGAGTGTCATCACATTTGAGCAGGAAGGTAATAAGCGTGAGAAGGTAGTTATACTGTTCAGATTTTAAAAAGAAACCAGAAGCTAAAATAATATTTTTAAATAGAAAGGAAATACACAATTACTTGTAGCTCCTATTTATACAATTCACTTTACGGGTCTTTTTACCCCATAATACTTTTTGTTATGGTAATTTCAGAGTCAGTTGATTGAGTTATCCAAGGATAATGAAAAAAGGAACAAATACTGTTCATTCATCTCCTGCTTTATTCATCATTCTTAGGAAAGGCAGTAGTCTGAATGGAATGTACACATTTTGATTCTTCCTAATTTGCCAGAGGTTGAGGTAGGACTCATAATCTGTGACCTCCCATTCCTGACACCTGGCTTTGACACTTTAGAGTTTCCTTTTTGACTGGGGCAGCGGCTTCACCAGTGCTAGTACTGCATGGCTATGTTAGAAATATTATAACTTTCAATCTCCTATACGTGTTTCCAAATGTTTTGCATGTTAAGGGAGTATCATTTCTTACTCTCTAAGCAGCTCACAATAATTGAGGAAGAACTCTAAAACTGAGAAGTCAAAATGGAATGTCATAGTGCAATGCTATGCGACAATTAAAAATAATCACATGGTAATATGCTCCCAGAATACTATTAGGGGGAAAAACAGTGTCCAAATCCATAGTTTGATGCTACTGACATATAAATTTTGTTAAAGTTAGTAATAATTATAAACACATGGATGCATAGACTCATATTTCCCCAGGGTGGGAGTGGAAGGGAACTCTATGTGCCAAAATGTTACGTCTGTTTATCACCACTTAATGAAATCCATGACTACACCTTTTTCTTTCTTTCTGTATTGTCTATCGTTCAATGGATGCTTTTACTTTCATAATTTAGAATGTTCAACTCTAAAGACAATTAATTTAAACTTTATTTAAATCTAAATAAATTTCAGAAATGTGGTAAATTTCAGAAATATGGCATCTGTTTTTGCCCACTTCCTACAAAGAGTGTGTTAAAGTTAGAGTGCTATCTAATTATGGCTAATTCAAAGATAAATTTAGTTTTATTTCCACGTTTGTTACTGAGGGCTTCCCAGGTGGCACCAGCAGAAAAGAATCCACCTGCCAGTGCAAGAGACACAAGAGCTGCAAGTTCAAACCCTGGGTCAGGAAGATCCTCTAGAGGAGAAGGAACTGGCACCCATCCCAGTATTCTTTTTTGGAGAATCCCATGGACAGAGGAGCCGGGCAGGGTACAGTCATGGGGTCGCAAAGAGTCAGACACAGCTGAGCACCTGACCACAGCACTTCTGTTATTGAATTTGGTTTTGAAAGGAGTATACTTTTCAATCTTTGTGATTATCAATTTAGAACAGATCAAATATAAAATTTGATTTAAGCTCTGCAGTCAAAATCTAGGCTAGATTCTTTACTTTCTTTTCTAAAGCACAGTACTTCTAAGATCAGAGGATACAGATGACTTCTTTCAAGAGAGGTTATTTATATTTTTCTCCTTTTGTATTAACCATGAAGTAGTATTTGGATGAGCCCTTGTCATATGGACTTGAATGAAAAAGATATTTTATTAAAATGTAAAGTGAGGTTACCTTCTGTTCTATCCCAAACAACAAAAAATCAAAATTAAGCTACTCTAAGAAACAGGACATTTGCAAAATCTTCATTCTCCAGCATTTGGATAGTATTTAGCTCAAGTATTTTGATACCATTTGCCAAGGAAGAAACCGAGAACACAAAAATGCTTGCTAGGGTATTTTTCTCTTTCTTTTTCTGCTTAGATTTCTCATCCATAATACATTGGATTGATTCTTTTGTTGGTAGTTTAATATCAGGGTAGTTCACAAATTTTTTCTCTAAGTCTCTTAGGATAAATAAAGTGTCAACACATGCATTTCTAATTAATGCACTAATTAATTTCTAATTAATGCACTTTTAATTAGAAATGCACCCACATTTCTAATTAATAAGATGTTTATTTTACACTAATAGCATGAAATAAAGAGTGGAATTTCATATGATTATGTCCATTGGGTAGTTGCCGTCTCTTGAGTTTTTGTTATTTGCAGAGTTATATTACTGTAATTTGAAATCAATGCAACTAGAATTAATTTAAAAATTCTTATGGAGAAATTTTCATTTAGTTTAATTTTGCATTTTTCTTACTGTATTTCTCTTTACATACATAGTATATTTAAAGCCATGCTGGAAACATTTTTTGACACAATGTGGTTTTCCAGGTTGGTTAAGCTGTCTATGGAATTAGAGCCTTTTGCTGGTCCCTCCTTCTGGAAAGTTCTTTAACCAGGTATCTGTTTGATAACTCTTTCACCAACTTCAAGTCTCTAATCTTTGCTCAGCTTCACATGTGGCTTATCTTGAATATCTTATTAATTTGGTAAACTCCTTGTACTCATTTTGACCCCACCCTCACTCTCCTAATTTCCCATACTTCCATGTAATTTTCCCTTTCCCCAAAGCACTTATCAACTTTCACCATATTATATAATTTATTTCTTTCTTATATTTACTGTTAAATGTGTAATTCTTCCTCCTAGAATGCAAGCATCTTGAGGACAGGAATCTTTGTCTTTAGGGCTTAATAATACATCCTAAGAACTAAAAACACCTCCTGGATCATCACAGGTACTCAATGTCTGTTTTCTTTAAATTATTTGAGGTCAAATAAGGTATCAACGAAATATCAGCAGATTATTTCACTATTTGGGGAATGAATGCGATGTAGCCTATCCCATTGTAACTTGACTTCAAATACTGTTTCCTAGTATATTCTCTGAGCAATGATGCTAGTGTTGTCCTGGCACATTTGGATTCTGTTGAATAAGTCAAAATCATGGCCATGGACAGGTGACTGACTGCTTAATTATTTGAGGACACGAATGATCATATTACAGTCAGTTTTACTAAGCTTTCCTCTAATTCTCCTCTCCATGTGTGGAGGTGTAGGTTTTTTACAAAGGAACATCTTAATCTAAAAATATTTCTCCGCACTAAGTCTTAGACTGATAAATTACCATCTTCTCTTCTATAGGCATACAGCTGCAAGAATGAGGGGAATGAGGGGAATAAGGAACTATAAGACAGAGAGAACCATGGCTTTTCATTTCTAAGAGTGAGCAATCAGTAAGAAAGGCATGGAAGCCCATGTTTGGGAGATATTCTTTCACATCATCCTACAGTTATGGTAGAAAATGATTAACAGGAATGGAGTCAGATTAAATGATTTAACCAAGCCATAGCTACATTCTTTGAATCTGCTTAGTGTCTTGGGCTTTTGGGTGAATGAATTGTTCCAAAAGGGCCTCATTCAAGGAAATCTTAAAGAATGATCAAACAATGTAAAAAATGTATGTGACTGGCCCCAAGTAGCTGGTCTAAGCTGACACTGGGGGTTCTCACGTGTGTGTGCTGCTCAGGATGGTGTATGGGGTAAGTGCATCCTGATTAGTGTCTTGGGATGGACAGAGAGCTAATGCAGAGAGTCAGCAGTTTACAAATCTATTACCGACATCTTGGCTGAATCTGACCTTTGCAGTGCCAGAGTAGATGACTACTAGCTAGCTCCCAGGAAAGCTTATGCTTCATCTTGAATAAAATTTTAATGATGAACCAAGAGCGGAATCTATCAGTACTTATAGCCTTTCTACTATGATTTTTTTGTATTATACTGGAGTGGGTAGCCATTCCCTCCTCCAAGGGAATCTTCCCAACCCAGGGATCAAACTCAGGTCTCATGCATTGCAGGCAGATTCTTTACCAGCTGAGCCACAAGGGAAGCCCGTATTATACTAAGACAGCTATAGAAGACTATATATCTTATTTTGGGTATCTAATTTTTTCTCAGAATACATATTGCTGTCTTTATGTATTTGTGTGTGTGTGTGTGTGTGTGTGTATGTGTATCAAACACTTGAAATAGCTAAAACTCAAAAAAACTAGAGCTCTGTTAAGTTGTAAAATTTAATTGTCATTAATCCTCTTGATGAAGTCTGTTTCTTGAGATGTTCCCAACTCAGGGATCAAACCCAAGTCTCCTGTATTACAAGCAGATTCTTTACCATCTGAGGCACCATGGGAACCCCTTGAAAATACTACATTTTCCATTTAAGTCTTGAAGTTAATTCTTTCTATTTATCAGGGAATCAGTACAACAGAGTTGTTAAAGCCTAGTACTAGGGTCACCAGTCCTGAATTTTAATCCCAGCCATATCACTTACTAGCTGGATGTATGGGCAAATTACTAGCCTTACTGAGTTTTAGTTTCCTTCTTTCCTCAAAAAGGAGAATAACATCTCCCAGAGCTTTTGTGAGAGTGTGAAAATATATATTTTGTAAATTTTAGTCATTTCGTCTTCACTCCTGGTGCCCTTTCTATCTCGCTGTTTTCTTCCCTGTGTGCTTACACGGAAGGGTAGATTGTTCTGCTTTTTCATAGTTGGAAAACTATTTTTAAAAATTAATGGTGAAGCCACTCATCTGAATGTACCTTTGCCCCCAAATTTCTACTTCCTTCTCTTGGATTCTGAGCCGTTCTACTCTGAATGCAGCTTAATTCACCTCCAGTCCTTCAATTTGTGTAAATAAATTACTACTCTTCTTTTCCCCTCTCATCTATAGATATCTCTCAGGCGAAGGAAACGAACTTTGTGACTGACAAAATGGCTATAAAGCATGGGGCAGGGTAAACACATTACAGGTCTCAATAACACGTGGTCACTGTCACTTGTTGCTCCTGAACACACTCAGAAGTTCCTTGCACTCATTTCACTATTTCATGCCTCTTTTCCCGGCTCACACAATCCCACCACCTCTCTCTTCATATGGAACAGTTAGAACTTATTTATCCAGCGAGACTCAGCTTATTTATTGCTTTCCACGAATAGTTTCTTGCCCGCTACACATCCCTGCCCCCACTTCCACCCTTCAAGAAGAGATCATCTCTCTCCTGCTCTACTTTACTGTAAGCATACTTCTTACAGGCTCTTCTAAGCATGATTGTGGGTGCTGTCTATCTTTGTTCACTAGATGCTGACCTTAGAGTCCACTGCCACAGCATTGCCTCATCCATTTGTAGACAATCTCCTCTGGGTGTTTCTCGCTACAGAGCTTTATTGCCAGATATAGGATCAGCGTCTTCTGCTCTGGCCCTGACCGAATTCTAATCAGTTAATTACAACTGTCACTATTTACATTGATTATATGTGAAGTAGTATATTGTAGTGGTTTGGTAACAAATTATCTGATTGTGCATCCTAACTCTACCAATTTGTCTTTTGGTTGGTTACCTACTACTTGAGTTTGGGCAAGGTGCTTCTCTGATGTTTGTCTAAGTGTGCTCAGTCGTGTCTGATTCTTTGTAAGCCCATGGACTATAGACCATCAGGCTCCTCTGTCTGTGGAATTTTCCAGGCAAGAATACTGGAGTAGGTTGCCATTTCCTACTCCAGGGGATCTTCTCAACCCAGGGGTCAAACCCACGTCTCCTGCATTGAAAGGTGGGTTCTTTACCACTGAGCCACCAGCAAAGCCCTACCATCTCTAAATTGAGATAATGATAATACCTCCTTGCAGGGATATTGTAAAGTTTAAGTGGGAAATTCATATGCTTAGAATGCAGCCTGGCACACAGAAGCGCTAATCAAGGTTAACGCTCATATTTAAATAATAATCATAATCTAAATAATTTAAAGAAGAAACTTTTACAGTCAGTAGATCCAATTTCTTTTAAGTGTCCTAGGGAAAGATGGCCAGTATGAATGGTTTCCATCCATTTATAGACATGTTAATGTGGAGGCTCATAGTGGTTATATTCAGTTTGAGGGCATGTTCTGAAAGGCTTCTTTCCCGTATAAATTCTTCCTGACTCTCACTTCATAGGAAACAGAGATGGTGCATTTTCTGGTGAAAAGATTTCCCATGAGAGTAATTTTCTGTTTCTCTTTCAAAATGTAAATGATTTCCTTTAGGACATAGTTCTGTAATCCAGTATTATTAATAATTTGCCTGGCTCTCTCATAGTAATTTCCATACTTCTTTAAACTGGAGCTAGTTTTCTGAAACTGGGTGTAGTTTACTAACAGAGGCTCTTCTCTAAAACACCAAATTGCCCTCACTGGTGTTAGATCGCCGAGTCAAGGGAAAGCAGCGAATCTGTCTCAAAGAATTAAGGGGTTGGCTTTTCATTGATTGGCTGATTTACTTATTATACTCTGACTTCACATGTCACGGGATCAATCTCTTGAAAGTATATTAGGTCAACTCACCAAGGAATATGAAATTTTTTCTCCTTTATCTTTTTCAAGTGAATTAATAATTACTGTCCAGTCACCAAAATTACATCTCACTTGAGGTTATTTTTACTGTACTGAACTATTCTAGTGGTATATCTTGAATTAGAAACTGGAAATTTTGCTGTGAAGGGAATTTTCATGCACAGTTTAATAATTCAGCTACCTCCACCCCTGGGCAAAATAAATAGCCAGCTGAACGCTTGTTGGCAAAGTCACAGCGAATTATATTATTTGAAACTCTAAATATCCCCCAAATAAATGTTGAAATTATCTGTGGGAAAGCAAGGGGTTTGGGGCATTACAGTAATATTGCTTCCTTGCCGAATGTGCATTTTCTTCTTGGAGATCTATGGAGTTTGGTAAGTTTTTTTTTTTTATTAGGAATAATAGAAGTACACCCATTGTACTTGGGCTGCAATCACTCCTCCTGACTCTCAGCCCTTCAGCAATTCTAGGACCTGATGTTAGATGAGAAGAGTTACTCCTCTGATTCTTAAACATAGATAAATAAGTTATCTCAAATATCTAGTAAGAATTCCAAAGAGTTGGGAAACTGTCACTATTGAATTTTATCAACTAGTTGCTTTTAATTAATTTATTTTTGATCATTTGTTTTGTGTGAGGCACTGTTAGAGTCAGTTGGCATACATCAGTGAATACAACTGTCAAAGATAACTGCCATTGTAGAGGTTGGATTCCATTGTGGGAAGGGGGTGGGGTTAAGGAAAGAGATAATGAATGATAGACCATTCCATGCCATTAGTAATTCTTCTGGTATGTTAGAAACCGATATATACTATGGGAAAGGAGACTGGGGAAAAGTGAATCCAGAGTAAGGAAAGAGGTTGTAGCCTAGGGAGATTTGGGGTGAAATGGTTTTGCCACAGAAATGGTACGTAACACACCCATGTGGGGAAGTGGTGGAGTGGGGAGAGTAAAGCTGCACAGAGCTCGATTTTCAGCACAGAAGTTTCTGGCCTTGTCTCTCAGTGCTAGAGATGAAATAAATTATAAAGGAAATGATACTGCCCAGGCTCAGATCCTGTGACATCCTCTCTAATTGAAACTCTTATGGGTAGCATGTTTCCCATTAGTTGTCCCAGTCCACAGAGGATGGAGAAAGAAAGCATTGAAGAGATACGCAGTTCAATTCAACAAGCACTTAGTCATACATTTTATTTACCCAGAATGACTTTATTCAATTTCAGTGATACAAAGATGCAGACGTTCTTAAGGCCCCTCAGCTATGTTGTAAGATGAACCACAGATGAATGAATATAAAAGAAAAATATGTGATGTTGCTAAGCAAAGGTTGTATATACATTCACATGTGGAAGAGAAATACTGTAATCTGGAGTTAGCCCAGGGCTTTCTGGAAAAATGAGATCAAGGTTAGACCTTTGCAAGCTTGAGTGTGGTAGTGAAGCAAGTGGGAGTAATCCGGGAAGGGCCACAGTATCCCAAGACACAGAGGTAGAAAAGTCAGAGCTCCTGGGTTAATTAAGGGAGAGAAATCTGGCCAAGGGACTTCATGACCAGGAGTAATGAGCCCCTGGACTAATAGAAGGATTTCCACACTCAGTGTCCCCAATGAGGGGGATCAACACCTATATTAGACAGACTGCTACAGCCTTCCTAGGGACTCAGACTTGGACAGGAGGAGTCTAGTTACAGGGGTGATTCCATTACATTTTACCTTAGTAAAGTGGAGACAAAGGATAATATCTCCAAAATACAAAAAAGATGTCTTCCTCTCTTCTGTTACATGGATATGTCCTCCCAGTCTCTAAGTATGGCCTAACTTAGGCCACTACGGTGGTCATAGGCTTTGAGCTTGAAAAACAGGGACCCCGCTGAAGACACGGGAGAGGGGGATCGTGTTAGAAAGAAGGCACCCCCAGGATGCGTGTTCACTGCTTATACTCAGCAGGCTGCCTCATGACCTCTCCCCCTGGCAACACCTGCACTCTGTTCCCATGGGCAGCCCGGAGAGGTTGGCACTCGGAGGCCCAGAGAACGTCAGCTCCCATGGATGAGCTATGTCCACGTGTAAACCAAGATTTGAGGGAGGGACAGGGTGAGGTGGGGGGGCTGACACTTTTTTAGACCGTTTCCTCTGGTTCCTCAAGTCGGGCCCTCATCTGGTCCCACTCCCAGGTTTTGGACAGATGCTGGATCCCTGATGGCAGTCTCAGCATGCTTCCCCCACACCCCCGCGCCGTGGAGCCTGCTTCCCTCGCAGCAGCCGCTAAGACCCGGAGGGGTGGGATTCCACTTTGAAACTCGGTGCGTGCGGCGCGAGGGCCAGCACCGGGCATGCTCAGTCGCCGCGGCGCGGTGGGGCTGCTGCTCCTACAGCTCTGGCCCCGGGCTCCAGGGCTGGCTCCGCCCACCTCCTCCCCCCGCCGCCCCCCCGCGGCTGCGGAGCTTCCAGAAGGCCGAGCTGTAGCGGCTCCCCGCGATCTCGGCCCCCGCCCAGCGCCGCCCGGCTTGCGGCCGCCTCCCACTCCTCTTCCTCCCCTCCTCTCTTAAGGTGGAGAAGCTGGTGCTTGCTTCTGTTCGCGCCACACACCGCTCTGCCAGCCCCAGCCCAGGACCTGCGAATGCCTCCCGGAGACCAGAGGACTCTCGGCGGGGGCTCTTTCCAACACCACTTTGCCTGAAGTGGGGTCGTGGCGGAGTTGCTCCTCCGCCACTCAATGCAAAGCACTATGCGGAGAGCGGTCGGCTTCCCTGTGCTGTGCCTGCTTCTTAGTCTTCACGCTGCAGGTAAGGGGTTGCCCGGCAGAGCTGTGGATGCGCCAGGAGACTGCACATGCTCCAGGACTCTAGGGAAAGCTGGCTTCGCGAGGAAACCCTTAGAAAGGCAAAGCAGGACAGTGCTGACACGGTAGGGGCGAGGGAGTCCTGCACCTGTTGGAAGACGGAGGCCGAAAACTTAAGCTAAAATCAGCCCGTGATTTTTCCTGACCTCGTATGAACATTTTCAATGCGAATACAGGTTTGCTTCCTCCACCCCTCCCCTCCATCTAGACTCCCAGATTTTGTTTCTAAGCTCCGCACTTGACTGCCCGTTTTTCAGGAGGCTGACAAGACTCCCTACTGGATGTACTATTTTCTACTGCAGCGGCTACTTCCGTAAGGTCTCTCGGTTTAGCGAGAGCTCACAGGGATCCATTGGCTGTAACCTGATGGACCACATCTCTGCCCCAAAGATCGAAATACACGGTTCCCATTAACGATGCCACTCCAGGCTCCTTTGGCCCCAGCTCTTGTCCGTCGAATTTTCTAAACCAATAAGACGGACGAAAGCTTTAAAATAGGACTCTCTCGTCTCTTTCAGCATCATGGTCAGGTTCCGAGGGCACAAGACAGAAAACCAATCACTGTTTCAAAGCGGACAACCGCAGGGTAGGCACTGTCCCTGGGACGGGTTTGATGAGGTATAGAAAGAAATGACAGTGAGACTGATTCCCGGATATAAATATAGTTGATATCAGAACCAGTATCAGGTTTCGTTTGGAAGCAAACCTTAGGAAGTACCTGGGGAATTGTACATAAAATGTCGCTATAGATCCTGCTTTTTGGATACATGCAGCCTCGATCTGATACAGGGACTTGCTGGACTGAATCCTTTATCATTTTTACGCACACATGAACCAAAATAAAATATGGTAGAGAGATTTTGGGAGCCCTACTGCGACAGCAGTTGTCCGTGCAGTATCCCTGTAGCAATCAAAGAACAGGTATTTTCCCCGAGTTTGCCTGTCATCCAATCACACGTATTCATTCATTTTTCCAAGCAATATTTTATTGAGTATATACTACAGTTCAGAGATAGTGCATGAAGATAATGGATATAAAATTGCAATTTTGGGGTATCTTTTAGAAAGAGTGTGGGTGAGTCCTTTTCTGTGTAGGCAATTGTGAGAGTGAAAGATGGTACTTCCTTATTTCTAGCTAATGCTATTTTAATGTATTGTGAATCTCTTGAACAAGTAATGTATAGGAACATTCAGGCTATAATTAAGTACCCATGTTAATTGTTATAATTATGATGTTATATTGTGGAATTTTCAGTAGTTCTTTAGCACTTTGAAAACCGGGATGTAGCTATGACATGGTCATTAAATTATTTGCAAACAGTTGTAGTAAATCCTTTTATTACTGCATACAATTCTTTAATGTCAAAATATGAGATGAAAACATACACATTGGGTTGAATTTTATTTACATTATTGTTTAATTATAGCCCTGAGACAAATAGCTATTACCAAAAATATCCTCAGTTCCTATCAAATTTAGGAATGATTTGAACTGATCTATGAAAAATATTAGTGTTGTTATTTTTAAAACTAATATATAACATTTCTAAAGATAACATTTTATGTATCTTGAGTAATTATAACTTAAAAGCTATAAATAACCTTAAAATGAAGCAGGTGGAAAACATTTATAAATTTGTTGTGGATGAACATTTGGGATGAGGAAATAGAGGACTTCTGTTCATCAAAAGAGAAACCTAGAAGTCTGTAGCCCTAGATTATACCTGGAGCTCTGCCAAAGGGTGTATTACCAAGACAAACCAATCCAACTCTACTTTGACTTCTTAATTTGAGGGGAAAAAAAAAGGAAGATGATTAATCAATTGAATTTAGTCACAAGGCATTGAAGGCTATCTCCAGATTTCAGTTGTAAGATGCCATATAGAAATTAATTACATTCATATTTTTAATGTAGTGCTTTTGATAGGTGTTTTTTCCCCAGCAGATTGCAAGTTTAATATTGTGGTTGTCTTGCCAGTTTCATTTTGAATGCATTTTAATTTAAACAGCAATTTGTGGGTCACAAGCTGTCATCAGATTAAAATTCATCACAGTTATCTAAATAACATTGTTAGGACTTTTCATTAGAACTGAGACGAATCAGCTTTCTTGATCTCAGCTCCTGTAGATTTGGGTAATAAAAAGGTGAGTGAGTGGAAGGACAAAGATCAAGAAGTCAGTGATAGTCTCTACTTGTTGAATGTCTCATTTGGCTTCTCTTACAGAAAGCTCTCCTCTCAGGGGGAAAGTGGGCTTTATAAAGAAGGAGAATGAATTCTGTGTAGTCAAGCCTCTTTGGCTGAAAAGCTAATTGATCTGTTTTGTTGTGCCCAGGGTAAGCTGGCAGAACTAATGATAGGTTAGACCTCTTTCAGGATGGGAGAAATTGGCTGCCAGGATGTAAGTGCTCTTCGTAGCTATACTAAAAACTGTTAACTTCCATAGTCATTCTCCTAATGGTAAAGTAGCAAACTGTTTTCACCTTGAGTACCCTCTCCAACTGTTTGGTCATGATCGCCTGAGTCACTATGCAAAAAAAAAAAACAAAACATTCTGACCAACCCTGAGTTCTGATGACTTAACAGGGAAAAGTATTGCGATCTGTTTGCAATGTCTATGGGAGCAAAAAGAGGAAGAGGGGTACAATGTTGTGTAATTAACATCTCTAGAGAAGATAACTGTAATGAATTACTGAGCATGGAGTTTATCAGAGAACCTGGACTCAACTCTATCCATGGCAGCTGATTTTTGTAGACCTTCTTAACAGAAAAAGTGATAGTTATTGTTCACCCAGCTGCTTACTACACAGGTGAGAAAACTATGATTCAGTAACTAGTAGATATTATTACTTTAAAGTGCCAGTTAACAGTATAGTCAGGGTAAAAAGCCCATGTTTCCAGGCCTGTGATTGCACTCTATGTAAAATCCTACACTCTTTGGGAGGCTACCATTGAGATAGTGGTGCCAGATTCTTTTCCCCTAATTGTCCTCATTCCTTACACCTCTGTGAAGCAACATAATGTATCAACGTCACTAGAAAAGACCACTTTAGGAATATCGAGGAAGGCAACTACAAGGTACTCAGTGATTCAGATGGTAAAATAATTACGTGGAAGAGCCACAGGTAGCTTATTTCCTTCAGTGTTTCTTCTCTTTCTTTGCCCAAAGAACTATGGGAGATTATATTTATTGATAATATTTTAGTTACAAAGGAGTAAATGTCTTGGGGTATCTTGAAGATTCTCATGGGAAAGCTTTCTTTTTCCTAGAGAATGTCTTGCTAAAAAAACACAAGTTGATCTCAATGCATTACTCTCTCTTCGAGCTCTGGAAATGGTTCTTTCAAATTTCTGTATGGTTCTTACTACCTGCTTTTCTGAATGACACAGAGACTACTTTCAATGTATATTCTGATGATGCTTCTGCATTCTCAGAGAAGTGCCTAGTCTTCTAGTCTTTGAGAAGCAAGAGTTCCTGTGATGGAACTAAGAGGATCAGGGAGGTCATTGGCAGAAACCCCATACTCAAAAGAAAGGGTAGGAACTTCCCTGGTGGTCCAGGGGTTAAGAATCTGCCTTGCAATACAGTGAACATGGGTTCAATCGCCGGTTGGGGAGCTGAGATTCCACATGCCATGAAGCAACTAAGCCATGCACCGCACTTACTGAAGCCTGTGTGCTCTAGAGCCCCTGTACTGCAGCTAAGACCCAATGCAGCCAAAATAAATAAATAAAATATTTTTTTAAAAGAAAGGGTAGACAGATAGGAAAATGATATTTTAAGATATCTTTTCTCAATGAAGAGTCCCTTAGAGTTCCAGAATCAGTTTTTCACTCAACATAGTTCTTAACACTGGCCAGGGGTCTGCTCTATTCTCTCCCATATTACCTCTCTGATATCTCTCTGCTTTCCTCTTTTTTGTCTCTCTCCAGCTACAGTGGTCTCCTCCCTATTCCAAGAAGACACCAAGTGCTTGCCCATCCTCCCCAAAAGTTTTACTTCTTTGCCTGAACTATCCTTTCTCCATATTTCCATGGCTCAATCCCTCAATTTTCAGTCTTTGTTCAAAGATTACTTTCTCAGTGAAGCCCTCATTGACTATCCTAATTAATATTTCATCACCCCTCAAATCTTCCAATACCCTTCCTTGATTTATTTTTATTATTAATTGTATTGAAATATAGGTGATTTACAATGATGTGTTGATTTCCGCTGTATAGCAGAGTTCCTCAGTAACTCATACAGATACTCTTTTTCATATTCTTTTCCATTCTGGTTTATCACAGGATATTCAACATGTATAGTTATAGTTCCCTGTGCTATATAGTAGGACCTTGTTGTTTCTCGATTCGATACATACTAGTTTGCATCTGCTAATTCCAAGCTCTCAATTCTCTCCCCCTTGGCAACCACAGATTTGTTCTCTATGTCTGTTTCTGTTTCCTAGATATGTTCATTTGTGCCCTATTTTAGATTCCACATATAACCCCTGATAGCTCAGTTGGTAAAGAATCTGCCTGCAATGCAGGAGACCCTGGTTCAATTCCTGGGTCAGGAAGGTCCACTGGAGAATGGATAGGCTGCCCGCTCTAGTATTCCTGGGCTTACCTTGTGACTCAGCTGGCGAAGAATCTGCCTGCAATGTGGGAGACCTGGGTTTGATCCCTGGGTTGGGAAGGTCCCCTGGAGAAGGGAAAGGCTACCCACTCCAGTATTCTGGGCTGGAAAATTCCATGGACTTCCATGGGGTCACAAAGCGTGGACACAACTGAGCGACTTTCACTTTCACTTTTCATAAGTGCTATCATGTATTTGTCTGTTTTGTTTCCTGCTATTTCTATAGCAGATCCTGCCCATCCTAGCACTGGGAGAGGAGCAGTGCCGGGCATAAAAGCTACTAAAGATTAGACAAATACATTGAATAAATAAAAACAACACAGTAATATTTCTAGTCTCCTCTTTTTGCATTTAATTTCTTCTTGGCACTCATGCAAGGCACCTACTCAACTTAGCCACTTCCAGAATGGATTTCAGCAGAGCTCATTTACCCAAAAATTAAGTTGCTCCCCAGAAGTCTCACATACCCAGGGGACATACAATCTCAAGCAGACTTTGCTACTTTGGGAAATGAAGAGCAACTGGGGATGGGCTTTAACTATCGATGAATTCAGTGGCAAAGTCCTTCCAACTGATTGCCAGATGCTGTAAGAGCCCAAATGCCTTGTTGGTTGGCTATATTTTTAATTCTTTGTAAAATGCTTTATACCTGTGGGAATGGCTATGATAATGTCTGCATCTTTAGCACTTAAGAAGATAGATGTATGTATATTTGAGACCACACATTCCTAGAACCACGGAGACTGCTTATTCTATTGGAAATGACACCCTGACTAGCACGTTGTAAAATTGTGGATTGTATTATCCACAACCCAGATAATGATGAATGTATTATCTATCATTCAGACTTCTTCTCTGTTTCTCATCTACTTTTCTATCAACTCGAATCTTTTTTTCTTAATTTTAAATTTATTTATTTTTTGATTGAAGGGTGATTGTTTTACAGGATTGTGTTGGTTTCAGCCAAACATCAACATGAGTAAATCATAGATAAACATATGTCCCCTCCCTCCTTCCCATCTTCCCTATCCCACTCCTCTTGGTTGTTACAGAGCCCCAGTTTGAGTTCCCTGAGTCATACAGCAAATTCCCCAAACTCTAATTATGGTTCCATATAGTTAAGGTGGTAATTTATCTTTTCCTTATCAATGAATATTGAGATTAGATTGAATCTAACTTTGAAAATTCTTCTCATTGATTCCCATGGATAGCCACTGGTTTCCTCAATAGCTTCTCTCTTATCTAACTAGTCATTTCTCAGTTGCACTTTTAGGTCTTTCTCTGAGCATTCTTTAATAGGTTAGTGCTCTGTAGAATTTATGTGTCCTAGGTCTTTTTTTCTCTTTTATCCCTGTATACTTTCTCTGTGGATGTTTACATCCAGGCCTACATAGCAAAGTTGAAATGCATATTTCTATCTCAGATATTTCTCCTGTTCTCCAGTCCTATCACTACAATTTTCTAGGAGTCATTGGAGATCCCACAAGTATCAGGAATCTGGCTGTTAATGCTCAGCACTTCCCATAACAACTTCTTTTATTTCTATATATTCTATCATTGTGAATAACATGAGAGTCCCCCACAGTCACCCAAGCCTGGTACAACTGGGAAAAAGCATACTCGATCACATTCTCACTTTGTATTCTCTAATACAGCCATTTCCTTTTCTCTTAGGGTAAACTCAGACTCATTAGCATGGGGAAGTCTTTTACTATCAGGTATTTCCCAACTCCATCCTTATTTCCTATCATCATGTTCTGCTTTGCCCACTGTTATCATACCAAAAGCAAATTTCACTGGTTTGCCATGCCTCTCATCCTTTTCACATACTGTTCTATTTATTTTAAGTATCCAACTCTGCTTCATTTTCTAGATAATTTTCCTCCAACTTTAAATCATAGTTGAGCATTGCCTACTTTGAGAACCCTTCCTCAAACCCCATCTCATCCAAGTAGCTTTCCTAGGTTTTCCTTTGAGGCCCTGTGTATTTCACTATTAATGCTCTTAACCTGAGTTTTTTGGTTTTTTTTTTTTTTTGAGGACAACAAGAGAATTGTAGCTTTTATCTCTGTATACTAATAATATATTAATAGAACTGTGCTTGTTATCCAGTATACCATCAATAAATGTTGCACCCAATAAATATATTCAGGAGGTATTTGGCAAAATAAATTTTGATTAATTTATATTTACAAAGAGATTATATCTCACTTTCATGATCATAAAGAGTAGAATTGACTTTACTACTGCCCTTTCAATCAAATGTATGTTTACTGGTTACAAAGCAGTGGAAATGGGACAGAATAGCTTTCATTTAAACATATTCTGTTTAAGATAAGTTTGTGTTCTGTGAGCATGAGGCTTATTCTAGTGGTGTTGTGTGCTGAACTCCTCCTAGATGGATAGACATTCCTATATGATTTTCTAGTACTACTTTAGGATGGGAGTGAGATGAATGTGTTCATTTTAAAGAGAGAAAAGAATTAGACAAGATACATAACATGATAGCTGTGCATTAAAGGATGGACCCAGAACCCCTAATTAATTCTGATTACTGATCAGTTATCTGAAATAACAAACATGAGCCACCTACACATTTAAAATCAGGTAGGAGTTTGAGGCAGTGGGTTCAATAAGCAGAAATAAAAAATAATCTAACCTTCCTTTGCTCCCCCTGCCAAAATCCAAACCATCACAGAAAATTTCTGAGTATTGGATGGTTTTATACAATTTTTCTCTTTTTTATGTATAGATAAAGTCTTTATTAAACCTTTATGGGAGCTGTGCTTTTACTTGAAGAATGGAGAGTGGTTGATGAATAATAAAAATGTCACTTCTGAGATGATGGGGTCACACATCAAAAACTCATTTATTGCCATTATTATTAGTGATAACATGGATGTTATGTTTCATGGTAAATATATTGTTAAATCTCTTAAAAGCTGTTTGTAAAGTCTAGTTCAAAAGGTAGAGAAAGCCATTTTTCCCTCTAAAGATCCTACTTGGCCATAAATGCATTCTTCATCTTCAAAGCACTTACAAATGCTGACACACTTAGTGTAGCTTTGATATTTCTCAACACGAAGGATTTTAACAGCTTGAAACATTTTAATGGTGAAATATTATTTTAAGATCAGGTTTCCTAATTCCTGTTCACCAAACAATGTAGCTGTAAGTGTCTACTATTGAGATATTTGCCACAGAATGACAATTAGCAAATCTATGTTGTGAATAGTAGCACTTTCCATTTAGATACTTTTCTACTTATAATGACAATCTAGACTTTTCTCATAATCAAACCTTATTTGATTTGATTTTATTAAGATGTTGATATGCATGAAAATTTCAACCACAGGGACCAACAACAAAACAAAACTGTTTACCTGAAACAGCAGTCTAGATCAATATGTCTAATTACACTGAAGTAGATGCCAAGTTCAGTAGGAGCTTGAACTATTTTCTGTCTTAGTTCGGACGTGAAGCAACGTCCATTTACTGACTTAAATGTGCAGAAGAGCTTAAGACAGCCTAAACTACTGTTTCTTTGAAAAAGAGCAGTGAATGAGCACAGAGTAAGAGTGTCTCACAGTGATTTACTGGCCTATGCAGCAACATGGACAGAGTAAAACTCCTCTGCTATTTCGCTACAGTAGTGATGCAATTCCTGACGGAGGCTGGAGGGGAAATGAGGCGATGCGCATAACTACACAAGGTCAGCTCCCAGTACTGGGATACTTTCACTTACCTGGGGAAGAGGCTCAATACAAACTATGCCAAATATTATATCATGATGAGTTAGTCCACAAGGCCATCAATCTATAAATATAAATTTATAGATTGTGATTTTAAAGTAATTCACTTTCTTGGTCTCTTGTTGATTCAAGACAGTATTTTTATTCTCCCTGGAAGAAAATGAAATAGCTTAAGCAGAAAAGTTAAGAGAAAATTGAAACAAAGGAGAAAATGCCATATTTTTAGATAATGCTTAGCAGAATACTGTAGCAGATAAGAGCGTGTATATGGTGATCAGTTTCAAATCCAGGCGTCGTCACTTACTGTCTCTCTGGTGGCTTAGTCCCTAAGTTGTGTCCGACTCTTGCAACTTCATGAACTTAAGTTCCCAAGGCTCTGTCCATGAGATTTCCCAGGCAAAAATACTGAAGCAGATTGTCATTTCCTTCTCCAGGGAGGATCTTCCTGACCCAGGATTTGAACCTGGGTCTCCTGCATTATAGGCCAATTCTTTCCCAACTGAGCTATGAGGGAATCCCTACCATCTCTCTATAACTTGGAGTAAATTGCTTGATCTTTCCACATCTCAATTTCTTCTTTTAAAAATGGAGACCATGTATTATAGAGTTGTTGTTGTGTGTTAAATAGGATAATGTGATGTAAAATAGACTGTGCTGTCTTAGTAAGTGCCATGTAAGTGTTAGGTGTTATTTGACTAGGGCTGGGAGAGGTCAGATGCTAAATGATCAACCGATATCTTGGAGCAATTTCTCATTCTTTTTGTATTTGAGCCAATGCTAGAGAAGTATACATGTGCAAGAGAGATTCTGGATCCCAATCTCTTTTTCAGTTGGATCTTGTCTGCATAATTCCTCTCTCTTTGGTCTGAGCCTTACTAAGCAGGTCTGTGATGGATTTTGAAGCTTCAAAGCATCCACCTGTTTCTTCTGGCCACTGAGAGGCTGAAGAGAGCCTGGCCAGGCCCAGGATGTCAGATCTCATTCTCCTAGTCCCTCTTCAACACCCCACACCAAACCCCTCAATAAAATAGTTTAACATACTTCTCCTCCTCCAAATTCAGCTCTCCCCTAAGTCTCCTAATGCCTTACCTATAAGCATCTAAATGTATTATCTATCTATCATGTCTTCAGCAAATTCTTAAAGTGAATATATTAGTAAAATGCAAATTTCTCTTGGGCTTACCTCATGGTAATTGAAAATAGATAACCTTTTCACCTTTTCCTAAACACCATAGTTCTGACATATCTAGTTCTTATTTCAGCTTAGCAGATAGCCCAAACTTGTCCTCGGAGCTGCCTCCCTAACTAGTCTCACTGGCACAGATGCAGAGTGAGAAGTTCAGACGTGTGACCAAGGCTGCAACTCATAGCTCTAAGAACCTCTTTTAGGACTGCTGCTCTCGTAAGGCTTCTCCTCTACTGACTGACTGACACTCTCCTGCTCGCTATCTGTAGCCTATGGAACTTCTAGATCACTGGGCTCCAGGTCCACATGGAAGGCTGCCCATGGTTCTGTGGGCACTGGAGAAGTTAAAGGGAAAGCAAGGAGGGACATGGAGACGGGGAGACATTTTATTGGGGATTGTCAAGCACAGCCTTCGCCTGTTCAAGGGACGACTCATCACTCCCTAACACCCAGACCTTGCTTCCCAGCCCCACTTGATCTAAGGATTCTATCCTGCTGATTTTATCTCAGGTGACCTACCATGTATAGCTCCAGTCTGGCTCCCTGGGAGAGCTGCAACCCATCAGAAAAATCAGAATTCAACTATGGAAACTTTTTCATGGTGCTAACCTCCAATATGCGAAGTTATGTTCTTGGTGGGTTGGCTGTTTCAGTGCCTCTGAACACTCCATGGCAGTTAAGAAGCTCCCTAGGAGAATTCTCACAGGTTCTCACAGGTCTGGTACAGTTGGGCAGGGCTCTTGGCATTCCTGGGTCCCTCTGTATCTCCAGAGCATCAAGATTCCCCCCAGGTGTCCACTGGTCTTTTCTGAGTGACTTATTTCCTCAAAATGGGAGTGGCTGATTCTTAGAGAGCTTGGATTATAACATTTATCAGGTTGTTTGTTATTCCTAAATCTGAACATTAACTGAAGCTATGAAAATATAACAGAAGGGTCTCCTCTCTAGATATACATTGGATTTATAGGGAAGAGACAAATAGATTTCATTATAAGAAAAGAAGGAAAATACAAATGACTATTTCCTAAATTCCTGTGATGTGCTAAGTGTGAAAGTTAGTTGCTCAGTCATATCTGACTCTGTGTGGCCTCATGGACTACAGCCCAGCAGGCTCCTTTGCCTGTGGAATTCTCTAGGCAAGAATACTGCAGTGGGTAGCCATTCCCTTCTGTTGAAACCAGGTCTCCTGAATTGCAGGCAGATTCTCTACTGTCTGAGCCACTAGGTCTGTTTAACCCCTATGACATACTAATCTCTATCCCAAATGCTTTCTATAGTATAATCATCTCACCCTTTAGGATAGAAAGTTTGTTTGAAATGGTATGCTTGTGCTACAGAAACAGCAAAAATATACTCTAATTCATGTAGCAGAGTAAAAATAGAAAAATTAAGCTCTAGAATCTGACTTCCTGGGCTTGAATCCCATCTCTGCTATTTGCTGTTTAAATTCCCTGTGCTTCCCTTTTCTTATCAGAATAAAAGGCTAATACCATGGTAACTACCTCATAGGGTGGTTTAAGGATTTAAGGAGCTAATTCATAAGGCCCACAGCATGGGGCTGGAACACTGCATATATTCAATGGCAATAGTTGTGAGAATTATCATATTAGCATTTGAAAACTTTCATTGGTCCTATATTTCAGGTTCCATACTTGAAAAGGAAAAAGTGTGCATATTGCTGCTGCTGCTGCTAAGTCGCTTCAGTCGTATCTGACTCTGTGTGACCCCATAGACGGCAGCCCACCAGGCTCCCCCGTCCCTGGGATTCTCCAGGCAAGAACACTGGAGTGGGTTGCCATTTCCTTCTCCAATGCATGAAAGTGAAAAGTGAAAGTGAAGTCGCTTAGTCGTGTCCCACTCTTAGCGACCCCATGGACTGCAGCCTACCAGGCTCCTCCATACATGGGATTTGCCAGGCAAGAGTACTGGAGTGGGTTGCCATTGCCTTCTTGACTATCGCCCATTAAAAAGAAATTCACTCTGAAGCCTTCTTTTGTGAAGAGTCCCTGCCATGAACATCTAATTTTTGTACCTCCATTAAAAAGAAAATACTAGTAAACTTTTGCCTTGTGAATTAAAAATTGCTCATAACTAGTAAGCTAGTGTTGGAAGCAATGAATGCTGTTTTCCAAACTGGAGAACATAAGAGAAAAATAACTCCATAGCCACCAGAGGTGCTGCAATTATGGGCAACCTCTGGTAAAGACCTTCAGTCTTAGGTTTGGGGTAGAATTTGTAGTATCACCCCTCCTGCTGTCTCACTCTACAAACTACCTGAATTCACAACATCCAACAGGAGCCAAAATATCCCACTTCTAATGTTGAACCTTCTGCATGTCCACGGACACCTTGCAAACTCTGTGAATTGCATGGTTCGCATATTCCACTGTGAGAGCCTTGCCCATATACCTTTGAGGTGTGTATGTGGGAGGGGAGGGAGTGGGCTTCATGAAATCAGAGTTGCTATATATGCATTCTGTGGATCAAGCAACCTACCTCCCCTAGCGTTAAGTTCTGCTGAGTCGACCATAAATTCACCATGGGTACAGACTGTGCCTCCAAACCAGTCCTACCCTGAGCCTGAAGCAAAAGTGCTTTGGGTCTCCCATACCTCAGCCTAAGGCATCACCCCCGCTGGTGGCAGCCCCTTCCCTTCCCCCAACCCTGCCCTTGACATCTTGAAGCTCACTCTCTGGAGCTCTGTGCTCAGGCTGAATCTCAACCTCTTGCCTTCTCCTTCCTCTCCACCCCAATGAAAGTGTGTTCTTCTTACTTCGCATTTCAAGAGGGGTCTCTCCTCCACTAGCGCTATTTTAGGAAAGATGTGACGCAGTGATCTACTCCTGATAAAAATAGCTGTTAACTGTATGGTCTTTCCCTAGCAAATGTTCATTTTTTTCAAAGAACAGTGAAAAAAAAAAGCAGTGTCTGCTGAGAAAGCAGTACCTTTGACCAGTGGTGTTAATTTCAAGTGATGGATGAAGGGACCAGGACAGGATGGAGTAGAGGTGTTGACCTGAAGGACCTACCAAGTGCCCTGTGCTCCTCAAATCCCTAAATACAGGCAGAGGAGACCAGGACAAGATTTCTTCAAGTGGCCACCATGGACCTCCTTTCTTACTCTCTGTAGTATCATTACTGGGGCTTCCCAGGTATAGCTAGTGGTAAAGAACCTGCCTGCCAATGCAGGAGACTTAAGAGACATAGGTTTGATTCCTGAATCAGGAAGATCTCCTGAAGGAGGGCATGGCAAGCCACTCCAGTATTCTTGCCTGGAGAATCCCATGGACAGCGGAGCCTGGTGGGCTATAGTCAACGGGGTCATAAAGAGTTGGACACGACTGAGCGACTGAGCACAGCACGGCACAGTGTCATTACTATGAAAATATTGTAATTTTTTGATCTGTTCTAATATTCATTTTGCTATTTTTAAATATAATTCCTAATCTACTATGAGAATTATTCTTAAAACAGATATTTTTCTTTCCCTTGCAATTGAAGTACAGCTTTCAAGTCATTTGGAGAATTCTGCTATAAATAAGATGATAATAGTTTATAATCTCTATATTTATAAATACCAATATTTTAAATGCTTGCATAACAATGAGGCATAAAAATTACATTTTACAAGTGTATTTAGAGCTTTATCACTCTATAAATGCATATGGAACTCAATTTCTATGATTTCTGCAGAGGCTAGTGTTACTTAGCTTTCTAGCTGTATGATCATTTTTCCTCACTTCTGCATTTCCCAAGAGGGCGTATCTTGATGAAGATCTTCTCTTAACTGCTGTGTAGAGTTGAAGAGATAGTAGCTTTCACTCTTGTCAACCTCTCCTCCAAGCATCTTTCAACTCAGTTCTTCAGGAACTGGGGAGCATCTATCTGCTTCTGTTGAGCCAATATAAATCTCACTTCCTCCAGCAGAGTCTGAGGCCATGGTCTTAATCTCATTTCTTTATGACTTCTGTCTAGTCACACTGCCCCAAGGGTGCTGCCCGAATTGTATTAAATTTCACTCTGTAATACTGATTTATCAGATGAAACATATGGCTACTAAAGCTTGGCAAAACCCAGGAAACATGAAATCCTTTCATTATAATTTTACCACCGGCACGTGGCACACAGTGGATATTTGCTGAAATGACTGTCCATTTCTGTGGCTTCCAGATAGAGTTTTCTGTCATGCAGCTCAACTTTGGATGGAAGAGTTAAATAGGAAGAATGGAGGGACTCCCAGAGTAGTTACAGTGGGCTCTAAGTGGGAGTAGGAACCATGTTAGTTCTAACAGGATATTTGAGGAAATATGAAGGAGTGTTTATATCAAAGAACATGCAGGAAAAGCTGACAAGATGCCTTAATAAAAATCTTTCCTTATTGTGGTAAGATTCACGCCCTTTCCTACATAGAAAAAAATAGAAGCAGTTCTCTAAAAATAAGACTAGTTACTGTGGGTTTTTTTTTTTTTTAATTTTTATTATTGATATGCTAGACATATCACTGGCCAAACACTTGAAGCATTTAAATAATGTTAGGAGAAGACATAGAGTTTCCTCATGGAATTATGTTTTTATATCTTAAAGACTAGGGCATAAACTAGATTTTAGGAAAAAACATTTCTGGAAGGGAGTGCTCTTTTGGTAACAAGCTCCTTTACCAAAAGGGAGGGCCTTTTGGTAAATCATGGTAATCATGGGAGGGCCCATGATTGCTTAAAATTTTTATGTGTATAATTCAATTAAAATTTTTATAATTGTTATCTTTTAGAAACAATGGCTCAGTGGGTAAAGAATCTGCCTGCAATGCAGGAGACTCGGTACGCACAAGTCTCCATCCCTGAATCAGGAAAATTGCCTGCAAAAGGAAATGGCAATTCACTCTAATATTCTTGCCTGGGAAATCCAATGGACAAAGGAGTGTGGAGGGCTCTTCCATGGGGCTGCAAAGAGTCAGACACGACTAAGTAACTAAGGACGCATGCACCCACACATTATTTTACTTTTTATGATTCATTTACTGGTCTGAAGATGAACTTTTTTTTATCAAATTGATTATTTGGTATCAGGATACAAAATAAGTGTGTGCACATATAAATATATGCATACATAATATAACACATGTTGTAAGAACATAACTAAGACACAAACTGAATTTTGCAAAATTAGCTTTATGTTAATATATATAGACAGAGCCATAATGGAATTTTCAAAGCACTAGTGTACCTTGCTAATAAGATTAGTATGAGTGAGTGTCTGTTATACCTGGAAGGTTATCCTAATACACCTCAGTTGCCGCATCTTGGGAAGGCTGTATTTGTTCACCAGGAAGATTCAGTGTTGGTACTCTGGGTGCTTCTAACTGGAGATTAGTGCCGTGGTGACTTCATGGGTTAGCATTAACAGTAGCAAGTAGTATTACAGAACAGCTGGAAGTGAAGTGAAGTGAAGTCGCTCAGTAGTGTCCGACTCTTTGTGACCCCGTGGACTGTAGCCCACCAGGCTCCTCCATCCATGGAATTCTCCAGGCAAGAATACTGGAGTGGGTTGCCATTGTTTTAATGTTAGACTCCTTCCATCCAAGGATAGCACTTCTGAAAATCCTCCTTATAGAGAAAAATCAGCGCCATGGGAAATCTAACTGAATTGAGGCTCACTTTAAAGCAGAGACATTACTTTGCCGACTAAGGTCCGTCTAGTCAAGGCTATGGTTTTTCCAGTAGTCATGTATGGATGTGAGAGTTGGACTATGAAGAAGGCTGAGCACCGAAGAATTGATGCTTTTGAACTGTGATGTTGGAGAAGACTCTTGAGAGTCCCTTGGACTGCAAGGAGATCCAACCAGTCCATTCTGAAGGAGATCAACCCTGGGATTTCTTTGGAATGAATGATGCTAAAGCTGAAACTCCAGTACTTTGGCCATCTCATGCGAAGAGTTGACTCATTGGAAAAGACTTTGATGCTGGGAAGGATTGGGGGCAGGAGAAGAAGGGGACGACCAAGGATGAGATGGCTGGAAGGCATCACTGACTCGATGGACGCAACTCTGAGTGAACTCCAGGAGTTGGTGATGGACAGGGAGGCTTGGCATGCTGCGATTCATGGGGTCGCAAAGAGTCAGACACGACTGAGCGACTGAACTAAACTGAACTGAACTGAACTTAAAGAATGTACTGTGCTCTCTTGTAAAGTACATTTATAATCTGGTTGTAGACCTGTAATACAAGATCCACCTTCATTTTCTGATGAGAAAACTGAGGCTCAGAGAGGTTATAGTGAATATAGTGAAGTCGCTCAGTCGTGTCCGACTCTTTGCGACCCCATGGACTGTAGCCTACCAGGCTCCTCTGTCCATGGGATTTTCCAGGCAATAGTGCTGGAGTGGATTGCCATTTCCTTCTCCAGGGGATCTTCCCAACCTAGGGATCAAAACTGAGGCTCAGAGAGGTTGAGGACCCATAACTCAAGTTCTGATAGACAGGGTGTGGTGGGTGTTAAAGATACAGTCTACGTCTCTTTTCTCTTAAACCATTGCTTCTTTTTAAAAGCATGTTTCTTTGAATCAGTTCTGATGAGATGGATAAAACTGGAGCCGGTTATACAGAGTGAAGTAAGCCAGAAAGAAAAACACCAATACAGTATACTAACACATATATATGGAATTTAGAAAGATGACAATGATGACCCTGTATGCAAGACAGCAAAAAAGACACAGATGTGTATAGCGGACTTTTGGACTCAGAGGGAGGGGGAGAGGGTGGGATGATTTGGGAGAATGGCATTGAAACATGTATACTATCATGTAAGAACTGAATCACCAGTCTATGTCCAATGCAGGATACAGCATGCTTGGGGCTGGTGCACGGGGATGACCCAGAGGGATGTTGTGGGGAGGGAGGTGGGAGCGGGGTTCATGTTTGGGATCGCATGTACACCCGTGGTGGATTCATGTCAATGTATGGCAAAACCAATACAATATTGTAAAGTAAAAAATAAATAAATAAATAAAAATGAAATAAAATAAAAGCATGTTTCTTTCCTTTCTCAATTCTATTAATTGGCATTTTCTAAGTAAAATTTTACTGGTACTTATCTATTTTTAACTTTTCCTGAGAGGCATTTACAAATCAAATGAGAACCTTGTCATATCTCATGTAGAAATTCCCAAGGGACTTCCTTGATGTTATCCATTTGCATTTCCTTTCTAGAGAAGGAAGTGCTGGCAATCCTTGAAAAACAATGATTGTCCTTTTACAAAATGATCAGAAAACAAAGTTGCCCTTTTTTGATTGTTCACTTTTTTAGGTCTCTTTGGTGACCACTGTTTCATCCTTTATTCCTTTCCCAAGTCACTGACACTGATTTAAACAGCTGCCATCCATAGGATTTATTCTGAGAGGGTGTATGTGAGGCCATTCTACCTTATGCATCCAGAGTTACTAAAGTTGATTTTGAAATAATGAATCATAATGTACATAAGCATAAAATCACATTGTGATTTTACATATTTTCTCTTTCCTTTGTTATGGATCTCTTCAGAGATTATCAGGGTCATATCCAGAATGAAATTTCAATTGTGGAATTTTATGACCATCAAAACTGGTTATTGTCCTGTAAATGCCATTCCTATGATAAAAGTACTTTTAAATGCAGTTAAGTATCTTCAACGAGCTAGTCACTATTCTGTCAGGGAGCTCTGTCCCTTAGAAATAGAAAAAATTGTCACTGAGCTTTCAGTGAAGATGAGGAATCCTACTACTCATCTTATATCTACTTTCTTTTTCATTCCTTACAAGACGTTTTTTCAGTCCTTCTCAATTCTCCTGGAATCTCCAATCTTCGTTCTCTTATCCTCTCTCTCTTATGAGATAGCTTCATCTCCTTCATGGAGAAAATAGAAACTGTCAGAAGAAAACTTGCTCAATGTCCACTGCCAGATCCATTAACATCCTTCATCTTTCTGCCTCTCCCGAATCCCCATATTATAATGGAAAAAATACCTCCTTCCAATCCAAGGTTCATCCCCCTGATGGTACTCTGGATCCCAACTCCTCCAGTCTGCTGGGGAGGTTCAGTCTACTGATTATTCCATCTGTTTTTCTTTTAGTGATATTTCCAACCACTCCTTCTCAACTAGCTCTTTCTCTTTAAGGATTAAATGTATTCAGACCTCTCCTATAGTGAAAAAAAAAAAAAAATCCCTCAACCCTGCTTTCCCTTTCTGTGAATACACTGCTACTCTCTTATCCCAGCAGTGGCCACAGGACTGGAAAAGGTCAGTTTTCATTCCAATCCCAAAGAAAGGCAATGCCAAAGAATGCCCAAACTACCACACAATTGCACTCATCTCACATGCTAGTAAAGTAATGCTCAAAATTCTCCAAGCCAGGCTTCAGCAATATGTGAACCGTGAACTTTCAGATGTTCAAGCTGGTTTTAGAAAAGGCAGAGGAAACAGAGATCAAATTGCCAACATCTGCTGGATCATGGAAAAAGCAAGAGAGTTCCAGAAAAACATCTATTTCTGCTTTATTGACTATGCCAAAGCCTTTGACTGTGTGAATCACAATAAACTGTGGAAAATTCTGAAAGAGATGGGAATATCAGACCACCTAACCTGCCTCTTGAGAAATCTGTATGCAGGTCAGGAAGTAACAGTTAGAACTGAACATGGAACAACAGACTGATTCCAAATAGGAAAAGGAGTATGTCAAGGCTGTATATTGTCACCCTGCTTATTTAACTTCTATGCAGAGTACATCATGAGAAACGCTGGACTGGAAGAAACACAAGCTAGAATCAAGATTGCTGGGAGAAATATCAATAACCTCAGATATGCAGATGACACCACCATTATGGCAGAAAGTGAAGAGGAACTAAAAAGCCTCTTGATGAAAGTGAAAGAGGAGAGTGAAAAAGTTGGCTTAAAGCTCAACATTCAGAAAACTAAGATCATGGCATCCAGTCCCATCACTTCATGGCAAATAGATGGGGGAACAGTGGAAACAGTGTCAGACTTTATTTTGGGGGGCTCCAAAATCACTGCAGATGGTGACTGCAGCCATGAAATTAAAAGACGCTTACTCCTTGGAAGGAAAGCTATGATCAACCTAGATAGCATATTCAAAAGCAGAGACATTACTTTGCCAACAAAGATCCATCTAGTCAAGGCTATAGTTTTTCCAGTAGTCATGTATGGATGTGAGAGTTGGACTGTGAAGAAGGCTGAGTGCTGAACAATTGATGCTTTTGAATTGTGGTGTTGGAGAAGACTCTTGAAAGTCCCTTGGACTGCAAGGAGATCCAACCAGTCCATTCTAAAGGAGATCAGCCCTGGGATTTCTTTGGAAGGAATGATGCTAAAGCTGAAACTCCAGTACTTTTGGCCACCTCATACGAAGAGTTGACTCATTGGAAAAGACTCTGATGCTGGGAGGGATTGGGGGCAGGAGGAGAAGGGGACGACAGAGGATGAGATGGCTGGATGGCATCACTGACTCGATGGATGTGAGTCTGAGTGAACTCCAGTAGTTGGTGATGGACAGGGAGGCCTGGCGTGCTGCGATTCATGGGGCCGCAAAGAGTTGGACACGACTGAGCGACTGAAGTGAACTGAACTCTCTTACCACACTGAAGTTTGTTGCAAGAGTTGTTATACATGTTATTTCTCATTTATCTCCCATTTGATCCTCAATCCAATTACATCTAGCTTTCTCTCCCCCCCCAACTCTGAAATTACTTTCTGTACATTATCAATCATTGTTAATGCGATAGATAAACATTTAGTGATGAGAAAAGATGTTTTGATACAGTATTGAGTGAAAAAGGTAGCTTACAAAGCATAACATAGCATAATCTATTGCCTTTATTTGGAGTATAGTGCAATGAATTTTAACCTATCTATAGATTCATGTAATCATATTGTATACAAAAAAGTTCAGTCGCTCCAAAGAACTCCTTCATTCTACTCCCCCTGCTTCTCAACTGATAACCTAATAATCATTGATCTAGTTTTTTCTTTTCAGTATTAGTTTTTGCTTTTCAAGAATGTTCTATAAATGGACTTTCTGCAATTGTCTTCCTTTCCTCAGCCTAATGCCTTTGAGGGTAATCCAAATTGTTTTGCAGATCAATAATTCATTTTTTTTCGTTGATGAGCAATGTTCCTTTGTATAGATGTATCAGTTTGCTTTCCATTCATTGATCGAAGGACATTTGAGTTGATTCCACTTTATATTCCACTCATATGCAACTATGCATAGAGTTGCTGCAAAAGTTTGTTTACTATCTGAGTATTGTTAGTATTTTTCATTTTAGCAATTCTAAGAGATATGTAGTGTTATCATATCACAGTTTTAATATGGATTTCATTACTGGGGTAATATTCATGTGCCTCTTTGCTATTCATATATCTTTGCCTTTGTGTCTGTTCAAATCTTTTCGCCTAGTTTTAAATTGGTTTGTTTTCCTACTGTTAAATTTCTTGAGTTCTTTATTTTTTTCTTATTACAAGTCCCTTGTTGGATATATGATGTGCGATTATTTTTTGCCACTCTTTAGCTTGCTGCTTCATTCTCTTAACAGTGTCTTAAACAGAGCAGAAATTTTTCTGTTTTAATCCAGTCCAATTGAGCAATTCTTTTTCTCTTATGGATTGTGATTTTGGTGACACATCTAAGAATTTTCTGCCTAACCCTCGTTATAAAGATTTTCTCCTGTATTTTCTTCTAGAAGTTTTATAGTTGTATGTTATACTTGGATCTGTGATCTTTATTAAGTTCATTTCTATGAAGTTTGTATAGAGACTCATTTTGTTACAAATGAATGTCCGATTGTTCCAATATGATTTTGAAAAAAACTATCCTTTATTGTTTTTACATATTTGTAAAAAAATCAAGTGGTGACATTTTCTCTGGATCTGTTTTAATTTATTAATTTCAGTTGGAGACTAATTACTTTACACTATTGTGGTGGGTTTTGCCATGCATCAATCTGTTTTTGAACTCAATTTTGTCTCACTGATTTATCTACCTTTTTCTTTGCTAATACTCCATTATATTGATTACTGTAGCTTTATCGTAAGTCCTAGAATTGGACTGTAGTATTCTGTCACCTTTATTCTTCATTTAAAATTGCTTATTCTACTTTAGAATCAATCTATTATATGTGTAGAGTTTTGCTTGAATTTTTATTGTCGTTGGGGATAATTAAATCTTCATTATATAAAGCCTTCCAATTCATGAACACAGTATGTCTATTCAGTTCCTTTTGTTTTACTTTCTCAGTGTTTTGTAGTTTTCACTAGATATATGCTGTACATATTTTGTTAGAGTTATACCTAAGTATTTTATTTTCTGTAACTCTTGTAAATATTTTTTAAAAATCAGTTTTCAGTTGTACATTGCTAGCTTATAGAAATGCCATTGATTTCATAGGTTAATATTACAGTCTATTCACTTGCTAAACTCACCCGTGGTATCAAAATTTTGATGAGTTCCTTAGGATTTTATAGATAGACAATCATCCTTTCCACAAATAGAACAATTTTATTTTTTCTTCTCCACTGTGTGTGCCTTTTACTTCTTTGTTTACTGGCAATAAATAGGATTTTCATGCAGTATAGTGTTGTATAGAAGTGATGAGTGTCATTGTCTTGTTCTCTATTCTTAAGAGAGGGAAGGTAAACCTATTGTTAGCTGTGAGTTTTTGTGTAGGTGTCTTTTACACGTTTAAAGAAGTTCCCTTCTATTTCTGGTTTGCTTATTTTTTTCACTGTAAGTTGATATGAATTTTGTCAAATGCTCTCTCTGCATCAGTTGGTATGATAATATGGTTTTCCTTCATTAGACTGTCAATATGATGGATTAGGTTGATTGCTTTTTAAATATTAAAGCAGCCTTACATTCCCAGGATAAGCCTTACTTGGTTATGTATTATCTTTTATATTTCTGCATTCAATTTGCTAATATGTTGAGGATTTTTCCATATATATTCACGAGCAATATTTGGTCTTTAGTTTTCTTTTTTAGTAGGGTCTTTTTCTGGTTTTGTTATCAGAGTAATTTTGGCCTCATAAGGTGCTTTGAGGAGTGTTCTTTTTTCTTCTATTTTCAGGGAGAGGTTATATATAAATGAAGTTAATTTTTTCTTTAAGTGTTTCAATTTGCCAGTGAAACCATTTGATCTTGAAGATTTCTTTTTCATAAGAAAAAAATAGGAATTCAATTTCTGTTATAATTTTAGGACAATTTAGGTAACATATTTCTTGTGTGAGTTTCATTATTTTCTAGGGTTTGAATTGGTCATTTCATCTAACTTGTTAAATACAGATGCAAAGAGTTGTACACATTTATTTTCTCATTATCCTTTTCATGTCTACTGGGTATGTAGTGATATTCTTTCTTTCATCTGGTGTTGGCAATCTGTGTCTTCTCTATTTGTCAGTCTTGCTAGAGTTTTATCAATTTATTGATGTTTTCAAAGAATAAACTTTTGTTTCATTGATTTTCTTTATTGTTTCCTATTTTCAGTATAATTATTTCTCATTTTAACTTCTTAATTTCTTTTCCTTTGCATACTTTACATTTATTTTGCTCTTTTTGTTTTTCTGGTTTCCTAAAGTAGAGGCTTCGATTATTGATTAGAGACCTCTCTTCTTTTCTAATACAAACATTTATGCTGTAAGCTTTCCTCTAAGCACTGCTTTGACTGTGTCTCACAAATCCTGGTGTTGTATTTTCTCCTGGAGCTATCCTTGTCTATACTCTGGTGTACACTGTGGGTTGGCTAGAGAATACTGGAGGCAAGGAGAGACGAATTTTGAATTCTGTTCATCATCCCTAATTGCTCTGCTACCATTTACTTCCCAGAGTCCTCAGAAAGCTGTTTTATACATTTTGTTTAGATTTTATGGCTCTGTTTATTATAGTTAACAAGACAGAGTGTGTTTGCTCCATCGTATCCAGGCTCAGAACCTTCCTTAACCTTTTAAGTCCTTAAAGATTACTTTATTATTTTCAAAGACTCAACAGTAGAGAATGGTTTGTATTTCTAATGCTATACCCAGAGCTTTTCCATGTGGAGTCTGGTGCTCTGAATATCCAGGGTCAGCTGTCCACTGATGAAGTTTCGGTCAGTAAATCCTATGCAAGTGTTCAGAGTTGTTTCAACTCTCAGATTGTGAGTGACACTGGACACTGCCAATCACAGACCCCTTGGTACACTCTTTCCACGACTTCCATACTTCCACAATCTCTAATTTTTCTTCTTCTCCTGCCAAATATTCCTTTAATGTGGCTTTTTCTGAATCCTTGCTGTAGACTCATAGTTCTTGTCATTCCACAAGGTAGTCTTGTCATTCAGGCGCTCACTTTTCCTTGAGTATGCTTATGGTTTTTCAGTATTTATCTTTAGACCAGCACTTTCTCCTGGGTTCCATATAAATGTAATTTCTTTCTAGATGTTTCCATTTCTATATATTGTAGGCACTACAGAATCACATTTCCCTGTCTCAATAAAGGACACCCTTATATGTTGAATTGCCAACTGGAAATAGAATTATTCTTAAATATCCACTGTTCATTCCTTCCTACAACATTAACTCAATTACTGAATTTATTCCTTTTTATTTTTTCATCAATTCCTATATCTTAAGGCTTCTGAAATTCACCTCTGCTTTGTCTTCCTACTGCCTGCCACCTTGTCTGGGCTATTCTATTGTCATCTAAAATATTTTACCCAGTACATTTGCACTTACTTTTGCTTCCTCCCAGTCCATTTTATTGTACAGCCAGAGTGATCTCTGAGAAATATAAATTTTACATTATCACTTCCCTCTGTAAATTTTATAAAATGTTCGATTTCCTAATGTTTCATTTTTTAAATGCTATTAAAGGTATTTTGCAATGTACCATGTTATCCTCAAAAATCACTCAGTGTCTTGGCATTAGTTTCCTATCACTGCATAACAAATTACTATAAAATTTAGCAAATTAAACAACACATATTTAGCATTTCTCAGTTTCTGTGAGGCAGAAATTTGGCCATGGCTTACCGGAGACTTCCGCTTCAAGGTCTCTCATTAGGCTTCAGTTAAAGTGTTGGCCTGAGCTAGGCTCCTAGGTGAAGGCTCACCGGAGGACAGATTTGCTTCCAAGTTTATGGCACCCCACTCCAGTGCTCTTGCCTGGAAAATCTCATGGATAGAGGAGCGTGGTAGGCTACAGTCCATGGGGTCGCAAAGAGTCGGACATGAGTGAGCGACTTCACCTCACTCACTTTATTTACATGATTGCTGACAGGATTCAGTTCCTTAATCGCTGTTGCAACTGGGAGCCTCAGTTCTTCCTCGGATTTTGGCTAGAAGCCTCCTTCTTCACGTGGACCTCTCCAACAACTTGCTTCATCAAAATCAAAAGGAGTCTCCCAGCAGCACAGAAGTCATCTTTTTTTAGCTGAATCACAGAAAGGACATCCCATCACAAGCGAGGTCTCACTCACTCTTAATGAGCATGAATGCCAGTAGGTATGGGTCTTAGAGTCCCAAAGGAATCTTCTTTTTCTTATTTCCACTCTTAATTTCTCTGTGCTGCTTTCTGAATTATTACCTAAACCTTTCCAACTTACCAATTCTCTATTCAGTGGTGTCTAGTCTATTGTTTAACCCATGTATTGCATTTCTTCAGTTACTATATTTTTCATTTCTATGATTTTTGCTTGAATTGAAACATGCCAGTTCTCTTTCCCTCAAATCCCTTATTTTTATTTTCTTTTCTATTTGGATGTTTCAATTAACTTATTTTGAAGCCCCCTTCAATTTTCTCTTTCATTTTTTCTTCTTAGTTAAGAATCTACCCACTTCTCCATTTTCTGACCTTCTCTCATGGCGGTAATCCCTATGTGCTTTGTAATTTTTTTAAGTCGATAAGTATGTCTTCAGTGGGACTTACCTTACTTGGAAACACATGGAAATTCCATTTATATTCAAGTTTCTAGAGACATCACTATAAGACTGATTTTTCAGTTGCTCCTAAGACCTTATAATACATACAGGTTCTAAAACATTTTCTCTCTTAATCTTCTAGGAATTACTCTTCCTTGATTTTCCTCCTTCTTTACTACCGTTCCTTCTCATTTGTCATTGCTGGCTCTATTTCATTCAGCTTCTTGACTCTAAATATTGTAATTCTACCATGAGCTCTGCCCTATATACTCTTCTCTTTTCAAGGAATCTCCAGTCACTTGGCTTTAAATTTTATCCATACTGGATGATTTACAAATATGTCTCTCTCCAACCATGAAGTATACACTTATTAAATTTCTAATTCAACATCTCCACTTTGGTCTTTAATAGACATCTGAATCTTAAAATTTCCAAAATGTTTACCTGAATATAGTCATAATGTTGAAGTGAAGGAAGTGATAGAGAGGTAACATTTGAAGACAAAAAAAAAATAAAACTTGTCCCAAATACTAACTCAGTGGTCCTCAACTTCAAAGTTGGAATGTGAGAAAATTTTGATTAGAAATCCAGATTTGTAAGTTACCTTTCCAAAGAGTCTGCGTTATGGGGATCTGAGTCTTAATATCCCAGGTAATTTTGATGCAGGGATCTAAGCATAACACTTTGAAAAACTTTTTCTTTCCTAATGTCTTTGGTGGGGTTCCTAATAGTGATGCCAGCTTGGTTCTCATTACTCAGGGACAAGCCAGGACTGAGTCTTTTCACATTTATAACTTGATAGGGCTGGGAGATTCTAGTTGTGTTTCAATTGCACTTAAAATTAGATGTTTTTCATCTTTCTCTGTAGGCTTATTTTCGTACAAGAGCCTTATTAGTCGGACTCACCTATTCTATTTTTGGGGGATTGATATCACGTATTGTGTGTTTAGCCACTCAGTCGTGTCCAACTCTTTGCAACTCTCTGGACCATAGCCTGCCAGGCTCCTCTGTCCATGGGATTTTTCAGGCAAGAATGCTGGACTGAGTTGCCATTTCCTTCTCAGGATCGAACCTGCGTCTCCTGTGTCTTGTGCATTGCAGGTGGATTCTTTACCCACTGAGTCATCAGGGAAGCCTGATATCATATAAAAAGAAAGACTGAAGATAAATTTCTCAGCTCTTCATTAATTTTTCCCCTTCTCATAAAGCTGCATTTTCTGATCTTCTGAGCTACTTCTTTTTCTTAGTGAAACTCTTCGCCATCCCCTACCATGTTTTGTTTTGTTTTTTTCCCCTTTTTTCTCTTCCCAAATCTTGCAAGGCCTTCCAATCTTTTTTGCATGTTAATTTTTTAATTAACGTGCCTATTTCTATAGCACTATCTTGTTAGATAGGGTTATAATCCCTCTTTTTGGTAGGAGAACAAATCCCTCAGGTGAGAAACCTAAATTCATTCAAGTGTGCAATATGCCTTTTCTGAGACAAGGGACCATCTTTAACTGAGGCATGTTTACAAAGTCAGCTAAGATAAAAATAGTATCTCCATTCTGTTTCTTAGCCTTAAGGTGACCACTCCGTTGTTGCTCTTTACAATGTCAGACTCAGTCCTCTAAGAGGGGAGGGAGAAAACTTCACCTATAGTATAGAAACACTGTAGGACAGTAGCCCCCAGCCTTTTGGCACCAGGGATCAGTTTCGCGGAAGAGAGTTTTTCCATGGACAGGCCTGGTGGGGGATGGTTTGGGGATGATTCAGGTGCATTACATTTATTGTGTACTTTATTTCTGTTATTGTTACATCAGCTCTACTTTATATCATCAGATATTAGATCCTGGAGGCTGGGGACCCCTACTGTAGGACACTACTATATAATTTATTAAATCACTTTCAGTAAAATTTAAACAAACATTTGTGGTCAGAAAGTTAATATACCTCTAAAACATTTTATCACCATTCTCCATTAATAAAGCACAACAAGAATATTAACAGCGAAGGACCATATTCATTTATATATGTTCCTAATGACAGTGTCATTTCCAAATCTGAGGAATTCCTACTTCATTCAGAGAAACAAAGTTGATAGTTATTTCAAGGCCATACTGTCTAATCATCATTGTTGGTGAATTATAGTAAATTGATTTCTTTTTCTAAAAAGTTACAGTCTATTCAGCATGCTGAGGATTGAAGACATGAGGATTAGTTTCTATACTGTCTCAGAATTCACATGGAATTTAATTGTGATTGGAATGATCTAAAAGCCTAAAGGCACTGGGACCCAATAATTTCCAAACAATTACATCGTGGTGAATGCAGTTGAGCTTACTGAGAAAAATAACCTGTCTTCTTATCCCTAAGTGAGAGTTGAGAGCATAATGGTAAAATAACGTTACTGAAAGTGCTGTAAATACATGCTGGTCACAGAGGCTGGATGGAAAAGAAAGCTATAAAACTAGCAATTTCTCTACTATAAATATTTGGTAAGAATTCAAGACACCCCAGAATTCTTATAAAAAGAGCGATGTCATCTTCTGGGGAGAGCATTTTTACAGCTTATTGTTGCCATAGGCATCCTGAGGGAAAATCTGTGGTGCCTAGGTTGCTAGGTACAATGTGGATGGCATTATTATGTTGTGATTTGATCAATCTGCTTGTCATCTTATATAGAAGATCTTAAGCTTGCTTTTCGAATTGGCGTGTCACCTAGTGACACTCTTTAGACTTACATGTCTATGTTATCTGTTTCTTTCTGTGGCTGATGATAAAAAGAACAAAAGAGCCATTCAAGTCAATGGATATTTGCATAACAGATGAAATAAAAGAGAATGTATTACTTTATCAGGATGGCCATATTACTAAGTAAGAAGGGAAGAATGGATATTATACAACTGGGAGTTGCTACCACAATGAGTATACTCAGACTTCTGCCATTAGTCAGCTTCAAATAGTCTACAAGTATTAAAAGTTACACATAGTTGATTATAAAACATCAGCAGGATAAAAGAAATATGAAATAAGAATTGTATGAAATGCTATTGATTAAAGGGAGGAAAGCTTGAATATGATATAAAGGGTTGTCATTTGAGGAATAGGTAGGACATCCAGGAAGAGTCGCTCAACAAGATGATAGAGCCGTGCATTTAGATAAAGGAGGAAATTCCTGACTAAAAGATGCTTTAGAATATCTGAAATATAGGACTTCTTCAAACTATACCCTTCTGTGTACTCAAAAGCTCTGACATGCCTCCATACCACCAAGTGTGTTCTCTTTATTGGGGATAATGGAGTAGGGATGAAAATGAAGAGTAACTGATCTAAAGCCTTCACAAGTCTTAAACAGGTTAATTCTCTTTATCAGATAGTCTATTCAGCTCAGTGAAAAAGGTCTTTGATTTTTGCTTCTACTTCGTCCCCCTTTCAGGATGCCTTGCAAGAAATAATGATCACTTTTGGGCAATTCATCAGAGGAAGAATGGGAAGCCAGCATTCATTTATCACCACTCACAAGACATTGAGAAGAGCCTGGATATAGCTCCACAAAAGATACACAAATATAACTACCCTTCCTCTTCTGAAGCTCAAATAGGCAAACACCACCGAATTGTTAATTCAGCATTTCCTAAACCTGCATATGACCCACCTCTCAATCTGTTGGCCATGGCTGGTCAAGACCTTGAAGTGGAAAACCGCCCAGTCCCAGCAGCAAATGTGGTTGTGGTGGTAAGTACTGCATTTAACTGATGCTGATGCTTTCCTCTGTGGTTGATGCTTTCAAACAAATGAAGCCTAATGGTGACGAGTTGTCCCTGGATCTCAATGACTATTTACCATAGCATTTCTTCTTCTCTGGTGTTTCCTTTTTGTTAACTGATTATTATCTGTTGGCTTCCTCTTGAATGTAGGCTCATTAAATAAGAAACTCTGTCTGTATCTTCTCTGCACAGCCCAATGCAAGGTGCACAGTAGGCACTTAATAATTTGAACAAAAAGGTGTATTCGGAGGTCTTATGTTGGTTCGTATCCTGCAGTTTTGGATCATATCCTGCACTAAGCCTCCTGCCTTCTGTGATACTTTGCTCTAAGTAGATGGAGTCTCAGTTTATATATAAATTGTTGTTGTTGCTTAGTCCTTAAGTCATTTCTGACTCTTTTGCGACCTCATGGGCTGTAGCCCACCATGCTCCTCTGTCCATGGGATTTTCCAGGCAATACTGGAGTGGGTTGCTGTTTGCTTCTGCACGGGGTCTTCCCAACTTAGGAATCAAATCTGCACCTCATGCATTGGCAGGTGGATTCCACCACTGAGCCACCAGGAAAGCCCATATATATACATAGTATTTATTAAAGATCTTCTGGTCACTTGACTCAAATGGTAAGAAGTGAAGGGACCCTGAAAGGGAAGAAGTGATGATGAAGGAGGGGAGCTTTCTAACTGGAATAGATAAAGTGGTTGGGAAGTATTGGATGGATAATATTCCTAATATCACTGAACAGCCATCACCTTTTATTAATCAAGGTGATGTAGTGGGTCCATTGTTTGCATTCTTAAGATTTGTAACCTACACCAGAAGTTCCCAATTTCTGGAAGTATCATAAACTTATGCTACGGTTGACAGAGCATTTGGACTACAGTCCCTCTCAAGTTTAAAATTACGATAGGAGGATTCACATTAAAACCACAAAGTAGTAGCTAAATGAGTGTTGATTGCATTTCTGTCTCCAAATATAACCAAATATGTTGACTTTTAAGGCAAGATGATTCAATGAAACCGTGTTTGCATTTTGGCAACCTCTCTGTAAGCCTAGAGAGAGAAGAAGGCAATGGCACCCCACTCCAGTGCTCTTGCCTGGAAAATCCCATGGATGGAGGAGCCTGGTGGGCTGCAGTCCATGGGGTCGCTAAGCGTCGGGCACAACTGAGTGACTTCACTTTCGCTTTTCACTTTCATGCATTGGAGAAGGAAATGGCAACCCACTCCAGTGTTCTTGCCTGGAGAATCCCAGAGACAGTGGGCCCCCGTCTATGGGGCTGCACAGAGTCGGACACGACTGAAGCAACTTAGCAGCAGTAGCAGCTATAAGCCTAATGTAATGAAAATTAATAAGCTTTTTTTTTTTCCTTTTCTTTACTTTTTTATCTACCACATATATGACAACTAAGTATGGAGGATCAAAGATCCATTCATTGATGTTTTCAGCTAGCATGCTCTTAATATTTATTATGATCCAGCCATCATTTTGAGCATCTAGAAATACCCATCATTTGAGGTATCTACAAATGAAATGGAGTCTCTTGTTTTGGTTGGGAAATGTCTGGGAGGAATGTTGGTAACCAAAGAAAAAAAATCAGAAACTGAGAACATAATATGAGCTTTTGTTAAGAATGTGGGTCATTTTGCTCCTTGAAAAATTCAGACAAGGTTTCTGCATTTGCATGAGTAACAGACGTTCTGAAGGTAAAAGCCATGCACTGTGTCTACTGAGTGAAGACAAATGGTGTTAGTGATGTCCCTGGGTCTCTACATGCCTGTGCTAATGCTCGGACTCGGGAGAGATGTTTCCTCTAGTGACCATCATACACTCATCGCTATCAACTCTTAAAGTCACTGTGAATTACAGATCAAGAGGTTTGTTCTATCTTCTGATGTCATGTACTGTTGAGTTAATTTAATATTATGGAGGATAAAAGGCATCAGTGAGGAATTCTGGCAAGTCATTTCACTTTTAGTCCATCTGTGGTTTAGAGATCCATGACGAAGCTGTGCTTTTTCTTTGGGGTGATGATGACATGGAGGCAATAAGCAATTTTGCTGCATTAGCCTTCACTAACCTCTTTTGGTCTAGACTCTAACTATGCTGTGGCTCTGGTAGCTGGCAACAACAATGGCTAGTGCTAATGTTTCCTGTAATCCACTTACATTACTTGTGCACATGGTGATTTACTAGGAAAACCAGAGAAGTAGGGTTATTTTTAAATAAATCAATAATTTTCAACTTGCTCAAAAAGCAGAGTGTCAACATTTAATCAACTATCAGCTGGTTTGATGGTTCATTCTATACAGAAAGGAGAGTTAGGAATGGAACATATGTAGTGAAAGGGAGATATTTCAGCTGCTGAATGACTTTGGTGGAGTAATTGGTATATGTTTGCACACATATATATGTGTTTGTGCATATATATAAAATATTGCAGTGATACCAAAGAATTATTTTGTGGCTTAATTTATACTAAAATGAGTAGTATCAATGAGTATTCATTTCCTGAATTGGGGAAAAGTATTGCAGCTTTTTTCGGCCAGGGTAAAAATCTACTCCCAACTTCCAAAATATACATGTAGATAACTTTTAAGACTTCCTAGCTCAGAGGAGAGATCACCTGTTTCTTTCTCTTTCACTTATTCCTGATGTCTTTAAGACCGTGAATTTTAAAATAAAAAAATTAACAAGGTCTTGAAAGTTGCATATATCCTTCTTATTTTTCTTATTCCCGATTGTTGGCACAAAGCATTTCAGAAAACATTTGTCCCCAAATGATTTTTTTTTTCCTTTTTGTCCTTCTTTTATAATCCGGAAAACCTGTAGTTTATTTATTCCAGGGAGAGGACAGCACAATTAGAATGTCTATCCTAAAGCATGCTAACTATGTTCCAGAAGCTCAATTAAGAAGCTGTTCAGATTTTTGTACAAAGAGGAAATATGAATATCCTCAAGGTCAAGGCTGTGGTAGGAGTAAAAAAAAAAAAAAAAAAAGTGGCTCTAGCGAAACATGTGCTGAGAATTCCATCAATATACATCAGGTCACAAGGCTACCACGTTAAGAAAGAGGGAAGTCAGGGTGTGAGGGGAAATGGGAGCGTAGAAGATGCAGGCTTTCCCATTTCAGCAAGTTCAGCGTAGATTGCTGAGTGAAGAAGGGTTTAGCTTGGGCAAAGTACGAGAAGACTGGGGAACAGGAAGGTTTTGGAATATAAAGGGTGGGGATTACTTAGTAAGATTATGGCTTACTCCACAGAATGGATTTGAGGGAAGGAAAAGAGATAGGAGAAGGAGGAAGAGAAGGGGATGGAGAAGGAAAGGGGAGGAGAGAGGACAGGAGAGGAAGAAACCGAGAGTAACAGGAAGGAAGGAGGGGAGAAAAGGAGGGAGAAAGGAGGGGAGGGAGGCAGAGGAGAAGGAGATACAGCGGCAGTTCTTGGGGCAGTGGGAAGACTTCTGTGAGCACATGAGATGGTGGAGAGTCTCCAGGAGCCCAAGATGGTCTCTATGGGATTCCTAGAATCCCAAAGCTTCTTGTCTCACTCACCACTCACCCAGACCATTACCCAGACTATTGACTAAATTAAGTTACTTACTTACTTCATCCCTGAACAGTTTGTGGCCAGCTAATGAAATAAGGCACATTATCTCAAACTAAAACCATATGCCTCACCCGTAGAGCATCCCTAAAAACCCACCATCTGTTTACAAGAGGGGAGGTTACCTGATAAAAATTGGGACACTATTAACAAGTAAAGGCAGAATGGATGCCGGAGAGCAGCTAAATGTATGAGAAAGCAGAAGACCAGGACTTCAGTTTTTTTAAGACATGATAGTGCCTTCAAGAAATAATGAGGATATGACAGCTTACAACTTGTCCTCAAGAATATGATTCTTGTACCAAAAAATATATGACTAAAGTCACACTGACAGTAGCCCAAACAAGCAACAAATACACTGATGTAGGATAAAATTAAATAAAGGTGCTTGGGCTATGTCCTAACACTCAGATTTTTTGCCTATGAGGGCTATGATTTAGTGCAATCTTTTGGACCCAGGATATTTTATCCCAAGAAGGTTCTGAACTTATGAAAACCACTCTAGCCTGTATACTTCTTGATGCGTGTATGCATGCTTGGTTCCTCAGTAGTGTCCAAGTCTTTTGCAACCCCATGAACTGTAGCCTGTCAGGCTCCTCTCTCCATGGAATTCTCCAGGCAAGAATACTGGAGTGGGTTGCCATTTCCCCCGCCAGGGCATCTTCTTAACCCAGGGATCAAACCTGTGTCTCGTGTCTCTTGGGTTGGCAGTTAGATTCCTTACCACTAGCACCATCTGAGAAGCCCATGCTTCTTGGTGCTGCTGTTGCTGCTGCTAAGTCGCTTCAGTCGTGTCCGACTCTGTGCAACCCCATAGATGGAAGCCCACCAAGCTCCTCCATCCCTGGTATTCTCCAAGCAAGAATACTGCAGTGGGTTACCATTTCCTTCTCCATACTTCTTGATAGTGACTGCTTATTTGGTGGGGACCAAGATGGCTGCATTCATGCATGGGCTAAGTGATTGCAGACAGTGGAGTGATGGTCATGGTGGGCAAGCTCACAGAAGGTGGGAAGCAAATGCAGGCTTTGGGAAAATTACGAATTATTGTGTGTCAAGCATATTCAGGGTCTGATAGTAAGTACCAAGTCCAAAATATTAAATAGATGCAGACATAAGCCTAATGCAATGTAACGTCTTCCAGTGCAGTCCTGAGAACTAGTCCCAAGTTCCTAAAGAAAATGAATATAAAAAAACTCAAAGAAAAATCTCTACCATTTTTTTTTTAATGTTGAGCTTTTTTTACTTTATTTTTAACTGAGGGATAATTGCTTTACAATATTATGTTGGTTTCTGCCATACATCAACATGAATCAGACATAGATATACATATGTCCCCTCCATCTTAGCCTCCCTCCCACCGCCCACCCCATCCCACTCCTCTAGTTTGTTACAGAGCCCTGGTTTGAGTTCCTTGAGTCATACAGCATATTTTTACCATCTATTTTATTTATGGTAGTGCTGTGTTGTGCTGTGTGTGCTCAGTGGTGTCCAGCTCTTTGCAACCCCATGGACTGTAGCCTGCCAAGCTCCTTTGTCCATGGAATTTTCCAGGCAAGAATACTGGAGTGGGTTGCTATTTCCTTCTCCAGGTGATCTTCCTAGACAAGGGATCGAACCCATGTCTCCTACATTTCCTGCATTGGCAGGCAGATTCTTTACCAATGAGCCACTGGGAAGTCCAAAATGTAGTTACATATGGTTAATATATATGTTTTATATTATGTGAGTTTTAATGAAATAAATTTTAAAAAATAATCGGTTGCTAGGTCTTATCTGCCTTTTCATGGATGAAACTGCAGAAGGCTTGAAATCACTGGGGACTCTCTTAGAGCGTGGGTGCCACAATCTTCAAAGCAAAATTGGAGAATCTTTTTATTATGCTATTGCTTATTATGTACTTCTACCTGTAAACTTCCAGAAAGATGACATATAAACTTCAGGAGAGGTAGCTATGTGCTAAAACCATATTACTGCAGAAATTTCATCATATATCATAAAACGGGAAGAAACTGTGTCAGTAAAGAATCTTTGAGCCTTAAAAAAAGCCCTCATGATTGGTGGCAATTTACAGGCAAAAAAATCAAAACCCTAAATCAATGTTTCTCCAAGTTATACAATTAATAAAAGGTGCTAGAGGCAAAATTCAAATTTGCCTGACTTTAAAACTCAAACATTTTCATTTTTAACAGAAGTTATTTGGTTTGCTTTGGGAAAGTACTGTAAATTTTCCTAATAGAGAATGTGACTTTATGAATTCCATTTTATTTAAGCTAATGATAATGTTAATCTTTATACTCTGGAAATACATTCATTGATAGCTAGATGTTCATGTTGGAGCCAGAGGTTAAAAGGTAAAAGATCCGCTCCACAGATCATAATATAAAATGAATTATAATGTAACATTAGATTTTAAGAAAGTCTAGTAAAAGAAATTCTGCAGTCTACTTCAGATATTTAGTTAACTTTTTACTCTTTTCTGAAACAAAAGCCTTCATATTAAACTATAAGATCTTACATAATTGCCTTTCTTTTAAAATCCCAAACATTTGCATTTTGGAAAGCTTTTTGCCTAGATTCTCCAGATATTATTGTACCCCTGCAAAATCATCTTGAAGTAGAAATTCCCTTCTCGAGGTTGGCACCCTGACAGTCACAGCTGTCACCATCTGTTGCTTTTCTCCATTTCTAGCTACTAAAGCAGCAAGGAGAATGCTGGAACACATTTTGGAAATGATAGAGGTCAAGCTTAGGCAACATCTATGTGAAGTTTCAACACTGGGCCACTCAGTACATGTGTTTGTTTTGGATCATTTAGACCCAACATTAGAATGATGGGAAGTCTTACGAGAACTGATTTAATTATCATACCAATTGGACATTGGATATTTAGTAATGTTTATGTTTTAACTCCAGAAGTAATATATTTTCATAGCATTTCAGAATATTTAGAAATATAGAGAAGGAAAAAAGAGGAAGTAAAAATAATCCTTAGCAGATAACAGTGTTGTCTTGATATATGTGTCTATCTATATGATCTTTTCAATATATATGGATATAGATCTTTTTTACCAAATATGCAATCAGGATATGTAAGATTTTGTCAATTTTTTTGCTTAGTTTGTATTGCATAAACTATGAAATTCCATGATATATCTTCATATTAATAACTATACAGCATTATTTTTGTTGTTGTTGTTGTTCAGCCACTCAGTTATTTCGGTTTGCAACTCCATGGACTGCAGCATGCCAGGCTTCCCTGTCCTTCACTATCTCCTGGAGTTGACTCAGCCTCTTGTCCATTGAGTTGATTATGCCATCCAATCATCTCATCCTCTGTCATCCCCTTCTCCTCCTGCCCTCAATCTTTTCCAGCATCAGGGCCTGCTAAAACTTCCATTGTGTAATAGATTTCAGTTTTTATGTACTGATGTATATCCCCAATACATTCAGTAAGTTAAGACAAAAGGAGAAATAAATGTTGAGTATATCAAATATAGTACTTGTTTCCATTGCAACTGCCTCCTTAATAGTCTTGAGAGAATTTTGAGAGTTCATCTTAAGGGAAACGGCTTTCTTTATGAACTCTATATATAATTGTAATATAGGATTGATTTTTTTCCACTTGGCCAAATTATGTCTTCCATAGACCTTAAATTTTAAGCAAGGGAAATATTTAAAGCAGTCAATGAAGTTAGCAGGACAAAAAAAAGGATGTCCTGTTAAGAGCATTTTAAAAAATATTCTGTTTCAGGACTTCTCATTGAGGAAGATGGAAAGTGCTGTGTCTCATTGTGTTGAAACCTAAAAACTCTTTTCGTCAGTCCAAATTTTTCAGTAATGTAAAAACAAATAGAATCTGCAGATGAACAAAGAGATTTATATTTTCTTTTGAGCAAATATTTACTTGTCAGGTCTCTCTCTAAGAATCGCCCTTCAGGTCACCAGTTGTTAAGAATCGTGGTCTCACACTCTCTGGGAGCGACTTAGTCCCTTTTTCTTTCCTTCTTTGTTTCTCTCTAATTATAAACACCTATATATCATGCTTATTTGTGTGTTTGTTTTGTTTGTTTTACTGTACAATGCTTTATTTAAAATCTAACTGCTGATGGATAATTTAACTGGGCTTTCTGGGCATCTGGCCTTGCCAGTGAATAATGAGATTGGCCCCATTTAGCAAATGAGTTAGTTCTTTGTCCATGATCCCTGTAACTCAGAGGGCAGAAGCAATTTGTTCCTTTCTCTTGTTTTAAGAAAACATGAGTTAAAGGCCTCTGGAAGGTTGTCTCCTTGAGCAACGTTATGAAGCTTCCTCATTGGTAACTTTTATCTTTAGCAACTGAGCACAGCACAGCTGCTGCTTCATTCTGTGGGTGACCACACGGCCACCAGGGAATCAATGGTCACTGTCCCCTGCCCTTTGATCCATACCCCCCACCCACCCACAGATCACATGTTTTCATGAACCAGAACTGAAATGAAAAATCCCACTTTTTTTAAGATTTTTTTCTAATGTGGACCATCTCCAAGGTTTTTATTGAATTTGTTACAATATTGCTTCTGTTGCTTATGTTCTGGTTTTTTGGCCAAGAGTCATGTGTAATCCTAGCTCCCCAACCAAGTATTAAACCCCCGCCCCCCAACACACATACCTCATACTGGAAGGCAAAGTCTTAACCACTAGACGCCAGGAAAGCCTCATCAATCCCACTTTTAACGTCAAAATGCAAAGGAAGAAAACCCTCCTCTGCTACTCCTCTGCTCTTCACGCTCTCAGCGCTCTGGTTATGACACTTCTGGCCGCCATATCTGAGGAGAGGGCAGGCTTTCCATACCAAGCAATTCTGCAGCACCAGCTGGGTGTCCTCCAATTTAATTCAGTTCAGACACTCTCTACTTGGAGAGAGCATCAGATCCCACAGGCTAAGGGCTTAGTCCTATAAAAGTTCCGGTGCCAATCACAAGTCCAGGTTGTTACCTGTGCTTTTGATCAACTGTCTGTGAACTGGAGTTCCTTTGAACCCTTTATTGGGTTTGATCAGTTTGCTGGAGTGGCTCACAGAGCTCAGTATGACATTTTACTTGGCAGATTACCAGTTTATTATAAAAAGATATAACTTGTGAAAAGGCAACTGGAAAGAGGCAAAGGGCAAGGAATGTGGGAAGAAATGCAGAGCTTCCCTGCCCTCTCTGGGTGCGCTGTTCTCCAAGCACCAATCTCTCTGAACCCTTTTCTTTGGGATTTCTATAGAGGCTTCATTATGTAAGCATGATTGACTAATTCATGGGTCATGGGTAATTGATTGAACCTCCTAGCCCCTCTCCCTGCCCCAGAGGTTTGGGGATTGGACTGAAAGTTCTATCCATCTCTCCCTGAGGTTATTTCTTCTGGCAACCTGCCTTCATCTTTAGAAAGATGAGTGGTCCAAAAGTCACCTCACTAATGTAAACCCAGGTGTGGTTTATGTGAATAACAAAATATACCCATTTCACATTTATAACTTGAGTTAGTTTAGGAACTGGAGACAAAACGAAATAGAATCCTTGGGGCTGGTGCACTGGGATGACCCAGAGGGATGGTAAGGGGAGGGAGGTGGGAGCGGGGTTCAGGATGGGGAACACCTGTATGCCCGTGGCAGATTCATGTTGTCATGTGGCAGAACCAATACAATATTGTAAAGTAATTCACCTCCAATTAAAATAAATTTAAATTAAAAAAAAAAACTAAATTGTGTAACAAAAGATGTTTCTGCTGCTCTTATATAGGAAACTGTAAGGGTGCCAGAAACTGTGGATGAAGATCAAAATACTTATTCTTATTATAAATCACAATATCACATCACCTTAGCCATTTATCATTGCATTTTCATCTTGTACTTTATACATGTTTCCAAATTTTCTTTCTGAAGAGTGAAAGTACAACCCAGCCAGTATTCATATCCCAAGTTGCTCTTTCCTTACCTATCTGCTGTACTTGGACCATATGAATCCAGAAAAATAAACCAGGAGGAAATCATCAACTTTACATCTTTCACTTTAGCCTGTGGTTTCATATGATTTAGTCATTTAACTGAAACAGTAAGTTAGCAACAGAAACTTCAATGAAATAAGAAGAAAAAGACCCAGTGTTGAGGGCTAGGACAGATGTTCACAGTTCCTAAGACTGCAGGAAAGACGTGTTTGTGAGATTTGTCTGCCCTTTTTTTTCTGGAAATGGCAGTCACACGATACAAATTCCAAGAGAGCTGGAGAGAACACTGAGATATACATCAAGATAATCATGGCTAAGAGTCTTAATCCCAGATTTCCTGGATTGTATTTATAAATGTCATTCAATTATTTTGAATATCGTGGGGTTTTGTATGTTTGTGTGTCTATAGTTCAAAAAAGCCTCTGATTTTCTCATGCTTTCATTATTGACCCAGTGAAGCTGCACAGTTTAAGAATTTGTCTATTTTTCCTGCCTGAAAACATGGCAACTAGAATTAGGTCTTTAATCAGAACAAGTTATTTTAACATGTTGGTTTATTGTGCTTTAAGCCATCAAGTTGCTTAGAGCTGGTCTGTATTTTAAATAGAAAGTTTTGAGCAACAAATGGCAAAATGTGTATGAAATGGGCCTCTGGGCAAATTCTTTGAATTTAGACTTTTGGAAATCAGCAGTCTTCTTTTTATGGGCAAATAAATGTTTCAAACTTTCTTCATGTATGACAGGTGATGGTATCATCTTTATACTTAAAGGTAGTTTTTAAAATTAAAAGATCAAATTAATTAAATCAAATCTATGATAAACTGGATTATGAAAAACAGCCAGTTACAGAAACCAATATATTTCTCATAACTATTATAGTATAGGTAAGTCATGGAGACAAGAGAAGAGTATGTGGTATCTAGAAGGAAATGAGAATAAGTAGGGATAACTGTATCCTCAGACATGCGAAAGGTTTGAATGAACACCTAATGCTTGCTCCTTGAAATAGTCATTCATTCAAAAAATCACTGAGTACCTCCTATGTCCTAGGAAGTAAAGTAGGCCCTGGAAATGCAAGAGTTGACAAGGTAAACAATATCATTACAGCTGTGTAGCTCGCATTCGGATAGGAGAAAAACCATAAAAACAAGTGAGCAACTGAACATATTTCAGATGGTGATAAATGCAGTGAATAAAACAAAATGAAGTTATGTGGCAGGGAGAGAGTGGTGGGACTAGACTGGACTGGATATTCAGGGATTCTATTGTATATCCAGAAACACTTAGGGATTGGATCAAAGTATAGCTCCCAAACGGAAGCTGCAACAAAGCATAACTTTGGAGTCAACAGAATGGGGTTGAAATCCCAAATTAGGTACTTATTAATTGTATTTCCTTTGGTGACTTAACATCTCTATATTTCACTTTCCTCATCTGTAAAAAATCGATACTAACAATACCCATCTTACGGAATTCATGTGGGAATTGAATGAGATAAAACATTCAAAGCACTTTACATCATGTCTGACACATAGTAAGATGCTTCATTCACCTAGAGCCAGACATCTTGGAGTGTGAAGTCAAGTGGGCCTTAGGAAGCATCACTACAAACAAAGCTAGTATAAGTGATGGAATTCCAGCTAAGCTATTTCAAATCCTAAAAGATGATGCTGTTAAGGTGCTGCACTCAATATGCCAGCAAATATGGAAAACTCAGCAGCGGACACAAGACTGAAAAAGGTCTTTGGGATTTCTTTCCAATCCCAAAGAAGGGCAATGCCAAAGAATGTTCAAACTACCACACAATTGCACTCATTTCACATGCTAGCAGAGTACTGCTCGAAATTCTCCAAGTGAGGCTTGAACAGAATGTGTGAACTGAGAACTTTCAGATGTTCAAGCTGGGTTTAGAAAAGGCAGAGGAACCAGAGATCAATTGCCAACATCTGTTGGATCATAGGAAAAGCAAGAGAATTCCAGAAAAACACCTACTTCTGTTTCATTGACTACACCAAAGCCTTGACTGTGTGGATTACAAGAAACTGTAGAAAATTCTTACAGAGATGGGAAGACCAGACCACCTTACCTGTCTCCTGCAAAACCTGTATGCAGGTCAGGAAACAACAGTTAATACTGGACATAGAACAACAGAATGGTTCCAAATTGGGGAAAGGAGTACGTCAAGGCTGTATATTGTCACCCTGCTTATTTAACTGATATGTAGAATACATCATGCGAGATGCCAGGCTGGATGAAGCATGAACTGGAATCAAGATTGCCAGGAGAAATACCAGTACTCTCAGATGTACAGATGACACAACCCTTATGGCAGAAAACGAAGAGGAACTAGAGCCTCTTGATGAAGGTGAAAGAGAAGAGTGAAAAAGCTGGCTTAAAACTCAACATTCCAAGATCATGGCATCTGGTCCCATTACTTCATGGCAAGTAGATGGGGAAACAATAGAAACAGTGAGACACTTTATTTTCTTGGTTTCCAAAATCACTGCAGATGGTGACTACAGCCATGAAGTTAAAAGACGCTTGCTGGACATGCATATTAAAAAGCAGAGACATTACTTTGCCAATAACGGTCCATCTAGTCAAAGCTGTGGTTTTTTCAGTAGTCATGTATGGATGTGAGAGTTGGGCCATAAAGAAGGTTGAGCACTGAAGAATCGACGCTTTTAGCTGTGGTATTAGAGAAGATTCTTGAGAGTGCCTCAGACTGGAAGGAGATCAAACCAGTCAATCCTAAAGGAAATCAACCCTGAATAGTCATTGGAGAGACTGATGCTGAGGCTGAAACCCCAATACTTTGGCCACCTGACTCATTAGAAATGACCCTGATGCTGGGAGAGATTGAAGGCAGGAGGAGAAGGGGTTGACAGAGGATGAGATGGTTGGATGGTATCACCGACTCAATGGACATGAGTTTGAGCAAGCTCTCGGAGACGATGAAGGACAGGGAAGTCTGGCGTTCTGCAGTCCGTGGGGTTTCAAAGAGTCAGACATGACTGAGTGACTGAGCCCCACAACACAGCAAATTGTTAGCATTGCACTTCTCAGGTGGTGCTAGTGGTAAAGAACCCACCTGCCAATGAAGGAGACATGAGACATAAGGGATCGCAGGTTCAGTCCCTTGATTGGGAAGATACCTTGGAGGAGGGCATGGCAAACCACTCCAGTATTCTTGCCTGGAGAATCCCAAGGGCAGAGGAGCCTAGCAGGCTACAGTTCATAGGGTCACAAAGAGTCAGATATGACTGAAGTGACTTAACATACACACATTATTAGCATTATATGAGACAGTGGAAGAATACAACTTTCTAGTCAGTACCAAGAACACTTGTATTGCTCCTGAGCCCTTGGTTGGCTTTTATCGTTTAAATACTGTGAATCATATTTCCCTCTTTCCCTTGACAGCTGGAAAGCAGAGAGCCAAATTTGTGGTCCACCTCTAGCAAATAGAACTTTATTGAGTGCCTTATTTATTTTGTGAACTAACCTCATTCTTGGATGGATGTTTACTTTTCTTTACTCGTTTTCTAATTCAATTTCCTCATTTCCTTAGTTTTTATTCAGTTTTATTTTGTGATATTTGTGTTTTTGTAAGCTGCCACAAATCCTTTGTGTAATATATTTTCTCTAAACAAATAGTCACTACAAGGAAATAGCCAATCAGTATGGACAAGTTGAGTCTGAATGTTACATGTTTTCCCTTATAGGGAGAATTTGTTTAACCCTTGGGTTTGAAAATATAAGGAAATATAATTTATGTTAAAAATTACAATGTGCATAATGGTCTGTTTGGCTCACTGCTCAGCAGACCCTCAGCCTCAGCCTACTCCAGTGTCATGGGCCAATATTCATTCTTATCATGAGTGGTTTGAGCCAGTAGGAACACAATGGTTTTCTTTTTTGTTTTTTTAACTTTTCATTTTATACTAGAATGCAGTTAATTAACAACGTGTTTATTTTTAAGATGTCCAACAAAGTGATTCAGTTATATATATACATGTATCTAGTCTTTTTCACATTCTTTCCCCATTTAGGTTGTTACATAATACTGAGCAGAGTTCCCTGGGCTATACTGTGCATCCTTGTTGGTTATTCATTTTAAATATAGCATGACAGGTGAACATGTCAATCCCAAACTCCCTAACTCTCCCTTCCTGCCTTAGAAGAGATGTCCTATGTTCACACGACTGTTCTGCCACTGACTGCCATTGAGATCTTGGGCAAGTCAATGAACATTTCTGAGTCTCTGATTTTTCATTTTAATGGCAGTTTTAATATGTGACCTGGCTACCTTCTTCGGCTCTTTTCCAGGACCAGTGACTGTATTGTGTAAAGCATAACACATTGCCGTAATGTCTGCTGTTGCAGTCATGGTGATGATAGTGACGGGATGATGATAATCAGTAGGTTGTCAGTTCTGTTGCTGATCTACTCTGATCTTGGGGTAAAACCTCAGTACTGTAACGGGCTTCTTGCCTTGCTATACAAACCTAGAAGGTATCCCTCACACAGTAGTTTAAGCCAACAGCATCACCCAAAGCTGTGCATCACACAGCCACATGTGGTCACCCTGACTAAAGCCCTCCTCAACTTCCATTGCTAATTACCTAAGTTCTTAACATCATCTTCCTTCCCTGAGTGTCTGCTTGTTCAGTCAACCGGTACTTCAGTTCCTCTGAGCCTGGAAACCTGTCGTATTACTACATTTGTCTTTCAGCTCCAATCTCACAGCTAGCCCACACCTCTTTCCTGCTGGTAGCTTTTCATGTTGCCGTGGGCCATGTCTTATGAAACTCCCACCTTCTATTCTTATCTACAGAAAGCCTCACCATCTTTTCCGTCAGCCAGAATGTGTTAACACCTGCTCCACGTTCACCTCTCATCACCTGCTTCCAGATGCAGTGACTTCTTTTTGCCTAGAATTTTCTGAAGAAAATAATGTTTTAATTGCCTTCAGGATCTTAACATTTGCTGTATTGTCAGTAGTTTCTGTTACAGAAAAAAAATTTTTTAAGGTGTTATTAATCCAAATGAAGAGTAATTTATTGACAAATTAATAATTTATTAATAACCTTATAATTTATTCCCAATTTATTAGGGAAGATCAGGTAGTAAGGACTCCATACATATAAACACATACTCTACATAATTGAAAGTTACCTCTATAATTATTAAGATTGTGAGATTTTAAAATTTATATTATGCATTTCTCTATTTTTAATGGGTATATAGTGCTTTTAATTACTTTTTGAAAAACTAGGTCATACTCTACAATTTGCTTTTCTTAATAGTAGCAGGTCATAGATATACCTCAAAGCCTTTAGATATAAATTTGACTAATTAGAATAAATATTCTAACTAGAAGAAAAATTCTAAATAATTCTAAAGTTTGAAGGTTGCATCTACCATATTTTCTTAAACTATGCCTCAGATTCAGTGTACAACCAGTTGTTCTTTATATGTTTTGTATTTGCTACAGCAAAACTGCTGCAATAAATGTCTTTAATATACACTCTTAGAGAAAAAAGAATACATAATATGTATGTGTGTATATATTTATTATAATATGTATATAATACATGTGTGCTTATATACACAGTATGTATTTAAATATATTTTGTTCATTTATATATATATGAGATTTTCAAAAGAGAGATTGTTTGCTACAAGAGTATTTTAGTTAATATATTATTAAATTATTATTTTCTGAATAATTGTAGCAGTTTACCCTCTAACTAGTAATGTATCTGACTGATTCAAAATCTCTCTGGTAGCAGTTGGTTGCTTTTTTTTAAATTTTTGCTGACCGGTAGGGGAAAGAATTGCACCTCATGGTTGCTTTGCTTACATTAGCATTTCCATGACAGTGTAAAATATTGAGTGTCTCTCATGTGTATTGATTATTTGGATTGCCTCTCATGCAATTGCTTATTTGTAACTTGTGTATCAAGTTAATTATCTTTTTCTTAACAATTTGTAGAAGCTCTGTTTATCGGGATATAATCCCTTTGTCTGCCATATGTGTTGCACAGATTTCCTTCTAGGCTCTCATTTTCTTTTTTATGATGTCTTTTGCTGTACAAATTTTTAATTGTTTTGCATTCAAACATTTATGTTGGCCTTCTTTAAAAAGTAACTTTCTTGTGGCTTTCTCTTTTCCACTTAACAAGATATCATGGTCATTTTTACAAGGCAGGTTTAATTTGTTCATTTATCTTTCCCTAGTTTCTTTGTATGGGATAAGCTTATGCATGCATAGGGAAGGGCTTCCCTGGTGGCTCAGAGGTTAAAGCGTCTGCCTGAGAAATCATTTCATTTTTTATTGTAATAATTCTTATTTAGTATTTTTTCTGTCTTCCTTCCCCTCTCCTCCTTCTTTTCTCCCACTTCCTCTCCTGTTGAACCCTCTTATTCTTCTGGTTATTCGTACTAAGAACTTAGTGGGTGTCCTCTTATTTATTTTTTGTACTTGTAGAATTCACACACACGTACATATGCATGCACATACACAGTCACACACATATATGTACATATAGACATATACCTATGTTGAAATTTTTGTCATTTTATGTTCCACAAAAATGGTATAATGTTATAAATATTTCTTTGCTCTTTTTCCCTTTCTTTCCCACTGATAACTCATGAAAAACTTTTCTACTCCACGGCCATACGACTTCATGATGTGGTTATACCATAATTTATTCAGTGCTTCCTCTATTCACAGTAATTCACATTGTTCCACCTTTATTTTTGGCCCTATGGATAATGTTATAAAAAGATCTTTGTACATATGCTTCTACACGCTAGCCCTTTTATTTCTACAGACTAGATTCCCAAAAGTGATATTGCCAGGCTGAAGTAATATATAGCAAGATTTGTTTCCCAAAAGACAATAGTAATTTGCATTTCCACCCATAAGTACACAAGTACCACCTTTCATCCTTGTCACCAACAATGTTATCAGTCTTAATGATTGTGAATGACAGGTATAAATTTATATCTCATTATTACTTCTGGTTTCTTAAAGAAGCTATCAAGTATAACCTGCCCTTTCTGGATGACTCCAGATCCTTTGACTTCCTTGATTACATGATGTGGTATGTTAGCTTTGTGAGTTTCCTGATTCCTCTCTGAATGTCTCAGTCACTGCCTGTGTTGTGCCTGCTTCTAGGGGTCATGGCTCCACCCCACCTACTGGGTTGTCTCTGATATGTTTCAAAATTTTGATTTTAAAACCAGAAGAGTATTTGCCCATAATATTTAAACATCAGTCAATAAACTCTCAGTGAAGACCCAAAGAATACCATTTATGAATTTAGTCTGATAACTTCATAATCATTCAATTCTTAAGAAAAATGTATTTTCCAAAAAGTTAGTTAATAAGGGTCAGTTAAAAAGCTTGGATTCCATGATTTAAAATTGTTGGACACCATTGTCAGTCTGCTTAGAGTATTAATAAACTCAGAACCTGCTTATCACATAGCAAGAAAAATGTATAACCTCAGGTCACCAGCTTAGAAAAGAGTGATCACCTCCATCCTGACATCCTGGCAGCTTCTTTAATGACAAATTCTGTTTGTCACTCACTCTTCCTGCATCCTGCCACTGCATCACTGAAATTCATGGACTCTGGTCTTTATATGTTCTGAATGTTCCTGTCTGGGAACATTTATTTTCTTTCCTATCATGTCCCTGGAATAGTCTCATGGTAAAATTGTAGCCTAGATAAATGACCGCAGTGGAAGATAGCAAAGGTGGCTCACAAAAGGAGAGAGAAGGCATGCTGGGTGTGTTCCTATACACACAATAGTCTCCCATGGAATGGAGTATTTGTCAAAAGATTCCAAATATTTTGGTTCCGTAGGTTCATGCATAGTTAGAAAATCCTTCAGCTATCTTAAAGACTTTTCTTTTTTTCATTGATCATTTCAATTCTTTTTGCTTTGATTTTAGAGTCAACAAAACTGACTTCTGTTCAAGACTAGGCCTCTCATCCAGCTTAACTACAGGATGAGATTACTCCAAAGAAAATGGTTTTAAGAATTCTAGTTCCCAAGAAATTTATTAAAAAAAAAAAAAAAAGGATTCTGGTTCCTATGCAATCAGCAATCACTTCTCTCTGTAAATGAAATCACCCAGCTGTCCCAGGCTTCTTGACTGGCATGCGTTTGCTCATGGTTCCATCACATCTAGGCACTTAGCAAGAGGGAGTAAAATCTCAAGTAAAATCTCTGGCACAAATGGGCAGCCTGATCAGTTTACCACCCAGTGAAGTCTGAGTTGTTTCAACCACTTGGTCTTTAAATGTATACAAGTACTAGTAGAGGAAGTAGTCTTACACACCACCTACCTGTCTAACACACTTATTTTGCAGATAGTTCAGAAATATGAGATGTCTTGCTGGAGACTTAAAGCTTATCAAGGACTAAAGCATCTTGAGCCAGATCATCTGAATCTCAATTTCTTTCATGAAAAATTATGATATTAATGTCTGTTCTGTTTCCTTCACAAGGATTTTGGTGATGAGCAAATGAATCAATGTGTATGAAAACATTTTGAAATAATTGTGTTATGCACAAATGTCAGATATCAAAAACTGTTTTATTTTTATTTTTTATTGATTTATTTTTTGGCCACATCATGTGGCATGTGGGATCTTCATTTCTTGACCAGGGATCAAACTCACATCTCCTGCAGTGAAAGCAGAGTCTTAACCACTGGATTGCCAGGAAGATTCCCACAAAATTGTTTTAAAGATGAGTGCTGAATTCCTTGTAGTAAGAATTTCTGGATGGATTATAATAGCCACCATTTATTGAGATGCTATCTATGAACGGGCCCTCTACCAACCTTATTTTGAGATTTTTATTGTCACACCTCTAGGGCTCCCCAGGTTGTGTATAAAGAATCTGCCTACCCATGTAGGACAAGCAAGAGACACAGGTTCAGTCCCTAGGTTGGGAAGATCCCCTGGGGTAGCAGTATACTCGCCTGGAAAATTCCAGGGGCAGAGGAGCCTGGCAGGCTACAGTTCATTGGGGTGCAAAGAATTGGACACGAATGAAACCCCCTTCCCCCTACACACACATTGTCACACCTCTACCCTTGCCCAAAAGGAATGGGATAGTTGATTTGTTAAACATCAGGATGTTTCTGCAATCATTTTTTCTGAAAGACATTTAAGATGGGCAATATATCGTGGAGAAAAGACTCAAATTCAGGCAGATCTTTTCCCGTGTCTATGCACTGAACCCACCTGTCTTCATGAAGCCTATTTTATGTGTCACTATATGACCTTCTATAGAAATGAGTGTAAAAATTTTACAAACATGAAATAAAAATGTTTATGTCTGAACGTAAAGTTTTACTTATACCCACATTTTAAATAACCTTAAGAAAATAAATCTAACTTAAAAAAATTTAAATATCACTCCAGTCAATTCTGTTTATGTTCCTTATGAAACAGCTGCTGCTGCTGCTGCTGCTGCTGCTGCTGCTGCTGCTGCTGCGTCGCTTCAGTCGTGTCCTACTCTGTGCGACCCCATAGACGGCAGCCCACCAGGCTCCTCCGTCCCTGGGATTCTCCAGGCAAGAACACTGGAGTGGGTTTCCATTTCCTTCTCCAATGCATGAAAGTGAAAAGTGAAACTGAAGTCGCTCAGTCGTGTCTGACTCCTAGTGACCCCATGGACTGCAGCCTACCAGGCTCCTCCATCTATGGGGTTTTCCAGGCAAGAGTACTGGAGTGGGTTGTAGCTATATGAATTCAAATTTTTAAAAAATCAGATTATTCAATTTATATCCATTGATTTTTGTTCAGAAATATGAAGTCTATGTTTTCAAAAATAAGTTCAAAAGTACCACTCTGAAAGCTCTGCTGTTACGTCTCTGAACTCTTTCAGGCTTCTCTATTGACCATTATTATTGTCTTTATGAAAATGAAGCCAAGGTGGTGATAGAAGGTGATAAAATAATCCCTGCTCCAAAATATATACACTAGCATCTACACAGTCTACACTTCCACCAGTGGAAAAAAAAATTTCTCAAATAACGGCACTGAATTCCCAGGATATCTGGAGTGAATAGAGTCTTGATATTTTAGCAATACCTAGGCACTGAGATATTCCCCATATACATTTTCTAGACAGCACCACCAAATAATGTATTTATGCAGCATGCCTTATTGATCCTGACTTGATGTATACTGTTGTACATGTGGGGCTCTGGATTCCCAGCCTTGTCCTCAAGGAATCAATGAGGCTTCAGATACATAATCTTGTCCACAAGAGAGTGACCTAGGCTTGGAATATTCTTGTGTTGTTGTTCAGTGACTCACTCATGTCTGACTCTTTGTGACCCCATCCACTGCAGCATGGTTAGGCTAAAATGGGCCTTCGGCTGGGGAGGTCTGAGGAATCAGAATGGGAAGTACAGGGTGTGGACACCTAAGAGGAGTGATGGTGATTTGTTGTAGGGGTGGCTCTGAAAACAAATAGCTTCCATAGCCTTCTTTTCCTTTAGACTGAGTTTGTTACTGTTGACTTTTTCAGCAAACATCCCTTAGCCGCAGGGGGCACATGCTCCAAGTCTGTGAACTGAAGCCAGCCTACAGAGGAGTCTGTTGGTTCCAGGGTTTTGATGGAAACCCCAGGGCAGAGCTTTCAAGCAGGACTTGCTGCTCAGTCTGCACCGAATCCTACAGATGGCAGGTCCCTCATCCTTAACACCCTGGGTTTCCTGCTTGACTTCTAAAATCTTTTGGGTTTGTAACATTGATTTTAGATGTTCAGATCCACTGAACCTCTGTATCCCAAGTATTGGTTGTATTTTTAATCTGTTCCAAAATTTGTTCATGTCCTTTACCTGCTTTTTTTCAACATCAAATCTGTGAGTGCACCCTGCTTTACATATCCTCTGCTCAGTTAATGCAATAAAACTGTGAAAACCTTGCTGGAAATGTCACTGTGAATCTTTGCAAAGCCTGGAGGCTGCTGAATGCCATAAGCATGTAGTCTGAAGCTGCAATAATTAAATCCTTCTTTAACAGGTGCTAGTAACACACTGCGGAGAAGGCAATGGCACCCCACTCCAGTACTCTTGCCTAGAAAATCCCATGGACGGAGGAGCCTGGTGGGCTGCAGCCCATGGGGTCGTGAAGAGTTGGACACGATTGAGTGACTTCAGTTTCACTTTTCACTTTCATGCATTGGAGAAGGAAATAGCAACCCACTCCAGTGTTCTTGCCTGGAGAATCCCAGGGACGGGGGAGCCTGGTGGGCTGCCTTCTATGGGGTCGCACAGAATCGGACACAACTGAAGTGACTAAGCAGCAGCAGCAGCAGTAACACACTGTGTGTATTGGACATGATGGTTGTCAAGATGGCTTAAGGACAGTGGACTTTTCTAGAAGTTTCTCATGCTTCTAATATTCTAGTGATAGGAGGTTGTACTATAAATGTACTATGTTCACAGTGATGGCAGTATCTGTTACCCCTGTCTTTGAGGGAATAGAGTATGAAGACCACAATTAAAGGTTTTTTTTTTTTTTGTTTCTATTGAGCTGCTGGTTCACTAAGGATATGTAGAAAACTCAACGTTGTGATCATGGTGAATCTAGAGAATATAGGGTAACAATAAAGGAATAACCATGTATTGGGCTCCCACTATTCATAAGGCCGTGGTAGAGGCTTTTCATCCCTCTAGTTCCTAAATCTGTGTCATATTAGTATTCTCATTTTACAGATAATGACATCGAGGCTCACAGAAGTTGTCACACAGAACGTATCTCGTTTGACTTTTAAAGATAGTGTTCTTTCCACCATGTGGCTCTGGGTTTCCTCTCATCTGTGGGCTTTGGGAAAGGTCTGATCAGGATTGGAGATGACTGGTAACTATCTTCCTTGGGCTCTAGCAAGAGAATTATTTGTGCAAGGAAAATCAAGGGCTTTCTAATAGATAGTAGATTCCCTTAGTGCTAGGAAGCTCTGAAATTCATGCCCTGGATCTGTGAAAAATTCTGTCTCTGACTCTCCCACAGCATTCTCTTTGGTCCAGAAGAGAATGCCTGACTCCTTGGAAAGTTCCATGTTGCTGTATTAGCTGCCTATGGGTGTGCAATAAATCACCAAAAACATAGTGGCTTAGAACAACACTCTTGTATTATCATATAATTCTGGAGGCCAGAAGTCTAAAATCAGTCTTACTGGGATAAAGTCAAGGAGTCTACAGGGCTGGTTCCTTCTAGAGGAGGCTCTAGGGGAGAAATAGTTCCTTGCGTTTTCCAGCTTCTAGTGGCCTCTTGCATTCCTTGACTGATGACCTTCTTCTGGCAATGGCATCTTTCTGACCCAGCCATCCTTCACTTTCCTGCCTATCTCTCATAGAACTCTTGTGATTACACTGATCTCATCTGGAAAATCCAGAATAATTTCCCATCTCAAAATATTCAACTGAATCATATCTGCAAATAACCTTTTGCTCTGTAAAGTCACATTCATAGGATGAAGATGTTGGCATCACCGGGGGTCCATTATTCAGCATACCACAGCCGCTGTTCCTGGTGATTGCTCCACTGGTAATGATATCCCACTTTGGACAGCTCAGGACTGCCCCAGCATCTCGCAAGACACAGAATTCAGAGTTGCCCTCGTGCATACCTCCTCAAGGCAAGAGTGTGAGTGGCGAAGCCAATTTGGGCTTCTTGCTGTCAAACAGGACTTGCAATTTGGTATCCTCAATCTGGATGCAGCTCGTAGATAAATTTTGAATGTGCATTTTTTTCTTAAGTTGGATGTTCTCTGTAAAAATTGGCATTTTGAGTATTTAAAAATTGGGAGATCTGGCATCACAGTGCCATGTTTTCAAATGGCTGCATAATGGCTTCCACTTTTCCACTTTAGACAGAGTCTGTCTCTCCCATTCATCTTAGTCCCTGTCACTGTCTGATCATGAATTACACTGGCCTTTTCACTCATTTATTTTAACCACTTGGACTGTGCAGTTTGAGTATCTGAATGTACAATAACGATTCTCAAACCACAGCATTAACATGCATATCAGAGAACTTCTGTTCAGTCATTTAGGGCAGGGAAGTAACTTTATTTGTACTAGAACACTTTGTGTTAATCCCTGGGTATCCATGCAAGGGAGAGAATGATCTTGTCCTACAGCAGCATCCTGACATTTGCAGATTGGTTGGATCCTCCCTTTGGATGTTTATTTTTTCAGCCTAACATGAACACCTGGGCCAAGCATTCCTAATCATCAGTTTAATATTTCCATTTCACTGGAGGCAAAATTTTCTACCTGTTACTGGGAAAAGTGACCCTCCTTTTCTTCTTCCTAAGACTGTTTCATAAGTATATCAGTTTCTTAAAATTTAGAATCTAGTTTATTCCACAAAAAGACAGTCATTCTCTTTATGTCCACAGTCTCAGAGAGTGGCTGGTGTATAATAAGTGATTTATAAATATTTACTGAATGGATGAATAAATGATGATAATGAGTGACATTGGTAATGATAGCTAACATTTATGTGAACTTAGTTATGAATGAATGTTGCATCTTTAAATGAGTTAGCAATTGTAGTCCTGATAGAGACAAGTTCATGCCCTCCCACAAGCCCTGGAAAAGCTACCTTATTTATCATATGATGCTCTGTTCCTGGCTACAGATGATGGGACCACAGAAAGATTTCTAAGCCAAGGATTCCCCATCCTTAACCTGACCGGGAACCTATGACATGGCCAATTGCAAAGAGCATTCCCAAGAAATCAATCTAGCCCTCTAGGGTGTTTTTGTTTTGAGAACTCAAATCAAGAGAAACAGTCTCTCTACAGTTGGCAGCAGAGGCTGGAGCAAATGGATCATACTGGGATTAGGGACAGACTCCCAGTCAGGCTACATGCAAGATGATTAGGCAGAAATAATGCAGCCACTGAGAGATGGAGGAGAACCTCAGTGCCTGATTTTCCAGCTCCCAGTTAACATTTTACTGAGGCTTGGCTATTTTGGGAGGGCTCTGAAGTTACCTGTTGTACCCTTACAACTTTGCTTCATCTGTCTTTAACTCAGAGAGACTATCATTAAAACACTTGCCCAGAACGTTGCCTTAGTCTGGGATCCTAGCATGACAGCAGAATTTAATGAAGGAGGGATTGTCGAATAGCATGTGGCCAAAGTGAAGAACCAAGAATTCTGCCAGCTTCAGGTGCTACAAACTCCCAGTGAACAGAACTGGGACTCAACAGTTTTTAGTGTTGAATGTTTTTCAATATGTGAATGTGCCTGAATCCTTCCATTCTAAATGGGGAAAAAAAAAATAAGAAAAGCACCCGGAGGTACTTCACCCTATTATAAACCAAAAATAAATGATAGCAATTGGTTCATTAGATTCATTGGACTGAAAAGGATGTCAAATAAAAAGAAACTGTTAATATTTAATTGGGCATTTTAGGAATCAGCTTGCTAAATTTGTAAAGATTGCATTCTTGGTTTTTTAATATGCTTCCTGGAATAACTACCTTCAGAGTGGGTATAATCTTTATGCAATTGCCTTGGCATTAAATTTTTACGAATTAAAAAGCATGCTCGGGGATTAAAGTAGAATAATAGATGTAACATTACATGAAAGTAGGACATTCATAAATCATTTATGACTTCCTTGCTCATCAGGACTTGACTTTTTGAATCTTAATTGAAAACTGGCATGGATTTATTGTTGAAAAAAAGTAAATTGGTAATTCTGATAGCAGACAACTTTTATTAGGGAGTTAATTAATTTTAGGAGGCTGCGAGCCTGGTTTTTTACACATACACAGTCATGTTGAGTCGTGGGGCTTTATTTAGTTATAGTCATCTTCTGGTCAGTGCACATTGTTTATCTTTTATTTTCATTCTGATCAATGCTAGTAAGATACAGTATAAGCTATTGTGAGCTATAATTGTGTAGCAAAACAAAAAAATAGTTTTAGGCCCCAAGTAGTCTTAGATGAGCACATGTGCTCAGTTGTGTCCAACTCTTTGCGACCCCATGGACTGTAGCCTGCCAGTTCCCCTTTCCATGGAGTTTTCTAGGCAAGAATACTGGAGTGGGTTGCCATTTCATGCCCCAGGGGATCTTCCTGACCCAAGGATTGAACCCATGTCTCTTCCATCTCCTACATTGGCAGGCAGATTCTTTACCCCTAGTGCCACCTGGGAAGCCCAGACCCCAAGTAGGCCATAGGTCAATTGGTTGACAAAAAGACATATCCTGTAGCAGTCTTCACACTAGACCAGTCCTCATGCCATCATATTTCTATCTTCCTTTTATGTTTACTTACTCATCAATTGCTGCAATAAAGTTGAACATTTTTTAGATCCCAAATGAGATACTATTATAAAAGATCAATTAATTGATTTTTTTAGAAAGAAAAGATCAATTAATTGCTCTTTTAATTGATTAATTAAAATTAATTTTATTAAGAAATAATAAAATTCTTTGATAAATAAAGCAACAGATAGACTGGCTGGTATACTTTATTATTCTGAAGTTAACTATATAATTTCTTTAGTTTTTACCCTTTGAATTCCCTAACCGTCTTCGTTCCCTTCTTTAATACAAATGATTATTCTACTAGTTATTGCACACCGAACAGCACTAGTTGTAATACCTGTACATCTGTACAAAAGGCATCACTCTCTTCATTTTACAGATGAAGAAACTGAGGCTTATGTATGTCACCAAAACGTAACTTTTCCAGGGCTGCGAAGTTCTGAAAAAGACTGCTTTTTAAGTAAGCCCTGGAGATTTTTCAAGCACTTATAAATTTTTGCACACGGCTTCACCTTTCCCATGGGGACTGTGGACAATCGCCCTACTTTCTCCATCACTAAACGTGAACTTTGTCATGCTGACTGGATTGGTGTGGGAAAGAAAGTTCTGATCATGAGCAATCCTGATTTATTTGCCTTGTGCCCCCACCCTCTGGCCAGATGTCATTCTGTTTAAAATTCTTCCTTTAAAGAGCATGACAGTCTGAGGATCACCCTATTCTGAATTTAAGTTTACATCCTGGTTTTGAAATCCAATTTTTATTCCTTAAGAACTAGATTTGGAAGGCAGTAGCCAATTAAAGTCATCTGTTTATGGGCACAGTGATGTGTTTGGAGTTCTTGTACAATGAAAGAGATTGATGGCCCTTCAACAGGATCATAACTCCTGTAGGCAGAGGACCATAATTTGCTTACCCAACCCCAGACTAAACAAGGGTCTCTGTGTGACCTAAAGGGGTACAGTGTAACCCAGAACACAGCCCAGACTGAGATCAATCCCAGTCATTCCACAAGGCCTTGGGAGATCTGCATGGATGCCATTGGAATTCAATCTCCACAAGGATATTTGGAGCAGAGCAGCCCAGCCTTATGGTTTTACAGCCTTATGGTTTTATAGATTTCATAATCTGACTGATGACCTCTATAAAAGCTTATCCTATTTTCCATTTGCTGGGCAGTTTCTCAAGTTCAACTTTAAAGACACCATATGAAAACATTTGGGAATTTCAAAATTAAATACTTATCAATTCTAGGAATGGGAAAGACCACATGTGAAAATAATTGTACAGAAACCCATGGCAAGGAATTGGTTAACAGTAATGTTAACAAATACCCTTAGAGATTCTGCTCTGAGATTTCTTTTAGTCTTTCTTTCTAGCTGGCATTTTCTCCTCATGTGGATATCTCACCTTTCATTTCCTACTAGGCCAAGAGGAGCTTCTTGTATGGAGCTTTCTTAGTTTGCTATAGTCTTGCCCTAAATCCTACCACATCTGAGTCTCATTTATTTGATGAATATTTATAAAACATTTTTATGTGCCACGATGAATACACTGACCCCCTGAAAGTAGAAAAGAAATCTCTCCTGTGAAAGGTACTCTTCCTCACCAGGAGATAGAAATATTTTCTTATCACCAGACAGATAGAGAGTTCAAGGTCCAGAAGGCTGTGTGAATGAACTTCACTTAGATTCTTCATTAACGAGTACCCAAGCCTAAGTTTCTTTATCTTGTCAGTTCTTGACAAATGAATTATTTCTTTGTCTTAAAGGTATAAAAGCTGCCTGCTTTGGCCATTTCTCTGTGTTCATATTTCTACATATGAAATTAAAGTGTGATTTTTCTCCTCCTAATCTGCCTTATGGCAATTTAATCACTAAACTAGCCAGAAGAACCTAGAGGGGTAGAGGAAACATTTTTCCCAACAAGGTTCTAATACAGAAAGGAAAGCAATCATGAGCGATGAAGAGATTAAGACTGAATCAAGAGAAAGGGGCTAGTGCAGCATTTCTGAGAAGCCAGCGCTCTTGGCAGAGGGTTTGTTCCTCTGCAGAAGAAAGAACCGGAGAAGGCGATGGCACCCCACTCCAGTACTGTTGCCTGGAAAATCCCATGGATGGAGGAGCCTGGTAGGCTGCAGTCCATGGGGTCTCGAAGGTTGGGCCTGACTGAATGACTTCGCTTTCGCTTTTCACTTTCATGCACTGGAGAAGGAAATGGCAACCCACTCCAGTGTTCTTTCCTGGAGAATCCCAGGGACGGTGGAACCTGGTGGGCTGCTGTCTATGGGGTCGCACAGAGTCGGACACAACTGAAGCAACTTAACAGCATCAGCAGAAGAAAGAACGTGATTTTAATTAGAACCACTATAAAAGACCAAGGAGAGCCCACAATGGACGATAGGGCACCAGTCTGGTAGGATAGTGGGATTCTAGGCGAGTTCTGTCTGATTTAATATCACTGATGAGAAGAGAACTTTTGAGAACAATAAAAGAATTTTAGAAATAGTATTTGCGGAAAATTGGAGTGAGAATTAAGTAGGAAACTAGAGTAAAAGAACAGAGCAGTTTGTAGGACCACCCCTGTGAAATGAGAGAGAGTAATAAGGCAGGGTTGGCTAAGAAGAGCCTCAGAGTGAAGTGCAGCTCTGAGCAGGGCTCAGCCAGGCTGATGGAATGAGCACCCATAGAAAAGATTGTCTAGAGAGTCCCGTGTTGGGCAGGAAGGGCCTGGCTTTTTTGCTCCTGCTGAGCCCGGTGGTTGACTGGAGTGGTAAGGCCAGAAAATAACCTCCGCATGAACCTCTGGTGAAAGCACAGAGCTGGAGACGGTCAGCAGCAGGTTTTCTCTTAAAGGCAGATCTGAGCAGCACGCTCCGCAGCTGCCGTGACGTAGTAAATGCCACCAACCTCCGGCTCCTTCTGGCTCCTCTTCTGTGCCCCACAGGCTTTTATCTAGCAGCCTATTGTCAAAAAAGAGTGGTCTTGCTTTCTAGGTTTTGCGTAGATTTTTTTCCTGTCTCCCTAATTTAAGTCTTATCAACTTAACTAGACTTTTATGTGTCCCCAAACTTCTGGTGACTCAGACTGAAAAGAATCTGCCTGCAATGCAGGAGACATGGGCTCGATCCCTGGGCTCGGAAGATCCCCTGGAGGAGGGCATGGCAACACACTCCAGTATTCTTGCTGGGAGAATCCAGTGGACAGAGAATCCTGGTGGGCTATCGTCCATAGGATTGCAAGGAGTCAGACACGACTGAGGCAACTTAATACACACACATATCTCTATTCGATATCATTTTCACTCAAGATGTGTGGGTGTGTATGTGTGTGTTCAGTCACTCAGGATAGAGTTTCAGTAAGAAGGTGAAAAATCTGGGAGATGGATGATGGTGAGAGTTGCTCGACAATATATCTGTACATAGAGCCACTGGAAATGTACAGTTTGTTTAGTCACTGAGTTATGTCTGACTCTTTTGTGACCCCATGGACTGCAGCCCACCAGGCTCCTCTGTCCATGGGGTTTCCAGTGCAAGAATACTGGAGTGGATTGCCATTTCCTTCTCCAGGGGATCTTCCTGACCCAGAGATCAAACCTGCAACTCCTGTGTTAGCAGGGCAGATTCTTTACCACTGTGCTACCTAGGGAAAGCCAAGATATCAAATACCTATTTGCTAATGGCTTTCCAAATGTATATCTCCACAACAGATTCTTCTCTACAGCCCCAAAATGAACCACCACTTACAATTATTTGGTCATTCGACTCCTTCATCGAAATCTCCCTTCAGATGTTACACAAGTACCTCAAAGGTAGTCAATCCCATGTATTTCTAAATTCATATCCCTTGTATTTCTCCCATTTGCCTGATTATTATTCCCTGTTTTGGTAAAAAGAAAAAAATCCACTCAGTTGCCCAAAACATAACTACAGAATGACAGTAGATTCTTTCTCTCTCCTCCCCACCTTGCTTGCTGACTCCATCTCACATTGAACACCAGCTCTAAGTAATTCTAATCCATATACGCTTTGCCACCCTAACTGCAGTTTTAACAGTTAAGGACTTATAATTTCCTGCTCATTTAGAGCTATAACCTTCAAACTGGCATTCCTGACTTCAGATGTGATCTCTGTTATTGCTCAAGAGATTATTCTCATGGGCAATCTGTTCATATTACTCGAAAGTCTTCAGGAGTTCACCATTAAATACTGCTTGTATACCACATGCAGTCTTCCACCATTTCGGCTCTGAAAATGTATCTAGTTCCATCCCCTCTAAGTCTCACATTCCTGTGCTCTGCTTAAACTGAACTACTCATGGGGAGAAGCCACCACGCTCCTTCTTACTTGCCCTTTTGTATATATGGCTGCATCTACCAGCCTGGAAAATGCCTTCTCACTCCTCGTACCCCAGTTTGTCCTTTCTCTGTGCTCCTGTTCTTTCTTTCACGTACCTTCACTGTAGCGTTTGCAATTGGCCTGCCACTGTTGGCAAAGCCAACAACGTCTGTCTCCTCACCATAAATGACACTAATTACATGCAAAGGTTATATCTTTTAATCAATATATTCCCAGAGCCTGGGCCTTTAAGTGACTCATGATACTTGAGTTTCAATGAACACATGAATATGAATGAATTCAAAGAACTGAGCCTTGAAAATAATTTTTTAAAAGTATGTCCTTTCCTAAATTGTTTTAAAATAGTTGCCTGAAGAGAAAAAATATTGGGAGTGAAAAATACTGTGGCTTATGGAGGAAAATTTTCCTCTTTTTGCTAAAGTACACAGATTTCATTCTATAACAACAACTTCAGCAGATTATCTCCAACTGCCTGTCATAGCTTCAGTTGTATCAAGTATTTCCAGTGCAAATACGACATGGCGGTGTCTTAGAACACATTGTTATATGAAGGTTTCCACAGGCAGTGCTTTCTTGTTGTTTAAATGGAATTTGGCCTGAAATCCTTAAAAAAAAAACAAAACTATATTCATACAGTACTTAACAGTCGCCAAACCATTTTCACACCCTGATTTTACTTGATATTTAAAGTATCTCAGTGAAGTAGTCAGGACAAAACTGATCATCTTTTTATAGATAACAGAAGCTCTGAGAGGCAATGAGGCTTACTCAAGACTGACCGTTAACTGGAGCTGGGATGCATGACTTCTGGTTGCTAAACCCATGTTCCTCCTCTCCAGCCTTGCAGCCTTCTTGGTGGTGTCTGTCTGCAGAGCAGACAGAGCTGTGGGCTGTTAGTCACTCCCCAGATCAGTTTGCATTCCTACAGTGTTTCTCATGGCCCCAAGGTTACCAGTCACTGTCGACTGTGGATGTTATAGAAGTTACTTCATTTCAAAAGTGCTTTTCCTCAACAGCTCCCCCAGCTGCCCTAGTTAAGGTTGGCCCTGCCAGCTCGAGTTACACTAGTAAACCTTTTACTGATATTACATAATGATTATTGCTCTTGGGTTGGTGTCTAAGCTGCAATCCTACATTTGATGGTTTTATAGTTTCATCTTCCTGAATGTAAAAACAATCATCACAACAATTTTTTTTTTTAAGTTTAAACTGAAATTCTTTAATTCTGCAGAGGGCTAGAATATTTTTTGTAGCCCTCATGGAAGAATTTCTTAGCCCACATTTCTCTATACAAGGCCAAGTTTAACAGCAGATGTGCTTTGTTTGGATTTTACAGTGCTTTAAAACACAGTTAGAATTTGGAAGATTTTAGGTAGAGTATGTACCTTTCAGTTTTTCCCTGGGCCCCCATCCTAAGTCCTTTATTTTAAGTTTCTGGCCCCAGAACTAGTCTGAGTTTGCACCCCATCTGTATTAGTATACGTCGTGGTTTAAAAATAACAGCTAATATTTATGTACTGTATATCTATGTACTGCTCTTTTCAGTATTTTACAAATATTACTTTGTTTAATTTTCACAACAGACTCTTATAGTTGGAGGTGCATCTCGCCATCTGCATTTTATATATAAGAGGATGGACGCACCAAGAGTTAAGTAGTTTGCCCAGTCATATAGTCATCAAGTGGCAGGGCTGAAATTCAGACCAGGCACTCTGGATCCAGAGGCAAGCGCTACACTCAAGTGCCCAGATACAATGTCAGATTTTGTATGATTCATAAAAGGAAACAGCAAACAAATCATCGGTTGGTAGTCCTTACCAAAGAAATGTGAGCTAAGGAGCTTGAATAAATGAGCTGAGAGTGCTTTGTCTGCATATGCAGCAGTGAGCATATGCTTGCTTCTATGGACATTGAAGACTCTGAGGATCTCGTGAAGATGCACCTACTACTTCAGTCAAAGATGTAAAGGGCGCTTGGCACAGAGTAGACCCATGAAACTGAAATGCAGTGTATGTCCTTGTGCTACTCTGATTTTGTAAAACGTAGATCGCTAGATTACATTGGTAGGAGCAGCTGGTTTTGCTCTGCATTTTCCTTGTTAGTAGTTCCACTTCTCTTTGCAAGCTTGTAATATCACTCAGTATCACACAGAGGTTGAATGAGATTCCTAAGAAATCCGTACCAGTCAAGCTGGGGAATTGTATGTAATCAAGGCAAGGGCAGGGGAGGATAAGTAATTCCTTCCCAATGTATGGCTACAAAATAATTATCACTAATCACCAGTATGCAGTTTTATTAATAGAATGTAAAAACAGAAACGATTCAGATGTTTCCAAGTTTTAAGATTTGATAGAACTCTAACTCCAATAGTGATAGTAATGACATTTTAGCTATTGGAATTTTAGAGGTTTATTGTTGAATCACTCTGAAAATACAGAGATGGAGAGAGAGAGAGTGAGCGCTATATTTTACTTTCTGATATACAAAAATGAAGGATAGAAACACTTGTAAACTTGGAATGTTATGCTTGTTATCATTCCCCCTTGTTGGTCTATAGTAAACTTTGTTCATAAGCCTATGTGATCCATATGGTTCATATTTGGTAAGGGCATTGCTGGCTGACTTGACTTTGGTCCTATAGCAAGCCTGATAGCCAAGAACTCTCATGCTATGTTAGAAACAGAAGCCAGGGATAGGATAGAATGCCATCTTGTTCTGGGGTGAGCACAATGGACGACAGAGTCCTATACAAGAAGCAAAAGCATAATTGGGTTTGGTGCTATGTCATAAGTCAGGTCAGACACCAAAACTGAGTAAAGGTAGGTGAGAAGCCCAGAGTGTCTGCTTAGTTGCCCAGTGATGTCCAGCTCTTTGTGACCCTATGGACTGTAACCCTCCAGGCTCCTCTGTCCATGGGGCTCTCCAGGCAAAACTACTGGAGTGGGTAGCCATCCCCTTCTCTGGAAGATCTTCCTGATCCAGGGAGTGAACCTAGGTCTCCTAAATTGCAGGTTAATTCTTTACTGTCTGAGCTACCAGAGAATTTATATGGGAAGGCCAGAGACACAGATAAACTAGGAGAAGAATGTGGTCTGGCAAGGAGACAAGGCAATATTGCTTAATAGATGTTAAAAGTCTATGTTTTGGAGTCAATTCTGAATTCCTACTTTTCTTATCATGTGTGTTAGTCGTTCAGTTGTGTCCAACTCTTTGCGACCCTATAGACTGTAGCCTGCCAGACTCCTCTGTCCATGAGACTCTCCAGGCAAGAATACTGGAGTGGGTTGTCATTTCCTTCTCCAGGGATCTTTCCAACCCAGGGATCAAACCCAGGTCTCCCGCACCGCAGGCAGATTCCCTACCATCTGAGCCACAGGCTTCCCTACTTTTCTTACTAGTTGTCTGCCTGTTTGTAAGAAGAACGTGCAGTGGGTGAGTACTAGATCCTGCACTTGGACTGCTGAAGTCTGAATCCTGTTTCTTTAGTACCAACCATGTGACATTGTTACCAACCCAGGTTCTTGGACTCTTTATGCAGCAGTAATTGTTAACAGGCCAGATGAGAAATTCAGGCAAGGCTTTACTGGGACTCGTGCTATAGCACGAGGGAGGAGAATCAAGTAACAGGTGCTCTCGCTCACTCTTTGACAGGAGGCAAACAAGACCCTTAAAGGGGGTGAGGGTGGGTGATAGGCAGTCAGACAGAGGGGTGGCCTAAGTGGTCTGCCCACCACCTTCCTGGTACTGTGTGCAACAATCACGCATGGTACCAGACTTTTGCTCCTGGCACCTGAGAAGAAGCAGGTGGATTTTGGCCCTTTTGTATCTTATTGTTCATACTTTGCCCCCACTGTACATGCAAGCAGTTGTTTTCAGTCCCTTATAATTTCTTTGTATTTTGTTGCTCCAAGAGATGTTTGTGCAGGCTCCAGCAATTCAGTAAAGGGTGCCAGGTCCCAGGACCCAGCCTGTCTCAAATGAGTAGGTTATTTAATCACTGGATGTTTCAGCTGTGAATCTGGAAATTAGAGAAGACCCTTCTTCTTCAGAGGCTTCTCTGGTGGCTCAGACGGTAAAGAGTCTGCCTGCAATGCAGGAGACCTGGGTTCGATCCCTGAGTTGGGAAGATTCCCCTGGAGAAGGAAATGGCAACCCACTCCAGTATCCTTGCCTGGAAAACCCCATGGACGGAGGAGCCTAGCAGGCTACAGTCCATGGGGTCACAAAGAGTCAGACGAGTCTGGGCGACTTCAGTTTTCTTCCTCATAAGGTGGGTGTGAGGATTGGGTGAGTTAATATACGAATAATCTTTAGTGCAGTCATTGCAGATAGTAAGCACAAATAATTGTTACTATCATTATTAATAATCTTTTTGTGTTTCTGCCTCTCCTTTATAAAATGAAAGTCATAACACACACCGCAGAGGGCTGTAGCAAGGAATAAATGAGATAAGGCGTGGAGGCAGCGGGCTCCAGAACAGTGGTCAGGAATTGTTATCAGGTCCATAGAGGATGTGTTTGCCAAGGTAATATGCCATGAGGACAGACCTGCTTTTAAGAGCCCTAAGATCCTACCAATAAATCAGATAAATCGTAAAGCATGTACTCCAAGCTTAGCATCTGACAGCAGCCACTTCCCTGCCTCTCTCATCCTGTAAAACAATATCAGAAAATTGAAGAGTGCAAGATGGAAGGGAATTTAAAGTCCTAAATTCAGTCTGTGCTTTGTGTGAACAAGGGGACAGAAGCCCAGAAGGATAAGGTAATTTGCAGTGACACACAACTAGCTTGTTATAAAGCTGCTCCTAGAATTTACTTATAATACTTGGACCCCTAGTCTAATATCTATTCCACTCCGCCACGCTGACTCTGCCTCTTCTCAATTCTCACAACCTAACTGACGCCTCCTCTGGGGCTGACTTGAGTTCCATGAAGGACCTTAGCTTAACTTCAATATGGAGTGAGCCTCTCCTGAGTAGGTCTCCAATTTCTGCTGGATGAGTGCTAAGTATTTCTGATAGGAATCACAGTATAAAAGGAAATAATGTACTATTAATCAGGAAAGCATTATGCTAGCAACAGGAAAACTATGTTATGGTCACAGTTAACTATGTTATTTTTAAACATACTTTTAATTTAAAATTTCTCTTAGGTATTTTTCTTCCTGTAATTGACAATGCCTTATTTGTTTGTTTGTTCTTTTTATATCCTGCATGTAGCACATAAAACATCTTGAGTTCACACTGGTTAACTTAATATCTGTTGAATGAATAATCTGATTAATGGGTTTTTCTTAAATCTGACAACTCATTTTGATACCTGATTGAATTTTTCAACCCCTTACATTTTTCTGATTCTCATATTTGCCAGGTAGTTTTGGATACCGATTTGAAAAACCTAAGTATCCGCACACTCTTCAACTCTTTACCCCTTCATATTCGTACACTCGGACATTGTCTCTGGTCCTTCTAGAGCCTTCTGTCTTTCTTCAGAGGACTGAGCACAGCAGGTAATTTTGGCAGGAGGTGGGGAAGTAGTGGGGCACGCCACAAAGCATGGAGGATCTTACTCCCCAGACCAGGGATTGAGCCTGTGCCCTCTGCAGTGTGAGCACGAAGTCTTAACCGCTGCACCAGCAACTAGCTTTTAAATCTAAGCAAAAGTAGTATTCCCACATCAATGAGACTAAAAGCTGATGATCAGGCACAAAATATTTGAAAAAATAATGAAGAGAAAGTAAAAATTAGTATTGAAAAAAAAAGAAACTGTTAATGTACTCAAACATTTAATTCTCTCAAATGGCTTCTTTTTTCTTCTCTATTCTGTCTATAATAATAAAATGGTGTTTCATCAATTTTAAGACATACTTTTTAAAAAAAAACATTTCAACATCTCTAACATTATGATGTGTTTCCAACGTGATGGCATCTTGCATTTTATAATAAACACTTTTTCTATCAGGTTACACAAAAAATATGTCATTGTATGATGGAGGGTGTTTTCAACATGATGAAATACAGCAATAACAGTATCAGTGCCATTTCGTGCTGGTCGTCTTCTGAGTATTTGATACATATTAACTTCTTTAATCCTCACAAATACTTCCAGAGTGGGTTCTCTTATCCTTCCTCTTTTCAGATTAGAGAAACAAGGGCAGATTAGCAGTTAAGTAGTTGCCTATAACGTTCCACATCCAGTCAGTAATGGATCTGGGATGTGAACCCAGACTCCTTCCCAAGGCTGCATTCTTAACCTCTACCTGCTACATTTTTCTGGCTTTTCTTATAGGACTTTGAATGTTCTTGTTTCCATCTCCTGGATTGTCTCTTAGCATACTTAAATATTTTTGTAAAATAACTATACTATCCATTTTCATTCTCACTGGTATTTAAAATTACTTAATTAATTTGTAGTCTTGTGTCTGCGTGTTTTTCCAAAGGGCCATTAATAGAGTTACGATAGATGCAGTCATTAAAAGAGCCATCTCTGGGACTGGAAACTACCTGAGTTCAAGCACTGGCTTGGTTACCTACCAACTCACCTACCTTGGACAAATTACCTAACCTCCATTTCCTCATTTTAAAGACTAAGTATTTAATGTTTTTAGAAATTCTGCTTTATAAGGTTATTTTGAGTATGAAATCAAATGACATATATATTTAGGACAGTGACTGACCATAATGAATGCCCAACAAATGTTAAATGATTTTTATGACTTTTATGAAATCAGTATATGAGACTGAAGTAAAAGGGGAGGGAATGAGGTTAAAATATGTTAGGAAGAAATACTCAGAAAAGTTAGTAATTTACTAACTTATCCATGTATTCTACCGGAGAAGGCAATGGCAACCCACTCCAGTACTCTTGCCTAGAAAATCCCATGGATGGAGGAGCCTGGTAGGCTACAGTCTATGGGGTCACTAGGAGTCGGACACGACTGAGCGACTTCACTTTCACTTTTCACTTTCATGCATTGGAGAAGGAAATGGCAACCCACTCCAGTGGGTTGGAGAATCCCAGGGACGGGGGAGCCTGGTGGGCTACTGTCTATGGGGTCGCACAGAGTCGAACATGACTGAAGCGACTTAGCAGCAGCAGCATGTATTCTACAAAATACATTTGAGGTTGTATTTTGTCCAAAGCAACAGAGGGACAGTATCTTCCTTCTTATACCTGAAGATCTATAGAAGGAAGATACCTTGCAAAATACATTTGTGTTTTGCACAGAGCCTGACATTGAAAGTGAATGAATGAGTGAGTGAGTGAATGAATGGTTGGGAAGGAGAGGTACATCAATTCTTATTCCCCAAAAAAGTATATAGTCATAGAGCTCTGAGTGCTCAAGGAAGGGTGAAATCACTCCCAGCTAAGATGGATGTGAAGAGATTCACTCACTGTGTATTGAAGTGCCTTCAGTATTCTCTCTTGTGGATACAGAGAATAGAATGTCAGGGGCTTCCCAGGTGTGCTAGCAGTAAAGAACCTGCCTGCCAATGCAGGAGACATAAGAGACAGGGGTTCGATCCCTAGGTCAGGAAGATCCCCTGGAGGAGGGCATGGCAACCCACTCCAGTATTCTTGCCTGGAGAATCCCATGGAGAGAGGAGTCTGGTAGGCTATAGTCCATGGGGTCACAAAGATCCAGACAACTTAGCACATAGCACACCGCTCTCAAGAGTGATGCTCCTAGCACTTCCTTATATATGTGTAGATATTAATGATGAAAAACATCGCTAAGGAATTGGGTAGTCATTTTAGTCAATAGAATTGGATTCATTTTATTAATTCAGGCAAGCTGCCTCTAAATTGCTGCTATCTTGTTCTTTCTTTAGTGGATACAAAATTACCTTATACCCATAAGGAAATGTATGACTCTATTTGAATATTTAAATTAATTTCAAATTTATGAGAGCCAATAAATCACATGAATATCTCGGTAAAGACAAATAAAACAGTTGTATTTATAGTTTAGACAATTGGGTATTTTCTGTTTGTGTGTATGCCATTTCTTCTGCTGAATGACTGAGCTTAAAAAAAACAAATCTTAATTGGTAGCCAAGAAGATTACATGCTTATGTTTTACAAGCGAACTCATCTTCAAAGAGCCTAATCTGAATTGATGAAAGAAAAATTACTAAAAAGGCATTAATTTGATAAATATTAAAGGACTAGATGAAACAATTATCTTACCCAAATCACCTGATTATAAATAGTTATTGCTACAAAGGAAATCAGTCCTGAATATTCATTGGAAGGACTGATGTTGAAGCTGAAACTCCAATACTTTGGCCACCTGATGCAAAGGACTGACTCATTTGAAAAGACCCTGATGCTGGGAAAGATTGAAGGCGGGAGGAGAAGGGAACGACAGAGAGTGTGATGGTTGAATGGCATCATCGACTCAATGGACATGAGTTTGAATAAACTCCAGGGGTTGGTGATGGACAGGGAGGCCTGGCGTGCTACAGTCCACGAAGACATGACTGAGCGACTGAACTGAACTGAACTTGTCAGCTATATATTTATATAGATAGATTGATAATTTTTTTCCCGGAAAAAATCAGTGGAAATGTCAAAAATAGTTAAAATATAAATATGAAATTAAAACCCCTCTTCTTTTGCTTATTTCATCCACCAGATATCCCTCTTCTCAAATGTGGTGATGTGTTACCACACAAATAAGTGTCAACGCTATGTTAATGAAAATAACTGGTAGTTGAGTTGAATAAAACCCACAGACAATCCCAAAGGCTTATTCTGGCAACTGAAAATGGCAAAGCCTTAGCAACTAAGTCTAAATGCTCTTTCCAGACAGAGTTTCTCTATATACTGTCATTGCTAAGAGGCTATCTGACCTGTTCTTAAGAATCTACTTCAATGGGAGAGCCACTCCTATCCAAAGCAGTGGGTCTAACTGGTCAGCTCTGCCTGTTGGGAAATTTTCTTAATTTGATCAAAAATTTCCTTCTTATACCTATCAACTACCTTTGGAAAATTTTTAAGTCATAACTAATACATGTATTCGAATAACATGCATCTAAATAATTAAGCAGCTATTAAATAATATCTGTGTATTCTTTTCTTCAGGCTAAGTATGTTATGTCCCCAAAATTCATTGATGAGTCAGTTGTTTAGAATTAAAGGCATATTTTCATATAAGCACAAAATTATGGATGGTGATTACAGTTGTGGACTAGGTCACAAAATTTTATTTAACTTATACCAAGATGAAATAGTCAGAAGTTGCCTTTATTCAGTAAATATTTGTGAAATACCTAATTAAGAATTCCCCATGAGTGTTGCTGCTGCTGCTGCTGCTAAGTCGCTTCAGTCGTGTCTGACTCTGTGCGACCCCAGAGACGACAGCCCACCAGGTTCTCCCGTCCCTGGGATTCTCCAGGCAAGAACACTGGAGTGGGTTGCCATTTCCTTCTCCAATGCATGAAAGTGAAAGTGAAACTGAAGTCACTCAGTCGTGTCCAACTCTTAGCAACCCCATGGACTACAGCCTACCAGGCTCCTCCATCCATGGGATTTTCCAGGCAAGAGTACTGGAGTGGGATGCCACTGCCTTCTCCAATGAGGGTTATTTAATGTTAATTCTATTTGGTTGAATGGACACTACACAGAAATTTATTTGAAAATTATTTTCTCAGATTCAAATCATAATTCTAAGCATCTATCACATATTCTGCCCCAGTGTTTGATGTAGCTGTAAATAATCTGAATTGTAAATGAATATTTTACATTATTCAAACTCTAAGAGTAACTAAATAGCATTCAAAGTACATTTCCGTTCTTAAATTATCAGACAAATCTCTAATCTGATCATTACAATTTAATATCCATTAATCTGCATGAACACAGATGAGCATATCAATATCCAGGGGGAATAGTACTGAGAGAAGGAAATTTGATCACAGAACCGGGTAATTATTGCAAATGGAGATTACTCAGCGCCAGTACAGCTGTCTACACACTAAATCATTATATTTTATTTTTAAGAGTTGTTTGATGGTTGCTCTAGTCAACATCTGAACTCTGTTAATTTTAAAGACATTTTTTCCCATTATATGTAATATGAGTGGGCATTTCTTGTAACTCATTGTAATGACCCCATGACACATATGCATTTTTAGTTCTAGGTAATAATAGTTTATGATCACACTCATTTGAAATAATTTTCTCTTCAGAATCTCAGTGAAAGGATGGAGTACTCCAAAAATCAACTGACTGCAAATTATCTTCACTGAAAATCATTATGTTTATGCAAATCAAGTAACACAAATTACATATTCTGACTATTTCTAAACTGTCTTGGGAAAAAAAAAAATAGAACAAATACTTCTTAAAATGAAAATCCAGCCAAATTTCCCAGTTCTGCTGAGTCTTTCTAGGCTCTTGAGATGTCCATCCGGTACTTGAAGCCACAGAGTTTGAAATCCAGAAATTCTCTGCTTCCAAGCATTATGGTTGTGGGAGGATTAGATCTAAAGCCCATTATTGACAAATCCTGTTAATTGGTGTTTCATCTCTTGGTGAGGCAGGAACAGGGAGGCAGATTCATAAGCTTATTCTAGAAAATCATAGAAAAGATAGGCCACCAGACAGTTCATCAGTGATGTTGACTCCACAGGGCAAGATGCCAAGATTAAGTGAATTGCTTTCTTTTCTTTCTCTACTTTCCATTTTTCTCTTAGCTCCCGAGGCTCTATTCATGTGGTCATTTATAGAACTACTAGGCACAAAGCACAGCACTGGATTTCAAACTTTTCTTGGGCATTTTAGCCAGTGAAGACCTAAGATTCATGGTGTGGTTGGGGTAGTCCTTAAAGGAAATAGTGACCTTTTAAGGTTAATGGGAAAATATTAGCATTATGTGTGTGGGTGTGTGTGTTAAAGATAATTAAAGAAGAACACAGGTCATCCTCAAGGGATACAGAAAAGCATGCTAAATGTCGTTGCTCTAAGCCTATAGAGGAATCCTTTCTCAATTGTCCTGCTGTGATTCTGACTTTTCAGTCTCCTCTCTTAGATGATGTATTATAAATATATATTCAGATTCTGTACAGTGCAATCCTTATAACTCAGTTTTGTTTCTTTCCTTTTTTTTCCCCTTTGACTTGTTTTTCTAACCAAGATAAGTGTTTCCAATGTTTCCACTCATTTTTATAGAGCTTTGTGTTTTGGGGGAAATTTCCTGTGCACACCTACAAGTTGCTTTCTCTCTGCACTTTTTTATTCTTTCAACTCTCACCTCCCAGTGAAATCTTCCTAGAGGAAGGAAATGAGCTTCATGAGCTTTCATGATCTGCTTTCATGGTTTTCAAAACTTTAATGACAGCTTGAACCAAATGCACTCATTCAAGCTAGTCCCTTACTGCTCTTTCATATACTATCCTCACTTTTATGGGGGGCCGTGCCAGGCAGCACCTGGGGTCTTAGTTCCCTGAGCAGGGATTGAACCTGTACTCCCTGCATTGAAAGTGTGGAGTCTTAGCCACTGGACCACCAGGGAAGTCTCTAATATCCTCTTTTACCTCTTGACCTTTGCTTTTCCAATTCCCTCCAGCTGTCTTCCCTAACTTCCCCAGTCTTCCTTCTTCACTGTCCAATTCAGATCCGATCTCCTTTTTGAAACTTTGTCTGATTCCAGTAGCCCACAAAGTCTTCTATTTTTTCCTTCCTTTTATTATGCTTGAAAAAATGTAACTCAGACTTTTGCCCTCTATGTATTGACTGTTGTTCTTTTTTATGTTATTGTTGTGGTCTTACCTGCAACTAAATTCTACTTCCCTAAAAGTGTACAACATGATTGATACTTATCTGGTATTTTGCTACCACAGCTAGTAGGAAACATAGGTTTATATTGTACATATAAACTGTATTTATTTTTTATTTTGTGTAAATATTTGTCTACTAGTTACTCTTTCCAGAGGATTTGAATGAAAAAATTTTAAATCAACTAAAATTATCATGTAATTCAAGTCCAAATCTAGTATGAACCTTCTTATATAATGTAATCAAAACTGATAATTTGTTAACTAATTCAATTGCAGTAGGTAATGATAAAAATGATGTACCTTTTAGTTTTATTTTATTTTATTTAGTTTCAACTATATATCCTTAGACCATTTTTTATTATGAATCCACTGATTAAGGTACAATGTTATCTTATAAAAACCAGGCTCAAATTTTATATCTAATTTCCTATTTTAGTGTTTTTAAAAATAGAATGAAAACCCCTTTTGCAAAAAGAAACTCAAAATGGATTAAACACCTACCTAGATGTAAGACTGGATACTATAATAAAACTTCCTAGAGAAAAACATAGGCAGAATACTCTTTGACATAAATCACAACAATACTTTTTTGGCTCCATCTCCTAGAGTACTGTAACTAAAAGCAAAAATAAACAAATGGGGCTGAATTAAAGTTAAAAGCTTTTGCACAGCAAAGGAAACCATAAACAAAATGAGAAGACAACCTACAGAATGAGAGAAAATATTTGTAAATTATGTGACCAACAAGGGCTTAATTTCCAAAATACAAATAGCTTATACAGCTTAATATCAGAAAAACAAATAACCCCCAAAATGTGCAGAAGACCTAAATAGTCATTTCTCAAAAAAAGACACATGGATAGCCAATAGGCACATGAAAAGATGCTCAACAACACTAATTAGAGAGATGCACATCAAAACACAGTGAGGTACCCTTCACATTGGTCAGAACGGCCATCATCACAAAGTCTACAAATAATAAGTGCTGGAGTGGGTGTGGGGAAAAGGGAACTCTCATACTGTTGGTGGCAATGTAAATTGGTGCAACTACTATGCAAAAGAGTATTGAGATTCCTTAAAAAAATTTTTTTAATTACCATATGATCCAGCAACCGCACTCCTGGACATATATCCAGAAAAGAAGAAAACTTTAATTCAGAAGGATACATGTATTTCTATGCTCATAGCAGCACTATTTACAATAGCCAAGACATGGAGCAACCTAAATGTCCATCAACAGATGAATGGGTAAAGAAGATGTGGTTCACGTATTCAGTGGGATATTACTCAGCCGCTGAGAAAAAGGAAAAATGCCATTTGCAGCAACATGGATAGACCTAGAGATCATCACACTAAATAGAGTAAGCCAGAGAAAGACAAATATCATATGATATCATTTATATATGTACTCTTAAAAAATTATATAAATGAACTTTTTTACAAAACAGAAATAGACTCACAAATATAGACAACAAAGTTGTGGTTACTAAAGGGGAAAGAAAGCGAAGGGATAAATTGAAAATTTGAGGTTAAGGATACACACTACTGTATTTACTATTATATAGAAAATAGATAAACAAGGACCTACTGTATAGTACGGGGGATTCTATTCAGTATCTTGTAAGAGCCTATAATGGAAAACAATCTAAAAAAGGTCATCTCTCTCTATCTACCTAGTAACTATCTGTGACTGAATCACTTTGCTGTATACCTAAAACATTATAAATCAATTGTGCTTCAAATAAAAAGGAGTGAGAACCTGAAAGATATAATGTGAGTACAGAATCCTTCTAGAATTATATAATTTTTCCTAGCCTAGTACAATTGTCTAACCTAAACCTAATTTGACAGGGATTCTTTTTAGCAATATATGTGTCTTGAATCTTTCAAAAATTTCAGCGTAGTTTTCATAGAAATAACAGCTATCTGGATTTCAGTACTGATTTTAACCATCCTACATAAGAGTTCCTAAATTACAGCAGTAACAATAGTAAATGCATTTGGCACATACAGGTTTGGAAACACACCCGACTGACTTTTAGTGAGCAGACAGTGAGTTGGTGCAGAATCACACAGATCTGCTAGAACTGAATCCGCTTATCACCAGCATCTAGCAGCCCTTGAGATTTGCTCCATATATTTTACAGAGCAATTGGGGAGTTCCTTGAAGAGCATTTAATTATGGAGATAATGTTTGAGAGCTTTTGTGAACACATAATATCCACATTGCCTTTTTAAACATTCATGTTCACCTCCAGAGAGTTCTAGCACTCAGTTAACATTCAATGAATATTAGCCACGCCATGTTTCATGAGAAAGTTAAATAGTTTTAAATGTTTTAAATCAATAAAAACTTTTATAAACTGTTTCAATTCAGTTCAGTTGCTCAGTAATGTCTGACTCCTTGCGACCCCTGGACTACAGCTCTCCAAGCCTCCCTGTCCATCACAAACTCCCGGAGCTTGCTCAAACTCATGTCCATCGAGTCAGTGATGCCATCCAACCATCTCATCCTCTGTCATCCCCTTTTCCTCCCGCCTTCAGTCTTTCCCAGCATCAGGGTCTTTTCCAGTGAGTCAGCTCTTCGCATCAGGTGGCCAAAGTATTGGAATTTCAGCTTCAGCATCAGTCCTTCCAATGAACATTCAGGACTGATTTCCTTCAGGATGAACTGGTTGGATCGCCTTGCAGTCCAAAGGACTCTCAAGAGTCTTCTCCAACACCACAGTTCAAAAGCATCAATTCTTCAGCATTCAGCTTTCTTTATATTCCAACTCTCACATCCATACATGACCACTGGAAAAACCATAGCTTTGACTATATGGACCTTTGTCAGTAAAGTAATGTCTCTGCTTTTTAATATGCTGTCTAGGTTTGTTATAGCTTTTCTTCCAAGGAGCAAGTGTCATGGCTGCAGTCACCATCGACAGTGATTTTGGAGCCCAAGAAAATAGACTGTTCAGCTTGCAATATACATTTCTGGGGTAAGATAACCATAACTGAAGAGCATTAAGACTAACAGTAGGGAGACTGCAGAACACATAAAGATCTAGTTCATTCCTTATATTCCTTAATTCAACAGTCAAGACAGTATTTTTTTTAAATAACTCAAACATGTTAATTTTTTTTTTGCCAGCCTCTGCCCTCAGTATAACAGTCAATTATACAAAGACAGAAAATTGTCATGTTTTAGTACAAGTATTTCATCTTTTTCATTAATTTTGTGAGTGATTTCTTTTAACTCTTGGAGTAAAATATGTTTTCCAAACTTAATCGAACAAATTTCTTTAAATATTTAAGTAGAGTATATATCCAAAACTTTTTCTTGAATTAGTTCTAGTTCTTTAAACAAACTAAAAGAACAGTAGAATTATAAGGCAGAAGAATTAGACTATTTCAAGCAAAAAAGCTTTAAATATCTGCCATCGAAGGCTAAATAATAGCCCCCCAAAAGATGTCTACACCAAATCTCTGAAATCTGTGAATGCCACTTATTTAGAAAAGTGGTCTTTTCCGATGTGATTAAGTTAAGAATCTCAACTTGAGATAATCCTGGACTACCCTGATAGGCCTAAATCCAATGATAAGTGTCCTTGTAAGAGAAAGACAGGTAGATTTGAGCCAGACAGAAGAGAAGACACAGAGAAGAGAAAGCAGTGTGACCACAGAGGCAAAGACAAGAGTGATCCGGCTTACAGTCAAGGAATGCATACAGCTGCCAGTAGCTGGAGGAGGCAAAGAATAGATCATTTCATAGAACTTTTGGAGGGAGTGCAGTCAGACCAACACCTTAGTTTCAGAATGCTGACCTCCAAAACTGTGTGAGAGTACATTTCTGTTGTTGTAAACTACCAAGTTTGTGGTTCCTTGTTACAATAGCCACAGGAAATTAATATTCATAAAATAAATCCAGTAAGCATGTCATCTAATCCAATACTGGGAACAACTCAAGATTAAATAGATACTAAGGTCTTCATTAGACAAAGATTTCCCAAAGAATGGTATTTGACCAATTCAATGATTTTACAGATCTGGTTATGTTCATTATAATCTGTTGTGCTCCTTACAGAGAATTATGGGGAAAAAGTAAAATATATTCATATAAAAAAGCAAAATTCAGAAGTCTTACATAAAAAGTGGTAGCAGTTGTTTACAAATACAACATATTTTCATTTCTGTAGGAATTTCTTTATTGTGCTTTTAAAGAGGAAATTTGGTTCTAAGTTCCTTCAGGGGAAATATTAACATTGTATTTTGTTTTTGAAAACTTGTAAAATTAAATTTGAAGCTATGAGACGTGAGTATTGATAAAGAAAATTGCAATGCTAATACTAATAGAGCACCGGGGGAATGTTAACAGAAAAGCTTATCTGCAGAGTATTAGTAAATTGTTTTATAAGTACTATGTGCCCATACACATACTCTCATTAATAAAATGTTAATTGGATTTTGAATTTATGGTGAAAACTAATGCCATGAGCAATTAAATAAGTAAGTAATAATCTGGTATCAGAAATTTTTATTAAATTGAGAGGAAAGTCGTCTTTACTTTTATTCAGCTTACATGAAACATTTGGAATGTGAATGTTTTACATTTAAATATTTTAAGATATTATTGTGTTGTGTAAAAATCAAAATTATTGTACACTTTCAATCCTTACCTTATTTTCAATAGGCTTTCAACTCCATGACAAAGGTTTTCTTACTTTACCCAATTTTAAGCATCACATCTTGCAATTATGTCCTAGTTTTCAGCTTTTCCTATGGCCTCTGGTACTTAGAATCAGAGTCATGTTGCAAGAGTCACCTTGTAGAGATACTAATAATTTGGGGGAGATCACCCAAGTCATGGTTGAGAGAATCAGCCAGGGGATGAGGGATATTCAGTTCGTGATGCAAATGGAGATAAGCCTACGGCCAAAATGGCAACCCACTGCAGTATTCTTGCCTGGAGAATACCGTGGTCAGAGGAGCCTGGTGGGCTGCTGTCCAGGGGGTCGCACAGAGTTGGACATGACTGAAGTGGCTTAGCATGCATGCATGCATTGGAGAAGGAAATCGCAACCCACTGCAGTATTTTTGCCTGGAGAATCCCAGGGACGGAGGAGCCTGGTGGGCTGCCATCTGTGGGGTCGCACAGAGTCGGACACGACTGAAGTGACTTAGCAACAGCAGCAGACCACCCTGAACACGCCCCATTTCCTCTGATCTCGGAAGCTAAGCAGGGTCGGGCCTGATTAGTACTTGGATGGGAGACTGCCTGGGAATACTGGGTGCTGTAGGCTCATGGAGAAGGAAATGGCAACCCACTCCGGTATTCTTGCCTGGAAAATCCCATGGACAGAGGAGCCTGGTGGGCTACAGTCCATGGATAGTGTTCCACTACCTTCTGCCATTTTGGAGGGCTTCCCTGGTGGCTCAGAGGGTAAAGCATCTGCCTGCAATGTGGGAGAACTGGGTTCGATCCCTGGGTTGGGAAGATCCCCTGAAGAAGGAAATGGCAACCCACTCCAGTATTCTTGCCTGGAAATTCCCATGGACAGAGGAGCCTGGTGGGCTACAGTCCACGGGGTAGCAAAGAGTCAGACATGCCTGAGTGACTTCACTTTCTTTCTTCTAAGAAATATGGGAAATTATGTGATGTCTCTACAGGAAATTGAATTACCTGCATCATATTAATAAGTTTAAGATTAGATCTTCTTGTTGTCTAGCATATTGAGGCCCTGCATCTTAACTCTGCTGCTGGTTCATGGGTGGTTCAGGTGAAGGGTGGCTGCAGCTGTTTATGCATTATGATATTTTGTTGGTACATTGCAGTCTGAGTCCAACTGAGCTGAGACAAAATTTTCACTGAATGGCTCTTCTGTGGCAGAGAAAAGGCTCAGTACAGGGATTTCTCTAAAACCAACCAAAGAAGGCTTAGTTACTGAGAGCACAAAATAAGTTGATTGTAAGGGTCTCTTATCTCTGAGGTAAAGCCAATCAAAACACAAGGCTTTGTAAAAATTCGAGATAAGAAGATAATCTGACCATATTGATCATAGTATATTTGTATGCCTAGTGACTTCGTGGTATCTCTGTTAAATCTAACCCCTGTTCTGATAATTCTGGTGGAGGAATTATGCTGGAATTTGATTAACCTTAATCTCCTGCTATGTAGCAGAAGTGAAAAGTGAAGATCCATCAGGCTCCTCTGTCCATGGAATTCTTCAGGCAAGGGTACTGGGGTAGCCATTCCTTTCTCCAGGGGATCTTCCCAACCAGGGATCAAACCCGTTCTCTACATTACAGGCAGATTCTTTACCATCTGAGCCACCAGGGAAGATATGGGGTGAAGGATATTCAAATGGAGACACAAGGACAACGCCTGCCTCCCCAACAAGGCCTCAAACATTCTTAAAGGGGGAGGAATTTGCAGTGGGTTCTCCCCACAGTTTTCAATGATGATCCATGTTTCACTGTCCTGTGTGCTGTCACACCAATTGTTCAGAATCATGTAAATCTCTATCCTGTGTTGGAAAGACTCTAGTGGAAGAAGCAGCTGGCTACAATCAAAGACTCAGAAATTAATCCATTTAACTCAGAAATGCTTATGGCAGACAGAATAATACCTCAAAAATGTCCATGTCCTAATTCCCAGAACCTATGTATGTGTTACTTTACATGGCAAAGGGGAAATAAAGTTGCAGATGGAATCAAGTTTGCTAATAAACTGACCCCAAGATGAGGAGACTATTCTGGCCAATGAAATCACAAGGGTCCTTAAAAGTGGAGGAGAAGCAATGTGAGAGTGTTACAGTGTGAGGATGACTCAGTGTGCCATTGGCACCTTTGAAGATGAAAGGGGGAAACCATAAGACAAGGAACATGACGTCGTCTAGAATGGGAAAAGGCAAAAGAAATGAATTCACCCCAGCCCTAGCACCTGCAGAAAAGAATGTGGTCTGGTAGACACATTTTAACCCTGTGAAACCCATGTCAGACCTCTGACCTACAAAGCTATACTATAAATTTGTATTATTTCAGGCATTCAATTTCAGTAATTTGTTATAGCAACAGTATTAAATGAATACAGTGGCATTCAGGAACCAACAGGATATCAAAATCCAGTGACTGTAGTTACTTAACTCACATTTCAGAATCCAAAGACTTGATCACTTTTTATGGGACAACAGGCAAGCCAATAAGAGGGCATTAATATTGCAGGATGGCATAGATATGTTGGTTTTGAACTGATAGTGGTTTATATCTGCTTCTAGGAAAGATATTTTAAGTACCAATAAGAGTACCAACCAGTGTCCCAGTGGAGGGAAGCCAAACTCTATACCTTGCTCACATGTGAGCACAATCAATCAGTCATCAAGTGCGTTAGCTCAGAACCATATCATAACCAGGTTCTTTCTACTTCTCACAAGGTTGATAATTCAATAATCACTTATTTTACTCGCTAACTATCTATGGTACTCTAATATCATTAAAAGAAAGGAATTTGCAAACCATAAAATTATATCTCATGGAATGTTTTATCCCCCTGACTTAGATACCCCAAATCAACATCAATACGATTACACTAGGTGAGAAACGCTGGGCTGGAAGAAGCACAAGCTGGAATCAAGATTGCCGGGAGAAATATCAATAACCGCAGATATGCAGATGACACCACCCTTATGGCAGAAAGTGAAGAGGAACTAAAAAGCCTCTTGATGAAAGTGAAAGAGGAAAGTAAAAAAGTTGGCTTAAAGCTCAACATTCAGAAAACGAAGATCATGGCATCTGGTCCCATCACTTCATGGGAAATAGATGGGGAAACAGTGGAAACAGTGTCAGACCTTATTTTTCTGGGCTCCAAAATCACTGCAGATGGTGATTGCAGCCATGAAATTAAAAGACGCTTACTCCTTGGAAGGAAAATTATGACCAACCTAGACAGCATATTGAAAAGCAGAGACATTACTTAGCCAACAAAGATCCATCTAGTCAAGGCTATGGTTTTTCCAGTGGTCACATATGTGAGAGTTGGACTGTGAAGAAAGCTGAGCGCTGAAGAATTGATGCTTTTGAACTGTGGTGTTGGAGACGACTCTTGAGAGTCCCTTGGACTGCAAGGAAATCGAACCAGTCTATCCTAAAGATCAGTCCTGAGTGTTCATTGGAAGGACTGGTGCTGAAGCTGAAACTCCAATACTTCGGCCACCTAATGTGAGGAACTGACTCATTGGAAAAGACCCTGATGCTGGGAGGGATTGGGGGCAGGAGGATAAGGGGATGACAGAGGATGAGATGGCTGGATGGCATCACTGACTCGATGGACATGAGTTTGGGTGAACCCCGGGAGTTGGTGATGGACAGGGAGGCCTGGCGTGCTGCTATTCATGGGGTCTCAGAGAGTCAGACACGGCTGAGTGACTGAACTGAACTGAACTGATAATAGTTTAAAAATAGCCTGTATAGCTTCACAGGTCAAGCATATTACATATGCTGCAGTTACATATTCCTAAGATTTGCTACATATTACATTGCTACATATTACACATATTGCAATTACATATTCCTAAGATTTTTTTCCATAATCTTTAGCGATTTAAGACATCTGACTTGTGGCAACCATGTTCAATGACCAATGATGTATCAAATGTCTTTTAGACATATATGTTCATACACACAAAATAAAGAGGAGTAAAAAAAGTTTGAGTGAATTAGGATATCAGTTCAGTGGTTTTACTTTTCTTTCCTGTAGAAATCTAGCCTGATAGGTATATCAAGTGGGCAGAAAAATTCTGATCTATGAGCTCATCTGAAAAATTGCTAGAGAAGACTCTTGAGATTCCCTTGGACTGCAAGGAGATCAAACCAGTCAATCCTAAAGGAAATCAACCCTGAATATTCATTGGAAGGACTGATGCTGAAGCTGAAGCTCCAATACTTGGCCCCCTGATGTGAAGAGCCAGTGCATTAGAAAAGACCCTGAAGCTGGGAAAGATTGAGGACAAGAGGAGAAGGGGAAGACAGAGGATGAGATGGTTGGATGGCATCTTCAACTCAATGGACATGAGTCTGAGCAAACTCTGGGAGATAGTGAAGGACAGGAAAGCCTGGCATGCTGCAGTCCATGGGGTCCCAAAGAGTTGGACACGACTTAGCAACTGAACAACAACAACAAATGAGCTTATCTGAGACCCATGTTGTGTCTTTCTTGCCATCCCACCCTACTTTAGGAGATGATTCTATACATTCACATCACAGTGTCACAGCATCTTCAGCATCACAATATCCACATTCTGGTCCATAAGCAGGGGATAAAGCAGAGGACAGACAGCTTCTGTTCAAAGGTATCCAGAAAGGTGCACACTGTACTACTGACTTCTCATTAGCTAGAGTTGAGTCACATAGCAAAGCTGCAAGAGAGGTTGGGAAATGTATTCTGTAGACAGATGGCTACATGTTCAGCTAAAATTTGGAGGATCCGATTAGTTACGGCAAATGGAGAGTCTGGATATTGGGGAAGTAATCAGCAGTCTCAGTGCAGAGAGCTAGAACAATCCTTACCCGTCAAACCAGATTTGGCCCAGACCTTTGTATGTGTATCTTCACCTTATTCCTATGGTAATGTGCCTGGTTTTGACCTATTTCTGGCTGCCTGTTTTTCCCTTTGTATTCCTTTGTGTATTTCTGTTTGCCCATTGTCACTTCACTTGCCTTTGCTACCAGTTTACAGTCTTTTTCCACTGTATTCTTGGGATATCAGTTTTGGTTTATGGTTGCCTGTCACTCCTACATTCTGTCTTTAAATGGTCACCTTCCTGGCCACCAAATAATCTGGGATCTCAAATAGTCGAGTTCTTCTCTTTCACTCCCAGATAATCTCAATCAATAATGTATGACATACATCACTTTTATGCAGACAGCATCCACAAGCTTTATCCTTTGCCAAAATGCATTAAGAAAGAATGACGTCAGCAGGTTTTATGTATTATTGACCTTTAGAGGAGATAAAACTTGTGCTAAAGAGTTAGTAGCTCTACTTAAACAGATTAGATTGATTTGAGACCAAATCTACGTTAGGTAGTCAATATGGAACCTCATTTACAATAGCACATCAATCGTAATGTAGGATTAGCAGTCATGTGGATGAACCTCTGAAGCTACCACCTTCCATGGACTACTTATTCTCGATATTTTTAAGATGTTTTGTTGGCGTCTTATATTTTTTTTTCTTTTTTAAAGGAATTTTGAGAAAATGAGGCCCAGACTCTAGGAACATAGTGAAGAAGAGGCATTTCCAAGTCAATAGCTTTCTTTGTAATAGTCAGCAAAAGAAATATATAAATTGAACTTATAATGGAGAAATCATGATATCCCATCAAATTAAGACATATGAAGTAACTGATCAGTGCTTAAAGGCATCTAAAGTAACTAATCATGAAGGCAGCCAATGACTTCAGTAATGTAAAAGATAAAAAATAGAACACTCAGAGATTACATAGCCCAGCAGCTTTTGTCTTACTGATTGAAAGACATAACCAAGTGGGGGGATTTTCACTTGAGAAAGCCAGAACTGGAACTAGGTATAAATCCTCGGGCAAAATACAGTGTCTTGGATTTCTGACTGACCTACACTTAGAGCTACATCTCTTTTTATCTCTTCTTACCTTTTTCTTTTCTTTTTTTTTCACTAACAAAGTTGCTTTACTTTGGAAAATGCTGAAGGAAATAAATTAAATACTCTGGTCATTTGGCTAACCAGTTCCACAAATTCCACACGCGAGATGAGTTTGTACCAAGTCAGAGGAAACAAAAATACACGCATATTCATATACAAGAGTGGGCTTCTCTCGTCACTCATAATCTGCCTGCAGTGCAGGAGACCTGGGTTCAATCCCTGGCTCAGGAAGATCTCCTGTAGAAGGGGATAGCAACCCACTCGAGTATTCTTGCCTGGAGAATTCCATAGACAGAGGAGCCTGACGGGCTATAGTCCATTGGGGTTGCAAAGACTCAGACACGACTGAGTGACTAACACACAATACAAGAGTAGAAAGAGAATCTTTAACTTAAGACTTTCAGAAGTTCACAGATTGAAAGTCCTTTAGTAGTACAAAATTAAATGAACACCAAAATGGTTTCTAAAGATAGTGAAAACAATAGTTCCAAGTCAATCTATCGACATCAGGTTGTGGTGAAGGAAAGTGCAGTGTTTATTACAGGGCACCATGCAAGGAATTTGGGCCTGTTAAGCACTAGTTACTTGGACTCCTTGCTTGGTGTGCTGCAACAAATGCTGTACTTTTCTTCACCATAACCCAGTGTTGGTAGATTGACTTTACTGCACACAGGCAAGCAGACTCAAGTTTGGTGTGGTAACAGTATCACTAGCTTTTGCTCTAGCTTTGATCAAACTTACATATGAGCTTTTAGAAGGTGAATTGGATCTAATTCTTGGAAAATTTACTTTTCTGAATGAAAGAGGCCTGAAAGCCATAGGATTTCCTAAGTGAGTGGAGAAAAGTAGGGGAAAGAGGCCCCACATATCTCCACTCAGGCTCCTCCTCTCTGTCTCCAGATACACAGTGGGCAGAGCTCCCAGTTTCTGGCTTGTTTACCCAGGAGCAATTAGCAAGATTGATAGGCTACTTCAGCCAAGGGTCTGTGGCCAGCTTCTCCAGGATGGTGCTCAGTTCAGAGACAGCCTTGTCTTTGACTACAAGCCAATGCTGTTTTCTCCAAGTCATCCCTTCAACTAACTATTGACATATGTTTGACTGTAAATTAACTTTTAGCATCAGTCACTTCCAGTAAGAGATGCTAAAGAAATATTTTCTAGCCAGGAAGCAAGTAATCAGGATAGATACCTTGTATGCAGAATGACAAATATAATTTTCCTCCTTTAAAAATGTTCTTTTACTATGGTTTACTTTTAAGGATTATCTGGGAGTAAATTCATTCTATTAGTTAACAACTGTACATCAAGGACCTGCTGGATCCTAGGCATGATTCCAACCATTGAAGGAGCAGCAATGAATAAAAGAAAGGAAAACCCTGCCCTGATTGGTCTTACATTCCCATCACTTGAGTTCTAATGGTTTGAATCACTCAAATGGTTTCTCTACTAGGTGCCAACATCAAACTAATTTGAGAAAATGAGCTAATTCTGCACTTTACATTACCCATGTGATTTTGTCAGTTGAAAAGACTGAATAAAGATCTTCATGTATCAAAACTTTCAGTTAGGTGGCCCGAGAGATTGAGGATATGCAGAGAGAGATGGCTCAGAACATCATCATTCAGTGGAGCTTTGCTACACACATATATAAGCTTGTCACGATAAAAATGGGGCAAAAGCCTGAAGCCCTAGAAAACATTAAAACATTTTTTTAGTAACATAAATTTTAAAAAATTGTAGAAGATAACATCGGTAAATGTAAATTTTTTTTAGAAATACATTTCAATAATAGTTACCATATTCTAAAGGCCACCAAGGTGCTGTGGAGCTACTGGAGTCCTACAGTAATAGCCCGGGTATGTCTGGTGCCCCAGTGTCAGGTGATATTTTGCAGTTCACTTTAGCCCACGCTCCATGAGGCTGACATCTGTGGCAGAAGACAAGATTTCTGTTCCCCACAATGTGCCCACAATTTCTGAATGCAGATTCAAAAGTCAATAACTGCCTGAGTCTCTAGAAAGCCTGCTGATGGAGTCAAAGCCAAAGTCATTGTACATCCTTTTCCCAGTGTGATAACATTTGTAGCTGCAGTGACTGTTTGAAGAAGAAATGCATGGGAGGGACTGAGCAGTCCCAGGAAAGCTTCTTCCATGTATTGAGTCTGTCCCTCTGGGGCCTTTTCAGGGACCATTCTAGATGTCACATTTGTTCCATCAGGTGTTTTCCATTGGATTGCTACATGCAAAGGGAGCTCGCCACTTGTCAGCTTAGATATCCAAACCACTGCAATGTGTAGGGGCAGGGAAGTATTGCTTTCTCCTGCCTACTGAGGCTTTTTGGTGGTAGGATCCAAGTCTCCAAGGGTAAATGAGATGGAAGTAAGAGTATTGTCTGCATTGATTGTCTTCCTTAAACCCCTAAGACATCATCCTCAACTCCCTACCTTAAAGGCTGTTGTGCTCCAGCTTCTGATCCCAAGGTATTTCCTGTCTCACCCTCCACTCCCAGGACTTCAAGCAGTTTTTACAGTGATGTCTCCTCAGAAATTGTCTCCAGCCCACCGGAATACCTCACAGCATATCATACAGAACTTGTCAAACCCTGAACTTGTTACCTCCTCTTCCCCACACCATGAATCCACCATGCTTACTGTTGTCCCATATTTCCAGCCTCAGGGAATGACAGAAGTCACTCCCCACTCATTTTTCCAACCTAGAAACTTGACTGGCAGCCTGTGTCCTTGCTTCTCCCTCGTTACCACTCTGACCCCATCACCACTTCCTGCTACTTCTCTTCCTACGAATTCTTAAGTCCGTATGTCCTCTGCATCCCTGTGTATGTTAGATCCTCAACATGTTCCACAGAAATGGTGTGGCATCCTCCTGACTTCTGCTCCAACCCCAGTTTTCTCCTCAACTCATCCTCTTAACCACTCAAATATAAAGGTGAATCTGCACCATATAACCACTAACATCCTTCCATATACTCTCATCACCTGCAGGATAAAATCCACGTGACTTTTCAGCCCACTTTCCATTATTGCCTAGCATGCACTACACCCTAGTACATGAAATTGCTTTAATTTCAGACATACCACATTCTCTCAGATTCTCTCTGCCTGTAAAGTCCTTTCCCCATAATATTTTTCAACTTCAGGTAACACTGAAAACTCAGAGGCTTTCCAGACTCACAGACTTAGAGAATGAACTTATGGTTACCATCAGAGTGGGGATAGTTAAAGAGTTTGGGATGGACATGTACATACTGCTATATTAAAATGGATAACCAACAAGGTCCTACTGTATAGCACAGGGAACTTGGCTCAATGTTATCTGGCAGACTGGATGGGTGGGAAGTTTGGGGGAGAATGGATGCATGTATTTGTATGGCTAGGTCACTCTGCTCTTCACCTGAAACTATCACTACACTGTTAATTAGCTATCATATAAAATTAAAACTTTAACAACAAAAAAATAGAAAAAAAATTAAAAATAAAAATCAGATTTTCACAGTTTTAAAAATCTGAGTTTTAAACTTCTCTAGAAAAATCATCTCTGGCGGCATGGAGTCTGCTTTTGCACGCAGCAACAATTGGCCAGAGCTGCAAGCTGCTGGCCTTGTAGCTAGAACCTCAACTCTGTTTCTGACTACTACTCTCCAGCCCTGCTCACTTTCTTCATTGTTTTATGTGTCTGCTCACTGTTGGCATTTGAATTTGCAACCCCTGATCTACAGAAATGCAAAAGCTTACGAATTCATTTTCCAATGAATCATAAAGCTCCCAGCATATGGGACAGTTGCATTGCCATGACTTAAATAAACAGTGTTGCTGTAGTGAGCAAGACATTCTGCCCTCTAATTCTATTCCAGGCATTGAGAATAGAAAATTTGGTAAGATAAAGTTATACTGGCATGCCTATTACATTTTGTTTTATTATACTTTGCAGGTACTCAGTTTTTTTATTTGTTTGTTTTTTTCGTTTTTTTTTTTTTTTTTACAAATTGTAAGTTTGTCGCAACCCAGCATTAAGCAAGACTGTCAGTGCCAGTTTTCCAACAGCATTGGGTTCATTTTGTGTCTCTGTGTCACATTTTGGTAATTTTCACAATACTTCAAACCCTCCACCAGCAAAATGACTGTGACTTGTTGAAGGTTCAGATGATGGTTAGCATTTTTTAGCAATAAAGTATTTTATTCATTGAGGTAGGCACATTGTGTTTTTTTAGAACATAATGCTATTGCACACTTAATAGGCTACAGTATAACATAAATACAACTTTTATATGCATCGGGAAACCAAAAAATCCATGGGACTCACTGCATTTCAATGCTTATTTTATCGTGGTGGCCTCAAACCAAACCCAGAATATCTCTGAGATCTGCCTGTATCTATTTAGGTCTTGGAGGAGACGCTAAATTTGGGCAAGAAAGATTTTGTTTCAGAATGTGAGCATTAAAACTAAACATGTTGGTGAGCAAGAGCAGGCAGAATCAGGTTTGAATGGAATTAGGGTTCTACTAGAAGAAACGTTGTTGGGATTTAAGTGGGAAGATCCATGTTGGAAGACTTCCTGATCGTTAAGACTTTAAGAGATCTAGGAGGAGCAATGAGGTGTCAGGGACTATAAATATGACCTGAGGAAAGAAATGCTTTCTTAAGAAATAGAAAGCTTCATGTGGCTACATGCAGGTGAGCCAAAAAGCAGGCCTGAAATGACAGCTTGCCATCTGTCCTCCGAGAGCCAGCTTTGCAGAACACCAGCCAAAACGAAAATGGTACCACCTGTGTGGGTTGCTCTATTTTGTAGCATTTGTAACAACAGAATTCTTCACCCAGAGTGAAGCCAGAGCATTCCACAGCTGAAGGGAGGGTTGGGAAACCTTCATTTCCTCTGATTCTATCTTCTCCATGGGTGGGCTCAAAGAACCTCCTTTCACTTTTCTCTGCAGTCTGGCTCCTTGTTACAGAGAATGCCAAAATAATATCTGAAAGAACTCAATTGAGACTTTACCTAGGCTATTGGTTGATGATTATTAGCCCATTAAGTCTGCTGGGTCCAAAAAAGTGAGATAGTGCTTTCCGGTGAATTGCCAACAAAACACTTTTAAACCTACTCCTATCCCCCAAGTCACAAATTTAAAATGAAGAATTAATTAATATATTCAACATTTATCATTTTCAGCTTTACACAGTGGGGTTAAAAGTGTGGGCTTTGTTGATTCAAATCACTATTCATTAAGGGAACTCGAGGTTAAAGTTATTTAACCTCTCTGCGCCAGTCACCTTTTCCTTATCTGTAAAGTGGGGATAATAACAGTAACTTTTTCTTAAGAGTTGTGAGAACTTAAAAAAGCTAAAACAGGTAAAGTCTTTAAAAAGAGGCTAGGTGTGGATTAGCTATTATCAACACTGTATATATTAGACACTCTGCTAGGTACTGAATATCTTTCACAGAGCTTAGCCTAGCGGCTGGCAATGTGTAAAATGTTTCATAGTTACTTTGATTCGCCATTCCAGACAGCGCATTTGGATATCAAAAAGACCTTAGAACCCCTGATGGCAGCTTTTTCTCTCTGGCAAAGTGATCATATCCTTGCACAAAGATGACCTCTGGCAGAAGCACAGAATGTTGACAGCCCGGTCAGGTGAGAGATCAGTGATTGCCTTTCAGATTCAGAGGTGCCGGTTTGGCAAAGTTGCTATCCATAGATGTTACAGTTTTAAAAGATAACAGAAGCTGCTCGAGCAGCTGTAGTAGACTGTACTACCCTTCACGAGATTCCTTGCTCTTCCATGGCAGACTTGGCCATGCGACTTGCTTTAGGCGATATAATCCACTTCTGCTCTGAAGCTTTAGAGCCTTTGTACTGTAAACTGTGCTCTTTTTCTTGCTTCTGAGATTATGGAAGCATGTCACATGAAGCCTCCTTCAGCCTGGGTCTCTGAAATATAATGAGCATCCTTTGTACATGGGTGCATCTTTTGTACATGAGGTGCATGAGCGAGAATAATTCTTTATCAATAAAGCTCCTGAACATGTGGAGCCCTTTGTTACTGAATCATCACCTATCCTATTTTAACTAATACATCATCCATAGTTACATCCAGTTGCTATGATGGCCAGAATGCGCTGCTGCATAGATCTTTAACCTCAGGACCTCATGCTCCTCTTTCTTTCACTTTATGTCTTTTGTGGCTCCATTGGTACTTCCAGAGTCGGACAATGAGCACTAGACCTGAACCCAAATTCTGAGACCAAGGTCCAGCCCGTCCACTGTCTAACTTTGTGATCTTCAGCAAATCAGTTCATCAATCTGAGCCTCAATTTTATTTGCTTAAATAGGAGGAGTAAAATATCTGCTAATTGTAACACAACTTTGTTCTCCAGAAGCACATTATAAGTGTTATGATAATATAGAAAATCATTTTTAGTTCTTAAGAAGTCATGGGTGAGACTTCTCTGACGGTCCAGTGGCTAGGACTTGCCACTTCCATGGCAGGTGACATAGGTTTGATCCCTGATCGGGAAGCAAAATTCCCTCATGCATATGATGCAGCTGGAAAAAATAAAATAAAGGGCACACCAATTTTATACAATTTTTTTTAATTATAAGAAAAGAAATCATGGATAGGCCTGATCAGCATCAACCCATGAAACTCTCAGTCAACACCAGTTGACTGATAATGGTGACCACAGAGGGCAGGGCATCTTAGAAGACTGGTTTATAAGCAAGGTCCTCATTTGTGTCCTTGCTCAAAACGCACTTCTCAGTCCAAAAGTGCCATTCAGAAAGGGGAGACTTGATGACAACTTTTCTTAGTTTTTCAAGACACATTTTCTTATGCCAAATAATATTGCAATTGTCTTTGAAATGCAGTATGTGAGGGAGAAAACCTTAGACTCAACCATCGATATACACAGAATTCAGATTTAAACAGAATGTGAACAAATGTGTACATACCCAGTTCAGTTCAGTCGCTCAGTCGTGTCCGACTCTTTGCGACCCCATGAATCGCAGCACGCCAGGCCTCCCTGTCCATCACCATCTGCTGGAGTTCACTCAAACTCATGTCCATTGAGTCAGTGATGCCATCCAGCCATCTCATCCTCTGTCATCCCGTTTTTCTCCTGCCCCCAATCCCTCCCAGCATCAGAGTCTTTTCCAATGAGTCAACTCTTTGCACGAGGTGGCCAAAGTACTGGAGTTTCAGCTTTAGCATCATTCCTTCCAAAGAACGCCCAGGGCTGATCTCCTTTAGAATGGACTGGTTGGATCTCCTTGCAGTCCAAGGGACTCTCAAGAGTCTTCTCCAACACCACAGTTCAAAAGCATCAATTCTTCAGCGCTCAGCTTTCTTCACAGTCCAACTCTCACATCCATACATGACCACAGGAAAAATGATAGCCTTGACTAGATGGATCTTTGTTGGCAAAGTGATGTCTCTGCTTTTAAATATGCTATCTAGGTTAGTCATAATTTTCCTTCCAAGGAGTAAGCATCTTTTAATTTCATGGCTGCAATCACCATCTGCAGTGATTTTGGAGCCCCCAAAAATAAAGTCTGACACTGTTTCCACTGTTTCCCCATCGATTTCCCATGAAGTGATGGGACCAGATGCCATGATCTTCATTTTCTGAATGATGAGCTTTAAGCCAACTTATTCACTCTCCTCTTTCACTTATACCCAAGTTGTTCTCATAGATGCTTACGTCACCACACACAGTGGTTTGTAATAGCCTGAGGGTTTCCTTCAGCCCTGAATAACTCAGAGCAAAGTAAGAGGAGGGGAAGTTAGAATGTTCTTGCCTATCATTCTTTCTCAAGAAGACTCCTTTTCAATCTTCCTTCTAAGTAATCTTACTTGACTGCACAATCTGATTTAGATTAATTAATTCATTCACTCCTTTATCAAGTTTTTGAGTGACTATAATGTACCAGTTCTAGACGCTATATACAGAATAGACAAGTCCCTGCCTGCATGGAACTTACATGTCTGAGGGGAGCTGACGTTCTGTGTTTCTATAGCTCCTGACACTTGTCTCCATCTGTCTCCATGTGCGATAGTCGTTGGTTTGGACTACAAGATCCTTGAAGATATGGGGAACACATATCTCATTAGACTTTGTGTCCTCAGGGTCCCCAGCCCTGGTGCCTGGAATACAGAAGGAATCCAAAAATGTTTCTTTCAAATGAGTAAATATCAGGAGCTTTCAAGTTCCCCAAAAATATGAAAAATAAGGGATTTAGTCACAGTGCACAATCAATAGTTATCTTTAACTGATTCATTTCATGAAAATTTATAACAAGATTAATGTTGCTTTTGGTGCCGCAGTGCATTTGTTGACAGACTTAGAGGAGATCAAAGTGAATAAATGCAGAAAGCTAGCTACATTCTTCTAGGTTATAAAAATTGTTATGAAGTACTTTGCAAACAGTGTCAGAAAGTACTTGAGTTCAGTTCAGTCACTCAGTCATGTCTGACTCTCTGTGACCCCATGAACCGCAGCGCTCCAGGCCTCCCTGTCCATCTCCAACTCCCGGAGTCCACCAAACCCATGTCCATTGAATTGGTGGTGCCATCCAACCATCTCATCCTCTGTCATCCCCTTCTCCTCCTGCCCTCAGTCTTTCCCAGCATCAGGGTCTTTTCCAGTGAGTCAGCTCTTCACATCAGGTGGCCAAAGAATTGGAGTTTCAGCTTCAGTCCTTCCAATGAACACCTAGGACTGATCTCCTTCAGAATGGACTGGTTGGATCTCCTTGCAGTCCAAGGGACTCTCAGGAGTCTTCTCCAACACCACAGTTCAAAAGCATCAATTCTTCGGTGCTCAGCTTTCTTTATAGTCCAACTCTCCCATCCATACATGACCACTGGAAAAACCATAGCCTTGACTAGATAGACCTTTGTTGGCAAAGTAATGTCTCTGCTTTTTAATATGCTATCTAGGTTGGTCATAATTTTCCTTCCAAGGAGTAAGCGTCTTTTAATTTCATGGCTGCAATTACCATCTGCAATGATTTTGGAGCCCAGAAAAATAAAGTCTGACACTGTTTCCCCATCTATTTGCCATAAAATCATGGGACCAGATGCCATGATCTTAGTTTTCTGAATGTTGAGCTTTAAGCCAACTTTTTCACTCTGCTCTTTCACGTTCATCAAGAGGCTGTTTCGTTCTTCTTCACTTTCTGCCATAAGGGTGGGTCATCTGCATATCTGAGGTTATTGATATTTTTCCCAGCTATCTTGATTCCAGCTTGTGCTTCCTCCAGCCCAGCGTTTCTCATGATGTACTCTGCATAGAAGTTAAATAAGCAGGGTGACAAAAAGTACTATAGACTAAGAAATAACGCCAACATGGTCAAAGCTAAGCATGGGAATGCAACTATGTGAGCAATCTGTCCTGTGTACAGCCGGTGGTGTATGAGAGTAATGCAGAGAGAAAAAGAAAACCAAAGTGCATATTTGAAAGCATTTTCTTCTCCTGAGAGAGAGTCACTTAGAGCTAAGCTTTGAGTACGGCAATAGTTATATAGCAAACACAGTGGGCTTCAGAAATGTTTTCCCCAATGTTTTCTCTATTAGTTCAGAGATTGAGAAACTGTAAAGACAAGAGGAAAAATGGGAGGAACTTCCCTGATGGTCCAGTGGCTAAGGCTTCCCGGTCCCAGTGCAGGGCCTGGGGTTCAGTCCCTGGCCAGGGATCTAGATCCCACAGGCCCTAACTAAGAGTTCTCATGCTGCAACTAAAGATCCTACAAGTCACAACTAAGACCCAGCACAGCCAGATAAACAAATAAATACTTTTTTTTTAAAGAGTAAGAAAGGGAGAAAAGAATGGGCAAAGGATGTGGAGACAGAAATGAGCTTGATAGTCACATGCTAGGCGACTCTGACCCTCTCCATTTACTTCTGTGTATACTATGTGCCTTACAATGTGTTTGATTACCAAAGGAAAAGAGAGACACCTTGATTTAGTCATTTATCATGCAAATATTTATTAGTATCCGATCTTTTATCTTTGTTTCTTAGGTACCTATTTTGAATCAGATACTATCTTAGATTCTGGTCAGAAAAGGACCCTTGCCCTACTGCAACTAACATTGTGATAGGGAAAACAGATAATCAACAACTAACTATGTAAACAAGATGATCCTAGGCCATGATAAGGGCCCAAGAAGGTGTCTGGAGTGGGGTAGGTTAGTGCTAGTTTAGAAATGGCCACAGAGGAAGACATCCTAAAGAGCTGACTTTGAATCGAGGTCTGAACCATGAGAAGAAGCTCACCATGAAAAGCTTCAAGTAGCAAAACATTCTAGCCAGGGGAGAGAACAAGGGCCAAAGCCATGAGGCAGGAATAAGCTTGGCAAGTTCACAGAATGAAAAGCAGACCAGTATGACTAGAAGGTGGTGATGAAAGGGTAGAGAAGGTAGAGATCAGATCCTACCTGGCCTTGAGAGGTGTGGCAAGGATTTTAAGATTTTCTTTTGGACCTAATGAGAGTCGTTGGAGGGTGTTTGGCAGAAAATTGAATATGATCTGGAGCAAAGAACTAGTGAACTCCAAGTGTTACACACACCAAATAACACTAACTTCACTGCTTTAAGGCAGCCCCAGGCCTCTTCTCTCCATTAGCACTAAACCAAGGCCCATGCACCTACATTTTAGATGGTTGTTGACTGATTCTGACCCTGTAGAATTATGAGGCATACATATATTTGAAATTGGGTGCAATTTTGTTAATAACAAGATAATGCTCTTTTCTTTAAGCATTCATGTGATCAGTCTATGTTGACTGTATTTTTTCTCAAAGCAAAATTTTTGGCACATGAATTGACAAGTTTAAAGTATGTTTTTTTTCAATAGCTGAGTCATATTCCATTGTATATATGTACCATGTCTTCTTTAGCCATTCATATGTTGAAGGATATCTAGGTTATTTTCAAGTGCTAGCTATTGTAAATAGGTGCTGCCATGAACATTGGGGTGCATATGTCTTTTTCAATTGTTATACACAGTGAAGTAAGTCAGAAAGAGCAAAACAAACATCATACATGAATGCGTTTATATGCAATCTAGAAAGATGGCGCTGGTGAGCCTACCTGCAGGGCAGCACAGGAGACACAGACATAGAGAACAGGCTTGTGGACACAGTGGGGAAAGGAGAGGGTGGGACCACTTGAGAGCAGAGCATTGAGACATACCTATTACCATATGCAGCACAGATAGCCATTGAGAATCGGCTTTATGATGCAGGGAACTCAAATCCGGTACTCCCTGACAACCTAGAGGAGTTAGACGGAGTGGGAGGTGGAAGGGAGGTTCAAGACGGAGAGGACGTATGTCTATATATCTATACCTATTGCTGATTCATGTTGCTGTATGGCAGAAACCAGTACAATATTTATTGTAAAGTAATTATCCTCCGATTAAAAAAATGATGTAAGTTTTGGAGACACTGCATTGCAAAGAATCCCCAGTGTTCTCCCTATTTGCTACAAGGAAAAATAAAGCCTTCCTTCTCCCGCAAAAAATAAAAATATAAAATAAAATGTGCTTTTGAGGTCAAGAGGACAGAATATGTTAACTTGGAATCATTTGTGGAAAGCTTATTGTGCCTAGCCATATACATCTTGTTATACGCAATAAAAAGACTGGATTCTTAGCTCTATGTGATTTGTGGAAGGCGTTTCTCAAGTGTTATTAAACCGAAATTTCAAGGAGTTCCCAAGCAGGAGTCAAGAAGCAGATGAGATAGCAGGGCTCATTACTGCGAGTTGCTCTTGGTGTTAGCACCACCCCTATGCTGGTGTGAGAGGAGGGGGGTGAGTGCCCAGCCCTTCCCACCCTCTTCTCACCTTCTCCTTTATCACTGCTCCGTTTGCACCTCACTCCTTCTCTTCCACACCCTATTAGCACTACTATCCCATTTCCAGATGAATTGATAGAAAGGTGTTACCAAAATTTCAGCCTCTTTCTCAGTAGTAACCTAATATTTTGATACCACTGACAGTTTCTCTCTCCTGCCAGTTCCTTCTCTCCTTCATCACCTCCTTCCTCTTCTTTTCACCTTGTCTCTCCCACTCCTTCTTTTCTAGTAGGGATTCATCCAGGACTTCAGAAAGTCCCAGATAAAAAATATTTAAAATCCTTTCTGGTAGAAAAATAATTTCTGAAAAAGAAGATTGATCATTAATATTTTTAAATCAAGGGATATATACTTATAAAAGTTTATTATTTAAGAAAAAGAAATGCATAATATCTTTCCTAGATTGAAAAAGAGATGATGAGGGAGATATACACATACTGCCTGCCCTCCAGAACAAATATCCAACAGGGCAATGGGACCCCACAAAGGACCACAGGGCAAGAGAGGCCGTAACAAGGTCTTTTACCTTGGTTCAGTGCTAATGGAGAGAAGGGGCCTGGCACCGCCTTAAAGCAGTGGTTGGTTTAGTCACTAAGTCGTGTCCGACTCTTGTGATCCCATGAACTGTAACCTGCCAGGCTCCTCTGCCCATGGGATTCTCCAGGCAAGAATACTCGAGTGGGTGGAGAGGTGTGGTTTTCCACTGTAGGACAGAGAATAAATGGGAGGTTTATTCCAGTGGAGGCCTGATAGGGAAGGGATTTGATGAAAGACCAAATAACACTACCTCCACTGCTTAATGGAGAAAAATGACAACCCACTCCAGTTGCCAGTGGGAACCAGAGGGAGGGAGATGAAGCTTCAAGCCAAACAGAGCTAGGAGGGAAGTATGGTAAGAGTAAGTGGTAAAAAAAAAAAAAATACTACTAACGTAAAATAAATATGGGATGCTGTGGGAGGGGAGGAGCTGATTACTCTGCCACTGGGTCAGAACTAGGTCAGGGCAGTTTTCCTGCAAATCCCTTTTTCTATTTTCTTTAAGATACTGTGGTCCGTGAGCTGTGCTATGCTCAGTTGCTAAGCCATGTCCCAACTTTCTGCAACCCCCAAAGACCTCTTTGAGCCCGACAGGCTCCTCTGTCCTTGGAATTATCCAGAGAAGAATACTGAATTGAGCTGCCACTTCCTCCTCCAGGGGATCTTCCTGACCCGGATCGAACCCTCATCTCCTGCATCTACTGCACCTAAGGCAGATTCTTTACCACTAGTGCCACCTGCCCACTCCAGTATTCTTGCTTAGAGAATCCTGTGAACAGAGGAGCCTGGTGGTCTGCTGTCCATAGGGCCGCACAGAGTTGGACACGACTGAGGCGACTTAGCAGCAGCAGCGCCACCTGGGAAACTTGTGGTCTTATGAGGCTGCAGGCTCTAACTTGAGTGACAAGTGACAGCAAGGTCCAGGTTTCCAGAGAGTGGTTTGCATCCCTGATCTGCCCTGTCTGTGGGTCAGTTTTAGAATGTGTTTCACTACCTCACCATCCTTTTCTTTCACTGTTAAAGGTGCAGAAGTGTCATATGCAATCACAGCATCACCTCTGCTGTTCCATTCTTTTTCTAGCTAAACAAATCATTTTAAATGCTGGGTAATTCTATAGCATCAGCCATGTTATTTCAAAAACAAAACAACACCAACTCTGTGTGTGTGTGTGTGTGTGTGTGTGTGTGTGTGTGTGTGTGTGTGTGTGTGTGTGTTGTTTTGCCAACAAACAAAGGGTATAGGCAAACGGAGGGAAAATTAGGGTAAAAAGGAAGTGGGCTCAAAATGTTTTTACTTTATTATTTTTTTGAATTGGGCTTTAGGGGAAATCCTTTAAACCCAAGGATTAAAACACACACACACACCCACAAAATTGGTCTAAAGAGGGATCAAGCCCCATGACCTTAATTTTATTGGCATTATGCTCTAATCAGCCAATGAATTAAGAGATGAAAGGACATTTCAGTCAATTACAGTCACATGAAGTCAGTGCCTTTTTCTTGGTGGCGGTTTTCTAAAGGCCAAAAGAGCATTTTTTAAATGCTTTTTTTTTCAGAGACTATTTATTGACAATCCTGCCTCAGTATTGATGGAGGAAGTCATTAAATTTCCTTCCTCTGTGTTCATTCAGATGGGTTCTGAAAGGAGGGAGGAGCTATTTATATAAATGTGAACTGGAAGAAAAGAGGCACCACACTTGGCTTCTAGTTGCATGCAGAATCCTGGCATCTCTTGCTTCATCCTCAGTGACATCCCCACCATGTGTCTGATACCAGAGACATGAAATTATGAATTGGCTCAGCCTTTACAGTGCATGACACATGTTTTTCATGAGCATTAAAATTCATTTTTTTTCAACTGAGAGAAAATTAAACCTAGGTTCTGGCACTAATCCCCACTTGTCTTTCTCCTGGCAGCATGAATTGTTTGTTTCTGTGATGTAGAAAAGCATAACTCTTGTTTGTTTGTTTTGCCAACTCCATGCATTTTCTAGGGAAACATTTGCTGTCTTTACCGCTCACTTGTATGGATACCAATGGATAATTCAAGTCTGTTCAAGTTTTATGCCACTTCCTGGGCTCCAGGGTTAAATTGTCACCTTGTCAAAAGCAGCCTTACCTTTGTATTTCCTGCAGTGCTCAGCACCATGCCTTGTATACAGTGATGCTCAATGAATGCTTATTAAATAAGTGAGAGCTTCCTGGAATGTAAATATTGATTTTTCTATTAATTTCTGATACATTAACCACAGAAATCAGCTATGTCAATAAACATTTTACTCAATATTTTACAGATTTTCTCTTACTATTCTCCCCTCATCAAGTAAGCTCCAGCCTCACTAGTCTTCATGATCATTCTTAAGTATACCAAATTTATTCTTGAGTCAGGATTAAGGCATTGAAAGAAGCAGTGATCTCTTTCAACATATTTTTCATGTATATGAGCAATGTGGACAAATATTGAAATGTCTCTTGAAAGATAAAAATCTCCTTCTTCGAGGGAAATAGTCTAGTATGGATAATGCCTGGTATCTTGCTTAATCTTTATGAACTGACATTTTTTTTTTTGGACTGTTAGAGAAAAAATTCTTCTGACACTTGTTAGAGCAGTTAAGGAAGACTTTATCTGGGACTACTGATACATGGCAAGACTATTGCCAACCAGGCTCAACTCCACAGACAACCAAGACGACTGAGGGTTTATGGCCACCGAGCACAGTGAGGAGTCAGTGGATAGAATCTTACTACTGGGGGACATTGAAGATAGAGGGACTCTTGCTAAACCTATTTAGCAGGATTCTTGCTGGAGACGTTGTGGGGGTGAAAAAATGGATCAGATACTGACAGTGATGACATATCAAGGGTGGGAATTCTCTCTAAACCGACACAACAGGATTCTTGGTAAAACTGGAGGTGGCAGGCTACAGACAGGGCCCACGGATGAGGCCTCCAGAGGAGCTATGATGCAGAAAGTGTACACATTTATGTTCTTGGACTGTTTAATTCTAATGCCACTGTACAATCTGACAGAAAGCAGACTATGAAGAGGCCACATGTACTCTCAACCATCCTTTCCTCTCTGGGTCTCTGAGCTCCGTTTACTCCAGGACTCCACCCACTTCTTCCATCCTATTGCCTTAAGTGACCTGCACTTCCCCTATCAAACTGCCCTGGCCTTAAAATTCTCTTCTAAGATCATAAAGAGGAAAAGATTTGAGTGTTCTTACCAGGGAATGATGACTTAAAGGTCTACATCCTATAAAACGTTGGCATTATGTAGTGGAAACCTCGAGCAATGTGAAATAAATTGAAGTGACATTTTGGAACAATTGAAGTTTTCCAGGAACCCCTCTTATCACAGCTCACTGGTGTATCTGCTTGGATGCTGACACTGCTTGTGACCTTGACCATAAATACTTCGCAAAAATTACTGAAAACACTTTTCAAAAAGTATTGGCCAATGCCAAATTTTTTTCCTGCTTATTCTTTATCCTATTTCATTCTTCCTTTTCTGTGGAAGACTGTGCTCTCCTTGAAGTCAGGGTTCATGCCTCTTCATTTGTGGATTCACTACATAAAGGAGATCTTGTTCAATATATGTTTGTACAATTAAATCAAGTTACAAGCTTGGATAAAGCCCTATCACATCTCATGTTCAAAAATGGAGAATAGGCAACTAATCTAAAATTGGTCTTTGTTTTACCAATCAGATCAATGAGGTATATATTATTATTATTTCATTTTATGAAAATGTCTTTAATACACATATATTAAATTCATTTAATATGTTACTTTTGGGGTGGGGCTTCCCAAGTGGCAACAGTGGTAGAGAACCTGCCTGCCAATGCAGAAAACAAAAGAGACTCAGATTCGATCTCTGGGTCAGGAAGATCCCCTGGAGGAGGGCATGGCAACCCACTCCAGTATTCTTGCCTGGAGAATCCCATGGACAGAGGAGCCTAGTGAGCTACAACCCATAGGGTTGCAAAGGGTCGAACACGGCTAAAGCAACTTAGCACACCCACACTTTTGGGGTGACGGCACAGATTCTTGGTAAAGTGTTCCAAAGGCAAGATGAAACAGGCCTTAGGGTAGCATGAGGGCTATGAAGCAACTATAACTCCAATCACTGTAAGATTTAAGTAGAGAAACTTCAAAATCTTAAATCATAGCAACCCCATTATGTATCAGTCCCTCCTAGATGATCAGTTTCAGTCTTCCGTAACTATTCATTTACGAATCATTTCAGACTTCTCGAAAAGTAGGAGAACAGTGCTCTCGTATACCCTTCGCTTAGTTTCCCCCCTTGTTAACATGTTCATTGACTTTATCATGCTCTCTCTCCCTTCTCTTTCCTCCCTCTCTCTCTCCCTCACCCTCTCCTTTCTCTTCCTAGGTAGATAAACGGGGATACATGTGTGATTCAAATATATCCTCTGAATCCATCTCCTTTATTAGAGAATATGGCACTCTATGGACAGCCTGGCCTCCCTTAAATCAATCTGGCATTTGAACTGGCATTTCCTTTGAAATCCCCCCTCAGTCTTTCCTCAGTCTAGCAAGCATCACTGTGTACCAAAATAATAGAAGAATGATGCCTGATGGTTATTTCTTTGAGCAAACAATTCATGCTAGTTTAAGTTGTAGATATCAACTTTAAAATATATTAAACTTTTTGGAACCATTTTAGAATATATTGTAGTCATGTTGAGCTCTTGAACCCTAAATAGTTCAGTATATGGTCTCCAATAATAAGAACGTTATCTTTCTTAATCATAGAATAATTATTAAAAGCAGGGAAAATAATGTTAATACTATTACCTAATATATCATCTTATTCATTGCTAAATAGGTCTGTGATGTTCTTTATAACAAAGAAAGATGAAACGAGGGAAGAAAGGGAGGAGGGAAGGAAGAAAGGGAGGAAGGAAAAGAAAGAAAGAAAAAGAAAGGAAGGAATCTTCAGACTAGTGGGCTTTTTATTGCTTTCCTTGGAAAACTAGGGCAGAGGGTCAACAAATCTTTCATTTTTGCTTTTTTCATATACTTTAAGCTTTTAAAATAAATTTTAAACTGTTTTTAAAGCCAGTACATATGCTAAATTTTGACAGTTTGCAGCCCACAATCGCATTAACATGTGCGGCCTGCTGGGCTCCTTTTTGTGTAGATGTTAAAGTTTCTCCTGCTAACTCTGTTGAATTAAAGACATCCCGACATTCATTCATTCATTGTTCATCCACCCACTTAGCAGTGCCAGTAGTATTGAGGACCTACCAAAGACCTGTGCTGGATGAGATAAGCTGTTAGTCTGTGATTATTCATAGCTACTTGTCTACGAGTACTGCAAAATCCATAGAAATAAATCCAGAAGCTGAGACTGATAAAATGCTACAACTATCCATAATCCTTCACTTCAAATCAAATAGCTCCATCAGTTTCTTTATTGATTTTGTAAAAATCAAATGTTAGAATTTTTAAGTTGGAAAATAAACAGTTTTTCTTTTAATATGTTTAAAAATATTTATATTATCCTTACCTTTTTATTTGGGGGGTTTAAATATGCATTTGTATGAAAAAAAGGGTAAGGTTTCTAATACTATTTAAACATAACTTGTCTAGACCTGAGTTTCCAAATATTTTTTGTCACACACCCATAAGTTTAAGAATTAATATATTCCTTGATATATGTTTATTTATATAATAGAGCTGGTGGCTCAACTGTAAAGAATCCACCTGCAATGCAGGAGGTTTGGGTTCATTCTGGATCAGGAAGACCACCTGGAGGAAGGCATGGCAATCCACTCCAGTATTCTTGCTTGGAGAATCCCATGGACAGAGGAGCCTGGCGGGCTATAGTCCATGGGGTCACAAAGTCAAACACGACTGAAGCAACTCTCACACATGCACATTTACATAATAAGTGTATACTAGTGCAGTAGTGTTGTATATATATTATACAACTTACCCAAAAAGAAAACTCTAAAAAACCCACGTAAAATGAATATAAATAAAAGTTCTCATAACGTCTTCCTTGACTCTGTTGGCTCATCTTATTGATCCAATTGGCTTCATTGGACCCCTTGCTCGTCCTTGTACTGTGCTTTTCAGTACTTTGAGGCTGGACTCTTCCCTGCTTTATTATCTATTCTTGACTATCATTTTTATGGTGATGACTAGTACTGCACTGTAAAGGTCTGTTTAAAGGTCAAATTCATTTTCACATTTGTATATCACCTCTATAAATGTCATTTTTTTGGGGGTATGCTCATTCATGTCATACTTGCTTGTAAATATTTGTTCTCTTCCACATGACTGTTACATTTTTACTTGTAATAAAATTTTAGATAAGAAGCTTCAGGGAACATTTGCACTAGAGATAAAGAATGATAAATTAAAGAAGTGACTGAGCAGAAAACTATTTTTACCACAAGCGTTACCACCCACCTCATGCACCTAGAGAATGATTTCACACATTAAGAAGATATAGATAACTCAGGAAAAGAGCACTTCTTCTAAATTAGCAATAATTCCATGTTCAGTGCAATATGTGATAAGGAAATGAGGAAGAAACAGCTAAAATCAACATGTGTCTCTGTCAAACAATTTTAAAATTGTTTTAGCCATAACACTTGAAAGGAAATCAGATTACTAGGTCTCTGAGGGCAGGGCTAGTGTTCATTTTTATGTGTACTTAATGTGCTTTTGCAAAAAACAGAGTTCAAATGTTTGTTGAATGAATGTTAGTGGATTAATAAGCGACAACATTTCCCCAGCTTCAGTACCAATAATTTTGGTCAGAATGAGCAACCTGAACTGCTTAGCTCATACAGATTACCAGAAGTTCTATGTTCCCCTTACAGTCTTAATTTACATGATGCTAAATCTGTATAAAATATACAGTTCATCCACTGAATTAGAACTGACTCAGATGCATTCCTTTTATAGCTGAGTAATTTAATACACGACTTCTGTGTCCATTCATCTACTGATGGGCATCTAGGTTGCTTCCATATGTAGCTTTGTAAATAGTGCTGCAGTGATCGTTGGGGGTACATATGTTTCTTTAAATTCTGGGTTCCTCAGGGTGTATAGGCCAAAGAGTTTACCGATGGTATTCAGATCTTCTGTAGTTTACTGATTTGTTGTTGCTCTGAATTACTGATCTAGGTAATTTAGATTTTATTTCTAGTTAGTTTTTAGAATTTCCCTTCATATATTGCATTGAAGTTTAGTTTTATGACATGTTCCTTGTAAAGTAATGGTTGGTTTTATTATCCTGCCTTATCTCCAGTGGTACTTTTTGCTTTCAAATCTCACATTATTTTTTTTTCCAATTTTGCTGATTGTTTTTATGACATAATTTTTGCATCGTTTAAGTTGCAGTCAGACTATGGTCTCTTGTAAGGGGCATGGAATTAAGATTTTTGTTTCAAAAAATCTTTGCCCTTTAATTTGAATATTTACAGTTAATATATCTTATTATAGACCATTTACTCCTTGTTTTCTACTTGTCCTACGTTTTTATGTTCCTTTGGCTCTTCCTTTTAAATTCATCAAACTCCATTTTCCCTTTATTAGCTCACAATGTTTATATAAGTAGCAATTACACATGCACCATGACTTATTAGCTCTTTTACTGCTTCTCAAGCAATGCTGAGACCTTAAATTTATTTTATTACTTTTTCCTCCTCCTTTTGTTTTTAATGCATTCTAATTTTTTATATATTTCATTATTACTCTTATGTGCAGTTAGATTTTATTTAGATTTATTCACTTATTTATCCTTTCTGTTCTATTTAATTCCTTTGTAAAGTCCTTATTTTCATCTATGATAATTTTCCTTCTGCCTGCAGGTCTCTCTTCATCATTTAATTCAGTTGGTTCCGATGAGAACATATTCTCTAAATTTTGTTTGTTTGAAGATTTCCCTATTTCATCTTCCAAACACATTTTCTCTGCCTCTAGAATTCTCAGTGGGCAGTTATTTTCTTTAGCACTTTCCATTATTTTCTAGTATTAATCTTTTTTGTTGAGAAGTGAGCTGTAATCGTAATCTCCTGCATTGTTCAAAGGTCAGCTGCTGTTGTCTTTCCTCTGGTTCCTTCTAAGATGCTCTGTTTTTCTTTGCCATTTGTGAGTTGTACTGTGGTGGTGTTAGATATGGTTTCTTTATATTTACTCTTGTTGCATTGTTTAGTGCTTGTTGAATTTATGGCTTGGTATATTCTTTTTAGTTTTGAGAACTCTCAACTATTATTTCTAAATATTGCTTTCACCCCAGTCTCTCTCTTCTTTTCCCTTTGGACTCCAATTTAAACATATGATAAAAATGTTTACTGTGGCCCATATGTTTCAAATGCTCTTTTCTATACTTTTTAATCCTTTTTGTTTTCCATGTTTAGCCTTAATTTTTTTACTGTTACTCTGTCTTCCAGTTCATTTATCTTTCTTCACCTATGTTACGTCCACTACTGAGTTTTAATTTTAGTATAATTTTGAATTCTATCAATTCCGCTTCAATCTGTTTCTAGTTGTCTAGTTAAATTTTCTACCTTGTCATCTATTTTTCTGAACTTGGTAATATTTATCCAAATATATTTGAACTTTAATATTTAGGTCATCCATGATTCTGGTTCTGTTTTTCATTCTAATTCTCCTTTTCTTGGTAGTCTTGGTGGTTCTTCAATGAATACCAGACTTGGGATATGACAAGTTGTAGAGAATCTGAATGACATTACAGTTGAGCTTTGAACAACCTGGATTTAGATTGCACAGATCCACTTCTATATGGATTTTTTCCCAATAACTGCAGCACTACATAATCTCTGGTTGGTTGAACCTCAGATGCAGAACCATAGATGGGAAGGGCTGCCTATAAAGTGATGTGTGAATTTTTGACTGCATAGGGAGTCAGTGTCTCTAACTCCTGCCTTGTTCAATGGTCAACTGTACCTTTTTCAAGAGAGAATTTCCTACTCCCAAGTAAGGAGCAGAAGGAAAGATCACCTCATTGATCTTCAGTCCTTGCACCAACATCATACTCATCTTCCTTCTTTATAGATGTTTCCTTTAATGTAGCTGTTTCATCAAGCTTCCTAACACACGTTCATATGGACACAGAGACACATACACATACATATAGAATCTTCCAGTGTCCTAATTCATGTCATTAGCTTTCCACTGGGCCACTATTCTTTGGTGGGTTCTGAACCTCAGTTTTATCTCCTCAGCATTATAATAAGACTTCTGAGTCTTTGCTTTGACTTCAGTTAGCTTTTGTTTGACTTCTTAGCATCTTGCCTTGTCTCCCTACATGGAAAATGTGATACGTCAAGGGACCACTGTTGCTGAATTGAGCTCGAGTCTCTGAATCTTTCCTGTCTCTGGGATTTTGACCCTCAAAATTCTAGCTGCCTTGTTATTTCTAAATTCTCACTTTGCTCTCTCCTCAGTCCTATGACATTGTCCTAAGATCTACTGGCTTTTCTGCCTCTTAGGAGCCACATTTGGTTTCTCAGACTTTTGATTTTCATCAATAGTTTCTACATGACTGGGCTAGAAAAGCATGCGCAGAATGCTATTCTCACTTGAGTACTTTTCTATGGCATGGCTGCCTCATTAGCTTTATAACGTGAATGTGAAGTCTCAGTCGTGTCCAACTCTTTGCGACCCGCCAGGCTCCTCGAGCCATCAGGGAATCCTGGCTTTATAATGCTCACAGTCAAATGTTGCATATGATTTATCTGACCTTCCTAGTATGTGTTCCTCAGGTAAACTGATATAGTTGGAAGCAGAAGTCCTTACCTACTATTGGAAACTTCTGTTTTATTTTTCTATGAATTCTTTGATTTATTTTACTTTGTCGCATCTTCCATCCCTTTTTCCTACCCCAAATTCCCATTCCCCCAGTTAATTTTAAAATTAAAAATTATAATTAAGCTAATATGTTAATTTTCAAGGAATTAATTTTGCTTTGAAGGAGAACACAGGTTGGTGAATGGAATATGGAAAATTTTTTAAGACCTTTTTCGTTTCTAAGAGTAGTAACCAGCCATCTGCACCACGATAAATTAGTCAACTATGTAAGGAAGCTCTCATTATAAAATCAGCATTACTCAATAACAATTTAAAAATTGCTTCACTTTCTTACTCATGTCACCAATTTCCAGATGTTCAATAGGAGCTTAAAATCATGAGATAGGACATGGAAAATGGCCTATCTTAGTAACTATAATTATTGGGAAAATGAAATTATAAATAAGGATTTGCTATGAATATATTCAAACCTTTTGTTCCTAACCATCTTCCAGAAGAAGGTTCAAAAGTTTCACATAGAAATACCTCTTGATAAGTAAGAAACAGTAAAATTGTTCATAATAGTTCTTCTCTGATCCCATTATGTGATTCTCAGGTTCACAGAAAATTATTTTTATATGAACTTCACAAATGTTATTTTTACTATTAAATCAGTGGCCCCACACTTCTGAAACATGTGGCAAAATAGTTGAAATTGGAAAAATTTTTCAAAACCCAGGGCATATGACATACGTACCTATAGAACGCAATATTTCTGTCTAGTTCTGTGGTAGACTTTTTCATACCTGCCAGTCTAATTTGACTATTGTTTTTACAGTGCATTAGTGGAAATTAAATGGTAAATTCAGTCAAAGAGTCATTTCATACATCAAAAAGAAAAATCAGTCAACACAACTGTCTGACTGAAATAAATGAAGAAAACAATTCAAGGCAAACAATTGTCCCAGTAAACTTGTATATAAATGCAGTAGTGGCATCATGTGCAGAATTAATCTTTCCCCACTCTTAACTGGAGAACACTCTGCCAGCCAATTCAGTCAACTCAGATAATCCTGAATTTTAATATTCCATTTTCATTTATTCTCAGTTAATGGTGACTGCCCTTCCTTCTCCTTCATCTGTCAATCAGTGGAGAATGTCAGAGCAGGAGAATAGTAATATTGGCATACTGTAAGGTCCTGCCCTGAATTCCACAGCTTCAAAATTCTTAAGCTAACTCAATGATCTTAAAGAGTCTGGTGCAGAAAGAATATCTAAATTAAATTAAAGACCGTTGACTGGCCTTCTAGCACTAACATCCCTTATTTCTGGTTCTAATATATCACAAAATACTCAAGAGGAAATTTTTGAGTGTTTAGCAGAATTATGTGGAGAAGGCAATGGCACCCCACTCTAGTACTCTTGCCTGGAAAAATCCCATGGACGGAGGAGCCTGTAGGCTGTAGTCCATGAGGTCGCTAAGAGTTGGACACAACTGAGCGACTTCACTTTCCACTTCCATGCACCGGAGAAGGAAATGGCAACCCACTCCAGTGTTCTTGCCTAGAGAATCCCAGGGACAGAGGAGCCTGGTAGGAGACCATCTATGGGGTCGCACAGAGTCGGACATGACTGAAGCAACTTAGCAGTAGCAGCAGCAGCAGCAGAATTATGGCTCCAAGGCAGGCACATTGAAAAGAAACATTGTCATCTATGATTGGCTTTAAAGTTGACTTGTCTTTTACTCATAAACCAGATTCAGTGTGAATTCAGTTCTGCTGAACGTTAGAGAATCTTTCGGAGGGGTGTGCCAATTGTTTTGAATATTTTTGCACTCTAACTTTTAAAGCAAGGTTGTTTTTCAAAGAGTTTAAGGGTTACTTGATACTATAAAGATTATTTGTATTTTTGAGTTGCCAGTTCTCTAGAACAAATTTGTGTGCTTGAAGTTCTTAACTGTGGTACATAGATAGCATGTGGAAAGCAAGCAAAATCGATGGTTTTTCTGCTTTGAGAGAATTCTGCCTATCTTTGTAAGTAACAGGACTCATTCCTCATGACGTAATGTTCAGAAAGGAAGGACAGGTAGTTTTCTTAGTTTAAGCTTATGACACTGAAGAGGACTCTAAGAATAGCTTTATAAAGAGGATCTGCATAAAACAGAAGTAACTCTAGGAAACATAGTATGTATTTTCTGATGGACTCTTATTTTTGTGGTGGTGAAAAGAGGATATGGCAAAGAAGTGACACTAATATTGGCATGTTACATCAGGCTGTTTCATGGGATGCAGGGCTAACACGTGGGCCAATAAAATCACTTGAGAAAGAGTCAGCTCTCAATCATCCATCACCGAGTTTGTAGAGGATACTTATGCTTCTCTTCTTCTTTCCTTTAGGCCATTTTACTTTTCTCAGCATATTTGAAAGAAGGCAAGGTGAAAAAGAGTGGGTTAACTGTCAAATCAATCTGATTTTCTATTTTATAGTACCTCTCACAGTTTGAGAACAGATAGAGAGCTTTAGAATAATGGGAAAAAAGAGTCTCTTGGATCAGTAATAGACTCTCGTGATCATTGGTCAATCTTGTGCTCGTTTAGGAAGCTAAATAGCAATTGAATGTGCCAACTTCTAATTCAGTAACTAATTCAGTGCTCGCTTAGATAATATACCTAGGTAAGGAAAAAAATTATTTTTATTTGCCTTGTCATAGCATTAATGGATGTTAGGGGGAATCTGTGTTTATCTATCTATCCATCTAGATATAGATACATATTTTGGATTTGCTAGATATATTCTTCCCGTACGTGTTTCCCCTCAAATCTGTTCCTTCTCCCTTTCTTGCTCTTCTGACCCCTAGAAGTTACATATACAAGGACCCACTGTTAACATGTTTAGATTTAATGAGAATCCTTGATATGTAGTTGAGGAACAGGACGAAGGGAGAAACCAAAGTCTTTTTCTCTCTCTGTCTTGATCTTGCTGGTATCTCTGGCAGGAATGTCTTCAGCTCTGTGACCCCTGGTCCTAAAAAGCCTGTCAGCCAGGTGAGCATAGATGCTGTCTTGACTCTTGGTGATATCACCTTCTTCCTTTGACCTCCAGCCTAAGAAAATAGCAGTCTTCTGCTGGTAATAATCTCTGGATTGTCACACATCCCTTGTTTGGTCTCACAGCTCTTCCATGACTGGTATAACCAATTCTCTGTACTTAATTCCCTTTATTCTTGCTTGTAAAATGGTTCTCTTTCCTTGGTTAGACCCTGGGATACAATGATAGGGCAGTTTTTCTCATGACTAACTCACTAATCAGTGAGGATCAACAAATTCCCAGTAACATTAAGGCCTAATTTTACTAACTCATTAGCTGCATTTGACTAACTGGAATATCTGCGCCATCCATAGAGTAGCTTTAAGGTAGCATGACTTGGGGGGTCTTGAGAAAGGTTGTAGGACCTTTATACCAACTTCATAAATTCTCCTCCCAGTGTCACATGTATAATGATTTCTTAGTCTCACAAACTCTGAGAGATAGAGGGGGAATTATAACTATGCAGCATAATTTCTGGAATCAGATGCAAACATTTAAAACATCAATCACACCTGTTTTTCCTATGACAATATAAATATTTCAAATATTTGGCCTATATGAAACCTAGTAATAAATGCAATTTATGATCAACGTCCCTATGAGAAATGCCTACTACCACATTTAATTTTTACTAACAAGGCACCTTCCCCATGCAATAACAAATATGAATCATTACACAATACTAGGAGTACAAGTAATATCAGATTTTTTCATATAAATAACATTTATTTTGGATCCAGACACAAACCACCAAGTTGGGCAAATGTACAGTATCATCTAATAGTGGGAAACCCTTCCATTATTTTGTAGAAGAGATCGGAGGCTTCTTCTATACCAGAACAAGTGAAGAGAGACTTGGTCCTCATTTGCAAAGGTCATGCCTGCCAATACTTTTTGATCAGACCAGGAATGATCCCTTTGAAGGTCGAGGGGATTTCAGAATATCATGATTTAAAATCCACTCCACAGACACAGCACATTTAGAAATCCTGTCATACATGGGTGCCATGTTCAATTTCTAACCACTTTCCTCTTCTTCATCCTCACTTACCTCACAGTAACTTAGGATCAGATCATCCTTGTTAGACCTTGACACTCACTTTGTCAACCCACTGATATGCCAGTTTCATAACTGACTCTCTGTAAAACTGAGGCCCCAGTTGTAGTGTTTGCCAATTTCCGTACTGTGACTGCTCCCACTGCGGTCAGTTTCACATTACCAACATGATGTCAGTGAAGGCAGAGTTAGGCACAGTTTTTTTAAATTATTTCCACCATACAAATTTAAGACATATAAATAACCTCAAGAAAGAGCATAGATTATAATAAAATGCAGTATAGTAATTAGGAAGTGATGAGTTTTGAATATCCATTAGTATTGTTTTTAATAAAATTAATTTCACAGTAAGTTTATATCATTTAAATTTTAATGATGATTGTATTTAACAACACACAATTCCTGAAAAAGATAAGTGGTTCTGGCAAGAGAATATGAGCTATCTATAGTACACTATCATTTGTCTTTCTCAGATTCTCAGAGGGGAATTCTTCAGGCAGTAATACTGGAGTGGGTAGCCATTCCCTTCTCCAGGGGATCTTCTGAACGCAGGGATTGAACCCGGTCTCTTGCATTGCAGGCAGATTCTTTACCCTCTGAGCTACCAGGGAAGCCTTTGGGTGTCCTCAATCTCCAGACACAAAGGGCCATTGTAAGAACTGTCAGCATCATGGTCCGTGGTCCTGGGTATGTCTGCTTTGAAAGAAGTGTGAAGAGAATCCTATTTACTATTCACCTTGTTATATGGAGGATTGAGACCTAGAAATGTGGGGCTGACTGTGCCTCTGGAGAGAAGGGAATTAGGGTTGGAGTATTGTAGGGAAGCTCAGTTTTGTTTTTGTGAGTATAGAGCTGCTGCTGCTAAGTCACTTCAGTCGTGTCCGACTCTGTGCGGCCCCAGAGATGGCAGCCCACCAGACTCCCCAGTCCCTGGGATTCTCCGGGCAAGAACACTGGAGTGGGTTGCCATTTCCTTCTCCAGTGCACGAAAGTGAAAAGTGAAAGTGAAGTCGCTCAGTCGTGTCCGACTGTTCGTGACCCCATGGACTGCAGCCTCCCAGGCTCCCCCATCCATGGGATTTTCTAGGCAAGAGTATTGGAGCGGGGTGCCATTGCCTCCTCCGGAGTATGGAGCAGTAAAACACAACAGGAGCACTGATTGATCAGTAGACTATTTGGCTACATAAAATTTTGAATCAATCGCCCTACTCTGAGAAATGTTCCTGCTGCCCCCACTGTTTTAGGATATCACAGAGGGCTCGCTTACAGTGCTCCCTGATGAATGTAGACACCAGGTGCCATAGGGGGCTCCCCAGGTGGCACTAGTGGTAAAGGGCCTGCCTGCCAAAGCAGGAGACATAAGAGGCACAGGTTTGATCCCTGGGTTGGGAAGATCCCCTTAGGAGGAAATGGCAACCCACTCCAGTGTTTTTGCCTAGAGAATTCCATGGACAGAGGAGCCTGACAGGTTACAGTCCTTGGGGCTGCAAAGAGTCATACATGACTGAAACGACTTAGCATGCATGCAGCTACCAGCTGCCCTTTTCATGACAGAGCAGTCTTGGCTCGCACATTCTCTAGTACCCACCAATTCTGCTGTTACCTAGTACCTTTTCAGTTCTACGGGCTTGGAGATCATCTTCAGAGTTACTTCTTTTCTTTCTGTTGTGCTTGGTGAAAGATGTCTAGAGCCAAGTTGCCTAGCTCTGGAATAGCAGATTTCACGGGACAGCTGCTTTGGTTTCACATTTAGTCCTTCTGTTTTGTGAGACTAGATCCTAGGGTGGCTGAATCCAGACCATTTTGTAAAATAGTCACTAATCTGTACCGGTAAGCCACTTCTCTCTGATGATAATGATGTTGCTTGACTTAGTCTTCCTTTAGGACATGTCTTTCTTAGCAGCTCTATGTAACATCTTGAAAGTCTGGTTCTATCATCTATCCCAGAATATTCAGTTGCCATATATGCCTATGTATGTCTTAATCCTAACTGTAGAACTGTTTCAACCTTTTTCCCAAGAAATTCTTGTATTTCTATTTTAAAATGTGATGCAGAAAGATACTTGGAAGTGTGACCTTCCTGTGATGCTTAATCTTATGTGTCAACTTGACTGGGCCATGGAGTGCCCAGGTATTTGGTTAAACATTATTCTTGGTTCTGTATTCTGAATGTCTGTCTCCCCAAAATTCATATGTGGAAATTCTAATGCTCCAAGAAGGATAGTATTAAGAGTTAGGGGTCTAAGGAGGTGACTTAAGAGTCATGAAATGAATTGTTATGAATGAGTTTTCTTATAAAAGAGGCCCCACAGAGATCCCTTATGTTTCCTGCTATGTGAGGATACAGTAAGAAGTCTATAATCCAGAAAAAGTCAGCAGCCAACCATGTTATCACTCTGATCTTTTGATGTACAATTTTCAGAACTGTGAGAAAGTTATGTTATTTATAAGTTGTCCAATTTATAGGATTTTGTTATAGCAGCCCAAGTGGATTAAGACACTAAATATTTCCTCGAGTGTTTTTGGATGAGATTAAAATTTAAATCTGCATATTGAGTCAGATTGCCCACCCATAGTGTGGGTGGGCCTCATCTAATCATTTGAATGCCTAAATAAAACAGAAAAGCTGACCTTCCCCTGTGAAGAGGGAATTCTGCCAACTTGTGTCCTTTAAACTGGGACGCTGACTTTGCTCCTACCTTTAGACTCAAACTAAAACATTAGCTCTTCCTGATCTCAAGCTTGCTAGTTTTTTTTTTAATTTTTATTTAATTTATTTTTTAATTGTTTATTTTACTTTACAATATTGTATTGATTTTGCCATACATTGATTTGAATCTGCCATGAGTGTACACGTGTTCCCCATCCTGAACCCTTTTCCCACCTCCCTCCCCATCCCATCCCTCTGGGTTACCCCACTGCACCAGCCCCAAGCACCCTGTATCATGCATCAAACCTGGACTGGCAATTCGTTTCACATATGATAATATACATGTTTCAATGCCATTCTCCCAAATCATCCCACCTTCGAAGCCTGCTAGTTTTTAGAATGGAACAACATCATTGGCTTTCCTGATTCCCAGGATTGTGGACTTAGACTTGAGTCTTCAGCTTGCTTACCACCTTGTAAATATTGAGACTTCTGCATCTCTATAATCATGGGAGCTAATTCACTGTAATGAATGTGTTTGTATATAAACGTATACATATATTGTTATAAACACATATATACATATTTGTTTATGCCTTATTGGTCCCATTTCTCTTGAGAACTGTAATACATTGCCTGATATTCTTAATTTTGACTCTTGACCTCAGCACTCGACTATGGAACATGGTATAATAATTTTTTATTTAACAGTCATTTCCTTATTGAATACATTTTTTAATTAGAAAGAAAGATATTTTCTTTATATTTGTAGCAATACAAAATTTCCTTTTTTAATAGATGTAGATCCCAATGATTCTTTCAATTAGCTGATTTAGTATTGATGAAAATGATGGATAATATTTTTAAACCATATTCCAACTACATAATCATAAACCTTTACACTTAATTAATCATAGTTTACATGTTTGGAAAATTAAATCACTCTTAAGGAGCCTAAGTAGTTATTTATGTATACTATACAAAATTACAGAGGCAGAAATTTGTTGATACTCCTTTTACGGTTCTTTGGAATTTCCAAAATATTTTATAAGGTTTAGGTTACTTTGAAGTAGGATTAGCATTTATAAATAAGTAATCAAAGTTGAAAGAAGGAGCACCAAACTAAAAGTCAAGTCTCTTAAAAACTAACCTTGACTCTGACAATGATTAGCTGTTTAACTAGTTCACATCAGTGGATCTCACTTTCATTATGTTCAAGTACCGGTATTAACCAGATAATATCTATGCTTTTAGTATTATTTCATCTATAGGCAACAGTGTAAGATAAGTTTCTTTGTTCTGACTCATCTAAACTCATCTTACTGACTTGGGTTTTTCTCATCCTACTTCTATGACCACAGAATGACTCCCTCCTCTGGCCAGACTGCACTAGGGAAAAATAAATCTGATACTCATTTGTCATCAGTTTAAATAATTTAAAAGGGATTCAAGTGTTATTGACTCTCTGTTGCTACATTTGTTTTGCATTTTAACAAGACCAACATTTTGAGCTAAATGAATGAAACTCAAAAGTGGAATTTCAGATGACAGTATAGTTTGGGACATAGGCGTTTTCTTAGCCATTTGAATAAGTTTCAGGGTGATTGTCTATTTCGCTTACCTATAATATTGAGAGAAGAATGTACAAGTCAGGATTGGCCAAGAGGCAGAGGAACTGCTGCTAACCATACTTCATTAATTTTTAATCAAATGTTATGTACATTTTGCTGGTTCATAGGTATGTAGGGTTAGTGAAGATGGTGCATAGAGCTTATTAACTACTTGTACTTACTTGTAACCATGAAATCTACAAACTTAGAGAAATATTGAAGACCCCAGGCCCACAATGCCCTTCATTGCATAACAGTCTTCTATTCTTACTTGATAGAGTTTGAAACACTGTTAAAAGCTGGAGGAAAGATTAGAACAATTCTTCATATCTTACGTCAGCCCTGAAATAACCTCCACACTTTCTCGTGTGTCTTTCCTGTTTCTTTTTTATTTTTTTTCTCCTTTTTTGCTTTATGGAAGAAAGGTCACTGAAACCAGTAAACTATTATTCAGACAGAGACAAGTGAAAAAATAGTATCAACACATTTTGATAATTGATCCCTGAAATTGTACAAATAGTATGAGGTAATTATATAATTAAGTTGTAAAATTATATAAACTTGTGAGATTGAGTTTAATTGAAAATAGTGTTACTGAAAATGATTAAGTACCAGTTAGCAATATTTATTTGACCCAAATATTCAGTCACAAGCTGGACACTAATAGTAATGTTCAAATTTATAATCAACAGTAAATACATAGACTAGAAAAAGTTCTTTTATAGGACTTCTATAGCCTCCTAAATTAATTCACCAAAGCTCAAATACTGTCCTTTATAACATTGGAAATGAAAGCTTTACTTTTTAATGGGAAATCTGCATCTCATTGTAAAAATGGAACCCTTCATTCCTGGTCTATACATATTTTCAGAAGCAATAGTTTTTGGATTGCCAGATACTTAGCATAAAGACAGTCTTGAAAATTCATTTCAGGCATGAGGCACCTATATATGTATAGAAACAGGACTATTAAAATGAAATAACCACTTCCTGGGACCAAAAGTTTCTAATGATGAAAACTCTTCAAAGTGATACCTTTTGCCTTATGTTTTGCAATCCTAAGCCTGCAAGTACAAAAAAAAAAAAAAAAATTGAAGAATGAGAAATAGATACAATTTATGAGTATTATTGATATAACTGCAGTTCCTGGTACTACTTGGGTCAACTATCAAGGAGCAGGGAGAATTTCAGCAGTAAAACTGTCTTTTCAGATTTATCAAATTTTTTCTTAAACTTGATCATTGGCGTATCCTACGTGCAAACATTGTTACATTTTTACTTGTGACATTTTCCTGCTTTGCTAAGGAGTAAAGTATATATTAGACTGGTAATATAGAGCCTCAAGTTCTGGTCCCAAGTTTGTGATTTGGAATAAGTCCTGTATCTTATATAAGCCTTCTGTTGTAAAAGTAAAACTTTCATTTCCAAAGTTTTAGAGAACAATATTTAACAGTGGGTTTAAGTTTATGAAGATTTTTTAAAAGTCCTATATAAGAATTCCCTCTAGTTTTGATTATATTGACATTTGATTATAAATTTAGAAGGTGGATCATGACCCCAGTTACCAGTGCTGGGTACTTTCTACAACACCAAGATATCGCTCACCTTAAAAATCAAAAAAGTAAAGTGTGTTCAATTCAGATTGGTATGACCTGACACCTTGGTGTTGAGACTTAGGCTAACTAACATTTGTGAATGAATGTAAGCTGTGTCTCAGAAGTGCGAGTAGATCCGTTGGTATTTAGCTTGAGTTTAAAGTCAACAAGTTGGAATATATATTTCAGGAAGTCACATGCGTCTGTAGATCAAATGATCCTGGCGTTTCTATGACTTTGTTGTGAAATGCCTAGCTGATAGAGCCTCAGAAATTATCTGTACTTTGTGTAGGAGAATATAAGGACAATGTGGTGGATGTGGCTGATGGACTAATGATAAGTCATACTTTCCTGAGAGTGTGTGCAGAGAGATGGGGCCGTGTGGCTACTTCCCTCCAAAATGAATGTAAATGAGAAAAACACATACATCTTCAGGGACAAAGCAGTTAAGAATAGATGTACCTTTCCTAAGGTGTCTTTTATTCAAATAAAAAGAGAGTGGATCCCAAAGACTGAGCCAGGGACAGGATTCCTGAAGGCCATTAAATGAGAAAACCCCAACTGGACATTCAAGTGTCAGAAATAATATCTGTTGTGTGAAGCCACTAAACTATGGAGAGTTGCTGGCCATATTGAATTATTACCAAACTTTCCTAATACAGAATTTGATTTTTTTTTTTTTTTTGCAAATGATAGCACTAACTCAAAGATATTTAAGGGCTAAGGAAAAATGATACCATCAATTTGTTTGCAGTCTCTCAGTTTATATGGTTTGCATTTATGTTTTTTTCCTGTTTATGCTATTTGTCCCTACTGAGTAGTTGAGGGGCACAAATCCATAAAAAAGTTACGGGAGAAACCAAGGTTTAGGAAACTTCCCTTAGAACACATTGCTAGCTGAGTGTCACAGTGCAGTGGAGATTTGTAACTCAGGCAAATGGATCCAAAGCCCACACTTTTCCAATGTTCTTCTGCCTGAAAAAGCCTACAGTTAGTTACACCAAGATATCCATGGTGGTACAGATGCAGTCTTAAGGTCCAGCCATGTTCTTCCTTTGCAAGTTTTATTGAAGTATATTCTGTGTAGAGGAAAGTACAAATATCGTAAATGTTTCACTTTAAAGATGGTGACAAATAAACCGCAACCATGTGCCCATCATGCAGATAAAGACAGAGTCCTCCATACTCCCTATACTAATTCCTTTCAACAGTGGACTGTTCCTAGCCTCTTTTAACCTATAGACTGGCTTGACTGCATTGCATCTTATATAAATTTGATAATATAGTATGTATTCTTTTGTGGCTGGTTCTTTTTTTTTTTTTTTTTTTTGCTACTTAGTGTATTTAAGAAAGTCTCACTGTTGGGTGAAGTGAAGATGATTCTTTTTCATTGCTGTGTGTTATTTTCTTGTGTGTGTAAATCACAATCTATTAATCCATTCTACTACTCCTGGGTAGTTTTCATTTTGGGCTTATTAGAAATAATCATACTCAGTGAGTCCCACATTTTCCCAAAAGAGCACACAAATGACAAAACCAAAGGGCACAGTGTTTCATGCTTGCCGTCTTCCCCTATTTTGCAGTCCTTCACATTTCACTGGACTTATTCTTAAAGGAAAGGAAACAAGTAGAGGACACTTGGCATCCATCTTCTATCTGGATTACACTGTGTGTTTTATTATTTTTATTACTTGGATACTGTATAGGTCTACCTTTTTAAATATGCTAAATGTAGGAAGTCTAATGTTAATTTATTTTTTATATAAATTACACACAAATTAATAAACATTTCAAAGTTGAAAATATCAACTTAGTATAGAGAAAAGATCATTGGACTTTGAATTCTGGAAAAGTAGATTTAATTTCTATCTCAGGGACTTTATTTCAAAAAACCATCTTCAAGACTAAAATTTGCAATATGTATGATGGAGTTATATTCCTGCTGCAAAAACTTTTTATTGTGTAGATGTTACATTTGCGAAGGCTCAGACGCTAAAGCGTAAAGCGTCTGCCTGCAATGCGGGAGACCCGGGTTCGATTCCTGGGTCGGGAAGATCCCTTGGAGAAGGAAATGGCAATCCACTCCAGCACTCTTGCCTGGAAAATCCCATGGATGGAGGAGCCTGATAGGCTACAGTCAGACACGACTGAGCGACTTCACTTTCACTTTGGTAACCCTAAGGGCAGTACACAAATATTGGTCATTATTAGGGATAAACTTGCAAAGCAAGTGGGTGCTAAGTCTGAGTGTTCATAATAGCTAAAACAAATCTAGGGTCGAATCTGTTGAGATTTTCTTCATTTAATTTTCTTTTTTCTCTCTCTCTCTCTGTGTGTGAATGTACTTTTAGGTCTACTTTTATTTACTTAGACAACAAGAGAGTGAAGGAAAAAGAGAGAGGGGAAAGCTATCCAGGAAAAATTAAGCTTAAAATTCTTGCCAAGAACTAGACAGGCTCCCCACAGAGTGAGGTGTTACGGTTATGGATATCCATTGCCCCCTCTCTGGGGACTCATAAACTGGCTAGATGTCCTCCAGTTCCTACCCTGGACATTAAGCAGCTCAGGTGCATTGTCAGCATGTGATTGTACCCTCCCCAAGGGATCTGCACCCACTCCTAATCTCCCTGCTACAACAGAAGTGCACTGCAATCAAAGACAAATTTGTAGGTCAATGAGTTGGAAATTGGTTGTCTTTAACTTTCTTATTTTTAAATACGTTTTGTACAAATTGGTTCCAAGGAAAAATAGGATGAGATGGTGAAAAATAAGAGCTGCCACCTTGCATTAATATTCACAATATTGTCTACTTACTTTTGGTTTCTGGATTAATGTAGCTCTGACTTGGCTCCTGTCTCTGTCAATAATAAAAAGATAATAAAATGGATAAATGGAAACCAGAGAATTTGCAAGCTGCATGATAAGTGTGATTTTTCATGTTAAAAAAAAATGTTCATCTGGGAACAAACTAACTTAAAGATTTTAAAACCCAATTTCAGCTTAGCGGCTGGGGTTTGTTTGAAATCTTAACCACTGACTGAGGTGTGAAACTTACATTTGATACAGTAAATCTTGTTGACTGTTATTTTAAGGGACTGAAATGTGCTTTTATTGCAAAATTGTCTCAAATAAAAAATACATTTTTACAATGTCACTCTGTCATAAACTTTCATGTCAGGTTTTGGCTCCACAATGCATGCAGGGGAAGCATTATACAGAAATAAGAAGGAGGCATGCATAATAACTTGTTTTATTTTCCATTGTAAGAAATAGAGATGGTCTCATACCATTCTTGTTATCAAAATACTAAATATTACATACTTGATCAGAAATGATCAGTAAGCATATCTCAAGTCATAAGACTATTGCTTATTGTTGCAGAATTGTTTTCTTGGTTGGATATACTATAATGCCATATATATAAGAAGTTCTGTGAAATGTGTTTATAATTTTTCACTTAACATAGCTCCTGAAATAATTATTAAAAACTCCAGGCCAAAATTCTACAGGAGAGGGGAGCTTGATTTATATGATTCTCACACTAACATTTCAAAACTTGAGTTTTCTCAAAAAAGGTTTTTGACAAATTGTGTTGTAATTAATTAAGTTGTAGATTTCTCACTATGATAAGTACTATGATTTCAAGTTTAAAAGTAGTTAAAAAGATTCCGTTTGTATGAATAAAATGTCTACTCATGTCTGTGTTTGAGAATGTAAGGATACAAATTTGAAGTGACATTGATAGCACAACCATTGGCATATTATGTTAAGTGTCAATAGATATCAATGATAGGAAAGAAACTGGCCAGCAATTTTTGTCTCAGGGCCATTTCTTTTTAGAATGTATTGTTTGTTTAGTGACTTTAGAAATCTGGGCACACATTAAAACTATTAAAAAATAAAATAATGATGGTGGGAAAAATAATTCCAAGACATTGCTCACATGTTTCAAAAACACCAAAATAACATAATTCTCCAAGAGAAGTCCCCTGCCCTTAGACTTAGGCTCTTAGGGCTTCATTGTATTTATATGTAGGCACACCTCAGAGATTCTGGAGGTTCAGTTTTAGACCATTGCAGTAAAGCGAATATGATAAAGTGAGTCACATGAATTCTTTTGGTGTCTTGAATGCACAGAAAAGTTATGCTTACACTATACTGTAGTCTAGTGTGCAATAGGATTATGTCTAAAAAAGTACCTACCTCAATAGAAAATACTTTATTGCTAAAAAATGCTAACCATCATTTGACAACACAGGGTTGCCACAAACCTTCAATATGTAAAAACCACAATGTATGTGAAGCTTGATAAACTAAGCACAATCAAATGAGGTATGCTTGTATGTGTATATTCACAAATAAAGAGCGTTGTTCATATTGTTCCTTCCCTTACACTGCCACTAGAAAATGCTCTTGCTGCCGCTGCTAAGTCACTTCAGTCGTGTCCACCTCTGTGCGACCGCATAGACGGCAGCCCACCAGGTTCCCCCGTCCCTGGGATTCTCTAGGCAAGAACACTGGAGTGGGTTGCCATTTCCTTCTCCAATGCACGGGGTAATTCAAACAGGATAACCAATGTTAAAGTGCTTTTCAAGCTTAAAATAAAATCTCTGACTCTTGTGCCAACCCCTGAGTTTGGTATACTCTTTACATTTATGAATCTGTTGACTTTTAGAATGACTTTTGTGATTTCAGCTCAAGTCTCAAGTGAGTTGTAATCTCCACTTGATATGTGGGTGTTTAGTGCTTGCTTGAAAGTCCCTTGGGCTGCAAGGAGATCCAACCAGTCCATTCTGAGGGAGATCAGCCCTGGGTGTTCTTTGGAGGGAATGATGCTAAAGCTGAAAGTCCAGTACTTTGGTCACCTCATGTGAAGAGTTGACTCATTGGAAAAGACTCTGATGCTGGGAGGGATTGAGGGCAGGAGGAGAAGGGGACGACAGAGGATGAGATGGCTGGATGGCATCACTGACTCGATGGACGTGAGTCTGAGTGAACTCCGGGAGATGGTGATGGACAGGGAGGCCTGGCATGCTGGGATTCATGGGGTCGCAAAGAGTAGGACACGACTGAGCAGCTGAACTGAACTGAATGCTTCCTTGGTGGCTCAGTGGTGAAGAATCCATCTGTAATGCAGGAGACATGGCAGGAGCTGAGGGTTCAGTCCCTGGGTTGGGAAGGTCTCCTGGAGAAGCAAATGACAACCCAATCCAGAATTCTTGCCGGAAATATCCCATGGACAGAGGAAGCTGGTGGGGTCACGAAACAATTCAGTATGACTTAGGGACTAAATAGCATCAACAGCAACAGAGGCCAACTTGCTGTGTTTTTTCTTAATTACCGTTCATAACATTTCTGACACCAGATGTCTGGGATTTTTCCCACGCTGATTCTCCCAACTTGATATCCTTTATTCAATTCTGACACTAACCAGAGGTAGCATAGAGCCTACTGGTTAAGGGTTCAGTCCTATAAGACTGCCCCTCCCTCAACCCCTAACTTCAGATACTAATCACTAGTAGTAGGTCTTCAGGTTACCTAAAATTTCTCACCGACTTGGCTGCAAATTGGAGGTTCCCACAGTACCATCCCTGGTTTCAGTAATTTGATAGAGCAGCTCATAGAGCTCAGGAAAACAGTTCACTTCTTTTATATTTTATAAAGGATACAAATGAAAAGGTGGATGAAGAGATACATAGGATGAGGTCTGGAAAGATCTTGAGTGTAAGAGTCTACCTTTTATAATTAAAATGCACTCTCCTCCAGGCACGTAGATGTGTTTACTAATGGGGAAATACTCTGAACCCAGTACTTATAGGGTTTTTCTGGAGGCTTCATCATGTTAGCATGATCACAAACTGCACTTTCAACCTTTTCCCCCTCCTGGACAATAGGAGATGGGACCACAAGTCCCAGGCTTCTGCTCACAGCTTGATCTTTCTGGTGACCATCCTCCACCCAAGAGCAATCTCATTAGAACAGAAAGATATTCCTATCACCTAGGAAATCACAAAGAACTTAAGAGCTCTGTGTCAGATGGTCCCATCACTCAGTAAATTAACAAAAGTCTCAAGAGCTTTGTGTCTCTATCTCCAAGTTCAAGAGTTCTGTGTCAGGCACTGGGGGCCTGACCAATATATATACATATATATAATATTTGTTTCTTATTTTACAGAGGGTCTACACTGCTGAAGAATGAGACAGGCTTTTATCTAGGCTTCCATGATAAACTCAGGGCACTGAGTTTTCTATCATATTAAAAATTCTAAGGAGATACTAGCATTATTAAAATATTGTTTAATTATACCTTTTATTAAGTTTTAATGTGTTTACCGACTGCTGTTGGATTGTTAATAAATAATCTTTCCAACAAGAATTTTATGATCAAGAGATACTAAATAGAAAAGCTCTTTAGATTTATCCATGTTATGATTTTGAAAAGTAGTAAAGTTAGGCATTTCTGAAGTCAGAAAACCAGTAAGAATAAGCTGCTGAATTCAAGTTAGTAAAAATATTGAGACATTTCTTATCTGTATGAACAGCAAGAATCTGAAAGCATGATTCCAGCAAATACACTCTTTGAGAATCAGACCATATGTCACTAGAATTCTTAATAATTTAAGGTGAACTAGAAAATAAGACCAGAAAGATTTCATTTACTTTCAACCTAATTCAACAAACACTTATTGAACTCTTATGAAAGGAAGGTTCTGTTTCAGAGACTGTGCATATATAGATGAATAAAAAGAAAACAAACAAAAAAACCAATTCTGACTCTTGCTGATCTTATCAACAACATTGATGGTGGTTGAGGATATACTACATAAAGCCTGTTTTCTCTGGTTCATCGTACTTAAATCAGGACAGAGACTCTGGGTATCTACATTTTCCAGATGAAGATCAAGACCTCTGTAGGAAAAATCCAAAATGATTTGTAGACCTATGCGATAATTTCCTGCTGATTGCTATCTAAATTCCTTGGGAACCGACCCTGGCTTATACATACCTATTGCTATAGTTCCTACACACTTGTTGCTCAAAGTATGGCCTGTGGGCTAACAGTATTTGAGTCTACTTGAAAAGGATAGATGGCAACTTTTCTCTGTTTGGGAGTTTTGTTTTGGGGGGAGTTTTACAATTATCTATTCAGTTTCATTACTGGCAATTAGCCTGTTCATATTTTGTATTTCTTCCTGACTCAGACTTGGGAGTATGTACATTTCTAAGAATTTGTTCGGCACTGAGGGCCTCAAGACAACTGGCTCCTTGTGGGGAGAAGCTCTGCAACTGTGATCTGTTTATGGGTCGCCCACCTGGGGGTTTGGTCTTGACCATACCACTGCTCCTCTCTTCCTGCCTACCTCACTGTGGCTCCTCCTTTATACTTTTAGTTGTAAAGATCTGTTCTGGTAGGTCCTGGTCTTTTTCATAAATAATCTTCTGTAAATAGTTTTAATTTTGGCGTGCCCATAAAAGGAGGTGAGCTCAGAGTCTTCCTACTCTGCCATCTTGGGAACTCTCTATTTCTTAACGTTCTTTATTACTATAAATAAGAAGTGAAAAGTAGTTATTCTGTTTAACTGCTAATATATTAAATTAAATCAACTAAGTATTGTGTGGATGTTTTAAAGTATCAATAATTAAATGAGTTAAGACTTTATTTTAAAGAGATGAGGGAAGAAGTTTAAATTACAAAATTTTTAGTAAAGTATTAGCCTGTATTCAGTGAGTATAATGCTTGCAAAGATGCAACCCACAAATACATTTCACTCAATGTACTCATGTTACGGCAGTTACAGAGTAAAAGTGAAAGGGAGATCAATTAAGATAAAAAGGAAAAAGATGACAGGAGATATATAAACAGAAAACAAGAAGAAACACTAAACAAAAAGGCAGAAAAGAGGAAGAAGAGATGGAGGTATAAAATAACAGAAGAAGAGAAGAAAGAGATTGAGTACAAGTGAAAATGAGAGACAGAGGAATTACTAGAGGAATGGACTTTTTTCTGTCCTCACCTTCATTTCAGTGTGTTTATGCACTTTAGAGCAGTTTAAATTGCTATCTCTATGTTTTGAAAAGTAATTACTGGGCACAGTTCTTTAACTGCTCTTTACCAAGAGCATTGCTGAGGCCCTACTCTGAGTAGGATCACTGTGGCAGGCTGTCAGAAATGGTAGAGTTCTCAGCTCTACACTGCCTGGTGTCATGGCAACGTCTCTTTTGAAAACAGAATTTGCTACAAGGGCGTGAGTTTGAAGTAAATAAAATTGTGGTACGATGGAATCCTCCCATTTATTGCTAGGTGGCTTCTCAAATATGAGGTGGAGTCAGCACGCTGGGCAGCCTTTTTCCTATTAACCTTGAGCCCAACACATGTGGAAAGATACGACCACACTCCATCAATTCAATTCTCATTTTAAGGTTGATGATGTTCCTTTGTTATACCTTCTCATTCTCATTCTAATTATGTGTTTTGACTGAAAAATATATTGACTTGGAATTGAACTAAAATGGCAGGGGTATAAAATGTTTTAAATTAAAATCCCCCCAAAGGAAGTGGAAGATCACACAGCTATTGTGAATTTCTTTTTGTTTTGATTTGTTTTAGCATTGGTTAGTCTATGGACTCTGAAGAAAGCTGAGCGCCGAAGAATTGATGCTTTTGAACTGTGGTGTTGGAGAAGACTCTTGAGAGTCCCTTGGACTGCAAGGAGATCCAACCAGTCCATTCTGAAGGCGATCAGCCCTGGGATTTCTTTGGAGGGAATGATGCTAAAGCTGAAACTCCAGTATTTTGGCCACCTCATGCAAAGAGTTGACTCATTGGAAAAGACTGATGCTGGGAGGGATTGGGGGCAGGAGGAGAAGGGGACGACAGAGGATGAGATGGCTGGATGGCATCACTGACTCGATGGACATGAGTCTGAGTGGACTCTGGGAGATGGTGATGGACAGGGAGGCCTGGCGTGCTGCGATTCATGGGGTCGCAAAGAGTCGGACACGACTGAGGAACTGAACTGAACTGAGTCTTAAAATTAGTTTTAGATTTTTAAATTTTTTCTCATTTCAACTGAATTTCGATAACAATATATATTTGCCTTTTAAACCATAAGTGAATTTCATGTTTATGAATGTGAAGAAATAATAGCTAAATAAAAGAGGAAAGTTTAAAAACTCTTGCAAACACACAAGTCAACAACACAAACTTTTCTCTAAATTGCTCCTTCCTAATGCTCTGTATTTTTTCCTTCCTTCCATCAGCTAAGACATTTATATCATTCAAACATGAAAGTGAGAAAAGTACTAAATTTATATCTAAGAGAGATCTGTGGTACAGGTCCTCTAAGAGGACAGGCAATATCAAGGAGAAAAGAAACAAACTGAATTTTTAAAACCTATGATAAGCAGACACAATGCAGGCAATAGAACTAAATTTCTAAAACATGTATATTTAGTTTCTTCCAAAACATGAGACAAGCTACAGCTATAATACAAGACCAAACTACAATGAAAGAATATTCAGAAAACAGGAAGAGATTGGGGAATTTTTAAAATAAGTAAAATTTTCAATAGAAGGATTAAAAGATAAAGCACAAAAACCTTGAAAATTAAATAAAAAGATAAAAAGAATAATATACATGAGAAAATAAAAGATTATTCCAGGAGTTATACCTCAAGGAGATAGAAAAAGGTCTACAGAAAATACAAAAGGGAAAAAATTTATCAAAGAAATAGTATTTCCAGAGCTTAAGAGCATACATCTTCATATTGGAAACATTTGTGTTAGAAATACATTTGCCAGACAAATGCATCAGGTGTTTGAAAAATACTTACATCTATCAGAAAATCTAAGGACAGAGAAAAAGAATACTAGAAGCTTCTGATTGGAGGAAACAATAATTATCAAAAAATAATGAAATAAAATAGAATTCAGCAGCTGTAGATTTCTTAATGGCAATGTTGGCTGTTATAAAATAAAGAAATGATGTCTTTAAATTCTGAGGGAAAGTATTTTCAATCCAGGATTCATACTCAGGCAAACTATCCATAGACTGTGACGTGAAAATAAATTCTTGTTAAAGTATACAGGTTCTTAAAATTAATTATTCTTGATTCTCCCCCTAGGAAGCTACTATAGGATATGTTTCTGCAAAACAAGGAAGTAAACAAAATACAGGAAGTACTTGAAATCTGACAAAGGGTGTATCCATAGCAATAGTGCTATGGAGTTTGACTCTGACTGTTATGCAGGAGCACCGGTCAGCAGCCGGTGCGGACTGGAGCAGTGGGCTGGATTGCTGCAGAGACGAGGTCTTCTTAAAAAACAATCATGCTCAATTAAAAACAAAAATCTGGTTTAGTTAACCTAAAAATTTACCAATAGGCATTTGAAAGGTCAGTTGAAATATTTACAAAATGTAATAATGACTCTAAATGAAGCTGAGAAAATAGGAAGAAAGAGGCAATTATTAACTCCATGGCAAAATGTAGGAGAAAAAATTCGATCATAATATATACTACAAAGGCATATTAAATAATGCAACCCTGATTTGCCATGAAAAATATTAAATGACATTGGGAGTCTGAGAAGGTGTGTGTGTAACTGTGTCTGTCTATATATCTACATGCTAATATGTATATTTGACTGGGGACAGGGTGAGCTTAACTCCTGTAACAAAATTAAACTGATGATATCTGAAATTGATAACCAAAAAGTAGTAATGCCAATCAATTATTTTATACTATTGTGATAAATGTAAGAAACAGCCCAAAGGATTTAGACCTTATGGAGAAGAAGTTGAGTACAGAAAAAGTGAAGGGGGCAACTATATGTGTAATGAACTTTTAGGAAATAGGTGATTTAAAATTAGGTGCATTCATTATTAGAATCTAAAAATTTAAACATGATTCTGAAAAGAAAGAAACATAGCCACTCCCAGGTATAATGTTTTCATTTACTGATAGAAATGTAGATCATTTGATGCTGTCAATACTACCATGATTTTGAGACAAACTGCGCTATATGTGCTTAAGAAAATGATCCTGAGTCATACCTTTATTTCTTGTAAATGACTTGTTTACAAAAGGAAGAACTTTGTTCTATCCTAAGAAATTGGGTAAAGAATTTACAAGATCTGAATGTATGACATCTACTCAGTGGATGGTAGATTGTTCAGATTTTTAAGAATTTGCTGTAGATATTAGTTGAATTGGTGAATAATCTTAACCAAGGGGATTACAATTCAAATATGGATGTATCTTAACTTGTAACATGAAACTAACCCTGAGACAAACTCTGTGTGTCTGTGTGTGTGTGTGTTGGAGGAATAAGGAAAAGCAGAGTGACAAGAATTGCATAACTTTCCTATGACCTAAGGATTAGTATACTGATGCTTCTGATCCCTAGGGATTATGGATGAATTGTGTCTACTCCATAGCATTATTTTCTTTGGGGCAATGCATGCCAGAGGAAAGTCTCTCTTTGTGTCTTTAGATAGGTCTAGTGGCTCCTGTCTTTTGAGGTTTTAGCCATTACATGGACAGCATTTCTGCATCATTTCTAGTTTCTTTATCTTTATTCTCACCTACATTGCACCTGGTGTGCTCAGGTCCCTCCAGACTATTTCTAGCACATTACTCACAGCACCAACCACAGGGATGAGGCCCCCAACATCAGTACACAAAAAGCCTAATTTAAACCCTCTTTCCTGATACAGGGATCCAGCGTTGAACACCTCTTAATCGTGACACAGACCACTTCATGTGCCTCACAAGATTTCTTCTTAATTCTTCTGTTAAGAGTCTTTATTTAGTTATGTTGATTACTAGCAAAGCATTCTTGTTTGTCTGATGGTGCCTTAGCCTTGCAATTGTGATTTTTATTTTCTTTTAGTGCACCACAGTCTGTGACACTAAGAAAAGGGTTGCCAAGAGTCAAGCACTCTGGGGATACTTGGAGGTCAATGACTCTCTAACTACAGCACCTGTAACATTGATTTGCACGATAGATGTGCTTTTCCCATAAAGTACATCCATAAATGGTCTCTCTAGGGCTAGGATATTTTATGCTGTAGGAAAGAGTACTGGAATGTTGAAGATGGCTACATGATAGATAGCCAGTTCCCTCTGAGGTTGAAGGGAATTGTGGAATCAATTAACTGTTCATTAATAAGCTTAGAAAAATCTAGTATCAGTTTGAAATCAAAACTACATAACCTACCTTTTTCTTCTTCTCTCTCTTTTTTTTTTTTTTTAACAGAATATCTAGACATAGGACCAGCCAGTATGTTTTGCCTTATACAAGCCTCCAGTCCTTGCTGACTGGTTCAGTTCGGTTCAGTTGCTAGTTGTGTCTGACTCTTTGTGACCCCATGGACTGCAGCACGCCAGGTCTCCCTGTCCATCAGCAATTCCTGGAGTTCACTCAAACTCATGTCCATTGAGTCAGTGATGCCCTCCAACCATCTCATGCTCTGTCCCCTTCTCCTCCCACCTTCAGTCTTTCCCAGCATCCGGGGCTTTTCAAATGAGTCAGTTTTTGGCATCAGGTGGCCAAAGTATTGGAGGTTCAGCTTCAGCATCAGTCCTTCCAGTGAATATTCAGGACTGATTTCCTTTAGGATGTACTGGTTGGATCTCCTTGCTGTGACACTTACCAGTATTAACTTAATTCAGTTTAATCTAATTCAATCAATAGCCATGTCCCAATGACATTGTGCAGTATGCACAACTTGCCATACAATTTGACTACAACTCAGATCCTGTCCTGAAGAACTCATAGTCTAGTAGGAATAAACATATAACTAATTAAGCATATCAGTCATGACTGATATGGGAAAGAAAACACTGTGACTGTCACAGGGGCAGACATGCCCATGAGTGTCCAGGAGTCTCTGGCAGAGGTGACGGTTGGCAGTGGCCTGCTTCCGGGCTGGAGGCACTGAGTCTAGCAGTGTGTGCATGGGACATTTTGACCTGTCTTCTACTTACACTAGGTTATCATTATCTTCATTACCTCCATGCGAGTTTGGCCCCAGGTCAAGCAACAGGGAGGGAACACAGCCCTACCCGTCAACAGAAAATGTAATTAAAGATTTACTGAAGATGGACCTCCCATCAACACAAGTCCCTGTTTGACCCTCAGTCAGTCTCTCCCATCAGGAAGCTTCCATAAGCCTCTTATCCCTACCCATCATAGGGCCAAGAGAATCACAGAAAACCACAATCACAGAAAGCTAACCAAACTGATCACATGGGCCACAGCCTTGTCTAGCTGTATGAAACTATGAGCCATGCCATGTAGGGCCACCCAAGATGGATGGGTCATGGTGGAGAGTTCTGACAATTGGTGGTCCACTGGAGAAGGGAATGGCAAACCACTTAAGTATTTTTGCCGTGAGAACCCCATGAACAGTATGAACAATTAAAAAGGTAGGACACTGAAAGATGAATTCCCTAGGTCGGTAGGTGCCCAATATGCTTCTGGAGTTCAGTGGAGAAATAACTCTAGAAAGAATGAAGAGATGGAGCCAAAGCAAAAATAAGACCCAGTTGTGGATGTGACAAGTGATGGAAGTAAAGTCTGATGCTATAAAGAGCAATATTGCATAGGAACCTAGAATGTTAGATCCATGAATCAAGGCAAATTGGAGGTGATCAAACAGGAGATGGCAAGAGTGAACACTGACATTTTAGGAATCAATGAACTAAAATTGACTGGAATGAGGGAATTTAACTCAGATGACCGTTATATCTACTACTGTGGGCAAGAATCCCTTAGAAGAAATGGAGTACCTTCATAGTCAACCAAAAGAGTCCTGAATGCAGTACTTGGATGCAGTCTCAAAAATGACAGAATGATCTCTGTTCATTTCCAAGGCAAACCATTCAATATCACAGTAATCCAAGACTATGCCCCAATCAGTAATGCTGAACAAGTTAAAGTAGAACAGTTCTATGAAGACCTACAAGACTTTCTCGAACTAACAGAGTTGTGTGACGAGAAAGCCCTGATCATAGAAAACTCTTCTAGCAACACAGGAGACGACTCTACACAAGGACATCACCAGATGGTTAATCCTGAAATTATTTTGACTATATTCTTTGCAGCCAAAAATGGAGAAACTCTATACAGTCACCAAAAATAAGATTGGGAGCTGACTGTGGCTCAGATCTTGAACTCGTTATTGCCAAAAGCAGACTTAAATTGAAAAAAGTAGGGAAAACCACTACACCATTCAGGTATGACCTAATTCAAATCCCTTACGATTATACTGTGGAAGTTACAAATAGATTCAAGGGATTAGATCTGATAGACAGTGCCTGAAGAACTATGGATGGAGGTTCATGACATTGTACAAGAGGCAGTGATCAAGACCATCCCAAGAAAAAGAAATGCAAAAAGGCAAAATGGTTGTCTGAGGAGACCTTACAAATATCTGCGAAAAGAAGAGAAGCAACAGGCAAAGGAGAAAAGAAAAGATAGACCCATTTGAATGCAGAATTCCAAAGAATAGCAAGGAAAGATAATAAAGCCTTCCTCAGAGATCAATGCAAAGAAATAGAGGGAAAAAATAGAATGGGAAAGACTAGAGATATTTTTAAGAAAACTAGAGATATCAAGAGAACATTTCATGCAAAGATGGGAACAATAAAGGACAGAAATGGTATGGACCTAACAGGAGCAGAAGATATTCAGAGGAGGTGGCAAGAATACACAGAAGAAAAATACAAAAAAACATCTTCATGACCCAGATAATCACGATGGTGTGCTCACTCATCTAGAGCCAGACATCCTGGAATGTGAAGTCAAGTGGGCCTTAGGAAGCATCATTCTGAACAAAGCTAGTGGTTGGTGGAATTCCAGATGAGCTGTTTCAAATCCTGACAGATGATGCTGTGAAAGTGCTGCACTCAATATGCCAGCACATCTGGAAATCTCAGCAGAGGCTACAGGACTGAAAAATGTCAGTTTTCATTCCAATCCCAAAGAAAGGCAAAAATGGTCAAACTACTGCACAATTGCACTCATTTCACATGCTAGCAAAGTAATGCTCAAGATTCTCCAAGCCAGGCTTCAGCAGTATATGAATCGTAAACTTCCAGATGTTCAAGCTAGATTTAGAAAAGGCAGAAGAACCAGAGATCAAATTGCCAACATCCACTGGATCATGGAAAATGCAAGAGAGTTCCAGAAAAGCATCTACTTTTGCTTTATTGACTATGCCAAAGCCTTTGACTGTGTGGATCACACCATAACTGTGGAAAATTCTGAAAGAGATGGGAATACCAGACCACCTGACCTGCCTCCTGAGAAATCAGTATGCAGGTGAAGAAGCAACGGTTAGAAGTAGCCATGGAACAACAGACTGGTTCCAAATTGGGAAAGGAGTACATCAAAAGTGTATATTGTCACCCTACTTATTTAATTTAAATGCAGAGGACATCATACTAAATGCTGGGCTGGATGAAGCACAAGCTGGAATCAAGAATTAGGGGAGAAATACCAAAAACCTCAGATACTCAGGTGACACCACCCTTATGGCAGAAAGCGAAGAAGAACTGAAGAACCTCTTGATGAAAGTGAAAGAGGAGAGTGAAAATGTTGGCTTAATGCTCAACATTCAGAAAACGAAGATCATGCCATCTGGTCCCATCACGTCATGGCAAATAGGTGGGGAAACAGTGAAAACAATGAAAGACTTTATTTTGGGGGGGCTCCAAAATCACTGCAGATTGTGACTGCAGCCATGGAATTTAAAGACACTTGCTCCTTGAAAGAAAAGCTATGACCAACATCAGTTCAGTTCAGTCACTCAATCGTGTCCGACTCATTGCATCCCCATGGACTGCAGCTCGCTAGTCCTCCCTGTTCATCACCAACTCCCGGAATTTACTCAGACTCATGTCCATTGAGTTGCTGATGCCCTCCAACCATCCCATCCTCTGTTGTCCCCTTCTCCTCCAACCTTCAATCTTTCATAGCATCAGGGTCTTTTCCAGTGAGTCAGTTCTTCACATCATTTGGCCAAAGTATTGGAGTTTCAGCTTCAGCAACAATCCTTCCAATGAATATTCAGGACTGATTATCTTTAGGATGGACTGGTTGGATCTCCTTGCTGTCGACAGGACTCTCAAGTGTCTTGTACAACACCACAGTTCAAAAGCATCAATTCTTCTGTGCTCAGCTTTCTTTCAAGTCCAACTCTCACATCCATACATGGCTACCAGAAAAACCATAGCTTCAACCAGATGGACCTTTGTTGACAAAGTAATGTCTCTGCTTTTTAATATGCTGTCTCGGATGGTCATAGCTTTTCTTCCAAGGGGCAAGCATCTTTTAATTTCATGGCTACAGTCACCATCTGCAGTGATTTTGGAGCCCAACAAAATAAAGTTTGTCACTGTTTCCATTGTTTCTCCATCTATTTGCCATGACGTGATGGGACCAGATGTCATGATTTTAGTTTTCTGAATGTTGAGTTTTAAGCCAGCATTTTCACTCTCCTCTTTCACTTTCATCAAGAGGCTCTTTAGTTCTTCTTTAGTTTAGCTCTTTAGTTTTCTGCAATAAGTGTTGTGTCGTCTGCATATCTGAGCTTATTAATATTTCTCCTGGCAGTCTTGATTCCAGCTTGTGCTTCATTTCTTCATTTCTGGCCCAGCGTTTCTCACGATGTACTCTGCATATAAGTTAAATAATTGGGGTGACAATATACAGCCTTGCCGTACTCCTTTCTGTATTTGGAAGCAGTCTGTTGTTCCTTGATCCACCTAGACAGCATATTAAAAAGCAGAGACATTACCAACAAAGGTCCATCCAATTCAAGCTATGGTTTTTCCAGTAGTCATGCATGGATGTGAGAGTTGGACTTGAAAGAAAGCTGAGCACTGAAGAATTGATGCTTTTGAACTGTGGTGTTGGAGAAGACATTTGAGAGTCCCCTGCACTCAAGGAGATCCAACCAGTCCATCCTAAAGATAATCAGTCCATAATATTCATTGGAGGGACTGATGCTGAAGTTAAAACTCCAATCATTTGGCCACCTGATGCGAAGAACCGACTCATCGGAAAAGACTTTGATGCTGCAAATGATTGAGGGTGGGAGGAGAACGGGACGACAGAGGATGAGACGGTTGGATGTCGTCAGCGATGTGATCGACATTAGTTTGAGTAGGCTCCAGCAGCTGATGATGGACAGAGAAGCCCAGTCTGCAGAGTCAGACACTACTGAGCAACTGAACTGAACTGATCACAGGATCAAATTTTTGTACCTGAGGATAATGTACATGAGAGTATATATGTAAAAGTTTAAAATTTTGCATTAAAACATTTAAAAATTCCTTGTACTCATGCATCTATTTTCACCATTTTCTAGTGATTTTGGATTCTTTTTTTAATCTTATATGGAATGGGAATAGGAAAGGGAAATGAGAATATTAATTCATTTGTGTGAATATATTTTCTGGAGTAGAATTTGATGGGACCAGATGCTAGGTCTCCACTTCGGAGCTTCCTTTATCCAAAAAGCATGGATTTCAGTATCTAATCCAGGATACTTCCCTGGTTCTTACTGATCACCTGTTCAACATTATCCAGATAAACATCATAATTTTTTTGTTTTCATGTTGAATATCAGCAGTGGTAAGAGTTGCCTATCATGCGATTACATTGATCCCTGAGTGTCAAAGGGTAAACCTTTCCAAAGTCATTTAAATTAATTGAGAAGGCAAAATGTTAATAAGTCAGTACTGTAAATAAGCAGGGGAAATTTGATTCCTGAGCATCATCCCACTGGTAAAACTGGGTCTAATAGGTGGAAGAACGCGATGAAGTATGACTTTGTTTGAGAGTAATGTTGGATGACATGCTTGGCTGACCAAGTCAAGAGTTAAATGTAATCAGAAGAAAGAATTGTTTAAAAATGTTCCCCTACTTCACTTTGGTGGAATACCATCGCACAGAACAGATTCAGAATTAAGAGGCTTGTGTGTATTTAGCTTAATTAAATATTTAATCAAATGTCATCTACCTGTTATTTCCACTCTACAATTTTCCATGACACCCAGAAGAATTAGCTATTTTTTAACATTTCTGTTGACTTTCTTGAAATAGAACACTATTGTTTGATGTTTCTATCCATCTTTTAATTATCCCCCAAATGTCTCCCTCCTTCATCATCTTTAGCTTCACTGGGAAAACCAAGTGGGATTAGTAATCACTCACAGTATTTAGAAGTTCAGCTGACCTTAATGAAAAGCCCAGGACCCATCCAGATTGAAAAATGAAATTGCTGTGCCTTGTGATTTTTCACATATTTCCACTTCACTCCCTGTAGCCGCATCTTATTCTTAATGAGAAGGAAAATGTAAACAGATCCATTCCATAAAACAATGGAACAGGGACTAGAAACCAGGTAGAGGCCATTGAATTAAAAGGTATAAGAGAAATTGACTGTAAAATGCAGCTAGTCCTATATAAAAAAGTCGGCTTAGGAGGATTGAATGATAAGCTAAATTAACATGTGTGAATTTCCAGAAGAGAAAAAAACAGCTTTGAAATCTTAGCAGCTTTGTTTTACTTTTAGTGTGCTTTAGGTTCAAGATCACAAGCTCAGTGCAATGTTTTAAAAACGGAAGAAGATGGAAGTAGGAAAGAAGTCAGCCCAATGAGTGTATGGTTACAGATCGCAATCAAAGAATATTGTTCTGATTTGCTTGCCTAATATTAAATGGATATCAGCATATTTTTCAATAGTTTGGAAAATTGTTTCCTTTGTGATGAGGAACAAGAATTGTCTGGGTTGTGGCTTCAAAATAGCTTGCGCGAGGTTTGCCGTAACAAGGAAGCCATGTTAGTGAGAGGAATTTTGCAGTGTTTGCTAGGGGGCACTGCAGAGCCGTTTTTGTCTTGTCCCTTTGAGTTGTTTGTGGTTTGTCCATTTTAGTTACCTGTTTCTGTGAAAGCTGAAGTATTCTATTGTTAATTACAGAGTTTTTATCGACTTTCCCTGTACCCTTCAAATTCTGTTTTCTGGTGGGATTTCGTTGAACTGGAAACCCTAGGTTATAGTGGGGTGTTGATCTGAATCCAGCCTCCACTAGGAAAAGTGAGTTTTGTTTCCCCTAAACTAGCCAGGCCTGAGCACATCCCTGAGTTTTTTGCTGAGCATCCAAATCTTAGGCTTTGTATACTGAGAAGCATTCCTTGGTTTTTGAACTCAGCCTGAAAGATTTCTGAAAATGAATGCTCTTTTCCTTGTCATCAGTAGGGCCTGGTTATCACCATAGCATGATTAAATCATAAGAGTATAAAAAAGCACCTGAAGACATAACAGTCCTATCAATCTTGGTTCAGAGATTTTAATTTTCTGAGGGGAATAAATACTATAGTCATCCCCAAGGCAGTGCTGCTTTTACCTCAGAGCACTATAAGCGAGCCAGTTTGGCCTTCTTCTGAGCCATTGGTCAACAGTAGAGTTCTTTTAACTAAACGGCAGTAGATGTTTTCATGGCCCAGGTAAATTCACTCAACGGTTAAATTCTTTAGTCCAAATTCTCAGAAACTAAGGAAACAACTTTCACTGTAAATGCTCCAACAAAAGGCAGTACACTCATAGGGTCAGCAGAATAATGGAGAACTCTTGAACTTGGATATCTATAGTGATTTTCAGACATATGTAGCCTCAACTCATTATGGAGGGTTAAATCAGTGAGCTGCTTGCAAGGTCAAGCAACTGTCAGTAGATTCTGCAAGGGAAGGGCCATACAGATAGCATATATTGTAAATCAGTACTTATTAAACTTTTAAACTAAAACTCATTTCATTTCCAAGAGGCCCAGTTCTTAGGGTGGCCCCTCTGATGACCAGTGGACATGTTACTAAGACATGATGGAGCCCCACTCTGGCCATCACTTACATTCAGATTGTTTGGGTGGCTAACTGCTCCCCGCCCAATATCTAGTTCTTAGTTACTCCCTTACTATCACAATACCAATTTTATTGGGTGTATTAGTTGCCCAGCCAAAAATCTTTTTCTAATGTTTTTTGCAGCTGAAGTTTCCTGTGTGAAACAGTTCTGACCAATGAATTTGAAAGTTTCTGTCAGTGCTTCTAAGAAATCCCCTAAAATGAGACAGACTTGGCTGGTATGTCCCTTAGCTTTTTGACTTCCAGTCTCCTTTATTTTTTGAATACAGATTCAATGATGATGCAGAATAAGAACTATCATGTGACTATAAGTTTACAATATACAATGGGATGTTTGAGCTCAGTGATGGAAGGAGTCAGACTCCTAGTGCTGTCACTAGGAGAGACATTAAAGATAAAATTTATATTTTATAATATAAAATATTTTATTATATAAAATCCCATCTTTTTTTATTTTTTATAAACATTCTTGAAGTAAAATTGGTGATCCAATTATTGTTGGGGCATTCATCCTCTGACTTCTCATAGCATATCCTATCACTCTTTATACAGTATAGAAAGTACAATTTTGGAGTAAAGTCCAGGAAATTCTCTAAAACATAGATCCTCTAAAAATGCAAGGCATAGGTTAAACTTTAGTAGTTTCACATCTAAAATGGGAATAAAAATACTAAAACGAACTTGTTGTCACAAAGAATTAATAAAATGAAGCCAAATCACCAACACTGTTCCTGGCATATAATACATACTCAATATTATTTGTATAAGACAAATATTAATAATATGCATTTTATATATATTACATACCATTTTATTTTACAGGAAACATAAATATATTTTATGTTATGGAATTTGAATATCATGTTCTACATGTGAATTTATTATATGTCGTATATGTATTTAAATACTCACTGCTAGTCATCCAGCAATGTGCCAGGCACTGTTCTATATCTAAGTGAATGCAGTGGTGAACAGAATGTCTTGACCAAGTTGCAGTCTATTATGCTACAGAAAATATACCTTTGTATCTGTTACATCAATATATTGAGTAGTCATGAAAGGATTTGAAATGTAATGTAAATTGACTCTTACAAATGTACATTGGACAAGTCAACTTTTATACTTCTTTTACAAAAGATCATTTGCCCAGAATGCCAAGACCTAGCCATGTACTTTACTGTGTCTGTAATATCACAGATAATAGCACAGATGACAGTCTGAATGTAAGTGATGTCTAAAGCAGGACTCGAGCGTGCCTGGGAGACATCATCACAAGAGAAGTGCCCTTCTGGACATGCAGTTATTTGCAGCCTAGGAATTCAGCGTCCAAGGTGTTCAGACCACCTGAACAGTGTGACTACAATTTTCAACAAATTCCCCAAGTTTTTCTCAAAAATGAAAACAGGATCTTACAAAGAGGGAACATGATATGAATCATTAATATTTTCATCAACTATTTTCCAGCATTCTGCCTTCCAAGCATGTGTAGGATTGTATTCCCGAGCACTCTTGTGTTTGGGTGGAAACGTGTGATTAGTTTTGGCCAAATAGTTGTGTATGGAATTCTTTGAGTATGATATAGATCACTTATGGGCTAGGATATATAGTAGCTGATGTGTGTGCGAAAGTGAAGAGCTCTTTTTCCTTTAGCACCATGACCTGCAGTGTTCAGGTCATGGAGGTTGGCTGTTCCATCAGCCCAAATCTCTGAGTGACTACAATGAGCAGAGTACCCCCACCAACCCCTGCATAGACATGTAGCATGAGCAGAAAATAAATATTGAAGCTCTGGCCATGTGGTTTCAGAGGTTATTTATTAATGTCACCTGACTTTATCCTATCTGATACTGCTGTGGTCATTATATCTGAATCTACCTTGAATCTCTGTTGTCCTCAATTTCCATTTCATGTCCTCCTCAATGTATGCTAATCTTATTTTTCAAGTTACATCTTTAATCTGTCTTCTACTTAGACTTGGCTGTCATTGTCTTCTGCCTAACTCTGCTTATCTCCCAACTGAATCTCTTGCTATCCACCCTATGAGTCTCAAACTATTCTCCATTTAGTAATGAGAGTTATATTCTTATAAAATTAATCACTCTGTCACTCCCACAATAGTTAGTATAAAATCAAATTCTCTGTGAAGTTCAAGCAGACCATTAAACACTCACCCTGAGCAACCTGCCTAATTTTACTGTAGTCCAGTTTCATTATTGATCATTTTGTTCCTTAAAAATATCCATTTTTTTCCCTACCTTAGGGCCATTGCTTAAACTCTTTCATGTTTTTGAATTTTCTCCCAAGTGATCTTTACTCTCATGTCAGGAACTGTGCCTCTTTTGTTCAACGTTATAACCAGATGACTGCTAGTCCCTGCTACATTGTAGGTATTAAGGCATTTTTGTTGAATGAAAGACTGAAGGATAAAATAAACAAAGGAAGAAACTTCATGAATTCTGTTGAGGATTTGAAAGCTAACTATTGCACTAATGAGAAAATTTAAAGCAGAAATGGGGCATTTTAAAGTGCTTCAAACCAGGTACATATACTTGATGAAGTAGTCCATCCCAATTGGAATTAAGAGCCAGTTTAGTTCAGTTCAGTCCAGTCGCTCAGTCGTGTCCAACTCTTTGAGACCCCATGAACTGCAGCATGCCAGGCCTCCCTGTCCATCTCCAACTCCTGGAGTCTACCCAAACCCATGTCCATTGAGTCGGTGATGCCATCCAGCCATCTCATCTTCTGTCATCCTCTTCTCCTGCCCTCAATCTTTCCCAGCATCAGGGTCCTTTCAAATGAGTCATCTCTTCGCATCAGGTGGCCAAAGTATTAGAGTTTCAGTTTCAACATCAGTCCTTCCAATGAACTCCCAGGACTGATTTCCTTTAGGATGGACTGGTTGGATCTCCTTGCAGTCCAAGGGACTCTCATGAGTTTTCTCCAACACCACAGTTCAAAAGCATCAATTCTTCTGTGCTCAGCTTTCCTTATAGTCCAACTCTCACATCCATACATGACCACTGGAAAAACTATAGCCTTGACTAGATGGACTTTTGTTGACAAAGTAATGTCTCTGCTTTTTATTTTTATTTTTTTGGATAAATACCAAACTTATTATTTTAAACATAACTTTATATAGTACATACCACATTTATACTTAGAGCCAAGGTTGATCATAACTTTCCTTCCAAGGAGTAAGCGTCTCATGTGCTGCCAAAATAGAGATTGTGTATGTTTCACACCTAGAAAAGACATAGCATATAACTGATTTACAAGAAAAAGTAATCTACAAGTTTCCATAAATTAAGAAAGTATCATGTTATGACTTTGATCTAGATTGTATATGGTAGATAACAAAAACAAACAAAAAGGGCCAGTGTAACAAAATATGAAGGAATATTTACAGGATGTTAAAGCCATTTGACAATGAACTTATACAGTACCTGAGAAATAAAAAAAAAAAATTGCCATATGGAAAAATAAAACATTAATTCTTCTATATTCATTGAAGCTGCTGAAATGGAAATACCTCTGAATATCCCTTTCTGATTAAAAAGGAGGTGGTTTAAAGGCCATGCAGTTTAATTAAAAATGGTACTAGATAGAAAGTCAAGAGAGCTGGCTATAATCACAGCTCAACCTTAAATACATGGCCTTAAGAAAGGTACTTTCACTAGGTCTTGGTTTACTCAATAGAAAATGAAGAAAACAATATCTACACTACAGGTCTGCAATGAAGATTGAATCAGGTAGAATGTGTTGAAGTTGCTAGCCGACGACCGTTTCTGGTAAGTATTTCAAAAATTCCCTTTCCTTGTCCTTGGTGGCTTAGTGCTATGCACAATGGGGTGTAATGCAGTTAATTTTAAAAGGTATTATATATTGGACAGACATGTCAAATTCAAATTTAGAATTATTGGAGGAATACCCTGGCAGTTCAGTGGTTAAGACTCCATGCTTCCAATGCAGGGGGTACAAGTTTGATCCCTGGTCAGGGAGTTAAGATCCTACATACTAAGTGGCACAGCCAAAAAAAAAAAAAAAATTAATAATAATAAATTTAAATTATTGGAATGAAGTGTTTGTGTATTTGTAATTTTGATAGATTCTTCCAGTTTTACCTCCTTAGATATTTCATGTATTCACACATCTATCCACAATGTATAAAATAACCTCTTTGCCCTAGATTTACAAATCAAAACAATGTGTTCATAAACTTTTTTATTTTCACTGATGTGATAGTGAAAACTCATATGTTTTTTCGTAGGCTTTATATCTGCCTAAAGGTATAATAGGTTGGATCTTAGTTTCTCCTACTTCTAACTGTTTATTGGAACATCCCTAAAAATTCTTGACAAATAATAAGTTTAGGGTCACTTTGGGAGAACAAGTGGACAAGAAAAGAAAGTGTGGAAACCTGTTTTAAAAACCCATTTACACAATTACTTTGTGATGGACCTTTGGTAATTTATTTCGTTTCTCTGAGCTTTAGTTTTCTCTTCCATAAATAAAATTACTGAGTTGTGAAATTTACTGAAAATCTTATGCAGTACCTGCCATTTAGTATGCATATAAGACAATTTAGAAATGATTTAAACTCTTTATTTAGTACTAAATTATGATTAGGTAAATGTGTATGTTTCATGGTTAAGTGATTTTTATCCTATTTGTATGTTCTTTTGGAGTTTAGATACCTAAATGCATTAATACAGAGCAGGTTATGTCCTGTACATTCTAGGTAAGCAATGTGATGTGTATTTACTGAAAATGCATAGTTCACTCAGTAAGTTAGAATGCTGTATCCTACCAGTAACTTTGGTTTCTTTTAGGGTTTCATAACAAGTCCCAATTGCAACTTCTTTCAGAAGAGCTTTGTCTAAAGCTTTTGGAAATGCAGTGTGGAAACAGAAATTTTCTAGTGCTGAGTTGTATCTCCTGTGTGTCATGTGCTAAGTTTTGTCCAACTCTTTGCAGAACCATGGAATGCTGAGTTATACATGGTCTCAATCCTTCTTCCTCAAATCTAGTGTGTTGTTTTATTTAAGACTGATGAAACATGTCTCATTCCTGTCGTCTATTATTTCCATTATGTAAGATAATTGAAATTTCACTTTTGTTTTTCCTCCTCTATCTTGGGAAAATTGTACATTTCTAACCTGCTGGGAGCTTTAGCCTAATCCTTGAGGTCAAGGTAGAGAAAAATATCAGTACATTCCCTGGTCTTCTGTGACGTCTACTTAATCTCCTTGTACCCACCGAGTCTGTTTTTAGTCACTTTCACCACACTTCATAGTACTTACCACAAATGGTAATTCTATATTTATGTATGTATTAACTTCTGAAAGATTTGCCACCTTACAACTAGAATACAAGTCCCATGTATTTAGGGAACATTTGCTTTATTAACCATGATGCACCAATTCCAAAAACTTGACTCAGCCTATAGTGCTTATAAAAACATATTGATTGAATAAATAAGTACATTCCCATACTGTCAAATACCTTTAAACCTCTCTTAGGAATAGATTACTTATCATATTATGAATGATTTAGTTCAAAGCCCTTCTACGTGTTCCTCTGTGTTTCTCTTTAAAATGTGGTCTTTATAAAACATGGCAAATTTTACTGCTTTTCTAGGCTGATATAATTCTCTGAGTTTCATTTTTTCCATTTTAGATACTTTCCACATCAATTAGAAAGCAATGAAACAGAATATTTTTGGTTTCTAAAGCATGAGACTATAATGCATTTGTTCTTCCCCTACAGCTATTGGTAAAATAAAAGGCAGTGTTTCAGTTTCATAGGTTTCTCTAACTGCCTGGTGAATGCAGTCATTATTTTGGGGGGTACTTTCTGACATACATGGAGAGTAGCGTATAAGAGTCTGTCTTGAAAAATTCACTGTCCAATAGGATATAAAAATCTTAAGAGGTGTGACTACTGCCCCAAAAGCACAACAGAAAATCCTGAATTCAGTAAAGCTAAATTTATGTGACATATTGCAGTAAGGGAAAATACACTATAACTGTCATACTCTTGGTAACATCTCTGAAGGGGAAAACTGGGGAGGTGGGAAATATTTGCATGATTTTAGAATTTTAAAGAGTAATTTTCAGGTGAATCTTGCAAGAAGGGGAACTAGCTGGGACCAGGCAGAGTTTATGACATAACTGCTTTGGATTGGCATGTGAGGGTTTTGAAGTAAGGTATGACAAGTAAGCTTAGTCTCCATAAGTAAGCTGCTCTTATTTGCTCAGTCTTATCTTCCAGGAGCAAGTATTCCCTGGAGCAAAAACCTAATTTTACTTTGCTTATTCTCAGTATTGTTTAACATAGTCAGAGGAAGTATGCTCAGCCTCTGTATTGTTTAACACAGGAAGAGAAAATTATTTTGGTATCAGGTTTCAGTCCTTCGTTTTTGTGATGTATCAGCTTTGGCTGAAGAAGACTATTATCATCTGATCACATGATAAATTTACATATGTATCACTGTTTGAGCTAGCCAACTCATTGGAAAAGACCCTGATGCTGGGAAAGATCTGAGTACAGGAGAAGTAGGAGGCCACAGAGGATGAGAGAGTTGAATGGCATTACCAATTCAATGGACATAAGTCTGAGCAAACTCTGGGAGACAGTGAAGAACAGGGAAGCCTGGCATACTATACTGCGGTCCTTCAGGTCCCAAAGAGTCGGACATGATTTAGCGACTGAGCACAGCAACACTGTTTGATGTTGTGGTTGCATATAAAGTTTCTGATAATAATCACTGCAACTGTTTAAGATTTTCTTCTATATGGGGGAAGATAATTTATTTATATAAATGTTGTTTAATGGAATTGCAGCCATGAAACATTTAACTGAAGATTATGCAATTGAGCGCTACAACACAGACACATATGAATTATTATCATCAGAACTATGGTTCACTTCTAAGCCAGAAATAGTCCTCATTCTTAAGAATAGATCAAATCCCACACCCACATTATCTCAAATTATATATGGGTATTTCTTGTATTTGTCCAGTTTTGGCATCAGGGTAAACTGAAATAATAGAATGAGTTGAGAAGTATTCTGTCCTCTTCTATTTTTTAAAAATGGCAGCGATCCAAAAGTCTACAAGCAATAAATGCTGGAGAGGGTATGGAGAAAAGGGAACCCTCTTACACTGATGGTGGTAATACAAACTAGTACAGTCACTATGGAGAACAGTGTGGAGATTCCTTTAAAAATTGCAAATAGAACTGCCTTATGACCCAGCAATCCCACTGCTGGGCATATACACCGAGGAAACCAGAATTGAAAGAGACACGTGTACGCCAGTGTTCATCACAGCACTGTTTATAATAGTCAGGACATGGAAACAACCTAGATGTCCATCAACAGATGAATGGATAAGAAAGCAGTGGTACATATACACAATGGAGTATTACTCAGCCATTAAAAAGAATACATTTGAATCAGTTCTAATGAGGTGGATGAAACTGGAGCCGATTATACAGAGTGAAGTAAGCCAGAAAGAAAAACACCAATACAGTGTACTAACACATATATATGGAATTTAGAAAGATGGTAATGATGACCCTGTATGCAAGACAGCAAAAGAGACACAGATGTTTAGAACGGACTTTTAGACTCTGTGGAAGAGGGAGAGGGTGGGATGATATGGGAGAATGGCATTGAAACATGTATACTATCAGGTAAGAAACGAATCGCCAGTCTGTGTTCGATACAGGATACAGGATGCTTGGGGCTGGTGCACGAGGATGATCCAGAGGGATGATATGGGGTGGGAGGTGGGAGGGGGGTTCAGGATTGGGAACTCATGGACTCCCATGGCTGATTCATGTCAATGTATGGCAAAACCAATACAGTATTGTAAAGTAAAATAAAGTAAAAATAAAAATAAAAAAGACTTTGTAAGGAATTGGTCATGTTTTCATTAACTGTTTGATCATAAAATTCTTTGGAATTCAGCCACAAAGCAATCTGTACACTACATTTTTAAAAAATTGTTCATCAACTCACAAATTTGAAAGCGTATCTGAAAAGTTTATCCATAAAACTCTACCTTCCTGTAGCTTTATCGTGTACTATGGATATTACCTTAGCACTTTATGGAGCAGTGTCACATGCAAAACAAATTCCTTCTTTTTTTTCCTGAATGTAAAGTATTGTTGATTTGTTAACATTGGACTCATGGTGAGCAGCACTGCAAGTCATGCTTGAATGACACACATTTTTTCCTAAAAAGCACATCACAGCCTTCTTGTGCTTGTAGACAGCACTTCACTATACTGAAGCCATTTAAAATAGAGCAAAATCACCAACAGAAAGCACAAAAACATGAAAAACTTGACACTAAATGTGCTTTAGAAAAGAAACTTGTTATATGTGAGAGCTGACAGGACAGGGCAATGTGTTGCCTGATTTGACCTCAGATAGAACATGTGTTGGGTGACTCAGATGATTCATTACTTTATATAAGTTTGTAAATGACTGTGAACTTGCCCTGAGTATCCATTTGGGGGGTTACAAACACATTTTGCAAGTAGTCAAATTTACAGATGCAGAATCCCTGAATAATGAGAAGCAACTGTACGTTAGTATGATCAATAGTGTCCTACGTTTCTCCAAGGCTCTTTTCATTGTTTCTCATTCTTATATTTTTCTGCTCTCAGATTCTATGATCTCTATCAATCTGTCTTCATGTTTACTGGTTTAATCTTCTACCAACTCCCATTTCCTGTTGACCCCTGAAGCAAAATTTTTGTTTGATTATTGGACTTTTTGAACTCCAGAATTTCCTTTTGGTTCAATTTATAATTCCTATTTTTCATTGATCTTTTATAATAGGTGAGACATCATCATCACATCTTCCTTTAATTCTGTAAGTATGACTTTCTTTAGTTCTTTGAACGTATTTGTAATAGCTACTTTAAAGTTTCTGTCCTCATAGTACAACATTTGGACTCTCTAAAATGCAGTTTCTTCTGCCTGTTCTTTTAAATCCTGAAAATATGCTTTTTTGTTTATTTGCCTTTCTCATAGTTGGTATTTGTTTGGTTCCACACTGGATATTTGATAATATATTGTAGCAGTTCTGATACTAACACCCTATTTCTAGGACTATCATTGTTTACTAGTCTACTTGTTTGTTTGCATTTATTTTCTAGTTAGTTGCTGCTTTGGTTGAGTGAAATTAGTTTTTCCCAAATGTGCAACCCTTAATGTTGTGCTCAGAGAGTGCAGGCTTGAGTATGACTCCTCCTACCCCACGAGGTTAAAATGGTTGTATCTCCGTCCTCTTTGACTATCTCTTTCTGTGAACTCCCTTTTATGCTACTGCTTGAGTTGCAGATGAAATATCATCTGCATTGCTATTGGATGCCACAGTTAGCCTATGCTAATTTCTAGCTGATTGCTCTATTATTTTGATAGCACCCTGGTAAATAAATTACTCTGAAGTCTGATCTGATTCTGCTTGAACAGAAACAATCTGATTCCAGTTTGTCGAAGTTGTCTTTGAGGCCACATGTTAAGGCTTCCTCCACCCCCAGGACTTTCCTGGGCGCTCAGATGGTAAAGCATCTGTCTACAATGCAGGAGACCCGGGTTTGATCCCTGGGTTGGGAAGATCCCCTGGAGAAGGAAATGGCAATCCACTCCAGTACTATTGCCTGGAAAATCCCGTGGACAGAGGAGCCTGGTAAGCTACAGTCCATGGGGTCGCAAAGAGTCGAACATGACTGGGCGACTTCACTTTCGCTTTCACCCCCAGGAGGGTTCTTCTTTGCTGCTTCTTTCCTCAGTTATTTCTACTAACCTTCTAGATGTTCTGCCTTTTCTCTTATTACTGTGACAGAGCTATAAGCCCCCAACTAATTTACTTATCACGAAAATCACCACTGTTGTTTCCCGTGTTCTTAGGCTTGAACTTCTCCACACTCTGTTCCATATAAGATGAGTCCTCTTAGGGAGAAGTATGGAGTGCTTTGTTCTTTTAGCCTTCCTCTTCTTCTTGGGCAGAATGTAATTGCTACTGCTTCAGAGTTTAAGGTGAGGACAGCACCCTATTTCTCTTGCAGAGACACCCATGTTCTACGAGCAGAGTTCTAGGCAAAGATACTCTATGGTCATCTTGGGTTTCTTCTCCTAACAAGGAACCTTAGCTACACTTGTGAACTAAGACAAGGATGCTAAAGGTCCAGTATTCTCAGCCTGTCATGCCTGATATAGAAGTTTTGTCCTATGACAAGGCCCAGGTAGAGGAAGAGGGCCTCTACCTTCTTCTCTGTCATTTTTGCCTGAAATAGAGCTTTTGCCACATGAAGCTGGGAGAGGAAAAGATGGGAAATAGGTGGTCGGCTCCTCTTGCGTAGATACCGTAACCCTAGGCTTGGACTGTCGTGAAAGACTTACTCCATCTTCTTCACTTCACATGCCTAGAGTAGACCTCCTGTCACTTTACCTGGGAAGGGAAGGGGGCAAGTCATAGTTCAAATGGCACTGACTCTGTTCTTCCAAAAGTTAGTCGATTTTCTTGAATGAGTGTTTCTCCATTTGTTATACGACCTTAGGGTGCCTTCTAGAGATATTTAACTTGTTTTCTATTCTTTGATCATTTGTTTTTTATTGGGAAGAGGATCCACAGAGTTCCTCACATCATTATTCTAGAAGTGCTTCTGACTTGACTTTTCTGGGATGTTTCACTGTTTATAACATCTGTATATCTAAATACTTTTCCCATCTCTGATAACTTTTCAAAAAATTGTATTGTGACAGAACATACATCATCCTTTATAATCTATTATGGTCACTTCATGTTGGGAGTTCTAATTGGAAACTGAGACAGGAAAGCCTTTTCTGCTTCCTTATTTCCATCCTTAATTGAGGTTTCAGCCACTATATTGTCAAGGAGTAACTGTGGGCATAGGAAGACAATAGAGAGTTTATTTCTAGTCCTATTTTCCAGTCCTTTCCTAGCTCATTGCTTGAGTATTGGAAATGCTTCTATATGTCTTTTGGCTCTTTGATAGGAAGTCAGCTCTTATGTCATCTGCCTGTATCCTCCACACTATGTTTGTTTTGTTTTAAACAGTCTTTTGGACTCTGTGGGAGAGGGAGAGGGTGGATGATTTGGGAGAATGGCATTGAAACGTGTATAATATCATATATGATATGAATCACCAGTCCAGGTTTGATGCATAATACTGGATGCTTGGGGCTGGTGCACTGGGACAACCCAGAGGGATGGTACGGGGAGGGAGGAGGGAAGGGGGTTCAGGATGGGGAACACATGTACACCTGTGGCGGATTCATGTTGATGTATGGCAAAACCAATACAATATTGTAAAGTAATTAACCTCCAATTAAAATAAACTTATATTAAAAAAAGCTATGTGTTAAATCTACAAGCTCTGGATCTTACATTTTAAATCATTTTACAATGCCTTTCTCTTTCAAAAGTCACAACTGTTATAAATCACAAGTGTTTTTACTTTCAATAAATTGTCTTTTCAATAAGTCTTCAATAACCAAGACAGAGAATGTTGCTGTTTATTCCTGCCTACCCTTAAGGGCAAGGGAAATGGAAAGCTATCACCTCTGTCCAACTGTTAGGAGTAGAGAGAGCAGTGAACACAAGGAAACTTGGACCCAAAATGTCAATGAACATTTCACAATATTATCCTGCTATTGCTTTAGAATTTCTTGGCAAATCACATGGTGTTTTTATTTGGAGGAGGGGGACTGTGGAATGGTAAGTGTGGCTGCTAGTAAAAGCTTGGTTGGTTCCTTTCTTCTGTACAAACCAAATATAATTTAGAAAAGAAAGAAGAATAAAGAAGTGAGTTACTTACTTTCCTATGGTTTCTTTTAAAATTATGATTCCTAAAACCTGTTTTCTCTTAGCTCTTTTCAGAGTTTCCATTCCCATATGAAGAGTCCAGAGTGCCCTGAATGTCTGTGACATGCCATGTCCATCTTTTTTGCATTTATAGAATGTTGTGGTTTGCCCTATTTACATAGACTTCAGTTGAACATTGTCGTTCTCTGTTTTTTATGTGAATTCTACTTGATTTTTTCAGCCACATTTTTTCAAATATGTCTGAAAGTCAACACCACCGGAGCAACAAGGGCAAATGTTCCCTCTAAAAGAGGCAAAGAATTCGTTATAAGTAATTTTTACTAGGAAACAAATGGGAATATTTTGTAAAAAGTAATACAATGAGAAAGCTACCAAAATTGTTAATCATTCTTTCCCAAGATCAGAACACCCATCAGGTCAAAAGCCAGGAGAAAATTTTGAGGATCATTAAATCTGGTATGTTAGAATAATATTTTTACTGGCTAGTCTTTCCTGAAATGTCCAACTTTTTTCTTTTAATTTAGTCATCCAGCCCTGTCACTGGTCAGTGAGTCAAGGAATGGATTTAACAATAGATACTGATTGAGAGGTTGCCTTTTCCTGACTTGATTTTCAAAAATCTGGATCCTTAATGAGATAGGAAGGATTTGAAGCATAGACAAATTATTTTAGAGAGTATGATAGTCAGAACAAAACTTTTCTGCTCCCCACCTTAAGAAAAAGGACAGATAGAGAGTAATTCAACAGTGGTGGATCCCATAGAGAGAATCCCTGTACTATCTTCATGGACCGATTCCTGGAGAGGTAGAATGGAGAGGCAGAAAATCCCAACCAGATTTTTGCTCCATGCCCAGGTTGCTCCTAAACAGATAGCAAGTTCCAAGTATAAAGAAGCTCTGTTTTTATCTCCGGCTTCTTCCTCTCCTTCAAAATTCCCATAACCTACCATTATGTTGTATGAGTGACAGAATAATCTCCCTATGTCCAAGACTTCAAATCAAGGCAGTGTTGAAAGAAGAGAGCTGTCAGACATGAATGAACCATGTATATGAAATTAAATTATATGACCTTGGTAATCTGTGTGGACTAATGACAGAGACCCAAACAGGACTAGGGATTAGCTGTGTAGACAAAAGATACAAAGGTCCAGATGCCTATAGCTTTTCTTTATTGTCCAATAAGACTGCTAAACTTGAGCTGTCACACTTGTTTTCTATTAGTAGGTAAAAGGTATTTCTTTTCTATCAAGTTTCTCATACAATATTTTCTTACATCTCATTGCCCCAAATAGCTATATAGCCATGTGTGCTTATTTGCTCAGTCGTTTCTGACTCTTTGCAACCCCATGGTCTGTCGCCCAATAGGCTCCTCTGCCCATCGAGTTTTCCAGGTAAGAATGCTGGAGTGGGTGCCATTTCCTATTACAGGGTATCTTGCTGACCCAGGGATCAAACCCAAGTCTCTTTGGTCCTCCATTGGCAGACAGATTCTTTACCACCTGTATAGCCATACCAACTGAAAAATAGGCTAGAAAACACAGTGTTGAGTGGGATAATGATGTGTTTGGTTGATTAAAATTAGGCTTCTTATTAAGGGCTTATATTCAGGAGTGCTCTAACTGTGGGACTCCAGTACTTTATCCCAGAAACTCTAGTAATCTTCTCGCTAGGCTCTTAACTCCCTCTTCTCAACTCAGAATATCCTGGGCTCCACTCGGGTTCTCCCTGCCTGAAATTACAACTTTGACTTTTTCTCAAGTCAATAAGTTAGATCTATGATGGGTTTCATTTTGTTTGTTTCCCACCATGAAGGATCACTTTTCCTTCATTGCCTGATACCCAGTGTCTTAAAAACCTTTGTTTCTTTTGTGTGTGTTTCAAGTAGGAAGGGTTAACGGGGTCCCTATTATTTTGTAGTGGCTGTGAGTGGAAGCTCCCTACTCTATTCACTTTTCCCTCCTATTTATTATTGTACTCATAGCTCTCATCTGTTTGGTGAGTTCTTTGCAAATTACTTTGGTATTCTTTGTAATTTGCCAAAGTGTAAGTGAAGTTAGCATATGCACTTTACTTCCTGTCAGAGATAAAACTGCTTGTGAGTAGTCCTGTCTCTACTTACTAATTAGGCCTCCCTGCCCATAGAATTTGAGTCTGGGGGGGATGGGAATTAGTTCAAGAAGAGAATGTATTTGGAGTGAAATGGTGTGGACCCAGAAAGCAGTAAGCAACACCCTGAACAGACCTTTGTAGAAATGACTGAAGGCCAGGGTGTATGAAGAACAGATTAAGTTGGAATACTTATTCGATAACACTCCTGTGAACTTTAGCCTGATTCAAATTTGCAATTTGTGTGTGTGTGTGTGTGTGTGTGTGTGTGTGTGTGTGTATGTATAATGTTTAGCAGTTAATGTGTCATGATAGGAATGACACTGAATTTAAGGGACTGAGAGATAATTCAGGTCTGGTTTTAGAAAATGACTTCATTTTCTAGCATAAAATGTTTCAGGGTAGGTAATCTCCCATCTCTAAACTTCAGTTTCCTTTTCTTGCATATGGTAGGGAAGGGAATATACTACTTGATCTTTTTTGTTGTTGTCCAGCCACTTGCATTGTGTCCGAATCTTTGTGACCCCATGGACTACAGCATGCCAGGCTTCCCTGTCCTTCCCTATCTCCCGGAGTTTGCTCAAACTTACATCCATCCTGTTACTTGATCTTTACGTACTAAATTTCTATGTTTTATGACAGGTTTCTGTTTTAAGTGGACTAAATTACACTTTCTATATACCTCACAGAGCCTCTTTATACCTGAGCTTTCTTTCCCCTGTCCAAACTTTTGCAGTTCCTGGTAACCTCCAGGGTTTGTGGAGGATTCAAAGAACTACATTAAGAATTTGGTCTGTTGCTCTTTCTTCCCTCCTGCAACTCAAATTTTTTGCTCACACACATACACAGTGTCACAAATAGAATTGGTGTCTACAACTGGAAATGCAGAATACCTTGGGATATAAATTGTGTTGAATATAGTGATTGGGTATTTTCTGTTGACAGATTTGTCTTGATAATTTGAGGAGCTGAGATGTGCTTGAGTTCTCAGTCTTAGGGTTCACAACAGTTTTATAGATTGGAATTCTACTACGACTGTATTATTTCCAATGCATTTCACAGGAGCGAAATATCTTCATACCACTAAACAGCATCTACTTGCAAGTGAAGAGGGAACAAAAGCTCATGAAACTGCAATAAAATATTTATTTGTCTTCAGCAATAGGATTAATTTTATCACTGTAGATTTATGACCCTAGAAATTTGTTGGTGGATATTTAATATATCAAAATAGCAGAACAAGGAGCTTGTATTAAGAAATGTGTTGTGAAACTTGTGATTTACCAGAGAAAACAGATTTTTTTCCATAGGACTTAATAAAACAGCAACAAAATTGAATTAGCTTGGCATAAAGTTTAATTGCCTGACGAAAGATTTGAGACTGCTGTTGCATTACTGTTTATTCGATATAACATCTCTTGGACTTGTGGATCCTACCCCCCACCCACACCCCCAGACTGACTGGGAAAGCTAATGATGGCAGTAGGATTGTAGTGTTAGTGTCCAGGAATCTTCCTTTTGATTTCCTCTTCCTAACACGAAGGAGGAAGAGTTCACTGCAATGACCTTTCCCAAAGGAAAAACAGGACTGTATAGCTTGTTGCCTCCCTCAATGCAATTCCTTTGTTGAAAGCCTCTCTCTTCAAAAATTCCGTAGCTCTTCAGTGCTACAGTACCTTGTGAGAGTGCGCCTTAGTGACATTCAGCTTATGCATTTGGGTTTTTGTTTTTGTTTTTGATAGAAATAGCCTGATAGTGGAAAGTCATGAAAGAATATAGTAAATCTACAACCTTCCAGTTTTCTCTAGTTTGAGTTGTGGCGGTAAGTAAGAATTACTATCTTTCTGCTCATATTTTGTCTGACTCTTTGCAACCCCATGGACTGTCCATGGAATTCTCCAGGCTAGAATACTGGAGTGGGTAGCCTTTCCCTTCTCCAGGGGATCTTCCCAATCCAGAGATCAAACCCAGGTCTCCTGCATTGCAGGAGGATTCTGTACCAGCTGAGCCATAAGGGAAGCACATATATATGTTTCTTATCTTTTGAGCTCCTATAAGAATTAGGTACACACTTAGGAAAAAAGCACAGTCTCTCGAGATTGTAATGTGGGAGCTAGACATCTTCATGTTCAGAAAGGTTAGAGGTATATGGTCTGACAGAGGCAGAACAACTTCGGTCCCCATAATTCAGCTACAACAGAATCTGAGAACAGAGCTACTAAATTGATGATACGGCCGTAGAGTTTACAACCAGAGACTGTCTCAGTTCTTATCCATAAAACTTGTAACAGCTAACCTTCTTGAGGACTGCTTTGTGAATTTTCAATCAGAAGGACAGTCCCCAAAGAGTGGCTGAGTCTGGATCATTGTTATGGAAAGTAATTGAGTAAGTGAAAATATGTATCATGAGAAGAAGCCTGGAGCTTCCTTTGAGTTTTATTCGAATGAGGGGAAAAAAAGGATTTTTTGTTTGTTTGTTTATCCTAGTGTCTCCTGGGGTCTTGACAATTTGTGTTTTTCAAGTATGTCATCAAAAAAAGCATTCACTTTCTGTCCCAGATCTGATTAACTCTCTCAGCCATTGGCATGCTCTTGATAGTAGAAGCATATGTACATTTGATGGAGTCTACAGGAGTCCAGAACGTTGAAGCTTTTGGGCTTAGTAATACCCAGTGCTTTTAGGCCACCCTCAGCCCTGTTACTGATTATCTACCCAGAGAAGATGCTAAAAATAACACAAAATAAATATTTGACTCGAAAATTAGCCATTTAGACTAAAAATTCCATTCAGACATTAAAAAATTAGGTCCCTAAAACCTGTGTGCTTTTATGGCATAAAAGAGATTATCAATTAACTTCAAAGTAACATGGTCATATGAATGCTAGTGTCTGTCTCTCAGGTCCTGATTAGAGTATCCAAATACATTTAATAATAGGGAAAAACTCACATGCCTGCTTCTTACTAACAGAAAAGATTATATGACTACACCATAGAAAAGAAGAAAAAGTATATACTGTTGCAAAAAAAGTATTCACAGAAGTTGAAAGCAAAGAATGAACAAAGAGATACAAACTCATTTAAATAAAGGAGTCATAATATTAATGCCAAACAGGTAGAAATACATGCCCAACATATTAAATGAACCAATACTACTGCATTATTGATGAAGGACATAGCCTTCCAAGAAACTATAAATACCAATATTCCTTGCATTAAAATAACCAACATAAAAATACATAAAATAATCAAAATATACAATCTGTGTAAATCTAAAAGATGTTGAAAGAACTTCCCTGGTGGCTCAGATGGTAAAGAATCTATCTGCAGAAAACCCAGTTTCAATCCGTGGGTCATGAAGATCCCATGGAGAAGGGAATGACTACCAATACCAGTATTCTTACCTGGAGAATCCCATGGACAGGGAAGCCCAGTGGCCTATAGTCCATGGGGTTGTAAAGAGTCAGATACTATTGAGTGACTAAGGACACATACACACACATACAAGAAAAGTGAAAAGAAGACAGTCCTAATCAGTTCAGTTCAGTCGCTCAGTCTTGTTCGACTCTTTGAGACCCCATGAATCGCAGCATGCCAGGTCTCCCTGTCCATCACCAACTCCTGGAGTTCACTCAGACTCACATCCATCGAGTCAGTGATGCCATCCAGCCAGCTCATCCTCTGTTGTCCCCTTCTCCTCTTGCCCTCAATCCCTCCCAGCATCAGAGTCTTTTCCAATGAGTCAACTCTTCGCATGAGGTGGTCAAAGTACTGGAGTTTCAGCTTTAGGATCATTCCTTCCAAAGAAATGCCAGGGCTGATCTCCTTCAGAATGGACTGGTTGGATCTCCTTGCAGTCCAAGGGACTCTCAAGAGTCTTCTCCAAGACCACAGTTCAAAAGCATCAATTCTTTGGCGCTCAGCCTTCTTCACAGTCCAACTCTCACATCCATACATGACCACTGGAGAAACCATAGCCTTGACTAAACGGACCTTAGTGGGCAAAGTAATGTCTCTCCTTTTCAATATGCTATCTAGGTTGGCCATAACGTTTCTTTCAAGGAGCAAGCTTCTTTTAATTTCATGGCTGCAATCACCATCTGCAGTGATTTTGGAGCCCCCCAAAAATAAAGTCTGACACTGTTTCCACTGTTTCCCCATCAATTTCCCATGAATTGATGGGACCAGATGCCATGATCTTCGTTTTCTGAATGTTGAGCTTTACGCCAACTTTTTCACTCTCCACTTTCACTTTCATCAAGAGGCTTTTTAGCTCCTCTTCACTTTCTGCCATAAAAGTGGTGTCATCTGCATATCTGAGGTTATTGATATTTCTCCCGGCAATCTTGATTCCAGCCTGTGCTTCTTTCAGCCCAGCGTTTCTCATGATGTACTCTGCATAGAAGTTAAATAAGCAGGGTGATAATATACAGCCTTGACGTACTCCTTTCCCAATTTGGAACCAGTCTGTTGTTCCATGTCCAGTTCTAACTGTTGCTTCCTGACCTGCATACAGATTTCTCAAGAGGCAGGTCAGGTGGTCTGATATTCCCATCTCTCAGAATTTTCCACAGTGTATTGTGATCCACACAGTCAAAGGCTTTAGCATAGTCAATAAAGCAGAAATAGATGTTTTTCTGGAACTCTCTTGCTTTTTCCATGATCCAGTGGATGTTGGCAATTTGATCTCTGGTTCCTCTGCCTCTTGTAAAACCAGCTTGGATATCTGGAAGTTCACGGTTGACATATTACTGAAGCCTGGCTTGGAGAATTTTGAGCATTACTTTACTAGCATGTGAGATGAGTGCAATTGTGCGGTAGTTTGAGCATTCTTTGGCATTGCCTTTCTTTGGGATTGGAATGAAAACTGACTTTTTCCCATCCTGTGGCTACTGCTGAGTTTTCCAAATTTGCTGGCATATTGAGTACAGCACTTCCACAGCATCATCTTTCAGGATTTGAAACAGCTCAACTGGAATTCCATGACCTCCACTAGCTTTGTTTGTAGTGATGCTTTCTAAGGCCCGCCTGACTTCATATTCCAGGTTGTCTGTCTCTAGGTGAGTGATCACACCAGTGTGATTATCTTAGTCGTGAAGATCTTTTTTGTATAGTTCTTCTGTGTATTCTTGCCACCTCTTCTTAATATCTCCTGCTTCTGTTAGGTCCATACCATTTCTGTCCTTTATCGAGCCCATCTTTGCATGAAATGTTCCCTTGGTATCTCTAATTTTCTTGAAAGATCTCTAGTCTTTCCCATTCTGTTGTTTGCCTCTATTTCTTTGCATTGATCGCTGAGGAAGGCTTTCTTATCTCTTCTTGCTATTCTTTGGGACTCTGCATTCAGATGCTTATATCTTTCCTTTCGTCCTTTGCTTTTCGCTTCTCTTCTTTTCACAGATATTTCTAAGGCCTCCTCAGACAGCCATTTTGCTTTTTTGCATTTCTTTTCCATGGGGATGGTCTTGATCCCTGTCTCCTGGACAATGTCCTGAACTTCAGTCTGTAGTTCATCAGGCACTCTATCTATCAGATCTAGTCCCTTAAATCTATTTCTCATTTCCACTGTATAATCATAAGGGATTCGATTTAGGTCATACCTGAATGGTCTAATGATTTTCCCCACTTTCTTCAATTTAAGTCTGAATTTGGCAATAAGGAGTTCATGATCTGAGCCACAGTCAGCTCCTGATCTTGTTTTTGTTGACTGTATAGAGCTTCTCCATCTTTGGCTGCAAAGAATATAATCAATCTGATTTCGGTGTTGACCATCTGGTGATGTCCATGTGTATGTAGAGTCTTCTCTTGTGTTGTTGGAAGCAGGTGTTTGCTATGACCAGTGCATTTTCTTGGCAAAACTCTATTAGTCTAATAGATGAGTATTTTTACAGGCTTGGGGATATCAGTAATCTACAAATAAACTAGGAAGTAAGCCAATACCCTTCAGAGTAGGATTCTTTCACTCATCTCTTATAAAACACTAGAAAAATTTGGTTGCATTTTGAGCCATAATGGAAGTATCAATATACTGCAAAATGCAGCCATTTAAGAGAAAATATTGTCTGCCCATAATACAAGAGGGAAATAAACAAAATGAATAATACTCAGTAACTTGACCGTCTCCCAAGTTTCTCAGGACTGTGTTACGACTCTTTCTGTAGAAGTTTTTTGTTTGTTTGTTTGTTTTTGTTTTTAGAGAATTTGTTAATCTAAAGACATTCTATGGCCATCACAGTGACATCACTTAGCACTTTTCTCTTGTGGTTAATAATCTATGTACTGTAATTCTTTCCAGATAGCTCTAGTTCTGGTAACACAAGACAATGGGTTAAAATCTGAGCCTTTCACCCTTGCATTGAATACAGTGTGCCGTTGTCAGTACTAAAATGCCACTTAATTTTATTCCTTTATTTATTCTTATACATATCCCTATTTTCAAAGCCCTTTTCACTTTTTGACAGGTAAAAATTAAACTGATAATCTTCCTAACTGATTCTTAGACCAAAAGGGAATCTGAATGTAAGTTATATAATACATAAAAAGGTCAGTGGTAAGAATATTACATATCAACATTTATGAGAGATTTTCATGTGCTCAGAAGGAAATAAATGTCTCTATATGCTTCAAATACTAAAGAATAAAAAAGGAATTTTTTAAAATTTAAAATTTCATTGATTTAAAAAAAGAATATCTAAAATAAAGCACAGGTTGGCAAACTCTAGTCCATAGGTCACTTTTAGCCCACCACCTGTTTTGGTGAATAACATTTTATTGAAACATAGCTATGCTCTTTGACTTAAATTTTCAGTGGCTGCTTTTGTGCTACAAGGGTAGTGTTGAGTCATTGTGACAGGGACTATTAGGCCTCAAAGTCATAGAGCCCTTTACTGTAACCTTAATCTAGGGCATATAAAGAAAAGGATTATGAAAAATAAAATTATAAACTGGTGATTTGAAAATTAATCTGAGATATGTCTGTTGTTTTAGCATGTTGTAACATGCATAGAAAACCATGTAATGTTATCCTATTTTGTTAGCATCATCTCATACTAAAACACTGGATGAAAAGCATAATGAAAAAAAATACAGATGCGTTTCTCATATGCAAGTGAAGTATTGGAAGTAAATATTATTAAATCTAATTCAGCAGTATGTTTAACTATTAATTACCTGCAACTAAGTGAAAATTTATGGCAGGGTGTATAAATTATTTACTATAAGTAAATATGCTAATATGCCTAATCACATCACATAGCCCAAAGCAGAGAAATCATACATTAATCTTAATAGATACAGAAAAACAGTTGGTCTCTTTTTATGATAGAAAAATATTAATCTAGAAATGTAAAATATATTCTCAGTGTGCCACAAACAGAATACATACTCTGATGTTTCTCACAGTTAAACGTCAGAGATAGTCTTTTAAAGTCATAAATGGTATAAGAATATCTTCTATTTTCATGAATATTTAAGGAAAAAAAATGAAAGTTCCAACTAGTGCATAAGACGTTAAAGATTTGAAAAGAGGGAAACATTAAATTATTATTTTCCGATTATATTATTATATTTCCTGAAAACAAAGTCTGGAAATCAATAGATCTGATAGTTGACCTCATTTAAGCTTCTTCAGTTGGCAAAGGGATTCCAGTGAGTTTGACATATAACATTTATTTGTTATGTCTTTGCATTTTCCTTCCTCATTTTTTCTTTGTATTTCATACGTTGACAGTCACAGGAAACTCTAAATCAGTTATTTCATGGAACATCTGTTAATTTGGGGTGTTCCTGTTAGTTTCAAGTTAATGCATCATTGGCTGAAGTATTTCAGAAATAGTGTTGTGTTCTCATTATATGTCCATTCTATCAGATGCACATGTTTTTCCTTTGTTCTATTACTGGTAGTGTTTACCTTCAATACGTTGACTAAAATGCTACTGACCATTCTAAACTTACTATTTTTCCATTTTTGTAATAGGTATTATATCAGGAGGTAATTTGCAACTATAAGAGTATCCTAGTCCACATTATTTTATTCATCTGTTTATTTATATGGGCATGTATTCATGACTTTCTATTTTATTCAATGGTTATAATTTGTTTCTATATATATTTAATTGCTCAAGTTGTCCAGGGTGGCTAAATACTGAAAATTATCATATGGCCAGGAGCTGCACTGAATATATAAAGACATTTCCTATTCAACAATATCAAAATACACTGTTTCCTAGCTAAGTTTATATGTACAGCAATGTTATATGTAACCACAAAAAACGAAAGCAATCTCAGGGTACGACATTAGAGGAACTAACAGAGATTTATACATCATTAAATATAGTGGGCTGTTGGATAGCCCTAAAATCATTAATGTTATTATGTTATTCAGGTGCTATTCATTACATCAGAAAATGCTCTTTGCAATATTAATGGAAGCAAGGTAACTAGGTACCAAATTGTATATATTATAATCTCAAACACATTAACAAATAAAAGGAGCAGAAATTATATTAAAATATGTATAGTAGATCTTTTCAGTGATGGAGTTATGAGTGACTATTATTTTTTAAAATTTACAGATTTGCCACTGGGCATACTATGTTTTTATAATCGAATGGGGAAAAAAAGCAAAACAATAAAAAGCATTGGATCAGCTTCCCACAAATATTGATTCAGTTATTGGGCTAAGGGAAGTTTTACTACCTGGGACGCTTTCATTTTCCCACTGTGCATCACTCCACAGGAGAAAAAAACATGCCAGCCTTTTTGTTTATGGACACTGGGCAGGATAATGCACCATTAAATCTAAGTTGGGATAATGATCATTATCTGCTAGGAGACCTGGAGAGGGTGGGTGTCCAGTAACTCTGTCTATATTCTACCATGGAAGCATTAAAAGAAATCTGCCCTCATATCCTTAGTGGGAAACATGGCCCTGAAAAAGGGTTAAACAGAAAGAAAAAAGGGTTACACAGAAGTACACAACATAAACCACAAAAAATATAAGACCTATATGTTAAGTTCATTACTCTAAAAAAGATAAAATGTAGGATGTTCCTCTCGTGTGTACTATCATATTTATGAGGTCATTAATGTTTGCCAAAAACAGTACATGCAAAACTGTCTTATTCTTTCTTCTCTGGCATTATCATAATATGATCCTATATGGAGCTTTTGGTAAAAATTGGTATAGTCATTCATTATGCATTTATCTTATTTTAATCCTCTTTGGACTTGATCAGGATGACAATCCTTAGTGCTTGAGAAGTCACCATGAAAAGTATGAAAGCTCAAGATATATCTGCTTATTCACAAGTAAATAAATCATTCTTTTTAATCCTTTAATCTACTCTAGAAATTGAATAATCGAGCTAGAACAGGGATTGTTCCATCTGATTCAAAACATTTGGAGGTCAGAGTCTCAGATTTTTCACATGTTTATTTGCTCTAATTTACATAATTAGTTAAAATGAACGAATTTGAAAACAAGGAACCAGAGGGTGCTGGATTGGCAGGAGTCTTAAAAGCTTTGCAGCTTCTTCGTATAATTATTGAGGAGGCATGTTTAATTAATATAATACCCATTAGTAACAATTAAATATAGCCAAGCTCAAGAAATGAACCCTTTTACCATTTACAGTTGGCATTTAAATTTTATAGTACTCTCAGCCCAGCAGAAATGTTCATTTATTTCAATGTAATATTCTGTGATACTGTTGGAACATCAAAAATCTCTCTTTTTCATGTCACTATAATACAGTAATTTATGGGTTAGAAATCATTTTAGTTTCTAGAGATATCTATAGGAGAATCTCATAAATGTGAAAGTTCAGTACTCAAAGGAATGAAGATGCGCATACAATTTCAAGTGACTGTGCTTTGCGAACTGGACTCTTTCCGAGCTGAGTGAAAAATAGAATGAAGAGACTTAAATAGTTACTCCGTTTCCTAATCCCACATCTTGTACCTCAATTGAAAGGGGTTAAGAGCCCATTAAATTCTCTTCTTGGTCCATAAGCTTCTTTTCAGTACCTTTCCCAGGTTGCAAAGAAAATTTCCTGAAGGTTAGCCATTAAAGATTACTATACTCCTGAAAATCCTTGACTTATGTCTTGAAACATGGGGTCATTTTAATTATCTATGGATGAAAGACTGGTTTGACTTCAACTCACTTTAGGTGTCTCTTATGATGTATAACATCTTAAGGTTCTGAAAAACTATCTCCCTCATTACAATCTAAGAAATATCATATTTACTCAGCTTTTTGTTTTTATTTCTGCTTTATGTAATTCATTACTACTATTTCATCAACTCTGATTTCTGTGAATGAGGGAAAAAAATCTACAAAAAAAAAAAAAAAAGAAACAGAGGGTATGGAGTTATCTTTTTAGTTTCCATAATGAAGCTACCTTCTCTTTTGTTAAAGCTGTAAAAATTACCATCAATGAATATTATAAGAACCAGAGGATAAAGGAGGTGGGATAAGAAAGATACTGACTGTTTATGTGAATGAAAATTTTCATGAATAATACCTGTTCTATGTTCTCAAATTAAAAAAAAAATTACAGTATTAATTTTAAATTATTTTTATTGGAGTACAACTGCTTTACAATATTCTGTTATTTCTGTACAGCAAAAGTGAATCAGCTGTAGGTATACGTGGGAAAGATTGGGGGCAGAAGGGGACGACAGAGGTGAGATGGTTGGATAGCATCACTGACTCAATGGGCATGGGTTTGGGTAGACTCTGGGAGTTGGTGATGGACAGGGAGGCCTGGCGTGCTGCGGTTCATGGGGTCACAAAGAGTCGGACACGACTGAGTGACTGAACTAAACTGAACTGATTCATGTATCTCCTCTCTCTTGACCTTCCCTGCCAACCACCCGTCACTCTCAAAATTTTTCAAAAGATAGTTTTCAGATAGAAGAGAGATGTAGCTCTAATAGTTATACTTTTCTATGAATTATATGTGTAATATATTTAATATATATGAAATATATGTTTATTACAGAGTTGTCCTATATTAGTTGTGATGAATACTTGGTCTTTTGAAGTTCAAGATAAATCAAGCAAGATGAATTGGGTAGGAACATTTGGACAGAGTAAGGTTTTTTCACATCTGAAGCTGAAATCTTTCACCTGGATGAATTTGCCAAAGCCCAGAGGATTTCCCACAGTTCTAAGGTTTGGAAACATGAAATTTTTAGAATTCTAAATACAATTTCTTTTCCCACAGGAGGACTCACATTAAACCAGCAAACACAAATAGTGTGTAATAACAGAATGGCAAGTTGTGAATGTAATGATAAGCAAAAAAAAAAAAAAAAAAGAAATCACAGTACTCTCTATCTATCTCTTTGAAGTGTACTCTGACTTGAGTTTGAGCAATCTGGATGTCAAAAGGAACCGGGATTCATGAACTTTTCTGTGTATATTTTACACCTCAGTGAAATTTACAAAAACAAAGTGAAATCTCTGAAACCCAGGGTCTAAGACTTTCCAGAGTAAACAGTAAGGACAATTCTCCTGGAAGTTTGGGTGGTGGTTTCTAAGGGCAAAGGGTAATAGCCACTGCAGTTGTCAGTTATGATTTGAAACTTTAATTTCTGAATCACAGATGCATGTGTTTCAGAGGAACCTTGGAAATTTGGATGGATGGTTGCCCTAAGAAGACCTTTTGTTTCTGAGTAGTGAGGATGACTCTTTAGTGATTTATGGTTTCTCTGTCAGTTGTCTGAGATAACTTTTCTTACTTAATTTGGCAAAACATTTGCTGGTCTTTCCTCTAAACCAGAGGTCAAGATGTAACTCCTACAAAACTTTCCAATTGTTTCCATTTATTCCAAAACTCCTTGACCCTATCAACCTCTCTTACAGGGAACATTTCAAAATAATTGTAATTTAAATTTGGAGTTACAACTCTATGAAAATGTGACTCATGTATTTTATTGGTGGACCTTCAGCTCTCAGAAACTCTGAAGTATTGAACAAGTGGACGCATTGTGTTTATGGGTAATTAGAGCTACTCTCTCATTTATCACTGGTAGCTCAGATGGTAAAGTGTTTGGGTGATCTTGAGCTAATTGTGAAACTTCTCTAAGCTTTAGCTTCCTTGTCAATAAAGTTAGCTCCAACATATGTAATATTTTGTACATAATAGTATACAATGTATAGGTGAGGTGTGTTGTGTGTGCAGTGACTATGATAAGCATTGAGTACTATAAACGACTTTATCTCCATCCTTTGCGGTTAGTCGCTCAGTCATGTCTCACCCTTTGTGACCCTATGGACTGTAACCCACCAGGCCTCTCTATCCATGGGGATTCTCCAGGCAAGAATACTGGAGTGGGTTATACCATGCTCTCCTCCAGGAGGTCTTCCCAACCCAGGTATTGGACCCAGGTCTCCTGCATTGCAGGTGGATTCTTTACCCTTGAGCTAATAGGGAAGCCCCTCCATCCTTTATTGTTTAGTAAATATATTCTTACAAGTGTATCAACAATTGAATAGACACCTCTATGAGATCGTGAGGTCTCAGATAACAAAGGATCGGTTCTCAGCTGGTCAAATCTTGGTGGTGTTGGGGAAGACTTGAGAGTCCCTTGGCTGCAAGGAGATCCAACCAGTCAATCCTAAAGGAATAGGATATTTATTTCTGAATATTCATTGGAAGGACTGATGCTGAAGCTGAAACTCCAAAACTTTGGCCACCTGATGCGAAGAACTGACTCACTGGAAAAGACCCTGATGCTGGGAAAGATTGAAGGCTGGAGAACAAGAGGACGACAGAGGATGAGATGGTTGGATGGCATCACCAGCTCGATGGACATGAGTCTGAGCAAGCTCTGGGAGTTGGGATGGACAGGGAAGCCTGGCGTGCTGCAGTCTATGGGGTCACAAAGAGTCTGACATGACTGAGCGACTGAACTGAACCATAATTTTGCTTGGGGATAAGAGGAAGGAGATTCAGAATGAAGCAGGGATAAGTGCCAAGAAACTTTGTCCCTCAGAACCTTTCCACATTTGAGTTTGCCATGTGTAAGAGAGAATATGGATTAGGAGTCCTGCACTTCTGATTTAACTTCTTCCCAGCTAGCATGAATCAGAAGCCCAAATTTCAGTGTATCTCTCTGCTTTCCTTTATTTTTATTTTCCTTCTCTTTCTTCTTGCTTTTTAATGAATTATCAACCTCTTTTTTTGTTTGCTTTTATTTTTTCCTTTTGTTGTTCTTATTGTCTAGTCATTCAGTTTGTGTCTGACTCTTTGTGACCCCATGGGCTGCAGCATGCCAGGCTTCTCTGACCTTCACTGTCTCCCGGAGTTTGCTTAAAGTCATGTCCATTGAGTTGATGATGCCATCCAACCATCTCATCCTCTGTCACTCCCTTCTCCTCCTACCCTCAATTGTTTCCAGCATCAGGGTCTTTTCTAATAAGTTGCTTCTTTGCATCAGGTGGCCACAGTATTGTAGCTAGGCATCAGTCCTTCCAATGAATAATCAGGACTGATTTTTTTTTGGATTGATTGGTTTGATCTCCTTGCTGTCCAAAGGACTATCAAGAGTCTTCTCCAGCACCACAATTCAGAAGAATCAATTTTTCAGTGCTTAGCTTTCTTTATGTTCCAACTCTCACATCCATACATGACTACTGAGAAAACTATAGCTTTGACTAGATGGACCTACATTTTCAGGAGCTTTTCACAGTCTTCCATCTGTCTTTCCCTCTATTTCTCTTCAATCCACTTCATTTAACTAACCTCACCCAGCCTTTCCCTCTGGTCCCCCAACATGTGGTACTCATATGTTCAGCCAGGTTTTTTCCCTATTCCATAAGCCCTCTGTGCTCACTCCTCATGTTGCATATTGTCCCTTTCTTGAAGGCTCTTTGCTGTCCTTCTTCTATAATGATTCAAAACTCAATTGTACCTCATCTAAGAGGCCCTCACACAAAAGGGCAGTGCTTTTTGAAACCCTTCTTTAAATGAAATCCCATAGCAAGTCTAATTTGTCCTCCCTGACCTGGTAATTAATTATCCATTGACCCCATCATATAGGGTATGTTGTTTTTCTTATGTGTTATTCTTCTTGACATAAAAAAGATTTTAATGATTTGAACTAGGAGCTATGGCATTTTCTTTTTCATTTTCGTACAAGGCTCTGTGATATGAAGTTAACATCCTTTCTCTCCACTTCCCATTCACCCTCAGCACTTGTTAAACATAAAGGATACGTGGAACTTGCTGGTTTACAGGTTTTTTGTAGTCCTTGGTTCTGGTCCTTGGGTCTAAGCTGCAGTAGTATAACGCTAATTTGATTGATTTTTTGTTGTCACATGATTCAGGAATTAACTAAATCATTACAAATTTAGAAACATATAAGATATTATAAGAGAGCCAATGGATAGCACAACCTTAGGCCCAGGGGAGAGTGCTGTGCAAGTCATAGGTTGGTGGGGTTCGTATTTAATGATTTAGCCTTCTAATATTCCTTTGTAATTAAGAGATATGCAAATATATAGTTAATATTTAACAGTATTGGTTAAAAGAAGAGAAAAGAGAGAAAGGGAGGGAAGAGAGAGATCTTGAAGACTCTTTGAAATTCATGAACAAATATGATTGGATGGGCAAAGAAAAAAACCAAAGGCTGACCTCCTACAAATAAGCTCAGGAAAGAGAGAAGGGCTCCTCTGATATGCAAGTAGAAAGATTAGACCTCTAGCACCTTAGGAAACCTGAATAGTCTGAGCAATGTTGGCAGAAGCCACACTAAAGAGCTTGCACAGTTCTGCAAATGTCTCACCCAAAGAAATCTGGCATGGTGTTCATCATCTAGCTAATCCTAACATGCAGACATTTCTGAGAGTGAAATCAGATCTTTCTTTGCCAGAGTGTGTTCCTTATTTGGGCAACTGGGTCAAATCAAGAAAGGCCAATATAGGCTGCCAGAGTAGACAAGGAGAGGAGAAATAAAAGAACAAGACATATAATTCATCAGTGATTTCCTCCCAACATTCTTAGCCTCCACCTTGCCTCCATCTTACTGGTAATACAGGAACAAGGTCAAGGATCCGGTAAAAGGTATCTATAGAAAGGGAGTAAATATAGAAAATAAAGTAACTTAAAACATAAAATTTTCTTTCTAGGGATAATTGTGATGATAGTTCAGTAATAAAATAAGATCAGATGAAGTCTGAAGAAATGTTAGAAAACCTGGATAAAGTGGAAAAACATCTGTTTGAAGGCATCAGAATGTTAGAGACACAAAGACGTGTGGGCCAAGTTCTAGAGAGAAGGGAAACAGAGACAGGATTGACATTTGGCCCAGCTTTTCTCCTTGGGACATTTGCTGATTCAAATCTTACAGCCTAGGGGCTGAGAAGCCAAGGAGTTCAAAAGACTACAAGCAGAGAAGCCAAGTGGCAAAAGCTCAAGCACAAAGCAACAACTTTTTGACAAGCTAAGTCTCAACAGGGCTGATGGAACCATTGCATATAAAGCCTGAGCAGTACAAGTACTTGGGAATGTTCACATGGTAATTTCAAAGGGCAGCACCCATGGAGGAAGGACAAGCCAGAAACAGACCAACATTCACAAAGACTGAGAACCCCTTTGAATGAGCTCAAACTGAGAATGGACTCAGGTTACCAGTCCCCATCGTAACTGTCTGCTATGAGCAAAAAGAGATCTTTTCAAAAGAAAGATAACGACATCCAGAGTAGAGGTATCTTTACAGTTTCCTAAAGTGAAAGTGAAGTTGCTCAGTTGTGTCCGACTCTTAGCGACCCCATGGATTGCAGCCTGCCAGGCTCCTCTGTCCATGGGAGTTTCCAGGCAAGAGTACTGGAGTGGGTTGCCATTAAAATCAGCCCAGTTTCAATATAAAACCTAATTTGACATACCAGGAAAAAGACTAAATGGTCAAGAGCCCCAAAAGGAAAAGACAATATAAGTCAGCACAGCAGGACAAGATATTGGAGTTTTCAGTCATTAGTTAAAACAACTATGATTTAACAAAGAAAATACACACATGGCAAATAAGTGTATGAAAAGGTGCTACATGTTATATAACGTTAGGGAATTTTAAACTAAAATGATGAGCTACCAATACATACCTATTCAAATGGCTGAAATCCAAAACAATTGAAATACCAAAGCTGGTGAGGATATAGAACAATAGGAATTCTCATTTGTTGCTAGTGAGATTTGACAGCTTCTTATAAAAGTAAACATACTTTTATCATACAGTAATCTTGTCATCATGCTCCTTGGTATCTGCCCATAGCAACTGAAAAGTTATATCTATATTAAAAACCTGAATGTGGGTGTTTATAACAGTTTCTTTCTTAATTGCCAAAACTTGGAATCAACCAAGATGTTTTCCAATAGATGAACCAGTTGGCTTCTCTGCTTATAGTCTTTTGAACTCCTCGGCTACATACAAAGGAGTAGCATTCAGCAATAAGGAAAGTCTATGAACCCATGAACAGACATGGAAGCATCTTAAATGCATATAGCTAAGTGAAAAAGAGCCAGTCTGCAAAGGCTATGTACATACTGCATGATTCCAACAGTATGAAATTTAGAAAAAGGCAAAACTGTGGCCACAGTGAAAAGATCTGTGGTCACTAGAAGTTGTGAGAGGGAGAAAAGGATAGGTGAACCATGGAAATTTAAAGGCAGTGAAACTTCCATGTGTGGTTCTGTGATGATGGATACACTATTGTCAAAAATCACATAATGTACCAAACAAAGAGTGAAGTCCAAAGTAAACCATGGGCTTTAGTTAGTAACAATGTGTCAATATTAGTTTGGTAACTATATCAAATATGTTATACTACCATAAGATGTTAATAATAAGGGAAAGCGGGTAAAGAGGGCAGGAGGTATGAGAACTCTCTATGTGTTGTTCAGTCGCTAAGTCATGTCCAATTCTTTGCGACCCCATGGCCTTCTGCTTGAATTTATGTCTAGTGAGTCAGTGATGCTGTCCAACCATCTCATCCTCTGCCACCCACTTCTTTTGCCTTCACTCTTTCCCAGCATCAGGGTGTTTTCCCATGAGTTGGCTCTTCGCATCAGGTGGGCACATGTTGGAGCTTCAGCTTCAGCAACAGTCCTTCCAATGAATATTCAGGTTGATTTACTTTAAAATCGACTGGTTTGATCTCACTGCTGTCCAAGGGACTCTCAAGAGCCTTCTCTAGTACCACAATCAAAACACAGTAATTCTTTGGTGCTCAGCCTTCTTTATGGGCCAATTCTCACATCCATACATGACTACTGGAACTCTATACTTTCTGCTTCATTGTAATATAAATTAGAAATTGCTCAAAAATAATCTATTAATTTAAAAACAAATCTAGACCTGCATACAAAACTTGCAGATGAATCCAGCCACAGCAGCATTATTTAAGTAATCCCAAAGTGGAAATAACCCAAATGTCCACTAACTGATGAATGAAATGTGGTTCAGCCATATAGAGAAATCATGTACTGATACATGATTTCTTGAATGGACCTACAACATAGATGGACCTTCAAACCATGCTAAGTAATTGTATAATTCAATTTGCATGAAATGTCCAGAATAGGCAAATCTATAGCAGCAGCAGCAGCAGCAGCAGCATAAAGACAAAGTATATTAGTGGCTGCCTAGGGTTTGGAAAAATGGGGAGTAAGTGACTTATAATAGATTCTTTTTCTTTTTTGGAGAGAGGTGGACAAAAAATTTAAAATTGTGGTGGTAAATGCACAGCACATCAAATTGTACATTTGAAATTATATGGAAAGTGAATTATATCTCAATTAAAGTATTATTTAAAATTATGATTAGTTATTAAAAATAAATGGCAACATACACAATTTAAGCAAACATGGTGAAATGCAATCAAAAGAAAGTCTAGAATTTAAAAAGCAGTAGCTGAAATTAAGCACTCAGAAGAATGATTTGACGGTGTCATAGTCAAACAAAATAAAGGATTACTAATGTCAATTAAAAAATAACTAGACTAAAATTTGGAGGGAAAATGATGGAAAACAGAGAATCTATCCCAAAACCCTGGGGGCAGGAAAGACCATGGCATGAAAGTAAAAATGCCACCAGGCTCTCTTGGCACAAAGAGGGAACAGGCTGGCCTGCCTTCAGGTCATTGCTCTTCTGGGAGAGGGGCCTTTTACCCACCATGCAAAATGTTAGAGACCCTGCCCTCCAAGATGCCTTAAATAGCAGAAGCCAGGGCTACCACCCCAGCTCTCAGGGTAAGAGACAGCCTGGTTGTATCTGTCTCTTTCTCTCTCTCTCTCTCTCTTTTTTTTTTTTTTTTTTCATAATGGCAGAAATATGACCTAAGGGTCCTATCCTGTCCTATATATTTGAGGTGTTTCACTAGTAGTTGAGGCTGATTGGACAGGTTTGAGTCAAATTTACTTTGTTCCATTGTTAATTGAGAAACTATTTCAATAAAATTTTCTTAAGAAAAAAGGAAAAATGAGTACAAAAGACATATGGAGTACATATATAAACTACTGTGTCTAGCCAGGCCCAGGTCACACAACCTAGAGAGAAGACGCAATCTACCTGAATCACTAGGACTTCTCTGAAGGGAAAAAATGAGATTCTGATGCCAGAAGTGGAAGGAATGATTTAAAAAAAAAAAAAAGGTAAAATATAATCTAGATACATCAGTAGATATGTATTTCCCTGTGGTTTGAATCTGGTACAGACAATAAGAAAGGATGCAGCTCATAGTAGGGGCTGCTAGATTCTGCTGAGGAAAATGTGCTGTGGCAGTAGAGATTTTTAAGTTACATTTTAGAGTCCATATGTAAGTGACATCATGCATTATTTGTCTTTGTGTTATTTCACTTGGCATAGTGTCTTCCAATTTTATCCATGTTGTCTTAAACAGTTGGATTTTCTTCTTTTTTAAGATTGAGTAATGTTCCATTTTATATATGCATCATATTTTCTTTATTCATTAGTGTACTGATGGACACCTAGGCTGTTTCCATATCTTGACTCTTGTGAATAATGCTGCAATGAATATGGGAGTGTAGACATCTCTTCAAATAATGATGGTGTTTCCTTTGGAAGTGGTAGTGAGGAAGAGCTTATGACAAATCGACCATGTGTTAAAGATGTTGGAGGAAAGGTCATTTCAAGGTCATACATAGTTTAAAATCATGACATTCCAGTGAGCCTGTGTGCATGAAGACTTGCTTTTTTTTTTTTTTCTGAATTTGAATACACTGCAAAGAAGTGTTGCAAAATGTTTGATCAATATCAAATAAATAAATAAAAAGGATGGAAATACTTTGTCTTTTACTATGAAACTGGAGGAAAGGCAGGCCTTATAAGCAGCATGGGGATGAGGCCCACCAGAATTTTCTCTGATTATGGGGCTAATTTAGGAGAAGAAGGAGCAAGGCCAAGGAACAATTCTGAAAGCAAAATAAGACTGCTGAGTCTGCACCCAGTGTATGAGATTAAGTTTTAATGGCGTATGATGAAGTGGCCGTGACACAGCTGGCAGAGCTGGTTGAGTTGCTGAAAATGGCTCTTGAAGCTACAGGAGTTGGACAGTAGACACAGAAAAAGAATAAGGTGAATCCAAAAGAGTGGAAGGACAAAATTAATAAAGAGCAAAGACAAAATAGAGAAGAAAACTGGTAAACTTGACAATACTGAAAGCGTGTTCTTTAGAAAGACTAGTAAAATAAGCAATATTTTGTAAATGCGATAGGGATGGGACTAGCTGTACAGCAGTATTTTTTTAATTACAAAAGAATACTATGCTAACTTTATACCAATACACTTGAAAAGCTGGACAAACTAGATGATAATGAATAAGTTATATGCATCCAATATTGACTCATATTTTGAGTAGAAAATATAAGTAGCTTTATGAGGTTAAAAAATATAATCAACGATCTACACTTAAGAAAGATATCAGTTGTTTTCCACTTTATTAAACAAAGCTAAGAGTCTCAAGACAAAAATCAGATTTAGAAATTTACCCTAAAATTAACCAGAAGCACATTTCTTTTACGATATCAGGTCATAATGAATATTAGCAGATAGATTCCACCACCACATTTTTTTAAAAAGTTATAATGATCAAGAGGCATTTATCACCGTAAAGCAGATCTTTTTTAAGGGAAGATAAAGTTGGAATGAGGAGAGAAATGTGCATATCCAATATCAAAGCACACTTCAAAGTTTCAGTGGTTTAAAAAAAATCTACTAAACTATAATAGTACATCAATATATTGTTAAACTTGTATAGGAACCCATGTATATATAAGAAATACAATACAAGGTAAATAAAGTACAGACTGTCCTTATTGTAGAACTACAAAAATGGTCATACAAATTACACTGTGCAAAGTTGATCTTAATGACCAATGCGGAAAATATTATTGTTCCTTGATCTTAAAATCTTGCTGAGAAAACACTAGAAACTTGTTGGTTGTAGATATATATATAGACATTAAAAGAGTGACTTTACTGTACACATGAAACTACCACAATGTTGTTAATCAATTGTACTCCAATATAAAATAACAAGTTAAAAAATGTTTTTAATACTAAATGTAGAGCTTGATTTATATAATTGTTTTAGATGACAATTGCAAGTCATTATATAATAATGCTAACATATTTAGGTATTACAGTGTTTATTTTACTTAAAGATACATTCGTTTAAGCTTTCAAAATATAGTAAACCTTATTCTTAGTTAAGAGACTGCAACCTAAAACATTAGAAATACTGAGAATTAGCATGTTTTATTCTATTGTCAAAAAAACTTACACGACTTCTAGTTTTGAGCCCAACATGAAAGGAGCTTGGAAGTTGCCACTCTGTACTAACAAGTAAATATCTGAACAAACTGAAAAATCAACAATTCTTAGATACATTAGAGAAGTAAGGTCACAGGAAAAATCACCATGCCCAAAACTGGAGAGGCAGACACAGAATATAATAGCTTACTGGAAGAGAAATGCAAGAGCAGAAATCACTGTGGAAACCAATACTGAGGTAGGAAAAACTGAACTGTATTTGATGTATTTGCCAAAGGCTCAGTGTGCAAATGTCTATATGATAAAAATTCCAGGGAGGCCTCTATACTTTGGTGAATTTTGTCTCTTGAGCTCTGCCAGGCGTCACTACTGGGTGAAGAAGGTCAGAGTAAATTCCTCTTCTGGCTGAGGAGGGAAACAGAAACAATTTTGAAATACACCAGAAAATTCTACTATTCATAATAAGGCCTGCCCTCAGTCAATTCAGTTCACTCACTCAGTCGTGTCCGACTCTTTGTGACCCCATGGACTGTAGCATGCCAGGCCTCCCTGTCCATCACCAACTCCTGGAGTTTACTCAAACTCATGTCCATTGAGGCACTGAAGCTCTCCAACCATCTCATCCTCTGCTGTCCCCTTCTCCTCCCACCTTCAATCATTCCCAGCATCAGGATCTTTTCCAATGAGTCAGTTCTTCCTATCAGATGGCCAAAGTAGTACAGTTTCAGCTTCAGCGTCAGTCCTTCCAGTGAATATTCAGGACTAATTTTCTTTAGAATGGACTGGTTGGATCTCCCTGCAGTTCAAGCGACCCTCAAGAATCTTCTCCAACGCCACAGTTTAAAAGCATCAATTCTTCAGTGCTCAGCTTTCTTTATAATCCAACTCTCACATCCATACGTGACTACTGGAATAACCATAGCTTGGACGAGATGAACCTTTGTTGGCAAAATAGTGTCTCTGCTTTTTAATAAGCTGCCTAGGTTGGTCATAACTTTTATTCCAAGGAATAAGCGTCTTTTAATTTCATGGCTGCAGTCACCATCTGCAGTGATTTTGGAGCCCCCCAAAATAAAGTCTGTCACTGTTTCCACTGTTTCCCCATCTATTTGCCATGATCTTAGATTTATGAATGTTGAACTTTAAGCCAACTCTTTCACGCTGCTCTTTCACTTTCATCAAGAGACTCTTTAGTTCTTCTTCACTTTCTGGCATACGGGTGCTATCATCTGCATATCTGAGGTTATTGGTATTTCTTCCAGCAATCTTGATTCCAGCTTGTGATTCATCCAGTCCAGTGTTTCTCATGTTGTACTCTGCATATAAGTTAAATTAACAGGGTGACAATATACAGCCTTGACGTACTCCTTTCCCAATTTGGAACCAGTCTGTTGTTCCATGTCCAGTTCTAACTGTTGCTTCTTGACCTGCATACAGATGTCACAGGAAGCAGGTCAGAAGTTCTGGTATTCCCATCTCTTGAGGAATTTTCCAGTTTGTTGTGATCTACAAAGTCAAAGGCTTTGGCATAGTCAACAAAACAGAAATAGACATTTTTCTGGAACTCTCTTGCTTTTTTGATGATCCAAAGGATATTGGCAATTTGATCTCTGGTTCCTCTGCCTTTTCCATATCCAGCTTGAACCTCTGGAAGTTCACAGTTCATGTACTGTTGAAGCCTGGCTTGAAGAATTTTGAATATTACTTGGCTGGCATGTGAGATGAGTGCAATTGTGCTTTAGTTTGAGCATTCTTTGGCAATGCCTTTCTTAGGGACTGGAATGAAAACTGACCTTTTCCTGTCCTGTGGCTACTGCTGAGTATTCCAGATTTGCTGGCATATTGAATGCAGCACTTTCACAACATCATCTCTTAGGATTCAAAATAGCTCAACTGGAATTCCATCACTTCCACTAACTTTGTTGGGGTCATGCTTCTTAAGGCCCACTTGACTTCACATTCAAGATGTCTGGCTCTAGGTGAATGACCACATCATCTTGATTATCTGGGTCATGAAGATCTTTTTTGTATAGTTCTGTGTATTCTTGCCACCTCTTAATATCTTCTGCTTCTGTTAATATCTTCTATTTCTGTCATTTATTGTGCCCATCTTGGCATGAAATGTGTTCCCTTGTCATCTCTAATTTTCTTGAAGAGATCTCTAGTCTTTCCCATTCTGTTGTTTTCCTCTATTTCTTTGCACTGATTGCTGAGGAAGGCTTTCTTATCTCTCCTTGCTATTCTTTGGAAGCCTGCATTCAGATGGGTGTATCTTTCCTTGTCTCCTTTTCCTTTTACTTCTTTTCATAGCTGTCTGTGAGGCCTTCATAGACAACCATTTTGCCTTTTGCATTTCTTTTCGTGTTGATGGTCTTGATCACTGCCTTTTGTACAATGTCACAGACCTCCATCCATAGTTCTTCAGGGACTGTCTATCAGGTCTAATCCCTTGAATCTGTCTGTCACTTCTACTGTATAATTGTAAGGAATTTTATTCAGGTCACATCTGAATGGTCTAGCGGTTTTTCCATTCAGTTCAGTTCAGTCACCCAGTCGTGTCCGACTCTTTGCGACCCCGTGAATCACAGCACGCCAGGCCTCCCTGTCCATCACCAACTCCCAGAGTTCACTCAGACTCACGTCCATCGAGTCCGTGATGCCATCCAGCCATCTCATCCTCGGTTGTCTCCTTCTCCTCCTGCCCCCAATCCCTCCCAGCATCAGAGTCTTTTCCGGTGAGTCAATTCTTAGCATGAGGTAGCCAAAGTACTGGAGTTTCAGCTTTAGCATCATTCTTTCTAAGGAAATCCCAAGGTTGATCTCCTTTAGAATGGACTGGTTGGATCTCCTTGCAGTCCAAGGGACTCTCAAGAGTCTTCTCCAACACCACAGTTCAAAAGCATCAATTCTTCGGCACTCAGCCTTCTTCACAGTTCAATTCTTACATCCATACATGACCACAGGAAAAACCGTAGCCTTGACTAGACGGGCCTTAGTCGGCAAAGTAATGTCTCTGCTTTTGAATATACTATCTAGGTTGGTCATAACTTTTCTTCCAAGGAGTCAGCATCTTTTAATTTCATGGCTGCAGTCACCATCTGCAGTGATTTTGGAGCCCCCAAAAATAAAGTCTGACACTTTCCACTGTTTCCCCATCTATTTCCCATGAAGTAATGGGACCAGATACCATGATCTCCGTACTTTATCAATTTCAGTCTGTATTTGGCAATAAGGAGTTCATGATCTGTGCCAGAGTCAGCTCCTGGTCTTGTTTATGCTGGCTATATAGAGTTTCTCCATCTTTGGCTGCAAAGAATATAATCAGTCTGATTTCGGTATCAACCATCTGGTGAAGTCCATGGGTAGAGTCTTCTCTTGTGTTGTTGGAAGACGGTGTTTGCTCTGACCAGTGCATTCTCTTGGCAAAACTCTGTAGCCTTTGGCCTGCTTCATTCTGTACTCCAAGGCCAAATTAGCCTGTTACTCCAGGTATTTCTTGACTTCCTACTTTTGCATCCCAGTCCCCGATAATGAAGAGGACATCTCTTTTGGTTGTTCTAGAAGGTCTTGTAGGTCTTCATAGAACCATTCAATCTCAGCTTCTTCAGCATTATTGGTCAGGGCATAGACTTGGATTATTTTTATATTGAATAGTTTGCCTTGGAAACAACAGAGATCACTCTTTCATTTTTGAGATTGCATCTAAATACTGCATTTCAGACTTTTTTGATGACTATGATGACTCCTCCATTTCTTCTAAGGGATTTCTGACCACAGCAGTAGATATAATGGTCATCTGAGTTAAATTCACCCATTCCAGTCCATTTTAGTTTGCTGATTCCTAGAATGTCGATGTTCCCTCTTGCCATCACCTGTTTGATCACTTCCAGTTTGCCTTGATTTGTGGACCTAACATTCCAGGTTCCTATGCAGTACTGCTCTTCACAGCATCAGACTTTACTTCCATCACTTAGTAAGTCCTGCCCTCAGGAGGGACTGTTTTACCAGAGGTCCAATCTATTGGGTTTTGTTGGGTTTTGAGACTGACTGACCTGAAGGAAGGGAAATACCCTACCCTACCCACTTAAAGTGAGAGAAAATGTTGAGTGGCACTTCCCAAATTCAGTGCTGAGGAACACATGCTCATTATAAGACTAAGACCTAATCATAAGACTATAGATGCTTCTGCAGCCCCACATCACTGAAGATCTGTTTGCTGCAGTTAATTCCACCAGTATACTGTGTCTGGCGTTTCAAGGAGAAAACTGAATCGTATGAAATGCTTGGTTAAAACCACAAGTGGCAGAAAAAGAATGGAATATAAAAATAGGAACAAAGAACAATGGCAATAAATGTGAAACAGGATCAGATATGATAGATATTAATCTAATGATATCAATAATCATTTTAAATACCAATGATTATACCAATTAAAAGATTGTCACAGAGCATCTAAAAACAAGATCCATTTATAAGAAATCTACTTTAAATCTTCATATAAAGACACACATAACTTAGAAGCAAAGGGTTGTGGAAAGGGATATCATACTAATTCACAGACGTTTGAGAAGCCGTATGAGTTTCAGTCAAAGCAGATTTGAGGGCACGGAAAATTACCAGGCACGAAGAAGGCTTTCCATAATGATAAAGGGGTCAGTTCTCCAAGAAGCCATAACAATTCTTGATGTGTATGTGCCTGACAAGAAAGCATCAAATTAGTGAGACAAAAACAGAACTGCAAGGAGAAAGAAAGATGCCCAGCATCATAGTTGGATATTTATACACCCCTCTATCCTAAATGGAGAGATCCAGCAGGCAGAAAATCAGCACAGACATAACTGAACTCAACAACACCATTGACAAAATGGATGTAATAAACGTCTACAGACTGCTTCATCCAACAACAGCAGAATGCACATTGTCTCAAGCTCACATGGCATATACACCAAGAGGGACCACATTCTGGGACATAAAGCATGCTCTAACAAATTAAAATAGCAGAAATCATATGAAGTCTATTCTATTCTCAGACCATGATAGAAGTAACTTGAAATCAATAGTAAAAAGAGAGGTGGAAAATTCCCAAATACCTAGAAATGAAGCTGTTCAGGTATCAACATTCCATGGGTCTTGCCCTCTGTATGTGAACATGCACAATGACCCAGCACCCAGAGACTTTGAAAGATGGGGCCTGATTGTTCTCTAATTGTGATATACATTTATCATTACTGTGGTGGTTTGTGAACTTGATAACAGCTGTGAAGTTTGGCACTTCCTCACTGTTAATACATGCTGGTATCTGAAATTTGTTCTGTTGGGGGGACAGGCATTATTTAATTAAATAATGGTAACTGAAATTCATGCACGAGCAAACTGTTCAGAGTGAGGACTGCCTGTATAGCATACATTGAGTAATGTTCCATGGTAAGAAATAAATACCTAGAGGCCTATAGGATGAGAATTCATATCTTGTTATGTGGAAGTCTTTCTCTAAGCGGAATGTGAAACTGAGATATAAAGAAAAAGAGAGTTGCTTTGACTTCATAAAAATGAAAGAATTCTGCATAGCAAAAGGCAACCCAAATAGAGTTGAAGATAACTGGCCAACTTGGACACATAAACATGTGACAATGTCTTTGGCCAACAATTCCTTTTCTTCACAATAGAATGAGGGAGGAAATCTCAGTGAGCCAAACCTCATGAATCGATAGATGAGAGGTTAGACTAAATTTCTCATATGGTGTGGATTTAATTTTATGGAATGCAAAGTATCTTCCAGTAGGAAATATGGAGTATTACCAGTTCAGTTCAGTCGCTCAGTTGTGTCCCCTCTTTGCGACCCCATGAATCGCAGCACGCCAGGAGTATTACCAGTCTTATCCAAATCCTTAGCAATGGACACAGGTAAACCTTGAATAACTGTGATGGCTGAGTTTCTTTTCTGTTCTACAAGAGAGAGAGAACAATTAGCAGAATGTGTGTTTCTCCAGGGCAGAATTCTAGTATTGTCTCTGGACCACTGAGCTTTGCAAACAATCGAAATGCACAGTCTCTGGCAAATCACTCTTAAACAATCCAAAGGGAGAGAAACGGAAAGGCTGATGAACTTGCTAGTCACCGTTGTGGTCCTGAGTCCTGAAAACAGTGATGATGGGGAGTATGTGATGTCACACGTGTGAAACTTACAGGGCATGGAGATTGAGATGTACAGGGTGTAGATTCCAGTGAAGTTGAGTAGGGAAGAATGCCTCTCAGAACCCACCTCAGCTGAATTACTTATGGTCTCAACTGGGAAATGTTGATTAAGAAATGAGAGGATACAGGCAGGAGCAACTCCTGAAATAGTGCCTAAATAACTCAAATATTCCTAAGGAATCCTGCGGACAACTGTGTTAGAGAGGAGCTGACAAATGGAATATAATAAGCACAGAGATCATGCCCTTGTCAGCTAGCGCATGGAGAGCATTACTGATCCTCAGCAAATCCTTACTGATCCGCAGAAAAATGTACTGTGACTGGGTCTAAAACCTGACTGGAATTTTCCATAGATGTGTGATATTGGAGATGCGTTTGCAGCTGCACTTGCCAAATCACCTTTTCAAAGCACAGTAGGTCATGGCCAAAGGAGCAAGGGCTGCTCTGCGTGCTCTCAGGCAGAAAAGGATTTTAGAAATGCCAAGTTCTCTTCCAGAAAGGAAGGGGTTAGCAGATTATGAATTAGTGATTAGTACAAGTGTCTGTGATCCCTCAACTAATTTCCATCTTGAAGCTGGGATATAAAGACTCAGGTGCTGGGTGGTGAGCCACAATCTCTCGGAATAGGTGCTTAATCAAGACTAGATGGGCTGAATTTGGGTCTCGGCATCTGGTACCAGCTCTTTTTCCAGCAGGATGCCTTTAGACATGTCCCTGACACCTTTGCATCTATAGCTTTTTGTTGTTGTTTGGTTGTTTAAATATATAAACTGGTGATAACACTACTTGGTGGCATATTCTATTTAAAAAAAAAAAGCAACCTTTCATTACTCAATGCAAATCAAACAGTAAATGCGTTCTCTTAGTAAACCTGCTTAACAATTTTCTGGACTCTTCTGCTCTGGGCCAGATTCAGAAATACACAAGTGAAAGAGGAGACAGTACATCATGTTTTATTCAATTGGGTCTTGATACCTATGTGTGACTCTTAACCAAGGAGTATGCAGTAGCTAAGGACACAGATTGAAATTGTTTAGAGTGTGTCCTAAACTCTGACTGCCAGGATTTAAATCTTAACTCTGGAAATTGTAAAACCTGGGAAAAATTGCTTCCCTAAACTTCATTTCCTGCATCTGAGAAAAATCACAGTATCTACCTTGTTGTAGACTGAATAATACCCTTGTCCCTGAATGTCCACATTCTAATGCCCAGAACCTGTGAATGTCACATTAAATGACAGAAGGGATTTTGCTAATGGAATTAAATGAAGGTTATTGACGGGAAGATTATCCTGGGCTACCTGGATGGGCCCGAAGTCATCACTGGTGTTCTCATGAGAGAGAGGCAGAGGGAGATTTGACTCCAAAGAGAAAGTGATGATGAAGCTGGGTTTGGATTGATGCAGCCCGAAACCAAGGAATGCTGACAAGGAAACAGATTCTATCTTAGAGCCTCTGGAGGGGACATGAATGATCCTACCAACTCCTGATTTCAGTTCAGTGAAACTGGTTTTGGACTGCTGTCTTCCAGAACCATGAGAAAATGTGTTTTGTTTTAAGCCACCAAGTTTGTAGTAATATTACAGCAGCCATAGCAAACAAATGTGTGCCTCTTAAGAACTATTACCCCAGTTAAAATGTGTGACTGGAGGCACACTTAGTGGCATATGTGCGTGCAGCAGGTATGCCATCATAAGCCATTCTTAACAACCTGAATCCTTGGATTTGCAGGATCATCAAATCCAGTAGTGTGGTTGCCATTTATCTCCTTGTTCATCCTGGTAACATGTCTAGACAGCTAGTAGAGAGAGCTCGGTCCTTCTCCACAGGTCCTCTCACCTCTATTAATTAGAAAGAAAGTCAAAGTTGCTCGGCCATGTCCAACTCTTTGTGATCCCATGGACTGTACCCCCCGAGGCACCTCTGTCCATGGGGATCCTCCAGGCAAGAATACTGAAGTGGGTTGCCATGCCTTGCTCCAGGGGCATCTTCCCAACCAAGGGATCGAACCCAGGTATCCTACATTGCAGATGGATTATTTACCAACTAAGCCACCAGGGAAGCCCATGAGTACTGGGGTGGGTAGTCTGGCTCCTTTCTTCAGGGGATCTTTCTAACCCAGGAATCGAACTGGGGTCTCCTGCATTGCAGTCAGTTTGTTTACCAACTGAGCTACCCAGGAAGCCCTAATTAGAGGGAAGAGGTCACTTAAGATGTTACTTAAGTCACCTTATTCTTTTCCTTTCCTTCATGACTCTTCATCCAACTGGTCTTTATAAATTTTAAAGAAAACAAAGTCATTTCTCAATGGATTCAGATACTACCCCAAATTAATATTCCCAGTAAGTTCTTGTTTTTAGTTCCAGAACCTCATCACCAGAAATTCCTGAGCCTAAATCCCCCCTAGCTTCTGGGATCACTCATTTTTCTCATTTCTACCTTTTCCTTTCAGTTGAGCCTTGTCATTTTAGTCCCTTCTTTAAACACAACTCATAATCAGGTGACATGGCCAAGTGATGAATATATAGATGGTTTGGTTTTAATCCTGGGTTTTTTGCCATCTACTTACTATATGACATTGGACAGGCTCTTTAACCTCTCTGAGCCTCAGTTTCAAAACAATAAATAATATTATAATAATACTAAAGATAGTAAAATAATAAAATAGTATAATAATACTAAAATACAAAAAAAAAGTATTATAAATAATACGTACCCAAGATTGCAATTGTGAGGATTAAATTAGTTTAATATTTGCTAAGCACTTAAAATAGTACTTGTTACAGTGTAAGCACTGTAATTGTGCTTGGTAATAATAATAAATGCATTTCCAAGCACATAACTTACTCAACTTTCTGTCATAACTTTGAGGTATGTATTTGATGAAATCAATAAAATCATTCTGTTTCAAGGGGAACAGAAAAATATTTTTGAACAATTGTCCATGTGGCTATTTCACCACGTTTAGTGTTTCCAAATTTCTGTACAACAGCCTGGGCTAGTCCAGTAGCAAATTAGAAACAGAGCTTATGTTCTGCACCTTTTACCTCACTGTCCCCCACCGCCCCACCCCCCACACAAATCCCCATCTCTTTGGACATAAACTTCCATTTGTCCTCCATCTTCTGTACACCTACTTCTAAGAAAGGGTCTGGGTCCATCCATGTCATTACAAAGTAGCACTGACATATAAACACTATCATGTGTAAAATAGCAAGCTAGTGGGAAGCTGCTGTATAACACGGAGAGCCCAACCTGGTGCTGTCCGATGACCTAGAGGGGTGTGACGGGAGGGCCGAGGTAGGCTCAATTTTATATACATATATAAAATTATGACTGATTTGCTTTGTTGTATGGCATAAACCAACACAACATTGTAAAACAATTATCTGCCAATTTGAAAAACAAAGGTGTATGATCTCCAGCTTAGTGTGAATTTAAGACAAAGGTACCATTTACATCAGAGAGACAGCTTTTCAAGACTGGCTTTGTTTTTCAAGTTTGTTTTGTTTTCCTGTCTCTCCCAGCCTTCCAACCATGAACAAATACAGGAGATCCATATTATGGCTCAAGACTTAGCACCTGTGCCATTCTCTGAGCCTGAAACGGGCATCTGGGCAACACTCCTGTCCTGGGACTGCTGAGAGGACCACGCCTAGCTCTGTCTCAGGCAAAGGATGAACTGCTGCTCAGGCAGCCCATTGCATCCCATCACCCTGGGTACACGGCAGTGACTGGTTCAGGGAGGGCCTGGGTGGGCTCCTCACAGTCAAGGGCTGTTTCTGGATCTCTAAGAAGGAAATATTTAGCGCAAGGAAGACATGCATCCTTGAGTCTGAAATTCTCAAATCTTCCACAAGCCACCTTCTAATTCTTAAGAGATATATGCAGGGGAAATGCCCTGCTTAGTAATAACTAGAGTTTTAGCCTGAAGTCCCACGCAAAATGTCTAATCTTAAGAAATAGAAGAGGCCCTAGGTGAGATCTCACTTGTGGCCTAGACCAGTATTGGGCAAAATATAGAATAAGGACTACCTGGCTCATAATTACCTGAAGTACTGTTGAAATCCAGACTGTTAACTCTTCCACAAAGCAAGGAAATTAAGAGTGGTGGGGCCAGAATTATGCAGTTTTCATGATTAGTAACTAGTCATTATTCCCAGTCTAACCTGAAAGCAATTTGGTCTCTTTTCTTTCAGGATCTTATCCTTACTTTGGTCTTACAGCTTCCAAACTGAGGAGGAGGAGGGACAAGTGTTCTGAAAAAGGAGGGGATCCAGGCAAGGAAACAGTGTTCAGTTTGAACATTTAAAAAATAGTTTATTCTGGGGAAATGGTGCAAGGAGAAGAAAAGAAGGTGGGTCAAATTTTAGGAAAAGTAATGAAATTTAGTGAGCAAATAGCAGTTGAAGGGAAAAGCAAACTGAAATACAGCATCAGTTTAAACAGTTGATGTTACAGACAGAAGTAGGAACATCATGCCTACGGAGAGGAAAATACAGTTCTCCCATACTGTTGTTCCCAGGACTGAGCAGAACTTGGTTCATTTAACTTACTGGTTTTCAACCCATAGCATCCACCTGTAAATAAAACACAGGACACTGTGTTGTGATTGCATAACAAATTGTAAATATTAATCATCACAGGTCCAAAAAGCAAACATGCTATTGACAAAAGGTGAGTTGTACAAGGGGAAAGACAGAACTGGGGGCACAAGCAGTCACAGGCATAAAGAAAAGGACGGGATTAGAGTGAAAGGGAATCCTGTAGCTATGTACTATAGCTAATATTTCCTGAGAGCTTCCGTGTGTTGGACATTGAAGGCTGCAAATGTGTTATTATTTGCATCCTCACGGGCAACTCCATGCAGTGGTGGTGAACATCCATTTCCTCATTGTACAGGTGAGGAAACAGAGGCCCAGGAAGGTTGAGTAAATTGCTCAGGATTGCAGAGCTAACAACCTGACGAACAAAGCTTCCAAGCCAAGTGGTCCATCTCCAGAACCAAGGCTTTTAGCCACTGTGCTACCACTTCTCCCTTCGGTAAAAGCCAGCAAAAATCGCATGGCATTACGGAAGAGAAGCGGCGTAAATAATGAAATGAATACGATGTATTGAAAGGAAGAGGGATGAGAAGTAGTGAGGGTAGGGGTTTATCTTCCTGCCTCATGTTAGGGTGCTAAAATCGATCTACAATGGATACAGCAGATGAACACAACGTTTAGAATTATGGGGGTAACATTCATGTGGCCAAAAACTGTCTCTGGAGAGGGGAACTGGGGTTAGAAAAGTTGAATTTCTGTATTTGAAATGCTATCATGTCCACATGTTATTTTCATAAAAATATTTCTATTTGTTTAGAAATAGCTTCAACGGTGTAAATGCATTAAAACGTGAAATTCAAAGTCATCTTTACATCTCATACATTTGTTAAGTGCTTGGCTTATTAGAATTGTTCTTTTCAGCTTTGAAGGTTTTTTTTTTTTTTAATGAAAAGCAGTATAAATTTTAAAATTTAAAAATTGTTCCTGGTAATATTGCCAGCAAGGCCGAGAGAAGGTGTGGAACTATTACAAGCAAACTGGATTTCAGCCCTGCTTCTGGGAGGCCGTCCTGACAACAAAGGGAAGGAGAGTCTCTAAAGTCAGGGAGCAGAAGCTTTGATCCTCTGGAGTTGTAACAAACAACTTAGAGTAAATGAACCAGGCGGCAGGGTGCCGGGAGGAGGCTGTCGGGCTCTCTGTGATGGTGTTCTTTGTTTTTGTGGGACTAATCTCAGAAATATTGCATTAGGCTCAGTGCTGTGCATTTTTAGGCTGGAGTTACCATATGTTTCCATCTGTATACTTCATGAACGCAAGCACTTTTATGCTTCCTTTAAAATGGGAATCTCCTATTTGAATTGCCTGGTGAAGACCTTTGAAGTGATTCATTAAGTATACATATGCGTGCTCTATCTCCATCTATGTATCTGTCAATCATCCTTTCCCTACTCACCTACCTGTATTAGTCTGCTCAGGCTGCTATAACAATATAGCATAGACTAGGGGGCTTAAACAACAGACGTTTCACACTCCTGGGAAGTCTAAGATCAAGGCAGATCTGCTTCCAGGTGAGTCCTTCATTTTTGGCTTGTAGATGGCCATCTTCTGCTGTGTCCTCCTCACATGGTGGAGAGAGAAAGCTCTAGTGTTTTTTTCTGTTTCTTATAAGAGCTAATCCCAGCTCTACCTTCATGGCCTCTGCTAAACCTAGTTACCTCCTAAAAACTCCGTTTCCTAATTGCATCACACATAAGGGGATAGAGCTTCAGTATATGAATCTGTGGAGGGGGACAAAAGAATTCAGTCTTAACTCTCTATATCTGTTTCTATCTGTCTTTCTGTGTAGAATAATAATAGTGGCTTATAATTCATTTCCCTGTGTTATTTTATCCTTCTCAAACTCGTGTGAGGTAAATTGGCCATAGGAAAATCACTGATTTCACTGAAACACTTGAAGGTTGAATTAACTTTGGGATCACACAATCAGTAAATGATGATGCCACAGTTCAGTCCACTTCTTCTCCATCCTCCTTTCCTTCTCCCTTCACTTTCTGACTCTATTCCAGCCACATTATTTACTAGCTTTTCCCTGAGGACACTGGTATCCTTCTGGGCCTTGGAGAGGTTATTCCCATTATCTGGAAGTCTTCTTCCTCGTATATCTGATTCAGGTGCCTCCCTCTACACTGTTCACATTGAGCCTTCCCAGTAAGCCTTCTCCTGTCTACTGTTTAACTTGAAAACCTTGTTTCTCTGCCCACAAGGTCAATTTCCCATATACTGCTTAATCTCTATTGCGTTTGTTACTAGGCTTCCCTGGTGAGTCAGTCAGTAAAGAATCCACCTGTAATGCAGGAGACCTAGTCCGATATCTGGGTCAGGAAGAGCCCCTGCAGAAGGAAATGGCAACCCATTCCAGTATTCTTGCCTGGGAAATCCTGTGGACAGAGGAGCCTACAGGTGGGCTACAGTCCCTGGGGTTGCAAAGAATCTGACAAAACTTAGTGCCTAAACCACAACAACAACTTGTCAGATAATTTACATTGATTTCTGTTCTCCCCTCTGACTAAAAGATAGGCTACACAGAGTCAGGAATTTTGCTTTCATTGAACCTAATAGAGGCCCAGCAGAACTCTAGGGTCTGCAAGAACTGGACACAGTTGTAACTCTTCTGTTTGGTATTTTAGCAGCCTATCTCAGAGCCAAGCCAGTTATTGAAGAGAATCTTTTCTGATACTTTAAGCAGTATGATAAACTTGAAATAAACTTAAACTTTCAACAATTACAGAGCAGGCATGGATTCTTCCTTTGTTTCGCCAGACACATGAACCTGGATCCAAAATCCATCCTCTCCGCGTGAAGTGGGAATGCACAAAGATGACTGGCCTAAGTCTCAGCTGGATAAAAAAGATGCACAAAAGAGACATTTAAACATTTTCAAAAACTAAAACCATAAAGTGTGTTTCCTCTTCACACATCAGGGATTATCTAGCCTTTAGTGTGGTTCGAGTAGTGTGGGGTGGTAGGGGTTGGGGAGAGAGAGATGTATAGAGAAGTAAGGATGAGTTGCCCTGTCTCTGCCTCCTCTGGACCTTAGTTCTTCCTGGACTGTCACTCCTTACACTCAAAGCAGATTTCAGGAGTCAGCACACATGGTCATGATGTGTGCCTCACTCCACAACCCAGTCACTGGGACCCAGAAAATTTTGCAACCTCAAGTCTCCCTCAACACATCATGACTCATATATATCAATGAGTAAAGACACATAAACTGTAGTAGATTAATAAGAATAAGTTTTTATATATATATAAATTACATATATACATATTTGTACATGAATCTGGGAAAGATGAGAGCCCATTGAGGCAAATGGCTAGGGGGAGAGGAAGCAGCTAAAGATAGCAGTGGGCACTCTGCCAGTTCCAAGTGTAGGGAAAATAGCCAGAAGTTTGGGTTGGCCAAGTTTACAGTCAAACCAGGGATGTCACAGTGGATGATACATGCAGGTTATTTTCCATCCTCCAAGTGCAACTTCTCAAGTCTGGTATGTACTTTTGCACTGGGCTCATGTGTTTCTCACCTTGCAGCACACTTACACCGACATTCCTCACCCATGCACATACACCACACACGTACTCCTGCACACCGCTGAGAGTGTGGTCCTTTGGCTCGTGGTAGGAAGGAAACAGGTTAACAGTTTCACTTAAGTGGGTAGAGTCGTTTTCCAGCAAAGCCCGTTCATCGTTGCACAGGATCTGCAGAACAAGATATGCTCTTTATTTGTTGATTTACTTCAGAGAAGAAAGAAGTTCACTAATGCTCCAGTGAAATCCCAGGCAGGTGATGAAAGTACCAGACCCAGAGCACAGACGCAGCTTCCCTGACCAGGAGCCACTAAACACAACACTGTGCTCCTCCAAAGTCAGAGGGGTGCCCTGAGTTGGGGTCCCAGGTGTTCTGAGCATAGAAGTTCCTCTCTAAATATATATGGTGCTATCCCCCGTCGTGCTGTGTGGGTTTGGGCTGGGGAGGCCTGGGCGCTTTGTGTGAGTGGAACACCAGAAGTGTACCCAGTCATAGCAGGTGTGGTGCTGTCCCCCAACACCCCCTCTGTGCTTTGCATATATGAGTTCCAAGTCCAATGGCAGGTGTTGACACTGGGGCCTCCCATCCTAGATGAAATGTTGCGCCTCCCATGTATTCCACCCATGGTGTATTGGCCAGGTGGGCCCCAGTTGTACTGATGGGAAGTGTGGATACCAGGTCCTCCAGTCCTGGGAATGATGTTGTTCCCTCCTATACCACCACCACTTGCATCTTGGACAGGTGGGTTCCAAGCCAGGGGTGGGTCTCACACTTGCAAATCCAATGGATGCATTGTTGCTCTGGTGGAAAGTGGAAATTGACTTGTCCCTTAACACAAATTTCTTCTCCATGGTGATGGGATTTGTAACTGTAGATTTTCTACACTCATGTGGGTCCTGGGTGCAGCGATGGGAAGTGGTCACACCCCGACCTCTAACCCTAAGGATGGTGGTGTCCCCTGCCATCACTCTACCACCTGGATTCAGCTCAGGTAGAACCCAGGCATTTGGCTTCAAGTTGAAAGCAGATATGTGCCCGGATGCTGGGATGGTGGCCTGCCCTTCCTACTGCAGCAGCCGTGCTGCAGTGAGATGACTCCCAGGTGGCCTGGCCCACAGTAGGAACACACGTGGTGCTGGGTGCCCCACACAGTTCTGTCCAAAAGTTAGGTGGGCCAGATGCTTCTGAATAATTGAGGCCTAGGGCATTCACACCAGCCTCAAAACTCCCACAAGCCTCCCATAGAGGCTGCAGGTCCCATCAACAGTGGGCCTGATACGGTACTACCAGACAGCAAGCTACTGTCTCCAGTACTGGGCACCAGGACCAGGCACTGTGGTATCCGCTCCAAAACCAGCAGTAGCAGACACATCCCTGGGGAAATACCTGAGTTGTAGACAAAGGCCGGCTGCATGTTGATGGTGCTGGTGGCAGACAGGGGATCTGGCAAGCCTGAATCCATTATGCTTCCTCTGGGTGTCTGGACTGCTGAAGAAGTTAGCTTTCTATCTTGTTCTAGGGCTAATGGGTTTCCCAGTGGAATAGACTTGGTAGGCTTCTTCCTACTGTTGGCCCCAGATGTGGGCTGAATGGTGAGTTCTGGGTCCAAGCTTCTGGGTTTCAGGCTTCACTTGAAACATGGGTGCCTCTGTTGACCAAATCCACAGGTAAATAAGTTGAGGCTTGGGTCCAGGCATTGCCACCACTGGGTGCTGTGTTCTCAGAACCAAGAACAGCCATGTGATATGGGTAATGGTTCTTCTTGGAGTCAGAGGTAGACTGAACAATAACAGTCTGAGGAGGAGGTGTTGTGTGCATAGCATCAGTGTCAAAGACTGGTTTGACATCTGTAGAGATGCTATCTGCTGGAGCATAGATAACTGCTGAAGCCATAGGTGGGGGGCTGGGAAAACCAGGAACTGAAGTCATAGGTGGGGGGCTGGGGGAAACAGGAGCTGAAGCCATAGATGAGAGGTTGGGGGAAACAGGAGCTGAAGCCATAGTTGGGGGGCTGGTTGAGGCAGGATTTGGGGATTGAGGGAAACAGCCAAAGCCCTGGGCGGGGGGGTGGGGGGTGGGAAGACAGGGCCCAAAGCCGTAGATGGGGGCCCAGGGGAGAAGCAGCCAGAACCCTAGATGGAGGGATGGGGAAGACACCGGCAGGAGTCCTTGATAGTGGGGCTGGGGAAGGGGGAGTAGTGTCTGTGTCAGTGATGCCCGAATCTGAAGGAGGGCACACTTGCAGATGGCATGACTGGGGTGGCAAGAGAGGCTGCAGCAGAAGTGAGGGGCTGCTCAGTTAGAATGGGGAGTGGTGGGAGGGGGAGAATCTACACACATGGGTGTTGGGGATCAATTTTGGTTGGAGGGTGGCTGGGAGGAGAGGGTTAGGGCGCTCAGAGGTATGGAGAGGTCAGAAACAGAAGGTGGTGTTGCTCCGAGTGAACACTGAATGCCTTTATCCTCCTTACGGGTAATTCCCACAGTGAGATTGGAAACTGGAGGAAGAAGAGAACCTGCAGCAACAGAATGAGAGATCACGGGGGCTGTGTTTCTTGCCTCCTGACCCATATAAGGTGTCGGGCAAGGTGGAAGGCCAGCCGGATTGGGGAATCTGGAGGACAGGTCGGCCAAGTGGGTGGTGGTAGGAGGGACCTGCAAAATGTGACTGACCGGGGAGCCTGTGGTCCCTGGGGCAGGCGGAGGGGCACTGCGGCGTCGCATGGCCTTCCTTGCGTCCTTCAGGATTTTGTTCCGCTGACGCTGCATGTTTTGTTTCAGGGTGCCCGAGGCTTTGGCGAGAGTCATGCCTGGAAGCTTCCGAGGCGGAGGAAGGTCACTGCGACCCCACGGCAGAGGCAGCGGTGGTGGCAGTGGCGGCAGCAGTGGCGGCAGGGGCAGAAACTGCGGCATGGGTGTCTTCCGCTTGAGGGGGTGCCTACTGCGGGCAGATCCCAGGGGAGAAGAGCTGCTCCGTGGGGTGTCTGAAGGTTGTTCACGCCGCAGCACCTTCCCAGCCATCAGCGACTCTGGGGAGCTGGGGGTGAGGTCTTCACCCCGCACTTCTATTGGCCTGTCGGGCAGCAGGTTGCAGCACGGACTTGGGGCAGAGAGCACCGTGGCCAGGGGGCCAGGCTGCGAGGGAGGCTGGCGGTCTCCAGCAGTGCCGTCTAAGCAGATGGCGGGGCTTTCGGAGGAAGAGTTCATCCGAGGCACCTGGGCTTCCTCATTGATGTTGCTTTCTGGGTGCACCGGAAGGCAGTTTGCAGGCTCAGGACTGCACTGGAGGGACGTGAGGACCCCGCTGGTCTCCTGGGGCCTGGGCGTCATTGTCATATCCCTGTTGCAGTATGGACTTATCTTCCCATTGTCCTCTCCTTCAGCCTCTGTGTGACCTTCCTCCTCTGTCATGCCTTCCCTGGGCTCTTCTTGGACCATCGCCTCACTCTCCTTTGCGCAAGGAAGCGGGAGGTGACTGGTTGGTACCGGCTTCCCAACCTCAACTACCTGGGCAGGTAGCTCAGGTAGTGAACGCAGGAGAGTAATTTTGCGCCCAGGTGGAGGAATTCTGATGGTTCTCGAAGGTCCGAACATCATGGAATTACGAGTGGACAAGACGGGCTTCTTCTTCCGTGAGTTCCTCAAGTTCACCAGGGGTACGATGCCCACAGGGGAGTACCCAGCCTGCTGGCTGGGGTACCGCCTTCTTGGCGCGATGTCAAAGCTGGATGATAAAGGCAGTTGATGCTGGTGCAGCCTGTGAACAGGGTGGAAAGCAGAAGCTGGAGCAGCGGGGTGGCCCCGGCCGGATGTGATGGCATCCCGAGAGGGCAAAACCAGCGAGCGACGGCCCGGCGGGTGCCAGCGGCAGAGCCTGGAAACAAGTTTACACAGGAAATTGCCCATATAGGACAGATTGTGCGCCAAACGCCCTGAGAATAGAGTGTGAAACTGGGAGAGCGTCTCCCTAGCTTCTGACTCCTCTCGTGGTCAAACACGCACTGGAGGGAGGACTCCTCAGCCGGGCGCTTGTGATGCGTCCATGGTATAGGCATCACAGAGAAACTGTGCTGCGCGCCTGCAGGTGGCAAAGGGTGGGGCACAGGGCGGGGCACAGGGCGGGGCACAGGCCGGGGCCCCAGCGCATGACCTCTCCTGAGCTCTCTAGCAGCCTAGACTTCCCACTGGGGGTGGCAGGTGTTTGGCACCAGATGGGCCACCATTCAGAGACTGCTCAGGACTGTGGCGGCCTTCTCCTCCAGAGGTCATCCTGTCTAGCACCTCATCGTGCAGCCACCTTGGTGCCTGCATTTGTGTCGGCCAGCCCTTCCCTGCCTGGGTCTCAGAGGCCTGTGCAAAGCTGAGTGCAGGAGCCGCCAACGCCATCGGAGGGCGTTCTGGCACCTATGGGGACCTTCCCAGCTTCACTGTGAAGCCTGGAGCCAGGAGCACCTTCTCCACTGCTGCTGCTCTGCCACCATCTCCAGCCAGCAGGGAACCCTTCCTGGCAGGTAAGGCTCTTTTCACTTCTTTTAGAAATTTGGTACAGCAGTTAAACTTTCGACTGTTCTTCAGGGTGTGCAGATGGTAATGGCTTAGCCAGGATTTGAACCAAGCCTGCTCTGGGCTGTGGTGCCTCCTTGTCATACATGCTTCATGTGTTGTTGTTCTTTTTTTGTACTCCTTGTGGCACTTAGCCCTAAGTGTCATACCTATAATGAGCCTATATCCTACCCTGTAGAAGGTTTTCTTTTGCTCAGTTCGTGAACTGATTGCCTACTGCACTGGGTTCTGATCTCAGAAGATGCAGGTTAGGGACCACCAGTTGTCAGCATAGCACCAGCGGAAGTTTTCCCTTTAGTCTAGTTTGAAGGATCCAGATATGTAAAGATCGTAGTCTAGATAAATCGTGGGCTTTCCTGAAAGAAATTTACCAGTGAATTATTCTGTATGGATTAGGAGCCAGTTTCTATGGATGGCCTTCCTGGAGTATGTTCAGTAAGGCAACTCATTCATGTCTAGAAAGCAAATACATCATTTATTGCAGCTTCATAGTGGAGCCCTGTGTCAGTTTAAAATAGTCAGCACAATTTGGTCACTGTGAGCATGTCAGCTTGGGCCAATCTTTACTACTGTGTATAATTCTAGAGATTCTTATGCCCAGGAGAGAAGACACACTCTTGGGTGTCTAGGACAAGGGAAAGATGTTATTATTCACAAGGTAGAAGCTTCAAAATAATAGGAAAGAACTTCAAAACCCTAGTCTAACATGGCTTGATTGAGTGTGAATCTTGTTTCTTTGGCTTACTTCATTGGAGTGTTTTCTTTCTCCTTGGCTGACATTGTGTGTTACACATCAGGCATGTGACATGTAGAGGTTTCAGAACCCAGAATTGTATTGATCAGTGAAACTTTATTTATATATTTTAGTTTAAAATCTATTTAAAATAACACTGGACATAATTCATATATTATACATTAGTTTTGCCCTCTGCTCTTCAGATTCTTTTTATAGTATGTCAGAGCAAATTTGGACTTCCATCCCCAATAAGATTTGAGATTGGAGGACACAAAAGTTTTTTCTCAGACCTAAATTATGTCTGAAAAAAGCGAGAAATATCATAAGCTCTACCTGACCTCTCTAGGAGCAGAAATGATTTACAGCCGTGGCATTTAACCATAATTCCTTGATCTCGTTTGAGAAGTTCAGTAAGGAACAATCTCTTGATTTTTGTTTCTTCCTTGCTTTCTTGTCTTGCTTACCAACAATCCATTGTAATCCATGAATTAATATGGCATCAGGCTGAATGTTCTCTGGAGCTCATTCAAGTAACTTTTTTCCCTAAAATAACTCTAATTTCCTTGTTTTTCAGCTCCTCGTCTTTCCTTGCCCTTTACTAAAACCAGAACTCACCAAAAGCTGACTGGCTTTGTGCAGACCCTTCTTAGGACACTCTTTCCTTAATTATTTTATTCATCACTCTGTTTCATTTTTTGCCTTCTAGAAATATGTTGAAATCTTTCTGTAGTAGATGACTTCCACAACATCTTGGCTTTCATTGGCTTATTAACTTGGATATTTCTACACTTTTATTTAAAAATGGTTTGAGAAGGAATAGAAAGTAAATATATTTCCTAGTCTGCCATCTTGAGCTGAAAATCCTGGTCAGTTTTAGCATCCAACCTTCCCATAGGAAAAAAAAAAACCAAAAAAGCCCTTGGCATTAATAGGTGTAACAACTCAAGATTTCAGCTTTTCTGGGGTAATCACTAAGGACTTAGTATGTGGTAATTTCTAATGCTGCTGCTGCTGCTGAGTTGCGTCAGTTGTGTACCAACTCTGTGCAACCCCATAGCCGGCAGCCCACCAGGTTCCTCCATCCCTGGGATTCTCCAGGCAAGAATACTGGAGTGGGTTGCCATTTCCTTCTTCAGTGCACGAAAGTGAAAAGTGAAAGTGAAGTCGCTCAGTCGTGTCTGACTCCTTGCGACCCCATGGACTGTAGCCCACCAAACTTCTCTGTCCATGGGATTTCCCAGACAAGAGTACAGAAGCAGGTTGCCATTGCCTTCTTCTAATTTCTAATGGGAAAATAATAACTATTTCATGGAATTTATTTGAGGATTACATTAGATAATGAACACACAAATGCTCTCTAAAGTTTAAAAGTCCATAAAAATGATTTTGCAATTGATTTGTTGCTACTTCAGTTTTCCTTGGCAGTGATTTATGACCTTGCTTGTGTGAGACGATGCTTTCTGATTTGTTGTTTTGAAAGTTAGATTATATTTTTCAACAGCTCAATGAAAATAACATCATTTCTGAAGGTTAAGGGTGAAGCCGTAAAGGTTTCTTGATACCTGTCACTTTACGATATTTTCAGCAGCTCATTCACTCATGTACTTCTCCTCCCTATTTTGTTGTGGACCTACTACCAGCCAGATACCTTACATCAGGTGTTGGAAAACATTTTCCGGATTTTTAAATATATATCTTAGACTTGTTGGGCCGTATACCGTTTCTGTAGCTTCTTCTCCTCCTCTTTCTTCAGCAGCCTTTCAAAATGTAAGGCTCAGTATTAGCTCACCCGTCATCAAAAGACGGGCTGAGCTCACAATGATTTGTGAGCAATTATCTGCCAGTCCCTGCTCTCCATTGTCACTGAGTAAGAGGTGCATTTTTTTAGTAAATCATGTCTTTGAGTCAACTCTTAGTCTTCCGGAGCTTGTCCTTACTCTCTTGCTGCTTCTAATCAACAGGGCATTCAGAGAGATCCTGTTAAAACATAAATCAGATTGTATTGCTCAGATCTCTTCAGTGGCTTACTGCAAGCAGAAAGCAAAGTCCTCACAGTGCCTCCATAGGTAGGCCTAGAAATCTGGGCCTCTGTTTCTTCCCTGACTTGTTCCTTCTCCTCTCTACTTTGCTTACTCTATTTCCCACAAACGGACATCCTTTCTGTTCCTTGAATACTCTAGGCACATTCTTGCCTCCTTCTCTTTCCATCTGACTGTTCTCTCTGCTGGTAATATTCATTCCCCAGATATGCACCTTGCTCCCTTCCACAACCACCTTAAATTCCTTGATAAATTTTATCTCCCCCATAAAGCCTTCATTTATTACTTAATTTCAAGTGGCAGGTACCTTCTATCAGCCATCTCCATCTCCCTACCATGCTTTCCATTTTTTCTCTAGCACTTACCTGATATACTAGTTATTCTATGCATCTATTTAATTTTTATTTACATATTGATATATTTTTATATTTGCTTGTATATTTTTGTCTGCCTCCTCAATTGAAGAGAGGGTATATTCATCTGTGTTGATTACTGCTGTGTCATCAACCTATAAAACATTCTGAAGAATGGTGCCTGAAATTTGATAAGGGATTAAGAAATTGGCCACATAACTAAATATGTACATAAATTAATGAACAAATCTCCAGGGCTTCTGGATGAGGTCTAATGAAAAGAGGAAGACGAATGATTGGGACAGGATACTACAAGAAGTAGAATTTGGAATACTCTGATAGCTATCCTAATAGAGAAGGTCTTGTTAATTTAGATAGTTTTAATGAGAGAGCTGGGAACTAGGGACACACAGCATCAAGATTTTTAGAATATATTGTGTAGAGTTCTTTTTAAGTGTGCACAGATATCACTGAAAATCCATGCATGTGTGCATGACTCTATTACTTTATTTAGTGTTTTACAAGAGCCTCTCAAGGACAGGGTTATAGTAAGTATCAGTATCTTTCCTTTATAATGAGCTTAATTTGTTCAAAATTATATCATAATTTTTTTGCAACTGTGAAACCAAACTAGCTTTTGAGTAGACACTCCCTAGAAACCTGTGCGGAGAAGGCAATGGCACCCCACTCCAGTACTCTTGCCTGGAAAATCCCATGGACGGAGGAGCCTGGTAGGCTGCAGTCCATGGGGTTACCAAGAGTCGGACACGACTGAGCGACTTCACTTTCACTCTTCACTTTCATGTATTGGAGAAGGAAATGGAAACCCACTCCAGTGTTCTTGCCTGGAGAATCCCAGGGACGGGGGAGCCTGGTGGGCTGCCGTCTATGGGGTCGCACAGAGTCGGACACGACTGAAGCAACTTGGCAGCAGTAGCAGCAGCAGAAACCTGTGACGTTAATAAAACCAACAAACATGTGTTCAGCTTCCAATGATAGACATACTACAGACTCAATTATGGGCCATCCATTTTAATGAGGGCAAGAAGTGATTTAACAAATACAGAGCAAAGAGGATGTTAAGTTTTGTCCTCTGTTAATATTAGCAATGGATAAAGTGGGCTCCAACATCTTCAAGATAGCTTGAGACCATCATCTCTGTGTCATGGCAGAGGGATGTTCAGCCAGGATATTGTTCTCTGTCACTCAGAAAAATACCCATAATGTATAATGATACTTACTGAGTCAGATATGAGACTTTTGGGTGGTTAGAAGTCCTTTAGCATGATTCTTTCAGATGCCTTAGCGACAAGATGAAGCTAGCCGCTTTGGACACTTTCAGCAATGAAGAGTTTGTTTGGATGTTAATTTTCATGCTGAATGAAATTCAGCTGAATGAATTTCGTGCTGAATTCACCCTACCTACTTGAAACTGCAGCACAGCACACACACTTCAGTTACCAGTTCAGTTCATTCCACAGAATTTTCATAAAACATAGTGTTCTATATACCTGGGATGTATCTCACTTCGTTTTAAGAATTTCCAGATAATTCTTCATACATAGTGTTACAATTCCAATCTTGCCAAGTCCTGCACCAGTTACATAGAACACAGCACATTTATTTCTCTGGTTGTTCAGATCCCAGTGAAAGAAGAATGGAATGGAATCAAAGAGATGAGATCAGAATTCTTGTCCCAGATTTACCATAAAATAATTGTGTTCTCAGGGAAATTATAGCTATTCTAGACCCCTTTCCTTTTTTTTATTTCAACAGAGTTGCATTCAGTTCAGTTCAGTTCAGTTGCTTCGTCGTGTCCGACTCTTTGCGACCCCATGAATCGCAGCACGCCAGGGCTCCCTGTCCATCACCATCTCCCGGAGTTCACTCAGACTCACGTCCATCGAGTCAGTGATGCCATCCAGCCATCTCATCCTCTGTCATCCCCTTCTCCTCCTACCCCCAATCCCTCCCAGCATCAGAGTCTTGTCCAATGAGTCAACTCTTCGCATGAGGTGGCCAAAGTACTGGAGTCTCAACAATAGCATCATTCCTTCCAAAGAAATGCCAGGGCTGATCTTCTTCAGAATGGACTGGTTGGATCTCCTTGCAGTCCAAGGGACTCTCAAGAGTCTCCTCCAGCACCACAGTTCAAAAGCATCAGTTCTTTGGTGCTCAGCGTTCTTCACAGTCCAACTCTCACATCCATACACGACCACAGGAAAAACCGTAGCCTTGACTAGACGGACCTTAGTCGGCAAAGTAATGTCTCTGCTTTTGAATATACTATCTAGGTTGGACATAATTTTTCTTCCAAGGAGTAAGCGTCTTTTAATTTCATGGCTGCAATCACTATCTGCAGTGATTTTGGATCCCAAGAAAATAAAGTCTGACACTGTTTCCACTGTTTCCCCATCTATTTCCCGTGAAGTGATGGGACTGGATGCCATGATCTTCGTTTTCTGAATGTTGATGTAGATGACACCAAATAACATCCCCCTCTTTGCAGTCGTAGCTTCGATGTTATTGGTATTCTGAAACACATGAATACAATGACACATGAAGCTGTGCACCATCTCTGTAACTATGCTTTTAGCGTTGCCTCTATTTTGAAAATGAGAGCATGGCTGAGCACAGAAGTAGACGTTTTGACCAGAGGCTCCAAAGTAAATGCAACTAAACCACAAGTTTCCTTCTTTCCTGAAGCTCACTTAACTGAAACATAGGCTGCTGGACATCAAGCGGTAAAGCATATTATCAGTGTATTTTAAAAGCAGCTGTTCTTCTAGGATTTCTAATTAGTAGCAGGGAGTTTTGAAATTCTTAAAGGATCATCTGCTCTTGTGAGATTTACAGCTCTGGTTTCCAGTCAACCAAGTTGAATTAGGGCATCTGAACTTTTGGATGCATCTCAGAACTAGAATTCTGAACCTCTTGAGTTTTTCTTCATGCTGTCAGAAATTCATGCCAGATAATCCTTTTAATAGAGAGTATGTACACACTTGTATATTTTCATATAAGAAACCAATGTGGTGAGTGAGGATGGAAGTGAAGCCCTCAGTCTCAGAGGGGTGTTGAGCTCCTGGTGAAATACAGTCATTATTTCTTCAAAATGGAAAAGCAGTTATTTGAAGTTATTAACACCAAATAGCTATTGATACACTTATCTGTGATACATGTATTTACTGTACCAACTAGGTGTGTTCTCTTTGGGAAGTACACAGCTGTTTGAGACACAGATTGTTTATTTTTGTTTGTTTTCCCACAAAGACTGTGACCTTCTGATCAGGAACGTCTGTATTTTACTAACATCTGGAACCACCAGCTAACACGATGTCTAAAATGTAGCCAATGAATATGAAATCAAGGAACACATTTTTTAAGTACAGACCAGGGCATGGGCAAATATAAATTTTTTGTTTTCAATCATAACATGATTGAAACCTGTAAATGATACAGACAACAAGCGCTACAGTAATTCAAAGAAGGCATAGAACAGACAACCTGTAAGGATCTATTGTATAGCACAGGGAGCTATACTCAATATTTTGTAATAACTTATTAATGGAAAAGAACCTGATAAAGCACGTATATATAAATTAATCACTGAACTGTACACCTAAAACTAACATGGCATTATAAATCAACTATACTTCAATTTAAAAAACTGACAACAAAAGACACCTAGAAGTCATAGACATGATATTTCCATAGAGAAGCCAGATGAAGAAGAGAGAGAGAGCTTTTGAATTCACCAGAGCAGTCACAGAGAACCTAGGCTTCGACCTGAACTTGAATTTACATTAAGATTGTGTTGCAGGTACAGATGTAGGTAATCACATACACTCACTATACTGAGACTAGCTGAAGTTATGAGTGTCGTCCAAGATCCCAAAGCAAGTACAGTGTGCAGTCAAAATTTTAAGTGACACCTAATACACTAAAAAAAAAAAAAAAAAAAAGCCCCTTCTGTGATACCGTGTTGTCATTGAAATAATGTTGTTTCTTTCTGGTAGATTATAGTAGAAATTGGTTCTAGTGTCTCCTGTAATTACTAGTTCTGTTTATCCCATCTATAGTTGATCTTCAAAATTTCCATTGGAATGGCTTTGCCAAAATGAAACATACAAGTATTCGTGATGCCTGTATCCAAGCATTTCTTCTGTTGTTCCCTGCTTAGGATTATATGAACAATTCACTATCTTTTCCCTCCTCTAAGAATTCCCTCTGCCCTATTGGGCACCTGGAAAACCCACTTCATTTGTCAAAACTCAGTTTGCATATTATCTCTGTTATGCTGTCTTCTGTTTAGTGTTGTGGTCACACTTTCCTTTTTGCTCCCATTACACTTTTGCATACCTGACTGTTGCACTTGCTACACTGTATTGTAGTTGGATGTTTTACGTAACTCGGGCTTCTTCTGGGCAACATTCCTTGGGGCCAGTGACTACCTTTTCTTCACCCATTGATGCAGCCTTAGCATGTTACTTGGTATGCAGTAGTTAACATAAAAATGAGATCTGAATAAATTTTAAAAGGTAGGTACATATGACTTATCATCACTTTCCAGGTATAACAGGAAAAATCATTACTGTTGGTGCTGAATGTTCACTTCTATTGTAATGAATGGTGGTGGTACTTGACTCCACTTACATTGTTTTACCTACCATTTTATGTATTTCTACCTGATATCTCCTCTTTATTTCCATTTAGATATTTATTGGTAATCCAAGTAAAGCAGGAATGAGGGTAGGGCTAGGCTATACTTGCCTGGAATAGTAAAGACATTGTGTGACTTTTTGGTGAGAAAATCCTGAGGTATGGGAGGTTTACATCTTCCCTTTGAGGCATATGGAGGGCTCCGCCTCTAAAGAGTTTTATTAGCAACTAATCAAGATGTTTTTGCACAAGGGTCCTGATGAGCTATTAGTAATACTAAGAGTGAATCAGAACTAAAGTAGTTTCTGATTTGTTTTACATTGTAAATGTAGGCTATTATTTTTTAATGCTGGGAGTGGTGGTGGTGGAGAGTGAAGGAATGGTCTTTTCCCATCTTGATGTTTCAATCCTGTCAAGAGAGATCTTAAATAATTTCAGCCCTGCTGCTTTACTTACTCCACCCGAGGGTGATCAAGTGACTTATATAGGAAGCTTGAAAAGAATTAAGTGGGCATGTTTGTCTTAACTAATTCTGTTTTCTCCCTTGAGAGTGAGAGTTGGTGTCTTCTGTTTCTGTCATCCTGTGTATTACTAGTTCAGTTACGGACTAGTAATTTCTGGGGTTCAGTTATGGGATCATTTCATTCAATTAAGCCAGGGTTAGGTCAGTACCAGGAATATTTTGACCTCCATCTTCGCTCTTTTATCTTGTTTCTTAATTAACTCTATACCTAGGTGTAATTAAGTGTTGTATCTGTTGTACTTGCACAAATGCATCATTTGGTGTGTTACCTGGAAACACTGAATAGAAAGAAAGGAGCAGACGTTTTGGAGAGGAAAATGTCCACATGGAAATGTTTCGGTGCTTCCATGTTAGGTAGTCTTGTGCCTTGGTCTTTAACGTGTGGTGGGATGTTGGGACCTTTGACTATTTGAAAATACTTCGGCTTATGCAGTTAAAAGCAGGTAACTGCTGAAGTCTAGTAAAGGTTTAATGTATGCTGTATTAGTTTCCAGTACCTGCTGTAACAAATCAGCATAAACTTGGCTTAACATAATAAAAATGTACTGTCTCACAGTTCTAGAGGTCAAAAGTCTGATATCAAGGTGTCATAGGGTTACACTCCCTAAAGGTGGTCTAGGGGAGAGTCCACTCCTTGTCTCTCCGAGCTTCGGGTGGTTAGTAGCTTCCTTGGCTTGAGGCCACATCGCTTAGTCTCTGTTTTCACTCCCTTTGTGTTTGTGTATCTTCTCTTCATCTGGTCCAAATTGCCCTCTGCCCTTCTTGTTTCATAAGGGCAATTGTCATCATATTAAGAACCCATCTGATTAATACAGGATGGGAATCCCATCTGGAGATCCTTAATGAAACTTGCAAAGACCTTTTTTCCAAGTGAGGTAACAGTTAAGAATTAGAACATGAATGTATCCTTTTGGGGGTCATCCTTCAACCCACTACACCAACAATAAGACTCTGCAGTTGGCTGCAGTTTATTGCATGGGAGAGTGGCTGTTTCTGTCAAGCCACTTAAGTAAAGGTCTGGCATAAAGAAAAGGGGCCCTAGGGAATTGCAGGTGGCTGAGCGAATACCTGGAGCAGAATGAATAGGGGACCTGGAAGGTCTTCAGTATAAAGAGAACTTTACCTGGCTCTCAACTTTGGGGTGGGCAGGAGTTTTCAGGGCAGGAAGTACTCAGGCAGCTGCTCACTTTGGCTTACTCTTCAGGTAGTTTTTTCCCTAGCAGGCTTGACTGAGACAAAGACTTAGTTGTAAGGAAAGTATGTTTTATAGAACTTGTCAGCATTGACATATATGGTTACCATAGGCTCAAGTTAATCCCCTTACATGTGGACCCAAGCTGACATGGAATTTGTCAGTTACGTTGGAGAAAGAACTGTTCTCTGAAAGGCAGGCTTCTTTGGTCTATGCAGTAACATAGCCAGAGGCTGTGAAAATGACTATGGCACCATAGGACCATGGAATCTACACATTATAACTGGAGGTATAATGTTACTGGATAGAACCCACAATCAGGTCAGGACTGCAGTGTGAACAGATCATCAAAGAGGAAGGATAACTCCAGAGTCCATGTGTGATAGGTGCTCAGGGCTGTGCATTGCACATGGCAAGTTCATAGTGACCAGTCAACCTTAGGCCAGGAAAGTCCTCCTGGTTCTAAGTTTCCAGGTCAGGACTTTCAGATAAATGGCACAGACCAATGGACATCCTAGTGAGGCTAAAATCAGAGAGACTTTGTCTTTCTTTCAAATGCCACTGAGTTTCTGCTATGTTCTTTGATAATTTCTGTACTGGATTCTGAGAATGAAAATGTGCCTAGTTTTATTATTCTAGGAGTGGGGACTGGCTTGGTTTTGAGAGTTTTTAAATTGTGGGCATAATGCTGTAATCTCAGATTGAATCTTAGTAACTCTTTAAAATCGTTAAAAGCATGGTTCATGAAAGCCCTGATAAACTGATAGAACAGCCAAGATCCCGGGAGACCACGGCAATGTCAGTGACAGAAGTCTAAGCTGTAGATATGGAAGGATCCCTCAGTCCACTGAGACACTGAAAGCCCGGCCACTGAGAATGAATTAAAACATGCATTTGGGAGGATTCTTTCTGGACATTTAAGGACTTCAGATTTTTAACCCAGCATAACAAGGAAACTTGATTAAAAAAAAAAAGTGAGGTCTTCAACTTTGTTTTTCTTTCTCAAGATTGCTTTGGTTATTGAGGGTTCTTTTTGGTTACATATACATTTTAGACTAATTTCTTCTATTTCTGAAAAAACAGGGGATTTTGATAGGTATTGCAATAAACTCTTGATAGCTTTGTGTAATATGGACATTTTAACATATTAAGTCTTCCAGTTCATAAACATGGGATATCGTTCCATTTATGTCTTCATTAATTTCTTTCAATAACATTTTTTAGTTTTCAGTGTGCAAGTCTTTCATGTCTTTAGTTAAGTTTATTCATATTTTTTTTGTTACTATTATAAATGAAATTGTTCTCCTGATTTCTTCTTTAGATTGTTAATTGTTAGTGAACAGAAGTGCAAGTAATGTGTGTATGCTGATTTTGTATTCTGCCAACACAAGGTTAGATTTTGTTGTGAAATCTTTACCATTTTCTGCATCTGTTTTCAGTATGTTCACTTTCTGCCTAAGTGTATCCTTAATTCTAGGTGACATTTTCACTTCCATCTTAGGTTTTCATCTTTTTATAAAATTGTGTTACCATTAATTTTTAAATTTTCATAATTGCATTTACATTTTGGCTGTACTGGATCTTCATTGCTGGGCAAGCCTTCCTTTAGTTGTGGCAAGCAGAGCTTCCTCTCTGTGTGCAGTGCGTGGGCTTCTCGCTGCAGTGGTTTTTCTCCTTGTGGAGCATGAGCTTGAGGGTGTGTGGGCTCAGTAGTTGTGGTTCCCAGTCTCTAGAGCACAGGCTCAGGAGTTGTGGCGCAGGGGCTTAGTTGCTTCATGGCATGTGGGATCTTCCCAGACAGGAATCTAACCCAGGTCCCCTGCACTGGCAGGCAGATTCTTTACCACTGAGCCACCAGAGAAGCCCCTTAGTCTTTCATCTTAATTCTCAGTATATTCAGGCTTCGTTGGGTATATCTCTTGCTCCTCTTCCCTGTACCCGACCATGCCTAGAATAGGAGGTGCCTCTACGAACCTGTGTTGACTTATTTTAAATGACATAAGTGCGTGAATATGTTCATTTCCCTCTGGAAAAGGGGGTTACATTCCATAAGATTCGAACATCAAGTCTTTAAACTTCACTGAACCCATAGATTCATAAATAGTTGCCTAATTATCCTCCCCTATACCACTCTAAAATAATCATATCAAAGTATGGTTATTAATTGTCTTAATTGCAAAGAAATAATAGCAAACAGAAAGAAATTGCTTCTCAAAAGAAATTCTTCCACCAAAGTAAAAACTAAAGGTCAAAAAGTCAAATGAATATGGGATTTGTGACTATTCTAAGTGATAAAGAACTCTGACAAGAAATACTGCAGTGCTGATTGCTATTGTCATCTTTTCACTTTCCATTACAATTGTTTATGTTATTCTCATGAGGTTTTCCTTAAGTTATCAAGATTTTTACAATAGTCAAATTAAAAAAAAACAAAAATCAAAATATCTTGAAATGCCAATACAAAGAAAATGAGTCAGACCATGAAAAATGTTTTAGACAAGTTGACAACGTATATTCTTTGCTCATTTCTTTTTGAGACAAGTTCCATCTTATTCACACCCACATGTACAATACACTGAATAAAATACAACCAATCACCCTATGGTGATGAAAAACAAAAGACACGATGGTTCTAGAAATTTCTTCTCTTTATTCCTAGTATCTTGTTGTATCTGGCAAAATAAGCAGGTTGAAATGTTCTCTAAATTTTTTGTGTTTCATTTAATAATAATTTGCTTATTTATCTTAATGTAAATATTAAAAAAATATTTACACTATTCAATGTTCAAGGACAGGAGGAGTGGCGGTGAGGAGATACCTGTCGTCCAAGGTAAGGAACAGCAGCTGCGCTTTGCTGGAGCAGCTGTGAAGAGATACCACACATCCAAGGTAAGAGAAACCCAAGTAAGATGGTAGGTGTTGCAAGAGGGCATCAGAGGGCAGACACACTGAAACCATACTCACAGAAAACTAGTCAATCTAATCACACTAGGACCACAGCCTTGATTAACTCAATGAAAATAAGCCATGCCCGTGGGGCCACCCAAGACGGGCAGGTCATGGTGGAGAGGTCTGACAGAATGTGGTCCACTGGAGAAGGAACTTCAGTATTCTTGCCTTGAAAAACGCCATGAACAGTGTGAAAAGGCAAAACGATAGGATACTGAAAGAGGAACTCCCCAGGTCAGTAGGTGCCCAAGATGCTACTGTAGATCAGTAGAGAAATAACTCCAGAAAGAATGAAGGAATGGAGCCAAAGCAAAGACAATACCCAGTTGTGGATGTGACTGGTGATAGAAGCAAGGTCCGATGCTGTAAAGAGCAATATTGCATAGGAACCTGGAATGTCAGGTCCATGAAGCAAGGCAGATTGGAAGTGGTCAAACAAGAGATGGCAAGAGTGAACGTCGACATTCTAGGAGTCAGCAAACTAAAATGGACTGGAATGGGTGAATTTGACTCAGATGACCATTATATCTACTACTGCGGGCAGGAATCCCTCAGAGGAAATGGAGTAGCCATCATGGTCAACAAAAGAGTCTGAAATGTAGTACTTGGATGCAATCTCAACAATGGCAGAATGATCTCTGTTCATTTCCAAGGCAAATCATTCAATATCACAGTAATCCAAGTCTATGCCCCCACCAGGAATGCTGAAGAAACTGAAGTTGAATGGTTTTATGAAGACCTACAAGACCTTTTAGAACTAACACCCAAAAAAGATATCCTTTTCATTATAGGGGACTGGAATGCAAAAGTAGGAAGCCAAGAAACACCTGGAGTAACAGGCAAATTTGGCCTTGAAATACAGAATGAAGCAGGGCAAAGGCTAACAGAGTTTTGCCAAGAAAATGCACTGGTCATAGCAAACAGCCTCTTCCAACAACACAAGAAAAGACTCTACACATGGACATCAACAGATGGTCAACACCGAAATCAGATTGATTATATTCTTTGCAGCCAAAGATGGAGAAGCTCTATAGAGTCAACAAAAACAAGACCAGGAGCTGACTGTGGCTCAGATCATGAACTCCTTATTGCCAAATTCAGACTTAAATTGAAGAAAGTGGGGAAAATCATTAGACCATTCAGGTATGACCTAAATCAAATCCCTTATGATTATACAGTGGAAGTGAGAAATAGATGTAAGGGCCTAGATCTGATAGATGAGTGCCTCAGGAACTATGGACTGAGGTTCATGACATTGTACAGGAGACAGGGGTCAAGACCATCCCCATGGAAAAGAAATGCAAAAAAGCAACATGGCTGTCTGGGGAGGCCTTACAAATAGCTATGAAAAGAAGAGAAGCAAAAAGCAAAGGAGAAAAGGAAAGATAAAAGCATCTGAATGCAGAGTTCCAAAGAATAGCAAGAAGAGATAAGAAAGCCTTCTTCAGCAATCAATGCAAAGAAATAGAGGAAGACCACAGAATAGGAAAGACTAGAGATCTCTTCAAGAAAATTAGAGTTAGCAAGGGAACATTTCATGCAAAGATGGGCTCGATAAAGGACAGAAATGGTCTGGACCTAACAGAAGCAGAATATATTAAGAAGAGATGGCAAGAATACACATAAAAACTGTACAAGAAAGATCTTCACGACCCAGATAATCATGATGATGTGATCACTCATCTAGAGCCAGACATCTTGGAATGTGAAGTCAAGTGGGCCTTAGGAAGCATCACTACGAACAAAGCTAGTGGAGGTGATGGAATTTCAGTTGAGCTATTTCAAATCCTGAAAGATGATGCTGTGAAAGTGCTGCACTCAATATGCCAGCAAATTTGGAAAACTTTTCCACAGGACTGGAAAAGGTCAGTTTTCATTCCAATCCCAAAGAAAGGCAATGCCAAAGAATGGTCAAAATACTGCACAATTGCACTCATCTCACATGCTAGTAAAGTAATGCTCAAAATTCTCCAAGCCAGGCTTCAGCAATATGTGAACCATGAACTTCCAGACGTTAAAGCTGGTTTTAGAAGAGGCAAAGGAACCAAAGATCAAATTGCCAACATCTGCTGGATCATGGAAAAAGCAAGAGAGTTCCAGAAAAACATCTATTTCTGCTTTATTGACTATGCCAAAGCCTTTGACTGTGTGGATCACAAGAAACTGTGGAAAATTCTGAAAGAGATGGGAATACCAGACCACCTGACCTGCCTCTTGAGAAACTTATATGCAGGTCAGGAAGCAACAGTTAGAACTGGACATGGAACAACAGACTGGTTCCAAATAGGAAAAGGAGTACGTCAAGGCTGTATATTGTTACCCTGCTTATTTAACTTCTATGCAGAGTACATCATGAGAAACGCTGGACTGGAAGAAGCACAAGCTGGAATCAAGATTACCGGGAGAAATATCAATAACCTCAGATATGCAGATGATACAACCCTTATGGAAGAAAATGAAGAGGAACTAAAAAGCCTCTTAATGAAAGTGAAAGTGGAGAGTGAAAAAGCTAAAAGCTCAACATTCAGAAAACAAAGATCATGGCATCTGGTCCCATCAGTTCATGGGAAATAGATGGGGAAACAGTTTCAGACTTTATATTTTTGGGCTCCAAAATCACTGCAGATGGTGACTGCAGCCATGAAATTAAAAGATGCTTACTCCTTGGAAGAAAAGTTATTACCAACCTAGATAGCATACTGAAAAGCAGAGACATTACTTTGCCAACAAAGGTCTGTCTAGTCAAGGCTATGGTTTTTCCAGTAGTCGTGTATTGATGTGAGAATTGGAATGTGAAGAAAGCTGAGCACCAAAGAATTGATGCTTTTGAACTGTGGTGTTGGAGGAGACTCTTGAGAGTCCCTTGGACTGCAAGGAGATCCAACCAGTCCATTCTGAAGGAGCTCAGTCCTGGGTGTTCTTTGGAAGGAATGATGCTACAACTGAAACTCCAGTACTTTGGCCACTTCATGCCAAGCGTTGACTCTTTTGAAAAGACTTTGATGCTGGGAGGGATTCGGGGCAGGAGAAGAAGGGGACAACAGAGGATAAGATGGTTGGATGGCATCACTGACTCGATGGACATGAGTCTGAGTGAACTCCTGGAATTGGTGATGGACAGGGAGCCCTGGCGTGCTGCGATTCATGGGGATGCCAAGATTTGGACACAACTGAGCGACTGTACTAAACTCAACTGAACTGAAATCTTAAAAAAAAAAAAAAAAAAAAAACTTGAAATGTTTTAACAGTTGTCATAAGAATTTTCCCCCCTATTTTATCTAATGTTCCCTTCGCCTCCTATAATGATCTTTTAGTATAGCCTGCGTATACCACTCACATACTTCCCAGACTCTACAGACCAATACGTGTACAAAAATAGCTTCCTGGGATGGTTTAGAATACATTAGGTTGAATTGGGAAGGCTGAAGAATCCATAATTTTTCATCTCAACATTTCAAAAGTACGTTTGGAAATTTTGCACTCAAGTTTTAGTGCAAATTCCATCAACTTACCAAATGCATTTCAGGTATACCTAAGTATGTCCAGTACAATGGTGAGGCTCTATTACTGGGAGACTATTTAAATGAGCAAGTGAAAAGAAATCATCAAAAGGATACATTATAACCAAAAGGCAGATATCATGGGTCAATCAAGCAATCCCAGAAACATATCCACACATATAGGACAATTAACTTTCAGAAGAGGTGCAAAGCCCGTTTAGAAGAGAAAGAATAATCTTCTTGACAAATGGCACTGGAAACATGTAGTACACGGGTAATATCCATAGATATCCGTATGCAAGACTATGGCTTTTGATCCCTACCTCACACCGTATAAAGAATTAACTAACAATAGATCAAAACATAAATCTGTTAAACTTGGACAAAATCTGTTTGACCTTGGTTAAGCGAAGATTTCCTAGAGATGACACCAAAAATAAGATCCATAAAAGAAAAGAAACTGATAAATTAAGTTTCATCTTTGAAGAAAAGCTACAGATTGGAAGAAAACATTTTCAGATTATAAATTTGAAAAAACTTGTATCTGTAACACCAATAGAACTCAAAAGTCAGTAATTAGAAACTTTAAAAGAAAAATGAGCAAAAATATTTAAAAAGAGATCCTTCCAAGATGTATGGATGTCAAATAAGCACATGAAGTTGCTCAATGCAATCAATTAGTAGCTAAAAGGAAAGAACCACAGGAGATACCACTGCACACCTGTTGAACTAGAGTCCAACCACACTAAGTGCTGGTGAGGCAGTGTAAAAATTGGAAGTTTGTACACTGCTTGTTGTTGCTGTTGTTGTTCAGTCACTAAGTCATGTTCAACTCTGTAAACCCATGGACTGTAGCACTACAGGCTACTCTGTCCTCCACTATCTCCTGAAGTTTGCTCAAATTCATGTCTGTTGAGTCAGTGATGCTATCTAACCATCTCATTCTCTGCCTCCTTCTCCTTTTTCCCTTAGTCTTTCCCAGCGTCAGAGTCTTTTCCAGCATCAGAGTCTTTTCCAATGAGTTAGCTCTTTGCATCAGGTGGCTAAAGTATTGGAGCTTTAGCTTCAGCATCAATCTGTCCAGTGAATATTCAGAATTGATTTCCTTCAGGGTTGACTTGTTTGATCTCCTTGCTGACCAGGGGACTCTCAAGAGTCTTCTCCAGCACCACAATATGAAATCAATCAATTCTTTAGTGCTCAATCTTCTTTATGGTCCAACTCTCACATTTGTACATGACTACTAGGAAAACCATAGGTTTGACTATATGGACCTTTGCCAGCAAAATGATGTCTCTGCTTTTGAATATGCTGTCTAGATTTGTCATAGCTTTCCTTCCAAAGAATGAGCATCTTCTAATTTCACCGTTGCAGTCACCATCCACAGGGATTTTGGAGCCCAGAAAAATAAAATCTGTTACTCTTTCTATTTTTTCCCCTTCTATTAGCTGTGAAATGATGAGACTGGATGCCATGACCTTAGGTTTTTTTTTTTTTTTTAATGTTAAGTTTCAAGCCAGCTTTTTCACTCTCTTCTTTCACCCTCATCAAGAGGCTTTTTAGTTCTTCTTCACTTTCTAACTTTAGAATGATATCATCTGCAACCATCCGAGATGGTTGATATTTCTCTTGGCAGTCTTGATTCCAGCTTGCAATTCATCCAGCCTGGCAGGAGAGTGGTACAGTTACTTCAGAAATCAGTTTGTGTATTTCTTTGAAAGTTAAAGATGGTAAGAGCTTATCATATGATCCAGCCTTTTTATAACTAGATATTTATTCAAGAAAAATAAAAGCATTTGTTCATACAAAGACTTGTACATGTATCTTCATAGCACCTTTATTTTTAGTACAATTGTAACAACATCAAGCATCCTTCAACAGGTTAATGAATAAACATACTATTGTATACTCATACAATGAAACACCACTCAGCAAAATGTTATTATATTCCCATTATTATATCCACAAACATATGGATTACTTTCAAAATAATTACACTGAGTATAAGAAGCCAGGCAGAAGAGTGGATACTGTGTGAATCCATTTATATAAATTTTTAGAAAATGGAAACACCTCTATAATGATAGAAAGCTTATCAGTGGTCATCTGGGGAAGTGGAGGGATGGAATGTGGAAAGAAAATAGGGGCATTATGAATGAGGTATGGAGACACTTTTGCAAGTGATGGATGTGTTCCTTTTTTTGACTGTGTTGGCAGTTTCATGGGTGTATGTATATATATGTATATATGTATATATATATATATATATATATATATATATATTTCAGAACTTAGTCAAATTGTGTTCTTTAAGTATGTGCAGTTTATCATGTTAATTTTATCTTAATAGAACCCTTAATAGAAGGCAAGAACAGAAGTTTGTCTTAACAAAAATGTACAAAAGAACAGAGAAGTTAAGTCCATTATGATCTCTGTCAGTTGAATATTTCTATAGTTTATCTCCCTCAAAACATACATCCCAGTTCTTGAAAGAGATGGGACTCTTGCTGCTACTGCTACTGCTAAGTCTCTTCAGTCGTGTCCGACTCTGTGCGACCCCATAGACGGCAGCCCACCAGGCTCCGCCGTCCCCGGGATTCTCCAGGCAAGAACACTGGAGTAGGTTGCCATTTCCTTCTCCAATGCATGAAAGTGAAAAGTGAAAGTGAAGTCACTCAGTCGCGTCCGGCTCTTCATGACCCCATGGACTGCAGCCTTCCAGGCTCCTCCGTCCATGGGATTTTCCAGACAAGAGTGCTGGAGTGGGGTGCCATTAATCAAAAGTAATCAAACCATATTCATTGAATTTCAGCAATAGTTTTTGATATCTCTCTAGCAACATATTAGAGAAAAGGAGAAAATAAAATTTACCCCACATGTACCCAGAACATCTGTGGCTTCACTGAGGATGCTTGAGGATCATAGCCTCACTATTACCCATCAGAGGCTGTAGTACATGTCTTTGGTTGCCATTACACCCAATGGCAACAGTGGTATCTGGTGATAAGTGGTTGGCATATGGCTGCTGTGACTCTGGTGAGATGCCTTCTCAATGTTTTGTGCACAGAAGGACTGTGAAAGGGTAGCAAGAACAAAAGTGGAATAAAATTGGATGTTCTCTATATAAGTTCAGAGATCTTGGTATCACTATGAAGAACATGGCTTATATATATAAATCATCTCTTTTTCCAAAGATAAATGTAGTTCTAATGATAGTAACATCTCTAAGTGAGCCCTAAATCATTTGACCAAATTTCTTGGGCTTAGGAAACCTCTCTGGATTGATTAAAGAATCACTAACCACTAGCAGAAGGCCATCATGTGTATAAGATGATCTCACATCCCAAGGGAGAGTCTCTTAATTTGTTATGTTTAATTGATATTTCCAGTGATTCCAAACAGAGAGATACATAAAAGTGCCCTCATTCTCAAATAATTAGGAGATTAGGAAACTGTACTAGTAATCCTAAACCTCGTATTTGAAATGCTTCCAGATTTAAGCCTTTTGAAGTGCTGTGTTTTCTCAACTGCTTTTTTTTTTTTTTTTAATTTTACTATTTAATGTTCTTTGAATCACACAATTCTCCTACAGGGGATGAATATGCCAGAACAGATAAGGACATGTATTTGCAAAAGGCTTTCTACTTCAAGTTTAATAGTATCCCAAAGTTTATATAACAGAGTCCCAAGCTGTTGCAAGGGTTTGACAAGCATGTTTTTCAGCAGTTCTGGGATTTATGTTAGTGCAGATAAAGCAAAGAAAATTTACTGAGTTCCTAAATAACCAGTGATGCAAGTTCTTATTAATATTCTTAGTGTTGGTAAATACTCTTTCTTGCTGTTCTGCCTTGGATTTCTTCATTTGTTTTCTTCTTCAGGGACTTCTTGGCTATTTTAAAGATGTATCAAGCTTGTTTTTCATTATTCGAATTTGTATTGTCTCTTGCCCCTTTTTTTGTCTCCTCTATATGGCTTGATTTACTTTGCCATATTTAAGGTTTATTCATTTGGTAACATCAGGCTGCATCTTAAGGGCATGTAGATAAAAACAAAGATAATTGTTTGTGCAGTAAGCTTGAACTGTTTGCACACGTGTACACAACCATTTTATATATTTTTATTAGTCACTTTTTTTAAAGATTTGCTAACATGGTTAAACTTTTATTGTAGAATCCCCTGGCTACCTAAATCATTCAGCTGATAATCCTGATTCTCAGGTGGAAAGAAGGGGCTGACTTCCCTCTCTGCCCGCCACCACCCCCACCCCCTGCCCCGCCCACACCACCAGGACTCAACTTTACTGCATAAAGCCAGTGTTGAGCAAGCACCTAGAAATTTACAGAGTCTACCAGCAGGGAGAGTTATGACCCAAAAAAGCCCCCCTTCCTCATGACTGACATCAAGTATCGTGACCCTCCACATGTTATTATTCCTCATTCATGTGCTTACTATTAAGTGATTTTCCTGTGTATGGACCCCAAATCCTCTAGAACTCTTCTTCCATAAAATTGTCATATATTTGCAGTGCTCCTGTCTCATAGAAAGTAATATTTTAGATGGGAACAGCCAAAGAAATAGTTCACATAAACTCTGAAGCTAAGGCTATAAAACACAGGTAGGCAGGATACTTCTTTAGGGATTTTATTTTTAAACAGTTTCAAGTCATATCTGGCCTTTGCTTCTCCAAATATGAATTATTTTTCAAGCAAATGTCAAATTCTGTGACTTTTTACAGATTCCATTTTGTAATTATCTAGTGTCAGACTTTATTTTGGGGGGCTCCAAAATCACTGCAGATGGTGATTGCAGCCATGAAATTGAAAGACGCTTACTCCTTGGAAGAAAAGTTATGAGCAACCTAGACAGTATATTCAAAAGCAGAGACATTACTTTGCTGACTAAGGTCCGTCTAGTCAAGGCTATGGTTTTTCCAGTGGTCATGTATGAATGTGAGAGTTGGCCTGTGAAGAAGGCTGAGCACTGAAGAATTGATGCTTTTGAACTGTGGTGTTGGAGAAAGCTCTTGAGGGTCCCTTGGACTGCAAGGAGATCCAACCAGTCCATTCTGAAGGAGATTAACCCTGGGATTTCTTTGGAAGGAATGATGCTAAAGCTGAAACTCCAGTACTTTGGCCACCTCATGCGAAGAGTTGACTCATTGGAAAAGACTTTGATGCTGGGAGGGACTGGGGGCAGGAGAAGGGGACAACAGAGGATGAGATGGCTGAATGGCATCACTGACTCTATGGATGTGAGTCTGAGTGAATTCTGGGAGTTGGTGATGGACAGGGAGGCCTGGCGTGCTGCGATTCATGGGGTCGCAAAGAGTCGGACACGACTGAGCGACTGAACTGAACTGACACTTCACTTCCTGAACTGACACATTTTACTGAACCCCAGAGCTCTTGGGTTTCTGATAAGTTCTAGGTAACAATAGCTACCTTGTAGCAATAGCTACTTTCAAACTCTTCTTAGCAGGAGAGTTCGGGGGATGCTTTGTTCTTGGTTTCTTTTTTGATTATTAGTGCGTTACTTTATGTCTCACCAGTTCCTGGGGAGGGGTCTAGACTAGCACTTAGAAAGCCTGACTCTTTGTCTCCTTAGTTGGGTGAGCCAGTGAATATCACTGGAATTTAGTTTCCTCATCTGCAAAATGGGAATCAGAATACCAGGCCTGTCTACTGTACAGAATTTTTTTGAAGGTCAAGGGAAACCGTGTACTTACTGACGTTTTGAAGATGACTGTGTGTGGCAGCAACACACAATATCATTATTACTATTGTATTGTTCTTACTCCTGTTTCTACCATACTGCTAATAATAACACGGTGAGATGCTATCCATAAAGCATGCTCATCATTTTCAATGAGTCTGTCATGCTTTGTACAAGATGATATTACATTTTATATATCTTATATTTTGTTGAGGAACCAGTTTCCACTTGAATTTTTATTTATTAACACTGATAAATAACTGCTGGGCTTCCCTGATAGTTCAGCAGGTAAAGAATTTGCCTGCAGTATGGGAGACATAGGAGACATGGGTTGGATCCCTGGGGTCAGGAAGATCTCCTAGAGAAGGCAATAGCAACCCACTCCAGTATTCTTGCCTGGGAAATTGCATGGACAGAGGAGTCTAGTGGGCTATAGTCCTTGGGGTCACAAAGAGTTGGACACAACTAAGCACAACAGTAACAAAAAATAAATAACTATAAAGCCTGATTAGATAACAAAAGGGAAAATTGTATTTAAATTCAAGGAGCAAAGAGAATCCAAAGAACAAAAGCATATAAAGTGTTCAAACCTGCTAGAAGAAATATATATTTTTATTGTGAGTTTATATCAAACAGTGGTTCCGTATGAGACAAAGTCATTGGATATGCTTATTATGATTTCAACACTCAAAGAATCCACTCAGCTTCTTTTAATCAGACGAAGAGAAGGTACACACCAGGCACAAACATTTGTGAGGTTCTGTCTGTGAAAATCGTTGCATTGCCCAAACCCCATGTATACTCCAAATCTTCATAACACTGTTAGAAGTAAATTGTTTCTGGCAATTCTGTGCCTGAAATTTCTGAGCAGCTTGACACGCCAGTTTATCGCTGGAGGACATTATTAGTCATTCTATTATTTTTTAAAATGCAGAGGTAATATGTGTGTCTATGTAGTATGCATGCTGAGTAATAACCAAGAGAATGGGATATTTTTACAGGCTAGTGATGGGCACGCTCTGCTTGTACATAGTTCCACATCTGCCCCACCTGTTGACTTCTTGCTGACTTGCCTCCTCAGCATCATGTGTGTGGCCTAACATGCGAAACTTTGCTTCCACGTTTAGTACGTGTTTCCCCAGCTACAGATTGTAAAAGAGAGTACCAAGCCTCAGTGGATGGGTTTTTATTGAGACAGGCACAAAGCTGATGATCGAATAAGTCTGCAACACTGATTTCAAGCAGGACAGTTAGCTAAGGAGCAGATACGGGCAAGAGGTAAGCAGCTCAAGATAACTGAGACCACAAAGAGGCTTGATAGAAGCCACTGTTTAGCTGTGTCAAGGAATGGAGACCTTCCCTTAAGAATCAATTAGTGGTTTGTCCCTCGGAGGGCCTGCAAATGACTCAGAGCTCTGGGCACAACTGTTCACCTGGTCTCTGTGACCAGTGGAGTGTATGCAGCTCCATGGGCCATTTCTTTTGTCATCATTGGGCATTAACATGATCTGAGGAGGATCTGTTGTTTTTCTTGCAGAATTAAAAAAAAAAAATTTCATAAGAAATATTTTGCTTTACATAAGTGAAGGAGTATATGCTTACTCGTGACTTGCTTGAGACTCAAGTAATAAGAATATTTGCCATGTGAGAAGCTGGTATCTGCAAACAGCCTCCCCACTTCCACTCCCTCTACCCAAATCTACCACCTGGCCAGCCCAGAGTTGCACTGGCACTCTTGTGCAGGAGTGCTTTCATTACCGAATCCCAGACCACCCTTTCAATGATTAAAGAATGCCCTGTTATATTTATTAGAGAGGTGGCTGATATTGCTGCTGATTGTTGAATTTCGGTTTCCTGTGGTTGATTTTCATGCATGAGGAATACCCAGCTCCTGGGCAGGTATCAGGGCTCCATCAATCTCCCCAGGCTGCCTCAACCTCAGGATATGTAAGAGTAGCGGATAAATTGGAAGATCAATGACTTGTCCCTGCTGCCGCATCAGCTGCTATTGAGAAATTAATATGAGGATCACTATAAATAAAAGATAAAAGATGATATGGCTAACAGTGTAAAATATTAAGGCTGGACACAATGTGCCAGAGGAAACTAAACCACAAGAGGAAGAAATTAACCCCATACAGGCCTTCCACCAACTTGCTGCAAATCCAGTCTGAAAACAAGAGGTGGTGCTGGAATGTGAGAAGGATCTCTTCCTAGAGAAAGAGTTAACAAAACAGTGTTCCTTCTCTTCTCTGTGTTGTAGAGTTTTAAGGCTTAGAAGAGATTGCAGAAATTATTTAACCCTACACATCTCATTTTACATGAGACTGAGGATGAGAGTGCTAAGTGGTTTGCTCAAATATTTGTAGCTAGTCAGCAATGGAGCTGCTAATGGACCCCAGTTCCTGTGCTCAATCTTTTTTATCAAGCTATCTCCTATCACAAAGTCTCTTCATAAAACTCCCATTTTTGTGCTCTCTAGGGCTTCCCTTAGAAGAGCGCTAATTTGTAATCGTGCCAGAAGCAGTAAAAGACAAGTGTGTTTCTTAACATACACTCAAGACCAGAGATCTATGTGCAGCATGACAATAACACTTGACATATCATTTGCAGAGTATCTCTGATTCTGGAGCTTCGCAGAGGGAAATATCCATGTTTCTCCTAGAGAAGAGAAAATGGAATAGATGATCAGACTCAAAAAGATATGTGGAGTCCAGAAAGGAGTTTGGGAAAGAAAAGAAAAATGCCAGTTGAATTAGGATAATGCTGGTTGTCAACAAAATAAGGCCCTAAGAGGAGCAACCTGTTGAAAAGTCATGTGTTAATTATATTTGCATCTATAAGTCTAAATTGAGCTGCTGGCTCTCATGCTCAATTGGTGTGCACTAGTCTACATGGCTCAACTCAAAGTGACTCTGAATCCCCAGGGTTTCCAGTTTTAAACTTTACTCAGCCAGTACTGGCAGCTTCCTGGGTGGCTCAGTGGTAAAGAATCTGCCTGCTGATGCAGGAGATATGGTTCGATCCCTGCATCGGGAAGATCCCCTGGAGGAGGGCCTGGCAACCCATTCCAGTATTCTTGTCTGGGAAATCTCAAGGACAGAGGAGCCTGGCAGGCTACAATCCATGAGGTCACAAAGAGCTGGACATGACAGAGCGACTGAGTATGCAGACACACACTGGCAACTTGAGACATGAGAAACGAGGCTGTTGTTATTGCCAGACAGCTGAGTTAGGTATATGCCTCGATTTGCAATTCCTTCTGGCTGCTTCTCAGGACAACTAGATGGGATTTAGATTCCTTAAAATGCGTTTATGAATCTGTTGGTCTTGACTCTAGGTTATACCCATGAATTCATCTGTAGTTGGCAAGGAGCATTTAAATTCTCATCTCCTATATCATTTAAGCCTCTCTTTAGAGCCTGGCCTCACTCTCACCTGTTAATAATCAGAAGTCAGCTACATGAAAGAGTCAAGTCAAGCTCCATCTTTTGAAGACAAATGCACTTTAAAAAAAAATAGTGGGATGCAGATTTTATTTAAAGGCATATCACCGACTGGGTGACAAAGTCTGATTCTGTCTTCAGCAGGTTAAAAAAAAAATCCATGATCTCAAACTCTTGCTTTTCCTTTAAAAAAAAAAAAATGCAAACTTCTATCAGAGCTATTTCTTAAGGGCCAAAAGTGTACGTTACAAAAAGAGAGAGAAAAAAAAAGATTAGAGATCAATGCAAGCTCTCCCTGAAATACCTGCCTCAGTTGAGAAATGAATATGAAGATCACTATAAATAAAAGATAAAAGATGCTATGCCTTTTCGAGTAAAATATGAGGCCAGTCACAATATGATGTAGCAGGTTTAACCAAATTAACGCCCTGGGATAAACAGGGGCTTGGATTTTGCTGCATTTGAAAAATGAACTGATATTTTAAACAATAAGCTTATATGTGAAAAAAAGTCATCCAGAGGAGAATTCAGCTTCTTTCCTTTTAGGTAGTCTCTCTCAGACACCTGCACGAGATTTGGAAAATGCTTTCCCCTGGGCGACAGAAAACAGAGCAATCATTCAGCATTCTGCAAAGGTGCACCAACTTATCTTATTGGTTGATGTGATAGCTGGAAGCTGTGTTTAGGGGATGGATTATTTTTTGCATTTCAGTCTACAAGCTTCTCTCAGAAAATATGCTTTCCATTAGGATGTACACAAATCATTTTCTAATATACCGTTCATTAGATTAATGTTAGTATTAGAGCTTCGTAGAGCATATATGTGTCTTGGGCATTTTTCCAGAAATGCATTATGTAACACATGGATTTCCAGTTCATAATTGCAAAGGTTTCAAAACTGGAGCTTCAGAGGAGAAGCAGGCTAGCTGCAATGACTTTTTCACTCCCTTGCCCAACTAGTCTTCCTGAATTGTGTGCCTTTTCCAGGAAATGAGATCAAAATAAAAGTGAAATTTGGTTCAGTCAGAGCGATTACTTTGATCTGTTGAGATTTTTCCAGTTTTTCTCTAAGTCTGTTCCATATAGGCTCCTTTTTTTTTTTTTTTTGCATGTTTTGACCTTCTCTATAACCCTAAAAGAATATAGATGGGCTGGGTGACTCACAGCACTTTTGGAGTTGTGAGCTGAATTATTTAGCATAGGCAATGGGAGAAAGTGGAGGAGTAAGCAGGGAGAAATAATTTTAAATTATATCTTTAGCTGGAGGAAAATTGGCCTACCTACACAAGAGTAAATATGGCATATACAGTGATTCAGATACTCGAAGATGTCTGTTTTAGCAATAAAGACCAGATCTGGACACAGTCCCTGGCAGAGTCAGACATACACCTGCACATTCACTATATCAAAAGAACCACAGAAGTGTGTTGAAAACTGCTTAAGTGAGAGACATAAACACAACTACAGATGAACGGACAGGAATTCAAGGTTTGAAATGCTGGACTGCTGGCAAAGCAGCCAGCAGGGTAAGCTCAAGCCAATTTTCAGTTGTGAGACACTAGGTTCACATTGCAGACATGCTGGAAGGCTGGTTCTTCCTGCCCAATGTTTTCGGGAGGATATTAAACACCCCTGTTAAATGCCTGCAAGTGATTGCCAGAGTGAACCTTTTGAGAATGATGGCTATGATCTTTAATAGGGTTGTGGCTTAATCAAGAATCTCACTCAGAATTTCCAATGTGATTTTCAGTTCAACTTTTTTTTGGATGATATACACAAATAACTCATTTCAAGAATATATGTAGACATGAAGTTAGGGACCAGCTGGTGTCAATTTGTGTGGTTATCTCCTGACCTAACCTTTTAGCTTCTTTTTGTTCCTTGACTGTAGTTAAGCTTCATCTTGCTTCAGGGCCATTATATTGCCTGTTCCCATTTTTTGGAAATACCATTTCCAGAAAAATTCTCTGTAAATGATTCCTTTCTATGGCACTCGCTTCTTAAAGATATTTGGTCCTTGATTGTCCTACTAGCCTAACTTTAGCAGATTACCTTATTTATTTATTTCACATAATAATAAAAAAAATAAATAGTATCTCTGGTTTCTATTTGTATTTAGATAAGTTTCTTCCCAAAGAACAAAAGCCCCACAATGATAGAGGTTGTTACCTTTGTTATCCTTTGTTCTGTGTCTTAGAATAGTGTTTGGCATGTAGTCATCATTCAAGGTCTGTTGGCTGTGAAAAGAATGTGTGAGTAGATGCATGGATTTGGAGTTATTTGAGGTCATTCTTAATGATGGCTAGGGTTGGTGATTAAATTGCACTTGTAGGTTTTAGAGGTGGAAGTGATCTTGTTGCATCTCGCAGCTGTGTCAAAACTCTTCTGTAGCATCCCTAACAGGTAATCAACAAGTCTGTGCTTGAGTAACTGTATACAAAAGACACTCACGAGGGCACACTCCTAGTTGTTTTCAAACAGATCACTGCCTTCCCTGGGAGTTTGCTCCTTGTTATTCAGCTATAATTGGGGGGGGGGGGGGGGGGGGGGCGGGCAGGGGAGAAAAAAAAAAACTGATTTACTCAGAATCATCTTTTCTGTCTCCTTGTTCTAGTTCCTAGAGGATAGTTCAGACAAAATTTCTCTAAATTACATCCTTTGGGTTTGCATTCATGCTTGTAACAAAATTAGCACACTACTATGGTAAAACTCACCTTGATTGTCTGCCACTTATTACTACAGTCCTTGTAGTAAGGGGTGGGTAAATAGATCACAAGCACACAGGGAAATTAGGAGATTGGAAAATTAAAAACTAAATGATAGTATAAGAGAGGGCAATATAGGAGATATAAATAAAAACTGAAACTCAGATATGGACTTGTCAGGTCAGTTTATTTCTCTTTCTTGGTTCTTGTCACGTGACAACAAAAATTTGGAACGGACTACTTGGGTGTAAAACAACAGACAAGTTACAGCTCAGTTCAGCTCAAGCAGACAGATCTTTTATCAGACAGACACTCCCGAAACATGGGAGCAGGCCAATCCCAAAGGAGTCCTCTTGATGAACCCTCTTGGCTTCCTCCCTTTTATACTTCCTGTCTCCTCTTCTTCCTTGTGCCCTGTGCAAAATAGGGCTTGTACTCACCATAAGTCAATGAAAGGGAATGCGAATGGGCATATGCTCTGGCCAGTTGACAATTGGAAGTTATGTAACAGCAAGCTGTGTTGTGTATGTCTTCCCATAATTCAGTCTATTTTAATCAGATGTATATATGTACAGGATATTTATGAACCTTTAATGGTTTCCAGATGCCAAAGGTTACTTTAAGAAGCTCCTTTGATTAGTTTGTATCCACTGTGAGCCTAGGGCACATGTACTGGAGTTGAAAAAGTTACTGTGGTTATTTTGTAGCATATCTGTCAGCTCTTCTGGGTGTGTCTGGGATGGGGTTTACCCATCACCTTGTATCCCTTTCAGTCAGCCCACCTCTCCTAGCTCCTGCTTAACTTCCTACCTAATGGACTAAAGCTTAAGTGAAAACAGAAAATCCATGGAACAAAAATAAATCAACACCAAAAAGCTAAAACCCACGTTTTAAAAGATGTTTAGTCCAAAAAAAGTTCACAAGTATGCTCCACTTAATTAAGAAACAAATCTAATATAGAAATGACTTTTCTTCAGGTGCTGAGAAAATAATTTGAAAGTCAATTAATCCTTTGGTTCTTTGATTTCAGCAGTTTCTTTTCTGCTGTTATATTTTCTACATTGAGGGTAGAGTGTGATTGGCACCATTTCAAAAATGTGTACCCATATTTTTCTTAGCAGCCAAACAGAGTTTACATTTAAACTTGGTATTTGTCTATAGTTAATACGAAGGAAAGAACATATGCTGTTGTTTAAGGGTTGTGATGAATAATTTTTCCTTATTTCTAAAAATATAACTGATATTTAAAGACTGACCCGCTCATCTAATGTTCAGATAACTCAAGGCAGATTGCAGAAGTGTTTCTTCACACTCAAGATTATTAAATATGAAAGAACATATGTCCATCCAAAACTTAGAGTACTCATTTTGCTAAAATTCATTTTACATAGTGCAGCCAGAAGAGTACAGCACGTTGCTAACTTGATGGCACTTGATTTCAATAGTTGCTAGTTTCTACACATGGAAGAAAGAAGGGAGAATGAAAATGGTGAGAGAAGGTTGGAGGGAGAGAGTGAAAGAGAAAGAAGGCGGAGAAGGAGGAAGAGGAAGAGAGAGACAAGGTTAATAAGTTTTATTATTATTCATATCAGTAAGGTTAACAGTTCAGACTGCTGCCATTGAAAAGACAGTTTGTTACACACTGCATGTGGAGGGAATATGCTGCATCATTGATTGCTGCACAGGGAAGCACTCGTCCCTCAGGAGGTGAGGGCGGGTGGGAGGAAACTGTGGCAACAACTTTCATTGTGGTTTCTTTGGGGGAAGGAACAGGTGTGTCAGGGAAAGCCGGAGAGCCGGTTTAGGACTGGTGAGTTTGAATAACTTCAGTACACTCTGGAGTATAGGGACTGTCCCTGTTTGTCTGGTACTTGACCCAGGGGTGATAGGGCAAGTTGATAGTGACCTTGAGAATGTAGGATCCTGATAAAAGACCTTGTTGGGGGTATACGTTCTGGATTGGTTGATTTGTATTTGAAAGGCATGCTCTTGGATGAACTGTTTACAGTCTCCAAAAATTGTCTAAGCAGGAGACCAGCTGACTCCTTCCAGGGTCAGCAAGGCACCAGATGTCAAGGCACCAGAAAATAGAAAACATGGTTAATATAAGAAGGAAGAGAGGAAACAAGTGAAGTAGGAAGGAAGGAAGGAGTTTTTGTTTTTTAATGCATTCAGTTCGTAGGGTAAGAGCAACACTAAATTTGTTGGAGAAAGGCTGTATGTCTGCTTTTTTTCACTGCTCTGACTTTGGATTCAAGGGGAACTGAGTGAAAATACTGGTATTTAACCCTGGTTGTGTGATCTTTCTGTGAGGTTTATATTTCTAGAAGATGGAGATGAAAGTACCTTCTTTACAGGGTTGTGAGATTTAAATGTGAGGATATGTACACAGTGGATTAAATAAATACTAACTGCTTTTAATTCTTTTTGTCTAAATACTCAGTGTTAATGCCCACCTGATATAGATGATAAAATCATGTGTTTGCTTTGCAATTGAAGCTATGTAGTTACACATCAAAGGCAAGTGTGGAATATATCTTACATTGCACCTAAAATGTTTTTAAATGTCTTATTTTCAAAGGGAGGAAAGAAGGGAGAAGGAGAGGAAGAAAAATGGAATATTTGATAACTGAAGAACAAATAAGCAAATATTTGAGCTTAGAATTCTGATGAGAGACTAAAAATACAATTTTTTATTAATTTAGCATTGCTGTTGCTAGTAAAAATAAGTAATCTAGTATAGAATATTGTGGCAAGGATAAGGTCAAATACTATTATATTTATAATTTAAAGTACATGATTCTATGAGCCATGAATTCATAGAAGTTGATTTGCAAACTTCAGTTAATGACCTTGGTTATTTGTCAATAAGAAGAGAGGGAGAGGTTATGTGAGTGCAAGTAAATTAACCTTTCATTCCATACTCAACTGACTTCTTCCACACTGACAAGTAATCAAGATTGTTTGACAGAAGCAGCAAGTTGTTTAGCTTCTCAGCTCTCTTGCTGCTAAAATATGATGTCAGATAATTTGTTCCTGTTTAGTTCTAGCTTGATTACTTCTGGTTCCTTGAGATTTGAATTGATGAAGTTTTACTTTAGTTACATGGCAGTGTTAATAAATGCTGTCATGTTTATTAATGAGATGCCAAAATCATATTGTTATATTTAGAGGACAGATTCAAGTTCATGTAACTTCAAGTAGTTGAATGTGATAAAAGGTTAATCAGACTTCATGACCTGTTTGGAATATGTCTTAGGGCTCAGTACCAAGATAACTTTCAATGCAAAATACCTAACTCACAATTAATTTATACGATAACTATATCATAGTCTGTCAGTGACATAGCAAAGGATTCTAACAGCTCCTGAATAAATTTTATGAATTGAAAAACAAAAATCAAAAAATAAAGAAAAGCAAAATGAAAGAAATCCAGCTAAGGCCAGCCTTAGTGATGTTTCACTTGATACAATAGAGCTTATTACACAAATATTTTACCCACACTGTATTCCTAGGATTTTAAATTATTTCCACTGAGGAGAGATCACCAACTCGATGGACGTGAGTCTGAGTGAACTCCGGGAGTCGGTGATGGACAGGGAGGCCTGGAGTGCTGCAGTTCATGGAGTCACAGGGAGTCGGACACAACTGGGTGACTGAACTGAACTGAGGAAAGAATCCTTAGAACTTTCTGCGAAACAATTAAGATGTACTGCATGAGACTTTAAAATGTAATTGAGTCAGTGAATAGCAGAATATGTGCTTTGGAAAATTTCTTATTCATCATTGCTCACTAGTTTGTGGCTGGAGAGAAATTAAGAATATTGTTCTGGAAGTCCAGGCAGAATGCCATCCAATGATAAGGACAACTCAAAAGTAAAATGAAGAAGGCACTCCGGTATTCTTGCCTGAAGAATCCTGTGGGTGGAGGAACCTGGTAGGCTACAGTCCATGGGGTCATTAAGAGTCGGACACAACTGAGCGACTTCCCTTTCACTTTTCACTTTCATGCATTGGAGAAGGAAATGGCAGCCCACTCCAGTGTTCTCGCCTGGAGAATCCCAGGGACAGAAGAGCCTGGTGGGCTGCCATCTATGGGGTCACACAAAGTCGGACAAGACTGAAGCGATCTAGCAGCAGCAGCAGCAGCAAGCAGCAAAAGTAAAAATAAACTGGCACAACTGAAGCTTTAGCCTTATTGAAATTATAAAATAAATTCTTTCCATCTAATGAAAGACTTCACTAAGAACATTAAGAATTTATTTTTCACGCAAACAATGCAAAGTAAATCCATATCTAGACATAGCTAGTTGGAATTTTTCAAATTAGATGACAATAAAAATATCCAATGAGCTTCTAGTTTTTAAAAAAGGATCAACTTACTTTAAAAAAAATCAGATCTGGAAACAAAGTGAAAACAATATTCCTGAGGAAAAACTTATTTGTCAATTATAATAATGATTAGATATAAAATTTCCTTACCTTAATGAGTTATAGAGAAATGACTTTAAAAAAAGAATATAGCATCTTATTGAATAGAAGACAATGTGGGCTCTCTATCATTCTGATTTCATAGTCAATATTTAAAAGAAAAATTACCTACTTAAAAATGATGGTAAAAAGTAAAAATTTCTATGAATTAGAGGTTTCTCTTTCTTGTGAACATTTTCCTATTACTGAAATGTCCACATTATCTGTATAGATTTTTGAGTATCATATAAATTTCTCCTTGAGTGAGACTTGGTAATTTGAAAAAATTGTCCATTTCATCTAAGTTGTTGAATTTGCAGTTCTAGATAGCTCATAGTGTTCTTTGGTTTTTTAAATATCTCTAGAGTCTGTAGTGATGTCTCTTCATTAATCCCTGGTTTTTGTAATTTGTATTTTCTTTCTTTTTTCTTTTCAGTATAGTTAGAAATGTATTAACTTTATTGAACTTAAAAAATCTTATTTTATTTATTTTCTTTTATTCTGTTCTCAATATCATTGATTTATTTTCTTTTAATATCTTTTTGTTCTATTTGCTTTTGGTTTCTTTTCTTTTATTTTTTTTTTTAGTTTCTTAAGGAGGAAGCTTAGATCATTCAAGTAATAAGATTTCTTCTAAGAACCATTGTAGCATATCTTCAAAAACCTGATATATTGTCTTTTCACTTTTAGTAAATTCAAAATATTTTCTTGCTTCTCTTGTGTCCTTTGATATGTTGATTACTGAGAAATATGGTGTTTTTTCCCCAAGTATTTATAGATTTTCCAGTTTTATTTCTAGTTTAATTCCATTTATTTCATTGATTGATTTCTAGTTTAATCCTGTTCTATCCACCCATGGAGATGAGAAGGATTCCTTCCTAATTAGTGGACTGGATATTGAGGCAAACGATGATACACATACCGAAATAATTTGGAAGAAAATTTATCACTTAAAAAATAATTCTTGGAACAATAGGACAGGTGCACTCTCTCCCATAAAGCCAAGAGCATAGTGGAAGTGGCGGTGTGATGACTTGATTTTGACTGGGTAGAATGCGAGTCTAGAGTGGAAGTTTCTTCCTGTGTCCAGGGTTTGTGTGGTGTGAAGTTCCCATAGGCACCAAGGGGACTGATGGATTTTTAAAATCATGATTAGCTTGTCTATATATGGGGCAAAGGGGAAAGAGGGAGTATGGGGCTTTGAAGCTGTCAGCGGTCAAAAGTCAAAAAATGAGTCAGACCTCTTACTACAATTCACCCCACTGTTCGATTGATGATGGAATTGTACTGTGTCTTATTCAACTGATTCTGAATTTGTTTAAGTATAATTTTAGGAGCCATATGCCTCTGTGCACGCATGTTTAGTCACTTCAGTTGTGTCTGACTCTTTGGGATCCTATGGACATAGCCTGTCAGACTCCTCTGTCCAGGGGGTTCTCCAGGCAAGAATACTAGAGTTGTTTGCCATGACCTCCTCCAGGGGATTTTTCTGACCCAAAGACGGAACCTGCGTCTCTGTCTCTTTCATTGGCAGGCAGGTTCTTTACCACTAGTGCCACCTGGGAAGCCCCGTATGCCTCTGTAGCAAATGAAAATGAAAGAGCTTGGACAAATGTATCCAGTCACCTCAGACAGTTGTTGAAAACCATGAAAAAATGTTAGCTGGTGTCTGGAGTATTTGCTCAAAAAAGCAAATTATATTATTAACATGCTTATCTGTTGTCTCATTTGTTGAGTTATTTGAGCAACTTTTCCCCATTATGTCTATCCACATGTAAGAAAAAATACCTTTAAGGAAGAAAACACCTCTCTGGCTGGGCAGTAAACAGGCTGCTGCTGCTAAGTCACTTCAGTCGTGTCCGACTCTGTGCGACCCCAGAGACAAGTCTCCCCTGTCCTTGGGATTCTCCAGGCAAGAACACTGGAGTGGGTTGCCATTTCCCTCTCCAATGCATGAAAGTGAAAAGTGAAAGTGAAGTCGCTCAGTCGTGTCTGACTCCTAGCGACCCCATGGACTGCAGCCTACCAGGCTCCTCTGCCCATGGGATTTTCCAAGCAAGAGTACTGGAGTGGGTTGCCATTGCCTTCTCCAGTAAATAGGCTAAGAATAGGTAATTATCAGCCATTAAAGTCACCAGGAAGCATTGCTCCTCACTATGGGCCTCCAAAGGATGGGCATCTTGCTGCATGTGTCTGGTGGTGGTGGGGGGGGGTGTTTAATATTTATTATTTCTGACTGGATTATGGGTCCTAGGGCAGTGCCAGTGTCCCCCAAGACTGTAAGTAGGGCACTCATAATGTGCAACAGTTCTTTTGTACCTAATGCTGAAAAAGAAACGTTGAGCTGAGAGACCAGAAAGAAACGTGGCCTGCCACCCCCATCCCCCCTTATATATAGGACATCAGAGGGAGGGCCTGGTGGTGGTGTGTAAGAACAGAGGAACAAGCAAGTGTTACTGAAGTGAACCTAGAGCCACTGGAGATTTGAGAATCCTGGTTAAGGCATGTGGTAGTGCAAACACCCTGCTTATGAAGGGCCCGTAGGTTTATTGCTCTGAGCAAAGCAGGAAATTGTCTTAGAATTTGTAAAACAAATCAGACAGAGAGACCAAATGAGCAATTTAAATAAATATTTTAGAATCTGATTAGTTTTATGGAGTTGTACTTAAGAAGGGGATGACTGGCCAAGGATAACTTCTTCTATGAGACTGACTGGAAGTGGATGATGAAAGCTGATGACCTATCTTGGACTGGTGTCAAACTCAGCAATTAGTGAAGTAAAGGACTTGGACTGTATGCTTGATGAGTGGTAAATATATATTATGGGAGAGACCCTTCAAGACAGGGAGGGGATTACTGTGATGAGATGAAGTAGGTCTTGAGAGAAGGGGAAAAAACATGAGCAGAGACAGGAATGGGAGTGAAGAGGATACTGCAAACTGAATGGGGAAAATTATGGGAATGGAGCTGGGGGAAGGAGTGGAAATGTGGGGCTTGGCAAGGAAGATATGGACTTGTTCATGGGTGGTGGAGTGGTAGTTGTCAGGGTTGGAAAATATTGAAGATGGTGAAATCTGGAAGAGAATGAAGGTTGGTTGTGAGAGTTGCATGTGTCGGGCTATAGCCTAGACCAGTAGAACAGAGCAGACAGAGGGTATTCCTAGGTCCAGAGAGAACTTCAGATAACCCATCAGCAGCTCCCTAAAACACGTAGCTAAATAATAAATAAGTATGGATTTGATCTTGGTGCTATCCATAGCATGGATAGCCTGTTGTAAACACTGACACTCATTTGTAGCAATGTTGAGCATAGGCATGGTGTCACTGCATTTGTGTGATTTAGAAAATATGGTGCAGCAGAGACTGACATGCTGGAGATGGGTCGGGAAAGGCTTTAGACAGGTAGCTAAGATGAAGACAGCATTCTCTCCTCCAGTGAATTCAGAAAGGAGCTAAAGGTAAGCTTCCACTGGGTGTAAGTGCCATAGCCTGAGGAGGTGAGAGCGTGCACTCTAGGAGTAGAGGTAGAAGGGAGCAGTGGGAGCTTAGCACCGTGCCAAGCCGAGAGCAAAAGAGGAGCAGCGCTGGTCACTGGCAGTAAAGTTCAGGTCAGTAGTGTGACTGAAGTGAAAATCTGGTTGTGTTGGTGAGTTGGGCTGAAACGCTTCTCCCTCATGAATATGTTTATCAAATGTATTGAGGTCACCTGGTGGTCAGGGAATCCGGCTGGCATGTATACTGCCTCCTATATTATGCAAATTTCAGAATAGCCAATAGGAGCTGCTTCAGACATTGTAAGAAAATTTGCCATCAAGATGAAGATGAGTTATTTTACCAGCTAGCTTGGATATGGCCATAGTGCTATCAAGCCTGAATAAGTGTGGGTGGCAGCATGGTCACAGTATAGCCCAATAGTTTTTGCATTGACATGTGAGGTCTGTACAATGGACTATAGTATCCCAGGTCCAAACTGTCACCTAAAGTGATAGCCAGGCTGTGAAAAGCCAAAAGACCAATCATTTATGCAGTGTGAGTGCTGTAGTTTGAGGAACCAAAGAGTTGCTGACAGATAGGGACATAACATGGAACACTTGGTGTTTCCATTCTGAATCCTGATGTGGAGAGGAAGCCTGAATCTCTCAAAAGTAGCTTTAGCAGAGACCAACTTTAGTATTTGGGCTTCCCAGGTGGCACAGTGTTAAGGAATCTGCCTGCCATTGTGGGAGATGAAAGAGACATAGGTTCTATCCCTGGGTTGGGGAGATCCCCTAGCGTAGAAAGTGGCAACCCACTCCAGTATTCTTGCCTGGAAAATCCCATGGACAGAGGAGCCTGGTGGACTATAGTCCATGGCGTTGCAGAGAGTCAGACATGACTGAGCAACTGAGCACACACATAACTTTAATTTTTCTTAGCCTCACTCAACAATACACATGGTAGTAGTTGTGGGTGATAAAGCTATAGTCTTTACTTCCAGAATAAGCTCCTCATTGGCATTAATTAAATCTTTTATTGCTTGGAAATTGTGTTGAAGCTTGTGACTTAGGCAAATTGTTAGTTCAGTGCAAACATAATTATGGTTTCGGACTGTGAATTTTAAATCATGGTAAGTAGTCTCACACACATCTTTATTAATCAAAATGGGAACCATTACAATCAATACATTTTTGCCAGTGAGAAATAAGTTTGTTTATTGCTATAGCATAAAAATTCACGCTTTGGGATTTGACAGACTCTTGGAAAGCATTTTCTGCCTCCTGCTGGTTGTGGAAGCATTTTCCCTGCAAAAAGTTGTCCCGATGCTTGAAGAAGTGGTAGTTGGTTGGTGAGAGGTTAGGTGAATGTGGTGGATGAGGAAAAACTTCATAGTCTAAACTGTTCAACTTTTGAAGTGTTGGTTGTGCAACATGCGACTGAATGTTGTCTTGGAGAAGAATTGGGCCCTTTCTGTTGATCAGCACTGGCTGTAGGCCTTGCAGTTTTCCGTGCAGCTCATCGATTTGCTGAGCATATTTCTCGGATGCAATGGCTTCACTGGGACTAAGAAAGCTGTAGCAGATCAGGCCACCAAATGGTGACCGTGACCATTTTTTGGTGCAAGTTTTGCTTTGGGAATTGCTCTTGAGCTTATTCTCTGTTCAAACACTGAGCTGGTTGTTACTGGTTATCATATAAAATCCACTTATCGTCGCACATTACAATCCAATTGAGAAATGGTTCATTGTTGCTGCATAAAATAAGAGAAGGTGACACTTCAAAATGATGATCTTTTCAATTTGCAGTCAGCTCATGAGGCACCCACTTATCAAGCTTTTTCACCTTTTCAGTTGGCTTCAAATGTCAAGTGACTGTAGAATGGTTGATGTTGAGTTCTTGGGCAACTTCTTGTAAGAGAATCAGCTTTGATGATCCTTTCAGTTGGTCATTGTTAATTTCTTTTTTTTTCAGATTTTATTTTATTTTATTATTATTTTTTTACTTTACAATATTATATTGGTTCATTGTTAACTTCTGATGGCAAGCCACTTTGCTCCTCATCTTAAGACTGATCTCTTTTGCAGAACTTCTTGAACCACCACTGCACTGTCTGTTCATTAGCAGTTCCTGGGCCAAATGCATTGTTGATGCTGTGAGTTGTCTCTGCTGCTTTTTGACCCAGTTTGAACCCAAATAAGAAAGTCATTCAAATTTGCTTTTTGTCTAACATCATTTCCATGTGTTATTCGGTTGCCCAATAATGTTTGACTCTTTGCAAAGCCATGGACTGTAGCACACCAGGCTTCCCTGCCCCTCACCATCTCCCAAAGTTTGCTCAAGTTCATATCCATTGCATCAGTGATGCCATCCAGCCATCTCAGCCTCTGATGCCTTCTTCTCCTTCTGCCCTCAGTCTTTCCCAGCATGAGGGACTTTTCCAGTGAATCAGCCGTTTGCATCAGATGAACAAAATACTAGAGTTTCAGCTTCAGCATCAGTCCTTTCAATGAGCATTTAGGATTGATTTCTCTTAAGATTGACTGGTTTGATCTCCTTGCTGTCCAAGGGACTCTCAGGAGTTTTCTCCAGCACCACAGTTTGAAGGCATCAATTTTTCAGTGCTCTGCCTTATTTATGATGTAGTTCTCAGAACCATATGTGACCGCTGGGAAGACCATAGCCTTGAGTATATGGACATATGTCAGCTGAGTAATGTTTCTGCTTTTCAACATACTATCTAGGTTTGTTATTGCTTTCCTTCGAAGAAATGGTTGTCTTCTGATTTCATGGCCACAGTCACCATCCGCAGTGATTTTAGAGCCCAGGAAGAGGAAATCTGTCACTACTTCCACCTTTTCCCTTTCTATGTGCCATGCAGTACTGGGACTGGATACCATGATCTTAGGGTTTTTTTTTATTATTATTTAGTTTTAAGTTGGCTCTTTCACTCTTCTCCTTCACTGTCATCAAGAGGCTCTTTAGTTCCTCTTTGCTTTCTGCCATTAGAGTGGTATCATCTGCATATGTGAAGTTGTTGATGTTTCTCCTGCCTATCTGGATTCCAACTTGTAACTTATCCAGCCTGGCATTTCTCATGATGTGCTCAGCATATTGGTTAAACAGACAGGGTGACAACAGACAGCTCTGTCATACTCCTTTGTCAATCTTGAACCAATCAGTTTTTCCATACAGGGTTCTACTGTAGCTTCTTAACCCACATATAGGTTTCTCAGGAGAGAGGTAAGATGATCTGGTATTCCCATCTCTTTCAGAGCTTTCCGTAGTCTAAATTGAATATAAAATAAGTAGCATGTAGTAGTAAGTCATTAGCAAAAAAAATAGTGATAAATTCACATTAAAATGATGTATAACATAACCACATTTATTTAGAATGTATTCCAATACCAATGGCAAATTTCAACAATGCAAAAACCATTTGCACAAACCTATCCCCTTATTGCCAAATTCAGACTTAAATTGAAGAAAGTAGGGAAACCCACAACCCCATTCAGGTATGACCTAAAGCAAGTCCCTTATGATTATACAGTGGAAGTAAGAAATAGATTTAAGGGACTAGATCTGATAGATAGAGTGCCTGATGAACTATGGATGGAGGTTTGTGACCCTGTACCAGAGACAGGGATCAAGACTATCCCCATGGAAAAGAAATGCAAAAAAGCAAAATGGCTGTCTAAGGAGGCCTTGCAAATAGCTGTGAAAAGAAGAGAAGCAAAAAGCAAAGGAGAAAAGGAAAGATATAAACTTTTGAATGCAGAGTTCCAAAGAATAGGAAGGAGAGATAAGAAAGCCTTCCTCAGTGATCAATGCAAAAAAATAGAGGAAAACAACAGAATGGGAAAGACTAGAGATCTCTTCAAGAAACTTGGAAATACCAAGGGAACATTTCATGCAAAGATGGGCTCGATAAAGGACAGAAATGGTCTGGACTTAACAGAAGCAGAAGATATTAAGAAGAGGTGGAAGGAATAAACAGAACTGTACCAAAAAAGATCTTCATGACCCAGATAATCACGATGGTGTGATCACTCACCTAGAGCCAGACATCCTGGAATGTGAAGTCAAGTGGACCTTAGAAAGCATCACTATGAACAAAGCTAGTGGAGGTGATGGAATTCCAGTTGAGCTATTTCAAATCCTGAAAGATGATGCTGTGGAAGTGCTTCACTCCATATGATAGCAAATTTGGAAATCTCAGCAGTGGCCACAGGACTGGAAACGGTCAGTTTTCATTCCAATCCCAAAGAAAGGCAATGCCAAAGAATGGTCAAAATACTGCACAATTGCACTCATCTCACACGCTAGTAAAGTAATGCTCAATATTCTCCAAGCCAGGCTTCTGCAATACGTGAACTGTGTACTTCCAGATGTTCAAGCTGGTTTTAGAAAAGGCAGAGGAACCAGAGATCAAATGGCCACCATCTGCTGGCTCAGGGAAAAAGCAGGAGAGTTCCAGAAAAATAACTATTTCTGCTTTATTGACTATGCCAAAGCCTTGACTGTGTGGATCACAATAAACTGTGGAAAATTCTAAAAGAAATGGAAATAACAGACCACTTGACCTGCCTCGTGAGAAACCTATATGCAGGTCAGGAAGCAACAGTTAGAACTGGACATGGAACAACAGACTGGTTCCAAATAGGAAAAGGAGTACATCAAGGCTGTATATTGTCACCCTGCTTATTTAACTTCTATGCAGAGTACATCATGAGAAACACTGGGCTGGAAGAAGCACAAGCTGGAATCAAGATTGCCAGGAGAAATATCAATAATCTCAGACATGCAGATGCCACCACTCTTATGGCAGAAAGTGAAGAGGAACTAAAAAGCCTCTTGATGAAAGTGAAGGAGGAGACTGAAAATGTTGGGTTAAAGCTCAACATGCAGAAAACGAAGATCATGGCATCTGGTCCATCACTTCATGGGAAATAGATGGGGCAACAGTGGAAACAGTGTCAGACCTCATTATTTTGGGCTCCAAAATCGCTGCAAATGGTGATTGCAGCCATGAAATTAAAAGATGCTTACTCCTTGGAAGGAGAGTTATAACCAACCTAGATAGCATATTAAAAAGCAGAGACATAACTTTGCCAACAAAGTTCCATCTAGTCAAGGTTATGGTTCTTGCAGTGGTCATTTATGGATGTGAGAGTTGGACTGTGAAGAAGGCTGAGCGCCGAAGAATTGATGCTTTTGAATTGTGGTGTTGGAGAAGACTCTTGAGAGTCCCTTGGTCTGCAAGGAGATCCAACCAGTCCATTCTAAAGGAAATCAGTCCTGGGTGTTCATCGGAAGGACTGATGCTAAAGCTGAAACTCCAACACTTTGGCTACCTCATGCGAAGAGTTGACTCACTGGAAAAGTCTCTGATACTGGGAGGGATTGGGGGCAAGAGGAGAAGGGGATGACAGAGGATGAGATGGCTGGATGGCATCACCGACTCAACGGACATGAGTTTGAGTGAACTCCGGGAGCTGGTAATGGACAGGGAGGCCTGGCATGCTGCAATTCATGGGGTCGCAGAGTCAGACATGACTGAGAGACTGAACTGAACTGAATATTAGTATCATCATCAAGGTACTATCAGAGACCTAGCAGATAGCCAAATAGACATTCATTGGTGAATGAATCACAATATAAACTTTGTATGGTGTCAGTTATATTACGTTCACTGAGGTGTATTTTATGGTCTAGAATATGGTCTCTTGGTGAATGTCCACTGGAAAAGAATGTGTGTTATATACTATTGTTATGTGAAGTTTTGTATAAATGCATTTAAGCCAAATTGGTGATATATTATTCAGATCCTCTGCATCCTTGTTGATTTTCTGTGTATTTGTTTCATTGATTACTAAGAAGAGTGTTGAAGTCTTTAACAATAATTGTGGCTTTCTCTTCCCTTTTTATAATTTAGAAATTTTTTTCTCTGCATTTTAAAGTTCTGGTATTAGGTGTTTATACATTTAGAACTGTGCACTTTCTTCTTGGTGAGTTGAACTTTTTATCATAATGTAATATTTCTTGTTCTTAAGTCTACTTTGTCTGATATTATAACGGGGCATGTGTGTGTGAGTGTTTGTACATTGGTAATTATTTTCCTTGGTGTTTTCTGAGATCTGGGAATTATGGTTATTATCTTGATAATTTTGGAAAATTCTCAATTATACTATTATCCCTTTAAGGCTTTCTTCTCCATTATCTCTGTTTTCTTTTACAATTTTGGTATTTCCCACAGCTCTTGGATGCTCTTTTTTTTTTCTAATGTTTTATTCTTTGTTTCTGTGTGGATAATTTCTATTGATGTATCTTGGAGGTAATTATTTCCTTAGCTTTGTGAAACCTACTGATGAGTCTATTGATGTGATTCTTCATCTTTGTTAGTATATGTTTCTTTTGGATTATTTGTCTTTCATTCTCTCATATATTTCATCTTTCTGCTGAAATTCTCCACTTGTTCATGTATGTTGCCCATTTTTCAGCTAGATCTTTTAACATATTAATCATTGCTATTTTTAATTCTTTGTCTGATACTCAAATATTGGGATCATATCTCTGAGTCTAGTGTGTGTAATCCTTTATCACTTGACATGATGTTGTTTTTGATTGGTCTGACTTCTTTGCATATCTTATATTTGGTGAACATTTGTTGTAAGACAGTAGAGACTGAGGTAATTAGTATTACCTCATACTAATGGCATATCTTTTTTTTTTTTTTTTTTGGTCAGACCTTCATTATATACATTTAGTTAATCTTGTCAGGAGTTGAGTTAGTTTTGGATTTTGTTGTTATAGTTATCGTAGTACATCCTAGTTTTAAAATTACTGTAGTAAAGTGTTACATGTAAGATGTGGGCTGGTTTGTCAGAAGTTTTGTTTTCAATGTTTCCCCCTCAACTTTAGGTTTTCCCTTGTCTCTTAGAGAGGGTCTCTCTTCCGGCTCATTTCTCCTCTGGCAGTACCTCCTGTGGGATCCAGTATCTGACATCCATCCCAGCCAAACAGTTACCCACTTCTCATCTTACCATGCAGACTCCTGTCTTCCCTTGAGTTTCGCTTGTTTGGTTGCCTTACAACCCCAGTTTTCTCATGGTTTCAGTAGGAGTTATAATTTTTCAGATTATTAAACTTTTTGTTCTAAGAGGGCAAATGTTTCTCTTTGGCATTTTAAGAGGGAAGCAGAAATCAAAAATATTTTACAAGTCAAATATATTTCCTAAATCTCTGGTTTAAAAATATGTGTATCTGACATACAAAGAGAATAGTATCAAGACCCTCTAAATAATATGCCATGAATTTGGAATTTATATCATGACTCTAGGTAACACAACTCGATGAGAAAGTATTCTTAATGACTCTTTTTTTCTGAATTTCCTTGGTCCCTTGCTGAGAGAAGACCATGAATGTCTCACCAGAATTTCATTTCAGTTTAGCACATAGACTGTATTCTGTGAATGGCTCTGTCTAGTTGAGAGTTCTGGTAAGGAGCTCTGATATTTAACTATTTTCTAGCATAATAGAGACTTAAACTGTAAAGGTATTTATTTTCCTATCTACATAGATAAAGCTAGACCAGAAGAAGTGACTTGTCAAAGAATTTATGCTATCATCTAAATAATCTGGTTAGATGAACTTTAGTGAGAAGACTGGTATTTTCAAGTTGGAGTAAATACATGGGATCTCCCCCAACCATATCTTTTCATAACAACCCTTTCAGTGTCAAACTCACATGATACACAGTGGAGGGACCTTGACTCCATGTGCATGCTGGACAAAAGCATTCCTCTAGTCCAAGCTGGAACTGGCACCTGAACCATTATCTCAGTCCCTGAATTGGATTGCTTGGATTCCCCTCAGTTGATACTGTGGCTTTGGAAGTTGGAGCACATGTTTTATATTTCTTGGAAGAAATCAGTATGACAGGTTATTAACAGACAGTATTGTTTTTCTCAAGTTCATATAAAAGGAAATTTTCATATACTTTTAGAAACAAGAGAGGCTGTTTTACTATATTTGTTAACATCCTCAGTCGTAGCAGTCTGAGATTATGAATCAGTACTGGAACAATAAACTATGTGCCAATGTATGTGAAAAGAAAAATAAATGGATTTTAACTGATGAAATCCTAAGAGGTTATTAAAAATGAGAGAGATAAAAAAGGGGGGAAATCCTTTAAAAGAAAATGTATGGAATTTAGAAAGATGGAAATGACGACCCTGTATGCAAGACAGGAAAAAAGACACAGCTGTGTATAACGGACTTTTGGACTCAGAGGGAGAGGGAGAGGGTGGAATGATTTTGGAGAATGGCATTCTATCATGTATACTATCGTGTAAGAATTGAATCGCCAGTCCATGTCTGACTCAGGATACAGCTTGCTTGGGGTTGGTGCATGGGGATGACCCACTGAGATGTTATGGGGAGGGAGGGGAGGGGGGTTCATGTTTGGGAACACATGTAAGAATTAAAGATTTTAAAATTTTTAAAAAAATAAATAAAAGAAAATGTAATAGATAATACACAGAGCTATTATTGTCCCACTTCTATTTGTCTAGGCTTCCTAAACCTCTTGATGGTCTCTTCTACTCTTAAGACTCTCTGGGAAAAGCACTGAGATTTTTTCTGTTCTTACTCTATTCACCTCTTCACATTTTGAAGGCTGTAACAATTGGTCTTGATTGAAATCTTTCCAGACTACACGAACAATAACCAAATACAATAAGAGTGTACATAATGGGCATAAAAGAAACATCATTGTTAAGTTTTCATGTGATTTAAGTTGAGATGTTAGTACTAATCATCTGTTTTGATAAAAGGTTTGCTTGACTCTTTTCTGTTTTATTTCCAGTGAATGTTATTTTCTTTTCATTATTATGCATGTTTTATGAGTTAGGATTTATTTGTGTGTGTGTTGGATTTGATTTATTTCTGTGGGACTCTGCTGTTTCCACAGTAAACTGTGGAAAATTCTGAAAGAGATGGGCATGCCACACCTGACCTGCCTCTTGAGAAACCTATATGCAGGTCAGGAAGCAACAGTTAGAACTGGACATCGAACAACAGACTGGTTCCAAATAGGAAAAGGAGTCCGTCAAGGATGTATATTGTCACCCTGCTTATTTAAGTTCTATGCAGAGTACATCATGAGAAACACTGGGCTGGAGGAAGTACAAGCTGGAACCAAGATTGCCGGAAGAAATATAAATAACCTCAGATATGCAGATGACACCACCCTTATGGCAGAAAGTGAAGAAGAACTAAAGAGCCTCTTGATGAAAGTGAGAGAGGAGAGTGTCCCATCACTTCCTGGGAAATAGATGGGGAAACAGTGGCTGACTTTATTTTTCCGGGCTCCAAAATCACTGCAGATGGTGACTGCAGCCATGAAATTAAAAGATGCTTACTCCTTGGAAGGAAAGTTATGACCAACCTAAGCAGCTTATTCAAAAGCAGAGACATTACTTTGCCAACAAAGGTCCATCTAGTCAAGGTTATGGTTTTTCCAGTGGTCATGCAAGGATGTGAGAGTTGGACTATAAAGAAAGCTGAGCACCAGAAGAATTGATGCTTTTGAACTGTCATTTTGGAGAAGACTCTTGAGAGTCCCTTGGACTGCAAGGAGATCCAACCAGTCCATTTTAAAGGAGATCAGTCCTGGGTGTTCATTGGAAGGACTATTTTGAAGCTGAAACTCCAATACTTTGGCCACCTGATGTGAAGAGCTGACTCATTTGGAAAGACCCTGATGCTGGGAAAGATTGAGGGCAGGAGGAGAAGGGGACGACAGAGGATGAGATGGTTAGATGGCATCACTGACTCGATGGACATGGGTTTGGGTGGACTCTGGGTGTTGGTGATGGACAGGCTGGCCTGGCTTGCCTGCAGTTCATGGGGTCGCAAAGGGTTGGACACGACTGAGTGACTGAACTGGTGAACTGAACTACTATTTCTTAAAACCTGATTAAAAAGAGCTTCCAGATATAAAACTTGTGCTCTGAATTGTCTATTTCTCCAGCAATCTTTGATGATCTTGACCAAATGGTGATCTAATGTTATTCACTTATGTTTTCCTACTGCATATAGTTTGGAACCACTATGTTTCATTCCTAGTCACATTCTTTATTGTATACTTCTTATTTTGTAGTTTCTGTTCCTCAGCATCAACATTCTACTAAACTAAGATGACTACTTTGAGGCAATTTGAAACCAGAATTCTCCCGCCATCTGAAATTATTCATGTACATATAAAGTAAAGAGATAAAGACAAAGATGGCAGCCAGGGGACTTTATTTGTCTTTTAATGATTTAATATCATTTTTCTATACCTTTAACTAGTGTAGAGTTAGCGTTCTAGCTAGCAATAAAGGAGTCACAGAAAAGGAGAATTCAGGAAATATGCAGTATCGAGTTTTCTTGGTAAGTTCGTCAATCTCAAAAAAAAAATTGGCATGTGAGTAGAAACAGTTCCATTACTTAGACAGCCAAATATGTTTGTGCAAAGAATGTGTGCATAATACTGAATATCTGTGGATGGACTAGAATAGGAAAAATGTGTCTGTTTTCTCATTTGTTTTAGGAAAAGGGAATCTTTTAGAAGATTTCCCCTGGCACTAGTGTCATATTTTGTGAGACTAAGGTCTCAGTAGGTCTAACTTTATAACCTTCTAATTTCAGACAAAGAGAGACTGGAAAGTTAGGAAAGAGAATTCAGTTGCAGCCAGTTCAAACTGCAAGGAAAGAGAGTAGAGAACATCATTGAGAAGCTGCATGCAAACACACATACGTCTTTTCTGCATCTGTTTCCAGCTATACTGTGTCTATCTTAAAAAGTGAGGGTATCAAAACCCGATAAAGACATTGAAAGAAAGGAAAAGTACAGACGAATAACTTTCACGCTTAGGAATACAAAAACCTCAACACCTCAACAAAAGATTAAGAATGTAAATTCAGTAATATGCAAAAATAATTTTATGCCATAACCAAGAGGAATTTATTCTTAGTTTGCCAGGCCAACTCAACATTTGAAAAATAAGTAATTTAATTCATCACAACAACAAGTTAAATAGGAAACATCATGTGCCTCATCAGTAAACGATAAAGTTTCAGAAAACTTTAAATAGAGGGGAGTTTCCTCAACTTAATAAAGAAAACATACAAAAAATGTGCATCTAACACCATACTTAATGGTGAAAAACCAGATGCTTTCCCCTGAAGATCTAAAATGATGCAAGGAAGTTCCTTCTTGACTCTCCCGTTCAGCACCCTATTAGAAGTCTTAGCTAATGCAATTAGATAAGAAAAGGAAATAAACACATACAGATCGAAAAGGAACAAATAAAATGGTCTTTTTTCACAAATGACATGATTATCTATGTAGAATTCCCAAAGAATCAACACAAAAAGCCTCCAGAACTACTAAGCATTTATAACAAGTTTGCATGATACATGGTTAGGATAGAAAGGTCAGTTGCTCATAGCAACAATAAATGATTAGAGTTTGAAATTTTAAAATGCAATTTATTTACATTGAAAGCAAAAAATTAATAAATATAAAGCTAACAAAATATGCATAGGATCCATAAAAATAAACCTACAAAACTCCAAAGAAAGAACTCAAAGAAGATTTAAATACATAGAGAAATATTCTGTGTTTATGACTAGGAAAACTAATACTATTAAAATGTCAGTTCTTCCCAGTTTGATCTATAGATTCAATACAATCCCACTCCAAATTTTAGTAGGTTATTTTGTGGATATTAACAAAATGACACTAAAGTTTATGGAAAGCCAAAGGACTCAGAATATCCAACACAGAGCCAACAAAGAACAAAGTCAGAAGACTGATATTACCCAACTTCAGGGCTTATTGTGCAGCTACAGTAATCAATACAGCACGGTATTAATGAAGGAACAGACAAATAGGCCAATGGAACAGAGTGGAGAGGCCAGAGAGATTTGTTCAGTAGTGGAAATGTTAGGAATGAAACCACAGTAGTGAATAAACGACATTATGTATTTGTCAAAACCTATAGAACTGTACAAGAGTATATCTTAATGTAAATCGTGTACTTTAAGTACTGAAATAATGTATCAGTGTTGTTCATTGGTATTTAACAAATGTACCATGCTAACACAATTTATTTATAATAGAGGACATTTAGACCTTGGACATATGGAGACTTTCTCCTCAATTTTTCTGTAGATCTAACACTGTTCTTTAAAAAGCAGGCTGTTTTTTAAGATAATCTAAAAACATAAGCCAGATATATGGGGATTGTTCTTTTATCTTCCTCTTTCTTCATACCCATTCTTCATTCATTCAGTGCAAGGATTCAGTGTTTTAAACTGCTTTCAGTTTTATTTGCTTTTCCATGTTATTGCCATATTCTAGCAGAGATCATCTCTACCTGGAATTTGCAGTCACTTTCCAGCTATTCTTGTTGGCCTTCTATCACACAGTCTTCAAAATATTGATAGAGTGAGCTTTCTTGGATACAAAATGTATCGTCATTATACTGCTTCAAACCCTTCTTTGGATTTCTATTTCCAAACTTGCTTTTTCTTTTCCTAACTTTTTGTTTTACATTGAAACATAGTCAGCTAACAATGTTGTGATAGTTTTAGGTGGACAGCAAAGGGACTCAGCCATATATGTACCTGTATCCATTCTCCCTCATATTCTCCTTGAATCCAGATGGTCACATAACATTGAGCAGAGTTTCCTGTGCTGTGCAGTAGGACCATGTTGATTATCCATTTAAAATACAGCAGTGTGTAGGTGTCCATCCCAAACTCCCGCACTATTCCTTTCCCCTATTCTTCCCCCCCTGCAAACCATGGCAACCATAAATTCATTCTCTAAGTCTGTGAGTCTGTTTTTGTTTTGTAAATAAGTTCATTTGTATCATATTTTTTTTTAGATTCCACATATAAGGGATGTCATATGATATTTCTCCTCTGTCCGACTCACTTCACTCAGTATGACAATCTCTAGATCCATTCATATTTGATAAATCCATCCATGTTGCAGAAAATGGCATTATTTTATTCTTTTTAATGGGCAAATAGGATTCCACTGTATATATGTTCAGTTCAGTTCAGTCGCTCAGTTGTGTCCGACTCTTTGTGACCCCATGAATTGCAGCACGCCAGGCCTCCCTATCTATCACCAACTCCTGGAGTTCACTCAGACTTACGTCTATCGAGTCAGTGATGCCATCCAGCCATCTCATCCTCGGTCGTCCCCTTCTCCTCCTGCCCGTAATCCCTCCCAGCATCAGAGTCTTTTCCAATGAACTCTTCGCATGAGGTGGCCAAGGTACTGGAGTTCCAGCTTTAGCATCATCCCTTCCAGAGAAACCCCAGGGCTGATCCTGTGTACCTCATCTTATTTACGCACTCCTCTGTCAATGGACATTTATGTTGCTTCCATGTCTTGGCTATTGTAAACAGTGCTGCAATTAATGTTGGGGTGCATGCATCCTTTCAGACCATATTTTCCTCTGTATATATGCCCGGGAGTGGGATTACAGGGTCATATGGTAGCTCTATTCTTTATAAGAAAGAACTTAAGAGAACTTTAATCATTTAGCCATAAATGATTATATCTTTCAGTTCTTTCTTCCGATTGCTTTTTTGCCTTCTGGCTGGAGTTAGTCTGAACTTCCCAGGGGTCCACCAAAACCAGGCTCCGTATTGTCTTCAGTCTTATCTGCTAATCCCATTGCCTGAATACTTTTCTTGCTAATCTTTATTTGCCTGGTTTATGTTTTATCCTTTGGAATTTTGCTTAGATAGTACACCATCCAGGAATTTTTCTGCTCCCCACAAACTGACCTAAATATTCCTCCTAAATTATCTTGATTTTTTCTTAACATTTTATGCAAACTTCATGCTTTCTTCTCAGTATCTTTGTTTGATCATCACCTCTCTCATTCTCTACATTTTGCATTGGCTTCCCAGAATCTGTAGTGTAACACGATCTGTATTACATACTTATAAAAGCAAAAAGAAAAAACACTTAAAATCAGTCCTGATAATGTATCATAGTTAAATTCATGTCACTACTGAAAAAAATGCATTATAACTTGAATGAGTTCAGTGGAAAAGAAGAGATATGGACTAAAAGAATTAAGCCAAGGATTATAATATTAAATTCTTTTCTTCCAGGACCCTTTTAGTCACTCAAGTAACTTTTTGGTAGCAGTTTTATTAAAATACAATTCACTTACTATATAATTCACTAATTAAAAATGTATAATTCAGTGCTTTTTATTATATTCAGATTGTACAACCATCAATACAATCAATTCTGGAAGATTTTCACTACAACAGAAAGAAACTCTGTATAGCCATCACCCCTCAATCCTCTCATAACCAAGGCAACCATTAACCTATCTTCTGTCTCTGTAGATTTGCCTAAACTGGACATTGCATATACATGGAATCATATATTGTGTGGTCCTTTATGCCTGGCTTGAGGGAGTAATGTTTACAAGGTTCATCCATGTTGTTCAAATAACTTGATAGTTTTAACTGTATGTCTTGAAATTTTCAACCACAAAGCTAGCCAAAATACATCCAGATCTAACCCAATCCATTAATTAAAAGTTTTAAATATTATAATTGCAGTTTTTTTCTATTGGTCAATGTACATTTTACAGAATATATATTATATGAGAAAGTTTAAGATTTATCACCAGTTACGAAGAACTTTATCCTTTAGGATAAAGTTTGAGCCATTGCGAAGGTACATTATATGGTGTGAATAGAATGCACATTTTTTCTTCATAAGAAAAAAAGTGAAAGTTAAATTGCTCAGTTATGTCCGACTCTGCGACCCTGTGGACGGTAGCTCACCAAGCTCCTCCGTCCATGGGATTCTCCAGGCAATAATACTGGAGTGGGTTGCCATTTCCTTCTCCAGGGGATCATCCTGACACAGGGATCAAACCCAGGTCTCCTGCATTAGAGGCAGATGCTTTACCTCTGAGCCACTGAGTTTACTAAAGTGCACATGGAATGGAATAATAATACCAAATATGTTGTATTCAGTCTATAGACCCATCTGTGGTTATTGAAACTGACTCTTTAAAAGTATGTCTCAAGAATATTGTTTGACTAAATCTTCCACCCTTGTAGGAGTTCAGCCTGCTCCTGAAAGCATAAAGGCTGACTTTGTTTAATACAATTTGGCATTATCTTCTTTTAACAGTTGGTGATGAAAACATCAGGAATGCTTTTAAGATACTGAAGAAATATGCATGTTTACTTCAGAGCACATGTGAACACTTGATTTACTGCTGATGAAACATATTCACAACTCCAGCTTACTTCATTATGTGTGTAAGAAAGTACCTAATATTCTTTTCCTCCCTTTTCTGGAAATGGTAAATGAAGATTTGCATGCAGGGTACAGCATCCTCTTGGGGAAGCAGTAGATGCCTAGACTGACATTCCCTAAGCCCCAAACCTTGTTAAAAGTGGTTTCAGTCCTGGGGACCTAATGCGCTGATTGCTTCCCAAGAAGGAGTCTCATCGCTTGCTCCGTTCGGTCCTATTCCTGAAGGTCTAATTACATCTGTTATGCGGTTCAGTTTCACAGAAGGTTGGGGAAAGACATTAGGGGTATTAGGGGATAGGGATGGGGGCATGTAACCCATGCACACACACATACACACACATCTACACACACACTCATGTGATGGGTTTTGAGAAATAAACTGGTGACCAAGCTAGAGTAGTTGTGAACTTGTATCTAAACTATCACGTGTCTTACTGTAACAAGACAAAATGGAGATGGTTCCAATTCTGCATGCTTGCCCAGGCAACAGGGAACCAATTACACTGTCAAAATCTGAAACACTGGGAGCTTAAAAGCCCCATAGGACTTCTTTGGAACCAAACACTTTTTTTTGCTATCTATAAAAGGACAAGTAAAGCATTATTTTTATCCTGTTGCAAAGTGTCATTTATATTCTGAGCTTCCCAAACCTTTCCTAGCCCACTCTTTCCCTGTATACTGCAAACAGTATATGCTTATGCTATGCTTTTGTGTAGCCCAGATGAAGACTGTCATCATGGCCTAATAGAGCTCAAAATGGAAAGGGAGAGGGGGTGGAAAAGAGGCTCATTATTTTTTAAATGGCTTCACTTTTCCCATAGGAATCCTATAGATCCCACTTAGCAGAAGCTCATTCCAGCACTGATTAAGTGGGAAATACACAGAATCTCAAAAGGTCAAACCTATAATCAGCTGTCCTCAGGGACTTCTATGGAAAACTTCTTCATCCAACTTGAATTTATTGCCATCTTAAAACATAGTACAATAGATGATATGACATTAAAAAATATATGCAAATATCTTTATATATAGTCATACACATATATGACGCGTGCATGTATGTATATGTGTGTGTGCAGATGACATGACATTAAGAAAAGATAAACATGACATTAAGAAAAGATACCTATGTATGTGCACACACGTATGACATATGCATGCATGTATGTGTGTATGGGTGTGTGATGGATGTCTGCCCGCCTAAACTCACAGTAGCCTGATTTACCTGAACCATTGGATTTGTTAGGTAATCTTCCCTATAGTGTTTTACTTTATGTTATTGGTTTGCCTTTATATTGTTGGAAACTTTGAAATTATAACAAGCTAAGTTTACTTAGAATTGGCTTTGTGTTTTTGAGAGTTCACAAATTATAGACTCTAAAAGTGTATGACTAAAAAAAAGTATATGTAAAAGGAATAGGATAATAGAGGAGAAACAAATAGAATTCTTAATATGTTTCCAAACTGTGTGCAAGCCTGTGATAAACATGTCTTTGTGGGGAGAATATACATGGGGGAACCGGATGGCTTAAGCTGGACAAAGCTTGGTTTCTTTTTTCTTCAAATGCATTTTTACTTATTTTAGTGAAGAATTATAGTCAATATTTTATTTAACAAATGACTTTGGTCACAGGCTGAAGGTTCTCTGCTCATCACACCTTAAAATGCCATCTCTCTTTACGTCCTCACATAAATTTGCAGTCTGTTCATCACCTTGATGCTGAGAGAGGGCACCCAAATACAAAATGTTAAATCAGTCATGAACCTCCGTGCTTGCTTATCCGCGTGGAAGAAAATAGATTGTTCCTCTCTCCTCTGCTTGTTCCGAGTAGTTATTTGGTTAATACTGGAAGAAAATTGACCTTGGAGTTGTCTTGAGCTGTGCGACTGGGAAAGACTGTGACGGTTCTCACGTAAGCCTCATTCTGTGCCCCTGCTTCCTGGGAGACAACACAGTCTTATGCGAGTGATGGAAAGGCAGTGGTGAAAGTGCAGAGTGGCTGCTTTCTGAGTCACTTTTCCTTTCCAGGGTTTAGGAAAGTGGTTGTCATTCCTACCTCTTCCTACCTCCTGAAGAAGAGTAAGAAAGGAAGAGAGAAACTGCAGTTTAGAGCAGATGTTTCCCTAGTCTTCTGCTTATTGGGAAGCTGGAAGAAAGTACCCTGTGAGTGGACACAATAAGGAAATGAGTGTGTTTGTCTCTCTAGTTTTGAATATGAGTTAGAGTATGACTCTTCTGTGAGTATAGTAGCTAGGAAGTGGGAAGACTAGTGACAAGAAGGAGCTTCTCCTGGGGGACAGGGATAAACCTCCATGGATACTATCAGTGGAAATATGAGAATGGATTGGCCAGGAGCCCAGGACAGGATTCACATAACTGGGCTTGAGTCTTCACCATATGACCCTGGAAATCTAGTTAACTTCTCTGAGCCTCATTTTTCTCATCTGCAACACGGAGATAATACTGGTAGCTGTTTTCAGAAGTTTTGAGGGGATATTAAATGAAATAGAGATTGATGAGTGACTAGCATTTAGTAAGTGTTCATTCGAAGTCAGCTGCTGATCCTCTTAATGTTGGGAGGCAAAGACATTATAAAAATGGTAACCCTTCTTGTCCTAATCCAACAGTAATGGAATGAGAAAGTATGACTGGATAGTTACCAAGAGACACAGGTGTTTTGCCTATTTGACTTGAAGGGGTCAAGTATTTTAATATATTCAGGAATGTTCAGTTCAGTTCAGTCACTCAGTCGTGTCCGACTCTGTGACCCCATGAATTGCAGCATGTCAGGCCTCCCTGTCCATCACCGACTCCCGGAGTTCACTCAAACTCATGTCCATCGAGTTGGTGATGTCATCCAGCCATCTCATCCTCTGTCGTCCCCTTTTCCTCCTGCTCCCAATCCCTCCCAGCAGCCGAGTCTTTTCCAATGAGTCAACTCTTCGCGTGAGGTGGCCAAAGTACTGGACTTTCAGCTTCAGCATCATTCCTTCCAAAGAACACCCAGGACTGATCTCCTTCAGAATGGACTGGTTGGATCTCCTTGCAGTCCAAGGGACTCGCAAGAGTCTTCTCCAACACCACAGTTCAATTCTTTGGCACTCAGCCTTCTTTACAGTCCAACTCTCACATCCATACATGACCACTGGAAATACCATAGCCTTGACTAGATGAACCTTTGTTGGCAAAGTAATGTCTCTGCTTTTTAACATGCTATCTAGGTTGGTCATAACTTTCCTTCCAAGGAGTAAGCGTCTTTTAATTTCATGGCTGCAGTCACCATCTGCAGTGATTTTGGAGCCCCCCAAAATAAAATCTGACACTGTCTCCACTGTTTCCCCATCTATTTCCCATGAAGTGATGGGACCAGATGCCATGATCTTCGTTTTCTGAATGTTGAGCTTTAAGCCAACTTTTTCACTCTCCTCTTTCATTTTCATCAAGAGGCTCTTTAGTTCCTCTTCATTTTCTGCCATAAGGGTAGTGTCATCTGCATATCTGAGGTTATTGATATTTCTCCCAGCAATCTTGATTCCAGCTTGTGCTTCTTCCAACCCAGCGTTTCTCATGATGCACTCTGCATAGAAGTTAAATAAGCAGGGTGACAATCTACAGCCTTGACGTACTTACTCCTTTTCCTATTTGGAACCAGAATGTACCTATAGGAAAATCATAAACTGATGAAGGACAGAAATAAGTTGGTTGAGCCTTCAGCATAGTTTACATGGAGTGTGTATTGCAGTTGCTTTCGTAACCAAGTGAAGTCCAGCTTCTATTGGAAAGTTCATCCTTAATCAGAAAGTATGCTTTTGAATAGTTGCAGATATCCAGGCAGCATAGTGTTTTGCTTAAGCATATAGAGAATTCTCAGGAGTCCCGCAGATCTGAAATGAGCCTAAGAATTTTGGATCCTGGCTGCAGTTGGTATCTGTTAACCCAGCGGTGCTATAGTATTTCCTTGAAAATTTCTCAATAAACATTTCTGTCACAGAAACAGGAGTCAAATAAATATTCAGCTAGACTCTGGGTTGACAATCTTTTGTATCTAACTGATACGGATATTGTTCACTAATAAAATGCTGTAAAGAATATTGACAGGTCATATAAAATACTTTGTTTTCTGTTGCTGTCTATGAACATCAGTGTGGGGAGACTGGAAATCCTAAATCAGTGTTACGTTTTACCACACACATGCATAAATAATTTTCTCTCATCCCTGTGAATTAGTGCAATTATTTGAAGAGTCAACATTTGTGAATAATGAACAAATTGGTAAGCTGAATTTTTGTACGCTCTGCAAATAATTTTCAGTTGTGAAAAGTACAGAGCACAGTGAGCTTTTGTTATTTTATTAATCTAGAATAATGCTTAAGTGCTATTCTCCTTCATTTGAACATAACATGTATATTGAAACATGCCTTAATTTTCTTGCTTATTGAAGCTCTGCTCTGTAACTAGCACTACTCTAAGTACTAGAATTCAATGCAGAACATGCCTTCTAAGATTTTGTATGCTAGTGGAGGGAATACAATAAGCCGATAAAAGACTAAACAAGTAAACAACGTAGGTTCACATGGTGAAGAAATGACACAGAATATCTTATGTGTATGGAAATGCTACTTTAGGGAACACTTCTTCAAAGTGCCTTTGAGCTGAAATATAAGGAATGGAAAGGTACTGGTCATGCAGAGGAAACCCTCAGCTGGAGAAAGCTCAACATGCTTGGAGGATGAAATGGCATAGAGCATGGCTGGAGCACAGGGAGGAGAGGGCAGGCAGTACCTGAGGCTTGGGCGCTGAAAGGAAGTAGGGCCAGATCAGGGCAAGACTGAAGATTTGGAAGCCACTGATTAGAGAGAGTGTGTGAGAGAGGGAGAGAGAGAGAATTTCAGTTGAGCAACCAAATGATTGGTTTTCATTTTCTTCCTACCCTTATTTGCATGCACACAGAGCTGTACGCAGCTGCAACTGCAGATCTTAACATTGGAGAGAGTTGCACATTTCAGGTGAAGTTCCTCTCTGAAAGAAACCATGCTACTTGAGAGAGAGAAACGTTTTCACATACATACAATTATACACATATATTCCACATCTCTCTCTATTTTTTCTTTAAGAAAGGCTATGACCTTGTCTAATTTACATTAGAAATTCACCATTTGACTATGGGATGAACAATGGATTGTGGGAGGGCAAGACTGAAGTCAGGGAGACCAATTAGGAGGTCATTACAGAATCCTAGGAAAGAGATGGTGACAGCTTGAAATAGGATGAGGGCTTAGGAGATATGCCATGTTAGCACACACACACACAACACACACACACACACAGAGGATGTGTTTTGGAGACAGAGTCAATAAGACTTGTGATGGATTGAATGTAGGGGCTGAGTCACAGGAAAATTAATGTGAGTTGTGGTACAAAATGGGCAGGAAGCTGGTGGGTGTTTTAATACAACAGACCTTTGTTATAGCAAAACACTTTGGCCTTTCATAAATCACCATAGCTTGCAACATCAGGAACTCAAAAGGACCAAAAAACTCCATTAGCACTGAAGCATAGCATCTCTATAATAGACGTATTTAACGAAATGGCATTTGTGCTATTCGTTTTACTTACTATGCATATTTCAGAGAGCAGGGCAGAGGAGTACACAATAGTACATAAGGTGTGACCACATTGTTCCTGAGAATGCAGGAGAAGGCTGTTTTACTGAGGTGGGAGCTCAGGGACTCGATGTTCTGTCAAACCCTCAAATCTCCTGTGGAATGTTTAGGCATGGCTGTGGCACAATTCCTAATAGGGTGCACTCACAGCTGTGGGTGAGGACAGAGTGCTGCTGATGCTTCCTCTGTGGTAGTGTTCTTTCAGATGATGGTTGTGACCCTCTAGTGGGTAATTAATAAAATGATGGAGAATTATCAGCATTGGAGCAAAAAGGGTAATAGAAAGCATTAGAGTGTGCCTTCTGTGATACTGTTCTATGAGTTCTTTGTTTTTGTTTCATTTGTATATATGGATGCATCACAGTGCAAAATGGATTTATTACAGTGGGTCTGGGTTAAAAAGAAAAGTTGAAAAACTACTGTTCTCAGGTACATTTTGGGAAAGGTACTGGCAATTAATCCTTGATTTCTTGCTTGAATTTATCTGTCCAAAGACTTGGAATAGGTTTATTTCCTTACCTCATCAAGTTTAATCTTTATGGAAGACAAAGATGAACTGAACACATGTTGGAGATGAATAAGTTGGTGGATCTTGGAAAAGAGGTGGGGAACATGAAAGCTACCAAAACACTGGGGAAATAAATGGTAAAAAGTATCCCCAAAAGCCAGATGAAAACAACAGAGCTCCAGCCCCGTAGTCACAAACTTCTTCTATGGGAAAGGGTTAGCAAAAAGAAGGATTGAGAGTCTCGTGGGCAATCTTGGCCCATCCGAGTTCTGCGTGTGTCTACCTTTGGTACTCAGTGCTGCAAAAGGGAGACCCATAACTGACATTTGAGGAATTTTTAGACAGGCACCATCTTGATAATGGAAAATCCAAGAGCTCAGAGATGTCACTGCATATATGTGGTTCTGCATCCCCAGTTCCTAGGTCAGTCATCGTTTATTGGATTTGCACTGCACACAATGCCTGTGCCTTATTTCTTCATGTCACTCACAGGCAAACCCTGTGAAACTGCCAGAAGATCAGAACAAAGCCAGATTGTAAGTGAAGAATGAAAAGATGGGAGCCTTCCTAAATTACAGATCAAGGAAGAGTCCAGGATCCCTCCTGGCAGTAACAAGGGAGAGAGTTCAAAAGTTTTAGTGACTAAAAGAAGATTTCTGACTTGCCAAACATCCTCTCTTTAGGGCCCCTCATTCAGACAGAAGTAGCTGCATAAGACGAGACTTCAGTTGCCTGTTCCCACCCTTTCTCCTTGCACTTGTTGTCTCTTAGTGTGCGCAAGACATGAACAGTTGTATGGTAGGCCAACACCTGAGATGCTGCAAGTGTGATATGTGATACTTGTGATATACAATACTAATACACTTATGAAATGTAATCATGTAAATATGTAATATATTATGAACACTTTATTTTCTTACAGCGTGCCTGAACTACTATTGCATAACTGCTTTTGTTGTATAATTCTAACATTGGAATTGAAACTATTGTTGACTTTTTAAAAACTATTCTTAATGAAAGATATGGTTTTAAGTATCCATATCTTGCCTCATGTTTCCAGTTAAACCTTGGGCCTCTTTTAAAAGTTGGATTCAAAGAGAATGGTGTGGTATGGCAACTGGAATGAATCTATGGGAAGGGAATTGTTGATAATTTTAATTAGTGAATATTAAACTTACAAATTTAAATATAGACAACAGTTTTGGGTGCTACAATTTGAAAGGGACATCCATAAACTAGAATATGTCCATAAAAGGGAAATAGGACTATACATAGAGATCTAAAAAATAAATTGTATGAGAAACAACTGAAAAAGAAATAATTCAGGAGGAAACTGTGAGACACTGTTACATTGTTGGCACTGACTTCAGACTGAAGACAGAGCAGAAGCCTCTGAGGAAGTTGAGTATAAGAAGGAAAAGTTTAGTGTAAGAAGCGAAGCTTTTTGGGCCTTGTGAAGTTGGCTACCATGTATCTTAAGAATATTGGCAGAGATAGAGGATGGATTAAACATCTTTATTTCTCCATTTTCTTAATTGTTGAAGAGAAAGAGACAGAGTTTGATCCAGATGATGCTTTTCAACAGGGGTGGTGCAGATTTCTAGAGATCTAAATCTGACATAATTTCAGGACCCTCTTTAAGAAAAGCAAGTTAGGTATGTAAGTTGATGTAATTTGTTGACTTAAATAGATTTCCAATTACTTTTCCAGTGAAGATGGGTTCATTTGGGATCAGCAGAGAATTGCAATGTGGGGTCTGTAATTGTAGTGAGCCATGTCCAAGTGCTTGTACAGGAAGGTAAGGAGAACATTTTGGGGGAAATGGAAGTTGAGAGGGCAACGGTAAACAGAGTCCATGGCTTTTTGTTGACTGAGTCCTTGTCAGGAGAGAGTCTTTTTTCTTCCTGTCGGGCTCTGCTGTCTTCACAGAGCATGAGAGCTCCCCCGTCTGGTCTCCTGACTCTGTTTAATTGAGATTTCTGTTTATTATATTTTCCTAAAAAGAAGCCACACAAGTGACAATTCTTTAAAAAATGGCAAATCCTAAAATCATTCTAAAGTCCAAGAAAAAAACCAAAATGTTCTTATTAGTTAGCTGCCTGACACTCATACCTCTGTGATACTCTTTAGTCTGTATTTGGGAATACAGACTCTGAGCAACTCTTCATATTACAACATACTGTAGTATACGCATCTATATTTATATAGAGAAGAGAATATAAGGATACAGAGAATAGAAAGATGCTTCGATCTTCCCCCATTGTAGTCAATTAGTGTTTCTGTGCTGTGCTTAGTCACTCAGTCATGTCCAACTCTTTGGGACCTCATGGACTATAGACCGCCAGGCTCCTCTGACCATGAAATTTTCCAGGCAAGAATACTGTAAAGCAATTATCCTTCAATTAAAAATAAATTAAAAAAAATACTGGAGCATGTTGCCAGTTCCTACTCCAAGGGATCTTCCACCCAAGGGATCAAACCTGCATCTCTTTGGTCTTTTTAGTTATTGGTAGTTTAGAGCTCGTACCACAAGCCAGTTTTTGATGCTCTGCATTTCAGGCCTTTCCCCAGTACTCTCACTTGCTTCCAGTGAAAATGAGAAGCCTAATCTAGATAAGATTGACTTTGATTTGTCGATTTCCTTCGTGGAGCCCTGGTGCTTCTGTAGAAATGCCTTAGGTGGATCTTGACTGACACTTCCCCAACCATACATGGCTGAGATGGTGGAAGCCCTCTGCCCAGATTTAACAAGAGAGATTCTGCTCTCCCCAGATTTATAAACAGGATTTTTTCTCATTTATGGGAGATTCCAAGGGTAAATATCAAGGGAAAACTGCCCTGAATGAAGGCATTAGGGTGACTCAGAAATAATCATAAAACCAAGAAATGTTTGTCTGCTTTTTATTATCACTTTGCGCCAGCAAGTCTGAACAATGTCAGTGAAAAATATACTTCATCACCAAAAGCTTTTGTTGGTCAGGGTTCAAAGTAATTGTTGCAGTTACTCTTAGGTTTTAATAATAAATATGCTAGCTTTAGATTGGCATGGTTTTATTATGTATTCTTCAGTAAACATTGTATTCTGCATGGAAGCTAATTTGGAAAACTCTGATTCTCAGAACACACAGACTTAGAGAAATTGGTTTTTAGAGTAAGTTCCTGATGGTTCTTGGAGAGGGCAACGGCGACCCACTCCAGTGCTCTTGCCTGGAAAATCCCATGGACGGCAGAGCCTGGTAGGCTGCAGTCCGTGGGGTTGCTACGAGTCGGACACAACTGAGCAACTTCACTTTCACTTTTCACCTTCATGCATTGGAGAAGGAAATGGCAAACCCACTCCAGTGTTCTTGCCTTGAGAATCCCAGGGATGGGGAAGCCTAGTGGGCTGCAGTCTATGGGATCGCACAGAGTCTGACACGACTGAAGCGACTTAACAGAAGCAGCGGCAGCCTGATGGTTCTGAACCATTGGACTTGCTTTGGTTACAGTCTGTGTCTTCAACCACTGTGGGGTTACATATTCCTGCAATTAAACAGTAGACATGAAATAAACAATGTTAGTAGGGTGACTGGAAAGATGAATAAATAGTACTTGAGGCACAACAGTTCTGTCATTCTTTGTGACCATTTGGGGATTTGTGTTTAAAATATAAAACTGTGAAACAGATTGCAAACTGTGAGGTTGTCTAAGTCCTTTCAGGCTGCTGTAACAAAGTACAGCAGACTGGGTAGCTTATAAACAACCAGCATTTCACAGTTGTGAAGGCTGAAAGTCCAGAGTCATGCTACCAGCAGTTATGAGATTTAGTGAGGACTTCTTGGTTCCTTAATAGTGCCTTCCTGCCTTACATGGTGGAAGGGGCTGAGCATCTTTTAGGGGTGGAGTTTCTTTTATAAAGGCACTGACCTCGTAGCTGTCGGTAAAGAATCTGCCTGCAACTTAGGAGACCCAAGTTCAGTTCCTGAGTTGAGAAGATCCCCTGGAGAAGGAAATGGCAACCCACTCCAGTATTCTTGCCTGGAAAATCCTATGGACAGAGAGGCCTGGCAAGCTACAGTCCATGGGGTCACAGGAGTCGGACACAACTTAGTGACTAAACCACCACCATCACCACATTCATGAGGCCCCCACCTTAACCACTTTCCAAAGGCCACATCCAAATACCATCACCTTTAAGGATTAGGATTTCAGCTTAATGAATTCTGTGGGAACAGGGACTAGACAACTAGGGACAGTCTCTATATATGAGACTTTCAAGGCTAAAAGCAGGAAAATTCCAGGAAAACTTGGAGAGGTGCTCACGCTGGCAAGACTTGGCAGCTAGCTTTCCCAAAATAGAGCAACTGTTCAAGCTGTAGTCCTTTTATAACTTATCCTAGAATCTGTGTCTTATCAATTCTGCCATATTATATTGGATGTAAATTAAGTCCAACCCACACCTAATGGGAAATTATATAAGGCAGTGAATACCAGGAAGCTGTGCATTGATTTGAAAACCGCCTACCATACCATCCTCACCTGTCTTATCTTTTCACCTCTACAGCGGTTCTTGAGAGAATACATTTTTATTTTGCGTAGCACAGAAGTCAACATTTCTTGGTGCTATCATAGGTATATATATTTACGAACACAAGAAGGAATCAAATGAATCTGAAACATATAAAGTATGCTTTGTGTGGCAAGGATATGACATGATGATAAAACATGAGATATAATGTCTGTTAATTAGTGTGAAACTACTTATATCACTAATAATGAACATGGCCCATGGCATACCTTCCTCAGAGAACCTCAAGGAAAATGCACAACTCAAATTTCCCCATAGATTCAGCAGTGCCTGATGATTATCTCCTTAATGTACAGTGAGCACTAAGCATCCTCAGCTATATTGAAAAAGTACATAGCCATCTGTACTTGAAATAATAGATTAGTCCATAAAAGATCCTTTCATTGATGCATTTCCCTCATTTTTCCCTTTTTCAATTTCTATCCTTTATTCTAGAAAAAGAGATCATTAGCTGAATGATTACTTAATAAGCATCTGCATTCTAATTATGATTTTCCCTTAATGTGGGTAATCTTTCCATTCATTTCTACTCTTTTAGTAACATCTGCTTGAAAACATAATCTTTATTTGCAAGATATCATCTGTCCCCACAGTTCCTTTTCCTCTTTGAAGCTCCAGTGTTGGACTCTGATATCACCATTAGTTGCTATAGAGATTATTACGATGCCACAAACAGAATTATGAATTCATGCTGGGAAGCAGTGGTGGGAAGTCTACTATTTAAAAAAAAACAGAAACAACTTTATGGCTCATTTAAAAATGAGTGAACTAAATTCAAGGAAGACAACACTAACCTATTTCTCCAAGTGCACGGTGTTTTCAGAATTGTCCGCCTGATGTAGGAGAATTTACACCATTCAATCTGACTTTTCTGATGAGTCACTTAGTTTGCAAACTTTGAGGGACCTTTCAGTTTATGTAAACTCTGCTTGAGTCTATATGCAGTGGGCGATGGAATTGTAAATGCACTGATTGCTGGCATTTCAGTCTCCTTAGGCTCAATGGTAAAGAATCTGCCTGCCAGTGTCAGAGCAGCAGGAGACAGGGGTTCAATCCCTGGATGGGGAAGTTCCCCTGGAGGAGGAAATGGCAGTCCATTCCAGTATTCTCACTGGGATAATCCCATGGACAGAGGAGCCTGGTGGGTTCACAAAGAGTTGGATATGACTGTGTGAATGAGCGTGCACACACGCACAGTGATAAATAGCAGTCTCCATACTCATACCAATCACAGGGCAATTGCCAAAGATCATTAGAGGGGCAAATCAAAGGGACCGAGAGTGCTGCATTTCCTGTGTTTCATAAGTATACACAGCCTCTATCCAAAATAAATATTACAGCACTGAGCAACTCATGATAATATGAATCCTACTGCATAAAATGTGATTGAAGAGTCACCTTCCAGGACAGCCATATTATTTATTGCACAGAGGAAATGCCATATGGAAAGGGAGGCCCAGAGCCTAGATTCTAGGTTTAGCTACTCTTCTGCTTCAGTTTATCATCTTGGGCAATTCATGGAACCTCCCATGGCTTCCATTTCATGGGAACAGTCATGGTGCTAGGAAAACCTCTACTACAGTTGCTGGCCTGGGATCTTCTAAGAAATAATGAGATAGTGTCTATAGAGCATATTGAAGCCCTTAGACAAAATGAGACAGATAACTAAGAAATACTTTAAGATATTTTAAAATTGGACTCCAGGATTTTTAGGATTTTAGGATTCGACTCCAATTTGGATTTTTAGGATTAGACTCCAGTTTGGATTTTTTTAAGGTAGCCTGCTCAAGGCTGATTTATTCCTCAGTCCAAAGGTAACAAAGTCATCAAGCTGAGTTGCACTACCGATTTTAAAATAATACAGTTATCTTCATCAATTATGAGATTGATTCTGGCAAACAAAACTAATTTCTATTTATAATGAGGAAATATGAAGGAAATTATGTTAGGCAGAAATGGATAGAATGTAATTTATTTCCCAGACACATTATTTTTCAATTCACTTTTGGTTTAAAGATGTCTATGTTAAGTGTTCACACTTCAAAAACTCAGTCAGCAATTTTTTAGCCTTCATTTTATTGTTTTATCATGAAGGACTGCCTTTGAGTTTACACAGAATTCAATATTTGTAAAACATTTCTAAAATATTTAACACACACCAACTGATTTAAACTAGCAGTAATAAAGAATACCCATCTCATTGTGGTTGGTTATTTAACAACTCGAGTCTTCTAAAACAGTATATTTAAACACTTACTGCATTTTATATCAAATTATCAGCCATTTAAAAACTGATTTAGATATCTAACTAATGGACATAAATATGCTAATGAAATATGAATAAAAGCGGCTTGCAAATTAGTATATGTAGTATAATCCTCTATTTTTGAATATCACTAGGAAAAGTTATTAAGTCTATACCTGGAGATATTTACATTGGTTATCTGCATAATAAGATGTCAAGAATTTCTAGTTTAAAATAGTTTTCCTGTATGTTCAGAAATTCCACACAATAGTAAAATAAGCTAATTTTATTTAAAAATATAAGGTATTTTATACAGAAAATTGGATTAAAGATTCACTGAGCATGCCCCCGTGCATCAGAACAAAACCCAGTTTCATCCTAAGTCAGTCTCTCCCATCAGGAAGCTTCGATAAGCTTCTTATCTATATCCATCAGAGGGCCAACAGAACGGAAAGAACAATCACAGAAAACTAACCAAAATGATCACATGGACCACAGCCTTGTTTAACTCAATGAAACTATGAGCCATGCCATTTAGGGCCACCCAAGACAGATGGGTCATGGTGGAGGGTTCTGACAAAATGTGGCCTACCAGTGAAGGGAATGGCAAACCACTTCAGTATTCTTGCCCTGAGAACCCTATGAACAGTATGAAAAGGCAAAAAGACAGGACACTGAAAAACGAAGTCCCCAGGTCGGTAGGTGGCCAATGTGCTACTGGAGTTCAGTGGAGAAATAAGTCCAGAAAGAATGAAGAGACAGAGCCAAAGCAAAAACAACACCCACTTGTGGATATGACTGGTGATGGAAGAAAAGGCCAACACTGTAAAGAACAATATTGCATAGGAACCTGGAACGTTAGGTCCATGAATCAAGGCAAATTGGAAGTGGTCAAACAGGAGATGGAAAGAATGAACATTGATATTTTAGGAATCAATGAACTAAAATGGACTGGAATGGGTGAGTTAAACTCAGATGACCGTTATATTTACTACTGTGGGCAAGAATCCCTTAGAAGAAATGGAGTAGCCATCGTAGTCAACGAAAGAGTTCAAAATGGAGTTCTTGGATGCAGTCTCAAAAATGACAGAATGATCCCTGTTCATTTCCAAGTAAAAGCATTCAATATTACAGTAATCTAAGTCTATGCCCCTACCGGTAATGCTGAAGAAGTTGAAGTCGAATGGTTCTATGAAGATCTATAAGACCTAGAATTAACGCCCAAGAAAGATGCCCTTTTCACTACAGGAGAATGGAATGCAAAAGTAGGGCATCAAGAGGTAAACACAAGAGAGGACTCTACACATGGACGTCACCAGATGGTCAATACCAGAATCATATTGATTATATTCTTTGCAGCCAAAGACGGAGAACTTCGATACAGTCAGCAAAAACAAGATGGGGAGCTGACTGTGGTTCAGATCATGAACTCCTTATTGCCAAATTCAGACTTAAAGAAAGTAGGGAAAACCACTAGACCTTCAGGTATGACCTAAATCAAATCCCTTACTTATACAGTAGAAGTGACAAACAGATTCAAGGGATGAGAACTGATAGAGTGCTTAAAGAACTATGGACGGAGGTTCATGACATTGTACAGGAGGCAGTGAACAAGAACATCCCCAAGAAAAAGAAATGCAAAAAGCCAAAATGGTGGTCTGTCGAGGCCTTACAAATAGCAGAGAAAAGAAGAGAAGCGAAAGAAAAGGAGAAAAAGAAAGACATATCATTTGAATGCAGAGTTCCAAAGATTATCAAGGAGAGCAAAGAAAGCGTTCCTCAGCCATCAATGCAAAGAAATACAGGAAAATAATATAACGGGAAAGACTAAAGATCTCTTCAAGAAAATTAGATACCAAGGGAAAATTTCATGCAAGTTCAGTTCAGTTCAGTTCAGTCGCTCAGTTGTGTCAGACTCTTTGCGACCCCATGAATCGCAGCACGCCAGGCCTCCCTGTCCATCCCCAACTCCCAGAGTTCACTCAGAGTCGCTTCCATCGTGTCAGTGATGCCATCTAGCTATCTCACCCTCGGTCGTCCCCTTCTCCTCCTGCCCCCAATCCCTCCCAGCAATGGAGTCTTCTCCAATGAGTCTACCCTTAAGATGGGCACAATTAAGGACAGAAACAGTATGGACCTAACAGAGGCAGGAAATATTAAGAAGAGGTAGCAAGAATACACAGAAGAACTATACAAAAAAGATCTTCATGACCCAGATAATCACGATGGTGTGATCACTCACCTAGAGCCAGACATCTTGGAATGTGAAGTCAAGTGGGCCTTAGAAAGCATCACTACGAACAAAGCTAGTGGAGGTGATGGAATTCCAGTGGAGCTATTTCAAATCCTGACAGATGATGCTGTGAAAGTGCTGCACTCAATATGCCAGCAAATTTTGAGAACTCAGCAGTGGCCACAGGACTGGAAAAGGTCAGTTTTCATTCCAATCCCAAAGAAAGGCAGTGCCAAAGAATGCTCAAACTACTGCACAATTGCACTCATCTCACATGCTAGTAAAGTAATGCTCAAAATTCTCCAAGCCAGGCTTCAACAGTACATGAACCATGAACTTCTAGATGTTCAAGCTGGATTTAACAAAGGCAGAGGAACCAGAGATCAAATTGCCAATATCCGTTGGATCATCGAAAAAGCAAGAAAATTCCAGAAAAAAACGTCTATTTCTGCATTTTAGCCTATGCCAAAGCCTTTGACTGTGTGAATTGCAACAAACTGTGGAAACTTATTCAAGAGATGGGAATGCCAGACCACCTGACCTGCCTTCTGAGAAATCTGTATGCTGCTCAAGAAGCAACAGTTAGAATTGGACGTGGAACAACAGACTGGTTCCAAATTGGGAAAGGATTACATCAAGGCTGTATATTGTCACCGTGCTTATTTAACTTCTATGCAGAGTACATCATGAGAAATGCTGGACTGGATGAAGCACAAGCTGAATCAAGGTTGCTGGAGGAAATATCAATAACCTCAGACATGCAGATGATACCACCCTTATGGCAGAAAGTGAAGAAGAACTAAAGAGCCTCTTAATGAAGGTGAAAGAGGAGAGTGAAAAAGTTGGCTTAAAACTCAACATTCAGAAAAATAAGGTCATGGCGTCTGGTCTCATCACTTCATGGCAAATAATGGGGAAACAATTGAAACAATGAGAGACTGTAGTTTTTTGAGCTCCAAAACCATGTCAGATGATGACTGCTGCCATGAAATTAAAAGATGCTTGCTTCTTGGAAGAAAAGCTATGACCAACCTACACAGCATATTAAAAAGCAAAGACATTACTTTGGCAAGAAAAGCTTGTATAGTCCTAGCTATGGTTTTTTCAGTAGTTATGTATGGATGTGAGAGTTGGGCTATAAAGAAAGCTGAGCACTGAAATACTGATGCTTTTGAACTGTGATGCTTTCTTCTCTGAAGAGAAGACTCTTGAGAGTCCCTCGGACTGCAGGGAGATCCAACCAATCCATCCTAGAGGAAATCAGTCCTAAATATCCATTGGAAGGACTGATGCTGAAGCTGAAACTCCAATACTTTGGCCACCTGATGAGAAAAACTGACTCATCTGAAAAGACCCTGATGCTGGAGAAGACTGAAGGCAGCAGGAGAAGGGGATGACTAAGGATGAGATAGTTGAATGGCATAACCGATTCGACGGACATGAATTTGAGTAGGCTCTGGGAGTTGGTGATGGACTGGGAAGCCTGGTGTGATGCAGTCTGTGGAATCGCTAAGAGTTGGACATGACTGAGTGACTGAAGTGAACTGATACCAGATGGAAATGATACCTTTTCGCTCTTTTCAAGGTATTATGAAGCTCAGTAGAGATAAGGAATGTAAAAGTACCTAGGAAATTATGAAATTCGTTGCAAATGTGTATTGTTCATGAAATTATACTCCAGATTGCAAGCTTTTTAAGAACAAAGACTATTTCTCTGTCCATTCCAAGAATATCCTTACATTGCAACTGTTTAAAAATATTTTCTTTATTTGAAAACCAACCCAAGATCACTCTTACATAAGTTGGAAAAAAGTACAACACATTTTCCTCACACCTCAAATATCACAGATGGAAAACTGTCATTTTGCCTCCCTATTTTCTATGCTAAAATGATTTTTTAAAGGTGCAAATGACTAATATATGCCTAAGGAAAATTTAAGATTTTAACTATTTCTGTTTGTAAGTGACTATTTGTCAATGAATTAATAACTATTTCTTAATGAATTGAATGCGACAGTGTCAATAGAGAAGCCATTTTTTTTTCTTTCAGTTTTATTGAGATACAGTTGACATACAGTACTATATAACCTTAAGTGGTAAACATAGTGATTTGACATACATGATTCATGAAATGATTACCATAATAATTTTTCTGACTGTCCATCATCTCAAATGAACAGAAAAAATACAGAAAGAAAAATTTGTTTCCTTGTGATGAGAACTCTTGGGATTTACTCTCTTAATAACTCTAATGTATAACATAGTTAGTTCAGTCACCCAGTTGTGTCTGAATCTGTGACCCTATGGACTGCAGCACCCAGGCTTCCCTGTCCTTCATCAACTCCTGGAGCTTGCTCAAACTCAGGTCCATTGAGTTGGTCATGCCATCCAACCATTTCATCCTCTGTCATCCCCTTCTCCTCCTGACTCCAATCTTTCCCAGCATCAGGGTCTTTTCCAATGAGTTAGTTCTTCGCATTAGGTGGCCAAACACAGAGAAGTATTAATTATATTTATCATGTATAGTACATACCTAGTACTTATTTATCTTTATAATTGGAGGCTTGTACTCTTTGACTCAGTTCAGTTCAGTTCAGTTTGGTCGCTCAGTCGTGTCCAACTCTTTGCGACCCCATGAATCGCAGCATGCCAGGCCTCCCTGTCCATCACCATCTCCTGGAGTTCACTCAGACTCACGTCTGTCGAGTCCGTGATGCCATCCAGCCATCTCATCCTCTGTTGTCCCCTTTCCCTCCTGCCCCCAATCCCTCCCAGCATCAGAGTCTTTTCCAATAAGTCAACTGTTCGCATGAGGTGGCCAAAGTACTGCAGTTTCAGCTTTAGCATCATTCCTTCCAAAGAAATCCCAGGGTTGATCTCCTTCAGAACGGACTGGTTGGATCTCCTTGCAGTCCAAGGGACTCTCAAGACTCTTCTCCAACACCACAACCTCCATCTAATTCCATCTCCTCCTACCAACTGCTTCTGGTAATCACAAATCTGATTTCTTTTTCTATGAGTTTGCTTGCTTGCTTGCTTGTTTGTATTTGAAGCATGATAGACCTACAACACTATCTTAGTTTTGTTACACAGCATGATGATTCGATATCTCTATACTTTTCAAAATATCTCTATACTTTTCACCACGGTAAGTCTAGATACCATCTGTAACCATACGAAGATATTACATAGTTATTTCATACCCCTGAATAACTTTTTTTTTTTGTAACTGGAAGCTTTTAATTTCCTTCAGCTGTTTGTTTCCTCCCCATACTTCACTTCCCTCTGACAAATACCTGTGTATTTTTTATAACTGTATGTTTTATCTGTTCATTGGTTTTGTTTTATTTTTAATTCCACATATACGTGATTATACAGATTTGTGTTCCTCTGCCAAACTTATTTCACCTGGGTTAGGGTTAGGGTAAGAGCATAATGTACTCTAGGTCTGTCCATTGTTGTCACAAATGGCAAGATTGTATTCCTTTTTTATCAGTGAGTAATATTTCACTCTGTATTTAGGCATGAATGTGTGAGTATATATATATATATATGTAAAATAACTTCTTTATTTGTGTATACCATGTTGGCTATTGTAAATGATACTGCAATGAATATAGCAATCTATGTATCTTTTATAATCAGTGTTTTCCTTTTCTTTGGATAAATACCCAGGAGTGGAATTGCTGGACGGCATCATAATTCTATTTTCAACTAATTACGGAGTCTATACGCTGTTTCCTGCAATGGTTGTACCAAGTTACATTCCCATTAAAAGCACATGGGGTTTCCTTTTCCCTTTGCTCCATATCCTCGCCAACACTGGTTATTTGTTGCTTTTGGGGTGATTACCATTGTGACAGATATAAGGTGATATCTCATGGTGGTTTTAATTTGCATTTTTCTGATGGTTAGAGTAGACATCCTTGTCTTGTTCCTCATCTTAGTGGTAATACTTTCAGCTTTTCATCATTAAGTATAATGTGAACTGTGGCCTGGTTATATATGCCTTTTATGATGTTGAAGTATGTCCCCCGTATCCATTTTTTGGAGAGCTTTCATCATAAATAGGTGTTAAATTTTGTGAAAGCCTTTTTTTTCTGTGTCCATTGATATGGTCATTTGATTTTTATTCTTTGTTTATGTTGTATATCACATTGATAGATGTGTATAATGAACCATCCTTGCATCCTAAGATAAATCTTACTTGTTCAAGGTGTATGATCATTTTTAAGTATTGTTGAATTTGATTTGCTAATATTTTATTGAGAATTTTTATATGTATATTAAAAGTGATTGGCCTGTAATTAGTGTGTGAGTATGTGTGTGTGTGTTTGAGAGAGAGAGACAGAGAGAGAGAGAGAGAGAGAAAGAGATCTTTGTCTGGTTTTGGTATCAGAGCGATGCTGGCCTCACTTAATGAGTTCAGAAGTATTCCTTCTTTCCTCTGTTTTTGTTTGAAATAATTTGAGGGGTCTAGGTGCAATATTACCTCATCTTTAAATGTTTTCTAGAATTCACCTGTGAAGTCTTCTGTTTCTGGACTTTAGTTTGTTGATAGTTTTCTGTATATTACTGATGAAGTTTCATTACTGGTAATGGACTTTCATATTTTCTTTCTTCCTGCTTCAGTCTTGGAGCTTGCACATTTCTAGGAATTTCTGCATTTCACCTAGATGTCCATTTCTAACCTATAATCATTTGTCATCCCATTTGCCTCCTGCCCTCAATCTTCTCCAGTATCAGGGCTTTTCCAGTGAGTCAGCTCTTTGTATCAGGTGGCCAAATTATTGGAGCTTCAATCAGTCCTTCCAATGAATATTCAAGGTTGATTTCTCCCATGGGTTCAGTTCAGTTCAGTTCAGTTTAGTCGCTCAGTCGTGTCCAACTCTTTGCGACCCCATGAATCACAGCACGCCAGGCCTCCCTATCCATCACCATCTCCTGGAGTTCACTCAGACTCACGTCCATCGAGTCCGTGATGCCATCCAGCCATCTCATCCTCTGTCGTCCCCTTCTCCTCCTGCCCCCAATCCCTCCCAGCATCACTCTTTTCCAATGTGTGAACTCTTCACATGAGGTGGCCAAGGTACTGGAGTTTCAGCTTTAGCATCATTCCTTCCAAAGAACTCCCAGGATTGATCTCCTTCAGAATGGACTGGTTGGATCTCCTCGCAGACCAAGGGACTCTCAAGAGTCTTCTCCAACACCACAGTTTAAAAGCATCAATTCTTCGGCGCTCAGCCTTCTTCACAGTCCATCTCTCACATCCATACATGACCACAGGAAAAACCATACCTTGACTAGACGGACCTTAGCTGGCAAAGTAATACTATCTAGGTTGGTCATAACTTTTCTTCTAAGAAGTAAGCATCTTTTAATTTCAGGGCTGCAGTCACCATCTGCAGTGATTTTGCAGCCCAGAAAAATAAAGTCTGCCACTGATTCCACTGTTTCCACTTCCCCATCTATTTGCCATGAAGTGATGGGACCAGATGCCATGATCTTTGTTTTCTGAATGTTGAGCTTTAAGCCAACTTTTTCACTCTCCTCTTTCAGTTTCATCAAGAGGCTTTTTAGTTCCTCTTCACTTTCTGCCATAAGGGTGGTGTCATCTGCATATCTGAGCTTATTGGTATTTCTCCCGGCAATCTTGATCCCAGCTTGTGTTTCTTCCAGCCCAGCATTTCTCATGATGCACTCTGCATAGAAGTTAAATAAGCAGGGTGACAATATACAGCCTTGACGTACTCCTTTTCCTATTTGGAACCAGTCTGTTGTTCCATGTTCAGTTCTAACTGTTACTTCCTGACCTGCATACAGATTTCTCAAGAGGCAGGTCAGGTGGTCTGGTATTCACATCTCTTGAAGAATTTTCCAGTTTATTGTGATCCACACAGTCAAAGGCTTTAGCATAGTCAATAAAGCAGAAATAGATCTTTTTCTGGAACTCTCTTGCTTTTTCATTGATCCAGCAGATGTTGGCAATTTGATCTCTGGTTCCTCTGCCTTTTCTAAAACCAGCTTGAACATCAGGGAGTTCACGGTTCACGTATTGCTGAAGCCTAACTTGGAGAATTTGGAGCATTACTTTACTAGCATGTGAGATGAGTGCAATTGTGCGGTAGTTTGAGCATTCTTTGGCATTGCCTTTCTTTGGAATTGGAATGAAACTGACCTTTTCCAGTCCTGTGGCCACTGCTGAGTTTTCCAAATTTGCTGGCATATTGAGTGCAGCACTTTCACAGCATCATCTGTCAGGATTTGAAACAGCTCAACTGGAATTCCATCACCTCCACTAACTTTGTTCGTAGTGATGCTTTCTAAGGCCCACTTGACTTCACATTCCAAGATGTCTGGCTCTAGATGAGTGATCACATCATCATGATTATCTGGGTCGTGAAGATCTTTTCTGTACAGTTCTTCCGTGTATTCTTGCCACCTCTTCTTAATATCTTCTGCTTCTGTTAGGTCCAGACCATTTCTATCCTTTACTGAGCCCATCTTTGCATGAAATGTTCCCTTGCTATCTCTAATTTTCTTGAAGAGATCTCTAGTCTTTCCCGTTCTGTTCTTTTCTTCTATTTCTTTGCATTGATTGCTGAAGAAGGCTTTCTTATCTCTTCTTGCTCTTCTTTGGAACTCTGCATTCAGATGCTTATATCTTTCCTTTTCTCCTTTGCTTTTTGCCTCTCTTCTCTTCACAGCTATTTGTAAGGCCTCCCCAGACAGCCATTTTGCTTTTTTGCATTTCTTTTCCAGGGGGATGATCTTGATCCCTGTCTCCTGTACAGTGTCACGAACCTCATTCCAGAGTTCATCAGGCACTCATCTATCAGATCTATGCCCTTACATCTATTTCTCACTTCCACTGTATAATCATAAGGGATTTGATTTAGGTCATACCTGAATGGCTAATGATTTTCCCCACTTTCTTCAATTTAAGTCTGAATTTGGTAATAAGGAGTTCACGATCTGAGCCACAGTCAGCTCCTGGTCTTGTTTTTGTTGACTGTATAGAGCTTCTCCATCTTTGGCTGCAAAGAATAAAATCAATCTGATTTCGGTGTTGACCATCTGTTGATGTCCATGTGTAGACATCAACACATGTGTTGTTGGGAGAGGCTGTTTGCTATGACCAGTGCATTTTCTTGGCAAACCTCTATTAGCCTTTGCCCTGCTTCATTCCCCATTCCAAGGGCAAATTTGGCTGTTACTCCAGGTGTTTCCTGACTTCCTACTTTTGCATTCCAATGCCCTATAATGAAATGGACATCTTTTTTGGGTGTTAGTTCTCAAAGGTCTTGTAGGTCTTCATAAAACTGTTCAACTTCAGTTTCTTCAGCATTACTGGTTGGGACATAGACTTGGACAACTGTGATATTGAATGCTTTGCCTTGGAGGCAACAGAGATCATTCTGTCATTTTTGAGATTGCATCCACGTACTGCATTTCAGACTCTTTTGTTGACCATGATGGCTACTCCATTTTTTCTGAGGGATTCCTGTCAGCAGTAGTAGATATAATGGTCATCTGAGTTAAACTCACCCATTCCAGTTCATTTTAGTTCGCTGATTCCTAGAATGTCAACGTTCACCCTTGACATCTCTTGTTTGACCACTTCCAATTTGCCTTGATTCATGGACCTAACATTCCAGGTTCCTATGCAATATTGTTCTTTACAGCATCGGATCTTGCTTCTATCACCAGTCACATCCACAACTGGGTATTGTTTTTGCTTTGGCCCCATCCCATCATTCTTTCTGGAGTTATTTCTCCACTGATCTCCAGTAGCATATTGGGCACCTAATGACCTGGGGAGTTCCTTTTTCAGTGTCTTATCATTTTGCCTTTTCATACTGTTCATGGGGTTCTCGAGGCAAGAATACTGAAGTGGCTTGCCATTCCCTTCTCCAGTGGACCACATTCTGTCAGACCTCTCCACCATGACCCACCCGTCTTGGTGTGCCCCGCAGGCATGGCTTGGTTTCATTGAGTTAGACAAGGCGGTGGTCCTAGTGTGATTAGATTGACTCGTTTTCTGTGAGTATGGTTTCAGTGTGTCTGCCCTCTGATGCCCTCTTTCAACACCAGAGTGCCAGGCTGTGATGGCGCAGGATTGGCCAGGAGGAGCCACCCCGCATCTGAGGTCAGGGTGGCGGCCAGGAGGAGCTACCCAGTGTCCGAGGCCAGTGGCAGCTGGGAGGAGACACCCCACATGCGAGGTCAGGGGCGGCCAGGAGAAGCCACCTCGCATCCGAGGCCTGGGGCGGTGACTCTGAGAAGCCAGCCCAAGGCCAGGGGCGGCATCTGGGAGGAGGCACCAACGCCTGAGGCCAGGGCCGGTGGCCGGGAGGAGCAACCTGAGGAGCCTTGGCTGAGCAGGCACAGGAAGGCCTAGAGGAGCTATCCCACGTTGAAGGTCAGGAACGGCAGTGGTAAGGAGATAGCCCTCGTCCAAGGTAAGGAGCAGCCGTGAAGAGATACCCCACGCCCAAGGTAAGAGAAACTCCCATGGGTCCACGTTATTAAGTATTTGTGTGTTTTTCTCCTGTGAACCTGTCCCATGTCAAGTTAATTCTTAGACCAACCAGAAGAACCTAGAAGGGTAGTAAAAATTTCTGCCTCAACAGTAGCCAGTGATGATGTTCTGAGCTGCTCCTCATATTGGTGTTCTAGAAATGTTTCCAAAAGGCTTGCTGTAATAATTACCTGGATGAGGCACAAGGATCTGAAATATTTAACAATAAACTCACCTCTAAAGCCTCTGCCTTTTCCATTCTAAGTCAAGTTTTAGTGTCATGCTAAAATGCTGTAATATTTCAAACTTTAATATCTACATCTGTAAAATGGTGAAAATAATTTCCTACTTATAGAGGGTTATGAGGCTTATGATAATGGATATAAAAAGTTTAGCCCAGGGCCTGATACAGTGTTCATTCTTATTGCATAATAACTGTAGAAATAGTAGTAGTGGACAATTGCCATCTTCTTTACTTTTTTCCAAACAATTTTGCTTATTTGTTTCTCAAGCAAGAATGCAAGGCCACATTTATAAAAACTCTATCCTAATTATGTTTTATTTTTTTCTGGCATAGTAATTATCTGCTGTTTTTTAAATGTTTAGCTTCATAAATGCTGCATTACTCTACTTTACATGTTATAACCGTTTACATTTGATGTAAAGCTTCTTTCGTGCTCTTCATTTTGAGCTTCATAACTATCTTATGAGTCATGTAAGACAGATGCAAAATATTCATAATGCAAGGAAAGAGGATGAGAAGTTAAGTAAGTTGTCTTAGCTCACATAAGCAAGTAAATGACAGATTTTAGAAATGATTTTCTGATTATGTTGTGCTTTCCTTGGTGTATTAAGAACACATCATCTTTCTTCCATTTACACCTTTATTTAATTTCAATTTGATCTGTGAATACAGGCATTGGAAAAGCTGGAACAAAAGTAGCCAGTGTGGTTTCAGAAAGATGCACTTAATGATTTCCTCAATATGATTTTGTCCTAGGCCCAAATGGGCTGTGATCATCCATAAAATAATTGGCTTACTGTGAAAGCCAAGCTCAATACCAAATGGAAAGTCTTGTCAATGCCTTCTAGACTGATGACTGATCTCCCTCAATAGCAGCATAAATATTTTTAAACTGCATGAGCATAACTATGTGTGTTCACATTTGTCTAGGCTATGTATACATATCTCATGAAGGAATTTAAAACCAGAGTTAGGGTTTGATTTTTCAATGTGTATGGACTCACTGTTAGATAAGACTGGCCTGGTTTTGTGTGTTGGGAAATTATGTGGCCTGAAAGAATATAAGCTGAAAAGAGCTGGTGCCTCACAAAGGACACCGGGTACAGAGAAGCAAGGATCATTTGCCAATAGGGTATTTTCTAGGTACCTCTTTGGTCTGGTATTATGTTCCTGTTTCATTCCAAGTATAAAGTAAAGAGCAGAATCTGTCACTCCAAAATCTGCCTCTTTGGCCTAAAGATTATTTTAGGCTACCTATTTTTTTTAATTTTTTTTAATTTAAATTTAATTTTTTAGAAACCACAGATATAGAAGAAGCTCTGAAAGCAAGTAAAAGTTACACTTGTGTAAGAGACATTTACATTTATAAGAGGATCTCCATTTATAAGGGTGTTTTCCTCCCTAGTCATCTAGAGGTGATGCTGGATGAAATCTCTAGATCTCTAGAATTTCTAGGTTCTCTAGAAACTCTTATCATTGGAAAAGTCTTGGACTTAAAGGAAAGGCAATGCCAAAGAATGCTCAAACTACTGTACGATTGCGCTCATTTCACGTGTGAGCAAGATAATGCTCACAATCCTTCAAGCTAGACTTCAACAATATGTGAACTGAGAACTTCCAGATGTACAGACTGGATTTAGAAAAGGCAGAGGAACCGGAGATCAAATTGCCAACATCCGTTGAATCATAGAAAAAAAAAAAAAAGAGGGAGGGGGGAATTCCAAAAAAGCATCTGCTTCATAGACTACAATGGAAACTTTGACTGTGTGGATCACAACAAACTCGGAAATTCATAAAGAGATGTGAATGCCAGACCACCTGACCTGCTTCCTGATAAACCTGTGTGCAGGTCAAGAAACAGCAGTTAGAACTGGACATGCAACAACAGACTGGTTCAAAACTGGGAAAGGAGTGCATCAAGATGTATTTTGTCACCCTGCTTATTTAACTTATATGCAGAGTACATCATGTGAAATGCTGGCCTGGATGAATCACAAACTGGAATCAAGATTGCCAGGAGAATTATCAATATCAGATATTCATATGATATCACTCTAATGGCAGAAAGTGAAGAGGAACTAAAGAACCTCTTAATGAGGGTGAAAGAGGAGAGTGAAAAAGCTGACTTAAAACTCCTCATTCAAAAAACTAAGACCATGGCGTCTAGTCTGATCACTTCATGGAAACAGTGGCAGATTTTATCTTCTTGAGCTCCAGAATCACTGAGGATGGTGAATGCAGCCATGAAATTAAAACATGCCTGCTCCTTGGAAGAAAAGGTATGACAAACATAGGCACTGTATTAAAAAGCAGAGATTTCATTTTGCTGAGGAAGCTCTGTCTAGTCAAAGCTATGGTTTTTCCAGTAGTCATGTATGAATGTGAGAGTTGGACATAAAGAAGGCTGAGCACTGAAGAACTGATGCTTTCAAATTGTGATGCTAAAGAAGACTCTTGAGAGTTCCTTGGATAGCAAGGAGATCAAACCAGTCAACCCTAAAGGAAATCAACCCTGAATATTCATTGGAAGGACTGATGCTGAAGATGAAGCTTCAATACTTTGGTGACCTGATATCTAGAGCTGACTCACTGGAAAAGACCCTAATGCTGGGAAAGATTGAGAACAAGAGGTGAAGGAGGCAACAGAAGATTGGGATGGTTGGATGGCATCACCGACTCAGTGGACATGAGTTTGAGCAAATTCCAGGAGATAGTGAAGGACAGAGAAGCCTGATATGCTGCAGTCCATGGGGCTGCAAAGAGTCAGACACAAGTGAGCAACTCAGCAACAACAATCATATCCTTGTTCACTGTGTTTGCCAGATAATTTTCCATAAATGTCTTGTACTTCCCCAACATTGTTCTTTTGTCTTTAACAGGAGATGGTATTTACGGCGATGTTTTGGACCATTTTGGAGAGTTACTCAGTTTTCCTGGGTGTTTCCCTTGTATACAGGAGGAATACATGTTTTTTACTTATGTTTTTTTTTTTTTTCTCCTGTTAAACCTGCCTTTTTATTACAGGAGCAAAAACAAGACTGTGAGTTGACTGTGACTCAGATCAGGAACTCCTTATTGCCAAATTCAGACTGAAATTGAAGTAAGTAGGGAAAACCAGTAATCCATTCAGGTGTGATCTAAATCAAACCTCTTACGTTTATACAGCAGAAGTCACAAATAGATTCAAGTGATTAGATTTGATAGAGTGCATGAAGAACTATGAAAGGAGGTTCATACCATTGTACAAGAGACGGTGATCAAGAACATCCCCAAGAAAAAGAAATGCAAAAAGGCAAAATGGTTGTCTGAGGAGGCCTTACAAACAGCTATGGAAAGAGGAGAAGTGAAAGGCAAAGAAGAAAAGGAAAGATATACCCATTTGAATGCAGAGTACCAAAGTGTAGTGAAGAGAGATGAGAAAGCCTTCCTCAGTGATCAGTGCAAAGAAATAGAGGAAAACAGTAGAATGGGAAAGACTAGAGATCTCTTCAAGAAAATTAGAGATACCAAGCGATATTTTCATACAAAGATGAGTACAATGAAGGACAGAAATTATATGGACTTAAGAGAAACAGAAGATATTAAGAAGAGGTGGCAAGAATACACAGAAGAACTGTACAAAAAAGATCCTCATAACCTACATAATCATGATAGTGTGATCACTCACCTAGAGCCAGACTTATTAGAATGTGAAGTCAAGTGAGTCTTGGGAAGCATCACTCCAAACAAAGCTAGGAGAGGTAATGGATTTCCAGTTGAGCTATTTTAACTCCTAAAAGATGATGCTGTGAGAGTGCTGCACTCAATATGCCAGCAAATCTGGAAAACTCAGCAATGGACACAGGACTAGAAAAGGTCATTTTCGTTCCAATCCCAAAGAAAGGCAATACCAAAGAATGTTCAAACTACCACACAATATCACTCATCTCACATCCTGGCAAAGTAATGCTAGGCTTCAACAGTACATGAACAAAGAACTTCCAGATGTTCAAGCTGGATTTAGAAAAGGCAGAAGAACCAGAGATCAGTTTTCCAACATCTACTGAACCATCAGAAAAGCAAGAGAGCTCCAGAAAAAACATCTACTTTTGCCTTATTGCCTATGCCAAAGCCTTTGACTGTGTAGATCACAACAGACTGTGGAAAAATCTTCAAGACATGGGAATACCAGACCACTGGACCTGTGTCCTGAGAAATCTGGTCAAGCACCAACAGTTAGAACTGGACATGGAACAACAGACTGGTTCCAAATTGATAAAGGAGTACAACAATGCTGTATATTGTCACCCTGCTTATTTAACTTATACACAGAGTATATCATGCAAAATGCCAGGCTGGATAAAGCACAAGCTGGAATCAAGATTGCCAGGAGAAATATCAATAACCTCATATATGCAGATGATACCACACTTATCGCAGAAAGCAAAGAAGAACTAAAGCACCTCTTGATGAAAGAGGAGAGTGAAAAAGTTGGCTTACAACTCAACATTTGGAAAACTAAGATCATGGCATCTGGTCCCATCACTTCATGGCAAACAGATGGGGAAACAATGGAAACAGTGAGAGACTGTATTTTGGGGGGGCTCCAAACTCACTGTATATGGTGACTGTAGCCGTGAAATTAAAAGATGCTTGCTTCTTGGAAGAAAAGCTATAAGCATCCTAGATAGCATGTGAAAAAGCAGAGACATTATTTTACCAACAAAGTTTCATCTAGACAAAGCTACAATTTTTCCAATAGTCATGCACAGATGTGAGAGCTGGGCTATAAAGAAAGCTGAGTACCAAATAATTGATACTTTTGAACTGTGGTATTGGAGAAAACTCTTGAGAGTCCCCTGGACTCCAGGGAGATCCAACCAGTCTATCCTAAAGGAAATCAGTCCTGAATATTCATTGGAAGGACTGATGGTGAAGCTGAAACTCCAATACTTTGGCCACCTGATGCGAAGAACTGACCCATTTGAAAAGACACTAATGCTGGGAAAGATTGAAGGTGGGAGGAGAAGGGGACAAGAGGATGAGATAGTTGAATGGCATCACCGACTCAATGGACATGAGTTTGAGTAAACTCTGGGAGTTTGTGATGGACAGGGAGGCCTGGCATGGGGTTGCAAAGAGTCAGATATGACTGAGAAACTGAACTGAACTGATTCACTGAGGGCTCTCTCACATGGAAATTGGACCTCCAAGTGCTACTCTGGCTCCGTGGTAGTATTGATAGAGATTTTGTTAAGAGGTAGCTGACTCTGAGAAGATTTTGTTCTTGGCCACTTGATCTTTCCACGTGGGATCCTCTAGTTTCAGGACTTCTACCCCTCTCGCTGCCGTATTCTTCCTCTTCAACCAGACGTTGACACATTTATCTAGTTTCCAAGGGAAATGGAAAACACCCTTGGTGATCAACAATATTAAATATTACTTTTTTATTATTGTTTCACAAGTGAACTTGAAAACAAAAGCCAAGAATCTGACCTTTTTATTCCCTGGCCTCCTAAATGAAACAATGGAATGATTGCTAATGTTAAAGCAGGGAGTGTCATGGTATAGTAGGGATTAAGGGTAAAATACATTGATTGATGAATAAATATATTATCCTACTGGGGTATGTTGAAGTATTTCTTCTATTATGTGATTAAGGAATTGGGCATTTCCCATAAAGAATGAAGAAACAGGTATTGCGAGTTAAAAAAAAAAAAATCAGTGAGAAATCAGAAGGTCCAGATTCTTGTTTCAGTGTACTGATCATATGACCTGTGGTAAAGAATTTAATGTCTATGAACTCTAGAATCTCTCCCTTAAAAAATGATGTGTAATAATATACATCTGTCTACTACCTGGGAGGTGGTACTGTATTGTAGTTAATAAGAATTTAAATTCAGTCTCCCTAGTTTTTTATTTATTCTCTACCACTTATCTGTGAAATTTGCCAACTGAATCAGTCTTCCTAAGCTCCTGTTTCCTCAAGGGAGTTGTGCTTAGGACTGAATGATATCGTATATATGATACATGTCAGAGAATATGTCAGGACCCCTAGAGATGGGGTGACCATACAGAAGAGATACCCAGCGAAAACCCCAACCATCGCCATCCCCACACATGGAAACACACTAGATCTTGTCAATCTGGAATCAATCTGAGCTTTTCTCCTAAAGCCCACCAGTGGTGAAACATAACCAATACACTAGCTTAGCTTGGTTCTTTGGAATGTTTTATGTGCACTCCTCCCTATTAGACTATTGATGGTTAAAGGTGAAGGACTATGTATGTATATAGTGTATGATCTTTTTAATGTGCTGTTAAATTCAGTTTGCTAGTATTTTATTGAGAATTTTTGTGTCTGTGTCCATCAGGGATATGGGAGTTTTTTTGTAGTTTTTAATTTTCTTCCCTTGTGGTGTCTTCTCTGACTTTGCTATCAGGATAATGCTGGTCTAGTTTTGGAAAATCCCCTCCTCTTCAGTTCTTTGAAAGAGTTTGAGAAGGATTGGAGTAATTCTTTAAATGTTTGGTAAAATTAGCCAGTGAAACCATCTGGTCCTGGATTTTGCTTGTTTGTTGGGAAGTTTTTGATTACAGAATCAATATCCTATTTGTTATTGGTTTATGCAGATTTTCTGTTTCTTCATAAGTCAGTCTTGGTAGATTTTCTGTTTCTAGGAATTTATCTATTTCTTCTATGTTGTCTAATTCATAATAGGCTCTTATTGAGGATGAATGAATAATACACACACACACACGTATATATAGACATACAGCCATAAAAAAAGAAATCGTCATTTACGACAGCATAAATGAACCTTTAGGGCATTATACTAAGTGAAATAAGTCAGAGAGAGAAGATAAATGTTGGATGAGTTCATTACATGCGGAATCTAAGTCCAAACTCATAGAAACAAGAACATATTGATGGTTTCAAAGGTCCGTCTAGTCAAGGCTATGGTTTTTCCAGTAGTCATGTATGGATGTGAGAGTTGGACTGTGAGGAAAGCTGAGCGCCGAAGAATTGATGCTTTTGAACTGTGGTGTTGGAGAAGACTCTTGAGAGTCCCATGGACTGCAAGGAGGTCCAACTAGTCTATTCTAAAGGAGATCAGTCCTGGGTGTTCTTTGGAATGCTAAAGCTGAAGCTCCAGTACTTTGGCCACCTCATGTGAAGAGTTGACTCATTGGAAAAGACTCTGATGCTGGGAGGGATTGGAGGCAGGAGAAAAGGGGGACGACAGAGGGTGAGATGGCTGGATGGCATCACTGACTCAATGGATGTGAGTTTGAGTGAACTCCGGGAGTTGGTGATGCACAGGGAGGCCTGGCGTGCTGCAGTTCATGGTGTCGCAAAGAGTCGGACATGACTGAGCGACTGAACTGAACTGAACTGAAGGGCAGGAGTGAGGGTGGGGTAACTTCTAATTAATTATAAGATGAAGACATTCTGGAGATACAATATATAGCTTGGTGTCTGTTGTTAACAGTACTGCATTATATATTTAAAAGTTGCTGAAAGAGTATATATATATTTTTTCATATTTTATTTTATTTTACTTTACAATACTGTATTGGTTTTGCCATACATCAACATGAATCTGCCATGGGTGTGCACATGTTCCCAATCCTGAACCCTCCTCCCACCTCCCTCCCCATACCATCTCTCTGGGTCATCCCAGTGCACCAGCCCCAAGCCTCCAACAAATGCTAAAGGTTATTCTCTAGACAGGAAACACAAAAAGGGTGTATAAACCTGAACGCAAAACAATAAAGTAAATGAAACAGTATATTTTTAAAATGCTCCCCAAACTTGTGAAACAAAAGATTTAATTATATGAAGTGATGGTTGTGTTTAATGAACCTTGTTGTAATCATGCTGCAATATATACATATGTGAAATCATTACCTTGTAGATCTTATATTCACAATTTTATGTGTCAATCATATCTCAGTAAAGCTGGAAGAATAAAAGTACCTTCCCCTCTGCAATTGTACTGTCAGCCATTACTTCCCAGGGTTGTCTTTTTTTACTCTCCAATTGTCCAATGCACTCTTTTTAGCTTGCCATTTCAAATAATATGTTTTAGAAAATCAGATCACTGACTTGTTTTAGAATTTTGTAATAAGAAAAAATAAGAATCTTTGTGTGGAAATAGAGATCAAGGACAACTTTTTAAATTTAGAGGTTTTTTTTTTTTGTTTTTTTGCTGTTCGGTTATTTCTTTTAAGAAGCTGCACTGCTTTCTTTGGTTTTCTCATATGTGTATCCCAGATTGTGACTTAATCATTATAACAAGATGTTAAAACAGAACTCTATATATCGTGGTTTTAGTTATATCACCAAGAACATAGTTAGCAGGGACTTTAATATTACAAAGTAAGGGGCTAGGTTACATTTGGTAAAATCAGGATTTGTACATGTTCTCTTTTAAGCTGAGATTGAAGAGACTAAAAGAGAAGTTACAGTCTCAAGAGAGAATTTTCTTTAGTGGAAGTTGTTAGGGAGGGGAGAGAATTGCTTAATCTTTCCTGTAGATCGGTTAGAGTTGTTTAGATAACAGTTCCATAGAGCTTGGGGGACACAGTGAGTTACTGCCACTGGAAAAAGGTAAAGGGCCAGAAGGTGTCTGAACCAGGCTGTACAGATAAAGTAGAAAATTGCAGTTAAGAAGTCACTACGTTGGATCAAAATATATGTTTCAGGTGGGTATGATGAGATGGTCCTAAATCTTGCGCAAAATGTCTAACTAGAGAGGTGAGGAGGCCTCAACCAACATAGCCTGATGGTATATTAATGGCTACTCAAGGACTGAGGCAGGAATCCTAAGCAATTTTCTGTAAAAGCTTCATTCATCTTCATCAGAGAAATTCAGTTCAGGGAGTGTTGGTTATTTTCATATTGCTGCTGAAACAAATCACCACAAATTTAGTGGCTTAAAAGAATGCAGATTTATTCTCTTCCAGTTCTAGAGGTCAAAAGTCTGAAGTCCAAGTGAGGTCAAGCTGCATTCCTCCTGGAGCCTTTTAGGGAATAATCTGTTTCTTTGCCTTTTCTCTCTCCTAGAAGCCACCTGTGTTCCTTATCTGTGGCTTCTTCCTCTGTCTCCAAAGCCAATGACTGAGAATCCTCAGATCCTTCTCTCTGTAGCTTTTCTTCCATCATCACTTCACCTTCCATGTCTTGGACTGTACTGACTCCTCTGCTTAGAAGGACCCTTATGATTGACATTAAACCCAACCAGACAATACAGGATAATCTCTCCTCTTGAGATCCTTAATTAATCACTTTTTAAAGTCCTTTTGCCATGTTCCCTGGGGAAGGGAAAGGCTACCCACTCCAGTATTCTGGTCCGGAGAATTCCATAGACTGTATAGTCCATGGGGTCGCAAAGAGTCAGACTCGACTGAGTGCCTTTCACTTTGCCATGTTAGGTAGCATATCCACAGGTTCTAGGGATTAGGACATGGATATCTTTGGGAGGCTCGTCTTCTTTCTACTACACCAGTGAAGGAAGGTAGCCTAGGAACCCACTGAAGTATCAAGAAAGGAAGAATCAACTTTAAACAAGGCTGGGCTAAGAGAAGCCTGGCAGTAGCTCGAAGAGTAAAAATCAAGAATTTTTATTGTTTCTTGCTGCTCCTTACATCTTTTTCCATGACCCTAAAGATAAGAAACTTCTCTTGGCAAGCTAGGGAGGAGAGGAGAAGTACAGTCTGGGAAGATAGGAAAGAAGTGAGTTATTTCCTTTTTCTCTTCTGTTAAATAAGCAGTGCCAATGGAGAAGATGGCAGAATTAAGGTGTTTCCATACTGAACTTTTGAAGGTTATATTTGATCAAGGTTGGTTGAATGGTTGTATATATAGTATATAGCAATGATAGTTATATACAATAATCCTGATTTTGTCTTATACCCATAAAAACCTAACAACCAAAAGATGAAAAAGGTTAACTTGTGCTTGGACTGTTAAAAGGCATTATCCTGAACCAGCATTGTAAATTTTAATTCCTGAATTTTTGAAGTCTAAGAAAAGCTTTAAAGGCAAGCAAAGACAAAAAAAAAAGTGAATCTGGACACTTTGTAGATAAGTAATTGTTGACAGTTTCAGTACAAGCAAAAATAAAAACAATTGAAGTGGCAAGACTTGGAACCACTGATAGCCGTAAAAATGACAGTGAAGCCCAGAAATTGCCACTGGGGAAAAGTAAAGAAAATGTATTAATAAAAGCAGAATTATAGTTTGGGTATATTTAATGAAAGGGCACACTTAAACATCCTCCTGGTATTCAGGTCACACAGCGACGGCATGTCCGTAAAATAGCATACCTCTTCTGACTAGTCCACGAAGGACTACTTCTCTCTCAATACCTCAGTTACCTCTGAAGTCTTTGTTGATCTACAACACAATACTACGCTAATGTTCATTACGTCTTGACCGCATAAAAAAGGTTTCTTTTTTCAAAGTACACCATTTTCTACAGCAAAAAGGAAAATCTCCACAAACCACCACAATAAGTAATCTAAAAAACTTCTGATGTCTGCTTTCCTTTTCGCTCCACATGTGCCCTGTCAAATCATCATAAACACTAAAAATCACACAAATAAGGAAAACAATACATATTATGTTGAAAGTGAAAACTATAATCAAAACGTTTACTGATCATCAAACAAATGAGAAAGACGGGATTGCACTTTAGACTGTTTACGTGTTTCCTCACCCAGTGAAAACACAAATTAGGTTTACATCTAGGTATTGTGGGCAGAGGATCTCTCAGTTATGCATTTTGGTTGGGTGCTATGCTGATCCTTGAGAAAGATGATTCTGGCACCAGGAGCATTTCTGAAGGCCTAAGGGGGTTTCTGTCATCTTTAGAAGCAGGCTCTTGCAGCGTGGTGTCTGTCTCCTCAGAGGGTGAGGTTTTCTTCCTCTCAGCCTACTTGGATGGCCTGGCTCCTTGCCTTAGTGGCTCTCAGACTCGCCTATGTCACAGAGACTCAAGCCAGCAGCAACCTGCGCCACGATCCTGTAAGGCTCTTGGGCCTCTTCCCTGGGGAATCTCAGTTCCCAGGGGTCCCGGAAAAGACAAGGGGCCTGCTGCGACTTCAAACAAGTACAGCGGCTCTACAGGCCCCAAGGGGAAGACAGCGGGCACACTTCCCTTGCATCCTGCAGACTATATCAACACTGAGGCCTGTCGCTGTCACTGCTATTCTGAAACCTGGTGTCCCTGGTAACTGCTCTGAGAGAAGGAACAGCACAGATGACATGTATGTACAGTAACTGATCTCTGGGAAGCAATGTTGACCCATGAAACACTGAAGTCATAAAGCCCCATTATATTCCTACAGAGATTCTTCTGAGATGTATTTGTCTACAGGATCTCTGTGAAGACACACCTTCCTAGCCTCACCTTCCCTTCCTTCTCAATCTTGCTTTCTTTGTAATTTATACCCCACAAAGAATGGAAGGCATTAGGCTCAGTTTTCTAGGCGAGTAAATCAGCTATTTATCCATTTGAAGAAAATACATAGGTCTCTGGGCAGCGAGTTAAAAATCAGAATCAACACATTAAGCTTGTGCCCTTTACTCACTTGTAAACTCCTCATCCCTTCAGTCACATCCTAGCTATTCTTACATTATATACAACTTAAACATGCTACATATTTTGGTTCAAAGCGCACTATATTGGGAAATAGCAAGCTTGAAAAAATGATGAAGGATTTATACAGTGTTGTCTTTATGAGAAAAACATGACAGTGAGATAGCAAGAAGAAAAACTAAAAAAAAAAAAACAAAAAAAACTAATAAACATGACTAACACCCAATGGCACCCCACTCCAGTACTCTTGCCTGGAAAACCCCATGGACAGAGGAGCCTGGTAGGCTGCAGTCCATGGGGTCGCGAAGAGTCAGACCCGACTGAACGACTTCACTTTCACTTTTCACTTTCTTGCATTGGAGAAGGAAGTGGCAACCCACTCCAGTGTTCTTGCCTGGAGAATCCCAGGGATGGCGGAGCCTGGTGGGCTGACTTTTATGGGGTTGCACAGAGTCAGACATGACTGAAGCGACTCAGTAGCAGCAGCAACACCATGCCAAGTGCGCTAAACACTTCAATAACTCTGGGAGCTGTTACTGCTGTGAAAAAAATACAAAAACTGATTTTGTAATAATGGTCTGGATGCTAAAACAAAACTCAAATTATGTTTATTATATCCTACATAAAGAAGGAAGGCAGTTTCCCTAGAGAACTCTCAACAATTAAAATGAAAATATCTTTATGTTCACATTGGAGCCAGACATTTTGACAAATTCAGCCATATAGAACAATTTATTCTCTAAAATTCTAGATTATACTTAAAATATTTTGCCTTTCTTGAGAAACTAAATAGTTCCAAGGCAATCGGAAATCATGTAGAAAACATTGTACCTAGGAAAGATCATATGGTGACAACCCACAGCTACTTTTTTTTCAGCTCTGGCTGTGTGAATCAGATTAATATTCCTAAATACAAACCACAAAAAGAGAAAATGTGAATAGCCCCACAACTAAGAAGAAAAAGAAAAAAAAAATCTGACAAAGAAAATCCCTGGAACTGTTTGCTTCACTAATGAATTCTAGCAAACGTTTACAGAAGAATGAACACCAATCCTTCTCAAACTTTTCCAAAAAAATTAAAGAGGAGGGAATATTCTCTGAACCATTCTATGAGGTCATCATTATCATGATATTCAACCCAGACAAATGAAAATTACAGAGCAATATCCTTTATAAACATTAATACAAAAATCCTTAACAAAATACTAGCAAAATGAATTCAACAGCATATTAAAATAATCATACACAAAAAATCAAGTGGGATTATTTTCCTGGGAGGCAAACATCCTTCAACACATAAAAACAGATCATTGTAATATACCATATTTACAAAATGAAGGACTAAAAACCACACGATTATTTTAATTGATGCAGGAAAAGCATTTGACAAAGTTATCATTCTTTCATGACAGAACACTCAACAAACAAGAAATAGAAGAAATTGACTTTAACATGATAAATGATGTGCATGAAAAATCCAAAGCAAAAATCATCCTTTTAAAGTAGGTGAGGCCAAGCTATAATATTTGGAAGTTTAGGTGTACTAAATGCACTATCAACTCATGATCTTTTTAATTTGTGATGGGTTATGGGGACAAAATTACAAATTGTAATTAAAGATGATCTGCATTATTAAAATGTCAATGCTATACAAATTGAATTAATTTAATTTCTATAAAAACACAATGATTCTTTATAGAAATATAAAAATCCACCCTAAAATTCATAGGGATTATCAATGAGCCCCAAGTAGCCAAAACAATTCTGAAAAAGAACCAAACTTGAGGATGCACACTTCTGATTTCAAAGCTTAATATGATGCTACAATAATCAACATTGTGTGGTACTGGGAAAAATACAAGTATATAGCCCAAAGGAATAGAATAGAGTGTCTAGAAATAAACCTCTGCATATATGGTCAAAGGATTTTATCCAGTGCCAGGACCATTCAACAGAAAAAAAAAAATCAGTCTTTTCAAGAATAGTGCTAAAAAACAAGATATACACATGTAAAAGACTAAGGTTAGACCCTCACTTAACACCAAAAACAAAAATTAACTCAATGTATCAAAGACCTATATATAAGACCGAGAACTGTAAAACGGTTAGAAGAAAGAATAGGGCAAAAGCTTTGGGTTGGATAATGATTTCTTGGATATGACACCAAAGGCACAGGTAACAAAAGAAAATGTAGACAAATAGAACTTTATACGCAAATTTTTAAAGTGTGTCTCAAAAGACACTATCAATAGAGTAAAAAAGAAACACAAAGAATGGGAAAAACACGTGCATATCATTTACCTGGTAAGGAACTAATATCTATACTATATTGAGAACTTCTAAAATTTAACATAAAAAACCAAACAACCCAATTCAACTACAGAAAAAAGGCTCAAATAGACACTTCTCCAAAGATACATGAATGGCCAATAAGCACATGAAAAGATGCTCAACATAACTAATTATGAGGGAAATGCAAATTTAAAGTACAGTGAATATCACCTCACACTAATTGGGATGGCTACTGTTATTAAAAAAAAAATTACAAAGAGAATACAGAGGACAGAATTATTACATGATCTAGTAATCCACGTCTAGATATATACTCAAAATAACTCAAAGCAAGGTCTCAGAGAGTTATGCCCATGTTCATAGCAGCATTATTCACCACAGCTAAAACATACAAGCAACACAAGTTTCCATCCACCCATAAATGGATAAACAAAATGTGCCATATACATACAATAGACTGTTATTCAGCCTAACAAAGGAAAGTTTTGATACCTATTACAACATGGATGAATCTTTAGGACATTATGCAAAATTGGAAAAAGACAGTGTCTTTATGACTATATGATTCCACTTACATGAAGCACTGAATTCCCTTAATGCTACTTTATCAAGAATATTCCAATCTCAACATTTTCTCAAAACCATTTTTAATTTTTTATACTGCTAGGTAAGACGCTACAGAAAAACCCAAAGAGTTTTTTGCAAACACAGTAAGAAAGCATTGTTTTCTTGGAGTTAGGTTTTGCAATTTTATTTGGGTAAGACATTATTATCTGTGAAATTCGGTTTGATTTAACTTATTAGAGACAGTATATATTTTTAGTTAGTTAATTCCCTTTATCACTATATCTTACTCTAATTTCCATCTCCCCACAGAAAATTCTATTAATGATTTACATTATATATTTTAACTTGAACATGTACTTAAAATGTGCAGTATTTTTTTCTGTGCATGCTTTTTTTTTCCTTCTGAAAACTATCTACTTCCCCCTAAGTTATGGGAAACAGAAATATTCTCTTTACACCTGTAAGAGACTGGACAGGGTTTATAGCAAGTTAATTATGTCATTCGTGGCCTAGTCTACCATCTTTTTTTTCCTTTTTAACCTGTTTGCTTTTGGTTGTGTTGGGTCTGCGCACGGGCCTCTTCTCGTTGAGCAAGGGGCAGCTACTTCTCTTCGCAGCGCATGGCCTTTTCATGGCCGTGGCTTCTCTTCGCTGCATTGCACAGGTTCTAGACACGTGGGCTTCACCAGCTGCGGCGCATGGGCTGGGTAGTTCTAGCTTGCGGGCTCTAGAGCGTGGGCTCAGTAGTTGTGGCTCAAGGGCTTAGCTGCTCTGTGGCGGGGGGAGTCTTTCCAGACCAGGGATTGAAGCCGTGTCCCCTGCACTGTCAGGGAGATTCTTAACCACTGCATCACCAGGGATGTCCCCATCTCCTGTCTATCGATGTAAAGCACGCCATTTTCCCACCAAAGGGCCACCTTGGTACTCATTACTTTGGTCAATCCATGATCACCTTAGCCTACCATTCTTGCCCAGAATATGTCAGTGTATGCATAGTACTTACGATACTTATTTTTCTTCTTCAAATATGAGTCGTGTGTTTATTCTAACTCAAGATGTCAAAATAACTAAAACAGAAACTGTTGATACATTTAAATTCACATTTTCTATCCACCTGTATAAATGTTTGCCTATTATTTGCCATGGTCAGTGTACATAAAAGCTTGAGGAAAGACAGTTCAGTCATCATAATTGATGTAATATTATTAATACACTGTTATATTTGAGTCTGTAGTACACTACCTCTAAGCAAAATAGTTATCCATAAAATCTATGCCAGTAAAAAGAATAGCACATTACTACCACATACATGCTGATCTTCTACTTTAGAATAAGATAGGCTTATGATTTATATCTATTCCAATTAGCTAGAACTTAAGAGAAACTGTTAGCCAATTTGGATAAAATAGAAACATGAACTTACAAGCTGTTCTTGTCTTTTAGATATAATTCAAAGTGTTGTTGATAATCTGTAAGACTGTTTTATGATGTAGTTAATTTAGTTCCAAGGTGAGGCATGGAATAGAAATAACTAGCTGGAGCATTTAGATATAATGCCTTGTTTAAAACTACCTTTATAAATTAACTTATTTTCTGAGTAAATTAGACTGTATAATAAACATGATTATTAGAGGTTATATTTATTAATTTTAAAGATTCAATAATATTTTATAAGGTAAATGGTTTGCAAATGACACAATTTTTGTTCAGCTACATTGAAAATGTTACCAATCAAGTATTGACTTTGATCTTTGATTTAAACTTTTAAGTTCAAAGAATTATACAACTTTTATTAAATAAGTAAAAATGTCACTATAAAGCTGAATAAAGAATATCTGTTTCCTATTAAAACTAAACTTCAAAGTAGTAAAAATATAGCAAATTTTTTTCTTTTGAATTCTAACTCAGTCTAACAAATTTGGTTGAGGTAATAGAGCTTATGAAATTATCTACATCAGTATGAGTTTATCTAAAGCACACAAATACAATGTTAAACGTAGCTTGTGTCATCATCTAGAAAAATAACAAAAATCCACACATGGCAGAAGAGTTTCCAAAATTTGACTAGGTAAGAAAACTTAAATTTCGTGTTTAATATGTCCTTTCATTTATATCAGCAATCAAAGGGGAAGAATTTTTAAACATTTTCCATAATACACTAATCTTAGAAATAAAATTATACTTCTTGAGGGCTGACCATTTTAAAAAGAATATATGATAAATAAAATATTGCTTTATTTGACTTAAGGTTTGGCTATTTATGCTAATAATCTGATGCCACCAGAATCTCATCAATATCTTATCAGTAACAATTGGGTTTTTAAGATCCAAGATCTACTATTTTGGTCACTTCCTATCTCTTTTTCCTTCCTATCATCCCTTCCTCTTTCCTCCTCTCTCCTGCCATCCCCTCCACTTTTTTTCCTTTACTACGTCTCTCTGTCTTCAGCTGAGACTCTTTATGTGCTATTTCTCCTAATTTAACTTGTGAGCCTAATCTCTGTGCACATGTTGAATTTCTCATGGCTCAATTGTGAGCCTTCTCTGTAAAGCCTTAAAGAGATACAAAAACACTTTTACCTCTCTTTCAATAGGTTTTTCCTAACTCTGAAGCAACACACATTGCATTTTGCTCAATTATTTAAATACGTATCTGCTCTTATCCCCTGTCCAAGAAACACCCTGGAAGGCAGGTCTAATGTTCTGGTTATCACTGTATCATTAGTTTTAGCACAATTTGTGAAACACTGATGATTTGTAATGAGAGCTTGTTTAGTAGATGGGTACTTATATTTTTAGGCCATTTTTCCCCCTAGTCCTTCAAATAAGCTAACCTTATTCTCTGTGGGAAACCTCAAAGAGGAAAAACAGAGTATATAGACTAGAAGCTGCACTTTCCCCTTTCCAGATGCCCGGCCCAGTGGGAAGGTAACGTAACTAGGAGATGCTTCCCAATACATAATCGTACTCCTTTGCATCAAGAATCTCAGAATTCTACCATTGGTCTTCCCCACCAGAAAACCTTGGGAAACTCTTAACTGCCATGAGTGAATCAGGGAATATCCTGAATTATGTTTGCCTTTTTCCACTTATCTTTTGACAAAGGTAAAATGTTAGACCGTGCAATGATAATAAGTATAGTTACTACAATAGCAACAAAAGCAGCTAAACACTAACACAATTCACTGATGGCCTTTCATAAATAAAACTGCTGGAAGACACTAAGCATTTATAGGGATTACAATTAATTTTTCTTTGTGGGTATGTAAATCCCAGTTTTGAGCAAAACACTTGACAGCTCTGCATAAGTACCAACTTTTACACGGTTAATTTATAAGAAACACTTCAAAGCATCTAAATGGCCTTATTTGAAAATATTGGGCAATAAACACATTCCTAAAATTCACATTCCAAAGGTAAATAAAATAGTTTTGTCCATCATTATCAGAGAAGAATATTAGGAAGTGAGGGTAGGAGCAGAAGGAAACATATTAACGGGATTCTATTTATCAGTGATTTGCTACCTGCCAGACAATGTACTAAGCCTTTAAAGACTTCTCACATATATACCACTTCATACTCAATGAAGAAATATTGCTATTATGCCCACTTCACATAAGAGAAAATACGTAAGGCCAGGTAACTTTTGCATTGTGACTCAGCAAGTAAATGTCTGGATTAGATTCAAACCCAGTTCTGTCTGCCTGATTTAAAAGACCAGGCTATTAATTACTAACTCCTCCACTTTTCAAAGTAAGATGCTTTCTTCACCCCTATGCCAGAAGTATTTGCTCTACATTTTCACCCTCACTGGGAATTTGGCTGTTCTTCTAGACTTATTAGTTAGTTGCTTTAAAAGGAAAGTAGGTTAAGGATTTGAAAAGTAATTGCAATTTTGTGAAGGACAGAGAAATATCTCTGTTGGAAAGAAGAATATCTAAAGATCTCTTTTTCCCATCTTATTTATTAAGGAAAGTTTCTATAAATGAAGAGAAAAGAAATCTAGAAATAACTACTGCTCTATGTTGATCACTCTCTGTGTATGAATCATTGTTAAGTACATTACATAGATTATCATGCTCATACTTAGTTGTTCAGTCATGTCTGACTCTTTGGGAACCTATGGACCATAGCCTGCCAGACTTCTCTGTCCATGGGATTCTCCAGGCAAGAATACTGGAGTGAGTTGCCATTTCCTACTCCAAGATATCTTCATGAACCAGGGATCGAACCTGAATCTCCTGTGTCTCCTGCACTAGCAGGAGAATTCTTTACCACGGGGTCACCTGAGAATATTATACCTAATTGTTAAAGCTCTGCCTCAAATTAAATGTTAGTTTCTTGCTTTACAAATGAGGGAAACTGGGACACAGAGATTAACTGCTGAATGATTGCACAGCTAGGACTTGTAGCTGTCAGGTCTTATACATAAACACATATAAAGAATAAAATGCCTTTTAGCAAAATGGAGAAAGAGAGATAGACAATACTGAGAGATAAAAGAATCTTATGTGCAAATAAAAGAAATGGCATCATTAGCATAAGACAATGCTGTAGAAATGAAGATATTTTCCCCGTAGGATTATTAATTTAGAGTTTCTACAGATGAAGCAATAACCCATTTTAAAGGATGGTATTAATTTATTCCCCTTCATGGGTCACAGCCTTGTCATGGTGGAAGGGCTTGTATAACTCAAGCTATGACCCATGCCGTGCAGGGCCGTCTAAGACAGGTGAGTCATGGTGAAGAGTCCTGACACACTGTGGTTCACCAAAGGAGGGAATGGCAACCTGCTCCAGTATTATTGCCATGAAAACCCCATACATAGTATGAAAAGGCAGAAAGACAGGACTCTGGAAGGTGAGCCCCCCTTCCCCAGGATGGAAGATGTCCGATATGCTACTGAAGGAGAGGGGAGGGCAATTACTAACATAGCAAGAAAGAAATACCAGGAAGAAAGCAGCATCTGGCCCAATGCAGAAATGACCCTTGGCTGTGGCTGTGTCTGGTGGTGAAAGGAAAGTCTGATGCTGTAAAGAACAATATGTATAGAAACCTGGAATGTTACGTCTGTGAATCAAAGTAAATTGGATGTAGTCAAGCAGGAGATGGCAAGAATGAACATGGACATCTTAGGACTCAGTGAACTAAAATGGAGAGGATTGGGCGGATTTAACGCAGATGACCATCATGTCTACTACTGTGGGCAAGAATCCCTTAGAAGGAGTGGAGTAGTCCTCACAGACAACAAAAGAGTCCACATGCAGTAATTGGGTGCAGCCTCAACAATGACAGGATGATCTCAGATCATTTCCATGAAAAAAATTCAACATCACAGTAATCCAAGTTTATGCCCCAACCACTGATGCTGAAGAAGCTGAAGTTGCCCAGTACTATGAAGACCTACAACACCTTCTAGAGCTAACAACAACAAAAAAAGATATCCTTTTCATCATAGGGAATTGGAATGCTAAAGTAAGAAGTCAAGAATTTCCCAGAATAACAGGGGAATTTGGCTTGGAGTACAAAATAAAGCAGGGCAGAGGCTAACAGAGTTTTGTCAGGAGAATGTGCTGGTCATAGCAAACAATGTTTTCCAACAACCCAAGAGACAGTTCTACATAGACATCATCATACGGTTAATGATAAAATCAGACTGAATATATTCTTTGCAGCCAGAGATTAAGAAACTCTGTACAGTCAGCAAAAGTAAGACCTAAGGCTGACTGTGGCTCAGATCATGAGTTCCTTCTTGCCAAATTCAGACTTAAATCGAAGAAAGTAGGGGAAATGAATAGGCCATTCAGGTATGACCTAAATAAAATCCTATGATTATACAGTGGAGGTGATGAATAGACTCAAGCATTTAGATCTGATACAGTTCCTGAAGAACTATGGACAGAAGTTCCTAACATTGTACAGGAAGCAGTAACCAAAACCATCCCCAAGAAAAAAAAAAATGTAAGAAGGCAAAGTGGTCGTCTGAGGAGGTTTTACAGATAGCTGAAGAAAGAAGAGAAGCGAAGGCAAGGAAGAAAGGTAAGATCAACTGTGCTTAGTCTCTCAGTGGGGTATGGCTCTTCACTACCCTTTGATTGCAGCCCGCCAGGCCTCTCTGTCCATGGGGTTTTTCAGGTAAGAATACCAGAGTGGGTTGCTATTTCATTCTCTAGGGTATCTTCCCAACCCAAGAATCAAACATGCATCAGCTGCATTGAAGGTAGATTCTTTACTTACTGAGCCATTTAATACCACAAGGAGAGATAAGAAGGCCTTCTTTAATGAATAAGCCAAAGAGATAGAGGAAAACAATAGAGTGAGAAAGACTAAAGATCTCTTCCAGGACACTGGAGACGTCAAGTTTCGCAAGAACATTTCATGCAAGGTGGGCATGATAATGGACAGAAAAGGTAAGGACCTAACAAAAACAGAAAAGATTAAGAGGTGGCAAAAATATACAGAAGAACTATACAAAAAAAGGTCTTAATAACCTAGATAACCACAATAGTGTGGTCCCTCACCTAGAGCTAGACATTCTGGAGTATGAAGTCAAGGGGCATTAGGAAGCATTACTACAAACAAAGGTAGTAGAAGTAATAAAGTTCCAGCTGAGCTATTTAAAATCCTAAAAGATGATGCTTTAAAGTGCTGCACTCAACATGTCATAATTTTGGAAATCTCAGCAGTGGCCACAGGACTGGAAAAAGTCAGCCTTCATTCCAAACCCAAAGTAGGGTAATGTCAAAGAATGTTCAAACTACTGTACAATTCTATTCATTTCATGCTAGCAAGGTTATGGTCAAAATCCTTCAAGCTAGGTTGCAGCAGTATGTGAACCATGAAATTCCAGATGTACTAATGGGGTTTTGAAAAGGCAGAGGAACCATATATCGAATTACCAACATACATTGGATCATGGAGAAAGAAAGGGAGTTGCAATTAAACATTTCCTTCTGCTTACTGACAACCCGAAAGCCTTTGGGTTGTGTGCTGACCACAACAAACTGCAGACAATTCTTAAAGGGATGGCAGTACTAGACCACCTTACCTGTCTTCTGAAAAACCTGTATGCAAATCAAGAAGCAACAGTTAGAACTGGACATGGGAACAATGAACTGGTCAAAAACTGGAAAAGGAGTATGACAAGGCTGTATCTTGTCACTGCATACTTAACTTACATGCAGAATACACTATGCAAAATTCCAGGCTGGATAAATCATAAACTAGAATCAGGATTGCAGGGAGAAATATCAATAACCTCAGATATACAAATGATACCACTCTAATGGCAGAAAGTAAGAGGAACTAAAGAGCCTGTTGATGAGCGTGAAAGAAGAGAGTGAGAAAGCTGGCTTGAAATTCAACATGAAAACTAAGATCATGGCATCTGGTCCCATCACTTCATAGCAAATGCATGGAGAAAAAGTCGAAGCAGTGATATATTTTCTTGGTCTCCAAAATCACTGTGTACTTTGACAGCAGCCACAAAATTAAGACACTTACTCCTTGGGAGGAAAACTAGGATAAATCTAGATGGCAGATATATTAAAAAGCAGAGACATAACGATATAAGCCCCTCTAGTCAAAGGTATGGTTTTTCCAGTAGTTGTGCACAGATGTGAGTTGGATCATAAAGAAGGCTGAGCACTGAAGAATTTATACTTTTGAAGTGTGGTGCTGGAGAACACTCTTGAGAGTTCCCTGGATGGCAAGGAGATCAAATTAGTGAATTCTAAAGGAAATCAACTCTGAATACTCATTGGAAGGACTTATATTGAAGCTGAAGCTCTAACTGTTGGCCACCTGATGGGAAGAGTGCCTCATTGGAAAAGACTCAGATGCTGGGAAAGATTGAAGGCAAAAGGAGAACTGGGCAGAGAGGATGAGACAGTCAGATAATCAGGGACTCACCAGACATGAATCTGAGCAAATTCTTGGAGATAGTGGAGGACAGAGGAGCTTGGAATTCTACAGTCCATGGGGTCGCAAAGAGCTGGACATGACTTAGCAACTGAACAACAACAACATCAAGGACACAGTGAGCACAGAATCTCCTGAGGATTGTTGAAACCACACTGAGTGCTGGGCCCCATCCTCTGTGCCTGATGCACTAGGTCTCACATATAGAATCTGCATTTTTAACAGCTTTGCTGGATATGCTGATGCTGTTGCTCTGAAGATGATGCTTTGAGCACCACTGCCCTAGGATAACGCTCCCCACCTCAGTCATCATGCACGTTCAGTTATGATGTACTGTGTCTATCACCCAAATTCTGTTATATAATGAAGATGGGTTTTACTTTAAATCACTCCTATAAACGTAGCCTGGCTGGCTATAGTCCATGGAGTCACAAAGAGTCGAAAACAACTTAGCGACTGAACAACAACTAATTTACCAACTGATAGCTTACTATCAGCTAGTAAACATTTAGATGCTATTTGTTTATGACCTAATCTCCATTCTTACAAGAACCCTGTGAGATAGGTAAGCTATACATTTCTAACTCTGGATTATAGATGATGTGAGAGACTTAGTTTCAAGATCTTACCAAGAGGAAGGCAGTTAATTGGTGAAGAGAAGAATTCAAATGCATCTCTGGTTACTATCTTGCCCTAGGCTCTTATTAAAAGACAATCTTCTGTTAATGTGATCCTATTAATAACATCCTATGAGTTGAATGCAATTTGCACTTAAGACAAGTCTCACCAAAAACAAACAAACAAAAGACAGATATTTGGACTAAAAAGAGTGTCTAGCCCCAAATAACTCTGGTCCTATACAAGAGTTGTCAAAGACAATAAAACCTTGTGACAAGACAATAGCTCTATCAGTTGGAAATCACTGAGAAGCTGAGGAGAAATAGCTGAATGATCTTGCAAACCTGGAGAACACTGCTTATTACCGAAGCACATGCATCAGTAGTTTGCTACTTCTAGACCACCCCTTAGTCCTCTCTGGGTTCCAGTGAACTGTGATATCAGATCTCAGTCACTAACTAAACTTAAAAACTGAAGACTACTATCAGTGCAACTAGTTGTGGCTGAGATAAACAGAAACTTAACTATGTTTCTGACAGCTTATTGCTATCTCAGGGGAACATAAAAATCAATAATTCAGTATGTATTCTATAGTCCTTTAGAATTTTTATTTGATGTAAAAGTGCAGACTGAGACATGGGCAAATTAAGGGAGATTCATATTCTGACATGCAAATATAATGCTAAAATGTCGATTAACCAATCAATGCCAACAAGAGGGAGCTCTCTAGGGAAGAACTATAGGAATTTGCAGTATTTTCCAATAGTGGCTGGGCTCATGACATAGAAGCCACTCTTTTCATATTTGTGGATGACAGATTTAGGAGGATTATCTAACAGTAGCAGAGTTCAAAAATTTTGATAGGCTAGAATGATGAGCTGAAACCAATAAAGAAGAATTTGACATAAATAAATATAAGATTCTCCATTCAGATTAAAAACAGTTTACATAAACCCATATTCAGAAAGTTCTCTCCTGAAAGCAACTCAGTAAAAAAGACTGGATTTTTAAATAGGTGACAGTCGATGTGAGACAGAAATTTAGAAAAATTAATTAATCCTAGGCTTCTTTTTATAAGGTTAAGTGGCACTAGTGGTGAAGAATATCCCTGCCAATGCAGGAGACATAAGAGACATGGGTTCAATCCCTGGGTTGGGAAGATCCCATTTGCAAACCACTCCAGTATTCTTGCCTGGGAAATCCTAAGAACAGAGGAGCCTGGTGGGCTACAGTCTGTGGGGTCGCAAAGAATTGGACATGGCTGAGCACCCACACACACATACACAGGCTGCTTTAACAGCTCTGTTAAATGTATGAAATTCCAATATGGCAATGTTTTTCAAAGTGGGAGTCAAGATCCATTACTGAGTCTTGAATCAATTAATGGGTCCTAATTACCCTGATGGCTCAGACACTGAAGAACCCACCTGCCATACGGGAGACCTCGATTCGATCCCTGGGTTGGGAAGATCCCCTGGAGGAGGGCATGGCAACCCACCCCAGTATTCTTGCCTGGAGAGTCCCTATGGACAGAGGAACCTGGTGGTCTATAGTCCATGGGATTGCAAAGAGTCAGACATGACTGAATGACTAAGCATACAAAGAGCAACTTATGTTATTTTTACAACTCAAAAGAAGACAATAGGATAGAATTGGATGGCTGGAATAAAATACACAAGAAGCTATTTTTTATACAAAGGAATAATACAGAGACAGAGGGACAGATTAGGTTATTAGCTCCATGGGGGCAAGAATTTTTTACTGTTTCAATTATTTTTGAATCCCCACTAACTAGATATAGAAGACTGAATAACACATGAATGTCATGATCCTAATTATGATGAAAAATGTTTTGTTTTGCTTTGCCTTTTTTTTTTTTTTTTTCACTATGGGTCATGTTGAAAATATTTAAGAGTCAAGCTTTCTGTCACTAGGATTATAAAAACACTAGGGTACTGTAGCACCGAAAAGGTTTGTAAGGTATATTAAAAACATTATGGAGGCTTCAGATGAAGCTTACCAGGATGGAGCTGTCTGGCTGCAAAACCATACCATATTTTAAACTATAGCAGTAGTGATGTTTGGAAGAACTGACTCATTTGAAGAGACCCTAATGTTGGGAAAGACTGAAGGCGGGAGGAGAAGGGGACGACAGAGGATGAGATGGTTGGATGGTATCACTGACTCAATGGACATGAGTTTGAGTAAACACTGGGAGCTGGTGATGGACAGGTAGGCCTGGCGTGCTGCAGTCCATGGGGTCACAAAGAGTCGGACACGACTGAGTGACTGAACTGAACTGAGTGATGTTTAACTCCCAAATATTTTGAAACAATGAGAGATGTCTTTACATAATGAAGAGCTTTTAAATGAAAGAACAAATATTTCAATAGTACTTGAACTAGAAGCTTGGCAAACTCACATAAAAAAAGTATTCTTAATATTATGAAAACGCCAAAACAGTAATATCTACAAAAAATATTTCCAGTAGGAAAATTGCTCTCAGCACTTTCATTAGTGGATGGTATCTTGATACCAACATTTTTGAAGCAGATAAATTCCATCATTCATAAGGGAAGAATGTCAGTACTTTCCTGAGTCTCCTTAAACTTTTCTTGGTATGAAGATGTATTCTAAATAATTAAGGAATTAAACAAGTAGTAGGTTAGTGGGTTAACTGTGCTAGGAATTGTGTAGCTTGTACTACAAGGGAATCCAGAAAACAACAGCATTATGGTAATAATATATAGGGCTCCCCTGATAGCTCAGTTGGTAAAGATTCAACCTGCAATGAAGGAGACCCCGGTCCAATTCCTGGGTTGGAAAGATCCGCTCGAGAAGGGAAAGGCTACCCACTCCAGTATTCTGGCCTGGAGAATTCCTTGGACTGGACAGTCCACCAGGGCTGCAAAGAATCGGACACGACTGAGTGACTTTCACTTTCGGCTTCCCTGATAGTTCAGTTTATAAAGAATCCACTGGCAATGCAGGAGACCTGGGTTTGATACATGGGTTGGGAAGATTCACTCTCTGGAGAAGAGAAAGGCTACCCACTCCAATATTGTGGCATGGAGAATTCCATGGACTATATAGTTCCGGGGTTGCAAAGAGTTGGACATGACTGAGTGAACAGTTTGAACAAGTTTGAATAACATACTAATGTAACCACTTTTGTTGCTTTCTAAAAGATAAGAAAACAGTTCAAAAACTTCTTTGCAATGACCATCTTTACAATGGTGTTTTATTATTTTCTTTTAAAATGAATCAATTATTCTTCATGTGATAGCTTAGGTTAAATTGAATTAGATATTTTAAATCCAAAGTCAATTCTAATTATCAGTTCAGTTCAGTTCAGCCCCTCAGTCATGTCTAACTCTTTGCGATCCCATAGACTGCAGCATGCCAGGCTTCCCTGTCCATCACCACCTCCCAGAGCTTACTCAAACTCATGTCCATCGCGTTTGTGATGCCATCCAACAATCTCATCCTCTGTTGCCCCTTTTCCTCCCACCTTCAGTCATTCCCAACATCAGTGTCTTTTCCAGGTGGCCAAAGTATTGGAGTCTCAGCTTCAGCACCAGTCCCTCAAATGAACTCCCAGGAATGATTTCCTTCAGGATTGACTGGTTTGATCTCCTTGCAGTTTAAGGGACTCTCAAGAGTCTTCCCCAACACCGCAGTTCAAAAGTATCAATTCTTCAGTGCTCAGCTTTCTTTAGTCCAACTCTCACGTCCATACATGACTACTGGAAAAACCATGCTGTGACTATATGGACTTTGGTGGTTAAGTTATGTCTCTGTTTTTTAATAAGCTGTCTAGTTTTGTCATAGCTTTTCTTCCAAGGAGCAAGTCTTTTAATTTCATGGCTGCAGTCACCATCTGCAGTGATTTTGAAGCTCAGAAAAATAAAGTCAGCCACTGTTTCCCCATCTATTTGCCATGAAGTGATGGGACCAGATGCCATGATCTTAGTTCTCTGAATGTTGAGCTTTATGCCAACTTTTTCACTCTCTTCTTTCACTTTTATCAAGAGGCTCTTTAGTTCTTCTTTGCTTTCTGCCATAAGGGTGGTGTCATCTGCATATCTAAGGTTATTGATATTTCTCCCAGCAAACTTGATTCCAGCTTGTGCCTTATCCAGCCTGTTATTTCTCATGATGTACTCTACATATAAGTTAAATAAGCAGGGTGACAATATATAGTCTTGATGTACTCCTTTCCCGATTTAGAACAAGTCTGTTGTCCCATGTCCAGTTCTAACTGTTACTTCTTGATCTGCCTACAGATTTGTCAGGGGACAGGTCAGGTGGTTTGGTATTCCTATCTCTTGAAGAATTTTCCACAGTATATTGTGATCCACACAGTCAAAGCCTTTGGTGTAGTCAATAAAGCAAAAGTAGACGTTTTTCTGGAACTCTCTTACTTTTTCAATAATCAAATAACAGCCAATGATGAAATATTTTACATAGAATTTATTTTTCCTCTGAGTCAGATTCATAGTTTATTATCAGCATTTTCATATGGTGTATATTCTGTTATTATCACTTTTTACAAAAACTAAACTTTTTTTTTTTTTAATTTTGAGAACTTAGCTTTTCTTTTCTTATTAAGGCAATATACACTTCTCATAGATAATTTAAAAACAGAAAAGTAAATAGAATAAAAATATTTTCAGTTTCTTAAAGCAAACCTATTACTCACTTTTTAATGTATATTCTTCAGTTATTTTGCATATGTGGACTACTTTTAGTTGGGACTATATTATGATCAGTTTCTAATATATATTCTTTCCATTAATCTGGAAGATGATACTTACACATTATTTTTAAAATACCATGTTTGTAACTTTATATAATATGTACTATTATTATTTTTGGGTAGGGAAAGTTCTACATTATTACTAATAGTCTTAGCTAATATATCTCTTTATTTATCAGATGCAATCCTGTACTTTTTTGACAAGTTACAAAAATAACCTAATTGGTATTTTATTGGAATCTCATATCTGTAATCTGTGAAAGGAAAAAATGGCATCTTTATATTTTTCCTTCTTTCCATCCATGAATGTACTATATCCTTCATATATAAAACATATAAAAATGTTTCTCCTCCTGAAAATGATCTTTAAGCCCCATAGAATCTTTCTTATTGCACATCTTGATCAATTATTTTCTCCAGAAAATATAATCAGATTATATATTATTTAAATTTTATTTTCCACGAAGAGGGAATAAAAGAAGAAAAATAAAAGAGCTGTATTAAGGGAAATACTTAGAACCTGAATACTTTGAGAAATATGCTGCAACTTTTGGTTAAATCTAAATAAAATGTTTCAGAAAGTTATCAATATCTAAAATGGAAATGATAAAAGAGGCTATAAATTTCATCACAGTCTAAAAATCAAACTGAGACAGTATAGTCTTCAGAATTCTATTTTATTGTTACTATTTCCTAGTCAAAGTCATCTTTAGTATGATGAAACACTTGTTATGTTGGACACTGTTGTACATAAAATGTAAATGAGCAACAGCAATGTTCTATTGTTCAACATAAGGGGGCTCTGGTGGTTTTGTGGTTTTCAAATATTAAATTATAATTTCAGGGATACAAGAAGGCACTATTAAAAAGACAAAGTTCATCACAGATGTGAAAAAACAGTCATCAAAACTATCCATAAATAAATTCTACTTTGAAAATGACAGCAGTGTATCTTGTTGAATTTAAGTAGAACTGAAAATCAAATATTGTTCATGATAAGCAGAACTGCTTCGAAACAAAATTAGGATAGTTCAGTTCAGTTCAGTCGCTCAGTTGTGTCCAATTCTTTGCGACCCCATGAATTGCAGCAAATCAGGCCTCCCTGTCCATCACCAACTCCCGGAGTTCACTCAGACTCATGTCCATCAAGTTGGTGATGCCATCCAGCCATCTCATCCTCTATCGTCCCCTTCTCCTCCTGCCCCAAATCCCTCCCAGCATCAGAGTCTTTTCCAATGAGTCAACTCTTCCCAAGAGGTGGCCAAACTACTGGAGTTTCAGCTTTAGTATCATTCCTTCCAAAGAAATCCCAGGGCTGATCTCCTTCAGAATCGACTGGTTGCATCTCCTTGCAGTCCAAGGGACTCTCAAGAGTCTTCTCCAACACCACAGTTCAACAGCATAAATTCTTCAGCACTCTGCCTTCTTCACAGTCCAACTCTCACATCCATACATGACCACAAGAAAAACCATAGCCTTGAATAGACAGACCTTAGTTGGCAAAGTAATGTCTCTGCTTTTGAATATATCTAGGTTGGTCATAACTTTTCTTCCAAGGAGTAAGCGTCTTTTAATTTCATGGCTGCAGTCACCATCTGCAGTGATTTTGGAGCCCCCAAAATAACGTCTGACACTGTTTCTACTGTTTCCCCATCGATTTCCCATGAAGTGATGGGACCGGATGCCATGATCTTCGTTTTCTGAATGTTGAGCTTTAAGCCAACTTTTCACTCTCCTCTTTCACTTTCATCAAGAGGCTCTTTAGTTCCTCTTCACTTTCTGCCATAAGGGTGGTGTCATCTGCATATCTGAGGTTATTGATATTTCTCCCAGCAATCTTGATTCCAGCTTGTGCTTCTTCCAGTCCAGCATTTCTCATGATGTACTCTACATATAAGTTAAATAAGCAGGGTGACAATATACAGCTTTGACGTACTCTTTTTCCTATTTGGAACCAGTCTGTTGTTCCATGTCCAGTTCTAACTGTTGCTTCCTGAGCTGTATACATATTTCTCAAGAGGCAGGTCAGGTGGTCTGCTATTCCCATCTCTTTCAGAATTTTCCACAGTTTATTGTGATCCACACAGTCAACTCTGGGAGTTGGTGATGGACAGGGAGGCCTTGCGTGCTGTGATTCATGGGGTCGCAAAGAGTCGGACACGATTGAGTGACTGAACTCTGAACTCCGGGCACTGTACCAAGATTCCTCAAAATCACAATGTTGTGAAAACTTTAAGAGAATTATATATTAGTAGAAATAAATGCTAAAGATTGAGCAAAGCAAATATTTAATACCATAGATCAAATATGTAGTATTGTGGGTATTCATGTGAGTTTTCACACAGGGAATCTTTGTGATGTTTCACAATCATAAAGAATGGAATAAGACTTCTAAAATATTTCTGATGTGTGTTACAGTCAAATAGGAAGCACACTAAAAGACATGAGCATTTGAAAGATTAATAAAAATCAGTCACACATGCTAAATACTGACATATGAACATGCACATGGACTAAAGTATATTTTGAATGTTTAGAATATATGATCAAATAGACAGTTTTTTTCTTTTTTCATAGAAAGGATTGGTTACTGAACAAGTGATTTACTTATCAAACTGATTTTAGAGATTTTGTTGAAAATATTAGGTTACTAACCTTACATTATAATGTTTATAATTAAGAAAAAGAAATAGGAATGCACACTCTAGGGACTACTATATAACATGTTCAAGAAAATTTGGAAGATCAAATGTTACACTAGCGAGTTCTTGCTTAACTACTCATAAAATAAAATAAGTTTATTCTCTCGTGAGGCAACTCAAAAAATAGCTTTCATGACAAAAGTCACTAACTGATTAATATGCTCATTCTTTTTTTCTGACCATCAAATTAACATCCACAATATAAGACTTTTGAAACCTCTATATTTATAAAATGATTAATCTATACTTGTTTAGTAACAAGGTAAAACATAGACACAGACATTATAGATGCCAATTAATAATACCTCTTCACTATTAATTATATGTCCTAGTACACAATTTTCATGTATAATACTTATACTAATCAGATAATTAGAGTTTGTAACTAGAATTTTGCTGCAATGTAGTGTGAAAGACCTTGGCATATTTTAGATATTAAAAAAAAGAAACATATATTCATCCAATCTTTTCTTATATAAAGATAATGGTATCTTTTAAAAGAGATTCAATCATATGATATAAACACAGGTAATATTTTTCAAAAAAATTTCTCTGGATTCAGTTTCTGTGGAGATGCTCAAAGAAAAGTATTAGCTACATCCCATCACACACAATATAGGAATTCCAACATTCTCTGTAACAGTATCAGGAATATTTTCTCTGTAAAGATTATCAGTCATATTGCTGTATTCCCTTTGAAAACATATCAAAACTCTGATGGACTAGAAAGTCAAAGTCAAGGTGGCAAGTGGTAGACAAATAAGTTAATAGCCTTACATTTCTGTAGACAGATAAGATAGCTACCAATGTACCTCATTTTTCCCACTAATTAAATCCCTGGAAAGTACACAGAAGTTAATTTTCATAGAACACTGAACAGTGTTAAATGTGATGACAGAGGATAGTCCTGAAAAGTAGTGTCAAAATACCTAGGTAACTATTATCAACCGAAGTCATTAAATAAACAGTTAATGAGGAACTCTATAATAGACAGATCTGGCTGACAATTCCTGAATTACTTAATCATTCTTAAAGCACTGAAAGTGAGACAATCACAACATGTATTACCTAATGTGATACAATAGGAACTATACACACTACAATTATATATTATCAAAAGGATGGGTGTAAGGAGGAGGGACAAGTAATACCTGAATCTAAATACCAGTTTATAGGCAATATAAAGAATAAAGGTTCATATTAAACTATGAGTGGGTAGCCTTTCCTTCTCCAGGGGATCTTCCCAAACCAGGGATCAAACCAGGGTCTCCCACATTGCAGGTGGATTCTTTACCAACTGAACAATCAGGGAAGCCCATGCTATGACGCTGTAATCAGCCAAATCCAGAGTCTGGGAAATTCTAAGGAGTACACAATTAAGCAGCATCAACCATTATATGACATGAAAGAAAAAAAAAAAAAAAAACACAGATGGGGAATGGTTATAAAGGAAATTTAAGACACAGAGCAACCAAATAAAACATATGAAACTTATTGTGACCCGGATTCTCTCATGGATTGTAGAAGACATTTTTGAGATAATGAGGAAACATTGACCAGGTTTTAGATAATAGTGTGCTGCAGTCCATGGGGTCACAAAGAGTCAGACATGACTGGACGACTGAACAGCAACAACATAGAATTATTATTTTGTTTTGATTATGTTTAAACAACATGTCCTTACATTCTGAGATACACACAGAACTGTGTTTCTGTACAATGAAGTGAAGTCTGAGATTTGCTTAAAAATAAAACTGAAGCAAATGAACACATTAAGAAAAAGTTTGGGTATGAGGGGAAAGGAGATAGATATAATGGCAAAATATTGATCACTGTAGTAGGCATAGGAGGCAGAAAAACGACCAACCCTACCCCTCCAAAGACATCCAGATCTTAATCGTTGAAATTTGTGAATATCTTGTAATATGGCAAGGGATAATCAAGGTTGAGGTGGTTGTTTGCCTGTCAACTGATTGTGAGATGGAAGAATTATCCTGCAAGACCCTGCAGTAGGGTGGTGTGAGGAGGAGTGGGAGTAAATCAATGCATTGCTATCCTAAGTGTCCTCAGAAATGTAAAAGTAAAGCAGACAGATAAAAATGAGGGAGATAGCAACATGAAAAAGACTTGGCCTGATGTTGCTGGCTTTGAAGATAGAAAAATGACATGATGAAGCTGCAGGAACCTCTTGGCGCTTAAAAAATAAGAAAACAGATTCACCCCAAGATTCCCAGGAAGGGAATACAGTCCTTATTTTTAACCCAATGAGATCCATTACTGACTTCTGACATCTAGAGCTATTAAAATAATGACCCATGCTGCTTTATGGAGAAGGAAATGGCAACCCACTCCGGTATTCTTGTGGGAAAATCCATGGACAGAAGAGCCTAGCAAGCTACAGTCTAAGGGGTCGCAAAGAGTCGGACATGACTGAAGAAACAGCAGGCGTGCATGCTGCTTTACATCACAAGTTGTGTGTGTGCGTGTGTGTGTGTTACTGCAGCAATAGGAAAATAAAGTACCAGGTTGCGAAGATCTGAAGATCCCCTGGAGAAGGAAATGGCAACCCACTCCAGTGTTCTTGCCTGGGAAATCCCATGGACAGAAGAGCAGGGCGTCTACAGTCCATGGGGTCACAAAAGAGTCGGACACACCTGAGTGACTAAACAACAATTGGTACATGAATTTCATTTTTCTCCCTACTTTTGGATTTATTTTAAAACCTCCACAGTAAAACTTTAAAAATATCAAGATTCTGAAAAGAATTTTCCATTACCAATTTTGTGTTGAAAGTCCAATAGCTCAATGGCAAAAAGCTTAATTTAAGGACATATGAAATTTAATAAATAAAATGACAAGTTGTGAAAGTGTTCTTTACATATAATCAGAGATGTCACAATGTAGTGCATTTGAGTAAGACGACCTTGTTAAAGCACAGGAAAAAAAGTGGGTTGTGTCTTCATGACAGATTTCTGGTCACATATTTAAAGGAAATATACCACTAATAATGAGACCATCAATTAGCAGAGGAGGGGAAACTGCACACTCTTTATGACATTATGTGTTGAATATTCACCATTAATTTTGGAATTCTGGAAGTGAAGAACAATTAAAACAACAAATCCTTCAGTAGTAAACACCAGATTTTTAGATCAAAAAGTCAAGGGGTGATAATCTATTATTTTCTTAAACTAATTTATAATATTTTATTTAATAAAATATATTCTCATGACAATTTTTATGTTACGGTAGAGTGTGACTTTTTATATGACAAATCTCGTTCTATCTCCCAAACTTACTGTTTTTATTTAATTAAGACTAAAAGATTAATAGCAATTTTTAAAGCACTGTTCTGGACAACCATTTATCCACCAAAGTTTAAACACTAAAATACATTTTTGGACATATTAAATATTTATTACAGGTTTGAAGTTGCCTCCTTTTTCAAGGAATGTAAAATATACACATAACTGGGTTTGTGTATAAACAGATTATACTTGGTGTATTAATATAAAAAGAATTCAAAATCCTACGTGAATTTTGTCTTTTACATTTTTATTTTTTATTTACTTATAAATCTATGTTTTGTACCTCTAATAAATAAAATCAATTTTTCTTATTCTCATAACCAAAAGAATCACTACCCCACCTAAGGTTTTTGTATTAGCTTGCCAGGACTGCCGTAACAACATACCCAGACTAGGGATTTAAACAACGTAAAATAATTTTCTCAGCTTCTGTAGGCTGAAATTCAAGATGAAGTTGAGGGCAGAGTTGGTTTCCTCTGTTGCCTCTCTCCATTGCTTGTAAATAGCCCCTTCTCGCTGTACCTTCACAAGATCTTAGATCTCTGTGCACTGTTGTTTCTCTTTCAATCTGTGTCCTATTCTCCTATTCTCTTATAATATATATATATATATAGTTATGTATAATGTATATATGTATATAGTTATGCATATATGTATATAGTTATGTATGTATATATATATAGTTATGGGGTATAATTGCTTAGCAATGCTATGATAGTTTCAGGTGAGCAGGAAAGGCACTCAGCCATACACATACAAGTATTAATTTTGCCCCAAACTCCCCTCCCATCTGGGCTGCAACATCACATTGAGGAAAGTTCCATACAGGACGTCCTTGTTGCTCATCCATTTTAAGCATAGCAGTGTGTACAAGAGATTGTGACATTTTTAAAGGGTAGGTATTCCCCCCGCCCCCCCTGCATAGTCTGAAAAGGGCTTCCCAGGTGGGCTACTGGTGATTTAAAAAATCTTCCTGCCAACGCAGGAGGCACAAGGGACCAAGGTTCGATCCCTGGGCTGGGACGATCTACTGGGGCAGGAAAGGGCAACCCACTCCAGTATTCTTGCCTGGAGAATACCATGAACAGAGGAGCCTGGCGGGCTACAGTCCATGGGGTCACAAAGAGTCGGACATAAGTGAAGCGACTTGGAGCGGGCACACAGTGGCAAGAGACACGCACACACGTACTCTGAAAGACAATTTCCTACGTCCTCAAAAATACTTAATTTGCTTCCAGTATACTTAAAAAAAAAAAAAAAGACTACAGTACAAAGAAAATGGAAATTACTTAGTGACAATTTGCCTTTACGCCGTTATAAAGTAAGAATAAAAATGACGTAGAGGAAAATGCTTTTCTCTAGGGTACTTCAGAAACAGATAAGCTACCTGAGACGGTTCAACTTCCCGCACTGCAGCCACCGTAATTCAAGACTCTCTGTGGTAAATTTGAACTGCCGGTTCAGCCTTGAAACAAATTTTCATGTACTTGAGGCCTCACACTACAACTAGTTTGCTTTACTTGGACTGACTTTGACCCAGCTGGATTTTAGGTCAGACTCAGTCTGACCCCGGAACCAGTTCTGTTTCTAAGTTGGACCCCCGTCTGACCCGGAAATAGTCTGACTTTTGCATCCGACCCAGTCAGACTTAAGTGGTTTCTGGACCCAGTCTGGAAAAAGAAGTGTTCAAGTTAAGTCTGAAAGCTCATTATGCAAAGGCTGCAGAGCTAAAATCTGGTATGTGAGAGTTTAATTACGAACCATTCCGAGGCAGCAAGAAAGCGGGGCTCTTAAAGGTACCTCAGCCTGGTTGCTTGTTGCTCCTGGCGACCCTCAAGGCCCTCCTTCGGTCCCTTCTCTGGATACCAGGATTTTCTTGTGGAGAGATGAACTGAGGTATATTTTAAAATTTAAGAATTTGTTTGAGCGAAAATTTGTTTGACTCGGCAGTGCCAAAACCGAAGTGATTTCTTAAGTTCTACCTGACCGAAACTCCGAGAGCGACTGTTGTAGAAAGAAGGTCGAAGAAAAGTAAGAAAATTGTTGATTGGCTATAGCTTGTGTCCTCCCAGACGTTTGGACTTAGTTATCCTTAGCATTTTGATTTCACAGCCTTGAGGCTTTTACAGGCTTAGATTTTGGTTTGTTTACAGTAAGCAGCCAAGGTATTAGAGCCACATCAGTGAATGGCCTCCCTGTTTAATTAATTTAACAGACCAAATATAACATTAGTTCCCCATCACTGACTTCTAAAATAAGATGCAGATTTTGCTTTATGCAGTTCTAGTCTATATGAATTTATAGCAAACAGCAGAGGTAAGAGCATTTTGAATTTTTGGAAATTGGTGATGATAGTGGCTATATTTTATTTTTGTTTTCTGTGTGGCCACCTTTCAAGAAAGACAAAAAAACAACAACACCAAAACGTGTAAATTTTGTTACAGTTATCTTATGTCATAATTGCAACCTTTTGTGAGTGAAGTTGAAAAACTTTACAAAATTTTTACTCTTAATTAGCTCATTTTACATAATAGAAAATCTCACCAAATTAATAGAGGGTCAAAGATGAGATATATTTTTTAAACAGGGACTTTTAATGTGCCAAAATTAGTAATCAAATTTTTACTAAGAAATTCCATAGATAAACTCTACATGGTAGCAATCAAAATGAGTCTAATGAAGTAAGCAATGATTATTCTGAAAAAGTACAACTGACTTCTGACTTGTACATATGAATGGGTTGTTATTTTAATTTATAATGCTTTTACATAATAAAGCAGTATCTTAATATCCATAATGAACACTGCCTTTGACTGTTGAGGGTAACTGATTCATATTTATAGTCAAAAGTTTTTGGAGTCGGGTACATTCATATTTCAGACAGACTGCTGTTTCACTGTTGTCTCCATTAGAGAAAGGGATGCAACTGTGTTGGTCAGCTCATAAACTACAGAGAAACTAGGAATTCACAGAATAAAACCTTTTTAACTTCTTGTTGACTTTTATATACGGAATGAGCAGTTTAGTTATAAGATTTTTTTTTAATTTACTTTTTATTGAAGGATAATTGCTTTACAGAATTTTGGTGTTTTCTGTCAAACCTGAACATGCATCAGCCATAGGTATAGATATCTCCTCCCTTGTGAACTTCCCACCCATCTACCTCCCCATCCCACACCTCTAGGTTGTTTGAGTTTCCTGAGCCATGCAGCAAATTCCCATTGGCTATCTATTTTACAAATGGTAATATAAGTTTCCATGTTAGTCTATCCATACATCTCACCTACTCCTCTTCTCTGCCCATCTCCATAAGTCTATTCTTTATGTTTGTTTCCCCATTGCTGCCCTGTAAACAGATTCTTCAGTACCATTTTTCTATATTCTGTATATGTGTATTCAGTTCAGTTCAGTTGCTCAGTTGTGTCCAACTCTTTGTGACCCCATGAATCACAGCACTCCAGGCCTCCCTGTCCATCACCAACTCCTGGAGTCAACTCAAACTCATGTCCTTCGAGTTGGTGATGCCATCCAGCCATCTCATCCTCTGTTGTCCCCTTCTCCTTCCCCCAATCCCTCCCAGCATCAGAGTCTTTTCCAATGAGTCAACTCTTTGCATCAGGTGGCCAAAGTACTGGAGTTTCAGCTTCAGCATCAGTCCTTCCAATGAACACCCAGGACTGATCTCTTTTAGAATGGACTGGTTGGATCTCCTTGCAGTCCAAGGAACTCTCAAGAGTCTTCCCAACACCACAGTTCAACAGCATCAATTCTTCAGCACTCAGCTTTCTTCACAGTCCAACTGTCACATCCATACGTGACCACTGGAAAAACCTTAGCCGAAGAATACAATATTCCTCTTTCTCTTTCTGATTCACTTCACTCTGCATAATAGGTTCTAGATTCATCCACCTCATCAGACCTGACTCAAATCTGTTCCTGTTTGTGGCTGAGTAATATTCCATTGTGTATATATGCACCACTGTTCTTTATCCATTCATCTGTCGATGGACATCTAGATTGTTTCTGTGTTGTAGCTATTGTAAATAGTGCTGCAGTGAACAATGGGGTACATGTGTCTTTTCAATTTTGGTTTCCTCAGGGAATATGCCTAGGAGTGGAATTGCTGGGTCATATGGTGCTTTTATTCCTTGTTTGTTAAGGAATCTCCATACTGTCTTCCATAGTGGCTGTATGAATTTACCTTCCCACCTACAGTGCAAGAGTGTTCCCTTTTCTCCACACTCTCTCCAGCATTTATTGTTTGTAGACTTTTTGATGAGGGCCATTCTGACTGGTGTGAGGTGATATCTCATTGTGGTTTTGATTTGCTTTTCTCTAATAATGAGCGACGTTGAGCATCTTTTCATGTGTTTGTTAGCCATATGTATGTCTTCTTTGGACAAATGTCTGCTTAGGTATTTTTCCCACTTTTTGATTTGGTTGTTTGTTTTTCTGTCTTTGAGTTGTATGAGCTGCTTGTATATTTTGGAAACTAATCCTTTATCAGTTGTTTCATTTGCTATTATTTTCTCCCATTCTGAGGGTTGTCTTTTCACCTTGCTTGTAGTTTCCTTTGCTATGCAGAAACTTTTAAGTTTAATCAGGTCTGACTTATTTACTTTTGTTTTTATTTCCATTACTCTAGGAGGTGGGGCATAGAGGATCTTGCTTTGATTTATGTCATCGAGGGTTCTGCCTATATTTTCCTCTAACAGTTTTATAACTTCTGGTCTTACATTGAGGTCTTTAATCCATTTTGACTTTATCTTTGTGTATGGTGTTAGGAAGTGTTCTTATTTCATTCTTTTACATGTAGCTGTCCAGTTTTCCCAGCACCATTTATTGAAGAGGCTGTCTTTGCCCCGACTGTATACTCTTGACTTCTTTGTCAAAAATAAGGTACCCATCAGTGCAGGGGTTTATTTCTGGACTCTCTATCTTGTTCCATTGGTCTATATTTCAGTTTCTGTGCCAGTACCATACTGTCTTCATGACCGTAGCTTTGTAGTATAATCTGAAGTCAAAAAGCTGATTTCTCCAGCTCCATTCTTTCTCAAGACTGCTGTGAAAATTTGGGGTCTTTTGTGTTTCCATATGAATTGTGAAATTTTTTGTTCTGGTTCTGTGAAAAATGCCATTGGTAATTTGATAGGTATCACATTGAATCTGTAGACTGCATTTGGTAGTATTGTCATTTTCACAATATTGATTCTTCCTACCTAGGAACATGTAATATCTCTCCATTTGTTTATGTCATCTTTGATGTCTTTCATCAATGTCATAATTTTCTGTGTACAGTTCTTTTGTCTCCTTAGGTAAGTTTATTCCTAGATATTTAATTCTTTTTGTTGCAATGGTGAACGGGTTTGATTTCTTAATTTCTCTTTCTGATTTTTCATTGTTAGTATATAGTAATAGTAGTATTTTAGTTGTGAAGTCATGTCCAACTCTTGCAACCCCATGGACAGAGGAGCCTGGCAGGCTCCAGGGGATTCTCCAGGCAAGAATACTAGAATGGGTTGCCATTTCCTTCTCCAGGGGCTCTTCTCAACCCAGGAAATGAACCCAGGTCTCCTGCATTGTAGGAAGATTCTTTACCAACTGAGCTACAAGGGAAGCCCCTAGTATATAGAAATGCAAATAATTTCTGTGTATTGATTTTGTATACTGCAGCTTTGCTATTTCACTGATTAGTTCTAGTAATTTTCTGATACTATCTTTAGGGTTTTCTGTGTACAGTATCATGTCATCCACAAAGAGTGAGAGCTTTGCCTCTTCTTTTCTGATCTTGATTCCTTTCATTTCTTTTTCTTCTCTGATTGCTGTAGCTAGGACTTCCTGAACTATGTTGAATAATAGTGAAAGTGTACACTGTTATATTGTTCCTGATCTTGGCGGGGAGTGCTTTCAGTTTTTCAGCATTGAGATTAGTGATTTGCTGTAGGCTTATCATATATGGCCTTTACTATGTTGAGGTAGGTTCCTTCTATACCCATTTTTTTGAAGAGTTTTAATCATAAATGGGTGCTGAATTTTGTCAAAGGCTTTTTCTACATCTATTGAGATGATCATTTGATTTTTATCTTTCAATTCATTATTATGGTGTATCACATTGATTAATTTGCATATATTGAAGAATCCTTGCATTCCTGGAATAAACCCAACTTAATCATGATATGAACTTTTTCATGTGTTGCTGAATTCTGTTTGCTAAAGTTTTGTTGAGGATTTTTGCATCTATGTTCATCAGTGATACTGGCCTGTAGTTTTCTTTTTTTAAGTTGTCTTTGTCTGGTTTTGTTATCCTGGTGATGGTGGCCTTGTAGAATGAGTTTGGAAGTGTTCCTTCCTCTGCAATTTTGGAAGAATTTTAGAAGGATAGGCATTAGCTCTTCTTTAAATGTTTGATAGAATTTTCCAGTGAAGCCATCTAGTCCTGGGGTTTTTTTGGGTTTTTGTTTGGGGGGGGGGGTTGCGATTTTGATCACAGCTTCAATTTCAGTGCTTGTAATTGGGTTGTTCATAATTTCGATTTCTTCCTGGTTCAGTCTTAGTAGATTGAACTTATCTAAGAATCTGTCCATTTCTTCCAGGTTATCCATTTTATTGCCATATAGTCGTTCATAATAGTCTCTTATAACCCTTTGTATTTCTGCATTGTCTGTTGTAACATCTCTTTTTTCATTTCTAATTTTGTTGATTTGATTCTTCTCTCTTTTGTTCTTGATGAGTCTGGCTAAAGGTTTATCAATTTTGTTTATCTTCTCAAAGAACTAGCTTTTAGTTTTATTAATCTTTACTATTGTTTCTTTGCTTTCTTTTTCACTTATTTCTGCTCACATGTTAATGATTTCTTTCCTTCTACTAACTTTTGGGGTTTTTTGTTCTTCTTTCTCCAGTTGTTTTAGGTGTAATGTAAGTTGTCTATTTGATGTTTTTTCTTGTTTCTTGAGGTAGGATTGTATTGCTGTGAACTTCCCTCTTGGAACTGCTTTTGCTGCATCTTGTAGGTTTTGAGTTTCTGTGTTTTCACTGTCATTTGTTTCTAGATTTTTTTTTTAATTTCCCTTTTGATTTCTTCCGTAACCTGTTGGTTATTTAGAAACACGTTGTTTAGTCTCCATGTGTTTGTGTTTCTTACAGGTTTTTTTTTTTTTTTTTTTTTTTTTTTTTTAATCTAGTCTCATAGCATAGCATGGTGGTCTGAGAAGATGCTTGATATGGTTTCAATTTTCTTAAGTTTACTGAGGTTTGATTTGTGAACCAAGATGTGGTCTATCCTGGAGACTGTTCCATGTGCACTTGAGAAGGTGTATTCTTCTGCACTTGGATAAAATGTCCTGAGGATATCAATGGGACCCATCTCATCTAATGTATCATTTAAGACTTGTGTTTTCTTACTTGTTTTTCCTTATTAATTTTCTGTTTTGGTGATCTATCCATTGGTGTGAGTGGGATGTTAAAGTCTCTTACTATTATTGTGTTACTGTCAATTTCTTCTTTTATTTCTGTTAGTGTTTGCTTTATGTATTGAGGCCCTTCTCTGTTGGGTGCATAGATATTTACAACTGTTACATCTTCCTCTTGGATTGATCCCTTGATCATTATGTAATGTCCTTCCTTATCTCTTGTAATCTTTTTTATTTTAAGGTCTATTTTGTCTGACGTGAGGATTGCTACTCCAGCTTTCTTTTGCTTCCTATTTGCATGGAATATATTTTTCCATCCTTTCACTTTCTGTCTATGTGTGTCTTTAGGTCTGAAGTGGGTTTCTTGTAGACAGCATATATAAGGGTCTTCTTTTGTATCCCTCAGCCAGTCTATATCTTTTAGTTGGAGCATTTAATCCATTTACATTTAAGGTATTATTTATATATATGTTCCTGTTGCTATTTTCTTATTTATTTGGGGTTGATTTTGTAGATCTTTTTTCTTCTCTTGTATTTATTGACTATATAAGTTCCTTTAGCATTTGTTGTAAAGCTGGTTTGGTGGTACTAAATTCTCTTTTTAACTTTTGAAAGTCTGGAAAGCTTTTTATTTCAATTTTTAATGAGATCCTTGCCGGGTACAGTAATCTTGGTTGTAGATTTTTCCCTTTCATTACTTTAAATTTATCCTGCCATTCCTTTCTTGCCTGCAGAATTTCTGCTTAAAGATCAGCTGTTAAGTGTACAGGGTTTCTCTTGTATGTTCCTGTTGCTTCTCCCTTGCTGCTTTTAATATTCTTTCTTTGTGTTTAGTCTTTGTTCATTTGTTTAGTATGTGTCTTGGCATGTTTCTCCTTGGGTTTATCCATATAGGACTCTTTGTGCTTCTTGGACTTGATTATTTCTTTTTCCATGTTGAGGAGATTTTCAACTATAATCTCTTCAAAAATTTTCCTCATACCTTTTCTCTTTCTTGTCTTCTTCTGTGACCCCTGTAATTTGAACATTGTGTGTTTGGTATTGTCCCAGAGGTCTCTGAGACTATCCTCAGTTCTTTTCATTCTTTTTACTTTATTCTGCCCTTCAGAAGTTATTTCCACCATTTTATCTTCCAGTTCACTGATTCATTCTTCTGCTTCAGATATTCTGCTATTGATTCCTTCTAGAGTATTTTTAATTTCAGTAACTGTGTTGTTTTCTCTGTATGTTTATTCTATAATTCTTCTAGGTTTTTTTAAATTGATTCTTGCATTTTCTCATTTGTTTTCAAGGTTTTTGATCATTTTTAGTACTATTATTTTTCTGAATTCTTTTTCAGGTAGTTTGCCTATTTCCTTTTCAATTATTTGGACTTCTGTGTTTCTAGTTTGCTTCTTCATTTGTAGTGAGAAAGCTGGTTCTCTCGGGGTTCCTGGCCAGCAAAGAGATCTATATTAACCAGCTGGAAGCTCTGTTGCTGCCCATGAAACCTCTGAAGGCCACTGCCACCACCTCCCAGCCTGTACTCACCATCCAGCAGACTGAGACCATCTTCTACAAGATCCAGGACATTTACGAGATCCACAAGGAGTTCTATGACAACCTCTGCCCCAAGGTGCAACAATAGGACAGCCAGGTCACTATGGGCCACCTCTTCCAGAAGCTGAGAAGACTCTTGCTTGGATGCTCCAGGGTCACAAGCTCAGCATGCTCAAAACTGAACTCATTGGCTCTGAGGCTCTTTGCTGTCTTCCCTGCCTCTGTCTCAGTGAGTGTGGCCATATCCCATGGATGGATATCCATGACTCCTTAGGACTCATCCTTGGCACCTCCCCTCCCTGCATCCCTTGGAGTCCACTTCTTTAAAGCTCAGAGCCACCTGGTGCCCTCATCTGGACCACTTCTGTGGTCTCAGGAGTGCATTCTGCCCCAGGCCTGCCTCAACCTGCAACAGGAGAATGTTTCCTAAACTCCTGCCTGGACCTCACTTCCTCCCTGCTCACATCCCTTCAGAGGGCTCCCCCTTACCCACTAAATAAAGACCAGCCTCTGCAGTCTGGTTTATGAGGGAAAAAAAAAATAGTATTTCTCTGCCTTTTCATTTTTTTTTTTTAACTTATTGTGTTTGAGGTCTCCTTTTCTCAGGCTTTAAGGTTGAATTCTTTCTTCCTTTTGGTTTCTGCCCTCCTAATGTTGGTCCAGTAGGTTTGTGTAAGCACAAAGTGAGATTTGTGCTGAGTTTTTCTTTGTCTGTTTGTTTTTCCTCTATTGGGCAAGGCTGAGTGAGGTGATAATCCTCTCTGCTGATGATTGGGTTTGTATTTTTGTTTTGTTTATTGTTTAGATGAGGCACAGGGTGCTGCTGGTGGTGGGTGCTACTGGTCTTGTATTCAGGTGGTTTCCTTTGTGTGAGTTCTCACTATTTTATACTCTCTAGGGTTAGTTCTCTGGTAATCTAGGGTCTTGGAATCAGTGCTCCCAGTCCAAAGGCTCAGGGCTTGATCTCGAGTTTTGTGTGGGTCTGGATATTCTTTTCTGCTGTTCAGGTACTCCTGTCTGCTCTTAGCTGGTGTTCTGCATGCACTTCTGTGTCTGAAGGTGTATCCCTGATATATCCATGGAGAGAGATGTACTCCATGTCCACCTACTCCTCCCCTATTTTGTTCTCTTAGGTATATTGTTTCACCAAACAGATTGCTTTATAATGAAAAGAAAATTACTGATTCTCCTACATTCATTTAAAAGGAAAGAAAAATAAAAACATGACTACAACTGTCTAAGAAATATAATGCATAAATGTAGAAAAACTAGTTAAATCACACTATCCTGTTTTATTTTCTACCACCTTATTTTTCTTGATATTGCCCTATTTATATCACAGGCTTTTTGTTACTAGAAAAGTCCACTATTTTTATGATGAATATTGTATTAATCCATTGAACACTACTTTTTATTTAGTAAAGTATGCATTACATTGGAAAAGGAAATGGCAACCCATTCTTGCCTGAGAAATCCCATGAACAGAGGAGCCTGGTGGGCTATATAGTCCATGGAGTCTCAAAGAGTAGGATACAACAGCTAAACAATAAAAGCAGCATGCATATATGCATCTTGCCATAGCAATAATTTTTAAATCTCTTTATCTTATTTTGTATACTCTTTTTTATTTTGGTCTCTGTATGCCCAGATTCCTTCACCAAACCCTGATTGATAAAGAGTAGAATATCTCCAAGTTTTCATAAACCAGGATGAATACAATATCAAATACAAAGTAATGCTAAATGTAATATATAAAATATATGACAGTGTGTAAATATACAAAATACTAAAAGGGACTTCCCTGCAGGTTCAGTGATAAAGACTTCACCTTCTAATGCAGCCAGTGAAGGTTCAGTCCTTGATTGGGAAGCTCAAATGCCACATGCCTTGCAGCCAAAACCCAAATCTTAAAGTAGAAAGCAATATTCTAATACAAATCAAGATTTTAAAAAAAGAAGTCCACATCAAAAAAATTTTGTGATTATTGCTTTTAAGAAAAATTTAGACATGTATCTATCAGTGAAACATTATAAATATTTTATGTCTTTTAAAAATGTGTAGTTACCATTCTTGTGAAGTTTTATTCCATATCTTTTCACCATTTAGTACAGCAGACATTTTGGAGGATACAAACCTTTTTGAAATAATGAATAAATATCATCTAAGCATTCATAATGAGACACCTAAAGAAGAGAGGTTATATAAATGTTAGTGTCCTTAGTATATTCTTATAATTAAAACTGATAGGGTGAATAATATCATCTAATTAGAGAGACTGGCCTGAAGAATAAAGACGATTTTGGATAAAGTTCAAAAGAATTCTGTCGTGTGGTTTTAGGAGGACAAGTCTTTAAGGAGTCAGAGAAGGAAAATCTGTGGGTGTAGGAAAAAAATTAGAAAATTATGGTGTCACTAAAGTAAAGAAAGAACTCAAGAAGTAAGAAATGGCAAGCTGTGTCAGCCAAAATTTTCTCAACATTGATATTATTGTCAGCTACCTGGAAAATGGTACAAAGCTGAAAATCATGAGGGTTTTAATCAAGTAGACAAAAAAATAGGCACTAAAATAAGAAAATAATACTCTTATAAATTTATATATAAAATATAGGGTGTGATTAAAATTGTCACAAAGATGAAATAATTTTTTTTTTTAAATTTTTAAATATTTAGAGAATATGTGGATTCAAAGTATTTCTTGGGCTTGGTGGCATGATGCTGATTGATTATATTTGAAAATGGTTTCAGTAAAGTGGTAAGATTTAACTTTCATAGGAAAGGGATTGCAGAATAAAAGAGAATAAATGAACAACGTGTGTAGAACTCATTTAAAAAAAATTGTGAAAAGAAAGAGAAAATTAAAAAAAATAGTATCAGTGGTCTGAAATTCCTAATAAGCTTGTAAAGCATATAGTAAAAATAATAGATTGAATATATTAAAAGATCAAGATACTTGAGATGTCAGAATGAGTAGAGGAAATGGTACTTAGAGACATAGAGATGATGGACTTGAGAACTGGTTATGAATTTTTGTAGAATAGGAAATTATAGCAGGACAATTTAAGATCTTGGATAGAGGCTACGAGAAGTGCTAAAGTCTGAAGTTAGTGTGTGTGTGTGTGTGTGTGTGTGTGTGTGTGTGTGTGTGTGTGTATGTGTTGAGAAGGGTAGGGAAGGTATTGGATGGTGGTAGCGATGAGGCAAGAGATTGAAAATGACAACCTGGTCATATAAAACCAAAAGTTCTTTAGGTAAATATTCTTTATCCTCTTGTGATAGTCATATTTTCTGTCATTTGCTCCATATGAGATTTAGCCTTCCTAAAGACAACAGTGCATAATATTTGATATTCTCCACAAATGAAAATAGTTGCACAGAGATAATACCCAACAGGAAGATGCATTATACATCATATAGAAGTTAAAGATTATCTGTGATTCACTGTATGAGAGGTAGCTATTCTTTACTAAATTGGATATTAGACAAACCCAGAGTTAAGAGTAAAAGCTTTATTCTAAAGAAATATCCTCATTTAATTTGCATTTCTATTTGAAAAGTATTAAAAAGAAAGTAACAATTATTTAAAAAGCCACCATAGTGTTACCTTTTTATCTCAAAATCATCTTAATTATAGTTCAGATATTGAGCAATATTCAGTGGCTGTCATCACTACAATTTGTTTGACAGCACTGAGGCTACAAGAGGCAGATAAAAAGCTCATAGTCTTATTAGACATACTGTACAGTCTTATTGCAACATAAATAAATGTTGTCATTTCTGACTTTTTAAAAATATCTACTTTCTCCCTAAACTGACAACCATTAATAAAATTTTAAAAGATGAACATGTTATACTATTTTATATTATCATTAATTTTTCAAAGAAATACCAAAGAGTATAATATTGTACACATACATGTTTTACAACCCAGCTTAAGATACAAAGCACACATTGTATTGAAGTGCCTTTAAAACTCCCTAATTAATTTCCATTCCTCTTCATACACAAAGGATGATAGTATTACATTTCCATAGATGTTCTCAAACCTTTATAACATATGTTTGCACCCACAAACATTTTATATTTTTGCACTGTAGATTTAAAGTTATAACAAGTAGTTTTGTGTGATTTGTTTTTTCAGTTAGTTTATGACAGTCATCTGTGCTTAGAGGGTAACTCAAGTTCATAATTATCATTAATTATTAGTATTTTATTATACAGTTTACATTTGAACAATCCTAGGGTTGGGTTGGGGCACTGACTTCCCACACAGTTGAAAACTGCATATAACTTGCAGTCTCCCAAAACTTTATTAATAGCCTATTGTTAACTGAAAGCCTTAATAACATAAGCAGTCAATTAACACATATTTGTATGTTATATATATTATATACTACATTCTTATAAAAAAGTAATCTCAGTTCAGTTCAGTTGCTAACTAGTGTCCGACTCTTTGTGACCTCATGGACTGCAGCCCGTCAGGCCTCTCTATCCATTACCAACTCCCAGAGCATGTTTCAAACTCATGTCCATGGGGTCAGTGATGCCATCCAACCATCTTATCCTCTGTCGTCCCCTTCTCCTCCTGCCTTCAGTCTTTCCCAGCATCAGGGACTTTTCAAATGAGTCAGTTCTTCACATCAGGTAGCCAAAATATTGGAGTTTCAGATTCAGCATCAATCCTTCCATTGAATATTTAGGACTGATCTCCTTTAGGATGGACTGGTTGGATCTCCTTGCAGTCCAAGGGACTCTCAAGGGTCTTCTCCAACACCACAGTTCAAATGCAGCAATCCTTTGGTGCTCAGCTTTCTTTAGAGTCCAGTTCTCACATCCATACATGACTACTGGCAAGACCATGGCTTTGACTAGACAGATCTTTGTTGGTAAAGTAATGTCTCTGCTTTTTAATATTCTATCTAGGTTGATCATAGCTTTTCTTCCAAGGAGCAAGTGTCTTTTGATTTCATGGCTGCAGTCACCATCTGCAGTGATTTTAGAGCCCCCCCCCAAATAAAATCTCTCACTGTTTTCACTGTTCCCCCATCTATTTGCCATGAAGTGATGGGACCAGATGTCATGATCTTAATTTCTGAATGTTAAGTTTTAAGCCAATTTTTTCACTCTCCTCTTTCACTTTCATCCAAAGGCTTTTTAGTTCTTCTTCCCTTTCCGCCATAAGGGTGGTGTCATCTGTGTATCTGAGGTTATTGAAATTTTTCCTTGCAATCTTGATTCCAGCTTGTGCTTCATCCAGCCCAGCATTTTGCATGATGTACTTAAATATATAAGTTAAATAAGCAGGGTTACAATATACAGCCTTGACCTACTCCTTTCCCTATTTGGAACCAGTCTGTTGTTCCATGTCCAGTTCTAACTGTTGCTTCTTGTGCATACAGATTTCACAATAATCTAGTAATCTAGATAAAGTAATCTAGATAAAGTTTTATTAAGACAATCATAAGAGATATGCATTTATATTACTGGGTTGTATTTATTGATACCATAATTTTACATCTGTTTACAAAATAAGTTGCCTATCAGTACATATATCAATGTTGTCTTATGTGATCCAAAATACTATATATTGCTATATGTATTATTAATATATAATATGTTATATGTACTATTAACATCACTCAGTTGTGTCTGACTCTTTGCTACCCCATGCACTGTAGCCTGCCAGGCTCCTGTCATGGAGATTCTCCAGACAGGAATACTGGAGTGGGTTGCCTTGCCCTCCTCCAGGTGATCTTCCCAATCCAGTGATCAAACCCAGGTCTCCCGCATTGTAGGCAGGTTCTTTACTGTCTGAACCACCAGGGAAGTGCATTAATAACACTACACATCAAATATTAAAAATTGAATGAGGTAAAACCACCACAGTATTGTGAAGTAATTATCCTCCAATTAAAATTAAGAAATTAATTTTTAAAAAGGTGATAGGGAATATATGTATACATATAGCTTATTTGCTTTGCTGTATAGTAAACTAACACAGCATTGTAAAGCAACCATACTCCAATAAAGATTTTAAAAAACAAAGGGGGAAAAAGAAAACAAATGGAAAAGGAAAGTTAATGGGGGAAAAAGAAATCCTTATTTATTTACAAGTATAGTAATTCCTGTACTTGTAACAAAGAAGAAGCCATGTACTTGCTTTATGGTAGTCTGGCCTAAATGCTAACAAATCATTGAACGTCTTTATGGTATATTGTATTAGATATATGCATAATACAGTATTAGAAACATTTCATTTCTTAAAAAAGGCACTTGTGATGATAGGCGGACATGTAGTTTCTCCAATTATGATAGAGTATCACATGCTATAGTAATGTAATTCTTTGAAAGCAAAGCTATAAAATAGTAAGAAAGCTAAAATTATTATTTTTATATCAATATCACTTACTTTATGCCTGTGTAGGATAGGCTGTCATCTTCCATACAAGGCTCATACACAATTAAAACTTAGATAATGATGGTCATGATGCAAAAACGTTTCACATTTTTTGGGATACAGTTATTAAACCTTCACACAGAGATACACAAATGTATCATACAAATGTATGACCTCATGATTGATTACTATATATTAAATGGAAGTGGATCATCACAAAGGTCTTTGTCCCCATTGTCTTCATGTTGACTAGACCGAGGAGAAGGAGGAAAAAGAGGGGTTGGTATTGATGTTTCAGGGATGGCAGAGGCAGAATTGGTGGAAAAGGTTGAAGGTGAGGCAGACACATTCAGTGTAACTTTATGGAAATACATTATAATTTCTGACTATTTTTTTTTCATTTGTCTAAAAAATATTTGTATACAGCACCAGTTCCTCTTCCACTGTTTGCTTTAGTTTTAGTGCCCATATCATCAAAGCATCCATGTCATAAAAGAAGTCAGAAGCAGTCTTGAAAAGTCAGAACCCTCCTGCTGGATTGCCTAATATCAACTAGTTTTCTGGCACTGCTTCTACATCTTCCTCTTCCTTGTTTGGCACTGGTTCAGAACACACCCCTCCAGCAAGGTGCCTTTGGTAATTTCTCTGCTGTGGTGTCTAATAGCTCTTGAATGTATCCAACATTCTTCACCTGCCCTGACCCCTCTACCACACCCCTATTTTTTAAAATTGCATCCACAATCTCTCTCATGACTTTCTTGATTGGCTCTCTCAGAATACTTTGAAGTCAGTGCAGTATCTAGTCAGTTTTCTTTGGAAGGAATTTATTGTCTTGGGTCTGATGGCTTTTATGGCTTTTACTATAACAATGACGGCATCTTCAGTGGTGTAATCTTTCCAGACTTACATGATGTTTTCTTCCTTGAGATTTTTATTTTTCTACAGCATTGACAATCCTCTCCATAGAGTGCTGTGTTTAATGAACCTTAAAGGTCCTTATGACCCCTTGATATAGGGACTGAATTAGTGATTTTGTATTTGTGGGCAAGTAGACCACACCAGTACTCTTGCCTGGAAAATCCCATGGACGGAGGAGCCTGGTGGGCTGCAGTCCATGGGATCGCTAAGAGTCGGATACGACTGAGCAACTTCACTTTCACTTTTCACTTTTATGCATTGGAGAAGGAAATGGCAACCCACTCCAGTATTCTTGCCTGGAGAATCCCAGGGACCGGGGAGCCTGGTGGGCTGCCGTCTATGGGGTCGCACAGAGTCAAACACAACTGAAGCGACTTAGCAGCAGCAGCAGCAGACCACTTTCGATGTCTTTGATGTTGAACTGATGTACTTTCAGTGTTGAACATCAGTGTTGATGTAATTTGGTGTTGAACTGATGTATTCCTGGCAAAGGGCATTGTCCAATATCAAAAGAACTTTAAAAAGAAGTCCCTTACTGGCAAGGAACTTCCTTACTTCAGGGACGAATCATCAATGAAAACAGTGCAGGGAAAGTGTTCTAAGTGTCCAGGCCTTCTTCTTGTGCAACTAAAATGCTGGAAGCTGCTGTTTTTCTTTTCCCTTTATGTCTTATGATTAGTAGCTTTATATATAGGGCAATTCTGATCATAAACCCAATTGCATTTTCACAAAAGAGTAAAATTAGCCTATTCCTTCCTGCCTTAAATCTTGGTGTTTGATTCTCTTCCTTGCTAACAAATACCCTTTGTGGCTTTTCTTTATTTATCTTTTGGAGAATAGAGCATTTTTATCTGCATGATAAGCTTGCTGAGAGAGAAATTTTTTTCACCTCAATGATTTTCTTAATGTTGTCTGGGAACTTGTTTGCTAATACTTAGTTGGCAGAAGCTGCCTTTCCTATTATCATGACATTTTTAAAAAAGCCAAACCATTTTCCAAAATCATCAAATCATCCTTTGCTGTTATTAAATTATCCATCTTCTGATTCCTCACCTTTTTTTGCTTTAAATTACCATATAGAGACTTTGCATTTTCTCGAGTCATAGTAAAGTCTATAGGGAACCTCAGTTCAGTTCAGTTCAGCCGCTCAGTCATGTCCGACTCATTGTGACTACATGAAGCGCAGCACGCTAGGCCTCCCTGTCTATCACTAACTCCTGGAGTTCACTCAAACTCACGTCCATTGAGTCGGTGATGCCATCTAGCCATCTCATCCTCTGTAATCCCCTTCTCCTCCTACCCCCAATCCTTCCCAGCATCAGAGTCTTTTCCAATGAGTCAACTCTTCGCATGAGGTGGCCAAAGTACTGGGTTTCAGCTTTAGCATCATTCTTTCCAAAGAACACCCAGGACTGATCTCCTTTAGAATGGACTGGTTGGATCTCCTTGCAGTCCAAGGGACTCTCAAGAGTCTTCTCTTGAACACCACAGTTCAAAAGCATCAATTCTTCGGTGCTCAGCTTTCTTCACAGTCCAACTCTCCCATCCATACATGACTATTGGAAAAACCATAGCCTTGAATAGATGGACCTTAGTCGGCAAAGTAATGTCTCTGCTTTTTAATATGCTGTCTAGGTTTGTCATAACTTACCTTCCAAGGAGTAAGTGTCTTTTAATTTCATGCCTGCAATCACCATCTGCAGTGATTTTGGAGCCCCCAAAAATAAAGTCTGACATTGTCTCCGCTATTTCCCCATCTATTTCCCATGCAGTGATGGGACCAGATGCCATGATCTTCTTTTCTGAATGTTGAGCTTTAAGCCAACTTTTTCACTCTCCTCTTCACTTTCATCAAGAGGCTCTTTAGTTCCTCTTCACTTTCTGCCATAAGGGTGTTGTCATCTGCATATCCGAGGTTATTGATATTTCTCCCGGCAATCTTGATTCCAGCTTGTGCTTCTTCCAGCCCAACGTTTCTCATGATGTACTCTGCATATAAGTTAAATAAGCAGGGTGACAGTATACAGCCTTGATGTACTCCTTTTACTATTTGGAATCAGTCTGTTGTTCCATTTCCCATTCCAACTGTTGCTTCCTGACCTGCATATAGGTTTCTCAAGAGGCAGGTCAGGTAGTTTGGTATTCCCATCTCTTTCAGAATTTTCCACAGTTTATTGTAATCCACACAGTCAAAAGCTTTGGCATAGTCAATAAAACAGAAATAGATGTTCTTCTGGAACCCCCTTGCTTTTTCAATGATGCAGTCAATGTTGTCAATTTGATCTCTGGTTCCTCTGCCTTTTCTAAAACCAGCTTGAACATCTGGAAATTCACTGTACTGTAAAATCATGATTTGTTATAAATTGTTTTGGCAGTGGACATATGGGATGTTTCCTATTGTTTCAGTCCTGTAAATATCGTTGCCATAATATTATTATAGTTGTTTACTTCAACACATATGCATGTGTGTATGTAAGAATATATGAAAGGAAAGAATATTTGCTTTATGAAGATAGTGCAGTCATCTTTATTAAATATACTAACATGCTGATTTTTCTTGGCTGCCTACTAATCATAGTAATTTATTTATTACTCATTATTCATTGTTATAAATAATATGAATAGAATTTATGAATACAGCATAGGATTATGATATGCTATGCATAAATATAGAGTAAATATAAACTATAATATTTTAAAAATATATATATATATATATATAATTTTACTACATCAAAGTAACTATCCATTGATAGATGAATAGATAAAATAGATGTTGTATGTATATACCACATATATATATATGAATATTATTTAACCATAAAAGGAATAACATCTTGCCATTTGGAATAACATGAATGGACTCAGGAGATTTTATGTGAAGTGAGATAACTCAATGAAACGTGAATACTGTATGATTGATGTCAGTGATATGTGAAATATTTTTTAAAAAGTGAATAAATATAACAACAACAACAACAAAAAATAGACACATAGATCTAGAGAACAAATAAGCAGTCACCAGAGCTAAGGGTGTTAGAGTGATGGGTGAAATAGGTGAGAAAGAATAAGAAGTACAAGCTTCCAGGTACAAAACAAATGAGTCATGGGGCTAAAATGTACAGCATAAGGAATAAATTAAAGTATTATATAATAATAGTAGTAGTAGGTAGTGATTTTTTAATAAAGATATTCTGAATACCAAATATATTTATGTGTTTGTCAAGATCCTTATATTTTGTCACTTGTTTCTCCTTGTTTTTTATTTATAGAAATACAGATGGTTTTCATTTTAACATGGTCATATTTATAAGTTTTTTCTTCCCTGTTTTTGTTTCTGTCTTCTTTAAATATCCTTTGGAAACTAAAATTTAAAAAATATATATTATACATGAGTGTTATATATTCATATTTATATTGATATGGTTGATATTCATTAGCCTTGAAATTATCTGTAACTAATTTTAAATGGTCTAGAGAATTTGATTATTTTATACAGTAAACTAAGCACATTTTTTTTCAAATATCTGAAACTACACACCCTATCCTGATTGGTCAAAACCATCTCTGCTGTATAGCAAATATTCATTCAACTTTGAGCCAAATTCTAGGCTTTCTATATTGATCATTTGGCATCTTTATTTATCCCAGTGTAACACAACATTTTCTTAATAATGTGAATTCATTAATGTTTCTTAATAATATGAATTCATAATGACAGTGACTAAGGTAATATTAGCGGGCTTCCCTAGTGGCTTAGTGGTAAAGACACTGGTTCAATACCTGGATCAGAAAGATCCCCTGGAGGAGGGCATGGCAACCCACTCCAGTATTCTTGCCTGGAGACTCCCCATGGACAGAGGAGCTGGGCGAGCTACAGTCCATAGGGTCGCATAGAGTCAGACACGACTGAAGCAACTTAGCATGCACACAAGGAAATAATTATGAACAAGTCTATGAACCAAATGATCTGGGTTCAAATACTCAGTCTCTACAACTATACAAATATATATGGTACATATATAATGTGTGTGTGTGTGTGTGTATATATATATATATATATATATATATATACACACATATATATATATATATATATATATATATATATATATATATATATATCTCATTTAAATTTCCAAACTGGATGAATCATGAGCTGGAATCAAGATTTCCAGGAGAAATATCAACAACATCAGATATGCAATGATGATACCATTTGAACGGCAGAAAGTGAACAGGACTAAAGCGCTTCTTGATGGGGGTTAAATATCTAGCTTAAAACTCAGCATTAAAAAAAAAAAAACAAGATTGTGGCGTTTGGTCCCATCACTTCATTGGAAATAGAAGGGGAAAAAGTGGAAGCAGTGACAGATTATTTTCTTGGGCTCAAAAATCACTGCAGATGGTGACTGCAACCATGAAATTAATGGACACTTGCTTTTTGGAAGGACAGCTATAACAAACCTAGACAACATATTAAAAATCAGAGACATCACTTTGCCAACAAAGGTCTGTATAGTCAAAGCTGGTTTTTTTTTTTTCCAGAAATCATGTACAGATATAACAGTTTGACCATAAAGAAGACTGAGCTCCCCAAAACTGATGCTTTTGAATTATGATCCTGGAGAAGATTATTGAGAGTCCCTTCCACTGCAAGGAGATCAAACCAATCAATCCTAAAGGAAATCAACCCTGAACTGATGCTTCCAGCCAACATTGGAAGAACTGATGCTGAAGCTAAATTTCAAAGATTTTGGCCACCTGATGAATAGAGCTGACTCAATGGAAAAGACCATTCCAAATAGCACAAGGAATACGTCAAGGCTATATATTGTCACAGTGCTTATTTAACTTATATGCAGAGTGCATTATGAGAAATTCTGGAGTGGATGAAGCACAAGCTGAAATCAAGATTGCCGGGAGAAGTATCAATAACCTCAGATATGCTGGTGACCATCACCCTTATGTCAGAAAGCAAAGAAGAACTAAAGAACCTCTTGTTGAAAGTGAAAGAGGAGAGTGAAAAAGTTGGCTTAAAACTCAATATTCAGAAAACTAAGATCATGGCATCCAGTCCCATCACTTCTTGGAAAACAAATGGGATAACTGTGGAAACAGTGAGAGACTTTATTTTCTTGGGCTCCAAAATCACTGCTAATGGTGGCTGCAGCCATGAAATAAAAGGCACTTGTTCCTTGAAAGAAAAGTTATGACCAACCTAGATAGCACATTAAAAAGCAGAGACATTACTTTTCCAACAAAGGTCCGTCTAGTCAAAGCTTTGGTTTGTCCAGATGTTTTTGAACTGTGGTGTTGGAGAAGACTCTTGAGAGTCCCTTGGACTGCAAGGAGATCCAACAATTCCATCCTAAAGGAAATTGGTCCTGAGTATTCATTGGAAGGACTGATGTTGAAGCTGAAACTCCAATACTTTGGCCACTTGATGTGAAGAACTGACTCATTTGAAAAGACCCTGATGCTGGGAAATAGTGAGGGGAGGAGAAGGGGACGACAGAGGATGAGATGGTTGGATGGCATCCCTGACTCAATTGATATGAGTTTGAGTAAACTCTGGGAGTTGGTAATGGACAGGGAGGCCTGGCTTGCCACAGTCCATGGGATAGCCAAGAGTCTGACATGACTGAGCAACTGAACTGATATGAACTGGCTGGCCTAGTGGTTTTTCCCACTTTCTTCAGTTTAAGTCTGAATTTTTCTATAAGAAGGTGATAATCTGAGCCACAGTCAGCTCCAGGTCTTACTCTTGCTGGCGTTATAGAGCTTCACCTTCTTCAGCTACAAAGAATGTAATCAATTTGAATTTAATATTGACCATTTGGTGATGTCCATGTGTAAAGTTGTCTATTGTATTGTTTAAAAAAAGGGTATTTGCTATGACTAATGCATTATCATGGCAAAATTTAGTTATCTCTGACCTGCTTCATTTTGTTCTTTAAGACCAAACTTGCCTATTACTCCAGGTATCTCTTGACTTCCTACTTTGTTTTCCAATCCCCAGTGATGAATAGAACATCTTTTTTTGATGTTAGTCCTAGGAGGTTTTCTAGGTCTTCATAGAACTGATCAACTTTAGCTTCTTTGGCATCGGTGGTAGGGGTGTAGACTTGAATTACTCTGATGTTGAATGGCTTGCCAGATAGTATTATTGTTTTTTATTTACTATGTTTAAATTGCATACACATTTATCAATCCTTTCACCCACTACTTTTCTTTAATTTTTTGAATTATAATTTATTTACAATATTTTAAATGTACAGCACAGTGATTCTTTTTCAGATTATTTTCCAGTCACTATTTCTTATGTTTCATCCCTTCTTTTCTGTATATTATTTATACTATATTTCCTATGCAAATTCTTTAGAAATTTATTTAGTAAGTATTCATAAGTGGCAAACTTTAATCAATTAACATTTATTTAAATTATCTTTATCTCATTTTTATTCAATAAAAATTAATTGGCTATAAAGTTGTACATAGTTAATATAGTGTCTCTGTTTTATTAAGTGCTTTCCCCCACAATTCTTATTTTTCTGCTCTTGTTAGAGTCTATCCTTGTGATTGATAGTCTGGTGTCAGTCTGATCATCATAATTTCTACTAAAATTGCCTTTCTTTTGTGGATGATTTAAAATCTATTTTCTGAAAGAGGACTTTTTAAAGATGGTGATACAGGAGGTTCCTGAACTTCCTTCCTCCCACAAACATTAAACATACAGCTATACATGTAGTACTTCTCTCTGAAAGAAATCCAGAAACGAATTGAGTGACTCCTACACATTAGATGAACAAGAAGAGACCCATCTATGTTCATCAGTGATATTGGCTTGTAGTTTTCTTTTTTTGTGACATCTTTGTCAGGTTTTGGTATTAGGGTGATGGTGGCCTCATAGGATGAGTTTGGAAGTTTACCTTCCTCTGCAATTTTCTGGAAGAGTTTGAGGAGGATAGGTGTTAGCTCTTCTCGAAATTTTTGGTAGAATTCAGCTGTGAAGCCATCTGGACCTGGGCTTTTGTTTGCTGGAAGATTTCTGATTACAGTTTCAATTTCCGTGCTTGTGATGGGTCTGTTAAGATTTTCTATTTCTTCCTGGTTCAGTTTTGGAAAATTGTACTTTTCTAAGAATTTGTCCATTTCTTCCACGTTGTCCATTTTATTGGCATACAACTGCTGATAGTAGTCTCTTATGATCCTTTGTATTTCTGTGTTGTCCGTTGTGATCTCTCCATTTTCATTTCTAATTTTATTGATTTGATTTTTCTCTCTTTGCTTCTTGATGAGTCTGGCTAGTGGTTTGTCAATTTTATTTATCCTTTCAAAGAACCAGCTTTTGGCTTTGTTGATTTTTGCTATGGTCTCTTTTGTTTCTTTAGCATTTATTTCTGCCCTAATTTTTAAGATTTTTTTCCTTCTACTAACTCTGGGGTTCTCCAATTCTTCCTTTTAAATCCACACACATATGGACACCTTATCTTTGACAAAGGAGGCAAGAATATACAATGGAGTAAAGACAATCTCTTTAACAAGTGGTGCTGGGAAAACTGGTCAACCACTTGTAAAAGAATAAAACTAGATCACTTTCTAATACCGCACACAAAAATAAACTCAAAATGGATTAAAGATCTAAATGTAAGACCAGAAACTATAAAACTCCTAGAGGAGAACATAGGCAAAACACTCTCAGACATAAATCACAGCAGGATCCTCTATGATCCACCTCCCAGAATACTGGAAATAAAAGCAAAACTAAACAAATGGGATCTAATTAAAATTAAAAGCTTCTGCACAACAAAGGAAACTATAAGCAAGGAGAAAAGACAGCCTTCTGAATGGGAGAAAATAATAGCAAATGAAGCAACTGACAAACAACTAATCTCAAAAATATACAAGCAACTTATGCAGCTCAATTCCAGAAAAATAAATGACCCAATCAAAAAATGGGCCAAAGAACTAAATAGACATTTCTCCAAAGAAGACATACGGATGGCTAACAAACACATGAAAAGATGCTCAACATCACTCATTATCAGAGAAATGCAAATCAAAACCACAATGAGGTACCACTTCACACCAGTCAGAATGGCTGCGATCCAAAAATCTGCAAGCAATAAATGCTGGAGAGGGTGTGGAGAAAAGGGAACCCTCCTACACTGTTGGTGGGAATGCAAACTAGTACAGCCACTATGGAGAACAGTGTGGAGATTCCTTTAAAAATTGCAAATAGAACTACCTTATGACCCAGCAATCCCACTGCTGGGCATACACACCGAGGAAACCAGAATTGAAAGAGACACATGTACCCCAGTGTTCATCACAGCACTGTTTATAATAGCCAGGACATGGAAACAACCTAGATGTCCATCAGCAGATGAATGGATAAGAAAGCAGTGGTACATATACACAATGGAGTATTACTCAGCCATTAAAAAGAATACATTTGAATCAGCTCTAATGAGGTGGATGAAACTGGAGCCGATTATACAGAGTGAAGTAAGCCAGAAAGAAAAACACCAATACAGTATACTAACACATATATATGGAGTTTAGAAAGATGGCAATGATGACCCTGTATGCAAGACAGGAAAAAAGCCACAGCTGTGTATAACGGACTTTTGGACTCAGAGGGAGAGGGAGAGGGTGGGATGATTTTGGAGAATGGCATTCTATCATGTATACTATCATGTAAGAATTGAATCGCCAGTCTATGTCTGACGCAGGATACAGCATGCTTGGGGTTGGTGCATGGGGATGACCCACTGAGATGTTATGGGGAGGGAGGTGGGAGGGGGGTTCATGTTTGGGAACACATGTAAGAATTAAAGATTTTTTAAAAAATAAAAAAATAAAATAAAATAAATAAAATAAAATAAAGAAGAGACCCATATCAAAAGAGGTAAGAAAGTCTGGATTTTCCAGATAAGTAAAAGCTGAAAGAGATCATCACCACTAGACTGTCCTTATAAGAAATATTAAAGGGACTTCTTCAAGAAGAAGCAAAGGAACACTAGTTAGTAAAAGCAAAACATATGAAATAATAAATCTCACTGGTGAAAATAAGTGAAGTGAAGTGAAGTGAAAGTCACTCAGTCATGCCTGAATCTTTGCGACCCCATGGACTATACAGTCCATGGAATTCTCCAGGCCAGAATACTAGAGTGTGTATCCTATCCCTTCTCCAGGGGATCTTCCCGACCCAGGATTTGAACCAGGGTCTCCTGCATTGCAGGCAGATTCTTTACCAACTAAGCTATCAGGGAAACCCAGTGAAAGTAAATACACAGTTAACTTCAGAGTATTCAGAGTATATAAATCACTTATAAATATATGAAGATTAAAAGACAAATACAATAATCTGTTAATGCATACACAAAGTAAAAATATTAATCTGAGACATCGAAAACAAAATATGGGCAAGCAGTGTTAAAAAGAAAAAAACAGCTTCAGTTTGCATTAGAACTTAAGTAGTTATCACCTTAAAATAGACTATTTTATTTTATAAACAGTTTTATGTAAGCTTCATGGTAAACACAAAGCAAAAATCTGTAGTAGATACACAAAAGAGAAGGGGAAAGAAATCCAGGAATGCCATGGGTTTGTGATGTATGGTGCAATCTTCAAATCATAGAAGAAAAAAATCAGGAGAAAAGAAAGTAACAAAGTAATTACAAAAAAATTCAGAAAACAGTTAACAAAATGGTGATATTAAGTCCATACCTACCAATAAACTATTTAAGTAAATGGAGTAAATTCTCCAGTCAAAAGATACAGAACTTCTTTCAAGAAACAAGAAAAATTTCAAATAAGCACTAACTTTAAACTACAACAAATTAGTTAAAAAGAAGAAGAAGAAGAAGAAATGAAGCCCCAAATTAGGAGGAGGAAGACAACTACAAAGATCACAGGGGAAATAAGTTAAAAAGAGATTAAAAAGACAATGGAAAAGAACAATGAAATTAAGAGCTGTTTCTTTGAAACGATAATCAAAACTTTGGTTAGATGCAAGACTAAAAGAGAGAAGACTCGAAATCAGAAATGAATCAGATGATACAACTGATTCCACAGAAATGCAAAGGTAAGACCCTTTGCAGTTAAGATACTGATTCTACATAAAAAATTGGTCAAGCTCGAAGAAATGGAATACTCTGCATTCATTTAACAAGGATAGCATTTCCCTAAAACCAGAGCCAAATAAGATGATACAAGAAAGGAAGACTAAAGACCAATATCCCTGATTAATATAGATGTAAAAATCGTCAACAAAATATTAGTAAACCAAATTTAACAGCACACTAAAAGAATCTTACACTATAATCAAGTGTGATTTAATGGTAGAAATACTTGTGAATCATATATCTGATGAGTTAATATCCAAAATATATAAAGAATTAATACAACTTGATAGGAAAAAATAAAGCCATTTGATTTCAAAATGGGCAGAGGAACTAAATAGACATTTTTCCAGAGAAGGCATTCCAAAAACAATACCTGGCCAACAGTTACATGAAAAGGTGTTCACTATCACTAATAATCAGGAAAACATAAAACCATAATGAGCTATCACATCATGCCTGTTAGAATGACTATCAAAAGCTCAAGATAACATGTCAGGAAGGATGTTAAGAGAAAGAATGCTTATGCACTCTAGGTGAGAATGTAAATTGGTGCAGCCACTATGGAAAGCTGTCCCTTGTACAAGATATCAAACCCATCAATCCTAAAGGAAATCAACCCCAAATACTCACTGGAAGGACTGATGCTGAAGCTCCAATGTTTGGCCACCTGATGTGAAGAGCCGACTCCTAGGAAAAGATCCTTATGCTGGGAAAGATTGAGGGCAGGAAGAGAAGGGGATGGCAGAGGATGAGATTGTTGCATGGCATTACCAACTCAATGGACATGAGTTTGAGTAAACTCTGGGAGACGGTGATTGACAGGGAATCCTGGCATGCTGCAATCCATGGGTCACAAATAGATACAACTTAATAACTGAACAACAACAATTATGTAAAACATTATGGAGGTTCCTTAAAAAATGTAAATTAGAACTACCTTCACTTCAGTTCAGTTCAGTTCAGTCACTCAGTCATGTCCGACTCTTTGCGACCCCATGAATCGCAGCACGCCAGGCCTCCCTGTCCATCACCAACTCCCGGAGTTCACTCAGACTCGCGTCCATCGAGTCAGTGATGCCATCCAGCCGTCTCATCCTCTGTCGTCCCCTTCTCCTCCTGTCCCCAATCCCTCCCAGCATCAGAGTCTTTTCCAATGAGTCAACCCTTCGCATGAGGTGGCCTAAGTACTGGAGTTTCAGTCTTAGCATCATTCCTTCCAAAGAAATCCCAGGACTGGTCTCCTTCAGAGTGGACTGATTGGATCTCCTTGCAGTCCAAGGGACTCTCAAGAGTCTTCTCCAACACCACAGTTCAAAAGCATCAATTCTTCGGCACTCAGCCTTCTTCACAGTCCAACTCTCACATCCATACATGACCACAGGAGAAACCATAGCCTTGACTAGATGGACAATCTATCAATTCAATTTCTGAAAAGAGGATCTTGAAGATATATCTGCATTTCCATGGTTATTGCAGCATTATTCATGGTAACCATTATTCACAGTGACCAAGGTAAGTGAACAACCTATATGTTTGTTAAGGGATGGCTAGACAAAGAAAAAGAAAAAAAGTGTGTATATATGTGTCCAACAGAACATGAGTCAATCAGGAGAAAGAAGGAAGTGCTGCCGTTAGTGACACCGTAGTTGGACGTTGAGGGCATTATGCTAAGTGAAGTAAGTTAGACAAATGCTGTGTTATATCGCTTATATGTGGGAAATAAAAGCCAAGCTCATATGCACAGAGGCTAGCGTGTTTACCAAGGATTTGGGGAATGGATGTGGGAAATTGGTCGATGTTGCTCAAAGAACATAACCCCTCATTAAAAGGAACAAGTTCTAGGGACGTAATGTATGGCACATTCATTACAGTTAGTAACACTGTGGTGTATAGTTGAAATTTGAAAATAAAATACAACAGATCTTATAGTAATCTGGGGCTTGTAGGGGGACTGACCTTCCATGCACTCAGAAGTCCATGTGAAACTTAAGTTGGCCCTTCATATACATGGTTCCTCTGTGTCTGTATTTCCACATCAACAGACTCAACCAACGGTGGCTCATATAGCACTATGGTGTTTACTATTGAAAAAAACTTTGAATAAGTGGATCCATGTAGTTCAAACCCATGTTTTTCAAGGGTCAGCTGAAAAATCTTTTTGCCTTTGGCACCTTAAATGTTTATTTCCAGTTATATAAATATTCATTGTGTATTTTTGTTCTTTTAAATATTTCATTAATTAATTAATGACACATCTTTCATTAATTCTGGAAATCATCACCTATTATCTCTCTGAATACTATCTCTCCTCCATCTTTTTATCTGTTTCTCTTGAACTCTTAGAATTTTTAAATATTTTCTGTCTCTTCTCCATATTTTAAAATTTTTATTTTCCATTTATCTTCCATCTGTGTCAATTTAGGTAACTTCATCTGTTTTATTTTTGAGCTTACTAAATTTTTCTTAGCTGTATCTAAACTGTTCATCTAATTCATTACCTATGTAATTGCAGAAATTGTATTTGTGATTTCAAGAAATTATATTTGATAATTTGAATAATATTCTTCATAGTTTGGAGGGATTTGTTCTGTTTTCTTCCTTTTCCTAGTTTTGTCTCCAACTAAATTTTAGCTATATATTTTATACTATATATTCCAAAATCCCATTCTGAAAATTTTAGGCATCTAAGTCTTCTCAGTCTTTCACTGTACCACATTTATTTTTGTGTTGACTCATTTTATATCATGTTATACGTAGAAATTTTGTGCAGTCCTAATTGAGGGTCATGGTACAAATAAGTTGTCTTTACTTCTGATTGGTATTCCAAGGATCTTCAAATCTATAAATTCATGAGGGTGTAGATGTTTAGTTATAATTTCATGGGTGATATTTTCCAATTGGAGGTCAGGTTAAACTCATGATTTTTCTCTTTATATTCTTCTATTGGTGGTAGATAACTCTGTGCTGGTATTATTGTGGCAGTTTAGTCCTTTCATGGCCCCCCAGGGCTTCAATATCTATACTATTGCAGCCATTAATATCCAAATTCTTGAATATTAGGGTTTAGGAAGATTTTGAAGTTAACTACAGATTTCATTCTAATTAACTGCTTTAGTTTTGGCTTTCTTTTCATTTTGGTACCTAGAGATTTTCTTTATTTTCTTGAGAGCTAATTCATATAATTGAGAGACTATTTATAATTTTTAAACTAGCATTCCTAAATGTCTCTTATGAGGAGATTATTTGGATTGTTTATTCTGTCATTTCATTTAATAGTGTCTCTCAATTAATGTGTGTGTGTATCTGTGTGTGTTGGTAACTGAACATTTTTACTGATGAACAGGACCAGTATTGACTTCACTGCTGGAAAAAAAATATATATATATATCACCACAGCTCATACATGCTAATATGCATTATACGCAGACAGCACCAATAGGAGGTATATGTGCTACACACAAGGTACACTTTTTCCCCCACTTTAGGCTTGGCAAAGGGCATACAAATATAATGTTTCCTTCCTTTAGGAATGATTATGCAGTAGAAAATTTACAATTTGTAGTGGCTTAAGTAGGTGAAAAAAGTCAAATGGGCTTCAAGTGTCATTTTTAATTTTACTTAAGTAATTTTAAAGATTGTGTCTTAATTTTGGAAACAGTTCCTCATGGATTCTTAAAGAGGTCTCTGGGAGTTAGAGCTCTATGTACAAAACATAGGAAATGGCAACCCACTCCAGTGTTCTTGCCTGGAGAATCCCAGGGACGGGGGAGTCTGGTGGGCTGCCGTTTTATGGGGTTGCACAGAGTCAGACACGACTGCGGTGACTTAGCAGCATGTACAAAACACCACCTTTAAAACTAAGAGAAAAGGAAGATTTTCCCTATTTCAGCTCTAAAAAGAGGAATATTAATAAAAGACTTTTATGAACTATACCAAAGTGAGTATTTGAAGTCTTCTACAATGCCTAAAATTATATTTTAATTGAAAGCATAACCTAAGTGAGAGAAAAAAATAATATGGCAAAGATTAATATCTTACAATGACTAGACAAAATTTTCTGAGTGCTCCTTTATTTCTTTCCATCTTCTTTTATTTTATTTCCTTTTGCTCCTAAACCACCAATCACCTAATTTCCAAAAGCCACAGTCAATACTGAAGTCATTTACTAACCTGATAGTCTGAGTATCATATGCCACATTACATAACTATATATGCCAATATAATCAAAATCTTAATGAAAGCCAATTAAGCTGTCTGTGCCGTGGCTCTTCAGGTATCTTGTCTCTTTATTATAGAAGTCAATCTCATTTGTTAAGCCTTTTATAAATTTGAACTAAGCCAAGAAATATTTAGCTAAATGTTTTATTGAGATCCTGGGAAAATAAACCAATTCTTTTCTCTATGTTCTTAATTTTTTTCCTATTCCCCCACTACCTATTTCTTTGTTCAGTTCTGTGCTGTGTAAAATTCAAGCTGGTTTGATTTTTACTACAGTGTGAAATATATATTTGATCACTCATGCATTATATGCACATGAGTGATCAAATGTATGATTCATTTAAAAATGATTCATGAATATCTGTATGATCACCACCTTGTTAAAAAAAGATTGTTTTTGGCACCCTTGACATTTCTTACTGTTCCTCTCCAAAAATGTTTCTTCCTGAAAAAATGATCACTCTCCTGATCTCTGTTATAACAACTCCCTGCTTATTTATTTTACTGTGTATATACACATTTATAACATTGTTTTAGTTTGCCTGGTCTTGAACTCTACATAGATTAACTCATACTATATATAATCATGTGCCTTGTCTTCTAAGCTAAATATTGTGAATTTGTTGTGTGCTGTTGCACACTGCCTATATAGATGGGGTTCTCCAGAAAAGAAAAAATAAATGTGTATTCATGGAGAGAGAGAGATTTATTAGAAGAAAGGGCACACATGGTTATGGAGATTGAGAAATCCCATGATGTATTGTCTGCAAATTGAAGAACCAGGAAAGCAGGTAGTGTAATTCAGTCCAACTCCAAAGAGGCAGGGCAACCAGTGGTCTAAGTCCAAGTCTGAATCCAAATGCCTGAGAACTAGAAATATTGACTTCCACAAGCAAAACATAGATGTCCCAGTTCAAACAGAGAGAGAATTCACCCGTCCTCTGCCTTTTTTCCTATTCAGGACCTCAAAGGAGTGGGTAATGTCCACCAGCATTGCTGATCTTGACCCAAGTGCTAATCTTGGTGCTTCTGTGTCCTGCCTATTGTAAATACTGCTGCAGTAAGCACTGGGGTGCATGTATCTTTTTGGATTACCTTTCTCTCTGGATTAGGATTGCTGAATCGTATGATAGCTCTATTTTTAGTCTTTTAAGGAAACTCTATACTGTTCTTCATAATGGAGAACATTATATTCCCACCCTCCCAATCATTTATTGTTTGTAGATTTTTTAATCATGGCAATTCTGGTGATACCTCATTGTAGTTTTGATTCACATTTCTCTAATACTTAGTGATTGTTGAGCGGCACTTTTCATGTGCTTTTGGCCATCTATATGTCTTTTGTGGAGAAATGTCTTCTTAGATCTTCCCCACAATTTTTGATTGAGTTTTTTTTTTCTTTGATATTGAGCTGCATGAACTGTTTGTATGTTTTGGAGATTTAATTCCTTTCAGGTTGCTTAATTTGCAAACATTTCTCCCATTCTGAGGGTTGTTATTTTGTTTTGTTTATGCTGTGCAAGAGCTTCTTAAGTTTAATTAGGTCCCATTTGTTTATTTTTGTTTTTATTTTCATTACTCTAGGAGGTGAATCAGAAAAGATCTTGCTGAGATTTATGCCCAGAAGTTTTCTGCCTGTTTCCTCTAAGAGTTTTATAGTATCTGGTCTTACATTTAGATGTTTAATCCATTATTCTGTATAATGTTAGAGAATGTTCTAATTTCATTATTTTACATGTAGCTCTAGTCTTCCAGTATCATATATTGAAGTTTCTTTCTTTTCTCCAGTGTCTATTTTTACCTTGTATATATTAGGTGACCATAAGCGCATGGGTTTATCTCTGGACTTTGTGTCCTATTTCACGGATGTATTTTCTGTTTTTGTGCCGGCGCCATACTGCTTTGATCGCTGCATGCCCACCAACAGAAGGGTGGATAAAGAAGATGTGGTACAGATATAAATGAAACATTACTTACCCGTAAAAGGGGCGAAATAGTGCCTTTTGCATGACACCACCCTTATGGCAGAAAGTGAAGAAGAACTGAAGAGGCTCTTGATGAAAGTGAAAGAGGAGAGTGAAAAAGTTGGCTTTTAAAGCTCAACATTCAGAAAACTGAGATCATGGCATCCAGTCCCATCACTTCATGGCAAGTAGATGGGGAAACAGTGGCTGACTTTATTTTTCTGGGCTCCAAAATCACTGCAGATGGCAATTACAGAAAAGAAATTAAAAGATGCTTACTCCTTAGAAGGAAAGTTATGACCCATCTAGACAGCATATTAAAAAGCAGAGACATTACTTTGCCAACAAAGGTCCGTCTAGTCAAGGCTATGGTTTTTCCAGTGGTCATGTATGGATGTGAGAGTTGGACTATAAAGAAAGCTGAGCACAGAAGAATCGGTGCTTTTGAACTGTGGAGTTGGAGAAGACTCTTGAGAGTCCCTTGGACTGCAAGGAAATCCAACCAGTCCATCCTAAAGGAGATCAGTCCTGGGTGTTCATTGGAAGGACTGATGTTGAGGCTGAAACTCCAGTACTTTGGCCACCTGATACAAAGAGCTGACTCATTGGAAAAGACCCTGATGGTGGTAAAGATTGAGGGCATGAGGAGAAGGGCACGACAGAGAATGAGATGGTTGAATGGCATCATCGACTCGATGGACATGGGTTTGGGTGGACTCCAGGAGTTGATGATGGACAGGGAGGCCTGGCGTGCCTCGGTCCATGGGGTCACAAAGAGTCGGACACGACTGAGCGACTGAACTGAACTGAACTGAATTGAGTGCCTTTTGCAGCAACATGGGTGGACCTAGAGATTGTCATTCTGAGTGAAGTAAGTCAGATAGAGAAAGACAAATACAATATGATACCACTTATATGTGATACCTAAAAAAAAGGTACAAATTAACTTATTTATAAAACATAAATGGAAAAAAAAAACATAAATTCACACATATAGAAAACAAACTTATGGGTACCAAGGGGGAAGAGGAGAGGGATAAATTGGGATATTGGGATTGACATACATACACTATATAAAACATATAATAAAGACTAATAAAATAGATAACTATTAAGGACTAATAAGTATAGCAGAGAAAACTCTATACAATAGTCTGTAATGATTTATATGGGAAAAGCTTCTTAAGATGGATATATGCATATGTATAATGGATTCATTTTGCTGTACGCTTGAAACTAGCACAACATTGTGAATTAACTGTACACAAGGAAACATTTTTAAATGCTAATTCCTTCCAGAAACACTCTCACAGACAAACTCAGAAATAATGTTTTACTAACATTCTAGGCATACATTATCCTAGTCAAGCTGACATACAAAATTAACCATCACACAACCTATTCATTTTTGAACAGGTTCAAAACATGTTATTTCCAAAATATACCACTTTAGCATATTAATTATTTTGAGCTTGAAAGCACCAGAGAAACAGCAGTTGCAGGAAGGACTCTCTGACAAATCTCCTTTCTACCTAAAAGCCAGCCATAAAATAAGCATGAGAAAGATGTCCTCTCTGTACAAGGAAGAGAACATTCTTACCATTGGAAACAGCGATGATGCCAAAACCAATCAGTACAAACAAATCTATTAAAATAACCCTTATCTTCTATTAATTTCCTCTGTGTACTTCCTAGTCGCTTTCTCGTAATTCATTACCCCTAAGCTCAAATATCTTTGTTTTGTCACTTCTCCACAAATTTACCACTTCTTTGTTAGAAAGTGTATATAAGCTCCTGGTCCTGTTTTTTCAGATCTTCATTTTTCTTATGAAGACTCCTTTGTGCACGTTAAAATATTAAGTAAAATCTGTTTGCTTCTTTTCTGTAAATCTGTCTTATGTAAGTTTAATTTTCAGGTTCAGTCATAGAATCTAAGATAGTAAATTCTTTTTCTCCCTAATATCTTCATGTTCTACAGTTTTATATTCCTTGAACAAAATATATCCATTCTATGAATGGTAAACATATAAAATTTCAGACTAGTTGGAAAAAAAATCCTGCTGAAATCAATTTTGTACATCTTCTGATACGCAGGATCAAATGTTTCTCTAGTGTATCTCTGCATAGAATTGAATTGCTACACTATAGGATAAGTGTAGTTTAAAGTTTCCTAAATACTAGTTTGCATCCGTAGTACCCACATTGTCATCTGTACTTAACATTTTCAAATACATTTAAATGTTTGTTAGTCTGGTGGGTTTGTAATGGAATATAATTGTGGTTTTGCATTTCTCTGATTGCTAAGTGAGTTGAGACTTTTTCACATATGTTTGAGGGGTTTTGGTTTCCTCTTTTCTGTAATAACTAGATTAATTTTTTTTCATTTAGAAAGCACATTTAGTAAAGCATAGTCAATCAAGTTAATCTTGTCTTTCAAACCTTATCAACCTGTAGAGTTTGCCGACTCTGTGCTTTTTGTTAGACTCATATATATCCCCATGTATAGTAGTTAAGACTTCTTTAGAATTCAGATCACTGAGTTAAGTTTTAGGAAATATAGTAGAGTTCAAAAGAAAGAAGATATAATACTTAGGTAAGTAAAATGTTGATCTCAGAGAGTTTGTTAATAAATTTGAGCTGATTTTCTGTAAACTTATTATAAATATTAAAGATATATAGCATAAGAGAATTATCTAGTAAATTGAAACTAGTTTATGAAGTTTTCATGGAAAATGTATATTTTAACCTAGATTTGGATCTTTCAGTGTTTAAAATAAAAGTTTTATTTAGCACTAGCCAAGTACTTGGGACTGTTTGAAGTACTTAGGAAAATAAGTTATGAAAAAATTTCTTCAGATAATGGTCTAACTATCCAATATGCTTAAAGGATTATCTGTGATAATCATAGATTAAGTAATGGTGAAAAAATAGTAGAAAATATAAATTACTTTGAAATACACCTGGGAGCATTGGAATTCAGAAAATGGTCTATCTGTAGACAGAAAAAAAAAAAAAAAAAGAATAAGATAAGTGATAAGAGAGATAGGTGTCTTTGTCTTTAAAATTAGTGAGTTGTGGACTGTCAAAAGAATCCCAAAATGGTTAAATACTATGGATGGATAAAAGTAAGGCAAAGGAGAATTTGATAGAGGAGCATTACTGAATATTCCTTCAAAGGGAAGACTAAGTTTGACACTTGTTGCCTGTACATAAGACTTAGTCCTGCTAGTATTTTAAATGATGTCAATTTTACCTCGAGAAACAGTGGCGTTAGCTCAATATTGGTCTCTATGGTAGGTCTGATAGTATTATCTCTAATGTTTAAAACTGAATGTCTACTTTTCATGCTTATTTCATGCCTTTATTTCCTTATGTGCACACAATCCATTCTGAACAAAATATTCTGGCAATTATTTAGTTTGTTCAATGAATCCAGTTAATTAAAGTATCAAATTCTATGGTATTATGTAACATTTCCTTATTTTAAAAAATGACATTGTTACTGTATGAGCAGAAACTCATGATCTGAGCCACAGTCAGGTACAAGTCATTTTTGCTGACTGTTTAGAGCTTCTCCATCTTTGGCTGCCAATAATATAATAAATCTGATTTCCATATTGACCATATGGTGATGTCTATGTGTAGAGTCGTCTCTTCTGTTGTTGGAAGAAGATGTTTGCTATGACCAGTTTGTTCTTTTGTCAGAACTCTATTAGCATTTGTCCTACTTCATTTCATACTCCAAGGTCAAACTTGCTCGTTACTGCAGGTATCTCTTGACTTCCTACTTTTGCATCACTGTCCCCTCTCATGAAAAGTGTATCTTTCTTGATGATAATTCTAGAAGGACTTGTAGGTCTTCATAGAACCATTCAACTTCAGCTTGTATGGCATCCATGATTGGGGCATAAACTTGGATTACTGAATGGTTTGTTTTGGAAATGAACTGAGATCATCTTGTCGTTTTTGAGACTGCACCCAAGTAATTCATATCAGACTCTTGTTGGCTATGAGGACTACTCCATTTCTTCTAAGGGATTCTTACCTACAATACTATATATAATGGTCATCTGAATTAAATTCTCCCATTCCCATCCATTTTAGTTCACCTATTCCTAAAATATCGATGTTCACTCTTGTCATCTCCTATTTGAGCACTTACAATTTACATAAATCCATGGGCCTAGTGAGAGGGTAACAGGCAAGAAGTCCAGGGGTCTCCAAACGGAGGAAATAGCCTGCAAATGTCAGACATTTTTATTTCTCTTAAGCGGCAGGAGGAAACAAACGAGATATTTTTTCCTTCTCTATACAAATTTAAAAGGAGGTTTCTCTTAAAATACTGTGTTGCCATAATGACACCTGGTTTCACCTGAAGTTAACTATTCTTAAAGCTAGAGATAACCAATGCCTTTTTCTTATGGAAATGTTTGTCTTAAGCTATGCTAATGTACTATGCGTTTACCCCAAACTCTTTCTTCAAGTTGGTTCTGCCTCTTGGCTCAGAACCTGCTTGAAAAACCAGTATGTTATACTCAGTTATTGTTCCTCTAATCTATGTAAATGAAAGTATAAAAGTGAAAGAGGAGAGTGAAAAAGTTGGCTTAAAGCTCAACATTCAGAAAACGAAGATCATGACATCCGGTCCCATCACTTCATGGGAAATAGATGGGGAAACAGTGGAAACAGTGTCAGACTTTATTTTTCTGGGATCCAAAATCACTGCAGATGGTAACTGCAGGCATGAAATCAAAAGACAAGTTATGACCAACCTAGATAGTATATTGAAAAGCAGAGACATTACTTTGCCGACTAAGGTCCGTCTCATCAAGGCTATGGTTTTTCTTGTGGTCATGTATGGATGTGAGAGTTGGACTGTGAAGAAGGCTGAGCACCAAAAAATTGATGCTTTTGAACTGTGGTGTTGGAGAAGACTCTTGAGAGTCCCTTGGACTGCAAGGTTATCCAACCAGTCCATTCTGAAGGAGATCAACCCTGGGATTTCTTTGGAAGGAATGACGTAGAAAGTTGAGATGGCTAGATGGCATCACCGACTCGATGGACATGAGTTAGGTAAAAAATTAAAATAACTTGAAATATAATATCATATTGCTAGAGGAATGATAGAGATAAGATGTTTTGAAAACAGTTGTTGATGTTTCCAATCAAATATTTTTACCAACTCAAATATTTATCAATAGTTGACATATTTAATGAATGAAAAATATTAAATGTGATTACAATTTAATTCAAGAAATATTTATTAAAACTGTTTTTCCAAAACTAAATTAAGGTTATAAATATACAACAAAAATTAGAGTTGAAATGTTAAAATAGCAGGACTGAATGGAAATAAACAACCTAATAAAATCAGCTCTGTTGCCCTAATATGGTTGGTAGAACCTTCAAAATTATTTCTGTTGCTTATATGAGGACTTTTTAACTCCAATCTATATAATGGAAAGGATGGTAGACAGATATTAAGCTGTACATTAGTATAAGAATGTTAAAGCAAACTTTTTAACTAAGAATTGTTAATTAAGCTATTCTGAAGTAGTTTTGGGGTAGCTAAAATATTATCCTAAAGTGTGTTTTATTCTGTCAACCAAATAAACTAATTTACATACACTCATCTCACACGCTAGTAAAGTAATGCTCAAAATTCTCCAAGCCAGGCTTTAGCAATACATGAACTGTGAACTTCAAGCTGGTTTTAGAAAAGGCAGAGGAACCAGAGATCAAATTGCCAACATCTGCTGGATCACTGAAAAAGCAAGAGAGTTCCAGAAAAACATCTATTTCTGCTTTTTTGACTATGCCAAAGCCTTTGACTATGTGGATCACAATAAACTGTGGAAAATTCTGAAAGAATGGGAATACCAGACCACCTGACCTGCCTCTTGAGAAATCTGTATGCAGGTCAGGAAGCAACAGTTAGAACTGGACATGGAACAACAGACTGGTTCCAAATAGGAAAAGGAGTACATCAAGGCTGTATACTGTCACCCTGATTATTTAACTTATATGCAGAGTACATCATGAGAAATGCTGGGCCAGTAAAAGCACAAGCTGGAATCAAGATTGCCGGGAGAAATATCAAGAACCTCAGATATGCAGATGACACAACCCTTATGGCAGAAAGTGAAGAGGAACGAAAAAGCCTCTTGAAAGTGAAAGAGGAGAGTGAAAAGTTGGCTTAAAGCTCAACATTCAGAAAACGAAGATCATGGCATCTGGTCCCATCAGTTCATGGGAAATAGATGGGGAAACAGTGGAAACAGTGTCAGACTTTATTTCTTGGGCTCCAAAATCACTGCAGATGGTGACTGCAGCCATGAGATTAAAAGACGCTTACTCCTTGGAAGGAGAGTTATGACCAACCTAGACAGCATATTCAAAAGCAGAGACATTACTTTGCCAACAAAGGTCCGTCTAGTCAAGGCTATGGTTTTTCCTGTGGTCATGTATGGATATGAGAATTGGACTGTGAAGAAAGCTGAGCGCCGAAGAATTGATGCTTTTGAACTGTGGTGTTGGAGAAGACTCTTGAGAGTCCCTTGGACTGCAAGGAGATCCAACCAGTCCATTGGTTGTTCTGGGTGTTCATTGGAAGGACTGATGCTGAAGCTGAAACTCCAGTACTTTGGCCACCTCATGCGAAGAGTTGACTCATTGGACAAGACTCTAATGCTGGGAGGGATTGGGGACAGGAGCAGAATGGGAATACAGAAGTTGAGATGGCTAGATGGCATCACCGACTTGATGGACATGAGTTGGGTAAACTCCGGGAGTTGGTGATGGACAGGGGGCCCTGTCGTGCTGTGACTCATGGGGTCGCAAAGAGTCAGACACAACTGAGTGACTGAACTGAACTGATAATCATATTTGATAATCATGAGAATTGTATAACAATAAAGTCATCTCAGTCTTCACTACTTTGTGCATTTGTCTAGCAATTCTCATTTAATTGTTTTTTTTTTTCCCTGCTTAGTACTTTGCAATAATCTTCTCACCACTTATTTCTAAATCTTTGCTTCTAAAAATATGAATCAAATTCAGATGATTCTATAGACTTCATTTCAACATTAGATAATAATTTATATATTGCATATTAGCAGGCACATTTTTTATCTCAATGTGACAATACTTAAGCTCAGGACAGATATATGGCAAATCTCTAACATAAACAAAAATTTCCAATAAAAAGAAATGAAGTTAAACTTTTAATCATTCATGAAGGTGAAAACCTTTTCGTCAGAAGGATTTCTAAGTGATCAAATCTGATTTAACTTGCCCTTATACTGAATCATTCTCATACAAACATTTTAAGGCAATGGATATAAAGAATAATATGTACTAAATGAAACCAAAGACAAGATAATGAACACCTTTAGTCTAAATGACTATTTTCTGGTTATACTTTGGGGTTTTAACCCCATTTTTTATTATTTCTTTCAGCCAAATGCCAAAAGAATGCTAAAAAACTCTCTAAGAATTTTTAAGGTAAAATATTTTTATAGTTAGTGTGTGCCATCTTGAAAAACAACAAAGTAAGTTTGTCTGCAAAAATTAACTTGGAAACCAAAGAGAACTTTGTTAAAAAACATGATGGTCGTACAAGTAGTTGGATGGATAACCACATTCATCACCATGACATACAGGTAAGATCAGAAACATGTAATTAATCCTTCTGAAAAGTTTTATTTACATATCTTTAATAAGGTTCTCTGCAACATAGTATTAACCAATGGATTTCAAGTAGAATAAACAGAAAATGTGTTTATTTTTTTAAACTAAATTTACTTTGTGCATAGTTGGAGCACATACCAGTTATAAAATTCTTTGGCAATCTCATATTTATTTCTAAACTAAATTTTTAGAAAATATTATTTCAGCTCTTAGCCACTCCCACCTTTATCAGTTCTGTTTGGCCCAGAAATCAATAAAAATATAGGACTGCATTCCCCATTCTCACAATTAAACTTAAAATATATTTGTATTTTCATCAAAGCAGCTATCTAGCCAAATTGGTATTTTTTTCCTCCAGATATTCAATATTCTCCTTATCTAAGCTTATGATACTTCTACTGACTGAAAGTATTTGAAACAGTAATTTCTACTCTGCTCTTAATAGCTGTATATTTAAATCAGATGTTTCACATTAGTAGCAGTGGTAGATTTAAAACTGTGGAATGTTTTCTTCCTGTCCTGTCCAGTGTTAAAGATATCAAAATTGCTTTTAACTTTTTAGAATCTGCATCTTTAATGCAGAATTGAGATTTTCTGATTCTCATAAAAAATGGGATATCTGCTATCTCTCGGTCACCTTTCATGCAGAATCCTCTCAAACTGAGAGGCCCTTTCCATGTTAGGACATAGGCATGTACTTCACTTATTCAAGAATGCTGCTTCCGCTTAAGCTGTGGATTGATTCCCATGGGCATTTGAGCTTATAATCTTTAATCTGAAAACTATCTTTAATCTTTTGTTGTTCTTTGATGACTTCCTGACAATGTCTTGAGCCTGGCAGTGATTTTTGCTTCCATCTTCCTTGCTCTCTTACTATTTAAAAGGTTAACTTGAAACTTAGCATAAACATGATATGGTTTAGCTAAACTGCTAAACTCTCAAGTGTATTATAAATCCATTAAACAGATGGACCGTATTTTGTATCAAACTATGTGCCGTGCTATTTAATAAAATACCTAACCACATAACGATTTTTATAAGAGAGTGTGCTATTCCACTATGGTTTGGTATTTAAGGAAATGCTTCTAAATTTCCAATAGAAATTCATTTAAAATGAATGTGTGTTCTAGAGGGCTGGGCACTTCAGGGTTATGTTGTTCTCCTCAACATGTTATTGCACTTTTTCAGAAAGCTCACAAGAAAATACTTGGTTTAATTCGGACAATCATGTTCAAATACCAAGTTTGGTTCCAATAACGTGAGTTAAATATTTGCAAATAATTTGCAGAATGAGGACCCAGGGAGGAAATATAGAAAATTGCCATAGGCATCAATTTTCATAATAACAATTTTCCTCCGCCTTAGTCATGAATCATATACACTATGGAAATGCAACTAAAAATTCAGAAGACACATGATACACCATGAAAACTGTAGTTTTATTATGTACTAAATTGAATATGTAACAGGAAATATCAGAAATGAAAAAATTACACCATATAGATTGTAAGAAGTCAAAGGCCTTAGACTTTAAATTGTGACCTCAGAGTCTTCAAATGTAGTTTCAGTTCACTTCAGTTGCTCAGTTGTGTTAAACTCTTTGAAACCCCATGGACTGCAGCACACCAGTCCTACCTGTCCATCACCAACACCCAAAGCTTGCTCAAACTCATGTCCATTGAGTCAGTGATGTCATACAACCATCTCATCCTCTGTCGTCATCTTCTCCTCTTGCCTTTAATCTTTCCCAACATCAGGGTCTTCTCAAATGAGTCAGTTCTTCACATCAGGAGAAAAAAGTATTGGAGTTTCAGCTTCAGCATCAGTCCTTCCAATGAACATTCAGGACTGATTTCTTTTAGGATGGACTGGTTGGATCTCCTTGTAGTCCAAGGGACTCTCAAGAGTCTTTTCGAACACCACGGTTCAAAGCATCAACTCTTCGGTGCTCAGCTTTCTTTATGGTCCAAATCTCATATCCATACATGACTACTGGAAAAACCGTAGCTTTGACTAGATGGACCTTTGTTGACAAAGTGATGTCTCTGCTTTTTAATATGCTGTCTAGGTTGGTCATAGTTTTCCTCACAAGGAACAAGCATCTTTTAATTTCATGGCTGCAGTCACGTCTTCAGTGATTTTGGAGCCCCTAAAAATAGTCTGACACTGTTTCCACTGTTTCCCCATCTTTTTGCCATGAACTGATGGGATCAGATGCCATGATCTTAGTTTTCTGAATGTTGAGCCTTAAGCCAACTTTTTCACTCTCCTCTTTCACTTTCATCAAGAGGCTTTTTAGTTCCTCTTCACTTTCTCCCATAAGGGTGGTGTCACCTGCATATCTGAGGTTATTGATATTCTCCCTGCAATCTTGATTCCAGCTTGTGCTTCTTCCAGCCCAATGTTTCTCATGAGGTACTCTGCATATAAGTTAAGTAAGCAGGGTGTCAATATATATCCTTCACATACTCCTCTTCCTATTTGGAACCAGTCTGTTGTTCCATGTCCAGTTTGAACTGTTGCTTCTGGGCTTACATATAGGTTTCTCAAGAGGCAGGTCAGGTGGTCTGGTATTCCCCTCTTTCAGAATTTTCCTGTTTATTCTGATCCACATCATCAAAGGCTTTGGCATAATCAATAAAGCAGAAATAGATGTTTTTCTGGAACTCTCGCTTTTTTGATGATCCAGTGGATTTTGGCAATTTGATCTCTGGTTCCTCTGCCTTTTCTAAAACCAGCTTGAACATCTGGAAGCTCACGGTTCATGTATTCTTGAAGCCTGGCTTGGAGAATTTTGAGCATTACTTTACTAGCGTGTGACATGAGTGTAATTGTATGGTAGTTTGAGCATTCTTTGGCATTGCCTTTCTTTGGGATTGGAATGAAAACTGACCCATTCCAGTCCTGTTATACTTCTTTTTAAAAACTTCCATATCTAAAATGAGAAGTTATAGATACATAAATATGTTATTTGAGAGGTTAATTAAACAAAGAAACCTCAATGGAAAAAAATCAAAGATTAGGGGTAGAGATAGAAGTTGATTTTTATACATGATGGTCTCCATATTAGAAGTATTTTGTGAAAAGTCCCATCATTTTGACAGCTCAGTTACTTGAAAATGTTGAAGTCGTGGGAAGAAAGAATAGGAAAAATATATACCCACGAAAAAGAAAAACATTTGACTGTTATTCAGGGAAAGCAAATATTTCTCAAAGTTTGAGGAAGAATTCAAAATTACCAGCTAAGTAAATACAAATAAGATAAGAGGACATTAACCAGCCCAGGTGCCGATATTTTCAGTATCATGAGTACAATCTAAACACAGGGCTGGATGAGAATTTATGAGGCCTTACCACAGCTCAACACCATTGCCTAACAAGAGATTTGACCTTCCTCCAAGTGATCAGTATACATGATCAAACACTGATAATTTGTGTTATGCAAAGTTTCCATGAATTGGTGATGGACAGGGTGGCCTGGCGTGTTGCGATTCATGGGGTCGTTGAAAGTCGGACAAGACTGAGCGACTGAACTGAACTGAACTGAACTGAAAGTTGATTTTGGTGGCCCAACTTCAGTTAATTTTATTAGTCTGTAAAAAGAATGAAAATGTTTTTATGATTAAATCATAAAGCAAAAATTTTTCTGAGAATAGCACAGGATCAGATTTTTTTAAATTGGTTTTTCCTTTTGGCACATTGAACATTTACGTGACCCTAAACATAAGAAGTTGCATTGAAAAGAGGGAAGATATTCAGGTACAGAAATCTCATAGTGCTACTCAGCAAAGCTTAGACAGCAACTCTTTTGAAAAAGAAGAGGCTCAGTTGTGTCCAACTCTTTGAGACTCCATGAACCACAGCAAACCAGGCCTCCCTGTCCATCACCAACTCTTGGAGTTCACCCAAACTCATGTCCATTGGGTCAATGATGTCATACAATCATCTCATCCTCTGTTGTCCCCTTCTCCTCCTGCCCTCAACCTTTCCCAGCATCAGAGTCTTTTCAAATGAGTCAGCTCTTCACATCAGGTGGCCAAAGTATTGGAGTTTCAGCTTTAGCATCAGTCCTTCCAATGAACACCACGCCCAATATCCTTTAGGATGGACTGATTGGATCTCCTTGCAGTCCAAGGGACTCTCAACAGTCTTCTCCAACACCACAGTTCAGAAGTATCAATTCTTCTGTGCTCAGCTTTCTTCACAGTCCAACTCTAACATGCATACATGACTACTGGAAAAATCATAGCCTTGACTAGATGGACCTTTGTTTGCAAAGTAATGTCTCTGCTTTTTAATATGCTGTCTAGGTTGATCATGACTTTCCTTCCAAGGAGTAAGCTTTAATTTCATGGCTGTACTCACCATCTGCAGTGATTTTGGAGCCCAAAAAATAAACTCAACCACTGTCTCCACTGTCTCCCCCATCTATTTGCCATGAAATGATGGGACCAGATGCCAGGATCTTAGTTTTCTTAATGTTGAGCTTTAAGCCAAAATTTTCACTCTCTTTTTTTATTTTCATCAAGAGGCTCTTTAGTTTTTCTTCTCTTTCTGCCATAGGGGTGATGTCACCTGCATATCTGCTGCTGCTGCTGCTGCTGGTGCTCAGTTGCATCAGTTGTATTCGACTCTTTGTGACCCCATAGACGGCAGCCCACCAGGCTCCGCTGTCCCTGGGATTCTCCCACAAGAATACTGGAGTTGGTTGCCATTTCCTTCTCCAATGCATGGAAGTGAAAAAAGAAAGTGAAGTTGCTCAGTCATGTCTGACTCTTCGTGACCCCATGGACTGTAGCCTACTAGGCTCCTCTGTCCATGAAATTTTCTAGGCAAGAGTGCTGGAGTGGGTTGCCATTTCCTTCTTCCTGCATATCTGAGGTTATTGATATTTCTCCTGGCAATCTTGATTCCAGCTTGTGCTTCTTCCAGCCCAGCGTTTCTCATGATGTACTCTGCATATAAGTTAAATAATCAGGGTGACAGTATACAGCCTTGATGGACTCCTTTTCCTATTTGGAACCAGTCTGTTGTTCCATGTCCAGTTTGAACTGTTGCTTGCTGACCTGCATACAGATTTCTTAAGAGGCAGTTCAGGTGGTCTGGTATCCCATCTCTTTCAGAATTTTCCACCGTTTATTGTGATCCACATCGTCAAAGGCTTTGACATAGTCAATAAAGCAGAAATAGATGTTTTTCTGGAACTCTCTTGCTTTTTCGATGATCCAGCGGATGTTGGCAATTTGATCTCTGGTTCCTCTGCCTTTTCTAAAATCAGCTTGAATATCTGGAAGTTCACTGTTCACATACTATTGAAGCCTGGCTTGGCGAATTTTGAGCATTACTTTACTAGCATGTGAGAAAAGTGCAATTGTGTGGTAGCTTGAGCATTTTTGGCATTTCCTTTCTTAGGGACTGGAATGTAAACTCACTTTTTCCAGTCCTGTGGCCTTTGCTGAGTTTTCTATATTTGCTGGCATATTGAGTGCAATTATATACATTATATCAATTATATACATTTTTTATTTTTGATGTGATACCATGGGAATATACTTGATCTCTGTATATGAATACGGCTGGAAAGTCCAATAGTGTAGGTAGTCATTAAAGACCTTGTATATATTGAAATCCTACCTTGCGGTGGTAACACTTTTAACAGTTTGCTGGTTTCCAATTCTTTATCTAGAGTCCTAGATGACCCAGTGCCTTTGCTTAAAAAGTTACTGTATTATCATGGGTATACTTTAAGATCTACATTTTTCTCCCAAGTTTTAAATTTCTATGAATTAGTTAATGCAAAATGCAAATTAAAATATTTAAGAGGTATTTTATAATTAAAGTCTGACATAGTATATAGTCATATGGATCTCTGTGAGTTACAGTTCTGAAATGCTGACAAGCTAATAGACTTCTTTTTTCTTTTACCTCATTAGAGTGTATTTAGAATGATCTAGATCCTTAGAGTTTTGATTCTAACCTAAAAAAAACTTAGAAAAGTCAGTAGATATGTGAGATCTTCAGTACACAATCATAGGTTTGATACCTTCATTTGAGTTTATGACAATGTCAAATATTTGAAATAAAATAAGATGAAAGTATTAAGTTGCCCTTACAGTTAAATTATATTTCACTTTAATAAAATTTGAAGCTTTCAAATGCCTTGAATATATTTTTCAGCAGACAGATTTCTGAGTATATGTATTTCAGTTTTCAAAGCTAGTATTCAGTACTCACTGACATTGAATTCAAACTAGGTATAAAATATTTAAAATCGTTATAATTTAGTTTTTAACAACAATGTTCATTAATAATTATATAAATGATCATTGAGTTGATCAGGGAGAGTGAAAGACAGTGAAGATAAACAATGAAGAAAAGAGTGTGGAAGCCAAAACTGCATGGGCAAAATGAGTGAAGCCGTTAAGTAGATAGCTCATCTGCCTTCATGCATACCAATCAGAGTCCAGGAAAATGAGGCTGCAGAAAGAATTGTAGGAATGGTAGACAGACAAAACATCTGTTAGAGATACTTGAGAACATAATTCAACTTTACTTATCTAAATCATCAAAACAAAGAGATCTTCATTCCTCTACTAGGGGTCATTAGCATGTGTGGTGATGGGATGGGGAAAGTGGTCAAATAAAGGAGTCAACAGACAAACAGGCGAGACTGCAACACTGACAGTGACTGCAATGAATAGGTAATTTATGAAGTCTTCCAAATGACTTAAACAAAAGGGCCTTGAATAGAAAGAGGGGAAAATGGGATTAGTGCCAAGTATTAGTCTATAATGAGTTCCAAAAAAAACATCTATTTCTGCTTTAATGACTATGTCAAAGCCTTTGACTGTGTGCATCACAGCAAACTGTGGAAAATTCTGAAAGAAATGGGAATACTAGACCACCTGACTTGCCTCCTGAGAGATCTGCATCCATGTCAGAAACCAACAGTTAGGACTGGACAGGGAAGAACAGACTGGTTCCAAATAGGGAAAAGAGTACGTCAAGGCTGTATATTGTCACTGTGCTTATTTAACTTATATGCAGAGTACATCATGAGAAACGCTGGACTGGAAGAAGCACAAGCTGGAATCAAGATTGCTGGGAGAAATATCAATAACCTCAGATATACAGATGACATCACCCTTATGGCAGAAAGTGAAGAAGGACTAAAGAACCTCCTGATGAAAGTGAAAGAGGAGAGTGAAAAAGTTGGCTTAAAGCTCAACATTCAGAAAATGAAGATCATGGCATCTGGTCCCATCACTTCATGTCAAATAGATGGAGAAACAGTGGAAATAGTGAGAGACTTTACTTTTTGGGCTCCAAAATCACTGCAGATGGTGACTGCAGCCATGAAATGCAGTTAAGCCTCTGGGGAAATAGAGGCTATGTGGCTCATAATTTTTGGAGGCTTTGTGAGATGGACAAAGCCAATTAAAAAAAAAAAAGATGCTTGCTCCTTGGATGAAAAGTTATGACCAACCTAGACAGCATATTAAAAAGCAGAGACATTACTTTGCCAACAAAGGTCCATCTAGTCAAGGCTATGGTTTTTCCAGTAGTCACTTATGGATGTGAGAGTTGGACTATAAAGAAAGCTGAGTGCCGAAGAATTGATGCTTTTGAACTGTGGTGTTGGAGAAGACTCATGAGAGTCCCTTGGACTGCCAAGAGATCCAATCAGTCAATACTAAGGGAAATCAGCCTTGAGTGTTCATTGGAAACAGTGATGTTGAAGCCGAAATTCCAATACTTTGGCCACATGATGCAAAGAGCTGACTCATTTGAAAAGTCCCTGATGATGGGAAGGATTGAAGGCAGGAAGAGAAGGGGACAACAGAGGATGAGATGGTTGGATAGCATCACTGACTCAATGGATATGAATTTGAGTAAACTCTTGGAGTTAGTGATGGACAGGGAGGCCTGGCATGCTGCAGTCCATGGGGGTCTCAAAGAGTCAGACACAACTGAGCGACTGAACTGAACTGAACTGAACTGAATTGAGTAGACTATAGCAGTTCTTCCAAACTATCTAGTGTGAAAGGATGAATTTTTTATTGTTGTGTCTATAAATTTTAATGTGTTGCAGACCCATACAAAAATTGACTGAAAATTGTTCACACACTAAAGTTAGATATCAGAACTATAAAATGCCTAGTAGATAACATGGGGGAAAACCTAGATGGCCTTGGATATGATGATGACTTTTTACATACAGCACCAAAGGCATAATCTGTGAAAGAAATAATTGACAAGCTGGTCTTCTGTAAGTTAAACACTTTCATTCCCCCCTACAAATTGCTATGTTTTCAAGATGATGAGAACACAAGCTACTGACTAGGAGAAAATATTTTCAAAATATTTCAAAATATCTGATCAAAGACTATTACTATACACAATGTGCAAAGAAAAATAGTAAAAGTCAGCAATTAAAAAAAAAGTCAACAACCTGATGACTAGATAGGACAAAGACTTTAATATACAACTCACCAAGGAAAATATACAAATGACAAACAAACATATGACAGAATCTTCCATGTCCTATATTAATAGGAAAATGCAAAGTAAAACAGTGAAATACCACTAATTAGAAAGATCAAAATCCAGAACACTAACAACACCAAATGCTGGTGAGAATGTGAAGCAATAGGAATTGTCTTGCTTATTAACTGATGGGAATGCAAAATGTTACAGTTGTTCTGGAAGATGGTTTGACAGTTTCTTTAGCTAAGTGTAATCTTACCATGGGATCCAGCAATCATACTCCTTGGTATTTACCCAAAGGAGTTGAAAATGTGTCCACACAAAAACCTGAACATAGTTATTTATTAGCAACTTTATTCATGATTTCCAAAGCTAGGAAGCAAACAACACATCCTTCACTAGGTGAATGGATAAATAAACCGTGGTATATCAGGAAATGGAATGTTATTCAGCATGGAAAATAAATGAGCTTAAAAAAAAAGGCATGAAAAGACATGAAAGAAACTTGAATGCATATTACTAAATGAGAGAAGCCAATGTGAAAAGGCTATATATTGTATGTTTCCAACTGTATGGCATTCTGGAAAAGGCAAAACCTTATAGACAGTAAAACAAACAAACAAACAAAAAAACAGTGGTTGCTGGACTTAGTGGTGGTTGGCAGACGAATAGACAGATAACAGAAGATGTTTAGAGCAATGAAAATACCCTATAATAATATGATGATGATGGTATATATGTCATTATACATTTGTTCAAACTCATAGAATATACCACACCAAGAGTGAATGGTAATGTGAATTATCCACTTTGGGTGATTATGGTGTGTCAAAGAATCCGCCTACCATGCAGGAAACACCAGTTTGATTCCTGGGTTCGGAAGATTCCCTGGAGAAGGGATAGGCTACCCACTCCAATATTCTTGACTCAGACGATAAATAATCCACTTGCAATGTGGGAGACCTGGGTTCAGTCCCTGGGTTGGGAAGATCCCCTGGAGGAGGGCATGGCAGCCCACTCCAGTATTCTTGCCTGGAGAATCCCATGGACGGAGGAGCCTGGTGAGCTACAGTCCATGGGGTCACAAAGAGTCAGACATGACTGAATGACTAAGCCCAGTACAGCACATTCATGTGTCAGGTCAGTGGGTATATGGAAACTCTCTATATCTTCCTCTGAATTTTATTGTAAATCTAAAATATCTCTAGATTTTCTTTACAAACCCAAACAAGTGAATTCAATATTCTTGTCTTCTAAATAAAGGTAAATAACAGTGGGGATACTTGGGATGAAGAACAGCAGTCACTTATTTAGTAATAAATACAGTTTTCCATAAGGTACAACTTCTCTAGCTAATTTCTTTGAAAATGTATTTGTATATAGACATAAGTGTAGATATAAGTATAGTTATAATCATTCTCCAGGAAAGACAATATGAAGTTCTTCTTGTGTGTATGTTGTAGTATGCTACTCACTGAAAGACAGGTTATTATCTAATTTCTAAACTGTATTTGAGTACCTATGGAGCATTTCTCTTTTTTTCAAGTGCTGGAACACAAGTGCTGTGTTCTTAACACAGTTGCTATAGAAACTCTGTGTTATTGGATAGTAATTGAGAAAACTCATAAAGCCTTCTTGAAACACACAGATTAGAAAATTTGTTTGATTGGTTTAGGTATTTGAAATGCATTCCTGAAAAAGAATTGAATGACTCTAATCAAGTAAGTGATATTTCCTATTGCCACCATTTTTCTTGTACATTTCCTTACCCAGAGTCAATAGTCTGTGATGAATGGTTAATGAATGAAGAAAGCATCTTAAATAGATAAATTCTGAGTTTACAAATACATACACACATACACACATATGTATGTATGTTTACATATACTATGTTTGCATGTGTTTAAGTATACTTTTTAAATTTTTAATTAATTACAATTCAAAGCTGTAATTAATAATTTCATGGAAGTTAGCGAGTAAGTGTATCTACGAAGGTGAGAAAAATTCTACACAAATAACTCAAGCTCCTTATTGAAACACGTGCAAAATATAGGCTGACAACATTAAAATAGCTTCTATTATGTCAGTCTGTCCCTTTATATCTGTCTACCTATAAATAATCATGTATATATAAAATGTCAAGATATGTGAATTTAATTGTGGATAAATACGATATTATAATGGTTACAGCAGTCTATTATCCGTGGAATTTCCTATTTCTTAGAAGTTAATAGGTCTTCTTTAAATACTGATTTCTAATTCAAAACGTAAAAATCAGGCCTACACTGCCTTAGTGAAAGGCATGTAGCATACACAATAACACCGTTGCTGCTGAAATCAAGATCTGGCTTTATAGCTCAGGCAATTTAGTGACTTTTAGGCAGATTCCTGAACAAAAATGGTCAATAATTGTAAAGAGAAGAACAATACTGAAACATTAGTATTTCTCTAAGAATTAAACATAAAAATAGCTTATTAAAGCTGAAAAATCAAAACTATATAGGCAAATGTAGATTAAATTATTATATATATGTTAATTATATAAAAATTTCATCAGTCATCACTTACCTGATTTTAGAGTGCCTGAATATAGAGCAGACATGGAACCTTGAGTCAATTGACATAAATAACTTGAAGGTGTATATGTTTTATCTGAATATTTGTATCCAGCATGAAGCATGTTGTTGTTCAGTCACTCAATTGTGTCTGAGTCTTTGCGACCCTGTGGACTACAGCACACCGGTCTTCCCAGTCCTTCACCATCTCCCAGAGCTTGCTCAAACTCATTTCCATTGAGTCAGTGATATCTAATAGCTGTTGAATGAATATGTGTAACTAAATGCGACAATAGATTGTAACTTGTTGTTGAGACTACAGTTCGAAGTTCTGTTTTCTTGAGAAGCATACTGGAGAAGGAAAATGTCCCTGACCTAATGTCTCAGTGTGTCGGTCATCAGTAAATAATATGGCACATTTATGATGCATTTTATTTCTTTTTAACTTCTAGTATTATTGAAATGTTTTCTATTTCTAGAAAAAGTATGAGTACTGTTCTTTATTCTTTGATGAATCTGCCTTGAGACAAAATTATAATACCAATACTACTAAAATCTGGTCAACTGAGAAAATGCAGCCATTTCAGTAGTAGAAGGAAGTGATCAGGCAAGTCTGTGAGATTCACCTAATCCCATATTTGACAAGGCGTGGCCTTGGGTCAAAAGTTTTAGAGTGACCTGGAGCATTTGGAAAAAATCAGTTTCATGGGCCAGTGTCAGACCTACTGGGTAGATTTTCTGGAGAAAGTAAGGTCCAGGAAATGATTTTAAAAAGACCCCAGGGGAATCATTATATGCATTTAAGTTTGAGAGGTAGTGACCTCCCAGATAGACCTTAAACCAAAGAAATAGGTTTGATTTTTCAGTTCCATCTCTCACTCATTTTTGTGAATAGTATATTTATTGCCAGCCAGTTATTCTGCAAATGTGCCATTGAATAGAAGCAATTAAAAATCACTGCCAAGTACCTGCATTAAATTAAATACATTATTTCTTGCAGTGAGTCAATAAGATACTTTGAACATATACTGACTCTAGAAAATCAGTGTCTATGAAAAACTTCACTTCTTCCTGAGAAACATCTCTGATAATACTCAAATAAGACCATGTTTATCTGACATTCTCAAAAGTCACTTATGTCATATCATTAATTTTCATAGTGTGTTAGGATATTATTAGGACTTCCCTAGTGGCTCAGATGGTAAAGCGTCTGCCTATAGTGCGGGAGACCTGGGTTCGATCCCTGGATCAGGAAGATCCTCTGGAGAAGGAAATGGCACCCCACTCCAGTACTCTTGCCTGGAAAATCCCATGGACGGAGGAGCCTGGCAGGCTACAGTCCATGGTGTCGCAAAGAGTCAGACACGACTGAGCGACTTCACTTCCTAGGATATTAAGAATGGTTTAAGTTATTCACTGAAAACCTACACACATAATAATATAGAATGAAAATTAAAAATAGAAATCTGTCCCCTTTGACTACTCATTTTTATGCTAAGCAGTCTTCCCTAGGCCCCTGTTCATATTAAATCACAAATACAAAATTAAAATGTATTAGGCTGCAGGTATTTATTTAAAATATTACCTAATATTTATTAAAAATTCTTAACAAAAGATTTCAGTGTCTGCCAAAATTTGTGCTTTAAAATACTGTTTCTGCAAGATTCTTCTTGAAGCAAAGTGAATCTATGGTCAATATGTTTGCAATGTGGTATACCATTTTGCCATTTTGAAATTATAACATCAAGGTTCAGAGATGTTCGGCAATAACGATATCAGCTTAAATTATCCCCTAATTATTTTTACCCTAATACTCCCTGATATTGTGTTACAGTAGCCTCTGATGTGATAGAACTGGCGCTGTATTCAATATACTTTGCAAAGCACTATATGTAGTATAATATATTTTTAAAGTAATCACTAGGATTGAACTATTTTCTGCTCTAAATCCAGAAGAAGATACATTTATATGTTTGAGACTTTGTGTTAATATTTGAAATGTTATGACTGGATATTATATTCTAATTTGAATATAAATTTCTTGTCCAAACTTACTGAAACTAAGGTAACTTATTTTTGATGTGGGATTGATAGATCCTAGGAAAGATTTTAGCAGAGGGCAATGGCACCCCACTCCAGTACTCTTGCCTGGAGAATCCCAGGGATGGCGGAGCCTGGTGTGCTGCAGTTCATGGGGTAGCTGAGAGTTGGACACGACTCAGTGACTTCACTTTCACTTTTCACTTTCATGCATTGGAGAAGGAAATGGCAACCCACTCCAGTGTTCTTGCCTGGAGAATCCCAGGGATGGCGGAGCCTGGTGGGCTGCCGTCTATGGGGTCACAGAGAGTCGGACACGACTGAAGCGACTTAGCAGCAGCAGCAGGAAAGATTTTATCAAGTTCAAGTTAGATTCAAATGCTTACAAGTTAGAGAGTCAAATTGTTGAAGTACATTGACAATATTTTAATATTTTTGTGTTTGAAATAAAATTTAAATAGAGTTTGAAATTTAAAAAATAACAAACCAAAATATTTAGGCTGCATGGATGAGGCAAATCTGGCATTCTTTAAGAGGAGGATATTTTTCAGTTATTATACTTCTCATTTTTCTGCCTTGTTTCTCTGACATCACAAACCATTATCTATCCTAATCAGTGAATAAAGGGTAAAGTAATGATAAAATATCACTTTTTATGATATTTACTGTTATCAGTCAGTGGACTTTTCTCCCATTTCTTTTTTCGTTCTGTTTTTTTTTTTAATATAAATTAATTTATTTTAATTGGAGGCTAATTACTTTACAATATTGTGTTGGTTTTGCCATACATCAACATGAATCTGCCACAGGTATACACGTGTTCCCCATCCTGAACCCCTCTCCCTCCTCCCTCCCTGTACCGTCCCTCTGCATCCCAGTGCACCAGCCCCAAGCATCCAGTATCATGCATTGAACCTGGACTGGCGATTCATTTCATATGTGATATTATATATGTTTCAATGCCATTCTCCCATTTCTTTTTGAATTACATGTAAAACCCTTATTATGAAGAGACATCACCATTTAGCTTTAGGCCTAAAATTATTTGTCTCTTTCTTTAAGCCATGATATGTGAAGAATTTGTTGTTTGTATTATGTATATATATTATATATATTATATATGTATATTTGTCCCACTTTATAATTTTATTTTTTCACCTCTTTCTTTGATGAATGTACATTTATATATATAATATAATAGATTGTGATAATATAATATGTAATGAAAGTGATCAAAGATTAAAACATATACATTGAATATTGTATTTTTAAAATTTAAAAAATGACAACTTTAGTAAGAGTTCCATGAGAAATAATTTTAACATGCCAGCCCCCTACTGGGTCTTAATTCTGAATAAAAGTTGATTGGAAAGATTATTGACATAAAGAAAAAAGAGAAGAAAATGCATATAGGCAAAAGCAGTGAGTCCAATTTGTTATATTTTCCAGTGTACATTAGGCTACCATTTTGGGGTATCATAAATATGGGGTAAAATAAATAACAGATTGTGCTGAAAATGAGTTCTAAAAATGTGAATTTGAAGTGTATATGAGTCTGATGTCAGTAGGGAAAAAGGGGAATCTATCAGTACTTTAAATGTTGTATCTGAATTGCATTTTAGCTCTTTTAGGACCATTTAAAATCATTAACACTTAATAGGTTTCTTTTAGAAATATATATACATACACACACACACACACACACATATATATACACATATATATCACTACTGCATTGTGACTTAGAAACTTTTTTTCTTTTAATTTCACACTTGAATAATACTTCAGTGTTGAAGGTGGTAATTTAGGAGTCAATCAATTACTTCCATTAATTATTATGAATTTGGCTGCTTATGACAGTCCTTCTCATGATATATGCTCAACAACTCTTCAGAGTCTCTGCCATTGGTGTATACTTAATGGGAAAGAGACAGATAGCCAGGAGGTCTGCACAAGTTTTTTTTCTTTTATCACATAAAAACATTAATTAGCCAGACTGAATCTGGTTATTGCAAAACAGTTAATATCTCAAAATTGTTAACCTCCCAAAAGTGTTTATTTCTCAAAAAACATACATCCTTCATTGTTAAACTAGGTCAGAAAATATAAGTATATTGTGGGCCAATTGCTTTGGATTTCAAAAGGCTTACCTTTCAAATCATCTATTAAAAATTGCGGTAGTTTTTTTTTAATCTCTTATTTTTTTCTTGTAGAAATCTTTCTAAACCAGTTTTGATAATTCACTTAAATAGTCTTCTACAAACAACAAATGTTGGCAAGGGTGTTGAGAAAAGGGAACCTTTTACACTGTGGGTGAGGATAGAAATTGGTGCAACCATTATGGAAAACAATGGTGAAACCATTATGGAGGTTTCTCAAAAACAAAAACTACTGCTACCACAATATCCCAGAAATCTCTCTCCTGGCCATATATCAAAAAATAATAATAATAACACTAATTTAAAAGACACATGAACCCCAGTGTTCATAGCAGTATTATTTACTTTGCTAAGGCATGGAAACAGCTTCAGTGTCTGTAAACAGATAAATGTATAAAGAGGCTATAGTATACATATATGTACACACAAGCATACAATGGAATACTATTAATCAATAAAGACGAATGATATTTTGCCATTTGTACCCTCACAGATGGACTTGGAGGACATTATGCAAGAGATAAGTCAGACAGAGAATGATAAATAGTGTATAATAGGCTCAAGGATGTACTGTACAACATGAGGAATGTAGATGATATTTTGTAATAACTGTAAGTGGAAACTAACCTTTAAAAATTGTATAAAAATGAAGAAAGAAAGAAAAGTGACCTATACTAGAATGTTTGAAATTCTTATAAAGCAGTATCTGTGCTTATGTTTTCTAGGTATACATACCGGAGTATTTCCATAAAATGGGTAAAATATGATATTTTTAACTTAAAATAGTTAAAGAAAAAATACATAAAGCTAAAACAGCAAAACATTAACCTTTGTAAAAATCATATGTATAATGTTTTACAAGTCTTTATATTTTAGTTTATGATTAATATTTTATAGTTAAAAATTGAAACAAACCAGTAAATAAAAACACACATAAAACAGCAGAAATAAATCAAAAGTAAGCCTTTCCTTTTTATGAAAGAAACCCTTTTAAAGCTAGACAAAAACTAAGACTTAAAGGAGAACCAATTAATTTGATGGCATAAAGTGATAAAAGTTGAAACTTATCTGCAAAATCAATATTGAAGACACAGTAGAAAGACAGATTATAAATTGGAAAAAAACTGACACCCAGAAACCTACACAAATATCAGTCACTTATTTTAGATAGTGGTCACTTGCAAGTCATTAAGGAAAAAGAAACTGGCAGATTGCCTGTGCTTAAAATATTGCTAGTGCCACACTATTAACTCTTGAAATAGCCGTAGGAGTTTCTGCTTCCCTGCATTCTTCCTATTATTGTCGAATTTAATATGCATTCTCTAATAGGTAAAAATTGTGTCTATTTCTTGTATGTAGTTGTGAAAGAGGTGTTTTCACGTACACTATTTGCTCTTTTTCTTTAGTTAATTCTCTACTCGTGTAATTATGTGAAAAAATACCCGCCCACACACACACACACACATACACAGACCAAGTGTATCTGTGGGAAGTGGAACTCCCATAAGACTAATATTTTACTGTATTTCATTTTGGACTCTTTTAATTTTTTTTTAATGTTTAATCCAATTTTTAAAGGCTAACTTTCATTCAGTTGGTCTTCCCAGGTGGCTCAGTGGGTAAAGAACCCTCCTGTATTACAGGAGATGCAGGCAGACATGAGTTCAGGTTGGGAAGGTCCCCTGGGGCATGGCAGCCGACTTCAATGTTCTCGCCTTGGGAATCCCAGGGACAGAGGAGCCTGGTGGGCTACAGCCCATAGCGTCACACAGAGTTGGACACGACTGAAGCGACGGAGCATACACACCTCCATTCAGTTATTACAAAGTACTGACTATATTCCTGATGTTGTCCAATATATCCTTGAGTCTATCTTACACCCAGTAGGTTGTACACCCACTTTCTCACTTCTGTATTACCCCTCCCTTTCTTTTGTACTCTGTTAATTTTTAACATGAGTATGTTTTATTATGAATCTTTAAAAACACAAAAGCTATGTTATCACTATAATTATCTTGTTCTAGTTTTAGAGAGATAAGATATTTTTATTAAATAGCAGCTCGTAAGTCTTCATTTACAATTGAGTGGTTTCTATTTTTGTGTTGTTGTACACAAGTGACTTGAAATGTTATCAAATAAAAGTATGTTGTCAAAAATAGCAAAATGAGCCCTAGACCCATTTTTACCAGGAATGGGAATAAAACTGAATACATCAGAAATGCTCAAGTTGAATGGTCTTAAACTCCATTTTGCATTTAGGTATAGGCTCATTATTCACTGAGATCACCTTTCATCAAATTACTATCATTGATGAGATCCAGATATTCTTTTGCTACATTAAAAATTCCTGTGGGAAAAAATAGCTTTGGGGAAAAACATCTTTAACTATTGAATATGTCTTGTCTCTTCAGTTGCAACATAAAATGCTTTCAAAATTAGTGATTTACTTTTTTGAAAGTTACCAAAAGTCATGAAATACTTATCTAAGTTATAAATTTCCTAACAAATGCAGAAAATTGTATCTCATATCCAATCCCCTTCCTTCTGTTTATGTGTTGAGTTCATTTATGTCATGTTAAACTTTGATAGCTTTTTTTGTGTTTTTGATGGTTCAACCACTGAATGCATTAGATATCTCCAGTATTTTTTATAGAATATTGCTGACTTAGGAAACCAAAGTCAGCAAGTCCATGAACAAATGTGTACTAATGTTGTGGTGAGTCAAGGGTTCCAGGGTAGGCAGTAAGGAGAATAGACCACAGTAGTCTCTCACTGGGCCATGCATATGACCTGTCCAACTTGCTGAGTGCTGGAGCCAATAGCCTTGTATGCTTGTATGCTTTGCCTGATGAGCTACAACGTGTAACAGCACGAGCAGCAAGATCAACAATAGCAGATGTGAGAGGACTTCAAGCCTGACTCTCTTCCCAGATTTAAGCCAATTTTGGAATCAATCAAAAAGACATGGATTCAACGTAAGAAGAATTTATGTTCCTTTTAGAAACTCATATTTAATTAAAAAAACAATTGATTATCCAGGGTTATTGATTATTTAATCAATATATTTGATATATCTAATCAATATTTTGGATTATCTAATCAGTTAGATAACCAGTCTAACTGATTATCGAGGATTCAGAGTCAATATGTTAGAGGACTTTATTTTTTAATTCCAGGAAGAAAATACAGTTAATTCTCTAACATTGAAATTCTTACATTATTATCGAGCTACTTTTGTGTACATTCTTGACAGCCAGGTGGTCTATTCTGTGTATTCTAAAGTTATTACTATGCCGTAAAGGGGAGAATCCAAAAATACACTGAGATTAAGATGGATGTTGAGTCTTACTTCTGATTTTAAGAAATTTCCCTTCACTGAATAAAAGTGGTAAAAGTAGGTGCTATGCCTCATGAAGTTATGGTATTTATCAGACCCCTTCACCCTTAAAATAATTTGTAGAATTATCCGATGATGTTTTCTTTCCAAATGCCCAAATTGGTAAACTAAAGCTATAATGACTTAGCTATGTTCTTTATGACTCTTAGCTATGTTCCAGTCTTCCAAGAGTTAAATAACTCTTGGAAATAGCAGCCTACATAACTTTACAGTGTGTTTGATCTGATTTTCATAGAATTTTGGAGTCCCAGTCATCTGCAGAGCAAGTGTTTGTTTGAATCATCCTTCACCATATCTTTACCTACTGCAGTCTGGTTCATCAAACTCCCAGTCGGTGCTTTGCCTCTCCCTGCTCTGAATCCCCAGCTCGGTGAATCTGTCTGATCTTAATGTGTGGAATGACTCATCTAATATTTGAGATGCATTTTAGCCATGTGACAGATTTATTTGCAGCAGGAGTAGAAGAATGACTTAGATGATAGACTATCTTAAGGCATCTCTTCTGCTTTCAATGTTGCTATGTAACTTTCATTACTTTTAAGTGGAAAAATCATAATTCACTGCAAGAACAGTAAAATGGAATGTATATGCCATGGCATTTCAAGATACAGATTCCCTATTTTGCACATACTTAATTATTATATATTGTCATTAGAGAGAAACTTCAAATTTTTAAAGATGAAAAGAAATCCAGATTCCTTACAAAGAAGAACGTTAAGAAAAAATAGGAATGAGGTAAATGACTGTTGATAAAGACATTAAAAATACTGGCAAGTGGCTGCAGGATAGCCAGATTAACATAGGAGTTGATCTTTTAGTTATGTTTTCTTTAAATGAAATCACATGTATTAACTTGCTATTTTTAATCATATCTAATTTGTTCTTTTATTTTTTGGATACTACTCACTACTGGTTATAAGGTACAGTGGAAAATAATGGTAAATAATAAATATCCTCATATCTAGACAGAAGTAGCTAAATAAATAAATAAAGATACAGAGAATATATCTAATCAGAGTTCTTTCAAAAGTTACTGTTGTTTGTTTGTTTTTTTTTTTTTCATTCTTGCTTTTTGATGCCCTTTTCTTTACTTAAGGAATAAAATTGAGTTCACCTTGGTGAGAGGTGAGGGGGAAAACACAACCACTGTCCCTTTGATTCACTCATTATCTATGTGTTTCCATCTTTCTGTCACACTTGAACCTGAGAAAAAAATGAATTTATTGAATTTGTAATAGTTTCTTTGTTTATGATCAGACTTACTATTAAGACCTCTTTCCATGCTTCCCTAAATGCTGCTAGGAGTAGCAGAAACAATCTTTCCTTCCATGTCCATATTTTTCATTTTAGGAGAAAAATCCACTGATGAATTTCCTTATATTATCTATTTCCCACTGCACACCTTTGGGAAATTACAGGCTTCATTTTCAGTATGAGAAATAGGTGAGAGCTCATTTTTAAAACAAAATTAAATATTGCCCTCTAGAATTCTGTCATACTCTCTTTTTTTCTGATTTGTGTATATACACATTCATTCTCCAAGGGGCACTACATCTAAAAAGAAACAAATAAGGCTGCCATTTATGCCTGGAAACAGAGAGACTGATGGTTGCATGCATGATATGAACTCAGAAATTATGGCTTAGCTTCTGCAGAAGCATGAGAAAATCATATAAACTTTTGGGGCTGGAGATTTTCATCCACTTAGAAAAGCACCAATTCCATGTCTAATGCACAGCTTATTGAGATAAGGGTCATGCCGCCTGAATAAAATATATTTTTTGTGCCTAATCCCCCAAATTTCTCTCTGGAAAGTCAGAGGGGCTTTGAATTTTTCCTCTCAGTTTGTTTGTTTGTTTGTTTGTTTGTCCATGTTACATTTAAATAAAGAGTGTATTGTGTAACTTTTCTAAACTTCAAGAGAAAGACTCTAGATAGACTATAAATAGAGTGAATCAGAAAATCACACAGAATTCACGACCAGGTAGGCAATGATGTTACTATCCAGTAATATTTAGGTATGCTCAGCTTCATTGTTTTGTAGTGGGGATTTGATATTTCTCTTTTGCTCTCTCTGATAGTAACATGGGCCATAGATCTACTATACTTCTAAGTAGCTTTGCTTGATAAATATGAAAGAATGAGCAGTGTTAATAGTGCAGCACAGGAAACCACCGAGCTTGTTTTGTATCCAGACGTCCAAAAGGATATAGAAAAGGAAAGGATATTTCTCTGTATACATTGGAGAGAGTAGAACTTACAACTTTTAAAGTCTGAGAATTATGCTTATAGTCTTTCCTCATGTGTTTCTAATCTTTTAAAAAATGGCATGGCTCTCGCTATTTGCAAAGTTCTAAATTCTTGGTCCCCTAGCAAAAGTTTCATGTGGAGCTTCGCTTTTCTGAAAGTAAAATATTCCTTGTATTTCAAAAATGCAGATGAATGCAACACTATGAACACCATAACATTTATACCATATTTGTTTCTATTTTAAATTACATCGTGAATATTTAGTATATTGTATGAATGCTGGGTCACTTCAGTCTTGTCTGACTCTGTGCTACCCATGGACTGTAGCCAGCCAAGGTCCTCTGTCTGTGGGATTCTCCAGGCAAAGGTACTTGAGTGGTTTGCCATGCCCTCTGGCAGGGGATCTTCCCCACCCAGGAATCTCTCATGTCTCCTGCAATGGCAAGTGGGTTCTTTACCACTAGTATCACCTGCAAAGCCCTTAATATATTATGCAGAAGTAATTAAAATTAGCGAAGGAAAGAAACACTACTCAAGAAATTGTTGGGGCCAATGGGCTAAAGATTGCAACATAATAAATTACAAATGAATAAAAGAGTCAAAAAGGAAATTTTTTTTAAAAATGGAATGACAGATAAAATGTGTGGATATTGCCTATGCTCATAGACTGGGTAAGGTCTAAGTATATAAAATTAAAGTATAAAAAAATGAAAAAGTTGGATAAATTTCACTATATGACATGTTGACAATTCTATGGAAAGAACTGAACACCCAGAGGAAGTAAAAATATAATTGGTGACAGTAAACAACAGAGAACAGTAAACTTATATCCTGATGCTGGGAAAGATTGAAGGCAGGAGGAGAAGGGGAGGACAGAAGATGAGATGGTTGGATGGCATCACAGACTCGAGGGACATGAGTTTGAACAAGTTGTGGGAGTTGGTGATGGACCGGGAAGACTGCCGTGATGCAGTCCATGGGGTCACAAAGAGTCGGACACAACTGAGTGGCTGAAATGAACCAAACTGAAATTTATATTTATGACATATAAATGCTAATGCTCTTATTACACTGAGAAATTTTTACAATAAAATGAATTAGATCTAGTACAAATATGGGCAATGAGCATGAAGAAGCAGTTAATAGCTGAAGAAGGTGAATGGTCCATTAACAAATGAAAGTACAATCAAAACCACTTATAATAGCAAGACTATTCTGTTATCAGATTGCTATTGATCAAACTTTGATAATAGGTTTTGTTGTCAACTGTTTGAAGGGGAACATATTACTCTTCCAGAAAAACAGCATGTATAAATTGATGTAATCTTACAAATGCTGAAATTCCTTGAGTATTTCTAGTTCTACAAATTTATCCTAAAGTTATTGCAGAAAATAGTATAGGAATATACTTAAAAGATTTTCACTGAAAAATTATCATTTATGTGCTCCAATAAAATTGTGGTTTAAGAAATCTCCCTGCCTTCATAAAACAGTTCTGTGCAACTGTTCAAAAGTATCAGAATTATCTTTGTATTCCAGTATGGAAAGAGATATAACATTTATTATTTAGCAATGAAAGCAAGTTGTGTGTGGAAAACTTTAAAAATTGGAATGGATATTAGTATTTTGTTAAGAATAGGTACTGAGGGCCCACCTTGATGTGATACATTGAGTATCATATTCTTTAAAATAATAATCATTAATATCATATGTGTCAGTGTACAGCATTATAATTTTTGCCATCTGTGTGTATACTACAAGTCTGATTGCCATCCATACCACAATTCTAACTGTGATATATCACACCAACTTTTAGTCCCACCAAGCAGTGTTTGAGGGTTCTTTTTTCTTTACATCATCTCCAACATTTGTTTCTGCTTGTCTTTTTAAAAAGTGCCTTTGCAATAGGTGAGAGGTGATACCTCTTAGTGCTATTGATTTGCATTTTCCTAATAATTAATGATGTTGAACATCTATTCATGTGCCTTTTTACTGTCTTTGTCTTTCGAAAAATGTCTTTTCCTGTCTTCTGCTCATTTTTTCCATTGGACAGTTTGATTTTCGCTATTGAATTATATGAGTTTTTTTTTTAAATATGTTTTGGATGTTAACCTCTTAACAAACATATGGTTTACAAATATCTTATCCCACTCAGTAAATTGTCTTTTTATTTTGATGATGTTTTCCGTTGTTGTGAAGCTTTTTGTTTGATGGATTCCCATTTGTTTATTTTGGCTTTTGTTTCCCTTCACTTTGGAGTCAGATACACAAAAGTATTGCTCATACCAGTGTCAATGAAGGTACTGCTTAAGTTTTCTTGTAAAAAATTTCATGGTTTTATATCTTACATTCAAGTCTTTTAAACACTGTGAGTTAAGTTTTACGTATGTTGTAAGTTAGTGAACTAGTATCATTCTTTTCTGTATAGTTATTAATTTTCCCACACCATTTATTGAAAAACTAATATTCTTCCTTGTATGTTCTTTGTGCCTTATTTCTGGGCTCTCAAATCTGTTCTGTTGGTCTGTGAATCTGTTTTTGTGCCAGAACCATACAGTTTGCTTACTGTAGCTTTTTAATATAGTTTGAAATGAGAGCAAATAATACCTCCAACATTGTTTTTCTTTCTCAGGATTATTTTGGCTAAATGGGTCCTTTTGTGGTTCTTTACAAATTTTAAAACTGTTTCTTTTAGTTCTGTGAAATATGGCATTGGAGTTTTGATAGTTCATTCAGTTCAGTTCAGATGCTCAGTTGTGTCCGACTCTTTGAGACCTCATGAATCGCAGCACACCAGGCCTCCCTGTCCATCACCAACTCCCTGAGTTCAGTCAGACTCATGTGCGAGTCAGTGATGCCATCCAGCCATCTCATCCTCTGTTATCCCCTGCTCCTCCCACCCCCAATCCCTCCAAGCTGACTTTTCCAATGAGTCAGCTCTTTGCGTGAGGTGGCCAAAGTACTGGAGTTTCAGCTTCAGCATCATTCCCTCCAAAGAAATATCAGGGTTGATCTTCAGAATGGACTGGTTGGATCTCCTTGCAGTCCAAGGGACTCTCAAGAGTCTTCTCCAACACCACAGTTCAAAAGCATCAGTTCTTCAGTGCTCAGCTTTCTTCACAGTCCAACTCTCACATCCATACATGACCACAGGAAAAACCATAGCCTTGACTAGATGGACCTTTGTTTGCAAAGTAATATCTCTGCTTTTCAACATGCTATCTAGGTTGGTCATAACTCTTCTTCCAAGGAGTAAGCGTCTTTTAATTTCATGGCTGCAGTCACCATCTGCAGTGATTTTGGAGACCCCCAAAATAAAGTCTGACACTGTTTCCACTGTTTGCCCATCTATTTGCCATGAAGTGATGGGATAGATGCCATGATCTTCGTTTTCTGAATGTTGAGCTTCAAGCCAACTTTTTCACTCTCCACTTTCACTTTCATCAAGAGGCTTTTTAGTTCCTCTTCACTTTCAGAGACTGCACTGAATCTGTAGATTGTTTTGAGTAATATTGACATTTTTAACAATATTGATTTTTTCAATCCATGATCCTGGAATATCTTTCCATTTGTTTGTGTCTTTTTCAGTGTCTTTTATGAAAGTGTTATAGTTTTCAGTATACAGATTCCTCACCTCCTTGGTTAAATTTATTCCTAAATAGTTTATTATTTTTGATGCAGCTGTAAATGGGATTATTTTTCTTTATGATAGTTTTTATTAGTGTATAGAAATGCCACATATTTCTGTATATTTATTTTGTATTGTGTGACTTTGCTGAATTCATTCTATAGATCTAATAGGTTTTTGATGGAGTATTTTAGGGTTTTCTATATATGTCATATAATCTGAAAACAGTGATAGTCCTACTTCTTCCTTTCCAGTTTATTTATTATTTATTTTCTTGCCTAATTGCTCTAAGACTTCCAATACTTTGCTGAAGAAAGTGACTATATTGACAACTTTGTCTTGTTCTTAATATCAAAGTAAAATTTTTCAGCTTTCCATTATTAAATAGGCTGTTAGTTGTGGGCTTGTCATATATCACATTTATTATGCTGAGATGCATTCCCTCTATATCTGCTCTGTTCACAGGTTTTATTGTAAATGAATGCTGAATTTTATCAAAAGCTTTTTCTCATCTATTAAGATGATCAGATGATTTGTATCCCTTATTTTTAAAATATAAATGGCATTTTAATTAGTTTCTGGATGTTAAACAATCCTTGTTTCCCTAGAATAAATCCTACTTGATCATGGTCTATGACATTTTTAATGTATTTTTGAATTTGGTTTGCTAACATTTTGTTGAAGAATTTTGCATGTATATTCATCAGCAATATCACTTGTATTTTTCTTTTGTGTGTTGTCCTTGCTTACTTTTGATATCTGTTGTAGTAGTGGCTTTGTAAAATACGTTTGGAAGATTTCCTGTCTTCAATTTGTTGGAAGACTTTGTGAAGGATAGGTATTAAATCTTCTCTGAATGTTTCGTAGAATATGTCGGTGAAGCCATCTGGTCCTGGGATTTTGTTTTTGGAAAGTTTTGATTACTGGTTTAGTCTCCTTACTAGTAATTATTCTATTCAGATTTTATACGTCATTAAGATTCAGTCTGAGAAGATTGTATGTTTTTAGGAATTTACCCATTTCTTCTAGATTGTCCAATTCATTGGTATATAGGTATACATAGTCATCTCTTATGAACCTTTCTATCTGTGGTATCAGCTGAAACTTCCCCTTCATCTCTGATTGCATTTGTTTTCTCTTTTTTTTATGATGAGTTAGCTAAATGGTTGTCAATTCTGTTTATCTTACAAGAACCAGCTCTTAGTTTCATTGATCTTTTCTATTTTTTTAGTCTTTTTCATTTATTTTTGCATGGATCTCTATTATACTACCTTCTTATAATTTTGGGCTTTCACATGTTCTTTTTATAGCTCTTAAGTGTTAAGTTAGATTGTTTATTTGGGATTTATCTTGTTTCTTGAGGTATACCTGTCTTGCTGTGACCTGGCACTTAGAACTATTTTTGCTGCCATCCAATGGATTTTGCTATATTGCATTTCTGTTTTCATTTGTTTCTAGATTTTTTTTTCAATTTTTTCTAATAATAAAGTATGTTTTAAAGTCTTATGTTAAAGTCTGTTTTGTCTGGTATAAATATTGGCCCAACTTTTTCTTTTTGTTATCATTTGCATGGAACAGCTTTTCCCATCTGCTCACGTTCAGTCCACTCATCTTTAAATCTGAGTCTTCTACATACAGGCAGCATATAGATGGGTCCTGTTTTTTGTTTCCTTAGAGATGTTATTTTTTTTAATCCATTCAGTCACTCTGTGTCTTTAAATTGGAACATTCATTCCATTTACATTTAAAGTGATTACTAATGGGCACATGCTTATTGCCATTTTATATGTATTATTTGGATATTTTATGGTTCTTTTCTGTACCTTTCTTCTTTTTTTTGCATTTGGTAGTTTTCTTTAGTGTTATATTTATATTCCTTTTTCAATTATTTTGTATATTTAATGTAAGTTAATTCCTTATGGTTACCATGAGGATTACATATGACATCCTATAAGTAGTAGCTTATGTTAAGTTGGCAGCAATTTAGATACAAACACATTCCAAAGCTTCATATTTTACTCCACTCCCCCATATTTTGTAGTTTTGATGCCACATTTTACCATTTTTAATTTTATGCATTCCTTAAATTATTATTATAATTATAGTTTCTTTTTCGTACTTTTGTCTTTTAACCTTTATGCTTCCTTTATAAGTGAGTGACCTTTATTACTGCATTGGCCAAAAAGTTTGTTTGGGTTTTTCCATTGCAAATTATGGACAAACCTGAACAAACTTTTTGACCAACCCAATATGTACTTACCTCTTTCAGCGAGAGTTTTACTTTGTAAGTTATCCTGTTATTAACTAATGAAATTTGTTTTAACCTTAAATAAATCCCTTTAATACTTCATATAGGGACAGTTTAATGGTGATGAAATCTTTTAGCTTCTCTTACCTGTAAAACTCTTGGCATCTCCTTCAATTCTAAATGATAACGTTTCTGTGGAGAGGCTTCTTCTTGGCAGTTTTTTTTTTTTTTTTCCTTTCAGTACTTAGACTATGTCATGGCACTTTCTTCTGGCCTGGAAAGTTTCTGCTGAAAAATTCTGCTTATAGCCTTATGAGGTTTTTCTTCTACGTTAGTCCTTCTGCTCTTACTTCTTTTAGGATTTATTTTTTATTTTTTATTACATTTTCCATGTTTTATTCAGAGAAGGCAATGGCACCCCACTCCAATACTTTTGCCTGGAAAATCCTATGGACGGAGGAGCCTGGTAGGCTGAGTCCATGAGGTCGTTAAGAGTCGGACATGACTGAGTGACTTCACTTTCAATTTTCACTTTCATGCATTGGAGAAGGAAATGGCAACCCACTCCAGTGTTCTTGCCTGGAGAATCCCAAGGACCGGGGAGCCTGGTGGGCTGCTATCTTGGGGTTGCACAGAGTTGGACTCGACTGAAGTGACTTAGCAGCAGCAGCCATGTTTTATTATAATGTGTCTTGGTATATGTCTCTGGACTTATCCTATTAAAACTCTTTGTGCCTCAGGGACCTAGACATCTTTTTCCTCCCCCAGGTTCAGGAAATTTTCAACTACCATTTCTTCAGATATTTTTTTTCTGACACTTTTTCTCTTTTTTCTCCTTCTGGAGTACCTAAAATGCAAATGATACTGTGTTTAATATTGTCCCAAAGTTGCGTTATGGTATCTTCACATCTTTAGTTTTTTCACTTTGCTCCTCTGTAAGGATGATTCTCATTGTATCTCCATTCTACTTAGTTATTTTTCTGTAGTTTTATTTTATTCTTTCAGATGGAACACATTTGTCTTTTCATTTTGGCAATTTTTTTGTTTCTGTTTCTATGTATTAGGCCTATCAATTAACTCCCAGTCTTAAAGGAATGACTTTATTTAGAAGATGTCCTGTAAGGCTCAGAACAGTGCTGCCTGGGCACAGAGCCAGACACTCAATGGGTGTCCCTTATGTGGGCTGCCCTCTGTTTTGGTAGAGCAGTGACAGCTGTGGTGGAATGGTGAGCAGGGCTCCACGTGGGTTGTAGCTGCCATGGGTGCTAGTGGTTGGGGCCATTGATTGGCTGGATAAGAGGCCCCAGCAGAGGCACAGAAGCAAGTGAGACTATTATCAGGACAGAGCATGGAGAATTTGAAAATGGCACATACCAACTGCTGCTGCTGCTGCTAAGTCATTTCAGTCGTGTCCGACTCTGTGCAACCCCATAGACCGCAGCCCACCAGGCTTCCCCGTCCCTGGGATTCTCTGGGCAAGAACACTGGAGTAGGTTGCCATTTCCTTCTCCAATGCATGAAAGTGAAAAGTGAAGGTGAAGTCGCTCAGTCGTGTCTGACTCTTCTCAACCACATGGACTGCAGCCTACCAGGCTCCTTTGCCCATAGGATTTTCCAGGCAAGAGTACCGGAGTGGGTTGCCATTGCCTTCTCCACATACCAACTGCAGATATTAGTAAAGCAGCCTGATATCACATAAGTACTTACTGACAGTATAAGTACCGTATTCTTTCATTTTGTTATTTCTTTTTATGTTATTATGGAAATAATAATACCATTTTAAGGTATTTTATAAAAGTAAGCGTGAATAAATACAGAAATTACTTATCCCATTGCCTGGGTCAACTCAATAGATTTTAGCTAGCAGTATTCCTGTCATATATATTTTAGATATGCAAATATACTAATAATCACCATCCCTGGAAAATATGTGAGTGTGGGAATAGAAATAGAGAGGAAGGATAGAGGATATCAATTTTGCTTAGTTCTATATTGTAGGGGTTCTTAATGATAAGTATAGTGTTCTTTAATTATAAATCATAAATATTGTACTTTAAATGCATAATTTTTCACAAAATATTTATTTAGGACCTTATATGGACAAGGAGCATTCTGAAAAATGTATAGAAGTACATGATCCTCTGATACAGTGTTCTTATTATATTTAACTTAAAACATTGAAATCAATAGAAGTAATGTATGGGAGGGTACGATAATTGTATCTACTGTAAACTGAAGAGCACTGGTGCTTAATATAATCAAGCAAAAGACACTAAATGATTGAAAATTTTCACTATGGCACTGTTATGTTCTCAGCCCCTTAAATGGCTTCCCCTTTCCCTTATGGTAGTCCTTATGTGACATTAGGCTCTCTTTCTCCTGTCACATTTGTTAAATTTAAATTGCTTCGCCATCAGTGTCTAAAGTGCAATAATAATCTCTCTTTTCCAAGAACTGTTTCTAACACTTCCCAAAACTTATGTAACTTCTTATCTTTCTGCAAACACTCTACAAAACTACTTTTATTCCTTATGGTATATCAGTCTTTCAAAGCTGGACATATTATAGCGTTTTTTAAGAAAGATTATCCTTAATGGTGGGCTTCTCAGGTGGCAGTAGTGGTAAAGAATCCACCTGCTGATGCAGGAGATGTAAGAGACATGGGTTCAATCCCTGGATTAGGAAGATCCCCTGGAGAAGGTCATAGCAAGCCACTGTAACACTCTTGCATGGAGAATCCCATGGACAGAAGAGCCTGGTGGACTACAGTCCACGGGCTCACAAAGGGTTGGAGACAACTGCAGCGATTTAACGTGCACATGTGCACCCTTAGTGGTGATCAGGTTAGTTTTCCCTCATCATTTTCCATGCTTTCATTATATCACACTCAGCCCATGTCACTTCCTGAATAGCACACAACAGCTTTTAACATCCTCATACTCAATATCCCAAGGCCTGGGCAGTTGAGTAATTCCATTTGGTGATGAGCATACCTACTCTGCTTCCAGGGCAGCCTAAGCTTTTACTCTCTTTTAGCCTCTTGACTTGGAGAAGGAAATGGCAACCCACCCCTGTATTCTTGCCTGGAGAATCCCAGGGATGGGGGATCCTGGTGGGCTGCCATCTATGGGGTCACACAGAGTTGGACACGACTGAAGCGACTTAGCAGCAGCAGCCTCTTGACTGGACTATGTTTATTTACCAAGAGCAATAAAAACTAAGGTGGCGTTTAGTGCCAAGTTTCTTATCTATTACTTCTCTATTATTTACTGTCATTTGCATATGATATTCTCAGTTATTCAATGATAATCTGATTTTATGTCCAACTTCTTACATGTACAAATTTTATGATGTAAATATAACTAAATATTTGAAATTCTGGCAGAATTTTACCAAGGACAGTGAATGACTTCATTGATTATTCTACAGCACTTTGAAAAGTCTAACACAATTCAGCCTAGAACTTTCCCAAAGGACTTTTCTATCAAAAATGATTAGTCAGGATTCCAGTCGATTAGTCAGGATTCCAGTCATAGCTCTCAGACTGCAATGTCTATACGATTCTCCAGACTAAAGCACCAAGGCTCCCTTGGCGAAATGGCTTGTTTTAGGACTAGGGCAGAAAATAGGCAAGATGAGCCTGAAACATTCTTCTGTTATCTGAGAACAAAGTGATTAAACATACACACATAAACAGGTTGATAGGCAAACTTCACTGGTGGCTTAGCTGGTAAAGACCTACAGTGCAAGAGACCTTCTTTCAATCTCTAGTTTTTTGGAAGATCCCCTGGAGAATGGAATGGCTATCTACTCCAGTATACTTGCCTGGAGAATTTCATGGACTGAAGAACCTAGTGGGCTTCAGTCCATGGGTAACAAAGAATCAGACCCAACTGAGCACTTCACTTCACTTTAATGATGTTGAGAAACTAAAAGAGTCACCAGAAGCCAAAACTGGAATAACTTGAGTAGGAAAATAAAATTATATTGCATTATAACCCAAAGTATAAAATAAATATCCATTGGTCTATATTTACATAAGTGAATGATTGAATAAATAAACAATTTTGTGAGGAGAGAAAAATTTCCTGTATAGAAGACTTCAAAATAATGTATGTAATCCTTAGCATTCAGGAGGATCATTTTAACTTAAGTGCAGACTATACACAGTGACGTGCCTTCAAACACTGTAGTGTGGAAAGGGGGAAAGAAGAGAAACTTTACAGTGGAGAAACATGACAGACATGACCTCAGCCAGGTAGCCAAGGTCAAGATCAACAGTGATAAACTATATTGATAGTATGTAGCGAGAAATGCACTTTTTTGCTCCTCCACACAAGGCCAAACCCATAACTCCAGTCTGATAAGGAGGAAGAAAATTCAATAAAATTCCAGTAGAGTGTAATTCTAAAAAAATAGCTGACCAGAAAACCATAAAATGGCCAAACTCATCAGAAACAAGGAAAGTCCAAAAACTTGGCACAACAAAGGAGAATCTAAAAAGACATGGGGAACCTGAATGTGATCCTAGAAGAGAAAAATACATTAAAAAAAATTAAGATAATCTGAAAAAGTACAAACTTTAGCTAACAATAATATATTGATAATGCTTCATTATTATAATAATGATACATAGTAATGTATCAATAAAGCTAGTTAGTTGGAGAAGGCAATGGCACCCCACTCCAGTACTCTTGCCTGGAAAATCCCATGGACAGAGGAGCCTGGTAGGCTGCAGTCCATGGGGTCTCTAAGAGTCAGACACAACTGAGTGACTTCACTTTGACTTTTCACTTTCATGCATTGGAGAAGGAAATGGCAACCTACTCCAGTATTCTTGCCTAGAGAATCCCAGGGACAGAGGAGCCTAGTGGGCTGCCATCTATGGGGTCGCACAAAGTCGGACACGACTGAAGCGACTTAGCAGCAGTAGCAGCAGCAATGTATCAATAGTGTTTCAATTAAACTTCATTAATAATCTTATAATCTTATTAATAATGTCAGATGTTAATAATAGGAAAACTATACATGATATATGGGAACATATACATATATGTTAGAACTTTCTATACTATATTCTCAATTTTTCTACACTAAAGTCTCAATTATTCCACAAATATTAAACTGTTCCAAAATATAAAGCATATTTAGAAAATACAGTCATAAATACAAAAAAGTCTTGTAGACTTTCTAGACCTCATCACTACCACCTTTAAAGAAAATTCTTCTTTCTATCAGGGAAAAGACATTTCAACAGTTCCAACTGTCATATGCATCTTTTTTATTGAAGATTTTAAACCTAAGGTCACAGATTTAGTTAGTCAAAGATTAGAAAGTAAATAGCATCCTCTCAGAATTACAAATGTTTGCTGAGCACTTTCTACAAACTTTTGCTCAGAAAACGAACAAAAATTAGAGACCAAAATAATAGGTCTTAAGATTAAGTGATGGAAGAACCCAATAACATTGCCCTAATCTATACAAAGACACTGATTTTTTTGAAAAAGAACACTAGAAGAAAAATTTTGTAGTTTTAGCTGAAAAGATAGAATTCAAAAGCATGCAAATTACAGTCTTTATATGACAAAATGATGCTTTTCTATCATAATTGTCTTTAATATGAGCAAGAAATGTCATGTAATTGCCATAATAGAATATTCCCTTTTTATTTGACTCTATTACCAATCCCATCACTATCATTCATTCATTACTTAGAGTAATATTATGGTTTAAATTCTCAGAACTCAAATCTGCCTAACATTCTGCTTTAGCTTCATACACTTCTCTCTCCAAAGGCAGTCTCTGGATGATTCCCTTACTAAACTTTTCTGCCTGTTGATTCTGGTTCTATATTTTTCCCAAGGGCTATTTGTTTTTATTTTATTGTTAGTAGTAGTTACTCAATATTTATCAATGTTGATTTGTGTAATTTTTAATCATTAACTTTATGGATATGACATTAATATTTTTATTAATATAAGTATAGTTGATGAAAAATGGTTTATAGGTTATAGGTGTATTATAGAGTTACTCACAATTTTTAAATATTACACTGCATTCTTAGTTATTATAAAATATTGGGTATATTCTTGGTGTTATGTATTTTATAGCTTATTTTATACATAATAATTTGTAACTCTTAGTCTCCTGTATCCATCTGCCATACTCTTTTCAACTCCCCAGTGATAACCACTAGGCTGTTCTCTGTATCAGTGAATCTTCTTCTTTTATGGTATGTTCACTAGTTTGTTGCATTTTTTGATTCTGCAAGTAAGTAAAATCACACAATGTATGTCTTTCTCTGTCAGACTATGTCACTTACCATAATCCCCTCCAAGTCCATCCATGCTTTTACAAATGGAAGTCAAATGTTATAGTCATCAGGAAAATAAAATTTTAAATCTTAACATGAAACTATCTAGCTATTAATTGAAAGCCATATATATCAACAATCAGGAATAACATAAATTGAATGAAAAAGACAATCAATAGATACCAACACTGAGATGAAAGAGATAATAGAATTATCTGAGAAAGACTTTAGAAGTAGCCATCACTGACATATTTTATATCCAACATTCCACACACTTTCAAAAGTTTTAAAATGTCACCAAATAAAACATATAAGAAAATGAATGAAAAAGAAAAGAGACTATAGCAAAAATCAACAAAACTAAATGCTAGTCTTTGACAAGATAAATAAAACAGACAAACCATTAGCCAGACTCATCAAGAAAAAAGGGAGAAGAATCAAGTCAAGAAAATTAGAAATGAAAATGGAGAGATCGCAACAGACAACACAGAAATACAAAGGATCTTAAGAGACTGCTATCTGCAACTATATGCCGAGAAAATGGGCAACTTGGAAGAAATAGACAAATTCTTAGAAAAGTATAACTTTCCAAAACTGAGCCAGGAAGAAATAGAAAATCTTAACAGACCCATCACAAGCACGGAAATTGAAACTGTAATCAGAAATCTTCCAACAAACTAAAGCCCAGGACACAATGACCTCACAGGTGAATTCAGTCAAAAAATTAGAGAAGAGCTAACACCTGTCCTAGTCAAACTCTCCCAGAAAATTGCAGAGGAAGGTAAACTGCCAAACCTATGAGGCCATAGTCACCCTAGTACCAAAACCAGACAAAGATGCCACAGAAAAAAAATAAAACTGCAGGCTAATATCACTGATGGACATAGATGCAAAGATCCTCAACAAAATTCTAGCAAACAGAATTCAACAACATATTAAAAAGATCATACATCATGACCAAGTGGGCTTTATCCCAGGGATGCAAGGATTCTTCAATATTTGCAAATCAATAAATTTCATTAACAAATTGAAAGATAAAAACCACATGATTATCTCAATAGATGGAGAGAAAACCTTTGACAAAATTCAACATCCATTTATGATAAAAGCTCTCCAGAAAGCAGGCATAGAAGGAACATCCCTCAACATAATAAAAGCCACATATAATAAACCCACAGCAAGCATTATCTCCAATGGTGAAAAATTGAAAGCATTTCCCCTAAAGTCAGGAACAAGACATGGGTGCCCACTCTCACCATTACTATCAACATAGTTTTGGAAGATTTAGCCACAACAATCAGAGAAGAAAAAGAAATAAAAGGAATCCTGACTGGAAAAGAAGTAAAGCTCTTTAACTGTTTACAGATAACATGATCCTTCACATAGGAAACCCTAAAGACACCACCAGAAAATTACTAGAGCTAATCAATGAGTATAATAAAGTTGCAACAAGGATATAAAATTAATACGCAGAAATCCCTTTCATTCCTATACAATAACAATGAGAAAACAGAGAAATTAAGGAAACAATTCCATTCACCATTGCAACTAAAATAATAAAATACTTAAGAATAAATCTACCTAAAGAAAAAAGAAAAGACCTATACGTAGAAAACTATAAAACACTGATAAAAAAAACCAAAGATGACACAAATAGATGGAGAAATATACCATGTTCATGAATTGGAAGAATCAATATAGTGAAAATGAGTATACAGCTCAAAGCAATCTATAGATTCAATGCAATCCCTATCAAGCTACCAACAGTATTTTTCAGATAACTAGAACAAATGCTTTCACAATTTTTATGAAAATACAAAAAACCTTGAATAGCCAAAGCAATCTTGAGAAAGAAGAATGGAAATGGAGGAATCAACCTGCCTGACGTCAGACTATACTACAAAGCCACAGTCATCAAGACAGTATGGTACTGGCACAAACACAGAAATATGGATCAATAGAACAAAATAGAAAGCCCAGAGATAAATCCATGCACCTATGGAGACCTTACAGAGAAGGCAATGGCACCTCACTCCAGTACTCTTGCCTGGAAAATCCCATGGACAGAAGAGCCTGGTAGGCTGCAGTCCATGAGGTCACTAAGAGTCGGACATGACTGAGCGACTTCACGTTCACTTTTCACTTCATGCATTGGAGAAGGAAATGGCAACCCACTCCAGTATTCTTGCCTGGAGAATCCCAGGGACAGAGGAGCTTGGTAGGAGGCCATCTATGGGGTCACACAGAGTTGGACATGACTGAAGCAACTTAGTGGCAGCAGCATGGACACCTTATCTTTGACAAAAGAGGCAAGAATATACAATGGAGAAAAGGCAATCTCTTTAACAAGTGGTGATGGAAAAACTGGTCAACTACCTGTAAAAGAATGAAACTAGAACACTTTCTAACACCACACACAAAATTAAACTCAAAATGGATTGAAGATCTAAATGTAACCAGAAACTATAAAACTCTTAGAGGAAGACATAGGCAAAACACTCTCTAACGTAAATCACAGCAAGATCCTCTATGACCCACCTCCCAGAATAATGGAAATAAAAGCAAAAGTTAAAAAATGGGACCTAATTAAACTTAAAAACTTAGGCACAATGAAGGAAACTATAAGCAAGGTGAAAAAAAATAGCCTTCAGAATGGGAGAAAATAATAGCAAATGAAACAGATGACAAAGAATTAATCTCAAAAATATACAAGCAGCACATGCAGCTCAATACCAGAAAAATAAACGACCTAAACTGGGGAGGGAGATGGGAGAGAGTTTCAAAAGGGAGGGGATATATATATACCTATGGCTGATTCCTGTTGAGGTTTGACAGAAATCAGCAAAATTCTGTAAAGCAATTAACTTTCTTTCTTTTTTTTTTTTTGCTAGCAATTAACTTTCAATAAAAAAATTAATTGAAAAATAAATCCTGGCGAAAATGTCCATCAGGATTTTCTTAAAAAAGAAAAAAGCCAAAGAACTAAACAGACATTTCTCCAAAGAAGGCATGCAGATGGCTAACAAACACATGAAAAGATGCTCAACATCATTCATTATCAGAGAAATTCAGATCAAAACCACAGTGAGGTACATTCCATGCTGGTCAGAATGGTTGCCATCAAAAAATCTACAAAAAATAAATGCTGGAGGGGGTGTGGAGAAAAAGAGAACACTCTTACACTGTTGGTGGGAATGCAAACTAGTACAGCCACTATGGAGAACAGTGTGGAGATTTCTTAAAAAGCTAGAAATAGAACTGCCATATACCCAGCAATCCCACTGCTGGGCAAACACACCAAGGAAACCAGAATTGAAAGAGACACATATACCCCAATATTCATTACAGCACTGTTTATAATAGCTAGGACATGGAAGCAAAATAGATATCCATCAGCAGATGAATGGATAAGAAAGCTGTGGTACATATACACAATGGAATATTACTCAGTTATTAAAAAGAATACATTTGAATCAGTTCTAATGAAGTGGATGAAACTGGAGCCTATTATGCAGAGTGAAGTAAGTAAAAGAAAAACAGCAATACAGTATATACTAACACATATATATGGAATTGAGAAAGATGGTAATGATGACCCTATACACGAGACAGAAGAAGAGACATAGCTAAAAAGAACAGACTTTTGGACTCTGTGGGAGAAGGCGAGGGTGGGATGATTTGAAAGAATAGTGTTGAAACATGTATATTACCGTATGTGAAATAGATCACGAGTCCAAGTTTGATGCATGAAACAGGGTAGTCATGGCCAGCGCACTGGGACAGCCCTGAGGGATGGGGAGGGAGGGATGTGGGAGGGGAGTTTGATATGGGGGACACATGTATACCTGTGAGTGATTCATGTCAATGTATGGCAAAGACCACTAAAATATTTTAAAATAATTAGCCTCCAATTAGAATAAATAAATTAGTTTAAAAATATATTTTAAAAAATGAACATTTTTGAATTTGAAATACAATATAAACCAAAATGAAAAGCAAAATAAGACCACAGAATGGAGGGTACCAAGAGAGAATCAGTGAACCTGGAGATAGAGTAGATAAGTGAGGTAAAATTTCTGATGAAATGTTACCATCAGCAGAATGTGGTAAGCTATGTGCATATAATTAAGTGCTTAGAGTAAATGACTTATACAGTTATTCAAAGAAATACACTCAAAAGCACTGTAGATAAATAAAAATGGAATTTAAAAAACATTTAGATAACCCACAGAAGACTAGAAGAAAACAAAGAACTCACAGAAAAAATAATCATAAGTAACATACATGAGAACAAAATTTTAATGGTAGCCTTGATCCCTAACAGGTTTATAATTATAATTATAATAAATGTAAATGGCTTAACATATAATTCAAATCAGCAATGTTAGCATACTTAATGGAGAAACAGGACTCAAGCGTTTGCTGTCTTTTAAGCTCATTTCAAATATAACAATTCAGGCAGGTTGAAAGTACAAGAATATCAGATTTATACCATGTAAACATTAATCAAGATTGCTGAGAGAACTATCAAAACCTCAGCTATGCAGATGACACCACCCTTATGGCAGAGTGTGAAGAGGAAATAAAAAGCCTCTTGATGAAAGTGAAAGAGGAAAGTGAAAAAGTTGGCTTAAAGCTCAACATTCAGAAAATGAAGATCATGGCATCTGGTCCCATCACTTCATGGGAAATAGATGGGGAAACAGTGGAAACAGTGTCAGACTTTATTTTGGGGCTCCAAAATCACCGCAGATGGTGACTGCAGCCATGAAAGTAAAAGAAGCTTACTCCTTGGAAGGAAAGTGATGACCAACCTAGATAGCATATTCAAAGGCAGAGACATTACTTTGCCAACAAAGGTCTGTCTAGTCAAGGCTATGGTTTTTCCAGTGGTCATGTATGGATGTGAGAGTTGGACTGTGAAGAAAGCTGAGCGCCGAAGAATTGATGCTTTTGAACTGTGGTGTTGGCAAAGACTCTTGAGAGTCCCTTGGACTGCAAGGAGATCCAACCAGTCCATTCTGAAGGAGATCAGTCCTGGGTGTTCATTAGAGGGACTGATGCTGATGCTGAAACTCCAATACTTTGGCCACCTCATTCAAAGAGTTGACTTATTGGAAAAGACTCTGATGCTGGGAGGGATTGGGGGCAGGAGGAGAAGGGGTTGACCGAGGATGAGATGGCTGGATGGCATCACCGACTCGATGGACGAGTTTGCGTGAATTCTGGGATTTGGTGATGGACAGGGAGGCCTGGCGTGCTGCAATTCATGTGGTCACAAAGAGTCAGACACGACTCAGTGACTGAACTGAACTGAACTGAACTGAAGTCCCAGAAGTGCTCTAAAATGACTTCACATCATTTCAGGTTTCTTAAATTTATTTCAGGTGTAAATGAATATACAGAATATCCAGATAGAGTTGATATCAACAATACAGAGAATCATGGGGAAATGCATTCCATAATTTTTTATCAAATATATAGACTCTGTGACTAGCTCTGTACAGGCTCCAGAATTTATCAGAGCTTTATTTGGAAATTTACTGATAGGAAAATAGATGTTTGTAAATATGAAGAACTACACTAAGGGAGTGATATGTGCAGTTGCTTCAGTCTTGTCTAACTCTCTGTGACTCGATCCTATAGACTCTAGCCTGCTAGGTGTCTCTGTCCATGGGGATTCTTCAGGCAAGAATACTGATGTGAGTTGCCATGCGCTCCTCCAGGGGATCTTCCTGACCCGGGACTGAACCATCGTCTCCTGCGGCTCCTGCACTGCAGGTGGATTCTTTACCACTGAGTTACCAGGGAAGCCCACACTGAAGGACCGCACCATCCCAATTTACCTGAGTTGATGGAAGTGTTAAAATGGCACATTACCAAGGGATCTACTACTTTAGAAGTATGTAAAATAAAACCTTAAGCGAATTTGTTATGTTATAAAGTTCTAGTTTGGAAAACTCAGCAGTGGACACATGACTGGAAAAGGTCAGCTTTCATTCCAATCCCAAAGTAGGGCAATGCCAAAGAATATTCAAACTACCAAACAACTGCATTCATCTCACACTACCAAAGTAATGCTCAAAATTCTCCAAGCCAGGCTTCAACAGAATGTGAACTGGGAACTTCCAGATGTTCAAGCTGGTTTCAAAAAAGGCAGAGGAACCAGAGAACAAATTCCCAACATCCGTTGGATCATAGAAGAAGCGAGAGCATTCCAGAACAAAACATCTACTTCTGCTTTATTGATTACACCAAAGCTGTGTGGATCACAATAAACCATGGACAGTTCTGAAAGAGACAGGAATAGCAGACCACCTGACCTGCATCCTGAAAAATCTGTTTGCAGGTCAAGAAGCAACAGTTTGAACTGGACATGGAACGATGGAATGGTTCCAAATTGGGAAAGGAGTACGTCAAGTTTGCATATTGTAACCCTGCTTATTTAACTGCTCTGCAGAGTACATCATGAGAAATACTGGGCTGAATGAAGCACAAGCTGGAATCAAGATTTCTGGGAGGAATATCAATAACCTCAGATATGCAGATGACACCACACTTAAAGGCAGAGTGAAGAACTAAAGAGCCTCTTAATGAAAGTGAAAGAAGAGAGTGAAAAAGTTGGCTTAAAACTCAACTTTTGAATAACTGAGATCATGGCATCTGGTCCCCTCACTCCACGGCAAATAGATGGGGAAACAATAGAAACACTGAGAGGCTTGATTTACTTGGGCTCCAAAATCACTGCAGATGTTGACTGCAGCTATGAAATTAAAAGATGCTTGTTCCTTGAAAGAAAAACTATGACCAACCTAGACAGCATATTAAAAAGCAGAGACATTACTTTGCCAACAAAGGTCCTTCTAGTCAAAGCTATGGTTTTCCAGTATTCATGTATGGATGTGAGAGTTGGATTATAAAGAAGACTGAACACTGAATAATTGATGCTTTTGAACTGTGGTGTTTGTTGGAGAAGACTCTTGAGAGTCCCTTGGATTGCAAGGCGTTCCAACCAGTCCATCCTAATGGAGATCAGTCCTGAGTGTTCATTGGAGGGAGTGATGTTGAGGCTGAAACTCCAATACTTTGGCCACCTGATCCAAAGAACTGACTCATTGGAAAAGACCCTGATGCAGGGCAAGATTGAAAGCAGGGGGTGAAGGGGATGACAGAGGATGAGATGGTTGGATGGCATCACCAACTTGATGAACATGAATTTGAGCAAATTCTGGGAGATGGTAATGGACAGGGAGGCCTGGCATGCTGCAGTCCATGGGGTTGCAAAGAGTTGAACACTACTCAGCAACTGAACAGAAAGTTCTAGTTATTTGAAATTTTTGAAGTCAAATTTGTCTTTATATTTATTATTTTTATCTTATCAAAAACAGTTTAAGTGATCAGAATTGACTATTACATAGTGTGTCAATAATAAATTAACTTGTTTCAACATGATCTTGCTTTGTTTAAAAGGCAAACCATTTAACATCATAATAATACAAGTCTGTTCCCAAACCACTGATGCCAAATAGCTGAAATTGATAGGTTCTTTGAAAACTGACAACATCTACCTGAAATAAAACCAAAACCAAAATGGTGTCCTTTTCATCATAGGGGAATAGGATGCAAAAGTAAGAAATCAAGAGGAACCTGGAATAACAGTCAAGTTTGGTCTTGGAGTACAAAATGAAACAGGATAAAGGCTAGCAGAGTTTTGTCAAGAGAACACACAAGTAATAGCAAATACCCTTTTCCAACAACCCAAGAGACTCTATACATGGACATCACCAAATCATCAATACTGAAATCAGATTGATTATGTTCTTAGCAGCTGAAGATGGAGAAGCTCTATACAGTCAGTGAAAACAAGACCTAAACTGCCTGTGGCTCAGATTATGTTTTCTTTTTGCAAAATTCAGGCTTAAATTGAAAATAAAGTAGGGAAAACCACTAAGCCATTCAAATATGACCTAAATCAAATGCCTATAATCATAAGGTATTTGATTTAGGTAAAAAACCATGGCAATGAATAATAGATTCAAGAGATTCGATCTGGTAGAGAGAGTGCCTAAAGAACTATGGATGAAGGTCCGTAACACTGTAGAGAAGGCAGTGACCAAAATCATCCGAAAGAAAAAGAAATGCAAAATGGCAAATTGGTTGTCTGAGGAAGCTTTATAAATAGCTGAGTAAAGAAGATAAGTGAAAGGCAAGGGAGAAAAGGAAAGATATACCCAACTGAATGCAAAGTTCCAGAGAAGAGCAAAGAGAGAGAACAGTTCAGTTAAGTTGCTCAGTCGTGTCCAAATCTTTGTGACCCCACGATCTGCAGCACGCCAGGCCTCCCTGTCCATCACCAGCTTCTGGAGATTGCTCAAACTCCTGTCCATCAAGTTAGTGATGCCATCCAACCATTTCATCCTCTGTTGGCAGGAGGAGGAGAGAAAACAAGGCTTTCTTACATGAAAAATGCAGAGAAATAGAGGAAAACAATAGAATGGGAAAGACTAGCGCTCTCTTCAAGAAAATTAGAGATACCAATGGAACATTTCATGCAAACATGGGCAGGATAAAGGACAGAAACCGTAAAGACCTAACAGAAGCAGAAGAGATTAAGCAGATGGAGAGGAGATAAGGACAGAGGTTCAGAAGTGAGGGAACATGTGTACCTGTGGTTATTTCTTGTTGACATATGGCAGAAATCCATCACAACATTGTAAAGTAATTATCCTCCAATTAAAAATAATATTTTTAAAAGCAGATGGGACAAGAACACACAGAAGAACTCTATAAAGATGGTCTTAATGACCCAGATAATCACAATAGTGTGGTCACCCACCTCAAGCCAGACATCTTGGAGTGTGAGGTCAAGTGTTCCTTAGGAAGCATTAGTACTAACAAAGCTAGTGGAGGTAATGGAATTCAGCTGAGGTATTTAAAATCCTAAAAGGTGATGCTATCAAAGTGCTGCATTCAATATATCAGCAAATTTGGAAAATGCAACAGTGGCTCAGGACTGGAAAAGGTCAGTTTTCATTTCAATCCCAATAAAAGGCAATGTTAAAGAATGTTCAAAGTACCACACAACTGCACTCATTTCACATGTTAGGAAGGTTGTGCTCAAGATACCTCAAGCTAGGCTTCCAAAGGGCATGAAGTTCTTCTACAATAGTACAAGAACTTCCAGATGTATAAGCTAGGCTTCAATGAGTCAGAGGAACCAGAGATCAAATAGTCAACATTTGTTGGACATGGACAATAAAAGAGAGTTCCTGAAAAACATCTGCTTCCTTGACTAGGCTAGGAAGCCTTTGACTGTGTGGCTCACAACAAACTGTGGGAAATTCTTAAAGAGATAGGAGTACCAGCCACCTTACCTGTCTCCTGAGAAACCTGTATATGGGTTAAGAAGCTATTAGTTAGAACCAGACATGGAATAATGGACTGCTTCAAAATTGGGAAAGGAGTACAGTAGGGCTGTATATTGTCACCCTGCTTATTAAACTTCTATTCAGAGTACAAAATGCTGGGCTGGATGAATCACAAGCTGGAATCAAGGTTGCGAGGAGAAATATCAAAATCACAAAGGTGCAGATGATACCAGTCTAATGGAAGAAAGTGAAGAGGATTGAAAAGCCTCTTGATGAGAGTGAAAGAGGACAGTTAAAAAGCTGGTTTGAAAGTCAGCATTCAAAAAGCTAAGATCATGGCATCAGGTCCATCACTTCATGGCAAATAGAAGGGGGAAAAATTGGAAGCAGTGACAGATTTTATTTTCATAAGCTCAAAATTCACTGCAGATGGCGACTCCAGTCTTGAAATTGAATGAAAGAATTTTTAAAAAGCTATGATAAACCTAGAGAGCATATTAAAAAGCAGAGACATTATTTTACCAACAGAAGTGGTGATGGTGAAGTCGCTCAGTCATGTCTGACTCTTTGCGACCCCGGGGACTATAGCCTACCAGGCTCCTCCGTCCATGGGATTCTCCAGGCAAGAATACTGGAGCAGGTTGCCATTTCCTTCTCCAGGGGATCTTCCCGACTCAGGGATCGAACCCAGGTCTCCCGCATTGGAGGCAGACGCTTTAACCTCTGAGCCACCAGGGAAGCCCTCCAGCAAAAGTACGTATAGTCAAAGCTATGGTTTTTCCACCAGTCATGTACAGATGTGAGAATTGTATCGTAAAGAAGGCTGCGTGCCAAAGAATCGATGCTTTCTAATTGTGGTGCTGAAGATGACTCCCATGGGTCCCTCTGACTGCAAGGAGATCAGACCAGTCAATGCTAAAGGAAATCAAAACACTGATTAATCATTGGAAGAACTGATGTTGAAACTGAGGCTCCAATACTTTGGTCACCTGATGCAAAGAACTGACTCATCAGAAAAGACCCTGATCCCAGGAACGATTGAAGGCAACAGAAGAGGTTGACAGGATGAGTTAGATAGATAGCATCACCAATTCAATGGACATGAATTTGAGCAAGTTCATGGAGATAATGAAGGACAGAAGAGCCTGGTGTGCTGCATTCCATGGGGTCACAAAGAGTTGGACACAACTTAGTGACTGAACCACAACAGCAGCTTTATTTTAGCATGAATCAATTACCAATAGTGCTTCAGTTGCCACTTTTTTTGCAAGATGATTTTGTAGTAATTTACTATTTCCAGATATTTTCTGAACATACTTAAACTCCACAAGCTTCTGTACTTCCTCAAAAAAGGCAATACTAAAATTCTTTGGATAAAAGAAAGCCTCATATATCTAAATTTCTATGTCTGTAGAATTTATAAACCAAATATGAATAACTGGATTTGAAAAAAAAAGACATTTATTTGAAGGATATGAAAGGACATGTAATATAAATAACAGCTGAAAAATAAGACTTGGGAAGGAAAAGATATTTCTCTCATAGGGACCACTTAAGATTTCATTAAGACTCTGTCCTTGGAATAAAAGCATCTGTATTATTTCCTTTCTGAACTCTATTCTTACTGGAAAGTAATAGAAGAAAAATTCCAATTTGGTTTGATGGCACAAATCTATCATTTCAGTTAAGAACAAAAGAAAATATCCTGATCTAAAGACCAACCATGTAGTAGATACAGAATTCTATAAAAGTACACTGAAATGATTTGAATTAAACCAAGAGAATGAATGCTGGGTGGGTAAAATGCAAAAAAAAAAAAAAAAAAAAGCAAAAACAGTTAATGAAGTTACCTCAAAAGACAAAGGAAATAAAATTTGTGAACGTCTAGTCAGTTAAGACGTCCTTATGTTGTTGTTGTTTAGTCACTAAGCCGTGTCTGATTCTTTTGCCACCCTGTGGACTATAGCCCACCTGGCTCCTCTGTCCATGGCATTTCCCAGGCAAGAAGACTGGAATGAATTCCCATTTTCTTTTCCAGGGGATCTTCCTGACCCAAAGATTGAACCCATGTCTGCATTGACAGGCAGTTTCCTTATTACTGAGCCACCTGGGAAAACCAAGATATCCTTATTCTACTGGATAAAACACTTATTTTAGTAATAGTATTTAACAATAGGAAGTTTAAATGAACTGTTATTTCACCTTGAATGAAATACTTAAACTTTTCATTTGTCAGTATTTCCTTGGGGTTTTTGGTACATTACAATAGTCCAGTGGGAGTGTATGTGGATAAAGAAGGCAAGATTTTGGTAAAATTCTCGGTAAAATATTTGGTAAAATATTTTCTTTCCTAACAAAGGGATAATAATAATATTGAAAACACTTATATGACTTCTGAAGAGAATTCTCAGTAAAGCCTTTTCCTTGTTTACTGATACTTGCTTTTAGGATTGTTGATATATGTTATCATACTGAGAGTTAGTTTACTAACTAAAAGGACAACTTAATTTACTCTCGTAAAGAATTCTAAATGCATAAGCCAGTACATTTGATACCCAGGTTGAAAAATAATGCAAAAATGGTATCTTCAAATTCAAATTCCCTTTCTTCCCTACTTGAATAAATGAGGCCATCAAAACATCTGGTTATTTTAAGCCAAAATATGAGGAGTCATATCTGACTCCTTCCTTTCCTTTATACCTAATTCTCATCTATAGGAAGTCACATTGTTCCTGCCTGAAAATAAAGGCTGAATCCAAACTGTTCTCTCCAGTTTTATATTAATATCACCCCACTTTAGCCACCATAGGCTGCAATAGACTCTTCTTGCTGTATTCCATTTTCTTACCTCTTTCCCACAGAGCAGTCAGTATGATCATTTTAGTGCCTAAATTAGATCAGATCACTTTCTTTTCAAAACTTTTGGTGGCTTTTGTCACAATCAAAATAAAATCCAAGCATCTCCACAACCACGGAACATCTGGTTCTTGCTTGTCAGTCTCCCATTCACTCATAAGCCCCACCCTCAGTGGACTTCTTTCTAATCCTCTGCTTCACAAAACTCTTCATTCCATGAAATCATCATATTTGCCTTTTATTTTCCTGAAATTGTGTATCATAGATGCTAGTTTTGCACAGAGGCCTTCCTTGATTAACTCTATCTAAAAATCACCTCTATTATTCTTTATTCTCACTTCCCATTTTATTTATCTGATAAATTGTATTATGTAATTTTGCATCACATGTCTTTTTCCTTCATTAAAATAGATGCTCCATGAAAGGCCAAAACTTTATCTTTCTTACAAATGATACATCCCATCTTTGAACACAGACATAATTAACAAGCACTCATTAAATATTTCCTGGGAAGGAATTTGAAGAGAAATACAAATGGGCATTTGAAATACCAATTGCAAGAGAGATAACTACTAGTTATTTATGTCTTGAATTGGATATGAAAAGAGTGTTTGGTAGAAAAAGACTGAGAAACTCAGATTATTTATACTATTTTTCATTATGGAAAATAACCAAGTAGCCACTAACTGCATAATATATGGAATACTTTGATTTATTATACTTGATTAACCCATTTTCTAAATGTCCCCTGTGTTCCAGGAATCCAGCCAGGACCCTGAATAGCAAAGGGGAAAAGGGAAGAAGTAGCATGAGTCACAGGTCCTCCTAGACATCGAACAGGTAAAGTTCTGAACTGACGACATTTCAGCAGAGCTACGCAGCAAAGGATGCTATCTTTCACAAAATCCACCAAAGTCATCTTTTCAATTGTTGTATGTTTTCTAGTTTCTGTTGCTTGCACCCACTTCAGTGGTCACAGATTCCTTGTTTGTGTCAAGCCTCTGCTGAATGACTTATCATGAGTTTGTATCCATTACTTGCCACTCTGACTCTACAAGATACTCATTTCTCATGAAGGCTCAGCGTTTATCTGAACTGCAGTTATTCAAAGCCTGAACGTGAATTTTCTGTCATTTCTCTTCTCTTGATCCCCCTTATAAAATAATCAGATTTACAGGATGATTCAGAAAGGTAAAGCAGTCCTGACTTGGGGTTTTTGATGAGGTGTTCAACAAGAGCAGCTCTTTCTTTCTCTCTCTTTTTAAAATGCCTGTCCTCATAATGCTCTTGGCCCAGCTAAAATGTTTTGTGGTAACCCAAGATTTTTCTTAACAGTCTCCATATAAGCTAGTGATGTATAATCTGAATTACGAGGTACTCTGTGAGCCCTTGGAAGTGACATGAAAAATCTAGTGCACTGAAGTTCTATATCTTACGACTTTAAACTCCTATATCTTAGGTCTCTTTTAGCTTTGTATTACTCACAGTGCACTAACTCAGAAGCGTGGAGTCTGTGTCTATTGCTTGAATGGTTTTTTGTCATCTTGCTGTGTACTCATCTGAGTAAACTCTAAAGGCATTCATATGGGTGTAATCATGAGGTTATATGGTTGCTTTCAGCATACAATAATTGCTTCTCCAATGCTGACTATCATTGAACAGAAAACCCTCAGTCACCACAAATTTTCTATTGCAAAGTATCAAACTTATCTCACTACATATGCTAAGTATAATCATGTTAAAATTGTATGACCTATAAGTTCAAATTATAAATTAAATAATATAAAATTTTAGATTCTAATTTTATTTGAATATTTTAAAAAGGCCTTCCCAAATATATCTTTCATAGAGCCACTAACATTCTCATTGTCTGATGATTTATGAAACATGTTAGCTTAAGAAAATGGGTCTTATAAGCTGAAAACAGTAAAGCCTTTTTACCAAATCAAGTGATAGAAAAGTATCACTTGATTTTTAGTGACTAGTAATACGCATAATAGAAAAAAAAAGTGAGACTGAAGGGGTGGGTGCTTTTCTTAGAATAACCGTAGGGCTTCAGTCTTGCTGTAGATTCTCCACTTCCTCATACATCTAGTTAGGACGAGTTATCCTATATGCTCCAGGGATTAATCAAGAATGCAAACAATCCTGGTGAGAGGTGCTGGGGCTTTAAATGAGTGTACCATGGATATATGAGACTTTACATTCTTAAAATTAGCAAAATAATATTTGGTAAACATCAATAGTAACTGACTAAATATCGTGACCGACACACCGGAAGGGTAAAGAGAGAGTTTTACATAGATGTTTTGTAAAAGATTTGTCCTGAAACAACCTCAGAGGCCAAATCTCAAGAGTCACCAATGTAACAGAACAATAACTGTATTTCCTGAACTTCACTATCCAACTGAATAGTCCGTTTAGCTTAATAAGTCTAAACCTGCCAAGTTAAGTCAATTTTGTAGTTTCTTTGGATTGATTTCCACACTTCCATTAAGGTTTTTTTTGTTTCTCCATTTAAAAACTTGAGTATATCTTTAATATAAAGTACGTTTTTCAGCTGCTTGCATTTCGTGTACACTGAAATCATACAATAACCCAACAGATAATGCCAAAAGACCATTGGGGGTAGCACAATTGGCAGAGAAGAGAGGTTTTTTTCAAAAATCAAACTGAGAACAGTGTGCAAAAGCCAAAGATCTTGAAGTGGAACAGCTTTTTCAAGCATCATTTATTTGCCTAATCAATCTGAAGTAAAATTTCAAGATGGGGGGTTTATTTTCCACAATAGTGAGAATCTAAAAGTTGCTTTAACCCATGTCTGAGATTCACTTTAGCCTTCCCTTCTTTGGAAGGCTAAGCTCTGGAAACTCACAAGAGCACTTCAGGCATCAGAGGGGTATGGGAGAACGCCTCTTGTACTGTGTCTGAATCATGAAGTGATACTGTCTTCTTTGACCCCAGACTTCAGATTTAACAATGTAGCATAGACACTTGTAACAGAAGAAAAATAGTTTGTATCAGAAAACAGTATGGTTAAACACAGGTGTCTAAAAGGAGACAGCCCTTCACTATGATTTCAAATAAGGCAAGAATTCAACCTAAGGTAAAATTTTGACACTTGAACTCTTTTCACCATCTCTATATTTCCTATTAAGGCAAAAGCAGCTCACTTCTCTTTTTCTTTGTTTTTTTTTTTTTTTTTTTTTTTTGAGTGAACTTGTTATGATCTATCTATTGCTCCCTTAACCTAATCTTTATTGACAACAAAATTTTTATTGCTATTAATGTTAGAAAAATCCTAACTTTTTTCAGTTCAGTTCAGTTCAGTCGCTCAGTCATGTCCAACTCTTTGTGACCCCATGAGTTGCAGCACGCCAGGCCTCCCTGTCCATCACCAACTCCCGGAGTTCACTCAAACTCAAGTCCATCGAGTCGGTGATGCCATCCAGCCATCTCATTCTCTGTATTCCCCTTCTCATCCTGCCCCCAATCCCTCCCAGCATCAAAGTCTTTTCCAGTGAGTCAACTCTTCACGTGAGGTGGCCAGAGTACTGGAGTTTCAGCTTTAGCATCATTCCTTCCAAAGAACACCCAGGCCTGATCTCCTTTAGAATGGACTGATTGGATCTCCTTACAGTCCAAAGGACTCTCAAGAGTCTTCTCCAACACCACAGTTCAAAAACATCAGTTCTTCGGCACTCAGCTTTCTTCACAGTCCAACTCTCATATCCATACATGACCACAGGAAAAACCATAGCCTTGACTAGACAGACCTTTATTGGCAAAGTAATGTCTCTGCTTTTGAATATGCTATCTAGGTTGGTCATAACTTTTCTTCCAAGGAGTAAGCGCCTTTTAATTTCATGGCTGCAATCACCATCTGCAGTGATTTTGGAGCCCCAAAAATAAATTCTGACACTGTTTCCACTGTTTCCCCATCGATTTCCCATGAATTGATGGGACCAGATGCCATGATCTTCGTTTTCTGAATGTTGAGCTTTAAGCCAACTTTTTCACTCTTCTCTTTCACTTTCATCAAGAGGCTTTTTAGTTCCTCTTCACTGTCTGCCATAAGGGTGGTGTCATCTGCTGATTTTATTAAAGATGGTTAAATATGAAACTGATATGGGATAAGTGGTATATTCTAATTTTATACTTACCTTGCATGTATCTATGTTGTCTGTTGTTTAGTCAGTAAGTCATGTTCAACTCTTTTGCAATCCCATGAATTGTAGCCCTCTAGGGCTCCTCTGTCCATGAGATTTCCCAGGCAAGAATACTGAACTGGATTGCCATTTCCCTCTCCAGAGGATCTTTCTGACTCTGGGATTGAACTCACATCCCCTGCACTGGCAGGTGGATTCTTTACCACTGAGCCAACAATCAAACCTGATAAAGTATAACAATTTTGAAATATAATTTATTTGCATATGAAAAAGAGAAGCTGTAATTCATGTTGTTTTAAAGATGAAAACAAGCCAAAAAATCAAGAGGATAGATAAAGGATTGGGTAAAACTGACAGAGCACAAGGTAAAGAACATGGAAGGAATTACAAGGTGAAAGATGGCTGATTATGTATTTATAGAAAGACACATTTAATACGTACTCACAGCTTTCTTGGAGATTATAAGAAAGGTAGTCTGAATTATTTATGCTTCATGTTTTTATATACAATGTTTAGTAAAGTTGGACTGCAAGGAGATCCAACCAGTCCATTCTAAAGGAGATCAGCGCTGGGTCTTCTTTGGAAGGAGTGATGCTAAAGCTGAAACTCCAGTACTTTGGCCACCTCATGCGAAGAGTTGACTCATTGGAAAAGATTCTGATGCTGGGAGGGATTGGGGGTAGGAGGAGAAGGGGATGGCAGAGGATGAGATGGCTGGATGGCATCACCGACTCAGTGGACATGGGTTTGAGTGAACTCCAGGAGTTGGTGATGGACAGGGAGACCTGGCATGCTGCGATTTGTGGGGTCGCAAAGAGTCGGCCAAGACTGAGCGACTGAACTGAACTGATACTGCTTGTTACATTGTAACACATTTTTGTATTAAATATTAATACAGAAGTGTCTGTTAATCATTTATTATATTCATAATAGATTATCTATTTCTTCCTAAATTATTTAGAGTACAATATTTTTTTCAAAGGTTTTGTTTTGAAGGACTTTTAGTCTTGTGAAAGCAGGAAACATAATACATGTCAGTGTCTAAAAGGAGTAATTATGTTTTTCATTGGTGGCTCAGCTGCTAAAGAATCCACCTGCAATGCGGGAGACCTGGGTTCGATCACTGGGTCGGGAAGATCCCCTGAAGAAGGGAAAGGCTCCCCACTCCAGTATTCTGGCCTGGAGAATCCCATAGGGTGTATAGTCTATAGTATCGCAAAGAGTCGGACACGACTGAGGGACTTTCACTTCACCAATAGTGCAGTATCCTCTCACTGCTCGTGGGAAAGGAGCAGTGCAAGTTACAAAGGACAGCTACATAGCCTATGAACCATAATTTTCTCTTACTAAAAAGGGTGAAAATAAAATTCACTCACAAAATTTTGACAGTGAATTATACGGCAACATGTTACTCTTGTTAGGTCCATTAATTTCTGTCCACTTATTATTATAATTTAAAAACTGTTTCCCTGAAAGTATTTAAGAGAACATTAAATCAATAAATGTCAACACCTCATATAAAATGCAGATGATTTATTTCCTTACTTCATCTAGACAGATAATTGCTTAGAATCAAATGGGGATAAACTGGAATTAAAGGTAACTAGATCAGTCAATTATAATCATGTGTATAGTCCAAAAGGTAATATAAAGAACCAAAGGCATTTCTTTATTGTTGAAACCTGGTACAAAACTGGTTTATAGTTTTTATTTATTCTTATTCTTCATGCAGTTTCAGAGAAATACTTCATACCTTCTTATGTATAAAACAAGAAAGCTCCTCGAAGCAAAAGCTGGAGAAAAAAATAATTAAAAACTGACTCTATATTTCTTTAATAATACATCTTTAAGGATCAAGAAAATAAGTAAATCAGTTAATAAGCTATTTTATATAGAAAAGGAAAGAATAATATAGATAGATTCTTAAGCATGTGTCTCTGTGCCCTGTCCAGAAAAAAATTATAACACCTTGAACAACTAGCTCTAACCTATTTTTTTTTTTTCAAAAAACGATTTTACGAATAAGGACATTAAGGCCATTAAGGCCATTCTTTACAGTCAAAGATGGAGAAACTCTATGCAGTCAGCAGAAACAAGACCAGGAACTGACTATGGCTCAGATCATGAACTCATTGCAAAAATTCAGGCTACATTGAAGTAGGAAAAGACACTAAAGCATTCAGTTCAGTTCACTTCAGTCACTCAAGTCGTGTCTGACTCTGCAACCCCATGGACTGCAGCACGCCAGGCTTCCCTGTCCATCACCAACTCCTGGAGCATTCAGGTAAGACCTAAATTAAATCCCTTATGAAAATACAGTGTAGGTGACAAACAGATTCAAGGGATTAGATCTGATACAGAGCCTGAAGAACTATGGACAGAAGCTCATGACATTGTACAGGAGATGGTGATCAAAACCCTCCCCGAAAAAAAGAAAGGCAAAATGATTGTCTCAGGAGGCATAACAAAATTGCCGAGAAAAAAAGAAGTGAAAGACGAAGGACAAATGGAAGGATATACTCATCTGTATGCAGAGTTCCAAAGAATAGCAAGGAAAGATAAGAAAGCCTTCCTCAGTGATCAATGCAAAGAAATTGAGGAAAATAATAGAATGGGAAAGACTAGAGATCTCTTCAAGAAAATTAGAGATACCAAGGGGAAATTTCATGCTAAGATGGGCACAACAAAGGACAGAAATGATAGGGACCTAACAGAAGCAGAGGATATTAAGAAGAGGTGAGAAGAATACACAGAAGAACTATAAAAAAAGATCTTCACGACCTAGATAACCACAATGGTGTGATCACTCATATACAGCCAGACATCTTGGAGTGTGAAGTCAAATGGGCCTTCGAAAGCATCACTACAAACAAAGCTAGTAGAGGTAATGGAATTGCAGCTGAGCTATTTCAAATCCTAAAAGTGTTAAAGTGCTGCATTCAATATGCCAGCAAATTTGGAAAACTCAGCAGTGGCCACATGATGGGAAAAGATAAAGTTTCATTTCAATTCCAAAGAAAGGCAATTCCAGAGAAGGTTCAAACTACCACACAATTGCACTCATTTCACATGCTAGCAGAGTAATGCTCAAAATTCTCCAAGATAGCTTCAACAGTACTTGAACCAAGAAATTCGAGATGTTCAAGCTGGTTTTAGAAAAGGCAGAGGAACAAGAGATCCAATTGCCAACATATGCTGGATCATAGAAAAAGCAAGAGAGTTCCAGAAAAACTTCTTTTGCTTCAGTGACTATGCTAAGGTTGTTTATTGTGTGGATCACAAAAACTGTGGAAAATTCTTCAAGAGATGGGAATACCAGACCACCTGGCCTGCCTCTTGAGAAACCTGCATGCAGGTCAGGAAGCAACAGTTAGAACTGGACATGGAACAACAGACTGGTTCCAAATAGGGAAAGGAGTTTGTCAAGGCTGTATATTGTCACCCTACTTATTTAACTTATATGCAGAGTACATCATGAGAAACGCTGGGCTGGAAGAAGCACAAGCTGGAATCAAGATTTCAGGGAGAAATATCAATAACCTCAGAGATGCAGAGGTTTCACCTAATGGCAGAAAGCAAAGAAGAACTAAAGAGCCTCTTGATGAAAGTGAAACACGAGAGTGGAAAAAGTTGATTTAAAGCTCAACATTCATAAAACGAAGATCATGGCATCAGGTCCCATTATTTCATGGCAAATAGATGGTGAAACAATGGAAACAGTAACAGATTTTATTCTCTCGTGCTCTAAAATCACTGCAGATGGTGACTCCAGCCAAAAAATTAAAAGATGCTTGCTCCTTGGAAAAAAAGTCATGACCAACCTAGACAGCATATTCAAAAGCAGAGACATTACTTTACCAACAAAGGTCTGCCTGGTCAAAGTTATGTTTTTTTCCAGTGGTCATGTATGGATGTGAGAGTTGGACCATAAGGAAGACTGAACAATGAAGAATTGATGCTTTTGAACTGTGGTGTTGGCAAAGACTCTTGAGAGTCCCTTAGACAGCAAGGAGATCAAACCAGTCCATCCTAAAGTAAATCAATCCTGAATAATCATTAGACAGTCTGGTGCTGAAGCTGAAGCTCCAATACATTGGGTCACCTGATGGGAAGAGCCGACTCATTAAAAGGATCCTGATGCTGGGAAAGATTAAAGTCTGGAGAAGGGAACTACAAAAGGTAAGATGGTTGGATGGCATCAGTGACTCAATGGACATGAGATTGAGCAAACTCCAGGAGATAGTGAAGGACAGGGAGGACTGGCATGCTGCCGTCCACGGGGTCACAAAGAGTCAGACACGACTGAGCGACTGAACAACAACGAGCCCCAGAATGTTAAAATTTCTCATCAAAAGTTAGGCACAAATCTCTTACTTCTAGGTACTTTGCTGTGTATTAGTTGTGCTAAATATGTAAAGAATCTCACTTAATTATATGCATATGCCAAACTTCATTCATAATAAACATAAAGTGAAACCAATGAGGGGAACTCCTAGTAACACAACCCTTACTTATTTATATATATGGATACACCTTTTGTCACAGATGTTAAATATGATTTGATATTTAAATATAGTACAGTATTATACACAATATGATAAATATAGTAGGAAAGGTTCCTTTCCTTACAAATCATAATTTGATCTGCTTTATAATCTAGGAGAAAAATAGATTCAAAGAAATAGAAGTTAGCTTTCATTTACTATTTTAGCTTTGGACCAGATACATATCCCAAGCATTTACCTTCAAGTATTTATGCTCACAAATTAATACAGCAAGGGCAGTGCTGCGTCCTTTTATAGATCTTTTAAATGAGAAAATAATGATCTTGCTGTTGATGATTTAACCTTCATTTATTCAGCAAGATTCTTCTACTTTATAGATAACTCTTTGAGAATGCATAAAGCTTAACAAAGCAGAGATTTTGCTTTTTTGGTTTTAATTTGCTTTTTTTTTTTTTTGATTCCCTGTAATTGTCATTTTAAAAAGAGCTTAAGCAAAAAATTAAATATCTTGAAGACAAAATTAGAAGTCTATAAACCTTCCTGGCTTGGAGTCCTCTAACTCAACTTTGAACTGTATAGGTCCTGAAACTAGGATGGCTTGACAATTCTTGATAATTTGATGATTCTCCCTCTCCTTTTTTTCTTTTTTAATGATGTCTTTGTCTTTCAAACGTTCAGGCTAAGATTCCTGTCAGTTTACTGCACGATCAAGCCTGTTTTCTGGCTATTCCCATTAAGCATTGTGCATAATCCAGACTGTGTTTGCTGAATCCCCGAGCATGGAAGGGCGGAGCAGTGCGTCTGTGGATCTGTGCTCTTGTTCCCGTATGTGAGATACCTTGTCAACGATGTGATGATCAGAGAGCTTCACAGAGAGCTCAGTAGCAGGACCGTGCACACCTTTTCCTCAGTTGAGGTAGTTATAGAGTCTGCTGAGACAAGCTCTTTGTCCCCTCAGGCAATAATCTTTAATCCTTCAGGGCTCCAAAGAATGGATCTCATTTCTTGAACTCCAATGATATCAATATTTGAAGCTTTATTCCTCTGCTAAGAAAGAAAGGAAAGAAAAAGAGAAGAAAGGAAGGGGAGAAGGAATGAAAGAAGGAAGGAGGAAGGAGAGAGGAGATACATTTTTATATCAATTTTCCTTTGAGGAAAAACATTGAATCTTATTTCTTTCTTTAAGTAAACATTTCATTTTAAATATCTCCCAGGTGTAAAGAATTATATCTCTTTTATTTGTTATAAGCATATGTTCTAATACTGGCATTGGAAACATCCTGAAAATTTTTAGAGCAGGAATTCCTGAGCCGTTTCAATGAAAATTTCATCCTTTAGTGTTGTAGTTTTTTGTTCTTTTAATGTAGAAGTTCTTTAAATAAATAGCCTAGATGCAAAATAATGATATGTAACTCCGATATAGAATCACATGTGAGCTCAGTGTGTTGGTTGTGTCCGACTCTTTGAGATTCCATGGGCTGTAGCCAACCAGACTTCTGTCCATGGAATTTTTCAGGCAAAAATGCTGCAGCAGATTGCCATTTCCTGCTCCAGGGATACAATCACATATAAAGTAGCAATTATTTGCTGTTCATATAAATAGGAAATGTAGCTACATAAAAATATTTCCATTTAAGTAAAGTTTAATAGGGCAAGAAAAATAAAGAAAATGGATTGTTACTCAAAATAGCATTTAATGCAAAATGCTGATTATTTTTCTCCTAAATTTTTCTAAATTTATTGCAATAAAATTGACATATAGCACTATGGAGAAGTCGCTCAGTCGTGTCCGACTATTTGCGACCCCGTGGACTGTAGCCTACCAGGCTCCTCCGTCCATGGGATTCTCCAGGCAAGAATACTGGAGTGGGTTGCCATTTCCTTCTCCAGGGGATCTTCCTGACCCAGGGATCGAACCCAGGTCTCCCGCATTGGAGGCAGACGCTTTAACCTCTGAGCCACCAGGTATACAAGTTAGTAAAGAGGCCATCTGCAATGCAGGAGACGAGAGTTTGGTCCCTGAATTGAGAAGATCCCCCGGAGACGGAAATGGCAACCCACTCCAACGTCCTTGCCTGGGAAATCCCATAGACAGAGGAACATGGTGGGCTGCAATGCAGGGGTCACAAAAGAGTTGGACATGACTATCAACTAAACAACTATATAAGTTTAAGGTACACAGCATAATGATCTTACTTTAAGTGTATTGTAAAATGGCTATAAGTGGTTAACCTCCATAATCTCATATAGATACAAAAAAAGAGGAAAAAATGTTTGTTTGTTAGTTTGTTTTTATGATGACCACTCTTATGATTTACTCTCTTAATAGCTTTCAAATGTGTCATTCAGCAGTGCTAACTGTGCGTGTGCATTGCATCCCTAGTGCCTGCGTGTGCACAGGGGCTCAGGCTTGTCTGACTCTGCCACCCTTTAGATTCTATCCCACCAGGCTCCTTTGTCCATGGGATTTTTCAGGCAAGAATACTAGAGGGGTTGCCATTTGCTCCTCCGTGGGCTCCTTCCCAGCCCAAGGGTTGGACTGCATCTCCTGCATTGCTAGTGGACTCTTTACCTGGTGACCCCCTCCTATTTACCTGTCTTATAACTGAAGTTTGTACTTTTTCAACCATTTCAACCACCTTCAGCCATTCCCTCCTCCCGCCACCTACCGCCTCTAATAGGTACAAACCCTTATCTTTTTTGAGTTTGGTGGGGCTTCTTGTTTTGTTTTTGGATACCACGTGTAAGAGCAATCATTCAGAATTTGTGTTTCTGTCTAATTTATTTTGCTTAGCATAATGCTCTCAAGTTCCATTCATGTTGTCACAAATGGCAGATTCCCTTCTTTTTAATTCCTGAAAAATACCCCGTTGTTGTATGTGTGTCACAACTTCTCTATCCTTACGTCTTTATTTGGACACATATTGTTTTTACACCTGGCTATTGTAAATAGTGCTGCAGTGAGCACAGGGGCGCAGATACCCCTCGACTTAAGGCTTTTGTCTTAGTTGGATGTATCTTATGGATTGAAGTTGATGGCTTGTATAAGCAGTTCTATTTTTAAGTTTTTGAGAAGCCTCCATACTGTTTTCCCTAGCAGCTATACCAATTTGCAGTCACAGTAACGGTGCACTTGGTATCCCTTTCTTTTTTAATGGTAACCATTTTAGTAGGTATGAGATAATATCTTGTGCTTTCACTCCATTTCTCTGATGATTAGTGATATTTAACATCTTTTCAAGTACCTGTGGCCTTTCGTATATCTTCTTTTGAAAAATGTCCATTCAAATCCTCTGCTCAGTTTTTAATTGGATTATTTGGAAATTTTTTGCTATTGAGTTATATGAATTCTTTATATATTTTGGGTATTAGCCTGTGGTCAGATACATAGTTTGCAAATCCCATTTCCCATTCCATAGGCTGCCTTTTCGTTTTGTTAATTGTTTCTTCTGCTGTGCAGAAGCGTTTCAGTTATGGTCCTACAAGTGTATTTTTGCTCTTGTTATTTGTCCTTTACATGTCACATCCAAATCATCATTGCCAAGAGCCCTGTCTAGCCTTTTTTTTTAAAAACTATTTTCTTCTAGGAGTTTTATAGTGTCTACTCTTATATTTAAGTCTTTAATACATTTTTATTTAATTCTGAGTAGTGTAAAATAGGTGTCTCATTTCTTTTATGTATGAATATCTAATTTTCTCAAAAATGCCAATGTCATTACCAGTTAACTTTGTTGGCTGTTACAAAATGAGCATTTTTAAACTAGAAGTTTGTACACAAAAGGGCATTACCTCAACATTTGCATACAAATGGTTTGGTATGGTTTGTTAATAACTTACATGTTGATGGTAGAAGCAAAAACTTCATATTTTGTAAGATTTTGAAAAAAAAAAAGAAGGGAGCAGATCCAGTAAATTCCCAGATCTAACATCTCAGAAAGAGCAGCCCCTCTTTTATATGAATCTGTTCTGCATCCAGAGAATTCACAACTGTCTGTGCACTGCTGTTTAACAAACCAAGTGGCACGTCTGTGACCTCGTCACTAGTGGGAAGGGGAAGGAGAGGAGCAATCAGTTCAGTTCAGTCGCTCAGTCATGTCCGACTCTTTGCGACCCCATGAACCACAGCACGCCAGGCCTCCCTGTCCATCACCAACTCCCAGAGTCCATTGAGTCGGTGATGCCATCCAGCCATCTCATGCTCTGTTGTCGCCTTCTCCTCCTGCCTTCGACCTTTCCCAATATCAGGGTCTTTTCAAATGAGTCAGCAGTTAGAGGAATCAAATTGGTCTCATTGTCAAAGAATCTGGTGCCTCCATTTAAATAAACATTCAATTTGTTCCACTGGTGGTACAACATACATCTCTTTTGGTTTGCTTTGAGAAATTTGGGAGGCTGCTGTGTAAAATACAGCTCTCTAAATGAAATAGAGAACATAATTAATATAATCTTGCTTTGCTATATCATGGGTATTGAATTCAGAAATTCTCCCTTTTTTGGCTCACTAATTAATTTGTTAATTTATTCATTATCTATTGAGCAGCTGAGCATCAGAAGTTGATAAGAAATAAACAAACTGTACCCTGGAGATTCATATAATGCACATTGTTTTGTCACTGCAGATTTTCTGTCTATTATGAAAATAGGGATGTTATCATCAATTAAGAAAATTTAAGATAGATGAGAAATAATAAAGAAATCATTATAATCATAATAGTTAATGTATTATACTGACTATATTCATAAGCAAATATAAGATAGAAATAGTACATGTATTACCACATTTGGTGAGATATATTTCCTTTATTTAATAAATAATGAATGTGAAAACCTTAGCAAAGTATCTGATCCAGTGCAAGTATTAAAGGTATGGTTGCAATTGTAATTCTTAATATCAAGGACTATTAATATTATTGTTCCTATATTATAGCAAAAAAATGTTCCTATAGTGAAAATTTTAGGTCCCAAGTAGTTCAAATGATAAAGAATCTGCCTGCAATGTGGGAGACCTGGGTTTGAAACCTGGGTCAAGAAAATCCCCTGGAGAAGGGCATGCTAACCAGCTCTAATATTCTAGGATTTCCCAGGCAGTGCTGGTGGTAAAGAACCCACCTGCCAATGCAGAAGACATGAGAGATGTGGGTTCGCTCCCTGGGTTGGGAAGATTTCCTATGGTAGGAAATGGCAACCCACTCCAGTATCCTGGCCTAGAGAATCCCATGCACAGAGGAGCCTGGAGGGCCACAGTCCATAGGGTCAGAAACATTTGGACATGAATGAAGTGACTTAGCATACATGCAAACAGATGATAGAGGCAGAATTAGAATATAGCTCTATCTGAACAAATATAACAAGCTAATAGCCTTGCTTTTGGCTTTTACTATGAACATACTAATTTCCTAGGAACATGATATATGGCGTATATGATTCCCAACTTCTCTTGAGTTTTGAATTCTCTTTTGCTTCCTATTTCTGCCTAATTTATATTAAGAGCATCTTAAGGGCTTACTCCTTGGAAGGAAAGTCATGACCAACCTAGACAGCATATTAAAAAGCAGAGACATTACTTTGCCAACAAGGTCAGTCTAGTCAAGGCTATGTCTTTTCCAGTGGTCGTGTATGGATGTGAGACTTGGACTGTGAAGAAAGCTGAGCACTGAAGAATTGATGCTTTTGAACCGTGGTGTTGAAGAAGACTCTTGAGAGTCCCTTGGACTGCAAGGAGATCCAGCCAGTCCATCCTAAAGGAGATCAGTCCTTGGTGTTCATTGAAAGGACTGATGCTGAAACTGAAACTCCAATACTTTGGCCACCTCATGTGAAGAGTTGACTTATTGGAAAAGACTCTGATGCTGGGAGGGATTGGGGGCAGGAGGAGGAGTGGACTACAGAGGATGAGATGGCTGGATGGCATCACCAACTCGATGGACATGAGTTTGGGTAAACTCTGGGAGTTGGTGATGGACAGGGAGGCATGGTGTGCTGCGATTCACAGGGTCACAGAGTCGGACACGACTGAGCGACTGAACTGAACTGAAGGGCTTGGTCAACAAACAGATACCTGAGAGTTTGAAGAGGAAATAATGTACAAACCTGATGTCTAGGTGTGGGATGCAAGGAGACTGAGAATTAAATTTCATATGCTCTGTTTATGAACTGGGTTGTAGAGACTCATGTCAATTGTGTCCAGATCAGATGAACTTTAAAAGAAAAGGTGATATTTGGCTTTCTAAGGATTTGACTTGGTTGTCTTATTAATAGATTTCTCAGTGTGTAAAAATGGAGGGGTATCCTTGATAAAGAGCATGATTGCTTGACGTAGGCCTGTGGCTACATGAAGGAGGAATAATTCGAGCTGTGCTCTCCAATATGGTAGCCATTGTGCACATGTGTTTCTTCATGGATCACAGTCTTGTTGGGGCAAAGGAGCTTGCATAACTCAGTGCAGCTGCAAGTCATGCCATGCAGGGTCATCCAAGATGAAGAGTCATAGTGAAGAGTTCTGACAAAATGTGGTCTCCTGGAAAGGGAAATGGCGACCCACTCCAATATTAAAAGTATTTTTAAAGTGTTTTTTACAGTCCTTTCTGAGAATAAACTCCATTGAAAATGAGAAGGTTCCATTGTGTCTTGCCTTGTGCTGCTGCTGCTGCTGCTAAGTCGCTCCAGTCGTGTCCAACTCTGTGCAACCCCATAGACGGCAGCCCACCAGGCTCCCCCGCCCCTGGGATTCTCCAGGCAAGAACACTGGAGTGGGTTGCCATTTCCTTCTCCAATGCATGGAAGTGAAAAGTGAAAGTGAAGTTGCTCAGTCATGTCCAACTCTTAGCGACACCATGGACGGTAGCCTACCAGGCTCCTCCGTCCATGGGATTTTCCAGGCAAGAGTACTGGAGTGGGGTTCCATTGCCTTCTCCAGATGTGTGTGAAATAATATTTAATATCTTAGTTTAGAGACATTAAAATTTACTCATTTTTACTTTCATTAATATAGTTACTAGAAAACTGTAAATTATGTATGGATCATGAATAATATTTCTCTTGGACAGCACGGATCTAGAATTCCTTGAGGAGCTTAACCATGATGTAAGAAGACGATGGACAGGAAAATAGAAAATCCCAGGTGAAAGACTACACGTGCAGAGCCAGGCAACGCCACACAGCGGTGAGGAGCTGTTTCATTGGAATGTGAAAATGGTCGTTCAAGACCAGGGAAGTATCACTGGAATCACAGTCTCTCCTTGAGCAGCTCACGAGGCTCCCACAGTATAAATCACCCCCTTGCTCCTCACTCCATCACCATCACCACCCAGGGATAGCCCCAAGGCCCTACTGTCACTGGGAGAGTCCTCATGGTGTGGTGACCAAAATACGGGTTGACCAAAATTTTGTGTGAGATTTTCCTTAACATTTTATGGAAAAACTCAAACTTTTTGGCCAATCCAATACATATGGCAATAGGAAAGGTATTATACATATACATATACATATACATATACATATATATATATAATTTCCACCCTCTATATATCTTCCACAGAGGGTCTTTAGGAAGGTAAAAAAAGGTCCCAGAGGGCCTTTGGGCTTCCCAGGTGGCGGCAGTGGTGAAGCATCCACTCGACAGCACAGGAGGTGTTAAAGAGGCAGATTCAGTCCGTGAGTCAGGAAGATCCCTGGAAGAGGGCATGCAGCCCACTCCAGGATTCTTATCTGGAGAACCCCATGGACCGAAGAGCCTGGCGGGCTACGGTCCATGGAGTCGCAAAGAGCTGGATACAACTAAAGCGACTTAACACACACAGAGGGCCTTTAATTTGGTATTCTGTCATTGATTGTTCTCTTGTTTATTATGGATTTAAAAAAAAAAGGATTTGGTATAAAATTCTAGCTAGTAGAAATGCAAAACTGCCCCTCCCCACTAAAAGATGTTATCCTCATGCTACAGGAATCTCAAATGTCATGGTTAAATATATAACATATAAAAATGGTATTTTTGTCTCCTATAAAATAGAATTACTAGTATTATCATTGTCTAACCTATTTCTGGGCTTCCTTTGTGGCTCATCTGGTAAAGAATCCACCTGCAGTGCAGGAGACCTGAGTTCGATTGCCTGGAGAAGGGAAAGGCTACCCACTCCAGTATTCTGACCTGGAAAATTCCATTGGCTGTATAGTCCATGGGGTCACTAAGAGTCGGACATGACTGAGCAACTTTCACTTCACCTATTTCTCCTTTGAAAAAAGTATAACAAGAAAGAAAATATATAGTAATAGAAAGGAGAATATATATGGAAATGATAACATATCATAAATAAATAGCCATCCTTTCAAATGAATTATTGCACCTTGGGCACTTGTACTATAAAGGTGTTTATAAACACCACCAACAGAAAGAATTGGGAATGTAATATCACTAAGACCATTAGATGCCATCAAGATTGTTATCATTTACTGAAAATGCCAGTTAGAAATTTAAGGAGGAAAGGGGAGACAAAAAGAGTCCAATTAGGAAGACAGGATTAATTTCTTTAAGAAGTGTACTTGCTCAGCTGCTTGACATTACATTCTTTCCATAACAAAGCCGCATCTGTCACCACTTATCTTCTCTGAAAAATGGTTCCTATGAGCAAGACAGGTATCAGACTGCAAAATTTTATAAGTAAAAAATTGTTCTTTTGTTTTCTATCTTTTTCTTCATAAATTATTTCCTATATTCTGTTTTTCAATTCTTCTGTTTCCCATTTATTACAAAAAAGTTGTGGTTTCTGTATATTAAAGTGTCTTGGTGCCTCTCTCACACAAAGAACTGCCAAAGTAGAGAAATAGTTCATGATGTAGGGGATATTGTATTTCTAAAGCTGTTCAGCTTGCGTTCATATTTTTTCACATGGTTATTTATGGTTGCTTTACATGTGGCCTATGAGAAATGTTTCTATTTCTAGACAAAGCAACTTAGTTAGCCTAGTATTGATGTAGTTGATATACTCACTACACTATTTAGTTTGAATTACAAACAGCAGTGAAAATTATGTTTGGACCTATCCAGAAGTCAGAACTCTGTGACCAGATATAGTTCTTTGCTTACCCAATATTTTCCATGTGGACCATATGGGCAAACAAGAGGGATGAGAAGGCCTGTGATTTACAAGCAGTTGTGAGTTAGAAATTATATCTCTTATCTCTCTCTTCCTTTCAGGGATAAACCTTGTATTCAATGTCTAGTTTTAAAAAGTGTGAGGATGATATCTCAAAGATTTTCAGAAATGTTTTCAGGAATTGAGTTTCCTTCCTTAATGAATATCCGGGATTGAAACTGAGAAATATTGTTTTATGTTCCACAAATTATCCTGGTGGCTACTTGTTACTCAGTCGTCAAGTTGTGACCGACTCTGCGACCCCATGGACTGTAGCACACAAGGTTCCACTGTCCTCCACTATCTCTCAGAGTTTGCTCAAATTCATGTCTATCGAGTCAGTGATAGTATTTAACCATCTCATCCTCTGCCACCCCCTTCTCCTTTTGCCTCCACCAGATGAGGAGATAGCAACTCACTCCAGTATTTTTGCCAGGAGAAATCCATGAACAGTACCGGTGGATACTAATCACCTCCCAAATGCACCTGGTTCTGGACTGCCTTCATTATTTCTTGGTACATCTTGAAATGTGGTTCCTTTGTTTTAATGATGTTAAATAATGTTCTTTCCCCTCAGAGCACTCTCAATTAGTAATGGTATATTAACTAGGAAAATTATTTAGTTATTATCTATATTCCTCATATCATCATAGTGCTATAAAAAGAGAAAACGTATCTGTTTTCACTAATATTTATACCCTCATTTTCTAAAACAGTGCCTGGCCCAGAGGTGTTTGTTGTTTAGCTGCTGAACTGTGCCCGGCTCTTTTGCAACCCCATGGACTGTAGCTTGCTAGGCACCTCTGTCATGGGTTTTCCCAGGCAAGAATACTAGAGTGGGTTGCCATTTCCTTCTCCAGGGGATCGTCCCGACCCGGAGATCAAACCCGTATCTCCTGCATTGACAGGCAGATTCTTTACCACTAAGCCACATCTAATATTTGGAGAATTAAAGCACAAATGCTCAGTACTCCTTTCTACTAAGTTGACAAAACTTTGTCATTAATTCCCAAAAGCTCACTACAGGACAAGATAAAACAAACTTTCTCTCCAGAAAATAAGTAGATCACATAGAAAGTAGCTTAGCCCTGCTAAGTATTCAGCAGGACTCATTAGAATTAAAGACTCTGCTTATGTCTCCCCAGTGAAATACAGAGGTATACTGTTACCTTATAAATCCAATCCAAACAGGAACCCCAGAGAGATGATGCTTTGTATCGTCCTCATATTTTCTGCCACAGGATGTTTTACATTGATTCTCGTCGAGAAGAAACCTCATCACCACTCAGAGTAACAACACTCTGGGAATAAGGACAATGTAGGCTTAATTGCCAACAATAAATTTTCTAAACTCTTAGCTGATGTTGAATGAAAAAAATTATGAAGTCTCTCACCTGAAGTAAACTCAAGCCTCAAGATTTACCTGTCAGTTTTCAGGCGATATAAACTGTGAAGAAATATGTTCAATAAATGACACTGCAGTCAGAAAAATCCAAACTTTGTGATATTCCACTGAACAATTCTTTTTTTTTTTTCAATAAAAAAATTGCAAGTCGAAAAAGAGGTATTATGGGAAAATATAATTAAATAAATATGAATTATTCACAATAAACACTTAGAAGAAAACTGGGGAATATTGATCTCATTTGTATCCATATTAAGTCAAATTATGGTTTAATCTGTATATTTTGTGATAGTATTAAGGAAATAGTAATTTTTAAATCAGGTAATATATTGTGGCTACATTTTTAAAAATTCATATCTATCTAAATAGAATCTTTAAAATCTTTAATTCATTGACATCATTGACTTGAACCTAGAAAGTGAGCAAATGTGCTGCAGTGCTGTGCTCAGTCGCTAGATCCTGTCTGACTTTTCGCGACCCCGTGGACTGTAGCCTGCCAAGCTACTCTGTCCATGGGATTCTCCAGGCAAGAATACTGGAGTGGGCTGCCATTTCCTTCTCCAGGGGATCTTCCCGACCCAGGGACTGAACCCAAGTCTCCTGCATCTCCTGCATTGGCAGGCGATTCTTTACCACTAAGCCCCTGGAAAATCCGCAAATTAAACAAATATCATCAAAAACATTTTAAAAAAGAAAATATACATGTCCCATTCATTTAATACCACAGCAAGCAGAGCCAACTTTTCACACTTTTTCTTGACTCGTCTGAGGGTATCTGATCCATATATTTCATCTGCAACATTATGGTCTTTTACTTTCCTACCAGTAAATTTCAGGATAAAAAGTCACACCTTCATTTCACAATAGTAAAGAATTTCAGGCAAGGGGTAACTGATTGTGTCTGTATTTAGAACAGATTAAAAAAATTAAGAAAGCAGCAGAAAAAGAATTATTCATTAAGCTTCCACTGGGAATTTGTTGTGAATGATGCCCCAGTTTTAATGTTGGTAATCCGGTCAAATTTTTTGTGTCCCAAGAATATATTTTCATATAGAACTTCATGAGAATTATTTGAATTGATCAGATTCTAATTTTTTTAATTTGAAAATTGTTTTTAAAAACAAGCTTCAAAATATGTTAATTGAATATATTACTCATTTTTAATGATTAATTAAATGGAGAAGGAAATGACCACCTACTCCAGTATCTTGCCTGGAAAATTCCATGGACAGAGGAGCTTGGCAAGCTGTAGAGCTATACAGTCCACAGGGTCGCAAAGAGTCAGACGTGACTGAGCACCTAGCACAGTCATTTTTAAGGGTATTAAGAAAGTGACCTATAAAAAGAAGTACCAAAATTTCATCAGGACAGGTAACTTCTAGATTGATGTGTATTACAGTTTTTTAAGAGATTGAAGTCTAATTCACGGAGATGACAGTATTGAAAATTATAGCAGACCCAAGATTTTTTAACTGCTCGTTGCATTTTAAGATATTATTTTTTTAATAGAAACCCACTAGTGGAGCAATGGTATATACAAATGTTTCCTTCTAACTGCGTGATTTACGGGAATGAAAGTAAATTATCTTTGATAAGTTACATAATATGGAAAAAAAATAACTTTCTACCCAATCATAGTTTTGCTATGTAGTAGTTGGAAAAAAAATTATTTTTTAAGTGTCTTTCCATGACCCAAGCCATGAATTTCTGCCTTGGTATCAAAGCATAATATCTAAATCATATTTTTTTTTAGATTTTTCAGTGATGTCAGTACACTAAACCCTTGCATAATTTCTATGTACATAATTTATGACAATTATCTCACATTATAAAAAACTGAGTTTATTTGCATATGGACTTGTAATTTCCTAGTGATTTAAGAATTAATGGTATCATATAGACATTGTCTTGAAACATTTCTTGTTTGATAAAAGGACAGAGTTTATTAACCTTGGTTTAGTTGTCTGTCAAGCACTTTAAAATTTTATCCTTTTGGTTTACTAATTCTTTTCTTCATTTATAAATTTTGATAATATTTAAATAATTTGAACAACATTGGTATGGGGGCTTTTATTCTTAACTTACCAGTAACTTATAATAATTTCATATTTGATGAAATTTCACATATAATTATAATAATAATAAAATTGACTTATAAAACATTATTATAAATATTAATCAATATGCATAATCCAGGAAATCAAAAAGAAAAGCACACATTTATTCTTCTTGCCATTATAATACATTGTTACTATTCCCTTATCCTCTGTCCTTAAAGAAAATTCAAGGATTTTTACCCAGAAAGTTTACCTGTTTGAGTTTTCTTGGAAAAAAAATAAAATCAGTTACAACAAATAACAGCATATACCTAATCAGAAAAGCTCAAAATAGTGAAGGTATAACTTTCAATAGGTTCTTGATTTGAAAAGTATTAATTATATGTCTGGCAAAGTGATTGTCCCTAATGTACATTTCAAGACATCTGTGAAAACTCATAAAGGACATGCTAAGAATAATGTAACACACATATTCTTTATATCTCTTTAACTGGTAATTCCACTGGGCAGTCTAATAATTCTTTGTGAGATAATGATTTAAGCTGTGAACGAGATATCAAATCTTCATATAAGAAACAAAAGTAATAGATTTTTTCCCCTCAATCTCAAAATCCAATTGTATATAAATTGCCTATTAAAGACTAACATCTAAAACATTTTTTATAAAACATAAATGTCTATACCAATGCCTACGACAAAGGCTGCTATAAGATCAGTTTCTGTTTAGGGCCGTTATAGGTTAGAGATATCGTCTCTGTGACTCTGCTATACAAGTGAAATTCTGGTTTAGACTTGCTATGTTCTTGAAATTACAATAAGTGTTATGTATTATCATTTATTATAAACACTTTTTATGGAAGTAGAACAAGCATATAGAAAACTTTAACAAATTGAATATTACTAGCACACCAAAATTCCTCCTTGAGGTATCTCCCAGTTACTAATACTTCTTCCCAAATTAGTTATTCCCCTGATTTCTGATGCTCTATAAAGTATTTTTTTTCCATAAAAGTTTTGTCCAGTTTTGAACTTAATATAAATTTTGTAGGAGTTCTTTTTTCTATGTACTTTATAGAAAGTATGTTAGTGAATTTTGTGAGAATGCATCTTACTGCATTTAGCAGTAGATTTTCCATTTTCATTGCTCTAGAATATTTAATTCTATTAATACATCACAGATAATTCATTTATTCTACCGTTGATAAGAGACTGGGTAGTTTACAGTTCTTAAACATCATAAATGAAGCTGCTAGATCACCCTGATGGACATGAATTTGAGCATACTCTGGGAGAGAGTCGAGGAGGGAGGAACCTGGCATGCCATGGGATCACAAAGAGTCAGACACAACTTCAGTCAACAACAAAGGTCCCTCTTACAAGAAACTTCTGGGTCCCAGGGTATGCCTATAACTAAGTGCTTTTGCAAAATACTGTACCAGTTTAGACTCCGACCACTAGCTATTCTGTATATTTGCCCGTGGTAGGTGGTGTTAGTCCCTTAAAAACCACTCAGTGTCCAACTTTTTGCAACCCATGGACTATAGCCCACCAGGCTCCTCTGTCCATGGAATTTTCAAGGCAAGAACACTGAAGTGGGTTGCCATTCCCTTCTGCAGGGGATCTTCCTGACCCAGGGATCAAACCCAGGTCTCCTGCTTTGCAGGCAGATTCTCTGCCATCTGAACCACCAACCTTGACTTTTTTTTCCCCTTTGGTATTGTACCATTCAATTGAGAAGTGAATTTGTCTGGTATTTAGAACAATCCATTACTCCCATATTGTTTGAAAATAGACATAACTTGTTTCAACAGTCTTTTCTTTATACAACAATTTGTGGGTCAGGAATCATCCGTAGCATAGCTAGCGTAAATGACACACTGAGTGGGTCATTACCAAGTAATAATCATGGAATGAAAGTCATAAGAGTAATGTCCAGAAAGAACAAAGAGAGCAAAGGTTTTATTTACTGAACTTCATGTATATATAATATCCATAAAACAAATTATTGAATATAAATGTGGAATTATTATATATTACAGAAAGGAATATTATAGTGAGTTAGTATTTCTTAGTTTATTACTGTGTCTTTTAAAGATTATGAAAATATCATATATTTAAAGTTGTAATGAGTCATAATAAATTTACATTTTCTATTTCAAAGTATTAATCTGTTGATATATCAATGACTTTATCAAATGAATCTTCTTAAAATATTTATGGTTATAGGCAATATAACTAGTAACACTATGACTACTTATAGTAATGATTGAGAAACACTTCTTATTAATTTTAATTTCAAAAAATTTATTTCACATGATACAACCAATTTATACAATTTTTAATAATCTAAAATATAAGGAAAAACTTTTGCCATAGTTATAAAAATCCCATTTTACAGTAAATTCCAGGAAGTGTCATATTGCTGTACATCTTTGTTTCTTTAGGAGTAATTCCAACAGCTTCCAATACTTACCACAAATAAAAGTATAGATTATCAAGCTTTGTTCCTTTTTTACAAGCACTAGCCTATCTTGTTTATTTCTGCTCTGCTGTTTAAATGGAACCATGAACTGTGCTTGAAGAGAGCTTAAATGATTCCACATCTTTAAAAACTTGTTGTTGAAACAAATGCATGTATCAAGCCCAGCTGTATAACTGAGAGTTAAATTAAATTCCATGTAGAATACAATGTTTACCAAAGGATAAGTAATAAAAATGTGCTAATTTGAAGCTTACATATATATTATTAAAACTGAGTAGTAACTATAGCAATTGTTTAGTACTTAAAAAAACAGATTTTTTCTGGAAGGACAATTTTATCACTGACTTGAAGCATGGTGTTAATAAAAAGCAGAGCAACTTTAGTCAAGTTCTATTTTTGTTTCTAAATTCTCCACCGACAGTGCACCTCGTGAATTGCCTGCTCCACAGATGGACGGCTCCCACTGTCTCATCTTTGACGTGCTCCTACCAATCGCAGTGAGTGCTCTAAGGTTTACGGATAATCTAAATGTTAAACCCACTCCTTCCTTTAATGAGGCCCTGATTGATGTGCATATTTAACGGCAGTGCAGTGTGTGAGAACATCTCTGACACGTTAAGACACTGTTTTCTTCTTGAACATCCTATTGACAACATTAAGTGGTATTTAACTTGCCTCTCAGGGAACAGATGTGAGTATTTGGGTCAGGACAATTTATCACAAGTGGGAAGCATAAGGGCATTCTCACATTTTGTATTTATAAACCTCACTTTGGATTTACAAGCTTTTTGATGTTTATCATAGTGAGTGAGGATCATAAAGTGCTCATTTTCCTCACTTAGTGCCTTCAAAAAGGATTCCAGTATTTTAAAAATAATAATAATAATTCTTTACATGTACATGTACTTTATAGCTACCACGAACTTCAGAACATTTCATGTACACATACACACAAAACAACCAAACACACATATCGTTTCTTATTGTCATCCCAGTTCAGATATTATTATTTCCATTTTTCAACTGAAGAATCTGTGACTCAGGGAACATTAACAGTTTGTTTGAGCTCATGCCTTTATTTATTCAAAAGATATTTATTTAGTTCTTAATCCATGCCAAGTTCTATGCGAGGAAATGGGGATAAAAACAAGGTCCATGTACCTTATAAAGTTTTGAATGAATTCAGTCAGTAAGCTTGAACTTGACCCAAATTTTTGGCCTGTAACTCCTTGTTTCACACTGCCCCTGTGAACCTCAGTGAACTTGGGAAAAGGTATTGGAAAATCCTCATAAAATGGCATTCAAAGTAAAACATTACTGAGATTACAAGTTTTATATCTTAATAGCTTCATGCCTTTGACCTCCTGGTTTCAGGCTCTTGACAACAGGCTGAATGCAGTTTATTGTACATTCTTAGGGGATTATACATAAGATTTGTGGGGACAGAGAGATATACCTTATTAAATGCAGGGTATCAGAATATATTCTAAAATGTGCTAAGGGCTGTGTGTTTATTCCTCTTGACAAGAACCGAAAGTAAAAGAAAAAAATTCTGTTTAGCGGTTGTAACTACATCAATTTTTTAAAATCATTTTTGTCACAGAAGATGTAAAAGATTTTTTTTCTTAAAACAATTATCTTCATTGTTAGGTGATAACATTTACATTGTGCTAGCCTACTAGAGGGGAAAAAGCAGAGCACAGTATTATGTATCTTATTATCTGAAAACAATGGTGTCATTGTATGATAAGTGAAAAAGAAAGAAAAGGGACACAATATAATTATACTCTATTATAAACCATTAAGAACAAGTGGGAAGTAAGTGGGTTTTGTTTGGTTGTTCAAAGTTCTTTCAAAATAACTTAAGTAGTTGATGTTTATAATGTAAATAATTTTAAGTTAAAGAAAGAAGTTTGCTGGTTCTAAGGTGCCATCTCCTAAAACTGTGAGAAAAGAAAAATGAATTAGAAAAAAATGAAGGGTGAAATTAATCAATATACCACTGTTCACCAACTTTCTTTCATAAAAAGTTGTAAGGTGGATGAATGAAGCATTTTTTTTTCATATGATTTTCCCTTCCTTTCATATTCTACAAATTTGAAAGTACCTATAATTTGTCTGTTGAAATAACTATTTATATCCCTTTTTTAATGCCACAAAGGATTTTGAGTTTTCATTCTTTATTGTACATACTCATTATCTTCATAATTGAAGAAGGGTTATATGGGGGTGCAGCAGGATCTGATTTAGTTTATTATTCAAAGTCTGTAAGATTTTTCTGATTATGGAGCCTCGCTCATTGAATGGTTAATGATAATTATCTTGCCTTTGTTTCAAGAACTTTGGGAGGAAATCTAGTGTATTGGGCAGAGTCAGATAAATGTGAAAAAGAATCTCGGCTCATTGCTTTCAAAGTATAGTAGCAATATAAAATACTGTATTTAAGCCTCAGGGTTTTTAATGTCTTTTCCTTGAAACTATGAAGTTTCCTCTACAAAGTGTCTAAATACAAGTAAACACTTGAACAAAGATAGTTGTTGTTATTATCAATATTAATGTATAACGATCAAATGATGCATGTGAAGTACTATTCACAATTGTTCATGTGTAACTTAGGACTCTGAAGAACTCTACTTCTATTATTATTATTAATCATCATTCACTCTAAGAGATACATTAATCATATATTTTTTTTGGATAAACCATGCATAGTATTCAGTTTCTTTCTTAGCTAAAGATAACAGAAGAAATCTTAGGACATAGATGGCCAAGTGTCCCTAAGTCAAAATCATTTTTCATAGTCTCCAAATTCCCACATTTTTGTCATATTTGACTCGATATAGTAAGCCCAAGAAAGAATAATGATGTTGCTAAAATTAAATATAATTATATATGATTTCCCTGTTTTATATGGCTAGCTCCTATACTGTCATAATGACAGAATGAATATTCAATTAATTTTTTTTTAAACTCAATAACAGTTATTTTCATTAGGAATAGCATCTTTTAAATTATGGGTTGTCTATATTCATGGCATTCTTAACAGTTTCTAAGCTTAACAAGATTTAGTATCAATCGTAAAGTTGTTCTGTATTTAATATAGTCATGCCCTAAAAACCCTTGGTTCTACAAAGCATTTATTGAAATCAAGATGCACTTCTTAAATCCATGTAGAGAACAAACTCTATTGATTCAACTACTAGCAGGTGAGAAGCATAATGATTATTGAGCAGAGCCAGAATCTTACAATATTCAGAGAGAGAAAGAGAGAATACACATTGATAGCTCGGGTAAATGACTCAAATTCCTGATAAAGCTATGTAGATCACCAAATGGAGCTCCATAGCTTCAGCAATTCTGATTTAAAAAATGACTGTATTTATGTGAAAGATAGTGTTTTTTCCTGTGTGACATATGGTCTCACATACATCGTGTTCTTCCTTTTAATATATTACGTTCTAGCCATTTAAAAAATTATTCAGTTTGTTTAACCTAAAAAACAAGAACAAAACAGTTCACCCATTTCTTTCATCTACCCTCAGTCCTGCTTCTTGCAACCACCTATCTGTTCTCTGCATCTGTGTGCTTGTATTTATTTTGGGGGGATTCCATTTATGAAGGAGATAATACAGTATTTGTCTTTCTCTGACATATTTCACTTAGTGAAATATCTGCCAGGTTCACAGTTTTTTATTCCCTCATCCTTTGATAGACACTTAGATTGTTTCTTGACTGTTGCAGTTAATGTTGCAATATACATGGGAGTGAGATCTTTTCAAATTAATGTTTTTCTTTTCTTTGGATAAATACCAGAAGTGGAACTGCTGGATCATAAGATAATTAAATTTTAAAATTGTTAATAAACCTCCATGCAGCTTTTCTGAGTCGCTGAATGAATTTACACTCCCATCAACAGTGCATAAGTTCCCTTTCTTTTCACATCCTCCCCAACACTTACGTTTCTTCTCTTTCTTATAATAGTCATTATAACAAGTGTGAGGTGATATCTGTTTGTGGTTGTGATTTGCATTTTCCTGATGACTGATTATGTTGAGCATCTTTTCATATATCTGTTGGCCATCTGAATGTCCTTTTTGGAAAAGTAAGTATTCAGATCTTCTACTCATTTTTAACCGAAATATTTGTTGTTTTCTTGTTGTTATTGTTATTGAACTCTATGAGTGATTTGTAAATTTTGGATATTAACCCCTTATCATATATGATTTGCAATTATTTTCTCCCATTCAGTAGGTTGACATTTTTTTAATGGGATCCTTTGTTGTACAAAAGGTTTTTCAGTTCAGTTCAGTTCAGTTCAATTCAGTCACTCAGTTGTGTCCAGCTCTTTTCGACCCCATGAGGTGCAGCACGCCAGGCCTCCCTATCCAACACCAACTCCCAGAGCCAACCAAATTCATGTCCATTGAGTCGGTGATGATATCCAACCACCTCATCTTCTGTCGTCCCCTTCTCCTCCTGCCCTCAATCTTTCCCAGCATCAGGCTCTTTTCAAATGAGTCAGATTTTCACATCAGGTGGCCAAAGTATTGGAGTTTCAGTTTCAGCATCAGTCCTTCCAATGAACACCCAGGACTGATCTCCTTTAGGATGAACTGGTTGGATCTCCTTGCAGTCCAAAGGACTCTCAAGAGTCTTCTCCAACACCACAGTTCAAAAGTATCAATTCTTCTGTGCTCAGCTTTCTTTATAGTCCAACTCTAACATGCATACATGCCTACTGGAAAAACAATAGCCTTGACTAGATGGACCTTTGCTGGCAAAGTAATGTCTCTGCTTTTTAATATCCTGTCTAGGTTGGTCATAACGTTCCTTCCAAGGAGTAAGTGTCTTTTAATTTCATGGCTTTCAAGGAGTAAGTGATTTTGGAGCCCAGAAAAATAAAAGTCAGCCATTGTTTCCCCATCTATTTGCCATGAAGTGATGGGACCAGATGCCATGATCTTTGTTTTCTGAATGTTGAGCTTTAAGCCAACTTTTTCACTCTCCTCTTTCACTTTCATCAAGAGGCTCTTTCGTTCTTCTTCACATTTTGCCATAAGGGTGATGTCATCTGCATATCTGAGGTTATTGATATTTCTCCTGGCAATCTTGATACCAGCTTGTGCTTCATCCAGCCCAGTGTTTCTCATAATGTACTCTGCGTATAAGTTACATAAGCAGGGTGGACAATATACAGCCTTGATGTACTCCTTTTCCTATTTGGAACCAGTCTGTTGTTCCATGTCCAGTTCTAACTGTTGCTTCCTGACCTGCATACAGGTTTCTCAAGAGGAAGGTCAGGTAGTCTTGTATTCCTATCACTTTCAGAATTTTCCACAGTTTATTGTGATCCACACAGTCAAAGGCTTTGGGTTCGTCAATAAAGCAGAAATAGATGTTTTTCTGGAACTCTCTTGCTTTTTCAATGATCCAGCGGATGCTGGCAATTTGATCTCTGGTTCCTCTGCCTTTTCTAAAACCAGGTTGAACATCTGGAGGTTCATAGTTCACGTATTGCTGAAACCTGGCTTGGAGAATTTTGAGCATTACTTTACTAGCATGTGAGATGAGTACAATCATGTGGTTTGAGCATTCTTTGGCATTTTAGTTTCATGTAATTCTACTTGTTTATTTTTCTTTTTGTTGCCTTTGCTTTTGATATCAGATTAAAGAATATCATCATTAAACCTATGTCAAGGAGCTTACTGCCTGTGTTTTCTTCTAAGAGTTGTACTATCTCAAGTCTTATGTTAAGTCCTTAATCCATTATGATTTAATTTTTGTATATGGTGTAAGAAAATGGTCTAGTTTCGTTCTTTGCTCTTGGTTATCTAGTTTTGCCAACACCACTTATTAAAGATACTGTCCTTTTACCATTGTATACTATTGGCTTCTTTGTTCAGGATTTAGTTGACAGCATATGCTGCAGTTTAATTCTGGGCTCCCCTGTTTCATTGACCCATGTGGCTTTTTTTGTCAATGCCATGGTGTTTTAATTAGTATAGCTTTGTAATATAGTTTCGAACCAGGACATGCAATGCCTATATATTTGTTCTTTCTCAAGATTGCTTTGGCTATTTGGGATCTTTCATCATTCATACAAATTTTAGTATTTTTGTTTTATTTCTATGAAAAATACCATCAAAATAGGGATTGGGATTACATGGAATCTGTACACTGATTATCATAGTATGAACATTTTAACAACATTAATTCTTCCACTCATGAACATGGGGGATTTGTCCACTTGTGTCTTCTTCAGTTAGTTTTAGTAGAGTCTTACAGTTTTCAATGTGTAGGTCTTTTGCCTCCTCAGTTAAATATATTAGGGATTTACTTTTTGTGCAGTTGTTAATGAAATTGTTTTATAAATTTCTCTTTCTAATAATATACTGTTTAATATAAAAAGACAACAGATTTTTGCATATTGATTTTGTATCCTGCAACTGTACTGAATTTATTCATTCTAAAGTGTGCTGATGAACTCTAGGATTTTTCTGTAAGCAGCATCATGTCATCTACAAATAATGACAGTCTTACTTGTCACTTTCCAATTTAGATGGATTTTCTTTCTCTTTTCTAATTGCTTAACTAGGGCTTCCAGTACTGTGTTGAATAAAAGTGCTAAGAGTGAGCATCCTTTTCTTTTTCCTAATCTTAGAAGAAGAGCTTTCAGCTTTCCACTATTAGTGAAGTTAGCTGTGTTTGTTATATATGGTCTTTATAATATTAAGGCATGTTTCCCTCTATACCCACTGTATGACTTAGAGTTTTTATCACAAATGCATGCTTGACTTTATCAAAAGCTTTTCCTACATCTGTTGAGTCCACCAGGACTTCCCAGCTGGCTCAGAGGGTAAAGCATCTGCCTCCAACGCGGGAGACCCGGGCTCGATCCGTGGGTCAGGAAGAGCCCCTGGAGAAGGAAATGGCAACCCACTCCAGGACTATTGCCTGGAAAATCCCATGGACAGAGGAGCCTGGTGGGCCAGAGTCCATGGGGTCCCAAAGAGTCAGACACGACTGAGCGACTTCTCTTCACTTCATTGAGATGATCGTATTTTGCTAATGTGGCATATGATATTGACTAATTTGTGGGTGTTGAAACATCTTTGTATCACTCAAATAAATTCCACTTAATCATGCTGTATAATCGTTTTAATTTATTGAATTTTGTTTGTTAATAATTAGTGAGAATTTTTACATCTATGTTTATCAGGAATATTGGCTTATAATTTACTTTTTTGTGGCATCTTTGATTTTGGTATCAGAGTAATCCTGACTTCATAAAATGTGCTTAGAAGAGTTTCCTACTTTTATTTTTTCCAAAAGTTTGAGAAGAATTGATATAAATTCTTTGAAACCTGGATAGGATTCAGCAGTGAAGCAATATGGTCCTGAATATTTGTTCGTTGAGATGTTTTTATTACTGAGTCAGTCTCCTTGCTAGTAATCAGTCTGTTCATATTTTCCACTTCATCCTGATTCATTCTTGGTGTAGTGTATACTTTTAGGAATTAATTCATCTTCCATGTTGTCCAATTTATGGGCATATTATAGTTCTCAGTCGTCTCATGATACTTTGCATTCCTATGATACCATTTTATTTAAAATTTTTACTGAAAAGATAATACTCCATAAAACTGTAACACACATTTCACATGATTTTACATATAGCAATTCCATCTGTGAAAATTTCATTTCTCTCCTATTTTGAATATATCTGTCTTCAAAGATAAAGGAGGGAAAACTACTAGACTATTCAGATCAAACTAAATCAAATCCCTTATGATTATACAGTGAGAGTAAGACATAGATTCAAGGGATTAGGTCTGATAGATAGAGTGCCTGAAGAACTATAGATGGAGGTTTGTGACATTGTACAGGAAGCAGGGATCAAGACCATCACCATGGAAAAGAAATGTAAAAGGCAAAATGGTTGTCTGAGGAGGCCTTACAAATTGCTGAGAAAAGAAGAGAAGCTAAAGGTAAAGGAGGAAAGGGAAAGATATACCTATCTGAAAGCAGAGTTCTAAACAATAGCATGGAGAGATAAGAAAGCTGTCCTAAGTGATCAATGCAAATAAATAGAGGAAAACAGAATGGTAAAGACTAGAGATCTCTTTGAGAAAATTAGAGATACCAAGGGAACGTTTCATGCAAAGATGGGCTCAATACAGGACAGAAATGGTATGGACCTAACAGAAGAAGATGTTAAGAAGAGGTGGCAAGAATACACAGAAAAACTATGCAAAAAAGATCTTAAAGACCCATATAACCATGATGGAGTAATCACTCACCTAGAGTCAGGGATCCTGCAATGCAAAATAAAGTGGGCCTTAAGAAGCATTGCTATGAACAAAGGTAGTGGAGGTGATGAAATTACAGTTGAGCTATTTCAAATCCTAAAAGATGATGCTGTGAAAGTGCTGCACTTAATATGCCAGCAAATTTGGAAAACTCAGCAGTGGCCACAGGACTGGAAAAGGGTCAGTTTTCATTCCAACCCGAAGAAGGAAAATGCAAAAGAATGTTCAAACTACTGCACAACTGCACTCATCTCACATGCTAGTAAAGTAATTCTCAAAACTCTCCAAGCCAGACTTCAACAGTACATGAACCTTGAACTTCCAGATGTTCAGCCTGGATTTAGAAAAGGCAGAGGAACCAGAGAACAAATTGCCAACATCCATTGGATCATTGAAAAAGCAAGAGAGTTCCAGAAAAAAAAAACATCTACTTCAGCTTTATTGGCTATGCCAAAGTCTTTGACTGTGTGGATCACAACAAACTGTAGAAAATTCTTCAAGAGATGGGAATACCAGATCACATGACCTGCCTCCTGAGAAATCTGTATGTAGGTCAAGAAGCAACGGTTAGATCCAGACATGAAACAACAGACTGGTTCCAAATCAGGAAAGGAGTATGTCAGGCTGTATGTTGTCACTCTGCTTATTTAAAGAAAATGAAGTCACTCAGTCATATCTGACTCTTTGCGACCACATGGACTATAGCCTACCAGACTCTTCCATCGATGTAATTTTCCAGGCAAGAGTACTAGAGTGGGTTACCATTTCCTTCTCCAAATATGCAGAGTATATCATGTGAAATGCTGGGTTAGATGAAGCACAACCTGGAGTCAAGATTCAGGAGAAATATCAATAACCTCAGATATACAGATGACACCACCCTTAAGGCAGAGTGAAGAGGAACTAAAGAGCCTCTTGATGAAAGTGAAAGACGAGAGTGAAAAAGCTGGCTTAAAGCTCAACATTCCAAAAACTAAGATCATGGCATCTGCTCCCATCACTTCATGGCAAATATAAGGGAAAACAATGGAAATAGTGGCAGTTTTCATTTTTTTGGACTCCAAAATCACTCCAGATGGTGACTGTAACCATGAAATTAAAAGACACTTGCCCCTTGAAAGAAAACCTATCACCAACCTAGGGAACATATTAAAAAGCAGAGATAATAATTTGCTGATGAAGATCCGTCTATTCAAAGCTATGATTTTTCCTGTAGTCATATGTGGATGTGAGAGTTGGAGTATAAAGAAAGCTGAGTGCTGAAGTTTGATGCTTTTGAACTGAAGTGTTGGGGAAGATTCTTGAGAGTCCCTTGTACTGCAAAGATGTCAAGCTAGTCAATGTTAAAGGAAATCAGTCCTGAATATTCGTTGGAAGGACTAATGGTGAAGCTGAAGCTCCAGTACTTGGCCACCTGATGCAGATAACTGACTAGTGTGAAAGACCCTGATGCTGGCCAAGATTGAAGGCAGGAGAAGGGAATGACAGAGAATGACATGCTTGGATGGCATCACCGACTCAATGGACATGAGTTTGAGCAAGCTCCAGGATTTGGTGATGGACAGGGATGTTTAGTGTGCTGCAGTCCATGGTGTCACAGAGAGCATGACACAACTTAGCGTCTGAATTAAATTGAACTGTCTTCAAATAGTTTTAGATTACAGTGCTTTGGATATGATTACTTGGTCAATTCTTCTTCTGTGAAAATTATATTGGAAAAGAATTTACACAGGAAATATTATAAACGTAATCATCAATTTTTAGAAAAATAATCAAAAGTGTAATTTTGATGTCAGTGCATATTGCTCTATTTTATGTGCTGCAGAAAAAAGTAAATATTTTACTTCCTGTTCTTTTCTCAACACTAAACATCTAAGGAAAGTCATTAATATAGTACCTATGAAAATAATGCCACAGTCATTTGATCACAGTATAAAATCTCAAAATATTATGCCTGAGTAGTAATGAAGTATACAAACCCACTGATCTTACACTAAAGAAAATTGATCTGTCTGTAAATGCTACTGCTGCTGCTAAGTCATTTCAGTCGTGTCCGACTCTGTGCGACCGCATAAACAGCAGCCCACCAGGCTCCCCTGTCCGTGGGATTCTCCAGGCAAGAACACTGGAGTGGGTCGCCATTTCCTTCTCCAATGCAAGAAAGTGAAAAGTGAAAGTCAAGTCACTCAGTCATGTCCGAGTCTTAGCAACCCCATGGACTGCAGCCTACCAGGCTCCTCCATCCATGGGATTCTCCAGGCAAGAGTACTGGAGTGGGGTGCCATTGCCTTCTCTGATTTGCAAATGAATAGGATGGAAACATGTAAGGTAAGTAAACTGAATATAAGGAGACTCTCAGAAACCCAGTTAAATGTTTAGAGCATAATCAAACATGTTTCAACCAGTGATGACTAGATGTTTCACGATTGTGCTAAGACTAGAAATTAATAGGTTCTAAGAATCTTCATATAGTCAGTAACTCATAAACATTTGTGCCTAACCATCTTCAACCAGTGCTTAGAGTATGTCAAATTGGTCTTGCAGGGGTTAACCAACTATCACTCTCCAATAGGAACAAGAAAGGCAACTGGTGTTTATATTTGCCCCATAGAAAGATATTTTTGGGGGCGAGGTTGAAAAGGAAAGAGAGAGGCAACAACACCAGTGTGAGGAGGAGTCTAGCATTTTATTCCTTTCCCTGGTTGACATACATAAGTTATTCTGTTGTTGAACTGTCCCTTTTCTTATCAGAGCAGAGACAGATGGCAGTTTCAAAGATGCATATGTGTTTACTGTGGATCAAGTGGACATCTAGAAAAGTAGCTATGCTTGACCAACCCTGCCTGTGCACTATGTAATAGAAATGTTTGCTGGGCAAGAAAATCCCTGAAGTATGTGTCCTGTGGGGAGGAGCTAAGGGAGAGCAAATTAGATTGTGTCAAAGCAGAATCTCTCTGAGAGAGGGTGTTCAGTCGTTAATAGAACTTCAGAGGGTTCACATAGACTGTAGGGACTGCAGAACCAGCAGAAGTTTTAAAAGCAAATAAAAAGAAACCCTATCAGACACTACACAGCTGCAATTTACAGAGAAAGAAATAAAACAAAGAATGGTTTGAAACAGATCCCATTTTCACCCTTCTTCTTGCCTCAACAAGGAGGAGGAGCAAGGTCTTGAGGAAGAAACAAATCTCATTTCTTAAATGTTTATTGAGTTTCTGTTCTATATTAAGATGCTGAACTACTCACAAGAAGGTTAAGTTCTGAAATGCTGGGCTGGAAGAAGCACAAGCTGGAATCAAGATTGCTGGGAGAAATATCAAGAACCTCAGATATGCAAATGACACCACCCTTATGGCAGAAAGTGAAGAGGAACTCAAAAGCCTCTTGATGAAAGTGAAAGAGGAGAGTGAAAAAGATGGCTTAAAGCTCAACATTCAGAAAATGAAGATCATGGCATCTGGTCCCATCACTTCATGGGAAATAGATGGGGAAACAGTGGAAACAGTGTCAGACTTTATCTTTTTGGGGCTCCAAAATCACTGCAGATGGTGACTGCAGCCATGAAATTAAAAGACACTTACTTCTTGGAAGGAAAATTATGACCAACCTAGATAGCATATTCAGAAGCAGAGACATAACTTTGCCAACAAAGGTCCGTCTAGTCAAGGCTATGATTTTTCCTGTGGTCATGTATGGATGTGAGAGTTGGATTGTGAAGAAAGCTGAGCGCTGAAGAATTGATGCTTTTGAACTGTGGTGTTGGAGAAGATTCTTGAGAGTCCCTTGGACTGCATGGAGATTCAACCAGTCCATTCTAAAGGAGATCAGGCCTGGGTGTTCTTTGGAAGGACTGATGCTAAAGCTGAAACTCCAGTACTTTGGCCACCTCATGCAAAGAGTTGACTCATTGGAAAAGACTCTGATGCTGGGAGGGATTGGGAGCAGGAGGAGAAGGGGACGACAGAGGATGAGATGGCTGGATGGCATCATCGACTCGATGGACGTGAGTCTGAGTGAACCTTGTGAGTTAGTGATGGACAGGGAGGCCTGGCGTGCTGCAATTCATGGGGTTGCAAAGAGTTGGACACGACGGAGCGACTGAACTGAAGTGAACTCTCTGCAAAGAGTAGCCAGTTGTAGGTATGTCTGTTTACTTGATTTCTGCCATGTTCCTAGAATCCTTTCCAGAATCTCTTATTAAAACTTAAAGCCTTATTTATGTTAAGGAGAAATAAGAAAAAGTCATATATGCCCTCCAGAGGAGGAACCAACAACCTACTTCAGTCTTTTTTGTCTGGGAAATCCCAGAGACAGAGGAGACTGGCCACAGTACGTGGGGTCACCAAGAGTTGGACACAGATTAGCAACTAAGCTACCACAACAAAAGAGAAGTAGCAAAACTGTGGGCCTTGATGTTAACAGCAGAGCAGCTCACATCGCTGATGACCTAATTTATTGGGTCCATATAATGAATTTACTTCATATGAAAGCTCACCATGGAAATAGTTTACCTATTCATAGGAAGACAAACGTGTGCTCACCTATATAGCATTTCTCATGTGCGTGCTAGGTCGCTTCAGTCCTGTCTGACTCTTTGCAACCCCATGGACTGTAGCCCACCAAACTCCTCTGTCCATGGGATTTTCCAAGCAAGAAAACTAGAGTGGGTTGCCATTCCCTTCTCCAAGGATCTTCCCGACCCAGGGATAGAAGCCCAGTCTCCTGCACTATAGGCAGATTCTTTACCACTGAGCTGGTGAGATGGGAACATTTCAAATCTTAGAAGATAAAGCAGAATAAAACAACAGCTAAGCAGAGGTGTGTGACATAAATGACTGAGAAGCAGTTGATAGTAAATTTAATTGGCCATCAATTATTTCTAATTATATTAAGAATTATTCCCATTAATATATTTAAATTGATAATAAAACTATCATCAACACTAGATTGTTAAAGTTGTCATTTGGTTTGTTAAATCACTGTAAAAATCAGTCTCTAACACCATATAATTTCAGATTTCTGTAATCATAGAATGTTCTTTGCAAAAATATTTTAATAATTATCTTACTTATATTTGTGTTGTCGCTTTTGCTGATTTTTATGCATATTCTTTCCAATTATAAATCCTGCAAAGAGGCTTGAGTTGGGAGGAAACAATTCAAACTAATTTAATTTAAGAAAATTTAATTTTTCTTTCTGAGTGAGAAAATTTTAAAAATAAAAATAAAGAATAGAGTTAAGTGATAAAGTCATTTGATGCTGATATTAAGCCTCTAATATGCCTCTGACAATTGTTCTATCATTGTCATTAAATAGCTAAATATACAAAACTTCTGTTTCAAAATATCAGGCTGGGCAAATATACATTTTTTCCTAATTTCCTAAGATCTTTCAGAATGAGAAATAAACCCTTTCCTTGGAAGAATACCATAAAGACACAAAAATATTTAAATAAATTTTTACTTGATGGAGAAAGGTTGGACAAAATATGATGTATTAAAACAGTAGAGAGACATAAATAAAAGATAAGTCAAAGAGAGACCAAAAATGGAATAATGAGATTTATTGGTAGAGAACTAAGGAGATTGGTGGAGATATATTACATAAAATTTCAGTTAAACTACATAAATATTTTTATAAGCTAAAAAATTTCATTTGCACACTTGAAACATCGATTTGTTGTGCTTACATTATGGTTCAAAGGTCATTAAATTTCACTTTAATGTTAATCATAGTGAACTTAATAGAATACATAATTTAAACAGTGGTTGATGAGTCACTAAGTTGTGTTCGACTCTAGGCGACCCAAGGACTGTAACCCTCCAGGCTGCTCAGTGCATGGAATTCTCCAGGCAAAAATACTTGAGTGGGTTGCCATTTCCTTCTGCAAATTTAAAGAGTACTTAATATTAAAATTCTTCTGAGGTTTGGGATATTAAATACAGAATGAGATATTAATAGCATGTTATTTAGGAATATACATTCTAGAGCCAGGTGGACGTGGGCTGAAATCCAGCCCTCCTGTTCAATAGCTAAGAGTCACTAGAAAAAAAAAAGACTTAAACTTAGCCTCAGTTTATCTATCTGTAAAACAGAGATGAAGATGGTACCTACTTGGTAGAGTATCTGTCACTTATGAAGAGCTAACATAAATAAATCATCTAGGTAAAGCAGCATCTGGCACATTCGATAAATGTTAGCTTTTTGCTATTGTATGTTATTTATACACAGGGTGAACATTGCTTAATTTCTTCCTCCCATAATAATCAATAAAGCAATACAGCTATGAATGAATCTGATTCTTCACTTTACATTCTGGTTGAGCAGTCAAATATCTCACTCCCAGGAATAAAGAGAAGAAACACTTTGTCAATCCTAGTTTCAGGAATATCTACTAGTCCTAATTAGAGGTAAAGTTTCTGCATAGAAAACAAAAAAGAAAATCATAGTAAATCAAATTGTTTATGAGTTAGGGGTTGTAGCTGGAATTTCAGAAACCCAAAGGAGTTAAGAAAGGAGTAGAGCCATTCTTAGACTACGTTAAATAATTCTACATTTTTCCCAGCAGTAGGCGCTGAGAGAGGGCATCAGAGGGCAGATATACTGAAACCACAATCACAGAAAACTATCCAATCTGATCACATGGACCATAGCCTTGTCTAACTCAATGAAACTAGGCCATGCGGTGTGGGGCCACCCAAGACGGGCGGGTCATGGTGGAGAGGTCTGACCAAATGTGGTCCACTGGAGAAGGGAATGGCAAACCACTTCAGTATTCTTGCCTTGAGAACCCCATGAACAGTAGGAAAAGGCAAAATGATAGGATATGGAAAGAGGAACTCCCCAGGTTGGTAGGTGCCCCATATGCTACAGAAGATCAGTGGAGAAATAACTCCAGAAAGAATGAAGGGGTGGAGCCAAAGCAAAAACAATACCCAGTTGTGGATGTGACTGGTGATAGAGCAAGGTCAATGCTATAATGAGCAATATTAGATAGAAACCTTAAATGATAGGTCCATGAATCCAGGCAAACTGGAAGTGGTCAAGCAGGAGATGGCAAGTGAACATAGATATTCTAAGAATCAGCGAACTGAGATGGACTGGAATGGGTGAATTTAACTCAGACGACCATTACATCTACTACTGTGGGCAGGAATCCCTTAGAAGAAATGGAGTAGCCATCATGGTCAACAAAAGAGTCTGAAATGCAGTACTTGGATGCAATCTCAAAATTAACAATATGATCTCGGTTTGTTGCCAAGGCAGACCATTCAGTATCACAGTTATCCAAGTCTATGCCCTGACCAGTAATGCTGAAAAAGCTGAAGTTGAACGATTCTATGAAGACCTACAAGAACTTTTAGAACTAACACCAAAAACGGATGTTCTTTTCATTATAGGGGAGTGGAATGCAAAAGTAGGAAGTCAAGAAACACCTGGAGTAACAGGCAAATTTGGCCTTGCAATACGGAATGAAGCAGGGCAAAGGCTAATAGAGTTTTGCCAAGAAAATGTACTGGTCATAGCAAACACCCTCTTCCAACAACACAAGAGAAGACTCTACACATGGACATCACCAGATAGCCAACACCAAATCAGATTGATTATATTCTTTGCAGCCAAAGATGGAGAAGCTCTATACAGTCAGCAAAAACAAGACAGGGAGTGGACTGTGGCTCAGATCATGAAATCTTTATTACCAATTTCAGACTTATATTGAAGAAAGTGGGGGAAACCATTAGACCGTTCAGGTATGACCTAAATCAAATCCCTTATGATTATACAGGGAAAATGAGAAATATATTTAAGGGACTAGATCTGATAGACTGTTGATGAACTATGGACAGAAGTTTCTGACATGGTACAGGAGACAGGGATCAAGACCATCGCCAAGAAAAAGAAATGCAAAAAAGTAAAATGGCTGTCTGAGGAGGCCTTACAAATAGCTGTGAAAAGAAGAGAAGCCAAAAGCCAAGGAGAAAAGGAAAGATATACCATTTGAATGCAGAGTTCCAAAGAATATCAAGGAGACATAAGAAAGACTTCCTCAGCAATTAATGCAAAGAAATAGAAGGAAACAACAGAATGAGAAAGACTAGAGATCTCTGCAAGAAAATTAGAGATACCAAGGGAACATGTCATGCAAAGATGGGCTCAATAAAGGACAGAAATGGTCGGGACCTAACAGAAGCAGAAGATATTAAGAAGAGGTGGCAAGAATACACAGAAGAACTGTACAAAAAAGATCTTCATGACCCAGATAATCATGATGGTGTGATCACTCACCTAGAGCCAGACATCCTGGAATGTGAAGTCAGTTGGGTCTTCGGAAGCATCACTTCGAATAAAGCTAGTGGATGTGATGCAATCCCAGTTGAGCTATTTCAAATCCTAAAAGATGATGCTGTGAAAGTGCTGCACTCAATATGCCAGCAAATTTGGAGAAAACAGCAGTGGCCACAGGACTGGAAAAGGTCAGTTTTCATTCCAATCCCAAAGAAAGGAAATTGCAAAGAATGCTCAAAGTACCGCACAATTGCACTCATCTTGCACACTAGTAAAGTAATGCTCAAAATTCTCCAAGACAGTCTTCAGCAATATGTGAACTGTGAAATTCCAAATGTTCAATCTGGTTTTACAAAAGGCAGAGGAACCAGAGATCAAATTGCCAACATCCACTGGATCATCGAAAAAGCAAGAGAGTTCCAGAAAAACATATATTTCTGCTCTATTGACTATGCCAAAGCCTTTGACTGTGTGGATCACAATAAACTGTGGAAAATTCTGAAAGAATGGGAATACCAGACCACCTGACCTGCCTCTTGAGAAATCTGTATGCAGGTCAGGAAGCAACAGTTAGAAGTGGACATGGAACAACAGACTGGTTTCAAATAGGAAAAGGAGTACGTCAAGGCTGTATATTGTCACTCTGCTTATTTAATTTATATGCAGAGTACATCATGAGAAATGCCAGGCTGGATGAAACACAAGCTGGTATCAAGATTGCCAGGAGAAATATCAATAACCTCAGATATGCAGATGACACCATCCTTATGGCAGAATGTGAAGAAGAATTAAATAGCCTCTTGATGAAAGTGAAAGAGGAGAGTGAAAAAGTTGGCGTAAAGCTCAACATTCAGAAAACTAAGATCATGGCATCCAGTCCCATCACTTCTTGGAAAGCAGATGTGGAAACAATGGCTGACTATTTTTCTGGGCTCCAAAATCACTGTAGATGGTAATTGTAGGCATGAAATTAAAAGATGCTTACTCCTTGGAAGGATAGTTATGACCAACCTAGACTGCATATTAAAAAGCAGAGACATTACTTTGCCAACAAAGATTCTTCTAGTCAAGGCTATGGTTTTTCCAGTAGTCATGTATGGATGTGAGAGTTGGACTATAAAGAAAGCTGAGCACCAAAGAATTGATGCTTTTGAACTGTAGTGTTGGAGAAGACTCTTTAAAGTCCCTTGGACTGCAAGGAGATCCAACCAGTCTATTCTAAAGGATATCAATCCTGGGTGTTCATTGGAAGGACTAATGTTGAAGGTGAAACTCCAATACTTTGGCCACCTGATGAAAAGAGCTGATTTGTTGAAAAGAGCCTGATGCTGGGAAAGATTGAGGGTAGGAAGAGAAGAGGAAGACATAGGATGAGATGGGTGGATGGAATCACTGACTCAATGGACATGAGTTTGGGTAGACTCCGGGAGTTGGTGATGGACAGGGAGGCCTGGCGTGCTGCAGTTCATGGGCTGCAGAGTCGAACATGACTGAGCTACTGAACTGAACTGAACTGACCTTTTTCTGAGAAGCAGTGTGGGAAAGAATGTGTCCTAGATTTTCTCTCCTTCTGACAAAGAGAAGAGATAAAACCCAAATTAGAGAATACATGGCGTTATTTAAGGAAAGGCCAAATGAAAGCATAACAGGGTGACTTTTTTCCTTCTTCCTTTTATTATGATAGGCTTTGTCTACTTGCCATTTATTCTGTTTCTTATGTACTTTTTAAAATATAAATTTATTTATTTTAATTGGAAGTTAATTACTTTACAATATTGTATTGGTTTTGCCATACATCGACATGAATCCGCCACAGGTATATGTACTTTTGTATTTAAAGATGTGCACTAGAGATATGGCCTCATGTTTCAATGCAGATAAACATATTGTTACTGTCAGGGAAGGCCACTTAACCCTTTCATTTAGTTTGACAATAATGTTTATGAGAACATTATGTTAATGGAGCTTCTCCACAAAGCAGGACATTGGGATGTACTTAGGGAAAACTTTGGTTCACTCAAATCAAGTTCATAACAGCCCCGTTGGGAAAGAGTTAAAAAAAATCTGTTTAAAATAGGTACCTTATTTTTTAAATTAATAATTGTTTTATCATTCAGTTATTCCTTTCTGGCATGTTATACATGTTCCCTTATATGGTAAGCACTGAAAACAAGTTTTTATATAAAAATATAGTGAATACTTATATATTTCACATTTATAAAATATAAATACTTACAAATGTAATATCCATACATTTAATTTAAAGTTAGACGCCAAAATACTTATGACGCAAAGCATTAAGCTCCACTTCCTCACTTCAAAAAGAGGTTGTTACATGAGATGAACTAACAAGTTACTGGAAATGCAAGCGCTAATTGCCAAGAGTTAGTGAAGTTGTTCTCCATGGCATAAAAAGCCAAGGAATACTGTTAAAACAAGAAAGAGGGTGAAAGAAAAGAGAAGAAATAGCCAGGAGCAGAGTATGCGGAATACTGCTGAGTATATGTGGAAGTACAAGCACGATGGGACAATAAAAAATAAAAATTAAGCCCATGCCTGGACTGTTTGTCAAAGAAAAAGAGTTTTATGAGTTCATCTCTGAGTAGCGGGTCAGACTATTATATGCAACCTATGACATGCTATAAATACCTAAAAAAATGAAAATGTTTTAACTTATCCTCCATATGGTGTTACAGTATACGTTTTCACTGTGCTTTCTCGGTTATACACCTTTCTTAAATGCAAAAACTTACAAAAAACCCCTTCATTTCTGATTCAACTCATGGAAAACTTGTCAAACTAAATCCACCTGGGTTCATTTACTTCAGATATTCTTGCACCTGTGTGTATCTTGACATGTCAGTAGGAGAATCTGCATGTCTGTATCACTTAAGTTTGCCCAGATGTATTTGTGCTGTAGCTAACTTCTGCATTACATCGCCCTGTGGGTAAGAAATATGTCTTCTCCTTCATTTTAATTCCTTGTGACAATTTAACGCTGAGTGGCTTGTGCTCTGTTAAGATACACTTTGCTCTGCTTTTGGCTAGTGTTCTATACCGTTTTGTCGTTTAACAAAAAATTTTTGAGCATCAGATATTCAAAGGCTTTTAGATCAATGATGAGGATTCAATAATGAATAAGTTTTCATAGACTTTGCATCTGGCAGATGGTAACAGATACCGTTTGTAAACTAGTTCTGTGCATCCGAAGTAGTACATGGAGACGTATAGTGTGTGCACGCATGGCTTATTCACCTCAGGCATGTCCGACTCTTTGCGACCCCATGGACTATAGCCCATCAGACTCCTCTGTCCGTGGGATTCTTCAGGCAAGAATACCGGAGTGGGTTGCCCTGCCCTCCTCCAGGGGATCTTCCCGACCCAGGGATTGAACTTGCATCTCTTATATCCCCTGCATTTGCAGTTTCTTTACCACTAGCTGCACAGTAAAGCGAAGACAGCCTGGCACGCTGTACAGTTTGTCCCTTTCAGTTGCTGACTGCTCAACATAACCAACACCGCAGTACCTCAATTTTCTCACCTCTAAAGTGGGGATAATAATCATGCTTACCTCACAGCATTACGTCAGAATTAAATGCTTTAACATATGCAAAGTATTAGAAGGTATCTATCAAATGTTAGATACTGTATGTGTTTGATATTGTTATCATGCTTTGAAGTGACATAAAGGGTATCAAATAAAGACTGCTACTCAGGAAATTTCTAGAAGGTAGTACTATCTTGGTGAAAAGGAAAATGTCTAGAGCAAAATTGTTGGAATGTAAAGGGGTGAGGTAGGGGGAGAGGAGAGGAAAGAACAGACTGAAGAGTTAATGCAAAAATCTACAATTGGAAAAGATCATAGCATTGAGGGGACTGAAATTGATGATTCTGGAGGATGACACAGATACTAGAGAAAGCTAACAATTTGGAGAGAAATAATGACTAGACATGAAATAGCTGAAAAAAAATGTGGTACCAAACTAAAATTCCAAGAATTAGCAATAATTAAACGGATCAAAACATCAGGGTAGGAATGAATCTCAGAAGAACAGTACGAGTAGAGGCAGGAGTTGTACAATACTGCAGTGTCTCCAGGAGCTCCCCATGCTTTGGTTTTACTAACACATATAGTGTGAGGAAAGGAGCAAAGACAGATGAAGCTTTATAGTCATATAAAAACCAGGTTTCAAATAAAAGAACTAGAACAAAGGTACCATTCATTGTCATGAAAGACTCTTGTGACCTATCCTGTGAATAATGGGGAAAACTGAAGGATTATCCAATGAGTGATGGAGAACAACTGAAGAATTTTGAGTAGAAGATGTTTTTGTTTCAGTGTGAGGCATGGATTTAAGCAGAATGACCCTCCTTGTTAGGATGCTGTTGAAATAGTACAGTAGAGTTGAATGAAGTCTGAACTTAGGTATCAAAATGTGGGATGAAATAACTGAGAAATATTTAGGATTAATGCTTGATCATAGCAATGTGGGTTGCACTGTATTGAAGTAACCAATGTGCTTCCCAGTTCTGCTTTTTTTTTTTTTTTGATGACTTGGGAAATATAGAGGAAAAGGATAGATATATCTCAGATTAAATTTGGACATGATGAATTTTGTGGCAGAACCTTTAAACAATGGGTTATGCTGATAAGTACCACATAAGCCATCGGGAAAGATTTCAGAAGGGAAATGCCAGTGTTTGATCATCTGCCTTTCATATTTTGTGAAAAATATGAGTTGTTGAGATCACATATGGCAAGTATTCAGAGAAAATAAATATCACTTATTGGGAGAATTCTGATGCACCAGCGATGGACCTAAAGAGAAGGCCGTTTGCAACACTGTAAATCACCTGTTGTTGTTCAGCCACCCAGTTGTGTCTGACTCTTCGCGACCCCATAGACTGCAGCATGCCAGGTCTCCCTGCCCCTCACCATCTCCCGAAGGTTGCCAGAGTTCGTGTCCATTGCACTGGTGATGCCATCCAGCCATCTCATCCTCTGATGCCCTCTTCTTTTGCCCTCAATCTTTCCTAGCATCAGAGACTTTTCCAGTGAGTCAGCTGTTTGCATCAGTTCAGTTCAGTCACTCAGTCACGTCAGACTCTTTGCGACCCCATGGACTGCAGCACGCCAGGCCTCCCTGTCCTTCACCAATTCCTGGAGCTTGCTCAAACTCATGTCCATCAAGTCGGTGATGCCATCCAACCATCTCATTCTCTGTTATCCCTTTCTCTTCCTGCCGTTAATCTTGCCCACCATCGGGGTCTTTTCCATGAGTCATTTATTTGCATCAGGTGGCCAAGTATTGGAGCTCAGTTTCAGCTCTTCAGTAATTCCAATGAATATTCAGGACTGATTTCCTTTAAGGTTTACTGGTTGACCTCCTTGAAATCCAAGGGTCTCTCAAGAGTCTTCTCCAACACCACAGTTCAAAAGCATCCATTCTTTGGGTCTCAGTTTTCATTATGCACCAACTCTCACATCCATACATGACTACTGGAAAAAACATAGTTTTGAGTAGACAGACCTTTGTCAGCAAAGTAATGTCTTAGCCATTTAATATGCTGTCTAGGTTTCTCATAGTTTTTCTTCCAAAGAGCAAGTGTCTTTTAATTCCATGGCTGCAGTCACCATATGCAGTGATTTTGGAGCCCAAAAACATAAAGTCTCTCACAGTTTCCATTGTCTCCCCATCCATTTCCCCATCTGTTCACATCATATGATTCACATGACCAAAATACTGGAGCTTCAGCTTCAGGATTACTCCCTCCAATGAGAATTCAGCATTGATCTCCCTTAAGATTGACTGGTTTTAACTCCTTGCTGTCCAGGTTACTCTCAGGAGTCTTCTCCAGCACCACAGTTCGAAGGTATCTGTTCTTTGGCGCTCTGACATCTTTATGGTCCAGCTCTCGTATGGTCAACTATACATGACCACTGGTAAGACCACAGCCTTGACTATACAGACCTTTATCAGCAGAGTAAAAGCATTACTCTCTGCTTTTCAACACACTGTCAAGGTTTGTCATAGCTTCCCTGCAAAGAAGCAATCATCTGCTTTCATGGCTATATTCATCATCTTCAGCCCAAGAAGAGGAAATCTCACTATTCCACCTTTTCCCTGATATTTGCCATGAAGTAATGGGGCTGAATAAGGCTTCCCTGGTGGCTCGGTGGTAAAGAATCTGCCTGCAATGCAGGAGACCCAGGTTCGGTCCCTGGGTTGGGAAGATCCCCTGGAGGAGAGCACGGCAACCACTCCAATACTCTTGCCTGGAGAACTACATGGACAGAGGAGCCTGGTGGGCTACAGTCCATGGGGTCATGCAGAGTCAGACAGGACTAAAGTGACTAACAGCAGCAGGAACCACGATGGGGCTGTACAGGTGAAGGGTGAAGTGAAGCGAAGTCGCTCAGTCGTGTCTGACTCTTTGCGACCCCGTGGACTGTAGCCCACCAGACTCCTCCGTCCATGGAATTCTCCAGGCAAGAATCCTGGAGTGGGTTGCCATTTCCTTCTCCAGGGGATCTTCCCAACCCAGGGATCGAACCCAGGTCTCCCGCATTGTAGGCAGATGCTTTAACCTCTGAGCCACCAGGGAATCCCAGGTAAAGTAATTCCCTATACTTCAGCAAAATATTTTTAAAAAGAAGGCCATCAAAGAATAGTTTCAGAAGCATTCCGAGAATTGAGAGTCAGAATTTATATGGAATCCGACAATTTTAAGTGGATTTTTCTAAAAGAATGAACACTAACAGGGTTAAAGCAGTCTAGGTTAAATTAGAGGATGATTTTCTCTCCTGTGTTTCAAAGCCAACTCTTCCATAGTGGTTCTTAACTCCGTTTGCTCCAGTGTCTTCTTTCTTCATCATCATTTCTCTCCTCTTCCTCTGTCACTGTGGTTGACTTTCAAATCTCATTTCTCTATTCACTTTTTCCCAATAAAAATAATTATGTCTCTTATAATAAAAAATTCCTTTCTCTTGATCTTCCATCCCTCATAACTATAATCACTATCTTTCTGACTCATGCTCCATTCAATTATTAGCCCCCTTTGGTCTTTATTAATGCTACAAAATGAAGTGGAGATGGAAAGAAAGCCCCTGCTTATTAGACTCAAAGGGACACGTGTAACTGATGCCACTATTACCCGTTTTCTATTTCCTCCTGCCTTCACTGCTGATATGATGCCTGGAGCGGGAGCTGAAGCTGTTTTCTGTGGCCGTGAAAAAGCCTGATAGACTTTCAAGAATGTTGACTGTGATGACCATGGGCTCTCAAACCAATTCCAAGAGACTCCACTCTCCAAGGTCATAATAATTCAAAATGTAGAAGGTTTTATGTGTATTGTCCTATATCAAATGTTTTATTCTTATGGCCACATTAATCATAAATGTTCCATTCTTTGAATAAAAAAAAAAAAAGAAACCTGAAAGATAGGAGAGATAAATAACTTAAAAAAAAAAAACAACAACACTGAAGTGTTTTAATGGTAGCAGTGTTTATCTGGTATTATATAGGGGAACATAGCTCAGTTGGTAAAGAATGTGCTTCCAGTGCAGGAGACCCGGGTTCAGTTCCCAGGTGGAGAAGATCCCCTGGAGAAGGAATTGGCAGCCTACTTCAATATTCTTGCCTGGAGAATCCCATGGACAGAGCTATCTGTGGGGTGGCAAGAGTCAGACACGACTGAGAGACTAAGCACATATAGGGGAACAGAGCAGGTTTGGGATTGGTCCAGGTTCTTGCTCAGTAGTTATAAAAGAAGGTGTGGGGTGGGAGTTTTGAAGTGATGAGTCATACCTGGCCCCAGGTCCAGAATGAAGTTATGGGAATAAGTGACAAAGTAGAGTAAGATGAAGACCACTAATATTGAAAATGTCAAGTATCTGTGAAGACAAGGAGTTATATGAGTTGTCTATACTAGTACTGAATTCACCAAAACAATGGCATAAGTTGGGACTTAGATGAATACTTCAAACTATATAGTATTACAATAGATAATGTATCTGACTTTATGGATTCAGATGCCATTTTATAGGCAAATAAATTCCAAGTCTTTATTTCTGGTATCCCCTGTCCCTATCTGTCTTAATTTTTCAGTCATGTAAGCTGCCTCATTATCTCCAACTGGATAGCATACTGGCATCTAGAAGTTAGTGTGTCCAAAACAGGTTCTTGATTTCTCCCTCCCAAATATGCTCTGCGGGCTCTGTGCCTGAGTGCTCAGCCACTTCAGTCCTGTCTGACTCTTTGCAGCCCTGTGGGCTGTAGCCCACCTCTGTCCAAGGGGGTCCTCCAGGAGTGGGCTGCATGCCCTGCTCCAGGGATGGAACCCACACCTGTTACATCTCCTGCATGGGCATGCAGGCTTTTTACCACTGGCACCGCCTGGTCTGCTGGCAGTCTTCCTCACCCCAGAAAAATGTGCACAACTAATATTTTTGAGCCAAAAATCTCCTCTGCCTAGGCTTGGGTCAAATCCATTAACTCTTGGTCTATCTTCAGAAACATTCCTCACACCACATTAAAAAGTAAACACAAAATTAATTAAAGACCTAAATGTAAGAATTGAAACCATAAAACTTCCAGAAGAAAACATAGAAAGAACACACTTTAACACAAATGGTAGCAATATTTTGGGTTATCTGTCCCCTAAAGCAAAAGAAATGAAAGCAAAAATAAACAAATGGGATCTAATTGAACATAAAAGCTTTTGAACAGCAAAGGTACCATCAACTTATGGAAGAGACAACCTACTAATGGGAGAAAATGGGTCAATATCTAATATATATAAATAGCTCCTACAACTCAGTATCAAAAAACAACAACAACAAAGTACCCAATTAAAAATGAGCAGAAGACCTGAATAGAAGACATTTTTTTCAAAGAAGATAAACAAATGGTCAAGAGACACATGAAAGAATGCTGAATATCACTAATCAGCAGAGAAATGCAAATCAAAACCACAATCAGATATTACCTCACACTCATCAAAAACAGCTTCAACAAAAAGTCTAAAAATAAAAAAATGTTAGTGAAAATATGGCAAAAATTGAACCCTAGTATACTATTGGTGGGAGAAGGCAATGGCACCCCACTCCAGTGCTCTTGCCTGGAGAATCCCATGGACGAAGGACCCTGGTAGGCTGCAGTCCATGGGGTCGCGAAGAGTCGGACACAACTGAGTGACTTCACTTTCACTTTTCACTTTCATGCATTGCAGAAGGACATGGCAACCCACTCCAGTGTTCTTGCCTGGAGAATCCCAGGGATGGGGGAGCCTGGTGGGCTGCCATCTGTGGGGTCGCACAGAGTCAGACATGACTGAAGCGACTTAGCATACTATTGGTGAGACTGCAAATTGGTACAGCCAGTAAAGAAATCAGTATATGGAGTTTCCTTTAAAAAAACTAAAAATAGAACTACACATGATTCAGCAATTCCACTCCTGAATAAATATCCAAAGAAAATGAAAACACTAGCTTGAAAAGATACGTGTGCCACAGTATTCACAGCAGTACAATAGCCAAGATATGCTGCTGCTGCTAAGTCGCTTCAGTCGTGTCCAACTCTGTGTGACCCCATAAACGGCAGCCCACCAGGCTCCCCCGTCCCTGGGGTTCTCCAGGCAAGAACCCTGGAGTGGGTTGCCATTTCCTTCTCCAATGCATGAAAGTGAAAACTGAAAAGTGAAAGTGAAGTCACTCAGTCGTGTCCAACCCTCAGCGACCCCGTGGACTGCAGCCTTCCAGGCTCCTCCGTCCATGGGATTTTCCAGGCAAGAGTACTGGAGTGGGGTGCCATTGCCTTCTCCAAGCCAAGATATGAGAGCAACCTAAATGCCCATCAACAGATGAATGAATAAAGAAAGTATGGAGAGTGTGTGTATATACATATATATACAGAATAGAATATTACTGAGCCATACAAAGGAGAAAAATAAAAGGAAGAAAATTATGCCACTTACAACAATATAGATGGACCTATACACTTAGTGTAATAATCTGGACAAAGAAAAATGCTCTAAATTATCACTTATATGTGAAAACCAAAAAATAAACAATATATAACAAAACACTAACAGACTCGCAGATATAGAGAGCAAACTCGTAGTTACCAGTGGAAGGGAGAATGGGGGAAGGGTGAGATACAAGTAAGGGATTAAGAGATAAACTACTGTGTACAAAATAAACAACAATCTCATATAGTATAGCACAGAGAAATATAGCCATTAATTTGTAATCACTTTAAATGGAATATAATCTATAAAAATCTTGAATAACTGTGAAATACACCTGAAAAAAATAATCTATTGTAAATCAATGATAACTCAATTAAAAACAAAATAAAACATGTCTCATATCTGTCCTCCACACCATTGCCACTCAAGTCCAAGTTGTCATTTTTTTGTGTGTTTGCTGTCTTCTATAGCTGGTAAATATCCCCACCTCTCCTCTTGAGTTCTTATGAACTGTCCGTAATAAAGAATATTAAATTGTAGTGCCAGTTTTCATATGATGCAACTGATCCCTCTAAAACATCCTGATGGACTTGTCTTACAAACAGAATGAAATTTAAATTCTCATTATGCTCTGTTGTGGTTCAGTCGCTAAGTCTTGTCTGACTGTTCCAGTTTGGTTCAGTTCAGTCTCTCAGTTGTGTCTGACTTTTTGCAACCCCATAGACAGGCTTCCCTATCATCATAGTTTTATTCATTTATATCCTATTCTCTCTTTTCCTTTATAATCTGTTTTCCATATTTTCTCTTTTATTTACCAAGATTCAGTCATAGGGACCTTCTTTATATTCCTTGAACATACTAACCTGGTCCCTACTTTAAAACATTTACAAGATCTGTTTCCTGTGTCCTTCTGGTCTTCACAAGGCTGACTCCTTCAGGATGCTGAGAATTCAGACTAAGCATCACCTCTTCTTTGATGTTGTCTCTGAACATACAATCTTAAGTAGCCATCTTGTTAACTATATGAATTTTCCTAATTTTTAAATAACACTATAGTACTTGCCACTATCTGATTTTTTCAGCTTATTTTTTGTTTATCCAGTGTCTTCTCCCCTCCCCTAACCAAGCATTGATAACTCCATGAGAAAAGAGGTTTGGATGTCACGTGCATGGCTGTATCCCCTTTGTCTCTAAGACCACGTTAGGTATTTATTAAACTTCTATTTAATAATATGTTATGAAATAATATGTTTACATTTATCCTAGATTAGACTCCTATTAGGGGTAGTTAAAAATTACTGAGAACCAGAATCTGGCAATAAAAACAGAGTATTGAAGAAATTTGGGGATGGGCATATGGACGAGTGGCTGGCTTGTGTTCATAGAAGACCATCATCCAGAGATTACCAGACACTAACAAAATTTAACTTATGTGAATAAGTTTTCTTACCAAAGATAGAACAGAACTTAAGAACACTGTAATGAAGAGAGTGCATGAAAAAAACATGCTCAAGCATAGGAAGTCCACATCAATAGGATATTGTAATCAACACAAAAAATTCATATAACTCAAATATTAGCTCAGCCCCTACTGAATTTATGCAGACTCTCAGTGGAGGCCATCAAAGATTTTGAAAGTTCCTTCATAGAGGTTGGCATTTTAAAAAAATAAATTTACCTGGACAGTAGCTACAAAACCTTTGAAGGCAACAATTTAACATAGATGTCAGGTTTATAGATCATGTTATCTTACAAAATAGATTTGGAAAATGAAGCAATGATAGATATTAAAACAATTTATATTGATGTTGTGAAGATATTGACAAGTAGATTAAATGACAAGTAGATAGATTAAATGGCCAACTATTATTGTTGTGCTTGAATACTCTAAAAATTTTAAGTAGTATTATGACGATTTATTTACTTGGTGAATTACTCATGCTATAATTAAAGCTATTAAAAGCAACTACAATGTAATACATACAACATGTAATCCACAAATTCAGAAAAAAACAACTCTTAAGTATCAAAAATTTTATAGTATTATAAAGTGGTAGATATGAGTGGGTAGTGTAATTATAAATAGCTGTTATTTTTTTCTTTAAACTGTGCCCTATTATCCAAATGAACATATGCTATATTTAAAATCAGACATAAAAATATATAATGAAATGTCTCAAAAATAAATAAGTAATTTGTAGCATTAGACTAATGAGAAACACATTATCAGTTGATACAGTATTATTTCTCTGGATACGTGTGGTATACTTTTCAGAGCTTTCATACTTTTAGGGGCAAGAGTTGAAGAGAAGTAACTAACTTCTCCATCCCCAAAGTGGCTCTAACTTCAGATCTCAATTCATTGACAATCTGGTCAGATCATTTATTATACCGCAGTTAGTTGGCCAGAAGCTTCCCTTTGCCAAGGAATTTTGGCAGGCCAACTGGCCCAATGAACAACGTATTTCATTGTGTCTTGAAAAGATGGAAACCACTCTGCATATCTGTAGCCAAATGTGAGGTCTTAGAAAAAAACTGAGAATGACAAACATAGTTAATTTTAAGGCTTTCCATTTATGACAAGTCATTTTTTGCTCTTTTATTTTACTCTAACATTTGATAAATATGAGGAAGACAAAGAAAGTCATTCTGGACTCCATCCAACAACAATTTTGGGTGGAGAAAGTACACTGATTAAAACATCTCAATAGACATTCCCATCCTGTCCTCTGCTGACCAGCTTGAGAGAGAAACGTAGAATTACTGCTTTCAGGTCAATTATATTAAGTCATGGATTTTGCATGGCACTGTACATTTTAGAATTGTTATTCACTATACACAATGCGCCTGAATATACACAGTAAAACACATATTTAAATACAAACTATTGAACATAAGCCTCAGGCATATGTTAAACAAGCCAGAACTATATCCAATGTGAAAAATAATTCTTCAACCAGTGTTAAATGGTTCATTTTTTTTTTTTTTTGATGATCCTGTATTGGGCCTGAATATTCAGAATGTGCATTTCATGCTGTAAATCTGAAATAAAATAAACATAGCAGCACACTCTCTTGCCAACATCTAAATCTTTTCTATAATAGCCAGCATCGAATGAACAATTTGCATTTTAAAAGTCATAGATAATTTGTTGCTTTCAATAAGACAGTTCCAGTTTCAATTACCGGAGAGCTGTCTCAGTGCTTTGGGTCAGCCCATCACGTTGTTAGAAAACTTCTCAAGTTATTCAAAATAAATTCTGTGTTTCTACTCATCTTACTTTTATTTTTCCAGCTCATTCATTCTTCGTAGGCTTTAGCTTTCAAATCATGCATTCGCCAAAGTAAAGACCTAAAGGAAAGACTGACCCTCAGTAGATTGTTTTGCCTTACATGTTCTACTTTAACTGTATATAGAATATTATGTTCATCTATAGCATCAGTTCAGTTCAGTTCAGTTCAGTCGCTCAGTCGTGTCCAACTCTTCGCGACCCCATGAACCGCAGCACGCCAGGCCTCCCTGTCCATCACCAACTCCCGGAGTTCACTCATCTATAGCATAGTGGCATATATGTGCATCCATATATGATAATATGCATGCAAATGAGACATGTTCATGGAAATGCTGTATGTACCCCTCCTAGTTAAAAAAATCCATAGTCTGGGGAAAAGCAAGAGATATCCTTGCCACAAACAAAGACTTCTTTCCTCACCAAAAGAAAGTAAGGTATATATTTTGTCCAGGAATTCTAAAAATAATCTACTTCTTTAGTCTAATCAAAAGTTTCCAAAAATAATGTTTCCAAGAAAAGGCAAAACATATTTGGAAGACCAATATGATAACACTACCCAGGAACTAGAAATACGGTATGTTTTGAAAGAGATGATGGCTTAATTTCATCAATTGCTCAATTACTGGACAAATTCTGACAGCATTCAAGTGTTTCTATCAGGGATCAGTAAATGATGGCCAGCGGAAACAAATGGCTAAGAAACAGACTTTGCCTGCTTCATGCTTGTGTATAGTCTCTAAGCTAAGAATGGTTTTCACATTTTAGAAGATTTAAAAAAAAAACTCCAAAGCAGAATACTATTTGTGACACATGAGAATTATATGAAATTCAAATTTCAGTGTATAAAAATGTTTTATTGAAGCATTGTTTCTCTTCAGTCGCTAAGTCATGTCCAACTCTTTGTGACCCCATGGACTGCAGCACACCAGGCTTCCCTGTCCTTCACTATGTCCTGGAGCTTGCTCAGACTCATGTCCATTGAGTAGGTGATGCCATCCAACCATCTCATCCTCTGTCTCTCCCTTCTCCTCCTGCCCTCAATCTTTCCCAGCATCGGGCATAGCTACATTCATTAATTTGTGTATTATTCTATTGGTTCTTTCAGGCTACAATGGCAGAGTTGAGTTTTTGTGAGAGATTGTACGGCCCACAAAGCCTAAAACATTTACAATATGGTCCTTTATAGAAAACTTGCCAGCCCCTGTTTTACAGTTCTTTTATTAATCACATCTTCACTCCATTGCTTGGAGACTGCGCAAATCCCTTAAAGGCACCCTAGCTTCAGACAAAAATGCCTTTGGGTAATTTTTGGAGGCTGGAGTGACAAACAGAGCTACTGTGTCCATGAAGAATTAACCTTCTCCTTGAACAGTTCCTGGTTCCTACAATTCTCAGGTTGTTGGGGAATTGTTAACATAGGAAAAAGTTGTAAAATTTTGATATGTAGAAAATAATGGAACTTTAAGACTATTCTGATGGCATTCACTTGATGTGACTGTTACTTATAAACCTTCGTATAGAATATATCATAATATTTATACACGCTTTAAAATAATCTTTCTTTAGGAAGATGAACTTTTAAAGTTTATTCATGGATCAGCATTAAGAGTAGAATTAAACAGCAATCAATTGTGATAAGTTTACATTGTCAAAAATAAAATCCTATATACTTTCCACTCATACTTCAGATTCTTCCTCTGCAATATTCAGCATTTCCGTTAAGTGTAAAGTAATCTTGTTGGTATAGCCTCCTTCAGCCACGTGGCAATTGCAAATCAACAGTCATTCAATAACATAATGACCAAGTCAGCAATAATTACCTTTTATTACAATATATATACTTGATGTTATCCATTCTTCCACACTTTAAACCATCAGAAACTAAAATTTCTTTGGGAAAAAAAAATAGATGTCTTTCTTAAAAATCTGTAGAATCATCATGCCTTTACTTGACCTCTTTCTAAGGGAGAAACAAACAGGTGATACAAACTCAGTTTTTAAATAAAAACAATATTTCACAATCTATTTAAGAAATATATATATACAGTAAACAGATACTGTTAACTTATTTCAAGAAGTTGTCCGGTGGACACTCATGTTCATCACTGAGAAACCAATGCGGGGGCAGGCTCCTCACCCCACCCAGGACCCAGCCCTGCTCCTCGGATCTGCACTCCCAGCCCCATTCAAAAGCCTTGAATTGATTTTTTTTCCCTCATAAAATAGTCAGATAAGCTAATTTTTAAAAAAGAAATGCCATTGAGCATGTGCATTGTGATTTAAAATTATTAATGAACTCTGGGAAAGAAAAGTGGTATTTGATTTTGAATCTTACATCTTTTTAAAAATTAGATTGGAATGGGCAAAAGGAAGAGTATTTTGTTTCTTAGGGGAGGACATGTGGAAAAGATGAGGGTTTGGGAAGGGAGAAGTATTTTGCAGAGCTATCAATGTCCAAATAATTTTCAAAAAGTAATCAAGGTATTTAAGCATTGACAGAAATAATGAAGTTGTATATTTAACTACAGTTTTAGGGGAAAATGTCAGAAACTGTATAATTTCATTTAAAAATCTGGTAAACCTGTCTGATGTCCTGTACTTGCTTATTCACTGTGTTTCACCAAATACACATTTGGATGACAAGGCATCCTTTCTTCTTAAAAAGAAAGATAAACTTAATGATTATAAATAGTTATTTTTAAATACATGAAATATATAGAAACATCCTGATGAAAACCAGTGTGTGGTTTAGAGCTGTAATGAGTGCAATTAAGTTTTTGAGGTATCAATTTACCTAGAGTAGGTCCTCTTCATTTTGACTTTTTTTCTTCCAGAGTGAGTTCTTAAAATTCCCAAAATATTATCAGAATTACATTTGAAGTATCCATTGTTGCATAAATCCCAGTTTTTTACCATAGACTGATAAGATTCTGGTATTCCTACCGGATGGGAATACCAGACCACCTTAACTGCCTCTTGAGAAATCTGTATACAGGTCAAGAAGCAATAGTTAGAACCAACATGGAACTGTGGACTGGTTCCAAACTGGGAAAGGAGTATGTCAAGACTGCATGTGAAGCACAATCCAGAATCAAGACTGCCGGAAGAAATATCAATAACCTCTGATATGCAGATGACCCTCATGGCATAAAGTGAAGAGGAACTAAAGAGCCTCTTGATAAAAGTGAAAGAGGAGAAAGAAAAAGCTGTCTGAAAACTCAACATTCAGAAAACAAAGGTCATGGCATCTGATCCCATCACTTCAGAGCAGATAGATAGGGAAACGATGGAAAGAGTGACACTTTATTTTCTTGGGTTCCAAAATCACTGCAGATGGTAACTTCATCCATGAAATTAAAAGACGCTTGCTCCTTGGAAGAAAAGCTATGATCAACCTAGACAGCATATTAAAAAAGACCCTGATGCTGGAAAAGGTTGAAGGTGGGAGGACAAGGGGACAACAGAGGATGAAATGGTTGAACGGCATCACCAACTTGGTGGACATGAGTTTCAGTAAACTCCAGGAGCTGTTGATGGACAGGGAAGCCTGACATGCTGCAGTCCATGGGGTCTCAAAGAGTCAGACACGACTTAGTGACTAAACTGAACTGACAAGATTCTATCACCGAATCAAGGATTGCCTTTATTTTAGAATCTTCTTCTTATTAAAACTGAAGCACAAATAAGAAAATAATCTCACTATTATATTTAATATTTCTTAGAAGTTTTGTCACCATAAATAAATAAATATAAGTGTTATAAAATAGGAGGTAAAACCTAAAAGTAGTTTACAAAATTATAATTATTTAGTCAAAGAATAATGTGGAAAGTATATTAGAACATTTAAGTTTCATTTATGAATTAAATATAACAAAGACAAGTTATATAAATGGAAGAAAAGAACCAATCATAGTAGCAATACTATTTTTTAATGAGAGGAAACTTAACAAGGAAAATGTTGAATGAATATGAAGAGAAATATAACATTTTCTTACCTGAAATAATATCAACATCCATATGGATGTTGAAACAAAGTACACAGAAACTATTGAGAAATGAGTGAATGAAAGATATTTGAGCCCTAGTGCCCACTTGGACTAGGGTAGAAAATACATACATGCACACACACACAGACACACACACACTCACACACACACACTCACACATATATGATCAGCCTAAAACATTTTTAGTGCCAGAAAATAAGACAGTGCTCAAAAAACCCTAAAACACAGTCATGGGCTATGTCAAAAGGAAGTAGGAGGCGGTATAATATGCTCCAATGGTCAAAGCTATAACAATTTAAGCATTAAAATAAGCAGAGCAGCATAAAAAAATATCCAAGCACTCATACATACATAAATAAATGATTGGGTAAATAAACGAATGTGAGAGAATAGACAAGTCTCCCATGAATAAGAATTCCAAGCAATTTACATATATACTCCATCCTCAAGTAAGAAGGGCACAGCTCCCTACTTCTTCAGTGTCAGCTGAACAGTGACTTTCTTCCAAAGCATATACTATAGAAAGAGGATAAAAAAGAGGATCTTTACTTGGAGAAACCTAACAAACACATCAGACTGCCTGATGAACTATGGACGGAGGTTCATGACATTGTACAGGAGACAGGGATCAAGACCATCCCCAAGAAAAACAAATGCAGAAAAGCAAAATGGCTGTCTGAGAAGGCCATACAAATGGCTGACAAAAGAAGAGAAGTGAAAAACAAAGGAAAAAAGGAAAGATGTACCCATTTGAATGCAGAGTTCCAAAGAATAACAAGGAGAGATAAGAAAGCCTTGGTGATCAGTGCAAAGAAATGGAGGAAAACAATAGAATGGGAAAGTCTAGAGATCTTGTCAAGAAAATTAGAGATATCAAGGGAACATGTCATGCAAAGATGCGCTCAATAAAGGACAGAAATGGTAGGGACCTAACAGAAGCAAAAGATATGAAGAAGAGGTGGCAAGAATACACAGAAGACCTGTACAAAAAAAGATCTTCATGACCCAGATAATCATGATGGTGTGATCACTCATCCAGAGCCAAACATCCTGGAATGTGAAGTCAAGTGGGCCTTAGAAAGCATCACTATGAACAAAGCTAATAGAGGTGATGGAGTTCCAGTTGAGCTATTTCAAATCCTGAAAGATGATGCTGTGAAAGTGCTGCACTCAATATGCCAGCAAATTTGGAAAACTTTTCCACAGGACTGGAAAAGGTCAGTTTTCATTCCAATCCCAAAGAAAGGCAATGCCAAAGAATGCTTAAACTGCACAATTGCACTCATCTCACATGCTAGTAAAGTAATGCTCAAAATTCTCCAAGCCAGGCTTCAGCAATACATGAACCATGAACTTCCTGATGTTCAAGCTGGTTTTAGAAAAGGCAGAGGAACCAGAGATCAAATTGCCGACATCCACTGGATCGTCGAAAAAGCAAGAGAGTTCCAGAAAAACATCTATTTCTGCTTTATTGACTATGCCAAAGCCTTTGACTGTGTGGATCACAATAAACTGTGGAAAATTCTGAAAGAGATGGGAATACCAGACCACCTGACCTGCCTCTTGAGAAATCTGTATGCAGGTCAGGAAACAACAGTTAGAACTGGACATGGAACAACAGACTGGTTCCAAATAGGAAAAGGAGTACGTCAAGGCTGCATATTGTCACCTTGCTTATTTAACTTATATGCAGAGTACATCATGAGAAATGCTGGTTTGGATGAAGCATAAGCTTTAATCAAGATTGCTGGGAGAAATATCAATAACCTCAGATATGCAAATGACATCACCCTTATGGCAGAAAATGAAGAAGAACTAAAGAGCTTCTTGATGAAAGTGAAAGTGGAGAGTGAAAAAGTTGGCTTAAAGCTCAACATTCAGAAAACGAAGATCATGGCATCTGTCCCATTACTCATGGCAAGTAGATGGGGAAACAGTGGAAACATTGTCAGACTTTATTTTGGGGGCTCCAAAATCACTGTAGATGGTGACTGCAGCCATGAAATAAAAAGACACTTACTCCTTGGAAGAAAAGTTATGACCAACCTAGACAGTACATTAAAAAGCAGAGATATTACTATGCCAACAAAGGTCCATCTAGTCAAGGCTATAGTTTTTCCTGTGGTCATGTATGGATGTGAGAGTTGGACTTTGAAGAAAGCTGAGTGTGGAAGAATTGATGCTTTTGAACTGTGGTGTTGGAGAAGACTCTTGAGAGTCCCTTGGACTGCAAGGATATCCAACCAGTCCATCCTAAAGGAAATCAGTCCTGAATATTCATTGGAAGGACTGATGTGGAAGCTGAAACTCCAATATTTTGGCCACCTGATGAGAAGAGCTGACTCATCTGAAAAGACCCTGATACTGGGAAAGATTGAAGGAAAGAGGAGAAGTGGATGACAGAGGATGAGATTTTTGGGTGGTGTCACTGACTCAATGGACATGAGTTTGAGTAAGCTCTGTGAGTTGGTGGTGAAAAGGGAGGCCTGGCGTGCTGTGGTCCATGGGGTCGCAAAGAGTCAGACACGACTTAGCAACTGAACTGAACTGAACTGAACAAACACCACCTCACCAAGTGATCAAGACTGATATCAGGAATGATGTCATACAGATATCGAGGCCCCTTGGTATATAATGAGAAGAGCACTTTTCCTCCATGATTTTTCTTCCAAAAACTCATAACTCCAGTCTAATCATGAGAAAAACATCAAAAATATTTTAAATAGAGAAAAAGTCTACAAAGTACCCGACCAACATTCCTCAAAACTGTGATGTTAACTGTCTTAATCCATCTTCAGCAGCTGTAATAAAAATACCACTGACTGGCTAGCTTGTAAACAACAGAAATTTCTCTCAGTTCTAAAGGCTGGAATGTCCAAGATCAAGACTCCAGTAGACTTAATATCTGAGAGTTCACTTCCTGTTTCATGGATTGCTCTCTTTTCACTGTGTCCTTACAAGGATTAAGGGATCCTAGGTTTCTTTTACAAGGCATTAATTCCATTCATGAGAGCACATTAAAATGATTTAATGACTTGCAAAATACCCCACTTCTTAATACACTCCCACTGGAAGTTAAGAATTCAAAACGTAAATTTGAGGGAACACAAACATTCAGTTCACTACAGTCATCGAGAACACAAACAAGTGGGAGGAGCATTCAGGATTGGGAACTCATGTACACCCATGGCAGATTCATGTTGATGCATGGGAAAACCAATATAGTATTGTAAAGTAAAATTTAAAAAGAAAACAGAAGTCTGTTAACTTACATAGCCAAGAAGAGCCAAAGAAATGAGATAAATGCAATGTGGTATCATGGAGTGATTTCTCATTCAAAAAAATAAAAGGGCACTAGATAAAAACTCAAGACATAACTTTAGATAATAATAACATAAGATTCTATACCAATGTAAAAATATTAATATCATTAAACTGGAAGTAGGGTGTTTAGCAACCCTAATGCACTAACTTCACAAGTGTTCTGTAAATCTAAAATTATTCTGAAATAAAAGTTTATTTTTAAAAAGATGTTTGAAATTCCAGATATTAAAGTCCACTACAGAGATAACAGTAATTTATAAACCACAGTGCTGTTACAAATTAGGACAGGTAAAATCATTGCATAGAACATAAAGTCTAGAAACACACCTATAATTAAATACTGAGCTTTTTAATCATTAAACAGTTATTAAGAATCTTCTTATTGCAGTCCATCATTCTGAACAATGAAGATAAAGCCCTCAACAAGATATACTGAAACAAACAGACAAATCCCTCATTAAACTCACATTCTAGTTGGGGAGACAGGCAATAAGCAAATAAATAAGTAAAATCCGCCTCTCAGTGTAGGAGACACAAGAGAAAAGGGTTCAGTCCCTGGGTGGGGAAGATCCCCTGGAGAAGGAAATGACAGCCCACTTCAGTATTCTTGACGTATCCCATGGTCAGAGGCTCCTGGCAAGGATACTGTCCATGAGGTCGCAAAGGGTCAGACATGACTTGGCAACTGAACAGCAGCTGATTCCACTGCACCTACAACCACACAGCAAAGGCACAGAATCCTGGCTCCCACTCAAGGACATTTGTGGCTTTCTGATTTCAGGGTAATATTCTGTCATCATTTCTATTCCTCTAGCATGCCTCTCTCATTTTGGTTCTTTTAGAGGTTCCAAAACTTTATATTGTATCTCATGTATGAAATTCGTTTAGTTTGAAATGGCAAATGTGGTTTCTGTTTTTTGACTAGAGTCTGAGTGATTCAGAAAGCCAAAGTTTTAATGCCCTCAATTTTTAAACAAAGATGGGAATACTAGACCACCTGATCTGCCTCTTGAGAAATCTGTGTGCAGGTTAGGAAGCAACAGTTAGAACTGGACATGGAACAACAGACTGGTTCTGAATAGGAAAAGGAGTACGTCAAGGCTGTATATTGTCACCCTGCTTACTTAACTTATATGCAGTGTACATCATGAGAAACGCTGTGGAAGAAGCACAAGCTGGAATCAAGATTGCTGGGAGAAATATCAATAACCTCAGATATGCAAGTGACACCACCCTTATGGCAGAAAGTGAAGAGGAACTAAAAAGCCTCTTGATGAAAGTGAAAGAGAAGAGTGAAAAAGTTTGCTTAAATCTCAACATTCAGAAAACGAAGATCATGGCATCCGGTCCCATCACTTCATGGGAAATAGATGGGGAAACAGTGGAAACAGTGTCAGACTTTATTTTTGGGGGCTCGAAAATCATGGCAGATGGTGATTGCAGCCATGACATTAAAAGACGCTTATTCCTTGAAAGCAAAATTGTGACCAACCTAGATAGCATATTCAAAAGCAGAGACATTATTTTGCCAACAAAGGTCTGTCTAGTCAAGGCTATGGTTTTTCCAGTGGTCATGTATGGATGTGAGAGTTGGACTGTGAAGAAAGCTGAGCGCCAAAGAATTGATGCTTTTGAACTGTGGTGTTGGAGAAGACTCTTGAGAGTCCCTTGGACTGCAAGGAGATCCAACCAGTCCATTCTGAAGGAGATCAGCCCTGGGATTTCTTTGAAAGGAATGATGCTAAAGCTGAAACTCCAGCATTTTGGCCACCTCATGCGAAGAGTTGACTCATTGGAAAAGACTCTGATGCTGGGAGGGATTGGGGACAGGAGGAGAAGGGGGCGACAGAGGATGAGATGGCTGGATAGCATCACTGACTCGATGGACGTGAGTATGGACTGCACGAAACACTTGGGCTGTGGGAAGAAGGCTCGCCTGGAGAAGCAGGGACATTGCAGCTCTGTAGGCATCGCCGCAGGAGCAGGCTGGGGACAGGGGCCTCTGAATGACCAGGACTGCCGTGAGAGACAATCACACACAACCACTGCCACGGAAGGCCGGTCCCTTCTCTCCACGGCCGGCTCCCTGAGCGCGAATGTGGCGAGGTGCGAACCAGGCAGTTCCAGCTCAGGAAGGACATCCTCTGAGAAGAGAGAGAGAAAAGGAAGCATCTTCCCTGCTATGGATGACCCTGGCTGTGAGGAGAGGAAAGGGCCAGATGTTAAAGTAAGTTCACAGCTTTGATCATTTTCTGGGACTGTAAAATTTGAGCCTCCATGTTGAGACTGTGTTTATAGCTTAAAGTACTGAAAATATTTTAATGTCCAAATGACCCGAAAGATATGATTGTGGAGAGTCTGTAGTCCCAGGTTTTATCAGAGGGCAAGGGAAAAATCTAAACTTACCTCACCAAATATATTTTAGCAGTACTCGGAGACAAAACAAAGTTTCCTTTTTGTTGTATCCCAGAAGAAAGATGAATTTATATAAGCTATGTAATGAGTCAATTCCCTTTATGGTAATTGTGACTTGTGCTTTTTCAGTATACAGTGAACACTTCAATTAAATACTTATTAAAATGGAAATATGTTAACTACTGTTTCTTCTAATTCAGCTCCCTTGACAATTTCTGGACAATCAGTTAAAACTGGATTAAAGGTTAAGGTTTCAGAAAACTAAACTTTGCTATTATTCGAGTTTAGTCCATTGTGGATTATCATTGATGCATAGAAGAACTGTACTAAGTCCAGTTTGTTTAAACAGCATGAAGCAGGTAAACATATTAAAATAGATTGTGCCTCCAAAATTACCTACAGATATAAGTTTGCATGATATTTCAAAATAAGTAGACTAGGAACCCCCTATGTGTTACCTTTAGGAAAGGGGCAGATGGTGAACTACTTCTGAAAACTGAATTCACTAGTGGATGAAGTACCAGCTATCTACTTGAGTCAGGGCAGTCTTTGCTGATGTAGCATAGACCTGGATCATCCTCACTACTCTTGCCGTGACTAAGGCTGGGTCCTTGAGCAAAAAAAAAAAAAAAAAAAAAAAGATTAGAAAAGTTTAGCTGGTTAAAAGATTTGGAGGGATAATTCAGTTCAGTTTAGTTCAGTTCAGTCGCTCAGTCGTGTCCGACTCTTTGTGATCCCATGAATCACAGCACACCAGGCCTCCCTGTTCATCACCAACTCCCGGAGTTCACTCAGACTCACATCCATTGAGTCCGTGATGCCATCCAGCCATCTCATCCTGGGTCGTCCCCTTCTCCTCCTGCCCACAACCCCTCCCAGCATCAGAGTCTTTTCCAATGAGTCAGCTCTTTGCATGAGGTGGCCAAAGTACTGGAGTTTCAGCTTTAGCATCATTCCTTCCAAAGAAATCCCAGGGCTGATCTTCAGGATGGACTGGTTGGATCTCCTTGCAGTGCAAGGGACTCTCAAGAGTCTTCTCCAACACCACAGTTCAAAAGCAGCAATTCTTCCACGCTCAGCCTTCTTCACAGTCCAACTCTCACATCCATACATGACTGCTGGAAAAACCATAGCCTTGACTAGATGGATCTTAGTCGGCAAAGTAATGTCTCTGCTTTTGAATATGCTATCTAGGTTGGTCATAACTTTTCTTCCAAGGAGTAAGCGTCTTTTAATTTCATGGCTGCAATCACCATCTGCCGTGATTTTGGAGCCCCCCAAAATAAAGTCTGACAATGTTTCCACTGTTTCCCCATCTATTTCCCATGAAGTGATGGGACCGGATGCCATAATCTTCGTTTTCTGAATGTTGAGCTTTAAGCCAACTTTTTCACTCTCCTCTTTCACTTTCATCAAGAGGCTTTTTAGTTCCTCTTCACTTTCTGCCATAAGGGTGGTGTCACCTGCATATCTGAGGTTATTGATATTTGTCCCAGAAATCTTGATTCCAGCTTGTGTTTCTTCCAGTCCAGCGTTTCTCATGATGTACTCTGCATATAAGTTAAATAAGCAAGGTGACAATATATAGCCTTGACGTACTCCTTTTCCTATTCGGAACCAGTCTGTTGTTCCATGTCCAGTTCTAACTGTTGCTTCCTGACCTGCATACAGATTTCTTAAGAGGCAGGTCAGGTGGTCTGGTATTCCCATCTCTTTCAGAATTTTCCAGTTTATTGTGATCTACACAGTCAAAGGCTTTGTCATAGTCAATAAAGCAGAAGTAGATGTTTTTCTGGAACTCTCTTGCTTTCTCGATGATCCAGCAGATGTTGGCAATTTGATCTCTGGTTCCTCTGCCTTTTCTAAAACCAGCTTAAACATCAGGAAGTTCATGGTTCACGTATTGCTAAAGCCTGCCTTGGAGAATTTTGAGCATTACTTTACTAGCGTGTGAGATGAGTGCAGTTGTGCAGTGGTTTGAGCATTCTTTGGCATTGCCTTTCTTTGGGATTGGAATGAAAACTGACCTTTTCCAGTCCTATGGCCACTGCTGAGTTTTCCAAATTTGCTGGCATATTGAGTGCAGCACTTTCACAGCATCATCTTTCAGGATTTGAAATAGCTCAACTGGAATTCCATCACCTCCACTATAGCTTTGTTCATAATGATGCTTTCTAAGGCCCACTTGACTTCACATTCCAGGTTGTCTGGCTCTAGATGAGTGATCACACCATCATGACTATCTGGGTCATGAAGATCTTTTTTGTACAGGTCTTCTGTGTATTCTTGCCACCTCTTCTTAATATCTTCTGCTTCTGTTAGGTCCATACCATTTCTGTCCTTTATCGAACCCATCTTTGCATGAAATGTTCCCTCGGGATAATTAGGATACTAATAATTCCTATTCAAATAGTTAAGAACAAAATAAGCTTTAACCCTTCTTAGACATCAGCTTTCTTTTGTTGTTTGAATAAGTGGTTCATTTCTAGCAATAGCTGACTCACACTACTTGAGTATTTTACTATGTGTACCTATCTCAAATCACTTTAAGCTGGATGTCAACCCAGGTGCCTATCTTTTTAGATTTGCTCAGTATAATTGACTGGACATCTATCCCAGCTGCGGTGGAATAGGGTCTTACATAATGGCCGCTAGTTACATTTGCTCCGTTATGGCTTGTCACACAATCCTTGCTTTGCTGGCCTGATGTTCTACATCATCATCCCAGGTGTGGGTCTCAGTTCCTGTCCCCCGAGAGGCTCCCCGAACATCACTCACCCAAGTGTGGACATACAGAATCTATGTTCTAGTGTGACAGAAGACTTCACATACCCACACGACTCTCCTCTCTCCCCGCCTCAAAATTTCTTCCTCTCCCTGCGGTTTTTCTTTCTTCCTCTCGTGCAATTCCTCGATCTTCCCTTCTGCATATTTAAAGACTATAATATCTGCCAAAACAAACAAAAAACCAACCTTCCAAAACCCACTCTTTGTTACAGCAAATCCAGCTGTTTTTGTCTTACTTATATCTCACCATCACTTTCCAGATGGGGTCAAAAGCACCATAAATTGACTTAGCCTTTGAATTATATTGTGCGAACCCTCTTTACAAAGGCTAGTTGGCCACCCACAGTAGTTCTACATGAAAAGAGAAAAGGTTTCTTTCCTTGTTTTTGCCATTTTTCTACTACTTCACTGTCTCCATATCTTTAGTTCAATCGTGCCTTCGTTTCATCTCTCTTGCTAATTTTTCCTCCATTTTTTCTCCAATTCAAGTTTGCATCAAACTTCCCTCATTGTCTCTTGGTATGCCTTTCTTCTGTACTCCATCTTCATTCTCTTATATGTCAAACTTAAAAGATTCGATTTGAACCTGAATCATCCTTACTTCAATGGTAATTTTCTGTCTACTTTATCAAGCTGTCTGTATATATGTACTGGCACCAACTATATTTTTAAAGCCATTTTCTATCGTGTTTTTAAATGCTTAAAGTTATCAAATAACAGAGTGAATCATTTTAATATATGATACTAAATGTATTTAATTATAATCATATGACAGTACTAAACCTAAATAGTATTTGATTTTTATTTGTATGCCAGTTTTATATTTCATTTAAATAAAAATATATTCAGATATAGAATTTTTTTTGCTTTTGTTTGCACCTTTATAGTCAATATAAAACAATATTATTCATATTTGATATATATATAAACAGATTAACATTGCTTCATACCTTATTATTCATTCACTTAGCAAATATTTCAATTCACCTCTATTATGTTCCATATTTATTCCAGAGAGAAGGGAGAGACATAGCAATAAGATAAGAACTAAACTAGAGATATGTACAAACTGTTTTAGAATAATGAGGAGGGAAAATTTAGCACATACTGTAATAATAATAACGTAATGGCAATATTACTATGTGGAGGACTCTTGGTAAAGTGGTAACCCCCTAGGTCTCTGTTTGCAGATAATGGAAGAGAGCGGTATTGATAATTGAAATGCTAGTTCTAGATTTATGTCTAGGTTCATGTACTAAAAATGTCATTTAAGGGCAAGATTTGAACACTTGGCTGTCTAACTACAAATTCTGTTCTATTCACGGGATTATATTGCCTTCGTCTATAAATTGTACCATTCTTAAGTACTTGAATATATGCACTCATAGTTGTAGGCCTACATCATTTTAGAAGTAATTCTGAAATAAAATTTTATTGGAACAGCATGCTTTCATTCCGTCTGTTTGTTCAGTGTATATATCATGATATGTTCATTGATAGTTTCTACCTATTGTGGCAATTAAGATTTCTACCAAATGATTGCCTTTGTAATAGGTTCAATGAATATTTAGATTGTAGAGTAGGAAAGAAAAGAAGGAGAATCTGGCTGAACTATGTATACCATTGTCATAAGTGGCAGTGAAAAGCAGGAAAACGTTAGTCATAAAAGGTGACATTCCCCAGATCAGTGGGAGGCTAACAATTAGAGAGACTTTTCCTAGGGAAATTATAGAAATCTCTAACTGGGCAACTTCCTATCTTATACAATCTAATTAATTTAAAAGTACCTTGTATAAACTTTTCCTTGCAGGTTAGCCCATTCTTGGCTTAACCTGGGAAATACTCCTCAATAAATCAATAGATTATGGAATGTTAAATTTTTTACCTTGTATAAATTACATTTCTCATTATTATAAAATATGAAATAATGAAGTATTCAACCAGAAACTTGCTTCTGTTTTTTATGAATTGAACAAACTAACAAATTTATGAGCTGAAATCTTATATCCCTTTGGTAGAAAACAAGAGGAAGACATCATTTATGTCATACAAAAGCAAGTATCACAAGCACAGACATCATCATTGACCACCAAAATGCTAACCTTTGCTGACACAAAGGTTAACAACTGATGGTAGATTCTAGACTATAATAAATTACCTAAAGTTAGTTTTTGGTGGTGGTTTAGTTACTAAGTCATGTCTGGCTCTTGTGACCCCATGGACTGTAGCCTGCCTGGCTCCTCTGTCCATAGGATTCTCCAGGCAAGAATATTGGAGTGGGTTGCCATTTCCTTCTCCAGAGAATCTTCCCGACCCAAAAATCAAACCCAGGTCTCCTGCATTGCAGGCAGATTCTTTACCGACTGAGCTATGAGGGAAGCCCAAAGTTATTTTTTAAATGATGCATTTTTTTTTTTTTTTTCATGACTACTCAGATCAGTGAGATCTCTGAGTAAAACTTGAAAGACATTGCAAACCCTGATAACAGGGTGTTTCAAATAAGCATGTGTTTATCTAATATTTCCTGTCACTGGTGCCTGCCGCGCCGGTAGAAGCCACCGGGGGAAGAGGTTAGGGGTGGCGGTCCTGGAGCCGGGATGCGCTTCCCCGTGGCTTCAGCCGGGTGGCGGGTAGGGATGCTCATCCCTCCTTTGCTCCTGGCTTGACCCTAGTTGTGCAATAGAGACACTCACGGGTCGTGGACGTGTGGCAGAGGCAAAGGGAATGCATTTTTGCTGAGGAGTTGGGCACATGGCTGCCCCCGAAGCTCTTGGAACTCTCATTTGGAGTGGAGAAGGCGATGGCACCCCACTCCAGTACTCTTGCCTGGAAAATCCCATGGACGGCGGAGCCTGGTGGGCTGCAGTCCATGGGGTCGCTAGGAGTCAGACACGACTGAGTGACTTCACTTTCTTTTTTATTTATGTATTTATTTATTTATTTTTTAATTTTAAAATCTTTAATTCTTACATGCGTTCCCAAACATGAACCCCCCTCCCACCTCCCTCCCCATAACATCTCAGTGGGTCATCCCCATGCACCAACCCCAAGCATGCTGTATCCTGCATCAGACATGGACTGGCGATTCAATTCTTACATGATAGTATACATGATAGAATGCCATTCTCCAAAATCATCCCACCCTCTCCCTCTCCCTCTGAGTCCAAAAGTCCATTATACACAGCTGTGTCTTTTTTCCTGTCTTGCATACAGGGTTGTCATTGCCATCTTTCTAGATTCCATATATATGTGTTAGTATACTGTATTGGTGTTTTTCTTTCTGGCTTACTTCACTCTGTATAATTGGCTCCAGTTTCATCCATCTCATCAGAACTGATTCAAATGAATTCTTTTTAACGGCTGAGTAATACTCCATTGTGTATATGTACCACTGCTTTCTTATCCATTCATCTGCTGATGGACATCTAGGTTGTTTCCATGTCCTGGCTATTATAAACAGTGCTGCGATAAACATTGGGGTACATGTGTCTCCTTCAATTCTGGTTTCCTCGGTGTGTATGCCCAGCAGTGAGATTGCTGGGTCATAAGGTAGTTCTATTTGCAATTTTTAAAGGAATCTCCACACTGTTCTCCATAGTGGCTGTACTAGTTTGCATTCCCACCAACAGTGTAGGAGGGTTCCCTTTTCTCCACACCCTCTCCAGCATTTATTGCTTGCAGATTTTTGGATCACTGCCATTCTGACTGGTGTGAAGTGGTACCTCATTGTGGTTTTGATTTGCATTTCTCTGATAATGAGTGATGTTGAGCATCTTTTCATGTGTTTGTTAGCCATCTGTATATCTTCTTTGGAGAAATGTCTATTTAGTTCTTTGGCCCATTTTTTGATTGGGTCATTTATTTTTCTGGAATTGAGCTGCATAAGTTGCTTGTATATTTTTGAGATTAGTTGTTTGTCAGTTGCTTCATTTGCTATTATTTTCTCCCATTCAGAAGGCTGTCTTTTCACCTTGTTTATAGTTTCCTTTGTTGTCCAGAAGCTTTTAATTTTAATTAGATCCCATTTGTTTATTTTTGCTTTTATTTTCAGTATTCTGGGAGGTGGATCATAGAGGATCCTGCTGTGATTTATGTCTGAGAGTGTTTTGCCTATGTTCTCCTCTAGGAGTCTTATAGTTTCTGGTCTTACATTTAGATCTTTAATCCATTTTGAGTTTATTTTTGTGTGCGGTGTTAGAAAGTGATCTAGTTTCATTCTTTTACAAGTGGTTGACCAGTTTTCCCAGCACCACTTGTTAAAGAGATTGTCTTTACTCCATTGTATATTCTTGCCTCCTTTATCAAAGATAAGGTGTCCATATGTGTGTGGATTTATCTCTGGGCTTTCTATTTTGTTCCATTGATCTATATGTCTGTCTTTGTGCCAGTACCATACTGTTTTGATGACTGTGGCTTTGTAGTAGAGCCTGAAGTCAGGCAAATTGATTCCTCCAGTTCCATTCTTCTTTCTCAAGATTGCTTTGGCAATTCGAGGTTTTTTGTATTTCCATACAAATCTTGAAATTATTTGTTCTAGTTCTGTGAAAAATATGGCTGGTAGCTTGATAGGGATTGCATTGAATTTGTAAATTGCTTTGGGTAGTATACTCATTTTCACTATATTGATTCTTCCGATCCATGAACATGGTATATTTCTCCATCTATTAGTGTCCTCTTTGATTTCTTTCATCAGTGTTTTATAGTTTTCTACATATAGGTCTTTAGTTTCTTTGGGTAGATATATTCCTAAGTATTTTATTCTTTTCGTTGCAATGGTGAATGGAATTGTTTCCTTAATTTCTTTTTCTACTTTCTCATTATTAGTGTATAGGAATGCAAGGGATTTCTGTGTGTTGATTTTATATCCTGCAACTTTACTATATTCATTGATGAGCTCTAGTAATTTTCTGGTGGAGTCTTTAGGGTTTTCCATGTAGAGGATCATGTCGTCTGCAAACAGTGAGAGTTTTACTTCTTCTTTTCCAATTTGGATTCCTTTTATTTCTTTTTCTGCTCTGATTGCTGTGGCCAAAACTTCCAGAACTATGTTGAATAGTAGCGGTGAAAGTGGACACCCTTGTCTTGTTCCTGACTTTAGGGGAAATGCTTTCAATTTTTCACCATTAAGGATAATGTTTGCTGTGAGTTTGTCATATATAGCTTTTATTATGTTGAGGTATGTTCCTTCTATTCCTGCTTTCTGGAGAGTTTTTATCATAAATGGATGTTGAATTTTGTCAAAGGCCTTCTCTGCATCTATTGAGATAATCATATGGTTTTTATTTTTCAATTTGTTAATGTGGTGAATTACATTGATTGATTTGCGGATATTGAAGAATCCTTGCATCCCTGGGATAAAGCCCACTTGGTCATGATGTATGATCTTTTTAATGTGTTGTTGGATTCTGATTGCTAGAATTTTGTTGAGGATTTTTGCATCTATGTTCATCAGTGATATTGGCCTGTAGTTTTCTTTTTTTGTGACATCTTTGTCAGGTTTTGGTATTAGGGTGATGGTGGCCTCATAGAATGAGTTTGGACGTTTACCTTCCTCTGCAATTTTCTGGAAGAGTTTGAGGAGGATAGGTGTTAGCTCTTCTCTAAATTTTTGGTAGAATTCAGCTGTGAAGCCGTCTGGACCTGGGCTTTTGTTTGCTGGAAGATTTCTGATTACAGTTTCAATTTCTGTGCTTGTGATGGGTCTGTTAAGATTTTCTATTTCTTCCTGGTTCAGTTTTGGAAAATTGTACTTTTCTAAGAATTTGTCCATTTCTTCCACGTTGTCCATTTTATTGGCATACAACTGCTGATAGTAGTCTCTTATGATCCTTTGTATTTCTGTGTTGTCTGTTGTGATCTCTCCATTTTCATTTCTAATTTTATTGATTTGATTTTTCTCTCTTTGCTTCTTGATGAGTCTGGCTAGTGGTTTGTCAATTTTATTTATCCTCTCAAAGAACCAGCTTTTGGCTTTGTTGATTTTTGCTATGGTCTCTTTTGTTTCTTTTGCATTTATTTCTGCCCTAATTTTAAAGATTTCTTTCCTTGTACTAACTCTGGGGTTCTCCAATTCTTCCTTTTCTAGTTGCTTTAGTTGTAGAGTTAGGTTATTTATTTGACTTTTTTCTTGTTTCTTGAGGTATGCCTGTATTGCTATGAACTTTCCTCTTAGCACTGCTTTTATAGTGTCCCACAGGTTTTGGGTTGTTGTGTTTTCATTTTCATTAGTTTCTATGCATATTTTGATTTCTTTTTTGATTTCTTCTGTGATTTGTTGGTTATTCAGAAGTGTGTTGTTCAACCTCCATATGTTGGAATTTTTAGTAGTTTTTCTCCTGTAATTGAGATCTAATCTTAATGCATTATGGTCAGAAAAGATGCTTGGAATGATTTCGATTTTTTTGAATTTATCAAGTTTAGATTTATGGCCCAGGATGTGATCTATCCTGGAGAAGGTTCCATGAGCACTTGAAAAAAAGGTGAAATTCATTGTTTTGGGGTGAAATGTCCTATAGATATCAATTAGGTCTAACTGATCTAATGTATCATTTAAAGTTTGCGTTTCTTTGTTAATTTTCTGTTTAGTTGATCTGTCCATAGGTGTGAGTGGGGTATTGAAGTCTCCCACTATTATTGTGTTAATGTTGATTTCCCGTTTCATACTTGTTAGCATTTGTCTTACATATTGCGGTGCTCCTATATTGGGTGCATATATATTTATAATTGTTATATCTTCTTCTTGGATTGATCCTTTGATCATTATGTAGTGGCCTTCTTTGTCTCTTTTCACAGCCTTTGTTTTAAAGTCTATTTTATCAGATATGAGTATTGCCACTCCTGCTTTCTTTTGGTCTCTATTTGCGTGGTATATCTTCACTTTCACTTTTCACTTTCATGCATTGGAGAAGGAAATGGCAACCCACTCCAGTGTTCTTGCCTGGAGAATCCCAGGGACGGGGAATCCTGGTGGGCTGCCGTCTCTGGGGTCGCACAGAGTCGGACACGACTGAAACGATTTAGCAGCAAAGAATGAAGAGCAGCTTTTTTAGAAACCATTGTACATGTTCTTATATTATCTAATTTGTAAGCAAATATTTTTATTTCAGCTAAAGAAATATGTTGGTAGTCAGCCATTTTGAATTTGTTAGCTCACAATTCTAAGTGTTCTCTAGAGCCCTTAGTCACATTTGGAAGTCCATTACATTTTTCTCCACACATAAGATCTTTACTTACATCTTGCTCAAAGTTCACTTCTACATAAACTGCTAAATAATCTACCTTCAGATCTAATTGTCATGTTTACAGCTTCTCTTAACACTTATTTTAAAAGTTCTTAGAATCTTCTTTGTTAGTAATTTTTCTTGCAATATTTTATATTTTCCCACATGCATTTATTTAACAACACATTAAATGAGAGCTTGTACATTTTCTAGCCTTGTAGCTCCCTAGAGCATATTTCAAAATTATTGCTTTAACTGAACTTTCTTCACAACCTTCTCCCCCAAAAGCCTATACAACTAGAAGGAGAAAATACTCTGCCCATTGGCAAACCCTGTAGAACACCTCTGAGAAAAATTTGTTCATTGAACATTTAATACCAACAATAAAGGTACTAAAATATTATTTTTATTAAGCTATGTAATATATTTCAGAGACTATAAAGCCCTTTAAATATTTAACTGAGTGCAACAATCATGTTCATATTGGCCTCCATTTCACAAAGAAACTGAGGCATTGTTAACTAATGTGGTCAGGTCACACAAATAGTACATGGAATGATCAACATTCTAGTCAAGGTTTGTCTGAATCTAAAGCACTTTCTCCTTGGAAGGATAGTTATGACCAACCTAGACAGTATATTCAAAACCAGAGACATTACTTTGCCAACAAAGGTCCATCTAGTCAACGGCTATGGTTTTTCCAGTAGTCATGTATGGATGTGAGAGTTGGACTGTGAAGAAAGCTGAGCACTGAAGAATTGATGCTTTTGAACTGTGGTGTTGGAGAAGACTCTTGAGAGTCCCTTGGATTGCAAGGAGATCCAAACAGTCCATTCTGAAGGAGATCAGTCCTGGGTGTTCTTTGGAAGGACTGATGCTAAAGCTGAAACTCCAGTACTTTGCCCACCTCATGCGAAGAGTTGACTCATTGGAAAAGACTCTGATGCTGGGAGGGATTGAGGGCAGGAGGAGAAGGGGATGACTGAGGATGAGATGGCTGGATGGCTTCACTGACTCAATGGACGTGAGTCTGAGTGAACCTTGTGAGTTGGTGATGGACAGGGAGGCCTGGTGTGCTGCGATTCATGGGGTCGCAAAGAGTTGGACACAACTCAGCAACTGAACTGAAAGCACTTTCTAATTATTATGTGTGAATGGTTTTCCTGCCAACATGTGAGTTATCAAAGCAGACAGTTCAAGCAAATGTTACCTGTAGTGTAACTATGTATTAAATATTCTATCTACATGCTATACACTCTATGCCTGTGATCAGACTCAGGACAAACCAAAGATTTTTCTCTCCCTGGCTGAAGCTTTATGAATTGTGTCATTAGTATATTTTCTCTGATAACACTATTAAACCTGAATACTTTTTAATATAACATATTAATTTTCACTCCAGTTGTCTTGAATATGACTATTTCTTATCAAGGCTATATCTTGGGCTGAATCACAAAATTATGGTGCCTAAGATATGAAGCTACTTTTTTTTAAACCTACCATGTGAATGTTATAGAACAAAGATAAGTGGCCCAGGAGCCGCCCTGCTGAGCTCTTATCCTTATTCCCTTACTGAAGAATTTTGTAGCCGTAAACAAGTTGCACAGAATTTCTGGACCTAAGACTTTTCTTGTTAATAAATATAAATAACTGAATTGATTATTTCTGTGATATAATCTGGTTATAAAAGAGGACAAAAGCTTACCATCTAGTTGGATATCTAGTGTGTGTATATTTATTTTACTTACTAATATAAATAAAATTAATTGAGGCCTACAAATATTAAAACAACAACAACAACAAATGATAGCAGTATTGTGGAGTGCCTTAGTTTATTTTTTAAAAACTAGAATACCATAAAAGAGAATTGTCTCAACCCTACTTGGCTACATACACGAGCACATCAAATTAGTCTCCTAGAACCATATTTTAGAAAGCAAGTCTATTTATAGCAACTCTACAAGGCAAAAAGGAAATAGTGTTGGAAAAACTAACCTTGTCTGCAACTTATCACTGAGCCCTCAGAGAACAGGCATCTTCTCTAAGAATGAAAATGGTAGATGACAGTGAGTTTTCTTGGAACATGGTTAATTGCTATCAGAGCCCAATTTCAGATGCTGTTTAGTAGGTATTTAATGAAATAAACTCTGGTGCCATATAGCCTGGTTTTAAGTTCTGGCCACACACTCTCTGTGTGATCTTTGTTTATCATCTTATACTTTGCCTTCTTTGTCTTTGTACATTAATATTTTTACTTCACAAAGTTGCTATGAAATTTAACTTAGTTAATATAGGCAAAGAATTCAAGAAGTGTTTGGCCCATATTAATTATTCAATTAAATAACCCATTACTTGAGATTCTAACCTTCAGTTCGTGACCTAAGCAGCAGCCTGTCCCCAGGGGCATTCTTCTTCATGCTGAATATGACATAGTCAGACCTCACTCCGTTACTAAGACTGACTCCCTTAGAAATCTCTCCTTATCAGTTCTCTTTTACCCAAGATAATATGTTCATAGTAATATCTCTCCACTCAAATAAAGGTTCATGACCTATGTATATTGATAAGGCAATCAATAATTAGAATTATCAAATATAGATTGGAGCACCTCTAAAAGATTTGATAGACGGATTGAACTTTAGGAAAACAGGGAAATGGTAAAAATAGATGGAGAGGGTATTTCAGAGTTATGACTTGACAAACTCAAAAATAAGACTGAATTCATTGAACAGTATATAGACTTATGTTAAGACAAAGACAACCTCTTAAATATGAAAAAAAAAAACCCACTTTTTGGTCAGTTCAATTTCAGGAAATCTATTTTGTTTCATTATTCAGAGCAAACCTCCAATCTAGACAAACCTCTCATTGATTTCAAATATATTAGATCTACAAAGCATATCACCAAAATGATAAACTGGTTGGTAGTGCATAAAGAATGGGCAAGCAAATGTAAGCTAGTAAAACCTGCTGCACTGAATGGAACTATTAATACAATATATTGAAGTCTGCCTAACCTGAGACAAAACCAAATCCTCTTAGCCACCTGCAATAATTTCAGAGTAATCTGCTACTCAAGAAATGAAACCAACTTGGATCTATCAAAATAAGAAAAAGGCAGTGCAAAAATAGGCCTTTTAGCCAAAGTGAAAATGAAAACTGAGAAATACCACACCAGGAAGCTTTCTCCAACACCCTGTTTCAAAGTCCGGAGAAGAGAAATCCTTTTTGGAAAGCTTTTGAGGTATAATTCCTTAAACTTTGTTTATAGTGGCACAGTGAAGTCTTTTCTGTTCTTACCTTGCCAAAAAGTAAAACCCTAATGGATTAGGAACATCAACATCTAAAATACTGAAACCCTCATAGTAGAAGCATGCCAAGAAGTATGAAATGTTTCTAAGTCTGTTTCCTCCTTTGTGTTAGCAGCTGGACTCCACATTACTTTCTTCCAGTTTTATCCATGCTCCCTCTTTTTAAAAGTCACTTTTGTCAGTTGCTTTCAAGTTTTCCACTCTTCATTGAATTAACAGTATTATGGAATATGCTGTCATGAGTTATTATATTTCTTTTTTATTTCCATCACCAAACTAGTTTTCTCAAAATATGTAATATTTATCACATTTACTAACAAATTTGATAGTCTTCAGCTGATTCACAATTTTCTGTATATTCAATTCACTTAAAGTAGTTAGACTTATACTTCTGTTTGACCTGTAAACATAAATTGTGAGATATTTTACATCTTATTTTAATGGTATGATTTTAAATTTATCTATTTATTTTCCATGAAAATAATTTTTCTCATTAACAAATTATTTAAAAAATAAAACTATATATTTTGCACCAGCATGGTTTTATTTCTTCTCATGTATGTATCTACTAATAGAAAGTAATTATGTATGCCAGTTACTTGCCCACAAACTGATTTACACATGGGGAACTCTGAATAATGATTCTGGCAGACTCCAGATTTATGAAGCTCAGCAGTTTTAATGACCATGAATATGTTGCCAAACCTCTTTTATTTGTCTCCAAGCCTCTCCCTGAAGCCACAGTCCTCCTTCTCAGCCCCACTTGTTTACTGTCCTCATTTTTAACCAACGCACATAGACGTTTTTCCATATAAAGACCTGCACCTTACCTGCCACCTTCCCCTTTCTGGGCAAGGCTGAGTGGTCTGGATGCAGGTGTATTTTATCTCCTGCTCTCATCTTGATTTGCACTCCCCAACCCCAGCTTTTCCTCTGGAGGTCAGACTGCCCAACTTTCCCAGTTATGCAAATTCCAAATGCCATAAAGAAGTCCAATCTTACCACTTCTGACACATATATATAATCACGGTAATCCAAGTCTATGCCCCAACCAGTAATGCTGAAGAAGCTGAAGTTGAATGGTTTTATGAAGACCTACAAGACCTTTTAGAACTAACACCCAAAAAAGATGCCCTTTTCATTATAGCGGACTGGAAGGCAAAAGTAGGAAGTCAAGAAACACCTGGAGTTAACAGGCAAATTAGGCCTTGGAGTACGGAATGAAGCAGGGCAAAGGCTAATAGAGTTTTGCCAAGAGAAAGCACTGGTCATAGCAAACACCCTCTTCCAACAACACAAGAGAAGACTCTACACATGGACATCAGCAGATGGTCAACACCGAAATCAGATTGATTATATTCTTTGCAGCCAAAGATGGAGAAGCTCTATACAGTCAGCAAAAACAAGAGTGGGAGCTGACTGTGGCTCAGATCATGAACTCCTTATTAACAAATTCAGACTTAAATTGAAGGAAGTGAGGAAAACCATGAGACCATTCAGGTATGACCTAAGTCAAATCCCTTAAGATTATACAATGGAAGTGAAAAATTGATTCAAGGGATTCGATCTGATAGAATGCCTGATGAGCTATGGACAGAGGTTCGTGACATTGTACAGAAGACAGTGATCAAGATCATCGCCAAGAAAAAGAAATGCAAAAAGGCAAAATGATTGTCTGAGGAAGCCTTACAAATAGCTGAGAAAAGAAGAGAAGCTGAGAAAAGAAAAGAGAAACAAAGGAGAAAAGGAAAGAAATGCCCGTTTGAATATAGAGTTCAAAACAATAGAAAGGAGAAACAAGAATGTCTTCCTCAGTAATCAATGCAAAGAAATAGAGGAAAACAATAGAAAGAGAAACACTAGAGATCTCTTCAAGAAAATGAGAGCTAGTAAGAGATGATTTCATGTAAAGATGGGCACAATAATGGGCACAAATCGTATGGCCCTAACAAAAGCAGGAAGCCCAGGAAGCGCGGCCGAGAGTAGCTACCTCACGCCTGAGGTCAGCAGCGGCGAGAGGAGCTACTTCATATCCAAGGTCAGGGGCGGTGGCCAAGAGGAGAAACCCCACGTCCAAGGAGCAGTGGCTGCGTGGGCCCTGAAGGGCCGAGAGGAGCTACTCCACGTTCAAGGTCAAGAGGGACGACCTCGTTCAAGGTAAGGAGCAAGTGGCTGCACTTTGCTGGAGCAGCCGTGAAGAGATACCCATAGTCCAAGGTAAGAGAAACCCAAGAATACCCAGAAGAACCGTACAAAAAAAGATCTTCACGACCCAGATAATCATGATGGTGTGTACACTCACCTAGAGCCAGACATCCTGGAATGTGACGTCCAGTGGGCCTTAGAAATCATCACTACAAACAAAGCTAGTGGAGGTGATGGAATTCCAGTGGAGCTATTTCAAATCCTGAAAAATGATGCTGTGAAAGTGCTGCACTCAGTAAGTCAGCAAATTTGGAAACCTCAGCAGTGGCCACAGGACTGGAAAAGGTCAGTTTTATTGCAATCCCAAAGAAAGGCAATGCCAAAAAATGCTCAAACTACCACACAATTGCACTCATCTCACACACTAGTAAAGTAATGCTCAAAATTCTCCAACCCAGGTTTCAGCAATAGGTGAACTGTGAACTTCCAGATGTTCAAGCTGGTTTTAAAAAAGACAGAGGAACCAGAGATCAAATTGCCAACATCTGCTGGATCATCGAAAAAGCAAGAGTTCTAGAAAAAGATCTATTTCTGCTTTATTGACTCTGCCAAAGACTCTATGAATCACAACAAACTGGAAAATTTTTAAACAGATGGGAATACCAGAGCAGCTTACCTCCCTCCTGAGAAATCTGTATGCAGGTCAGGAAGCAACAGTTAGAACTGGACATGGAACAACAGACTGGTTCCAAATAGGGAAAGGAGTATGTCAAGGCTGTATATTGTCACCCTGCTTTTTTAAATTATATGCAGGGTACATCATGAGAAGAAGAAGAAGAAGGAGAAGGCAATGGCACCCCACTCCAGTACTCTTGCCTGGAAATTCCCATGAACGGAGGAGCCCGGTGGGCTGCAGTCCATGGGGTCGCTAAGAGTCAGACACGACTGAGCGACTTCACTTTCACTTTTCACTTTCATGCTTTGGAGAAGGAAATGGCAACCACTCCAGTGTTCTTGCCTGGAGAATCCCAGGGACAGAGGAGCCTGGTGGGCTGCCGTCTATGGGGTTGCACAGAGTGGGACACAACTGAAGTGACTTAGCAGCGCATCATGAGAAACGCTGGGCTGGAGGAAGCAATGACCTCAGAGATGCAGATGACACCACCCTTATGGCAGAAAGTGAAGAGGAACTAAAAAGCCTCTTGATGAAAGTGAAAGAGGAGAGTGAAAAAGCTGATTTAAAGCTCATCATTCAGAAAACTAAGATCATGGCATCTGGTCCCATCACTTTGTGACAAATAGATGGGGATACAGTGGAAACAGTGAGAGACTTTATTTTTGGGTTTCCAAAATCACTGCAGATGGTGACTGCAGCCTTGAAATTAAAAGACACTTGCTCCTTGGAAGAAAAGCTATGACCAACCTGAACAACATATTAAAAAGCAGAGACATTACTTTGCAGACAATGGTCCATCTAGTGAAAGCTATGGTTTTTCCAGTAGTCATGTATGGATGTGAGAGTTGGAATATAAAGAAAAAAGTGTGCCAAAGAATTGATGTTTCTGAACTTTGATGTTGGAGATAACCACAGCTGGTGTACAGAGAGTCCCTTGGACTGCAAGGAGATACAACCAGTCAATCTTAAAGGAAATCAGTCTTGACTATTTGATTGATACTGAAGCTGAAATGTCAATAGTTGGGCCACCTTAGGCGAAGGACCGACTCATTGGAAAAGACCTGATGTTGGGAATTATTGAAGACAGGAGAAGAAAGGGACAACAGAGTGTGATATGGTTGTATGGCATCACCAACTCAATGGACTTGAGTTTAAGCAACCTCTGGGAGTTGGTGATGGACAGGGAAGCTTGGTGTGCTGCAGTCCATGGGGTCACAAAGAGTTGGACATGACTGAGTGACTGAACTGATAAAATATTCTGTCATATGAGCATTTTGACCTACTTGCCCAAAATGAATTTTAATTATTATGATCTAGCATTATAAAACATGGTGACCATGTATTATTTATCAGGACAGCACATTATTTCATACTGGTAAGTGTTTTAGAAGCAAAGCATTACAGCTTAACAGAGATCTAATACTATCTGAACAACTATTTCTCGAACTTGGTGTATCCATAACCCGATTTTTGAACTAATAATTTGACAGAAATAGTGTTGCTATTAAACATTGATATTCCTGATTACCAAATAAAATGTATACCATGGTCTAAGGCAGTCAGTTTTGTTATAAAACAATAATGGGGCTCTGAACTTGTTACACAATGAATTTTTTTGAAGTCAAACTTGTCCTGACTGTAATTAAAACTACATTAGATGCAAAAAAATACACTTCATCTCTAATATTACTACTCTCCAAAATAAATAGTTTATATATTCACTTCAAATATGTTTATAATATACTTAATTTGAATAATAATGTATGTTGTTTTTAACAAATTGAGAAAAGACAGAGAATTTAAACATGAACATAAATTCCCATAATTCTTAAATATAGGAATAATGCTGATAATAGTTTAATTATATCCTTCCAGTCCTGATATGGGTAGGGATAACTCATACCCAACAATAAAACATGTAAGGGGGATGTTATATATATAACATGGCCTATTTTTCCTACTTAAAAGGCTACCTAACTTGTCTTATGCCACTGTGTCATTCTATACTATGCTATCTAATTACAGCCTCAGTCTTCCAACCACTTAACGCATTGTCTTTATTAATACTTTCTAGATAGCAGATAACTTGTAATGGCATTATTTATTTGAAACACATTTTTTTTTACCATTTTAACCCAGTTTAAAATATTTGCTTAGCTTCTACTATGGACAGTTTGTCAAATATTAAATCTAAAGAACAATAAATTTACAAACTATTTTCTGGCAAATATTAAATCTAAAGATTTTGTCTTTTGAATTTTAGTCTTTTATAGGAAGCATATGTGCACCATAATTATAGGTCGTGAAGTTTTAGAATGAATTCCCTGATTTAGAAAATGGGTTTTTAACCAGTAACCATTTAGACTATGAGATTTTGCATTTTTCTAAACTTCAAAATTATTGATGATGGGAGTTGTTAAAGATTGCATCAGACATTTTTTTTTAGCCAGGTGGCATTTTAAAGCAGAGATCTCCAATACCAGTCAATTCTAAATGTAATATTTCATTGCAATCATCTTGTGAAGAAGGCAGAAATTTTCTGATTCAATTTAATAGAGGTAAATTCCTATTTGGCAGCAACTGCTCAAGCATAATGGTTTGAAATCAAGGGTGCTATCAAGATCTTGTAACAGAATCTCTTGACAAAATGACCTGCACTTACCAAGGTTTGCCAAAGCAGCGCACTCATTACGTTTAGAAGTTACCTTGACAAGGCTAGTTTACATACACTCATATTTCAAGTGATTTTATTTTTGATACTTACTCGAAAGACAAAGGACAAGTCAGAATGGTATAGCTAAATTAATTTCAAGGACAGGTAACTGGCTGTGATTTAAACTTGAGTCAATCATCTCTTGATCTCATGTTCTTGAATCATCATTATATTCTTTAAGTTGCCTAGCCTACCAGTCTCTAACAAAATAGAAGTCTTCTGATGAATATAACATATTCCTTTTGCTTTCTCACTTTAGAAATTGAAGGCATAACATAACTTTTACAAATTCACATTTATATAACGTTCCATTCATCCTCTCATCTACTGTTTGAGGCCTATAATTATCCCTAAGTTTTCTCTTAAAGAATTAATTATCCCTTTAAAAATACTTATGGATTATTCAGGATTGATATTCAACAATAACCATCGAAATATTTGTTATGACTTAAAAAATAAATTTCCTAAAGATTAGTTTATCTTACACACACGCACATACATTTTATACGATATTTATATCAACAGGTAAATATTTACTAAATACTAGCAATCACAGTGTGCCAAGTGTTTTCTCATTCAATTCTTCCAACAATCCCATGACATAAATGTCATTATAAACCCACCTTTTTTATATTACTTTATTTTACTGATTTTTTTATTTTTATCTTTTCAGTTGGAATATAATTGCTTTAAAATGTTGTGTTAGTTTCTGCTGTGCAGCATCATGAATCAGGCATAGGTGTATAGATACCCCCTCCCTCTTGAGCCCCCAGCCCACGCCCACCAGCCATCCAGGCCATCTAGGTCATCACAGAGCATTGAGCTGAGGGCCCTGTGCTGTACAGCAGCTTTCTGCCAGCTATTTATTTTACACATGGTAGTGTGTATATCTCAATGCTGCTCTCTCAGTTCGTCCCCTCCTCCTTCCCCCTCTGTGTACAAAAGTCCATTCCCTATTTCTGTGCACCTCTTTTCTTGCCCTGAAAATAGGTTCATCCGTACCATTTTTCTAGATTCCATATATCAGCATTAATATGACAGATTTTTAGGCTCATTCACAGCACTACAACTGACTCAATTTCATCTCTTTTTATGGCTGAGTAATATTCCATTGTATATACCATATCTTTATCCATTGGATGAACATCTAGATTACTTCCATGACCTGGTTATTGTAAATAGTATCACAGTGAACGCCAGATACATGTGGTTTTCTCATGGTTTATATCCACTAGTGGGATTGTTGCGTCATATGGTAGTTCTGTGTTTAATGGTTGACTTTTTAAATTTTAATTTTCAATTATGGGAACATCATTTTACATTGTTCTATTGGTTTCTGCCACACAGCAATGTGAATCAGCCATAAATGTATAGATAGCCCCTCCGCCTTGAACCTTCCTCCCCTCCCCCACCCCCAAGGTCATCACAGAGCAGCAGGCTGGGTACCCTGGTTTTTATCACAACTTCTCACCAGCCATCAAATTTACACATGATAGTGTATGCCAATGCTACTTTTCCCATTTGTCTCACCCTCTCCTCGGAGAAGGCAATGGCACCCCACTCCAGCACTCTTGCCTGGAAAATCCCATGGACGGAGGAGCCTGGTGGGCTGTACTCCATGGGGTCGCTAAGAGTCAGACACGACTGAGCAACTTCACTTTCACTTTTCACTTCCATGCATTGGAGAAGTAAATGGCAACCCACTCCAGTGTTCTTGCCTGGAGAATCCCAGGGACAGGGGAGCCTGGTGGGCTGATGTCTATGGGATCACACAGAGTCGGACACGACTGAAGTGACTTAGCAGCAGCAGCACCCTCTCCTCCCTTCATTGAATCGGCACGTCCATTCTCTACATCTGCACCTCCGTTCCTTCCCTACAAATACTTTCATCAATACTATTTTTCTACATTCCCATAGATATATGTTAATATATGGCATTTGTTTTCCTGTTTCTGACATTTAACTCTGTATAAGAGGCTCTAGGTTCAACCACCTCACTATCACTGACTCAAATCCATTCCTCTTTATGACTGAGAAATATTCCACGTATGTATGATGTACCATATCTTCTTTATTCATTCATCTGTTGAAACTTGGGGTACATGTGTGTTTTAGAATTGTGGTTTTCTCAGGGTATATGCCTAGTAGTGGGATTACTGGGTCACATCATAGATTTATTACTACCTTTTTCTTTTTAAAAAATCTCTATACTGTTCTCCATAATGGATGTTTTAGTTTATATTCCCACCAACAGTGTAGGAAGGATTCATATTCTCCAGCATTTATTTTTTGTAGAATTTTTTGACGATGACCATTCCGCCTGGTGTGAGATGATACATCATTGTGTAGTGTTGATTTGCATTTCTCTGATAATTACTGATATTGAGCATCTTTCCATGTTTTTATTGGATCTCTGTATGTCTTCTTTGGAGAAATGTCTGTTTCGGTCTGCTGCTTATTTTTTGATTGGGCTGTTTTCCTGAATTAAGCTGTATGAGCTGATTATATATTTTGGAGATTAGCCCTTTGTTAGTTGTTTTCTCCAACAGTTGTCTTTTATTCTCATTTATTGTTTCCTTTGCTGTGGAAAGGAAACAATAGTGGAAAATCACCTTTGTATATGGTAACTGCAGCCATGAAATACAAAGACACTTAATCCTTGGAAGAAAAGTTATGACCAACATAGACAGCACATTAAAAAGCGGAGACATTACTTTGCCAACAAAGGTCTGTCTAGTCAAGGCTATGGTTTTTCCAGTGGTCATGTATGGATGTGAGAGTTGGACTATAAAGAAAGCTGAGTGCCAAAGAATTGACGCTTTTGAACTGTAGTGTTAGTGAAGACTCTTGAGAGCCCCTTGGATTGCAAGGAGATCCAACCAGTCCATCCTAAAGGAGATCAGTCCTGGTTGTTCATTGGAAGCACTGATGTTGAAGCTTAAACTCCAATACTTTGGGCACCTGATGGGAAGAGCTGACTCATTTGAGAAGACCCTGATGCTGGGAAAGATTGAGGGCAGGAGGAGAAGGGGACGACAGAGGATGAGATGGTTGGATGGCTTCACAGATTCAATGGAGATGAATTTGAGTAAACTCTGGGAGTTGGTGATGGACAGGGAGGCCTGAAATGCTGTGGTCCATGGGGTGGCTAAGAGTCAGACATGACTGAGTGACTGAACTAAACTGAACTTGCTGTGGAAAAGCTTTTATATTTAATTAGGCCCTATTTGTTTATTTTTGTTTTTATTTCCATTATTTTAGGATTTGGGTCAAAGAGGATGTCACTGTGATTTATGTCAAAGAGTACTGCCTACATTTTCCTCTAAGAGTCTTATAGTCTGTGTTCTTACATTTGTCTTTCATTCATTTTGAGTTTATCTTTGTGTGTGGTATTAGGAAACATTCTAATTTCATTCAGTCACATGTAGCTGTCCATTTTTCCCAAAACCACTTATTGAAAAGACTGTCCTTTCTCCATTGTATATTCTTGCATGCTTTGTAAAAATAAGGTTCCATACGTGTGTGGGTTTATCTCTAGGCTTTCTATCTTGTTCCATTGGTCTATATTTATGTTTTTGTGTAATGCCATAATATATTGATGACTGTAGCTTTGTAGTATAGGATGAAGTCAGGAAGGTTAATCCCTCCAGCTCCATTTTTCTTTCTCAAGATCACATGGGCTATCTGGGGTCTTCTGTATATCCAAACAAATTGTGAAAATTTTTGTTCTAGTTCTGTGAAAAATACCATTAGTAGTTTGATAGGAATCACATACAATCTGTAGATTGCTTTGCATAGTATAGTGATTTTCACAATATTGATTCTTCTAATCCAAGAATATAATATATCTCCATTTGCTTGTGTTGTCTTTGATTTCTTTCATTGGTGTCTTATAGTTTTCTGCCCACAAGTCTTTGTCTCTCTCTTTAGATAGGTTTATTCCTAGGTATTTTATTCTTTTTGTTGCAATGGTGAATGTAATTGTTTTAATTTCTCTTTTTGGTTTTTCATTGTTAATGTATAGAAATGCAGGTGATCTCTGTGTATTAATTTTTTTTAATTTTTATTTTTACTTTATTTTACTTTATAATACTGTATTGGTTTTGCCATACATTGACATGAATCCACCATGGGTGTACATGTGATCCCAAACATGAACCCCCCTCCCACCTCCCTCCCTACAACATCCCTCTGGGTCATCCCCATGCACCAGCCCCAAGCATGCTATATCCTGCATCAGACATAGACTGGTGATTCGATTCTTACATGCTAGTATACATGTGTATTAATTTTATATCCTGAAACTTTACTATATTCATTGATTAGTTCCAGGAATTTCCTAGTGGCATCTTAAGGGTTTTCTATGTGTAGTATCCTGTCATGTGCAAACAGTGAGTTTTACTCTTTCTTTTCCAATCTAGACTCATTTTACTTCTTTTTCTTCTCTGATTGCCATGGATGGGACTTCCAAAACCTTAGAATAATCGTGGTGAGAGTGGGCACCTGTCTTGTTTCTGGTCTTAAATGCTTTCACTTTTCACAGAGAATAATGTTTTCTGTATGTTTACCATGTATGGTCTTTATTATATTAAGATATGTTCCTTCTATGTCTACTTTCTGGAGAGTTGTGTTTTTTTTTTTTTTTATCATAAACGGATGTTGAATTTTGTTTAAAGCTTTCTCTGCTTCTATTGAGATGATCATGTGATTTTTGTCCTTCATGATATTTATATATTGAACAATTCTTCTATCCCTGGGATAAATCTCAATTGATCAAGGTATATGATCCATTTAATGTGCTGTTGGATTCTGTTCACTAGAATTTTGGGGGGGATATTTGCATCTGTTTTCATCACTGATATTGGCCTGTAATTTTCTTTTTCGGTGCTGCATTTGTCTCGTCTTGGTATCAGGGTGATTGTGGCCTCATAGAATGAGTCTGGGGGTTTTCCTTCCTCTCCAGTTTTCTGAAAGACTTTGAGTAGGATAGCTCTTCTCTAAACATTTGGTGGAATCTGCTCATGAAGCTATCTGGCCCTGGGATTTTGTTGGAAGACTTTTGATCATAGATTCTATTTCAATGCTTATGATTTTTCTGTCCGTATTTTCTATTTTTTCCTGATCCAGATAAAAAGGTTACATTTTTCTAAGAATTCATCCATTTCTTCCAGGTTGTCCATTTATTGGCATATAATCACTCATAGTAGTCTCTTATGATCCTTTGTATTTCTGTGTTATCTGTTGTAACTTCTCCTTTTTCATTTCTAATTGTATTTATTTGGGTATTCTCCCCTTTTTTCTTGATAAATCTGGCTAATGATTTGTCAATTTTTTAAAATCTTCTCAAAGAACAAGCTTTTAGTTGTATTAACTTTTGCTATTTCCTCCATTTGGTTTTCATTTATTTCACCTCTGATCTTGGTGATTATTTTCCTTCTTCTAACTTTGGAGGTATTTTTGTTCCTCTTTTTTTGGTTTGCTTTTGGAGCCAGGTTAGGTTGTTTATTTCATGTTTTTCTTATTTCTTGATTTAGGCTTGTATTGCTATAAACGTGCCTCTTAGCACTACTTCTACTGCATACAATAGGTTTAGAGTTGTGTTTTTATTGTTATTTTTTTCTAGGCACTTTTTCATTCCTCCTTGATTTCTTCAATGACCTCTTCATTAGTCAGAAATGTATTGTTTAGACTCCTTGTGTTTGTGCTGTTAACAGTTTTTTTTTTTTTTCCTCCTTTAGTTGATATATGATCTTATAGCATTGTGGTTGGAAAAAATGCTTGATACAATTTCAGTATTTTTCAATCTACAAAGGCTTGATTTGTGACTAGGATGTGATCAATCCTCTGCCTTATCTAAATCTATCTTGAACATCTGGAAGTTCTCAGTTCTTGTACTGTTGAAGCCTAGCTTGGAGAATTTTGAGCATTACTTTGCTTGCCTGTGAGATAAGTGCAATTGTGCAGTAATTAGAACATTCTTTGGCATTGCCTTTCTTTGGTATTACAATGAAAAATGACATTTTCCAGTCCTCTGGACACTGCTGAGCTTTCCAAATTCTCTGGCATATTGAATGCAGTACTTTCACAGCATCATCTTTTAGGATCTGAAATAGCTCAACTGGAGTTCCATCACTTCCACTAGCTTTGTTTGTAGTGATGCTTCCTAAGACCCACTTGACTTCACATTCCAGCGTGTCTGGCTCTAGGTGAGTGATCATCCCCTCTTGGTTATATGGGTCCTAAAGATCTTTTTTGTATATTTCTTCTCTTTATTTTGGCTACCTCTTCTTAATATCTTCTGCTTCTGTTAGGTCCATACAGTTGCTGTCCTTTATTGAGCCCATCTTTACATGAAATCATCCCTTGGTATCTCTAACTTTCCTGAAGAGATCGCTAGTCCTTCCCATTCTATTGTTTTCCTCTATATCTTTGCATTGAATACTGAGGAAGGATTTCTTGTATCTCCTTGCTATTCTTTGGAATTCTGCATTCAAATGGGCACTTCTTTCCTTTTCCCCTTTGCCTTTAGCTTCTCTTCTTTTCTCAGGTATTTGTAAGGCCTCCTCAGAAAACCTTTTTGTCTTTTTGCATTTCTTTTTCTCGGGGATGGTCTTGATCACTGCCTTCTGTACAATGTCATGAACCTCCGACCATAGTTCTTCAGGCACTTTGTCTATCACATCTAATCTCTTGAATCTATTTGTCACTTCTACTGCATAATCATAATGGATTTGAGTTAGGTCATACCTGAATGGTCTAATGGTATTCCCTACTTTCTTCAATTTAAGTCTGAATTTGGCAATAAGGAGTTCATGATTGGAGCCACATCTGCTCCCAGTCTTGTTTTTGCTGACTCTGTATAGCTTCTCCATCTCTGGCTGCAAAGAATATAATCAGTCTGATTTCGGTGTTGACCATCTGGTGATCCCCATGTGTAGAGTCTACTCTTGTGTTGTTGGATGAGGGTGTTTGCTATGACCAGTGTGTTGTCTTGGCAAAACTCTAATAGCCTTTGCCCTGCTTCATTCCGTACTCCAAGGCCAAATTTGCCTGTTACTCCAGGTATCTCTTGACTACCTACTTTTGTACTCCAATCCCCTATGATGAAGATGACATCTTTCTTTTGTTATTTCTAGAAGGTCTTGTAGGTCTTCCTGGAAATATTCAGCTTCAGCCTCTTCAGCATTAGCGCTTGGCACATAGACTTGAGTTACTGTGCTATTGAATGGTTTGCCTTGGAAATAAACAGAGTTCATTCTGTTGTTTTTGAGAGTGCACCCAGCACTGCATTTCAGACTCTTTTTGACTGTGAGGAGTACTCCATTTCTTCTAGTGGATTCTAACCCACAGTAATCGCTATAATGGTCATCTGAATTAAATTTACCCATTCTGTTCCATTTTAGTTAACTGATTCCTGAAATGTTGATGTTCACTTTTGCCATTTCATTTCATCTCCTTACCAGTTATAATTTACCTTGATTTATGGACCTAACATTCCAGGTTCCTATGCAACATTGTACTTTACACCATCAGATTCTACTGTTACCACTAGACACATCTACAACTGGGCAGTGTTTTCACCTTGGCTCAGTGTCTTTATTATTTCTGGAGCTATTTCTACCCTCTTGTCCAGTAGCATATTGGGCATCCACAGACCTGGGGAGTTCATCTTTCAGTGTCATATCTTTTTGCCCTTTCATACTGCCAAGGGTCCTCTGTTGAGGTCCAGCCTCAGCAGGATCTAGGGATACCCTCAGGATGGATGGCGTAGGCGAAAGAGAAACTGAGGCAGTCTCTCAGTCTTTCCTTGGATTGTCTGTTTATTTCAAGCTTATGATTTTCTTTTATACTTTTATAAAAGCATTAGGTCAGAGGTTTGATATTTTTAGTTCCCGTTAACCCAGATTTATTTTTCTCCAAAAATCATTGTTGCCCCTCAAAAGGAGTTCCTTCCTCAGCAATTCTCTTATCTACTTCTTCTCATGTGTCCTTGTGAATATGCTGTAACTCATGCTAATATCTGAGCCGCATACTACATTCTTCAGTTTATTTTTTATCTTTCTAAGTCCTGTTTGCCCCTAGTATCCTAAGTTCACTATTTCTTAGAAAGGGCTTCTAGTTAATAATATCTCTAAAGTCTCTAATTTTTATAAGCTATAGTAGAATATTGTAACATTATAGCAATGCTTAAATCTTTAGCTTCTAACTATTTTGATTATTCCTAAGCCCTAAATTCAGCAAACTTCTTTGCCATAAACACTTTTCTCACAAATGGGCCTCAGATAGGAATCCCTCCCATGGTCTCAAGCTGTGGCCTCTGTGCTCACCCTGGAACACTCTTTTGTAAAAGTCCTTGAACGAATGTCAGTGATTAACTTTATGAATTATTTTTTGAGCACAGCTGCATGAGGCTTTATGCCTTCTCTTGCTCCTCTCAAAAACAGTAAGCACCTTAATATTCTCTTCAGTCAACTCAGCCGAGGAAAGGAAAACACAAGTCAGAATCACAAAGCCTAACTCCTTCATTCCAGGTCCGTGCCTACGGAACAAATGGAGGGGGTTTAGGGCCATGCTTCTATTTTGTCAGTAATGCCTAACACGGCTCCCGACAGTCCTCAGGGCCAGAATGCTGAACTGGTTTTCCATTCCCTTCTCCAGTTGGCCACTTTTTGTCAGAGCTCTCCACCATGACCCATCCGTTTTGGCCGGCCCTATACTGCATGGCTTATAGTTTCATTGAGTTAGACAAGGCTGTGATCTATGGTGAGCAGTTTGGTTAGTTTTCTGTGATTATGGTTTTCGTTCTGTCTGCTCTTTGATGGATGAGGATACGAGGCTTGTTGGAACCTTCCTGATGGGAGGGACTGACTGTGGAGAAGAGTGGGTCTTGCTCGGGTGGTCAGGCCCCTGCTTGGTAAATCTTTAATCCAATTTTCTGCTGGCAGGTGGAGCTGTGTTCCCTCCCTGTAGTCCGGCCTCAGACCAAACTATGGTCAGGGTAATGGCAGTAGGCTGACGGCCTCCTTCAAAAAGGCTTATGCCAGCTTTCTGCGGCTCTCGGAACTGTTGTATTCAGTGCCCCGACTCCGCGGCAGGCCACTGTCTTCCCACGCCTCCACCGGGACTCCCAGACTCTCAAAGGGAAGTCTGGCTCGGTCAATTGTGGGGTCGCTGCTCCTTTCTCCTGGGTCCCAGCATGCACAAGGTTTTGTCGTGCCCTCCATGAGCCTGTTTCCCCCTTCCCGTGGAAGTTCTGTAATCAGATTCCACTGGCCTTCAAAGTCAAAGTCCTTGGGTATTCTCAGTCTCAATCTGTTGTGGGCCCTGGAACTTTTGCAACAGTGCAGGAACTTCTTTGGTGTAATTGTCTTCCAGTTTTCGGTTGTCTGCTCCGGGGCTGTATGGTGGGGTTAGTGGCAACCTCCTCCAAGAGGACTTGTGCCATGCTCCACACCTCCCAGGTCTGCTGCAGCGAGAGCCCTGTCCCCCTGGCAGGCCACTGCTGACCCGTGCCTCCGCAGGGGACACTCAGACACTCAACAGCACGTCTGGTCAGTCTCTAGGGTCTCTGCTCCATTCCATGGGTCCTGGTGTGCACCAGGTTTCATCTGCGCCCTCTGAGTGTCTCTGGCGGGTATGAGGTTTGATTCTAAAGGTAATTTTGCCCCTCCTCCATTCTTATTGGGGCTTCTCCTTTGCCCTTGGATGTGGGGTATTGTCTTTTTGGTATCCAACATTCCCTGGTCTATGGTTGTTCAGCAGCTAGTTTCAGTTTTGGTGTTCTCACAGAAGAAGGTGGGCGCATGTCCTTCTACTCTGCCATCTTGCTGCTGCTGCTAGGGTGCTTCAGTCGTTTCGGACTCTGTGTGACCCCATGGACGGCAGCCCACCAGGCTCCTCTGTCCCTGGGATTCTCCAGGCAAGAACACTGGAGTAGGTTGCCATTGCCTTCTCCCTTGATAGTATATTAAAATGCAATTTTATTTTATAAACTGTATTATGTTCAGAACATTTGCTTATCACTTTTATTAGTATTAATTTGTCAGTAGGATCTCTTGTGCTTGTTATAAAAACCATAGTAATTGTGAATGTCAAAAGATTTTTTAATGTATTTTAGGGTCTTTGACAATTTTATACCTTTCATTCCTTCTTGTCATCCAACATTACCTAGGTCCATCGTTACTGTGTTAAATATAAACATGATAGTGTCTTTCTTTCTATTTGTATTTGGACAAGATAGCTTTATGTTATACTTTCATTTCTTTTGGTTATTTGTTTTATAACTGTAATATCACTTTTAATCTAATGTAAGAATTTTTGTATTTTAAATAAAGTGTTGACTCATTATATATTAAGATATTTGTAATAATTTTTTACTAAGTCAAGGCCACACATTTTGTTGATTTACAAAAATACATCACTTCTGACATCAATTTTCCTCCATATTAATCAAAATAACAAGATAATTAAGTAGTGATAGGAAACAATCATAAATTTTCACTGGTTTAAACAAAAATGTTTGCTCTGTTATAATTTGCCTTATTTTACTCTCTTATTTTATTCCCACAAATTCTGCTATGTCTAAGTAATTTACAGAATAGCTCTATTCATTAATATAACTCAGTGATCCAGATTGCTCCAATCTTTAGGCCCACCATCTCAGCAAAAATCCTCTTCCAAGACTGTCACGAAATGGAAGAGACAAATAGACATACCTACTGGCTTTTTAGTGGCTTAGGCTGGAAGGGACACAAGCAGCTTTTCTATTTCATGGTCCACGATGAATCAGATGACCCTATACTTGCAAGGGGCTGAGAGGGGCAGTCTCCTGTGGGTGTGAAGTGGGTCATGGGGTTAGTAGTGAACAGTATACAGCAGCTTCCCACTAGCTAGCTATTTGAGAGGTATATCACTCAGGGAGCTCAGCTCTGTGCTCTTTGATGACCTAGAAGGGTAGGATGGGTTGGGCTAGGGGGAACAGAGGTGCAAGAGTGAGGGGATATATGTATACGCAGAACTGATCCACTTAACTGTACAGCAGAAACTAACACAACATTGTAAAGCAATTATACTCCAGCAACAAGTAAATATTTTAAAATAATAAAAAAGTAGGCAAAAAAATAATGAACGGTGATTTCAGTTAATTACTGGTAAAATCCTGATGGCATTTTTAAGTAGCATAACATTAAATATGTGAAATAATAGGAATAAGCAAGATGATACTGAGACTTTTTCAAGAAAATGGTGAGCTTTTCCATTTGTTTACAACTTTTGTGTCATTCAGAAACATTTTAAGATATTTTTAATGTATGATTTGAAAATTTCCTGCAAAGTCTTTTACGTCCAATTTATCTTATTCATTACTAATATTAATGGAATATTTCCTCCATCATATTTCTTCTGGCTTATAGTTATTGAAGTACATGAAGGTTATTGATGTGTTATGTAATTAGCTATTATTATATGCTAATTTTTGTCTTAGGCTTCCCTGGTGGCTCAGAGGTTAAAGCGTCTGCCTCCAGTGCGGGAGACCTGGGTTCGATCCCTGGGTTGGGAAGATGCCCTGGAGAAGGAAATGACAACCCACTCCAGTATTCTTGCCTGGAGAATCCCACGGATGGAGGAGCCTGGTAGGCTACAGTCCACGGGATGGCAAAGAGTCAGACACGGCTGAGCGACTTCACCACCATCAATTTTTGTCTTAGTACCATAGTAAGTTATTTTCTCTTGATTCTCTTTCACTTTCCTAATGCAAAATCAAGTCATCTGCAAATGTTAGTTAACCTCCTTCAGTATTTACTCGTTTTATTTATTTTTCCTAATGTTATTGGATAATGGCGACAGTTTTTGAATAATTGTGGTAGTAGAATATATCCTTATCTTATTCCTGATCTTAGTGGAAAAGTTTGTAGTATCTACACATTTTGTGTAATAAGTAGCTTTTGTGTTGAACTTAATATATTATCATGGTAAGAAAAATGTTATCTGTACAAATTTTTTTTTTCAATTTTTGAGTTTTTTTAATGATTCAGACAGCTGAATTTTGTCAAAAGAATTTTCAGCATCTACAGAAATGCTCAGATGATATTTTGGTACTTTCTAAAGAAGGTAAATTATGTTTAATATATAACCTTAATATTGAACTAATTTGTTCCTGGAGTAAACCCCACTAAATTATATTATGCTTTTAAGTGTTCCTGGGCTACTGCTTTTTATTTTATTGGATATTGAAGTTGTTTAAAGTGAAAGCACTCAGTCGTGTCCAACTGTTTGCTACCCCATGGATTGTAGCCTGCTAGGCTGTTCCATCCATGGGATTTTCCAGGCAAAAATATTGGATTGGGTTGCCATTTCCTTCTCCAGGATATCTTCCCAGTTCAGGGATTGAAACTGGGCCTCCCACATTTCAGGCAGACTCTACCATTTGAGCTACCAGCTAATCCTTATTGGATGTTATTACATCAAAACCCATTACTTACTTATTTACAGTTTTATTGAAGTATAACTAACAATTATAATTGTTTATATTTGATTTATATTTGGTGATTTGATATACATAGTAACATAGTCACCACAACCAAGCTAATTAACATAGTCATTTCCTTGTATACTTAACATATTTTTGTGCATATGGTGAGAAGACTTAAGATAAAACCTCTTAGAAAATTTCCAGTATGAAATTCAATATTGTTGACTATAATCTTTCTCATCTTGCAAAGTGGAAATGTATTCCTTGAGCAACATCTTTTCAGTTTCCCCTTCCTCCTGCCCCTGGCAACCACCATTCTACTCTGTTTCTATTAATTTGACTATTTGGATTACTAAAGTAAGTAAAGTAATGTGATCTCACATTAAAGGAAGATAATGCAGTATTTGTTTTTCGACATCTGAATTATTTCACTTAGCAAAATGTCCTTTAGGTTCATGTTGCAAATGGCAGAATGTCCTTCTTTTTAAGGATTAGTAATATTCCATTACACATATAACTACTTTTCTTTGACCATGCATCCAATAGCAGACATTTAGATTGTTTCTGTATTACCCATATACTTGTCTTTTTAAATTTTTTAAAATTAAAAAAAAATCATTATTAAGCTTATGCTTGAAGCATGAGAATAATTTAGAAATTTTCTTTATTTCCTGTGTTCTAAAAAACCTCTTGGGTCTTTAATATTTCACAGCATTTCTTGTGAAACCAATTATAACTAGAGTTTTTTGTGGAAGCGATGGTTATTTCTTTGTAAATGTTTTTCAGTGGAAATTGCTTCTCTCTTGCTCTCTCTTTCCAGACAGACGCACATATGTGTACACTTCTTCTCTGACTCTAGCAGTAATCTGCTCTACATGGAATTTCTGTATAATTGACCCTCCTAAGACCTTATCTTTTTAAGAGAGATTTTCCATAACCCTGCATCTCTCTGGCTTGTTGAGTGCTAAATGTCGGGATGGCAGCATTAGTTTCCCTTAGTGACGCATTCATTATTCAGGGTTTATTTTGCTGCCACTTTCTAACACCTGCCATATCTGGAGCATCTCTAGTCTTTTCCCGTGTCCATTTTGCTCAGAGTAGCTCCTGGTTAGAATGGATCTCCCTTTAAAGAGTGAATATTTGCTGGAGATTTCTGAGCTGTACCATTAGAAGGCCCCATTCACTAACCTTGCTCTTTCCTAAAGAAGTGTTATGGAGGCTTCCGCAAATAGTTCCTTTGGTCTTAGATGCTTTAGGTATCACTCAATGGTAATTAGGGTCTTCCCAGACAGCTCAGTGGTGAAGAATCTGCTTGCCAATGCAGGAGATGCAGGTTCAATCCCTGGGTTGGAAAGATCCTCTGGAAAAGGAAATGGCAATCCACTCCAGTATTCTTGCCTGGAAAACCCCATGTACAGAGGAGCCTGGTGGGCTATGGTCCAGGGCGTCACAAAGAGTCTGATATGTCTGAGTGACTGAGCATACACACTTGCAATGGTTATTAGAATTCTGAGGTTTTACCATACTTCTCATTGCATTGAAAATGTACTCAGCATTTGTTTTTGTTTTTCAAAGGCAATTTTTAGAAGAGCTTTAGGGTCACAGCAGAATCAACAGAGAGGTACAGAGATTTCCCATATACCTCCAGCCCTCACACATTAATAGCTTCCACCATTACTAACAACCCCCACCAGATTTACACATTTGTGACAATTGATGAGCCTACACTGGCACACTGTAACCACCCCAGATCCAATGGTTTACATTAGCATTCACTCTTGGTGTTGTGCATTCTACCGATTTAGGTAAACATATAATGGTTGAATTCCTTGTTACAGCATCATATAGACTATTTTCTTTTCCCTAAAAATATTATTTGTTCCAATTATTCAACTCTCCCTTGCCTCTCCAACCACTGGCAACCACTGATCTTTTTACTATCTCCATCACATCATTGCCTTTTCCAGAATGTCTTATAGCTGGAATCATATAGTACGTGGTTTTCTCAGTTTGTCTTCTTTGACTTAAAGGCCCTACTTGGCTTTTCATGGCTTGATAGTTGGATTTATGAAAATGCTATCTTGAACTTTCTGGGCACACATATTTGATATATTAAAAATGAAGAATATTCTTCATTTCCACAGTAATGCGCTCACTCTGATTTTCTTGAAGCCTTCTCTTTTATGTTCCACTGTTGTTTGTCCAAGGAGAAGAAAAGCAACAGAGGAAACACAAGGTTACATGTGAACTAAGACCTGGTCTCATGCCTGGGAGTCACTACAGATCGACAAGGAAGGCAGCAAGCTAGAAAGCGTGCCCTGCAATCCAGCTTGCGTCCAATGTGCGAGTTATTCAGATTGTTCTAGAAAACTCAGAAGTTTGGAACTGGATATGAAATGCTCATCATTTTAATTGATAGCATGTTTTAAAAAGCATATTCAAATCAAACATACACTTTTTGAGCTCTTTCTGAGCAGCAGACTTTCTGCATACAAACTTTTACTGAACTCTTAAACATCAGTATTATTGTTACATTTGACACCATCTGGATTTCTCTGTGTCTGGAAGTGAGCACATGAATGGCATATTACATTTTTACTTTTATATCTAAAAATCTCACTGGAAAGGGTAGGCTTCTTTTTTTTTTTAATTGATGAGGTACATATCTACTCTTTATCAGTAAAACATCTTAGTCATTTTTCATTTAAATACCTGTTGGTCAAATTATGTGTGTGTGTTTTTCTCCTATTCCATGCTTTTGGTTTATTTTAGACCTTGACAAATCGAACACTTTTACATTTTCCTTTCAGACATTCTATGCCTGATGCTTCTTTTACTACACCAACAGAAAGGATGGATTAATGATTTTACTAGAAAGACAGGGACATCCATTTACAAAGTCCTCACGGGCTTCATAGGCCTGTATAGTGCTCTAGATAATTACAAGAGCAAATGCTCAAAGGAAACATCATAAAATGTCAGAATGGGAGAAATGAAATAGAATCAGATTGTATTGTTTAAAACAAAATATTTTTGTAACTCATAAGATATATGTGTTTACAAAGCATTTCGGCAAAAAAAAAAAAAAAAAAGAAAGAAAGAAAGAAATGAACTTAATCAGACAATTCAAACAAACAAAAACCCCAGTCTTTTCTTTTCTTTTTTTCATTTTTGAGTCTTTGCTTCTAAGTGCATCTTTAACTAAACTTTTAGCACACAGTAAACCTCTCCCGCCCATGCTCAGTCGCTGCACTCCTGGCCAACTCTTTGAGACCCCCATGGACTATAGCCTGCCAGGCTCCTCTGTCCATGGGATTTTCCCAGGCAAAAATACTGGCATGGATTGCCATGCTCCCCTCCAGAGGATCTTCCCAACCCAGGGATTGAGCCTGCATCTCCTGTGTCTCCTACATAGCAGGCTGCTTCTTTACCACTTAGCCACTGGGGAAGCCCGGTAGACCACTCTTCCTAAACCGCAGTGAGCTAAAGCCTTCCTTCCTTGCTACTTTCAAACTTCGAAAATTTGAAGTATATGATAAGTTATCTTTATTGTAATGGCCACCTATCAGAACAGAGTAGGTACTCAACCAATACTTTTTAAAATAATTCTGAACTAATTCTGTAAAATCTGTGTTGTTTGTCACATGTGGCCACTGAAATCTCTGCTTGATTAACTAAGTTATCAGGTAATGAATGAACAGAGATTTCCTTAGATAAGTCTCCCAGTCTTTACAAAGGAGATCTATTTTCATTCTGGGGCACAAGTTTAACACTCAACCAAGCAATTGATATCGATTTCTCCTTTTGACATCACTTGCTTGTATAGCTCCTCAAAGTAAGCCAGAGATGAGAGCTGAGGGCCTTCTCGTTGGAACATTATCCAGAGTTTAAAATGATGATAATATAAATGCTATTCACCACTGAGCCATGGAGCATAATATTATTTATTTCTTTTATTTCCTTCACTTATTATTTATTTTATTTCCTTGACTTCTTATTTTCCTTAGAGTGAATTTGATCTTATTTCCTCTGGCTGTTATGTAACATTACATATCCAGCCAGGTGTTCAAATTTCCTTGAAATACATTCTGACTTAGCGGGTGTATTGTCAGTTGAATCTTCTTAGAGAGTCTCTGTGGGCTTCCTCTCCCCAGCTTCCTTTTGGACTTTGCTCTACCTGTAGAATACAGTTATTCAAGATTCTCGCTCCATCCTCCTCCTCGAGTCCCCCTTTGCCACTCTGCCATATTTGAATTCCCTGATTCCAGGGTCCTATCACACGTGTTCCTCCTTTAAAAATGTTTGTTTAATTTCTCATTTTGAGGAGTCTTCAGTCTCTGCTACCTGTCCAAATTTTTCTTTATCCTAAACTTTGTATCCCCTTCATGGATCACAGCCTTGTTATGGTGAAGGGGCTTGTGTAAATCAATGAAGCTATGAGCCATGCCGTAAGAGACACTTGCTCCTTAGAAGGAAAGCTATGACAAACCTAGACAGTGTATTAAAATGCAGAGACAGCACTTTACAGAGACGTCACTATACAGACCAGTCGACAAAGGTCTGTAAAGTCAAAACTATTGTTTTTCCAGGAGCCATGTACAAATATAAGAGTTAGACCATAGAGAAAGTTGAGCGCTGAAGAACTGATGCTTTCAAATTATGGTGCTGGAAAGGACCCTTGAGAGTTCCTTGGACTACAAGGAGATCAAATCAGTCAATTCTAAAGAAAATCAACCCTGAATATTCATTGGAAGGGCTGAAGTTGAGGCTGCAAAACTTTGGCCACCTGATGGGAAGAGCTGACTCATTGGAAAAGACCCTGATGCTGAGAAGGATTGAAGGCAAAAGGAGAAGGGAGTGGCAGAGTGTGAGACAGTTAGATAGCACCACCAGTCCATTGGACGTGAATATAAGCTAACACTGGGAGGTAGTGAAAGACGGGGAGCCTGGTGTGCTGTAGTCCACAGGGCTGCAAAGAGTTGGATACAATTTAGTGACTGAACAACAATGCCAAAATATTTGTATAACAATTTAACTAGATGTAGAATTCTGGATTCTGTATCATTTCTGCTAAGTAACTTGATGATACCATTCTTTTTACCTTCAAGTGTTCCACACTAAAATTAAAACAGTAAAAATTATTCTTTTCTTTGAGCTTTTCTTCCAAGATGAGTTGCTTTTAGAGGAAACTTAAAATATTCTTTTTGTGTTCATGGTTTGAAATTTAATGGTGATATATCATGGTGTGCGTATGTCTTCACTCATGGTCTGGATATTTTGTAAGTGCTGTCAATTAGGAAACACAGTAACTTTAGCTATTGAAAGTATTAATGAATAATTTTGCCTTTTTTTTTTTAAGTCAATTTTATCTGCTGCCTCTTTTTGGATTTTCTACTGCTAGGATTTTGAACAACTAGACTAGCAGTTTAATTTTTTTTTTTTGTCCTGTATTTTATTCTATTTTGTCCTTGTTTGAGGGAGCAGAATCTTTCCAAAAATTCTCTGGCATTTTTCCATTCCAGTTTCATAATTTTAATTCTGAAAAGTTTGACTTTTGTTTCTGATTTTTCCTTATTATAAATGTGGAATCGTCTTTTTGTGGACCTAATAGTTGCAGTATATCTCTGAGACAGTTAAGGTTAATGTTGCATTTTTTTTAGTTAGCCGATTTAAGGGGTATAAAATTCTTCCACCATGATGGGTTTCAAGGTACTAACAATAGTTTAGGGTTACCAACATGTAGGCACTGAATGAAGAGTAGGGAGAAGGTATTAACAGTTGGCTGTTGTCCCAAAGCTAGTTGGCCCCAGTGTACTACTGGATGATAATTTACTGAAAAGTACCTCTTTCTTTTATTTATTCAATGTTTGCTTTCCTTAGCTAAATCAGCTGGAAATCCCCAATGTTAATGTCTATCGTATTTTCTCTTAGGTTTCTATGTTTTTCAAAAAATGATCTTCTACTGTCTTGCCTAAAGAATAACTGTTGGTGTTTCCAAAACAGAGGCAGAAAGGACTTGTACTTATTCCAGAATGTATTTGTTGATTCCTTTGTTTTCTGTAGAGTATGATAGATACCCTCTTTTACCTCTTTAGAAAAAGAAGTCTTCTGCATTTTATGGCACTCAGAATTTGCATAATGAAGGCCTGTGGGCTTTTGGTAGCAATTGGCGGTAAAAAGAGAGTTTTGTTTTGTTTTAATGTATATGATTTTGACACATATTGTTAAGAAATGAAAGTAAGACAATAACGAAAATGAAAATTTTTTGGTTCTTACTACACTATCACGGAGAAAGCAATGGCACCCCACTCCAGTACTCTTGCCTGGAAAATCTCATGGACAGAGGAGCCTGGTGGGCTGCAGTCCGTGGGGCCGCTAAGAGTTGAACACAACTGAGCGACTTCACTTTCAGTTTTCACTTCCGTGCACTGGAGAAGGAAATGGCAACCCACTCCAGTGTTCTTGCCTGGAGAATCCCAGGGACAGGGGAGCCTGGTGCGCTGCCATCTATGGGGTCGCACAGAGTCGGACACGACTGAAGCGACTTAGCAGCAGCAGCAGCACTGTCCTATCAAAACCCTGTACTGATAAGGCTCTCTTTAGAGAATATTTTATTTAAATTTATTTCTATAGGAAAAAAAAAAACAAAAAGTTTCTGTGTATAGCCACCAGTTCTTAATTTAAGCCAAAGCATTCAAGAGGTCTTACCTCAACTATAAATGTCACTTAGTCCCCACTGCATTGACCTCCATTGAAGTCATGAAATCATCTGTGTAGCAGAGTAATTTTTAGTCACTGTCATTTAAGACTTGCTAAATTTCTAGGATCGTATTCAATATTTGGGGACTTCAGTTTTTCTTACTCTCATTTGGGATATATACTCTCTTTAGCTTAATAATGTAAAAATGGGCTTTGGACTATAGTTGGGCAATGACATATTACTCCTCTTAAATCCAATGATACTCTGGTTATATCTGTTGCATTTTCTGAAAAATTATGTTCATATATTCTTGAGAACACAATAACATTTATAACATTTTTTTTCCATTTTCAATCCTTTTTATGCTTTGGTATACTTGATAAATTACTTGCATATCTCTTCATCTGTAGAAGTATCATTAATGATGAACAATGAATAAAAATAGTGAAGGGCTATATTTCTGACAAATATATAATAAATGATATGCATACAAATGTTTAATAACATTTTCAATAATTTTTTTTGATACTCTAGACCCTTTGGCAGAATTAATTCTTTTTACATTAATGAGAGATTTGAGAGAGTTTTTGACACAAGGAAGAAATATATATAATTCTACATTGAAATTTGTCTCATGTATAAAATTTAAACAAAGTTCAACTGAGAATCATTTTAGTAAAACTCTATTAATAAATCATCACTGAATTACAGGAATTTGTGATATCATTGTGAGAAAATGATGCTTCTTTCATTCAAACTGATGCCAGCTCTATTGCATAAATAATTTTTATCTATGCATGCTATCATCTGAATTAGGAAGTATGTGTATGTATTTTGAGCTGCTTACTTTATAAGCTTTAGTGATAATTTGAAGGGTATACAAAAATGTTCTTTTGTACATTAAAATAAGTACCTCTTTATTTATTAATTTTTTATTTTAACTTCAATTAAAGAAGTTAATATTGTATTTAGTGATGCTTTATTTCTTCAGAAAAGTTTGCTACAGAGGTGGTAAGTTAGATTTTCATTTAAGTATGAAATTAAGACTTCTGAAATGCTAGCATATAATTTATTTATCAATTTTCTCCAGGATCCATAAGCAAAGTGCAGGCTCTCAGAAAGTGAAAACCAAGAAATTAGATGTCACCCAATGTATATACAGAGAATGAAGTTGATATCATAATTGTTGATTTTTTATCTTTGGTCTTTGTATTTCATTAAGAAATATATTTTAATATTTATTTACAAATTAACAACATAATAAATATGAACCAAATGACAGTATAAAACTATTAGTTAAAGCCTTATTGTTTATACTATCCTTTTGGAGAATAATATGGCAAAATATTTTTAAATCATGATTGTTTCATACCTTTCAAAAATGTCATCAGATTCTAAATAATTGAGCCTAAATAAATAATTCAAGCAAAGATATATGCTCTGAGGTTTTTTTTTTTTTTTTTTTTTTTGTAGTGTTCTGGATACATAACAAGTTGAAAACAGTCTGAAAGTCTTATAAGAATATCATTCAAGTAAATTATAAAAAATGTTGACTCCGTGGCATTTTAAGAGGTTGTTTAAATTATAATACAGTGGTTACATAAAAATACAGTTCAGTGTTTATGAACTAATAATAAGTGAAAAAGGGGCACACACAGCGCAGGTACATAATTAATATAACTGCCAAAATACTTACGCTCGTGCACAGAAATGGAGAGCTTCCTTGGTGGCTCAGACAGTAAAGAGTCTTCCTTCTCTGTGGGAGATCCAGGTTCAGTCCCTTCATCTAGAAGATTCCCTGGAGTAGGAAATGGCAACCCACTCCGGTATTTTTGCCTGGAGAATTCCATGGATCGAGGAGCCCTGGTGGGCTACAGTCCATGGGGTCACAATCAGACACAACTGAGTAACGCACACACACACGTGCACACACACACACGCACACGCACGCACACACGCACGTGCACACACACACACAGGTGGAAAGGTAATACACAAATGCAAAGACTTATCAGTAAGGTCATGAAACAGGATAATTTAAAAGGCTTCTTATTTCATTAGCAAAAGAGTAACACAAATATTTGATTCAAAAATCTCAATTTTTTAGTATTGCATACATGTTCTGCTATTGATTTTAAACTAATATTATTTTACAGTAGAAACTAATTATTTTAATTATTCATTGAATAGAATAGGTTAAATGTACAACTTCGCATAGTACAGAAACTTATAGCCCCTGGACCCCAGATTCAATATTGCTGAATTAAATATTAAATTGTGAATGAAATGTTACCTTCATTGACACTTAGAAGGGTCTTACTCTAGTTGTCTTAGGTGTAAGGTTACATTGTTTATTTGAGATTTTCTTGTTTCCTGAAGTAAAATTGTTGCTGCAAACTTTTCATCAGTTCAGTTCAGTTCAGACACTCGGTCGTATCCAACTCTTTGCGACCCCATGAATCGCAGCACTCCAGGCCTCCCTGTCCATCACCAACTCCCGGAGTTCACTCAGACTCACGTCCATTGAGTCAGTGATGCCATCCAGCCATCTTATCCTCTGTTGTCCCCTTCTCCTCCTGCCCCCAATCCCTGCCAGCATCAGAGTCTTTTCCAATGAGTCAACTCTTTGCATGAGGTGGCCAAAGTACTGGAGTTTCAGCTTTAGCATCATTCCTTCCAAAGAAATCCCAGGGCTGATCTCCTTCAGAATGGACTGGTTGGATCTCCTTGCAGTCCAAGGGACTCTCAAGAGTCTTCTCCAACACCACAGTTCAAACGCATCAATTCTTCGGCACTCAGCTTTCTTCACAGTCCAACTCTCACATCTATACATGACCACAGGAAAAACCATAGCCTTGACTAGATGGACCTTTGTTGGCAAAGTAATGTCTCTGCTTTTCAATATGCTGTCTAGGTTGGTCATAACTTTTCTTCCAAGGAGTAAGCGTCTTTTAATTTCATGGCTGTAGTCACCATCTGCAGTGATTTTGGAGCCCCCCAAAATAAAGTCTGACACTGTTTCCACTGTTTCCCCATCTATTTCCCATGAAGTGATAGGACCAGATGCCATGATCTTCGTTTTCTGAATGTTGAGCTTTAAGCCAACTTTTTCACTCTCCTCTTTCACTTTCATCAAGAGGCTTTTTAGTTCCTCTTCACTTTCTGCCATAAGGGTGGTGTCATCTGCATATCTGAGGTTATTGAAGTTTCTCCCGGCAATCTTGATTCCAGCTTGTGCTTCTTCCAGTCAGCATTTCTCATGATGTACTCTGCATATAAGTTAAATAAGCAGGAGAAGTGAGAAATAGATTTAAGGGAGTAGATCTGATAGATAGAGTGCCTGATGAACTATGGACGGAGGTTCGTGACATTGTACAGGAGACAGGGATCAAGACCATCCCCATTGAAAAGAAATAGAAAAAAGCAAAATAGCTGTCTGAGGAGGCCTTACCAATAGCTGTGAAAAGAAGAGAAGCAAAAAGCAAAGGAGAAAAGGAAAGATATAAGCATCTGAATGCAGAATTCCAAAGGATAGCAAGAAGAGATAAGAAAGCCTTCCTCAGCGATCAATCAAAGAAATAGAGGAAAACAACAGAATGGGAAAGACTGGAGATCTCTTCCAGAAAATTAGAGACACCAAGGGAACATTTCATGCAAAGATGGGCTCGATAAAGGACAGAAATGGCATGGACCTAACAGAAGCAGAAGATATTAAGAAGAGGTGGCAAGAATACACAGAAGAACTGTACAAGAAAGATCTTCATGACCCAGATAATCACGATGGTGTGATCACTCACCTAGAGCCAAACTTCTTTTACAGAAGTGCTTTTACTATTCCCCATAAGATTTTTATCACTATGTTTTCATTTTCACTTGTCTCCAAGTATTTTTTGACTTCCTTGATTTCTTTGGTAATCCATTGGTTGTTTAGCCTGCTTGCATTTGTGTTTTCTGAATTTTTTTTTTCCTTGTAGTTGATTTCTAGCCTCCTAGCAGAGTGCCTGTGAAAGATGCTTGATGTGCTTTCCATTTTGTTAATTTACTTAGACTTGTTTTGCGGCCCAGCTTCTGCTCTATCCTGAAGACTGTTCCATGTATACCTAAAAAGAATATGTATTCTTTTGCTTTCAGATGGAATGCTCTCTATATATCAGTTAAGGTCATTTGGTGTAATATGTATACAATTATGTTTCCTTACTGATTTTCTGTCTGCATGTTCTATCCACTGATGTCCCCCACTAATATTGTCAAGTCCTATCAATTCTCCTTTATGCCTTTGTCTTATATATTGAGAGGCTTCTGTGTTGTTACATATATATTTACAGTTATAAGCACATCTTCCTGGATTAAGCCCTGGACCATTATGTAGTATACTTTTTTGTCTCTTTTAACAGTATTTTTAAATTTGTTTCTTTTTTTTTTCTCATATAAGTATTGCTACCTTGGATTTCTCTTGATTTCCATTTGTATAGAATACTTTTTTCCACATCTTCACTTTCAGTCTATTTATGTCTGTAGATCTGAAGTTAGTCTCTTGTAGGCAGCATATGTATCAGTCTTATTTTTGTATCTACTCAGCCACTCTATGACCTTGGGTTGGAGCATTTAGTCTCTTTTGCATTTAAGGTAATTATTCATATGTATGTTCATATTACATTTTGTTCATTGTTTTGGATTTGTTTTTGCAGATCTTTATTCTCTTTTTTTTTTTCTTTTGTTGTTTTCTGTTGTGATTTGATGACTATTTCTAGTGTTATGTTTTGTTTCCTTTTTGTCTGAATATCTGTTATATATTTTTGGTTGGTGGTTACCATGAGGTTGAAGGCAATGGCACCCCACTCCAGTACTCTTGCTTGGAAAATCCCTGGATGGAAGAACCTGGTGGGCTACAGTCCATGGGGTCACTAAGAGTCGGCCACGACTGAGCGACTTCACTTTCACTTTTCACTTTCATGCATTGGAGAGGAAATGACAACCCACTCCAGTGTTCTTGCCTGGAGAATCCCAGGAACAAGGGAGCCTGGTGGGCTGCCATCTATGGGGTCGCACAGAGCCGGACACGACTGAACCGACTTAGCAGCAGCATATATATACATATATATTATGGTTTCTTTGTGCATCACTAAACTACTTAAAAAAAAAAATTGACTGTCTGGGTCTTTATTGCTTCATGGGCTTTTTCTCTAGTTGAGGAGAGTGAGGGCCACTCTCTAGCTGTGCAGGCTTCTCATTGCCATGGCTTCTCATGTGGAGCATGGGCTCTAAGGTGTTCAGGTTTCAGTAACTGTGGCACTGGGGCTCAGCAGGTGCAGCTCCTGGGCTCTAGAGCACAGGCCCAGTTGTGGCGCACAGGCTTAGCTGCCCCATGGCATGTGGGATCCTCCCAGGTCAGGGAGCCATCCTGTGTCTCCTGGTGCAGTTCAGTTCAGTTAAGTCGCTCAGTCATATCTGACTCTTTATGGCCCCATAAATTGCAGCACGCCAGGCCTCCCTGTCCATCACCAACCCCCAGAGTTCACTCAGACTCATGTCCATCGAGTTGGTGATGCCATCCAGCCATCTCATCCTCTGTCTTCCCCTTCTCCTCCTGCCCTCAATCTTTCAAAGCATCGGGGTCTTTTCCAACAAGTCAGCTTTTTGCATGAGGTAGCCAAAGTACTGGAGTTTCAGCTTTAGCATCATTCCTTCCAAAGAAATCCCAGGGCTGATCTCCTTTAGGATGGACTGGTTGGATCTCCTCACAGACCAAGGGACTCTCAAGAGTCTTCTCCAACACCACAGTTCAAAAGCATCAATTCTTCGGCACTCAGCTTTCTTCACAGTCCAACTCTCACATCCATACATGACCACTGGAAAAACCATAGCCTTGACTAGATGGACCTTTGTTGGCAAAGTAATGTCTCTGCTTTTCAATATGCTGTCTAGGTTGGTCATAACTTTTCTTCCAAGGAGTAAGCATCTTTTAATTTCAAGGCTGTAATCACCATCTGCAGCGATTTTGGAGGCCCCAAAAAATAAAGTCTGACACTGTTTCCACTGTTTCCCCATCTATTTCCCATGAAGTGATGGGACCAGATGCCATGATCTTAGTTTTCTGAAAGTTGAGCTTTAAGCCAACTTTTTCACTCTCCTCTTTCACTTTCATCAAGAGGCTTTTTAGTTCCTCTTCACTTTCTGCCATAAGGGTGGTGTCATCTGCATATCTGAGGTGACTGATATTTCTCCTGGCAATCTTGATTCCACTTTGTGCTTCTTCCAGCCCAGCATTTCTCATGATGTACTCTGCATATAAGTTAAATAAGCAGGGTGACAATATACAGCCTTGATATACTCCTTTTCCTATTTGGAACCAGTCTGTTGTTGCATGTCCAGTTCTATCTGTTGCTTCCTGACCTGCATACAGGTTTCTCAAGAGGGAGGTCAGGTGGTCTGGTATTCCCATCTCTTTCAGAATTTTCCACAGTTTATTGTGATCCACACAGTCAAAGGCTTTGGCATAGGCAATAAAGCAGAAATAGATATATTGGTAGGCAGATCCTTTACCACGAAGCCACCACGGAGGCTGCTCCCTTGACTTCTTATTGACGACGGATGATTTACTACTTTTGTCTTTTACCCTTCCTGTTAGCTTTGAGTGTGAACTATTTGCTACCTTTATGGTGAAAGTGAAAGTGAAGTTGCTCAGTCGTGTCTGACTCTTTGCGACTCCATGGACTGTAGCCTGTCAGGCTCCTCCCTCCATGGGATTCTCCAGGCAAGAATACTGGAGTGGGTTGCCATTTCTTTCTCCACCTTTATGGTATGTTTGCCTTTACCAGTGAGCTTTTCATTTTATAATTTCCTTGTTACTAGTTGTGGCTTTTTCTTTTCTACCTACAAAAGTTCCTTAGCGTTTGTTGTAAAGCTGATTTGGTGGTGCTGAATTCTTTTACCTTTTTTTTTTCCCATGTGAAACATTTGATTTCTCTATCAAATCTGAACAAGAACCTTGCTATGTAAAATATTCTTCACTGTATGTTTTTCTCTTTCATCATTTTAAGTATATCATGCCACTCCTTTCTAGCCTGCAGAGTTTCTCCTAAAAAAAATAATAATAAGTTGATAGCCAATGGGAGTTCCTTTGTATGTTATTTGTTGCTTTTCATATTCTCTCTTTATCATAATTTTTGCCATGATTACAGTGTGTCTTGGTGTGTTCCTGTCTGAGTTCGTTTTGTGTGGGGCTCTTTCTGCTTCCTAGAGTTTGGTGATTGTTTCCTTCCTCAAGTTAAGACTGTTTGAAGCCATTATCTCTTCAGATATTTTCTCTGGCCCTTTATCTCCCTCTTATAGGGGTCTTTTGAGACCCCTATAATGTGAATATTAGTGATGCACTTGTTCTACCAGAGGTCTCTTGTTTCTTCTTTTCATTCTTTTTTTTTTTTTTTTGCTGTTCTCTACTCAGTGGCAGTGATCTCCACTGCTCTGCCTGCCGCTTCACCGACCCAGTCTGCTGTATCATGTAGTCTAGTACTGATTCCTTCTAGTGTATTTTTCATATGTTCGGCAGATCCTTATATTTTCTAACTCTTATTAAAATAATAATGAAAAAAACACAACTTTTCATCTCAGTCATCTCACTCTGGGTATCCATTCACCTCCTCAGTTCTTGGATCATCTTTTTAATCATAGCTGTGAACCCTGTTTCCACCTCACTGAGTTCTTCTTCTGGGATTCTAACCTTTTCTTTGTCTGGAACACATTCCTTTGCTCCTTCATTTTGTCTAAGTTGCTATTTGTACTTCCATGTGTGTGATAGGCTAGCTGCAGTCCTTGGCTTCTCCCACCCACCTTGTTCTGGTTCCTTCTTTATGTCTTTCATTGTTGAAGATCTTTTCTGGTTTCTTTGTCTTTTCCGTCAGCGGTTGTTCTGCAGGTCATGGTGACTTTGGTGGACTCATGAGAGAAAGTCTGATCAGGGTCTTTCTACTTCCCCATCTTGGCCACTCTCTAGCCTTATCTTATCAACATACAATTCATTTCATTGATTATCAGTCCTATTGCATATGATTCAGTGAAACTATTCTCTGAATTGATGACTAGATCATTAGACAAAATAAGTTATTTTTTCCTTTTATGTGCAATTTATTTTTCTTAAATAATTTTTCCAGTTATACAAATTAAATTCTGCTACTTAAGCTTTTAAGTAATTGCCTTTGATGAACACAAATTCATGTATTAGAACTGTCCTGTAAAATTTAAGCATGTAATTTAATTATACTTATCACTATTGTTGTATTTCGACTTCAAAATATATTTCCATAAAAATTCATACAGACACAGTGATCCACAGTTTCAATACTAGAATATTCAAAAAAATTGTTGAAAGCTCACATTAATTGAACACTTACTATGTGCAAGTTAGTTTATAGCAGTTATTTCATTTAATTATCCTGCTCATAATAATGCCTACACATTTTCAAAATAAATATGTTGTATAAATGTGTGTAGCTGATAAAGGGTAAAAATGCAGTTGAATCCTAAATAGACACGCTTAAGAGCTTATGTGATTAGCCACTACCATATACAGCTTCCCATGAAATTATAAAAATATTCATTACATCATTAAGAACTTACAGTGTTTACTGGTGACATATCCATACATTTGTTTGTATGTACGTATGCATGCACCTCCATGGATACCTATATATGTATGTATGTGTGTACACATATATTTCTATATGCATGTCTGTATGTGCATAGCTATTCATACCTGAGTGCTGCTGCTGTTAAGTCACTTCAGTCATGTCCGACTCTGTGAGACCCCATAGACGGCAGCCCACCAGGCTCCATCATCCCTGGGATTCTCCAGGCAAGAACACTGGAGTGGGTTGCCATTTCCTTCTCCAATGCATGGAAGTGAAAAGTGAAAGTGAAGCTGCTCAGTCATGTCCGACCTTCAGCAACCCCATGGACTGCAGCCTTCCAGGCTCCTCTGTCCATGAGATTTTTCCAGGCAAGAGTACTGGAGTGGGGTACCATTGTAAGTATATATAAATATAAAAATGTATAAACACTTATGTATATAGTCTATAGGCCTTAGCATATAGACAGCTAATAATCAGGGATAATTTTTAAAAGTCTCTTGTGAAAGTTAGTTCAAATAGCATATGTGTCAAATTTAATATCAGACAGCTGTTTCAAAGTTTTTAATTAAAACAATGCAAAATGAAGTGTCTTAGATTCAGTGGTCTTGGTGTTACTTCACCTTCTCCAAAAAAGTTTTAAGAAGGAAAGAAAATGCAAGACATATACACTAAAGCCTGATTGAACTTACGTTTACACAAAGTTTTCAATTTGAGAATATAGATCAAATTTCATTTGCATAAGTAGGTTCATAGTAATCAGAGAACTAAATGCAAACAGTAGTAAGGTCTGTAGTTGGTTCTGTGATAAATAGGAGAGAAATAGTTTAATAGCAAAAGCCATAATTATCCACAGCTCTCAGTTTACAATTAGTTTTCTTTGACAGTTATAGTCATAAATGCCAGCTTTAATCATGTGTTCAGGTTGAATTAGGCTCTGCCAATGCTGGAAGAGATCTAATCCGCTTTCTTTCCTACTCATAATGAAATAATAATGCAAATTCACTACATTGATGGGACGACCCATGTGAATTTATTATAGGCTTGGAGAAGTCTCTTGAAAGGGATAAATTCTTTCTGGGTACAGACTTGAGGTAATTCAAACCAGACAAGGAAAAAAATGGACCTGTCATCAGAGGCCAGGATATGGAATGGATTTAATTTGTATGAATAGGCTTTTTAATAAGTATAACAGGGCTAAGGTCCAGCTTTAGCCGGGGAATATTACTGCTGTCAGTTTCCAAATTTGGATGCACCAACTTTATTTGGGAAGATAAAGACCATTTCCAAAACACATAACGGCACAGGTCACTGTAGCAAAAATCACTCTGTGCAGCAGCCATGATGAGCAATCCTAAGTGTGGGAGTTAAGTCGATAGGACAAAGCATTTTCATCAGCTTACCAGTGTCAAATGCAGTTGACATTTCCAGCTTCTGTTTGAATGTACATTTGGGGCTACAAAAGACATGTAAATAAAATAGAGTATAGTTTAGTGGCTTGCTTTTTATTTGAGTAAGAAGCATGTTAATTTAATACCACCTAATAGGATAAGTAATCATTTTTGAAACAAACAGAAGAAGCACAAGTAAAGCACAGTTTGAAAACAATACAAACAACACAGATTTTCATCATATCAACACACAAGGAACCAAAGTTTGACCATTATAAATATTTTAGGCTGCTAAAAATTCATGTACAGGGATAAGCTAAAATATATATATATTTTCTCCAGAGGCTATATGACAAACTCAGTCTGTTTCTTCAACATTTTAAACTGTGTCAGTATCAGTGAAATAGAACAAGGGAAACATTAGCCTTTTGGTTTAATATCATTGATTAGAAATATAATAAAATAATTAAGGATAGATGAGAACACAATAGAGCAAAGCAAAACATTTCAAAAAAATCTGAAAACAACAAACTTCAACATTTTAAGTCAAAGATACTCATTTTCTCAATTTATAGTTTGGATTCATTGAATAGGGCTTCCCAGGTGGTGCTGGTAGTAAAGAATTGCCTGTCAATGCAAGAGACACAGGAGACGTGGATTCAATCCCAGGGTCAGGAAGATGCCCTGGAGAAGGGACTCGCAACCCACTCCAGTGTTCTCGCTTATAAAACCCCATGGACAGAGAAGCCTGACAGCCTACAGTCCATGGGGTTGCAGAGAAACGGACACAACTGAATGACTGAGCACACACACACACACACACACACACACACACACACACATCCACTGAATACGTTATTTTGCCTTGCATTAACCTGAAGTATGTGTGTGCTCAGGTGCTCAATCATGTCTGACTCTGCAGCCCTAGGACCTACAACCTGCCAGACTCCTCTGTCCATAGGATTTTCTCAGTAAGAATACTGGATTGGATTGCCATTAACTCTTCCAGGGGATAGTCCAGACCTAGGCATTGAACCAATGTTTCCTGTGTCTCCTGAATTGCAGACAAATTCTTTATTGCTGCACCACTGGGGAAGAGTATAGCTTATTAATTTTAGGAACCTAAGTATTAGACTTCAAGTCATTATTATTTCTCAGATTATTTTAATTTTTATGAATAAAATTCCAAGTGCATTTTTATCTGAAATTATTACAACATGACTCTTAAACTTGTTTTACATGTGAATTGAGCAATCTTTATATAGTGAAAAGTATCATTCATTTTATAACAATGCAGGGTCCACTATTCATGAAACACTAAAAATAAGGTCACTTAATAGATTATCAGGAAATTCCCTGGTGGTTCAGTGATTGAGACTCACCCTCCTGGTCCTGGAAGTCAGGTCGGATCCCTGGTTGGGGAACTAAGAGTCTTCATACCAAATGGTGCAGTCAAAAAAAAAAAAAAAAATCCCTGGAGAATAAGCTACAGATAAATTCAATTATTTCTTCAGAAACCCTTCTGAGGATTTTAGCTATATCAAAATAATTTATTTCTATTGTTTTCTGGTTAGCCCTGTTCATGTGGACTCCTTTGTTACGAGTTATCACTTAATGGGTTTTTTTTTTTTTCATTCAACAACCCTCCAAATCATGTCTACACACTTACTGTGCTAAAAGAATACATTTTACCTGGCAACAGTTGCACTGTTCACATTACAGTTATAACTTTAGGACTATCAGTAATCACGGGATCCTAAAATAAAGAATGAATGCACGTTATTACAGGGGTTCTTAGAATAGTGACCTACCCTATAAGTTATGTAATATGTAGTGCCATGTGGGAGAAATGTAGGAAACTGTGGGAGAAAGCAAAAGGTAAGTCGGCTTTTGATCTAAAACTTTTGAGTTTGATAATACATAGGTAAAGTACTACAGGGTGAAATTTATGGTAAATTGCATGTCTGATAGGTTAAATGTACTTGATAAAAAATCAGTAGCAATGTAAAAGTTCTATAAATTTTTCAGATAGTAAAAATTACTGAAATGTTGTTTAATGAATAATCAAATAATTAGAATAAAACAGTGAAATCAATATATATTTCCAGTGGAACTGGTGTGGATGAAAAGCTGAAATGTTTAATTTATATTGTAAAAGCAACAGCAACTGTGTTCTTCAATACATACTTCAGGAGCAGTTTGGCAATCATTAGTTAATAAACAGATATCACATATTTTTAATGCTCCATATAAATAGTTACATGAATATACCCCAATTATAATGAAATAAAGGCATATATTGTTACATTTATACAAATATTAATAAACTATCCAAAATCACTAAATTTTTATTCTGTGGATTACATGGGTATGCGGTTTAGTTTCTTAATTACTTTAAAATAAGCTCTTAATAAATATTATCTATTATTGTTCTTATTATTTTTTGTATCTATTAGGGAAGTTGAATAAGGATAAGAGGCTTATGGAAGCTTCCTGATGGGAGACTCTGACTGTGGGAGAAACTGGGTCTTGTTCTGAAGGGTGAAGCCATGCTCAGTAAACCTTTAATCCTATTTTCTATTGATGGGTGGGACCGTGCAGGGAGAAATATCAATAACCTCAGATATGCAGATGACACCACCCTTATAGCAGAAAGAGAAGAAGAACTAAAGAGCCTCATGATGAAAGTGAAAGAGGAGAGTGAAAAAGCTGGCTTAAAACTCAACATTCAAAAAACGAAGATCATAGCATCTGGTCCCATCACTTCATGGCAAATAGAAGGTGAAACAATGGAAATAATGACAGACTATTTTCTTGGGCCTCAGAATCTGCAGATGGTGACTGCAGCCATGAATTACAAGACATTTGCTCCTTGGAAGAAAAGCTGTGGCAAACCTAAACAGTGTATTAGAAGGCAGAGATATTACTTTGTCCACAAAGGTCCATCTAGTCAAAGCTATGATTTTCCAGTAGTCATGTATGGATGTGAGAGTTGAACTATAAAGAAAGCGGAGCGCTGAAGAATTGATGCTTTTGAACTGTGGTGTTGGAGAAGACTCTTGAGAGTCCCTTGGACTGCAAGGAGATCCAGCCAGTCCATCCTAAAGGAAATCAGTCCTGAATATTCATCGGAAGGACTGATGCTGAAGCTGAAGCTCCAATACTTTGGCAACCTGATCCGAAGAAGTGACTCATCAGAAAAGACCCTGACGCTGGGAAAGATTGAAGGCAGGAAGAGAAGGGGATGACAGAGGATGAGATGGTTGTACGGTATCACTGACTCACTGGACATGAGTTTGAGTAAATCCCAGGAGTTGGTTGTGGACAGGGAGGCTTGGCGTGCTGCATTCCATGGGTCGCAAAGAGTCGGACATGACTGAGTGACTGAACTGAACTGATTAGGTAAGTAGGTTCACTTACAAAGTACCATACGTATTTGAAGGTTTGAGTTTAATGAAGTAGTTACAGAGTTTATTAAGTTTTACACAAATGGGATTTATAGAATTAATATATACCATATCAACAAAAATTTGCACTGTTCTAGGTTTTTTTCAAGAGAGATTTTCTGAGAATTAATTTGAAGAAAATGATCCATAATGTAGTCCTTGAAGTGTGAAAATGAAAACTCTTCTCGTTCCTGTATTTCATGGTACTTTCACTGTACACCAAAATGCCCCAAAATACCAAAACTATGAGGGTTTCCCTGGTAACTCTGTTAGTAAAGAAACTGCTTGCAGTGCAGAAGACCCCTTTTCGATTCCTAGGTGGGAAAGATCCCCTGGAGAAGGACAGGCTCCCCACTCCAGCATTCTTGGGCTTCCCTGATGGCTCCGATGGGAAAGGATCCACCTGCAGTGGGGGACACCTGGGTTCAATCCCTGGATTGGGAGGATCCCCTCGCAGAGGGCATGCAACCCACTTCAGTATTCTTGCCTGGAGATTCCCCATGGACAGAGGAGCCTGGCGGGCTGCAGTAAATGTGGTCACAAAGAGTCAGATTTGACTGGGCGACTAAGCAGAGCACAGCAGCACAGAAAGTATGAACCTTATTTTGTGCTTAAGAGACTGACACACAAAGAGAGGTGGGGGTGCGCACAAGAGCACCTCCTAAGCTAACAGAATTTTAGAGAAAATGTGATTACCTAAATTTATATACAAGAAAATGGAGATCTTAAAATGTCAAATGACCTATTCAAGTTTATATGAATGGGTAATTTCAATATTTGAATTAGAACCGATTTTTAAAACTAACCTGGCAGGCTCCATTCAGAGGCCACAGAAAGTCAGACGGGACAGAGCAGAGCACACAGCACAAAGCAAAATGCAAGAGATGCGTGAGATATCATCAAAATTCTAGCCCATGTGATATTTGAACCCCAGAGAGAGAGGAATAGAGAAAACAATAAGGAATCAGTACTTGAATAATGACAGCAAATAATTTTAAAAATTAATGAAAATTTCTCCGTGAATTCAGGCAGATACAAATCTTTTATTTAATTGCATACAGGATAAATATAAAGAAAAACATATTCAATCATATCAGTGAAACTGTTGAAAATCAAAGATCAAGAGAAAATTTTGACAGTAGCTAGAGAAACAAAAGATGTATTGCCTTTAAAGGATCAGTAAAAATAATGGCTGACTTTTCAGCAAAGACCGTCAAAGACAGTTGGCAGTCTAATGACATATTTACATGCTAGAAACATTTCCAATATTCAGTCCTACACTCAGAAGAAATATCCTTCAAATGTAGAATACCAGGTATCAGCCTTAACCCCCTACCTAAACAACAGTATATCTGGGAAAACTACATGAAGCAACTCTTTCAGAACCTGAACAACATAGGACAAGGCTATTATCTGTAAAAGAAAGGAAGTCCATTAAGTGAGCATCACATTCACCAAGATGTCTGCCTGGGGAAACTTTCTGAACCATGACAAAAGGAAGGGAATTCACAAAGAGAAAAGAGGAAGTAAGTAACTGCAATATGGGACTCCTGAGGGAGCTGAGGAGAAGCAAATGGCAACCCACTCCAGTATTCTTGCCTGGAGAAACCCAGGGACGGAGGAGCCGGGTGGCTGCCTTCTATGGGGTGGCGCAGAGTCGGACATGACTGAAGCGATTTAGCAGCAGCAGCAGAGGGAGCTGAAATTTGAGAAGCAGGATATGAGACATACAGGAAATACAAAGAGAAAGAGCCGTAGAAATCTGCATAGGAACCCGTTGATTCCTGGCTGAAGATTAATATGCACGTACAAGGATGATATTCTATGAGACCTTTCTGAGAACAACTACTGAGGGACTGTATTCTGAATAGGAATTCTGGAGGTTTCAGACTTCTGGATACATTGCAGTTTATCCAGCCAGTATGGAGAGAATTCACTGATCACTCTGGACATTTAACTGAAGTGACAGAAAGTCCTTTCCTCAGAATTAAGACTACGCTCTTACTAGAGATAAGACTACTTTAGAACTGCTCCAACAAATTCTAAAAACAAAACTCAACAGACATGAAAAATGTGGCTGTTATCAGAAAAATTATAATTCTTTAAAAGAAATCAGCAGAATCCAGACTCTGAACGATGTTAACATCCACAGGGGCCAGGTTATAATTTAAAAAAATCTATACCTACATTAAAAAAAAGCAGGATGCTGTGATCTATAGCTAAAAGGAAAAAAATAAGTAGAGAAATGTAGCAATGTCAATGAAATTAGCAAACAGGAAAGTTAAAAGAGCTTTTATATATAAGGCCATAGCGTCAAAGAAAAATATAGGCATCAAGAGGTCAAAGGTGGAAAATCACAACAGAAAAGTTAAAAAAATTTAAAAAAGAACTGGATGATTCTGCTTCCAACTATAATTGGGTACATGTTACTAGACTAACTCTCCTGACATTAAAAAAGAGAGAGTGTTTTTAGACACTGGACAATAGGCAGTATAAGACTGTAATCCTGATGGAAGAAAAATAAACAACATGAATTTTATAATTACTTTTATAATTACTTCCTGATTGTTGAGGGCTGGGAAGCACTTTCTTGATTCTAGTGTAGTGATGGGGAGATAGATTCCCTCTATATAGGCACACCTCATTTTATTGCACTTAGGTTTATTGTGTTTTGAAGATATTGCCTTTCTTACAAGTTTAAGTTTTGTAGCTTGGTGCCATTTTTCCAAAAACCTTTGCTCACTTCATGTCTCTGTGTCACATTTAAGTAATTCCCATGCTATGTCAAGCTTTTTCATTTTATTTGTCATGATGGTATGTGATCAGTGATCTTTGATATTGCTACTACAATTTATTGAAGACTCAGATGACAGCATTTTTGAGCAATAAAGGATTTTTTAATAAAGGTGTGTACATTTTTTTAGACATAACACTATTTCACACTTTATAGACCACAATATAGTATAAATATAACTTTTATAAGCATTAGGAAAACAGAAATTTTTGTGTGACTCTCTTTATCCCTCTATTCACTTTATTGTAGTGATCTGTAACTGACCTTGCAGTATTAACAAGATATGCCTGTATTGAGAAGATAAAGATCATAAATATTCATAGATATAGAGGCAGCTGGAATATAGAGGGAGAAATACCACAAAATATATTTTTTAGGCAAAAAAAAAAAAAAGTTCCTGAAATCTGCATGGCCTCCTCTTCAGTATTTAGTTATACAACTATATGGGATGAAATTCAGACTAGACAGTAAACAACTAAATTATATCTGTAAGATAAACAGCAGCCAAAACTCACACAGTAAAGACATTTGAATTCAGACAAGAAAGGGTAAGAAGATGTTACTGAACACTTAGGGCTTTAAAGAGTCACCAGAAATGGTATATACACATTTTCAACAGTGATAAACTATTCCTGAAGATTACTAGACTACTATAGACATAGTCAAACAGTGAACTTGACAAGTTATCAAAGGATCAAGCTAATCCAGAAATAACTTCCTAACCCCCCAAAAAATAAATAAATAAAAACTGCTTTTAAAGGAAGGCATCAAATTACAGATACTCAAAAACATAATAGTTACAATGTCTAGCATTCAATCAAGACATACTAGTCATATAAAAGTCCAGGAAAATGTGATCCACAATCTGAGAATTATCAGTTAGGAGAAACAGGTTCAGAAATCTCAACTTATATGTTCAAGAGTTTAATGAAAAGCATAAGTATAATGAAAACAAAAATACTCTAAGGACGAAAAATGAAAATCTTAGAGATGAATGTAAGCTCCATTGAATAAGAATAATAGATTTTATGCAGAAGAAAATATTAGTAAACTTGATAGAATCTTCCTCATATACAGAATAAATGTTATAGATTCAATGAAATGGTGCCAGTGGTCCTTATACTGCTTTTCTTTGTGTTCTAGTGCAGGATTCTGAAAGAATCCATAAATAATGGCTTGTAATTAACATGAAGTGTCGTGTTAGCCGCTCAGTCATGTCCAACTCTTTGCAACCCCATGGACTGTAGTCCGCCAGCCTCCGCTGTCCATGGAATTCTCCAGGCAAGGATACTGGAGTGGGTTGCCATGCCCTCCTCCAGGGGATCTTCCTGATCCAGGAATTGAACCTGTGTCTCCTGCATTGCAGTCAGACTGTTTACCAACTGAGCCACCAGGGAGGCCCATAATTAACATATCTTATGGCAACAATATATTATAATATTGAATAATTTACATATATATGTGTAATTAAATATACTGAGTGACTGAACTGAAGTGAACTGACAATTAAATATGTATGATGATTCTTTGTTTTATTGTGCAAATATATTTTAGAGGTGGTAAAAATGGCAATATAATTAAGTAAAATTAGTGAATGATGTGTTGAAATTAAAATATTTTGTCTTTTATGATGATAATATATAAAATTCAATTTCAAAACCCTAATTTATTTCTGAATATAAGAATTGCTTCAAGAATTGTAACAGATAACTTCACTGCAACTTCTTAGTTTTTAACAGATTAATATTAATAAAATATAGGAACTATAATGATTAAAGAAAAGATGTTTAATTTGGCATTACTTTCAGTAGAACAAAAACTATGTAGAAGGGTTGTTTTACAACACCATATTTAATGATTTGGCTGAAATCAAGGCATGCATAATTTATGAAATAATTTTATAGTGATTTGTAACCTGTTCAGTTCAGTTCAGTTCAGTTCAGTCGCTCAGTCGTGTCCGACTCTTGGAGACCTCATGAATCACAGCACGCCAGGCCTCCCTGTCCATCACCAACTCCCGGAGTTCACTCAGACTCATGTCATCGAGTCAGTGATGCCATTCAGCCATCTCATCCTCTGTCGTCCCCGTCTTCTTCTGCCCCCAATCCCTCCCAGCATCAGAGTGTTTTCCAATGAGTCAACTCTTCACATGAGGTGGCCAAAGTACTGGAGTTTCAGCTTTAGCATCATTCCTTCCAAAGAAATCCCAGGGCTGATCTCCTTCAGAATGGACTGGTTGGATCTCCTTGCAGTCCAAGGGACTCTCAAGAGTCTTCTCCAACACCACAGCTCAAACGCATCGATTCTTCGGCACTCAGATTTCTTCACAGTCCACGATCACAGGAAAAACCATAGCCTTGACTAGATGGACCTTAGTCGGCAAAGTAATGTCTCTGCTTTTGAATATACTATCTAGGTTGGTCATAACTTTTCTTCCAAGGAGTAAGCTGTATATTTCTTTATTATTCAGTCAAACACAGTAGTACTGTTAGGAGACGTTTCTCCATGAATGTCTAATATTTCTATGCACCTTGCCAGCAAAGACATTGTCATTATTTTATTTCAGACTATATTTTAAAGAATGTTTGTGTAGCAAATAGTCTTGGAAGATAGAGATAGTGTATTCTTCCTGAAAAAGGGCAGGATTTTGCTGTCCAGAATAAAAAAGATAATGTCTCTCTCAGATGCAGAGTTTGAACAGGTTTCCCTGCAGAATCCTTAAAAGAATGAGATTTCCTATGACCAGGGTTTTAGTCCTGTACTGCAAGACACTGTATGCCCAGGCATCGTGTGGCCCTTGTCACCAAATGGAAACTGGTGCTCGGTAACACATGCAAAGGATGTCACTCAGACTACTATTAATATTGCTGTGAATAAGTGAACCCCCTTGTCTCCAGCCCAAGTCTCATGTCTTCTCCCACTGTCCATGAGAGTAAGGCAAAGAGTAAAATCTCCCACATTTAACAGGCATAAATAGGGAACACCCAGATAACTATCTGGTATAAATATAGAGATTTATCATCTTTGGTAAAAATTTCGTTTAAAACTATAATTTTTTTTCTGTTTTTTCATTATGAAAATGAATTTGTCAAAGGAAGTCTATAAAGTCTATTATGAATAGTATTTTATTATACTAATTGACTTGATTTTTTAAAAAATGTTTAGTCCGACGGTGTTTCTTTGGGGTGGACTTACTCATATAAGACTGTTCCTAGCCTATATTCTTAACCTAAATATGGAATTACTCAGAATATGGAACTTTCAGATGTTCTGATTTAATGTGACTTTTTATATTCTATGTGCCTCCTAGTGACACCACTTTGGTGGACGTGGAAAGCTGCACTTCTGTCACTAGACAGCATTGCTTATTCTCTGCTGCCTAACCTGACCATGTGGATTTCCTACCATTATCTTTAAAACATGTAAACCAAAACTGCCTTGCCCATAGAGCTTTTGTACTTAGGAATTTAAAATTGCCTTTATCAATGAAGTGTAAAACATTTTACCAATGATAATTGCTGTTTTTATTAACGTCTTTTTTAAAAACCTTAGACATAAAAGAGAATCTGGACAGTTTCCCTTTTTAATCTAATAAAGGAATGTTCATATAGATGTACTAATTTATTAGCTCCTCATTCATCATTATTCCTTTTATGTATGCATTGGTTAATCCTTGAGTACATATGACGTGACAGATTCTTTATTAAGGTGGAAACATAATTTTTTTTTTAAAGTTTAAAGGGAAAAGTAAGTAATAATAATGAAAACTGAATAGCATTTCACTGTATATTGCCTAGGGAAATGAATCTCAACAAACTTTTGTTGGAGGAACTATGGACAACATATAAAGCTATTAATGACATTTTAAAGTTGAATGCAAAATTTCCAACTAACTATACATAAAAAACACCAAGTTTGTTTTTCTTGAATCAATGTTTTAAGGGACAAAAAAACTGTTTAAAACATTTTTATTTTATATTGAATTATAGTCGAGTATCATGTGTTAGTTTCAGGCATACAACAAAGTCTGTACAAAAACGTTTCAGATATACAGCACAGTTTTCTTGGGGATGATCTTGATCACTGCCTCCAGTACAATGTCATGAACGTCCTTCCATAGTTCTTCAGGCACTCTGTCTATCAGATCTAATCCCTTGCATTTATTTCTCACTTCTGTATAATAATCATAAGGGATTTTATTTTGGTCATAACTGAATAGTCTAGTGGTTTCCCCTACTTTCTTCAATTTAAGTCTAAATGTGGCAATAAGGAGTTCATGATCTGAGCCACAGTCAGCTTCCTGTCTTGTTTGTGCTGACTATGTACAACTTCTCATCTTCGACTGCAAAGAATATAATCCATCTGATTTCAGTATTGACCATCTGTGATGTCCATGTGTAAAGTTGTCTCTTGTGTTGTTGGAAGAGAGTGTTTTCTATGACCAGTGCATTCATTCTTTTGCCAAAACTCTGTTAATCTTTGCCCTGCTTCATCTTGTACTCCAAGGCTAAATTTGCCTGTTACTCCAGGTATCTCTTGACTTCCTACTGTTGCGTTCCAGTCCCCTATCATGAAAAGGACATCTTTTTTTGTGTTAGTTCTAGAAGGTCTTGTAGGTGATCATAGAACCATTCAACTTCAGCTTCTTCAGCATTAATGGTTGGGGCATAGGCTTGGATTACTTTGATACTGAATGGTTTGCCTTGGAAACAAACAGAGATCATTCTGTCATTTTTGAGATTGCACCCAAGTATTGCATTTTGAACTCTTTTATTGACTGTGAGGGCTATTCCATGTCTTTTAAGGGATCCCTGCCCACAGTAGTAAATATAATGGTCATCTAAGTTAAATTCACCCATTCCAGTCCATTTCAGCTCACTGATTCCTAAAATGTCAATGTTCACTCTTGCCATCTCCTGTTTGACCACTTCCAATTTGCCTTGATTCATGGACCTAATGTTCCAGGTTCCTATGCAGTATTGTTCTTTACAGTATCAGACTTTATTTCCATCACCAGTCACATCCAAAACTGGCCATTGTTTTTGCTTTGGCTCCATCTCTTCATTCTTTTTGGAGTTATTTCTCCATTCTTCTCCAGTAGCATACTGAGCACCCACCGACTTGGGAGTTCATCTTTCAGTGTCCTATCTTTTTGCTTTTTCATAATGTTCATGGGGTTCTCAAAGCAAGAATACTGAAGTGGTATGTCATTCCCTTCTCCAGTGAACCACGTTTTGTCAGAACTCTCCACCATGACCCATCCATCTTGGGTGGCCCTACATGGCATGGCCCATAGTTTCATTGAGTTAGACAAGGCTGTGGTCCATGTGCTCACACATGGTTAGTTTTCTGTGATTGTGGTTTTCATTCTGCCTGCCCTCTGATGAATAAGAATAAGAGGCTTATGGAAGCTTCCTGGTGTGAGAGACTCATGGAAGGTGGGTCTTGTTCTGATGGGTGGGGCCATGCTCAGTAAACCTTTAACTCAATTTTCTGTTGATGGGTGGAGCTGTGTTCAAGTAAGCAAGATGCAGAGTAGAAGGATGTGTGCTCATCTTCTCCTGGAAGAACTCCAAAATTGCAACTCACTACTGAAAAACCATCCAGGAGAATGTTGGATCCCACCAGAAAAAGATAGGAGGCCAAGGAGAAACCCCACATCCAAGGCCAAGGAGAAACCCCAACAAGATGGTAGGAGGGGTGAAATTGCATTAGAATCAAACCCCATACCCTCCAGAGATACAGGGAGGGCTCAAACAAAACCCTGTGTGCACCAGGACCTAGAGGCCCCACAGAGACTGAACCAGACCTGCCTTGGAATAAATATCTCCTGCAGAGGTATAGGTCAGCAGTGACCTGCTGTGGGGACAGGTGCTCTGGTTGCAGCAGACCTGGGTCACACAGTGTTTCCCACCACAGAACCACCAAGCAGATGACCCACAGACTGCAGAACAATTATACTAAAGAAATTCTCACAGTGTTAAGAAAGTTCTAGGACCCACAACAGATATCCCAACCTGGGGATCTGGTAAAGGGACTGAGAACCTCCAGGGAATTAGACTTTGGAGACCAGTGGGATTTGATTACAGAACTTCCACAGAACAAGGGAGACAGACTCTTGAAGTGAAGTCGCTCAGTCGTGTTCAACTCTTTGCAAGCCCATGGACTGTAGCCTACCAGGCTCCTCTGTCCATGGGATTTTCCAGGCAATAGTACTGGAGTAGATTGCCATTTCCTTCTCCAGGGGATCTTCCCGACCCAGGGATCGAACCCAAGTCTCCCGCATTGTAAACAGACGCTTTACTGTCTGAGCTACCAGGGAAGTCTGGGCACAAACAAAACCTCATGCACACCAGGAGCCAGGAGAAGGGAGCCGTGTCCCAAGAAGAGACTGAGCCTTGAGTGTCTACCAGCCTCTGGTGGAGACATGGGTGGACGGTTGGCCTCACCCATCAAACAAATACATGTCATATTACATGACAATTTAGATGGTATTGAAAGAAATCAAAATAAACCAAACTAAAACTGTCTAGACCCAGAACAGAATGACCTAAAGTGGGTGTATTTCTGACAGAACATATTAGTATCTATCAGTTTGAAAAAAAGGGTGCTGAAGAAGTAAGTGGGCTACAGTAACCCTTTTAGATCTTACTTTACCATTGCTTAAGCACAAGAATTGTAAAATTGAAGGAGAATATGGTTGGTAGGGCTTCCCTAGTGGCTCAGCAGTAAGGAATCTGCCTGTAATGCAGGAGACGTGGGTTCAATCCCTGGGTTGGGAAGATCCCCTGCAGCAGGAAATGGCAACCCATTCCAGTATGCTTGCCTGGAAATCCCATGCACAGAGCAGCATGGCAGGCTACAGTCCATGGGGTCTCAAAGAGTCAGACACAGCTTAGCAACTAAAACACCACCACCATGGTAGGCTAAATTGTAGCATAATTTCACTTTTTTTCTACAGTCTAATCCTCCAGGGGGAAGTGAAGTTTCCTCAGGGTGTCATTTCAGTTCAGTTCAATTGCTCAGTCATGTCCAATTCTTTGCAACCCCATGGACTGCAGCACGCCAGGCCTCCCTGTCCATCACCAACTTCTGGAGCTTGCTCAGACTCATGTCCATTGAGTCGGTGGTGCCAGGGTGTCAGAAGAAATGTAAGCTTACATGGTGTCAAAAGATGTAAACTTACATGTAAAGTTACAAAATAAACCCAACAAATAGGACAGCTTCATTCAAAATAAAATACACACAGTTAGCGTTTATAACCAAATTCTGGCAAAAACAATTATGGAAACAAATGATTCAGAGCTATACAGAGAAAATGAAACTCTTTTCCCATATGTCCAACTTCCTTCATTCCAGTCAGAAAACTGATGAAAGTGATAATGAGGTCAAAAAGAAATAAAACAAGGGAATTAATTTCCTCATTTGACTTGGGAGGACTTAATACTGATTTTTGTACTTTTGTGTTTGTTAAATAAGAAAAATGAACTTAAAAATTATTTCAAGCTATAAATGTTGCTACTAATAGAAATTATAGTTCATGTAGTCAAATATGGTAGCTGCTAGCCACATGTGGCTACTGAGCATTAGAATATGGAAAATGAGTGTTTTATATTACTTGAGTTTGCTTAAATTTAAATAGCTACATATGGCTATTAGTTACCATACAGAACAGTATCTGTATAAGAACCCTTCCTCATAAAGCTTGCTTTCTAGTGGTGAAAATAGAAAAACAGACAAGAAATGTGTAAGCAATCACATGAAATAATAAGATAATTTCAGATTATGATGAATGTTAGTAGTAAAATAAATAACGTTTTAGAACATAACATGGGTTTGTGTGTTGGCAGATACTCTAGACAGAGTGACAAAGAATACAGCCGGAATTTACGGTTAAGCTAAAAGACAGCTAAGAATAGTAGATAAGTAATTTTCCAATCTCTCCTAGCCTACCCTGAGATGATAGTTCAGGCTCAGATTTCTCTGCGTCCTCTGGCATGGCTCACATTTTGCTGAGCTTCTCCTGCTTGCCCTGTGTTCATTATTTACAAGCGACATCTGCAACTGAGTGGGTGGCTTTCATGTAACGAGACCCTTATTATCCAAAAGATTCTCATTCTCTTACCATCGTCAGTTTTTCTGATTTGTTCCCAAAACAGAGTTTTGAATATGGTCTTTTAAGAAAGTTTTCAGTTTCTAAAGTCTGCTGTCACCTGAGGTTTTTAGATTTTCCAGGTTGGCACAAAGTTGGCTTTCCCTTTGCTCTCTTTTTAATGATGGTTTTCTATGATAAGAAAGGTAAGGAGGAAGGGAGGGAGAAATTAAGAAAAACTTTTATGTTTAGAAGTTTCATCTTAATTTACTTGTTAAGAGCAGTTTCTTTTTTGCAGAAAGTAACTTTGGAAACAATTGAACATCCCACTTACCTTCTTAATGTTAAATGCAAAGACTTATTTGTGTACAGTTATTAGATAGTCAATATCTTGTATGAAGTCAAGTCAAGTGAAGTTCACCCAGTCATGTTAGACTCTTTTTGACCCCAAGGACTTATACAGCCCATGAAATTCTCCAGGCCGGAATACTGGAGTGTTCTTCAGATCTCATTCTCCAGGGCATCTTCCCAACCAAGGAATCAAACCCAGGTCTTCTGCATTGCAGGCAGATTCTTTACCCACTGAGCCACAAGGGAAGCCCCAAAACACTGGAGTGGGTAGCCTTTCCCTTCTCCAGAGGATTTTCCTGACCCAGGAATCAAACCAGGGTCTCCTGCATTGCAGGTGGATTCTTTGCCAACTGAGCTATCAGGGAAGCACCTAATATCTTGTATACTACTTGGTATTAATCATGGACATGTACCCAGGAAGGCATTGGATCTCAGGAAAAGCTGAGTTTCACCCAACTCTAATAGGTGTAAAAGTTTGTTCAAAGGAATTTGTTAGGCTTAAACTTAAGAGGAATATAAACAAGCATATCGTGTTGTGAGAAAAACAAGAGCACAAAAATAAGGTAAAAATTAGGAACTAAAAATGCATTGTTTACTATAACTTGTAGATATAATAAAATTATAATATTATTTGTAGCATAATTACAGTTTTATAGCTAATGTGATTATAAAACAGCTGTCTACAAGTTCAACATAAACTCTTTATAATCTTATAAGAGAAAGCTTCTAAAACAAATTAATGTGAAAATGGCTAATTAATTATGCTCAGTTCAGTTCAGTCGCTCAGTCATGTCTGAATCTTTGCGACTCCATGAATCACAGCACGCCAGGCCTCCCTGTCCATCACCAACTCCCGGAGTTCATTCAAACTCACATCCATCGAGTCGGTGATGCCATCCAGCCATCTCATCCTCTGTCATCCCCTTCTCCTCCTGCCCCAAATCCCTCCCAGCATCAGAGTCTTTTCCAATGAGTCAGCTCTTTGCATGAGGTGGCCAAAGTACTGGAGTTTCAGCTTTAGCATCATTCCTTCCAAAGAACACCTAGGTTTGATCTCGTTTAGAATGGACTGATTGGATCTCCTTGCGGTCCAAGGGACTCTCAAGAGTCTTCTCCAATACCATAGTTCAAAAGCATCAATTCTTCGGTGCTCAGCCTTCTTCACAGTCCAACTCTCACATCCATACATGACCACTGGAAAAACCATAGCTTGACTAGACGGACCTTTGTTGGCAAAGTAATATCTCTGCTTTTGAATATGCTATCTAGGTTGGTCATAACTTTTCTTCCAAGGAGTAAGCGTCTTTTAATTTCATGGCTGCAGTCACCATCTGCAGTGAATTTGGAGCCCCCCAAAAAATAAAGTCTGACAGTGTTTCCACCGTTTCCCCATCTATTTCCCATGAAGTGATGGGACCAGATGCCATGATCTTCGTTTTCTGAATGTTGAGCTTTAAGCCAACTTTTTCACTCTCCTCTTTCACTTTCATCAAGAGGCTTTTTAGCTCCTCTTCACTTTCTGCCATAAGGGTGGTGTCATCTGCATATCTCAGGTTATTGATATTTCTCCCAGCAATCTTGATTCCAGCTCATGTTTCTTCCAGTCCAGCGTTTCTCATGATGTACTCTGCATAGGAGTTAAATAAGCAGGGTGACAATATACAGCCTTGACGTATTCCTTTTCCTATTTGGAACCAGTCTGTTGTTCCATGTCCAGTTCTAACTGTTGCTTCCCAACCTGCATACAGGTTTCTCAAGAGACAGGTCAGGTGGTCTGATATTCCCATCTCTTTCAGAATTTTCCACAGTTTATGTTAGGGGCTAAAAATTTATTATTTTTCTCTATATACAAATTATACATTGAACCCAAGAGAAATATTCAATTTTATTATCATGAAATACATGATAGGCATAATGAAGGTTTTAGTATTGATTTTACAGTTTACCTATCTGTTAACCAGGGTAATGTTGACAATTTGGAAATTTTCTCATAAAATATAAATCTATAACTATTTTAAAAGGATACAAAAATGAGCAATTTTACATGTTGAAGCTAAAATAGAATTTACTGTTTTTTACATTGGTAAAATTACACTGGTGACAATTTTATTAAGTCACTATGTTCTAGAAAAGGACAAAATTGAATTATAGCACATAACTGATAGGTATCATTTTTAATAGAATCAAAATTATAACAAAGATCTAAAACAATTGACTTGTTTTGTAAACTCTTTTTTGGTAGATCAGAGATTAACTCTGCAAGTGGTTTTAAAACAATTAATGAGCACAGCTTCATTCTTTCATAGTCTAGAGACAGAGGGTGTCACACACACAGAAAGGTTTTCCTTCATATTAATAGCTTTATTTGTTTTAACATTTTATTGAATTTTCAAACAATAATTGTATAATAACATATCAAACCAAGCAAATACCATATTGCCATTTAGCTGCAATACACAATTACAAATAATATGCCTACTTGTCAAATAACATATCTAAGGACTTGGATTAGTTGTTACTATCATAAAGTCCTTTTTTAAGCGTGAGAGAGAAGGCACAACTTAGCAACTCAATACCAGCAACAACCATAGATCTAAGTGTACATTACCTGGGTCATATAAATTATTATATAAATTAAATCTTTTTTAATTAAAACAATGGTTATCAATCTTCAAGCTAGATTACTTGGTAAATATAAATTTCTAAATGTTTGATTTTAGATACAAAGAAATTGTATAAAATAATATCTACTACTTTAACTCAGGAGAGAACCTGTTACTTTATCTTGCAAAATATATGTAAGGCAGCACCACAGTTGACTTATTGGAAAAGACTCTGATGCTGGGAGGGATTGGGGGCAGGAGGGAAAGGGGACAACAGAGGATGAGATGGCTGGATGGCATCACGGACTCGACAGACGTGAGTCTGAGTGAACTCCGGGAGATGGTGATGGACAGGGAGTCCTGGCATGCTGCGATTCATGGGGTCGCAAAGAATTGGACACGACTGAGCGACCGAACTGAACTGAACTGAACTGAGTCAAAAAGTACAAGCCTCCAATTATAAAGATAAATAAGTACTAGGTATGTACTATACATGATAAATATAATTAATACTTCTCTGTGTTTGGCCACCTAATGCGAAGAACTAACTCATTGGAAAAGACCCTGATGCTGGGAAAGATTGGAGCCAGGAGGAGAAGGGGATGACAGAGGATGAAATGGTTGGATGGCATGACCAACTCAATGGACCTGAGTTTGAGCAAGCTCCAGGAGTTGATGAAGGACAGGGAAGCCTGGGTGCTGCAGTCCATAGGGTCACAGATTCAGACACAACTGGCTGACTGAACTAACTATGTTATACATTAGAGTTATTAAGAGAGTAAATCCCAAGAGTTCTCATCACAAGGAAACAAATTTTTCTTTCTGTATTTTTTCTGTTCATTTGAGATGATGGACAGTCAGAAAAATTATTATGGTAATCATTTCATGAATCATGTATGTCAAATCACTATGTTTACCACTTAAGGTTATATAGTACTGTATGTCAACTGTATCTCAATAAAACTGAAAGAAAAAAAAATGGCTTCTCTATTGACACTGGCGCATTCAATTCATTAAGAAATAGTTATTAATTCATTGACAAATAGTCACAAACAGAAATAGTTAAAATCTTAAATTTTCCTTAGGCATATATTAGTCATTTGCTACCTTTAAAAAATCATTTTAGCATAGAAAATAGGGAGGCAAAATGACAGTTTTCCATCTGTGATATTTGAGGTGTGAGGAAAATGTGTTGTACTTTTTTCCAACTTATGTAAGAGTGATCTTGGGTTGGTTTTCAAATAAAGAAAATATTTTTAAACAGTTGCAATGTAAGGATATTCTTGGAATGGACAGAGAAATAGTCTTTGTTCTTAAAAAGCTTGCAATCTGGAGTATAATTTCATGAACAATACACATTTGCAACGAATTTCATAATTTCCTAGGTACTTTTACATTCCTTATCTCTACTGAGCTTCATAATACCTTGAAAAGAGCGAAAAGGTATCATTTCCATCTGGTATCAGTTCACTTCAGTCACTCAGTCATGTCCAACTCTTAGCGATTCCACAGACTGCATCACACCAGGCTTCCCTGTCCATCACCAACTCCCAGAGCCTACTCAAATTCATGTCCGTCGAATCGGTTATGCCATTCAACTATCTCATCCTTAGTCATCCCCTTCTCCTGCTGCCTTCAGTCTTCTCCAGCATCAGGGTCTTTTCAGATGAGTCAGTTTTTCTCATCAGGTGGCCAAAGTATTGGAGTTTCAGCTTCAGCATCAGTCCTTCCAATGGATATTTAGGACTGATTTCCTCTAGGATGGATTGGTTGGATCTCCCTGCAGTCCGAGGGACTCTCAAGAGTCTTCTCTTCAGAGAAGAAAGCATCACAGTTCAAAAGCATCAGTATTTCAGTGCTCAGCTTTCTTTATAGCCCAACTCTCACATCCAAACATAACTACTGAAAAAACCATAGCTAGGACTATACAAGCTTTTCTTGCCAAAGTAATGTCTTTGCTTTTTAATATGCTGTGTAGGTTGGTCATAGCTTTTCTTCCAAGAAGCAAGCATCTTTTAATTTCATGGCAGCAGTCATCATCTGACATGGTTTTGGAGCTCAAAAAACTACAGTCTCTCATTGTTTCAATTGTTTCCCCATTATTTGCCATGAAGTGATGAGACCAGATGCCATGACCTTATTTTTCTGAATGTTGAGTTTTAAGCCAACTTTTTCACTTTCCTCTTTCACCTTCATTAAGAGGCTCTTTAGTTCTTCTTCACTTTCTGCCATAAGGGTGGTATCATCTGCATGTCTGAGGTTATTGATATTTCCTCCAGCAACCTTGATTCAGCTTGTGCTTCATCCAGTCCAGCATTTCTCATGATGTACTCTGCATAGAAGTTAAATAAGCACGGTGACAATATACAGCCTTGATGTAATCCTTTCCCAATTTGGAACCAGTCTGTTGTTCCACGTCCAATTCTAACTGTTGCTTCTTGAGCAGCATACAGATTTCTCAGAAGGCAGGTCAGGTGGTCTGGCATTCCCATCTCTTGAATAAGTTTCCACAGTTTGTTGCAATTCACACAGTCAAAGGCTTTGGCATAGGCTAAAATGCAGAAATAGACGTTTTTTTCTGGAATTTTCTTGCTTTTTCGATGATCCAACGGATATTGGCAATTTGATCTCTGGTTCCTCTGCCTTTGTTAAATCCAGCTTGAACATCTAGAAGTTCATGGTTCATGTTCTGTTGAAGCCTGGCTTGGAGAATTTTGAGCATTACTTTACTAGCATGTGAGATGAGTGCAATTGTGCAGTAGTTTGAGCATTCTTTGGCATTGCCTTTCTTTGGAATTGGAATGAAAACTGACCTTTTCCAGTCCTGTGGCCACTGCTGAGTTCTCAAAATTTGCTGGCATATTGAGTGCACCACTTTCACAGCATCATCTGTCAGGATTTGAAATAGCTCCACTGGAATTCCATCACCTCCACTAGCTTTGTTCGTAGTGATGCTTTCTAAGGCCCACTTGACTTCACATTCCAAGATGTCTGGCTCTAGGTGAGTGATCACACCATCGTGATTATCTGGGTCATGAAGATCTTTTTTGTATAGTTCTTCTGTGTATTCTTGCTACCTCTTCTTAATATTTCCTGCCTCTGTTAGGTCCATACTGTTTCTGTCCTTAATTGTGCCCATCTTAAGGGTAGACTCATTGGAGAAGACTCCATTGCTGGGAGGGATTGGGGGCAGGAGGAGAAGGGGACGACCGAGGGTGAGATAGCTAGATGGCATCACTGACACGATGGAAGCGACTCTGAGTGAACTCTGGGAGTTGGGGATGGACAGGGAGGCCTGGCGTGCTGCGATTCATGGGGTCGCAAAGAGTCTGACACAACTGAGCGACTGAACTGAACTGAACAGGGATCATTCTGTCATTTTTGAGACTGCATCCAAGAACTCCATTTTGGACTCTTTCGTTGACTACGATGGCTACTCCATTTCTTCTAAGGGATTCTTGCCCACAGTAGTAAATATAACGGTCATCTGAGTTTAACTCACCCATTCCAGTCCATTTTAGTTCATTGATTCCTAAAATATCAATGTTCATTCTTTCCATCTCCTGTTTGACCACTTCCAATTTGCCTTGATTCATGGACCTAAGGTTCCAGGTTCCTATGCAATATTGTTCTTTACAGCATTGGACTTTTCTTCCATCACCAGTCATATCCACAAGTGGGTGTTGTTTTTGCTTTGGCTCTGTCTCTTCATTCTTTCTGGACTTATTTCTCCACTGAACTCCAGTAGCACATTGGCCACCTACCGACCTGGGGACTTCATTTTTCAGTGTCCTGTCTTTTTGCCTTTTCATACTGTTCATAGGGTTCTCAGGGCAAGAATACTGAAGTGGTTTGCCATTCCCTTCACTGGTAGGCCACATTTTGTCAGAACCCTCCACCATGACCCATCTGTCTTGGGTGGCCCTAAATGGCATGGCTCATAGTTTCATTGAGTCAGACAAGGCTGTGGTCCATGTGATCATTTTGGTTAGTTTTCTGTGATTGTTCTTTCCGTTCTGTTGGCCCTCTGATGGATATAGATAAGAAGCTTATCGAAGCTTCCTGATGGGAGAGACTGACTTAGGATGAAACTGGGTTTTGTTCTGATGCACGGGGGCATGCTCAGTGAATCTTTAATCCAATTTTCTGTATAAAATACCTTATATTTTTAAATAAAATTAGCTTATTTTACTATTGTGTGGAATTTCTGAACATACAGGAAAACTATTTTAAACTAGAAATTCTTGACATCTTATTATGCAGATAACCAATGTAAATATCTCCAGGTATAGACTTAATAACTTTTCCTAGTGATATTCAAAAATAGAGGATTATACTACATATACTAATTTGCAAGCTGCTTTTATTCATATTTCATTAGCATATTTATGTCCATTAGTTAGATATCTAAATCAGTTTTTAAATGGCTGATAATTTGATATAAAATGCAGTAAGTGTTTAAATATACTGTTTTAGAAGACTCGAGTTGTTAAATAACCAACCACAATGAGATGGGTATTCTTTATTACTGCTAGTTTAAATCAGTTGGTGTGTGTTAAATATTTTAGAAATATTTTACAAATATTGAATTCTGTGTAAACTCAAAGGCAGTCCTTCATGATAAAACAATAAAATGAAGGCTAAAAAATTGCTGACTGAATTTTTGAAGTGTGAACACTTAACATAGACATCTTTAAACCAAAAGTGAATTGAAAAATAATGTGTCTGGGAAATAAATTACATTCTATCCATTTCTGCCTAACATAATTTCCTTCATATTTCCTCATTATAAATAGAAATTAGTTTTGTTTGCCAGAATCAATCTCATAATTGATGAAGATAACTGTATTATTTTAAAATCTGTAGTGCAACTCAGCTTGATGACTTTGTTACCTTTGGACTGAGGAATAAATCAGCCTTGAGCAGGCTACCTTAAAAAAATCCAAACTGGAGTCTAATCCTAAAAATCCAAATTGGAGTCGAATCCTAAAATCCTAAAAATCCTGGAGTCCAATTTTAAAATATCTTAAAGTATTTCTTAGTTATCTGTCTCATTTTGTCTAAGGGCTTCAATATGCTCTATAGACACTATCTCATTATTTCTTAGAAGATCCCAGGCCAGCAACTGTAGTAGAGGTTTTCCTAGCACCATGACTGTTCCCATGAAATGGAAGCCATGGGAGGTTCCATGAATTGCCCAAGATGATAAACTGAAGCAGAAGAGTAGCTAAACCTAGAATCTAGGCTCTGGGCCTCCCTTTCCATATGGCATTTCCTCTGTGCAATAAATAATATGGCTGTCCTGGAAGGTGACTCTTCAATCACATTTTATGCAGTAGGATTCATATTATCATGAGTTGCTCAGTGCTGTAATATTTATTTTGGATAGAGGCTGTGTATACTTATGAAACACAGGAAATGCAGCACTCTCGGTCCCTTTGATTTGCCCCTCTAATGATCTTTGGCAATTGCCCTGTGATTGGTATGAGTATGGAGACTGCTATTTATCACTGTGCGTGTGTGCACGCTCATTCACGCAGTCATATCCAACTCTTTGTGAACCCACCAGGCTCCTCTGTCCATGGGATTATCCCAGTGAGAATACTGGAATGGACTGCCATTTCCTCCTCCAGGGGAACTTCCCCATCCAGGGATTGAACCCCTGTCTCCTGCTGCTCTGACACTGGCAGGCAGATTCTTTACCATTGAGCCTAAGGAGACTGAAATGCCAGCAATCAGTGCATTTACAATTCCATCGCCCACTGCATATAGACTCAAGCAGAGTTTACATAAACTGAAAGGTCCCTCAAAGTTTGCAAACTAAGTGACTCATCAGAAAAGTCAGATTGAATGGTGTAAATTCTCCTACATCAGGCGGACAATTCTGAAAACACCATGCACTTGGAGAAATAGGTTAGTGTTGTCTTCCTTGAATTTAGTTCACTCATTTTTAAATGAGCCATAAAGTTGTTTCTGTTTTTTTTAAATAGTAGACTTCCCACCACTGCTTCCCAGCATGAATTCATAATTCTGTTTGTGGCATCACAATAATCTCTATAGCAACTAATGGTGATATCAGAGTCCAACACTGGAGCTTCAAAGAGGAAAAGGAACTGTGGGGACAGATGATATCTTGCAAATAAAGATTATGTTTTCAAGCAAATGTTACTAAAAGAGTAGAAATGAATGGAAAGATTACCCACATTAAGGGAAAATCATAATTAGAATGCAGATGCTTATTAAGTAATCATTCAGCTAATGATCTCTTTTTCTAGAATAAAGGATAGAAATTGAAAAAGGGAAAAATGAGGGAAATGCATCAATGAAAGGATCTTTTATGGACTAATCTATTATTTCAAGTACAGATGGCTATGTACTTTTTCAATATAGCTGAGGATGCTTAGTGCTCACTGTACATTAAGGAGATAATCATCAGGCACTGCTGAATCTATGGGGAAATTTGAGTTGTGCATTTTCCTTGAGGTTCTCTGAGGAAGGTATGCCATGGGCCATGTTCATTATTAGTGATATAAGTAGTTTCACACTAATTAACAGACATTATATCTCATGTTTTATCATCATGTCATATCCTTGCCACACAAAGCATACTTTATATGTTTCAGATTCATTTGATTCCTTCTTGTGTTCGTAAATATATATACCTATGATAGCACCAAGAAATCTTGATTTCTGTGCTATGCAAAATAAAAATGTATTCTCTCAAGAACCGCTGTAGAGGTGAAAAGATAAGACAGGTGAGGATGGTATGGTAGGCGGTTTTCAAATCAATGCACAGCTTCCTGGTATTCACTGCCTTATATAATTTCCCATTAGGTGTGGGTTGGACTTAATTTACATCCAATATAATATGGCAGAATTGATAAGATACAGATTCTAGGATAAGTTATAAAAGGACTACAGCTTGAACAGTTGCTCTATTTTGGGAAAGCTAGCTGCCAAGTCTTGCCAGCGTGAGCACCTCTCCAAGTTTTCCTGGAATTTTCCTGCTTTTAGCCTTGAAAGTCTCATATATAGAGACTGTCCCTAGTTGTCTAGTCCCTGTTCCCACAGAATTCATTAAGCTGAAATCCTAATCCTCAAAGGTGATGGTATTTGGATGTGGCCTTTGGAAAGTGGTTAAGGTGGGGGCCTCATGAATGTGGTGATGGTGGTGGTTTAGTCACTAAGTTGTGTCCGACTCCTGTGACCCCATGGACTGTAGCTTGCCAGGCCTCTCTGTCCAGAGGATTTTCCAGGCAAGAATACTGGAGTGGGTTGCCATTTCCTTCTCCAGGGGATCTTCTCAACTCAGGAACTGAACTTGGGTCTCCTAAGTTGCAGGCAGATTCTTTACCGACAGCTACGAGGTCAGTGCCTTTAGAAAAGAAACTCCACCCCTAAAAGATGCTCAGCCCCTTCCACCATGTAAGGCAGGAAGGCACTATTAAGGAACCAAGAAGTCCTCACTAAATCCCATAACTGCTGGTAGCATGACTCTGGACTTTCAGCCTTCACAACTGTGAAATGCTGGTTGTTTATAAGCTACCCAGTCTGCTGTACTTTGTTACAGCAGCCTGAAAGGACTTAGACAACCTCACAGTTTGCAATCTGTTTCACAGTTTTATATTTTAAACACAAATCCCCAAATGGTCACAAAGAATGACAGAACTGTTGTGCCTCAAGTACTATTTATTCATCTTTCCAGTCACCCTACTAACATTGTTCGTTTCATGTCTACTGTTTAATTGCAGGAATATGTAACCCCACAGTGGTTGAAGACACAGACTGTAACCAAAGCAAGTCCAATGGTTCAGAACCATCAGGCTGCCGCTGCTTCTGTTAAGTCGCTTCAGTCGTGTCAGACTCTGTGCGATCCCATAGACTGCAGCCCACTAGGCTTCCCCATCCCTGGGATTCTCAAGGCAAGAACACTGGAGTGGGTTTGCCATTTCCTTCTCCAATGCATGAAGGTGAAAAGTGAAAGTGAAGTTGCTCAGTTGTGTCCGACTCGTAGCAACCCCACGGACTGCAGCCTACCAGGCTCTGCCGTCCATGGGATTTTCCAGGCAAGAGTACTGGAGTGGGTCGCCGTTGCCCTCTCCAAGAACCATCAGGAACTTACTCTAAAAACCAATTTCTCTAAGTCTGTGTGTTCTGAGAATCAGAGTTTTCCAAATTAGCTTCCATGCAGAATACAATGTTTACTGAAGAATACATAATAAAACCATGCCAATCTAAAGCTAGCATATTTATTATTAAAACCTAAGAGTAACTGCAACAATTATTTTGAACCCTGACCAACAAAAGCTTTTGGTGATGAAGTATATTTTTCACTGACATTGTTCAGACTTGCTGGCGCAAAGTGATAATAAAAAGCAGACAAACATTTCTTGGTTTTATGATTATTTCTGAGTCACCCTAATGCCTTCATTCAGGGCAGTTTTCCCTTGATATTTACCCTTGGAATCTCCCATAAATGAGAAAAAATCCTGTTTATAAATCTGGGGAGAGCAGAATCTCTCTTGTTAAATCTGGGCAGAGGGCTTCCACCATCTCAGCCATGTATGGTTGGGGAAGTGTCAGTCAAGATCCACCTAAGGCATTTCTACAGAAGCACCAGGGCTCCACGAAGGAAATCGACAAATCAAAGTCAATCTTATCTAGATTAGGCTTCTCATTTTCACTGGAAGCAAGTGAGAGTACTGGGGAAAGGCCTGAAATGCAGAGCATCAAAAACTGGCTTGTGGTACAAGCTCTAAACTACCAATAACTAAAAAGACCAAAGAGATGCAGGTTTGATCCCTTGGGTGGAAGATCCCTTGGAGTAGGAACTGGCAACATGCTCCAGTATTTTTTTTAATTTATTTTTAATTGAAGGATAATTGCTTTACAGTATTCTTGCCTGGAAAATTTCATGGTCAGAGGAGCCTGGCGGTCTATAGTCCATGAGGTCCCAAAGAGTTGGACATGACTGAGTGACTAAGCACAGCACAGAAACACTAATTGACTACAATGGGGGAAGATCGAAGCATCTTTCTATTCTCTGTATCCTTATATTCTCTTCTCTATATAAATATAGATCCGTATACTACAGTATGTTGTAATATGAAGAGTTGCTCAGAGTCTGTATTCCCAAATACAGACTAAAGAGTATCACAGAGGTATGTGTGTCAGGCAGCTAACTAATAAGAACATTTTGGTTTTTTTCTTGGACTTTAGAATGATTTTAGGATTTGCCATTTTTTAAAGAATTGTCACTTGTGTGGCTTCTTTTTAGGAAAATATAATAAACAGAAATCTCAATTAAACAGAGTCAGGAGACCAGACGGGGGAGCTCTCATGCTCTGTGAAGACAGCAGAGCCCGACAGGAAGAAAAAAGACTCTCTCCTGACAAGGACTCAGTCAACAAAAAGCCATGGACTCTGTTTACCATTGCCCTCTCAACTTCCATTTCCCCCAAAATGTTCTCCTTACCTTCCTGCACAAGCACTTGGACATGGCTCACTACAATTACAGACCCCACATTGCAATTCTCTGCTGATCCCAAATGAACCCATCTTCACTGGGAAAGTAATTGGAAATCTATTTAAGTCAACAAATTACATCAACTTACATACCTAACTTGCTTTTCTTAAAGAGGGTCCTGAAATTATGTCAGATTTAGATCTCTAGAAATCGGCACCACCCCTGTTGAAAAGCATCATCTGGATCAAACTGTCTCTTTCTCTTCAACAATTAAGAAAATGGAGAAATAAAGATGTTTAATCCATCCTCTATCTCTGCCAATATTCTTAAGATACATGGTAGCCAACTTCACAAGGCCCAAAAAGCTTCGCTTCTTACACTAAACTTTTCCTTCTTATACTCAACTTCCTCAGAGGCTCCTGCTCTGTCTTCAGTCTGAAGTCAGTGCCAACAATGTAACAGTGTCTCACAGTTTCCTCCTGAATTATTTCTTTTTCAGTTGTTTCTCATACAATTTATTTTTTAGATCTCTATGTATAGTCCTATTTCCCTTTTATGGACATATTCTAGTTTATGGATGTTCCTTTCAAATTGTAGCACCCAAAACTGTTGTCTATATTTAAATTTGTAAGTTTAATATTCACTAATTAAAATTATCAACAATTCCCTTCCCATAGATTCATTCCAGTTGCCATACCACACCATTCTCTTTGAATCCAACTTTTAAAAGAGGCCCAAGGTTTAACTGGAAACATGAGGCAAAATATGGATACTTAAAACCATATCTTTCATTAAGACTAGTTTTTAAAAAGTCAACAATAGTTTCAATTCCAATGTTAGAATTATACAACAAAAGCAGTTATGCAATAGTAGTTCAGGCACGCTGTAAGAAAATAAAGTGTTCATAATATATTACATATTTACATGATTACATTTCATAAGTGTATTAGTATTGTATATCACAAGTATCACATATCACACTTGCAGCATCTCAGGTGTTGGCCTACCGTACAACTGTTCATGTCTTGCACACACTAAGAGACAACAAGTGCAAGGAGAAAGGGTGGGAACAGGCAACTGAAGTCTCGTCTTATGCAGCTACTTCTGTCTGAATGAGGGGCCCTAAAGAGAGGATGTTTGGCAAGTCAGAAATCTTTTTTTAGTCACTAAAACTTTTGAACTCTCTCCCTTGTTACTGCCAGGAGGGATCCTGGACTCTTCCTTGATCTGTAATTTAGGAAGGCTCCCATCTTTTCATTCTTCACTTACAATCTGGCTTTGTTCTGATCTTCTGGCAGTTTCACAGGGTTTGCCTGTGAGTGACATGAAGAAATAAGGCACAGGCATTGTGTGCAGTGCAAATCCAATAAACGATGACTGACCTAGGAACTGGGGATCCAGAACCACATATATGCAGTGACATCTCTGAGCTCTTGGATTTTCCATTATCAAGATGGTGCCTGTCTAAAAATTCCTCAAATGTCAGTTATGGGTCTCCCTTTTGCAGCACTGAGTACCAAAGGTAGACACACGCAGAACTCGGATGGGCCAAGATTGCCCACGAGACTCTCAATCCTTCTTTTTGCTAACCCTTTCCCATAGAAGAAGTTTGTGACTACTGGGCTGGAGCTCTGTTGTTTTCATCTGGCTTTTGGGGATACTTTTTACCGTTTATTTCCCCAGTGTTTTGGTAGCTTTCATGTTCCCCACCTCTTTTCCAAGATCCACCAACTTATTCATCTCCAACATGTGTTCAGTTCATCTTTGTCTTCCATAAAGATTAAACTTGATGAGGTAAGGAAATAAACCTATTCCAAGTCTTGGGACAGATAAATTCAAGCAAGAAATCAAGGATTAATTGCCAGTACCTTTCCCCAAATGTACCTGAGAACAGTAGTTTTCCAACTTTTCTTTTTAACCCAGACCCACTGTAATAAATCCATTTTGCACTGTGATGCATCCATATATGCAAATGAAACAAAAACAAAGAACTCATAGAACAGTATCACAGAAGGCACACTCTAATGCTTTCTATTACCCTTTTTCCTCCAATGCTGATAATTCTCCATCATTTTATTAATTACCCACTAGCGGGTCACAACCATCATCTGAAAGAACACTACCACAGAGGAAGCATCAGCAGCACTCTGTCCTCACCCACAGCTGTGAGTGCACCCTATTAGGAATTGTGCCACAGCCATGCCTAAACATTCCACAGGAGATTTGAGGGTTTGACAGAACATCGAGTCCCTGAGCTCCCACCTCAGTAAAACAGCCTTCTCCTGCATTCTCAGGAACAATGTGGTCACACCTTATGCACTATTGTGTACTCCTCTGCCCTGCTCTCTGAAATATGCATAGTAAGTAAAACGAATAGCACAAATGCCATTTCGTTAAATACGTTTATTATAGAGATGCTATGCTTCAGTGCTAATGGAGTTTTTCGGTCCTTTTGAGTTCCTGATGTTGCAAGCTATGGTGATTTATGAAAGGCCAAAGTGTTTTGCTATAACAAAGGTCTGTTGTATTAAAACACCCACCAGCTTCCTGCCCATTTTGTACCACAACTCACATTAATTTTCCTGTGACTCAGCCCCTACATTCAATCCATCACAAGTCTTATTGACTCTGTCTCCAAAACACATCCTCTGTGTGTGTGTGTGTGTGTGTGTGTGTGTGTGTGTGTGTGCTAACATGGCATATCTCCTAAGCCCTCATCCTATTTCAAGCTGTCACCATCTCTTTCCTAGGATTCTGTAATGACCTCCTAATTGGTCTCCCTGACTTCAGTCTTGCCCTCCCACAATCCATTGTTCATCCCATAGTCAAATGGTGAATTTCTAATGTAAATTAGACAAGGTCATAGCCTTGCTTAAAGAAAAAATAGAGAGAGATGTGGAATATATGTGTATAATTGTATGTATGTGAAAACGTTTCTCTCTCTCAAGTAGCATGGTTTCTTTCAGAGAGGAACTTCACCTGAAATGTGCAACTCTCTCCAATGTTAAGATCTGCAGTTGCAGCTGCGTACAGCTCTGTGTGCATGCAAATAAGGGTAGGAAGAAAATGAAAACCAATCATTTGGTTGCTCAACTGAAATTCTCTCTCTCTCCCTCTCTCACACACTCTCTCTAATCAGTGGCTTCCAAATCTTCAATCTTGCCCTGATCTGGCCCTACTTCCTTTCAGCGCCCAAGCCTCAGGTACTGCCTGCCCTCTCCTCCCTGTGCTCCAGCCATGCTCTATGCCATTTCATCCTCCAAACATGTTGAGCTTTCTCCAGCTGAGGGTTTCCTCTGCATGACCAGTACCTTTCCATTCCTTATATTTCAGCTCAAAGGCACTTTGAAGAAGTGTTCCCTAAAGTAGCATTTCCATACACATAAGATATTCTGTGTCATTTCTTCACCATGTGAACCTACGTTGTTTACTTGTTTAGTCTTTTATCGGCTTATTGTATTCCCTCCACTAGCATACAAAATCTTAGAAGGCATGTTCCGCATTGAATTCTAGTACTTAAAGTAGTGCTAGTTACAGAGCAGAGCTTCCATAAACAAGAAAATTAAGGCATGTTTCAATATACATGTTATGTTCAAATGAAGGAGAATAGCACTTAAGCATTATTCTAGATTAATAAAATAACAAAAGCTCATTGTGCTCTGTACTTTTCACAACTGAAAATTATTTGCAGAGCGTACAAAAATTCAGCTTACCAATTTGTTCATTATTCACAAATGTTGACTCTTCAAATAATTGCACTAATTCACAGGGATGAGAGAAAATTATTTATGCATGTGTGTGGTAAAACGTAACACTGATTTAGGATTTCCAGTCTCCCCACACTGATGTTCATAGACAGCAACAGAAAACAAAGTATTTTATATGACCTGTCAATATTCTTTACAGCATTTTTTTAGTGAACAATATCCGTATCAGTTAGATACAAAAGATTGTCAACCCAGAGTCTAGCTGAATATTTATTTGACTCCTGTTTTTGTGACAGAAATGTTTATTGAGAAATTTTCAAGGAAATACTATAGCACCGCTGGGTTAACAGATACCAACTGCAGCCAGGATCCAAAATTCTTAGGCTCATTTCAGATCTGTGGGACTCCTGAGAATTCTCTATATGCTTAAGCAAAACACTATGCTGCCTGGATATCTGCAACTATTCAAAAGCATACTTTCTGATTAAGGATGAGCTTTCCAATAGAAGCTGAACTTCACTTGGTTACGAAAGCAACTGCAATACACACTCCATGTAAACTATGCTGAAGGCTCAACCAACTTATTTCTGTCCTTCATCAGTTTATGATTTTCCTATAGGTACATTCTGGTTCCAAATAGGAAAAGGAGTAAGTACGTCAAGGCTGTAGATTGTCACCCTGCTTATTTAACTTCTATGCAGAGTGCATCATGAGAAACGCTGGGTTGGAAGAAGCACAAGCTGGAATCAAGATTGCTGGGAGAAATATCAATAACCTCAGATATGCAGATGACACTACCCTTATGGCAGAAAATGAAGAGGAACTAAAGAGCCTCTTGATGAAAATGAAAGAGGAGAGTGAAAAAGTTGGCTTAAAGCTCAACATTCAGAAAACGAAGATCATGGCATCTGGTCCCATCACTTCATGGGAAATAGATGGGGAAACAGTGGAAACAGTGTCAGATTTTATTTTGGGGGGCTCCAAAATCACTGCAGATGGTGACTGCAGCCATAAAATTAAAAGACGCTTACTCCTTGGAAGGAAAGTTATGACCAACCTAGATAGCATGTTAAAAAGCAGAGACATTACTTTGCCAACAAAGGTTCATCTAGTCAAGGCTATGGTATTTCCAGTGGTCATGTATGGATGTGAGAGTTGGACTGTAAAGAAGGCTGAGCGCCAAAGAATTGAACTGTGGTGTTGGAGAAGACTCTTGCGAGTCCCTTGGACTGCAAGGAGATCCAACCAGTCCATTCTGAAGATCAGTCCTGGGTGTTCTTTGGAAGGAATGATGCTGAAGCTGAAAGTCCAGTACTTTGGCCACCTCACGCGAAGAGTTGACTCATTGGAAAAGACTCGGCTGCTGGGAGGGATTGGGAGCAGGAGGAAAAGGGGACGACAGAGGATGAGATGGCTGGATGACATCACCAACTCGATGGACATGAGTTTGAGTGAACTCCGGGAGTCGGTGATGGACAGGGAGGCCTGACATGCTGCAATTCATGGGGTCACAGAGTCGGACACGACTGAGTGACTGAACTGAACTGAACATTCCTGAATATATTAAAATATTTGACCCCTTCAAGTCAAATAGGCAAAACACCTGTGTCTCTTGGTAACTATCCAGTCATACTTTCTCATTCCATTACTGTTGGATTAGGACAAGAAGGGTTACCATTTTTATAATGTCTTTGCCTCCCAACATTAAGAGGATCAGCAGCTGACTTCGAATGAACACTTACTAAATGCTAGTCACTCATCAATCTCTATTTCATTTAATATCCCCTCAAAACTTCTGAAAACAGCTACCAGTATTATCTCCGTGTTGCAGATGAGAAAAATGAGGCTCAGAGAAGTTAACTAGATTTCCAGGGTCATATGGTGAAGACTCAAGCCCAGTTATGTGAATCCTGTCCTGGGCTCCTGGCCAATCCATTCTCATATTTCCACTGATAGTATCCGTGGAGGTTTATCCCTGTCCCCCAGGAGAAGCTCCTTCTTGTCACTAGTCTTCCCACTTCCTAGCTACTATACTCACAGAAGAGTCATACTCTAACTCATATTCAAAACTAGAGAGACAAACACACTCATTTCCTTATTGTGTCCACTCACAGGGTACTTTCTCCCAGCTTTCCAATAAGCAGAAGACTAGGGAAACATCTGCTCTAAACTGCAGTTTCTCTCTTCCTTTCTTACTCTTCTTCAGGAGATAGGAAGAGGTAGGAATGACAACCACTTTCCTAAACCCTGGAAAGGAAAAGTGACTCAGAAAGCAGCCACTCTGCACTTTCACCACTGCCTTTCCATCACTCGCATAAGACTGTGTTGTCTCCCAGGAAGCAGGGGCACAGAATGAGGCTTACGTGAGAACCGTCACAGTCTTTCCCAGTCGCACAGCTCAAGACAACTCCAAGGTCAATTTTCTTCCAGTATTAACCAAATAACTACTCGGAACAAGCAGAGGAGAGAGGAACAATCTATTTTCTTCCATGCGGATAAGCAAGCACGGAGGTTCATGACTGATTTAACATTTTGTATTTGGGTGCCCTCTCTCAGCATCAAGGTGATGAACAGACTGCAAATTTATGTGAGGACGTAAAGAGAGATGGCATTTTAAGGTGTGATGAGCAGAGAACCTTCAGCCTGTGACCAAAGTCATTTGTTAAATAAAATATTGACTATAATTCTTCACTAAAATAAGTAAAAATGCATTTGAAGAAAAAAGAAACCAAGCTTCATCCAGCTTAAGCCATCCGGTTCCCCCATGTATATTCTCCCCACAAAGACATGTTTATCACAGGCTTGCACACAGTTTGGAAACATATTAAGAATTCTATTTGTTTCTCCTCTATTATCCTATTCCTTTTACATATACTTTTTTTTAGTCATACACTTTTAGAGTCTATAATTTGTGAACTCTCAAAAACACAAAGCCAATTCTAAGTAAACTTAGCTTGTTATAATTTCAAAGTTTCCAACAATATAAAGGCAAACCAATAACATAAAGTAAAACACTATAGGGAAGATTACCTAACAAATCCAATGGTTCAGGTAAATCAGGCTACTGTGAGTTTAGGAGGGCAGACATCCATCACACACCCATACACACATACATGCATGCATATGTCATACGTGTGTGCACATACATAGGTATCTTTTCTTAATGTCATGTTTATCTTTTCTTAATGTCATGTCATCTGCACACACACATATACATACATGCACGCGTCATATATGTGTATGACTATATATAAAGATATTTGCATATATTTTTAAATGTCATATCATCTATTGTACTATGTTTTAAGATGGCAATAAATTCAAGTTGGATGAAGAAGTTTTCCATAGACGTCCCTGAGGACAGCTGATTATAGGTTTGACCTTTTGAGATTCTGTGTATTTCCCACTTAATCAGTGCTGGAATGAGCTTCTGCTAAGTGGGATCTATAGGATTCCTATGGGAAAAGTGAAGCCATTTAAAAAACAATGAGCCTCTTTTCCACCCCCTCTCCCTTTCCATTTTGAGCTCTATTAGGCCATGATGACAGTCTTCATCTGGGCTACACAAAAGCATAGCATAAGCATATACTGTTTGCAGTATACAGGGAAAGAGTGGGCTAGGAAAGGTTTGGGAAGCTCAGAATATAAATGACACTTTGCAACAGGATAAAAATAATGCTTTACTTGTCTTTTTATAGATAGCAAAAAAAAGTGTTTGGTTCCAAAGAAGTCCTATGGGGCTTTTAAGCTCCCAGTGTTTCAGATTTTGACAGTGTAATTGGTTCCCTGTTGCCTGGGCAAGCATGCAGAATTGGAACCATCTCCATTTTGTCTTGTTACAGTAAGACACGTGATAGTTTAGATACAAGTTCACAACTACTCTAGCTTGGTCACCAGTTTATTTCTCAAAACCCATCACATGAGTGTGTGTGTAGACATGTGTGTATGTGTGTGTGCATGGGTTACATGCCCCCATCCCTATCCCCTAATACCCCTAATGTCTTTCCCCAACCTTCTGTGAAACTGAACCGCATAACAGATGTAATTAGACCTTCAGGAATAGGACCGAACGGAGCAAGCGATGAGACTCCTTCTTGGGAAGCAATCAGCGCATTAGGTCCCCAGGACTGAAACCACTTTTAACAAGGTTTGGGGCTTAGGGAATGTCAGTCTAGGCATCTACTGCTTCCCCAAGAGGATGCTGTACCCTGAATGCAAATCTTCATTTACCATTTCCAGAAAAGGGAGGAAAAGAATATTAGGTACTTTCTTACACACATAATGAAGTAAGCTGGAGTTGTGAATATGTTTCATCAGCAGTAAATCAAGTGTTCACATGTGCTCCGAAGTAAACATGCATATTTCTTCAGTATTTTAAAAGCATTCCTGATGTTTTCATCACCAACTGTTAAAAGAAGATAATGCCAAATTGTATTAAACAAAGTCAGCCTTTATGCTTTCAGGAGCAGGCTGAACTCCTACAAGGGTGGAAGATTTAGTCAAACAATATTCTTGAGACATACTTTTAAAGAGTCAGTTTCAATAACCACAGATGGGTCTATAGACTGAATACAACATATTTGGTATTATTATTCCATTCCATGTGCACTTTAGTAAACTCAGTGGCTCAGAGGTAAAGCATCTGCCTCTAATGCAGGAGACCTGGGTTTGATCCCTGTGTCAGGATGATCCCCTGGAGAAGGAAATGGCAACCCACTCCAGTATTATTGCCTGGAGAATCCCATGGACGGAGGAGCTTGGTGAGCTACCGTCCACGGGGTCGCAGAGTCGGACATAACTGAGCAATTTAACTTTCACTTTTTTTCTTATGAAGAAAAAATGTGCATTCTATTCACACCATATAATGTACCTTCGCAATGGCTCAAACTTTATCCTAAAGGATAAAGTTCTTCGTAACTGGTGATAAATCTTAAACTTTCTCATATAATATATATTCTGTAAAATGTACATTGACCAATAGAAAAAAACTGCAATTATAATATTTAAAACTTTTAATTAATGGATTGAGTTAGATCTGGATGTATTTTGGCTAGCTTTGTTGTTGAAAATTTCAAGACATACAGTTAAACCTATCAAGTTATTTGAACAACATGGATGAACCTTGTAAACATTACTCCCTCAAGCCAGGCATAAAGGACCACACAATATATGATTCCATGTATATGCAATGTCCAGTTTAGGCAAATCTACAGAGACAGAAGATAGGTTAATGGTTGCCTTGGTTATGAGAGGATTGAGGGGTGATGGCTATACAGAGTTTCTTTCTGTTGTAGTGAAAATCTTCCAGAATTGATTGTATTGATGGTTGTACAATCTGAATATAATAAAAAGCACTGAATTATACATTTTTAATTAGTGAATTATATAGTAAGTGAATTGTATTTTAATAAAACTGCTACCAAAAAGTTACTTGAGTGACTAAAAGGGTCCTGGAAGAAAAGAATTTAATATTATAATCCTTGGCTTAATTCTTTTAGTCCATATCTCTTCTTTTCCACTGAACTCATTCAAGTTATAATGCATTTTTTTCATTAGTGACATGAATTTAACTATGATACATTATCAGGACTGATTTTAAGTGTTTTTTCTTTTTGCTTTTATAAGTATGTAATACAGATCGTGTTACGCTACAGATTCTGGGAAGACAATGCAAAATGTAGAGAATGAGAGAGGTGATGATCAAACAAAGATACTGAGAAGAAAGCATGAAGTTTGCATAAAATGTTAAGAAAAAATCAAGATAATTTAGGAGGAATATTTAGGTCAGTTTGTGGGGAGCAGAAAAATTCCTGGATGGTGTACTATCTAAGCAAAATTCCAAAGGATAAAACATAAACCAGGCAAATAAAGATTAGCAAGAAAAGTATTCAGGCAATGGGATTAGCAGATAAGACTGAAGACAATACGGAGCCTGGTTTTGGTGGACCCCTGGGAAGTTCAGACTAACTCCAGCCAGAAGGCAAAAAAGCAATCGGAAGAAAGAACTGAAAGATATAATCATTTATGGCTAAATGATTAAAGTTCTCTTAAGTTCTTTCTTATAAAGAATAGAGCTACCATATGACCCTGTAATCCCACTCCTGGGCATATATACAGAGGAAAATATGGTCTGAAAGGATGCATGCACCCCAACATTAATTGCAGCACTGTTTACAATAGCCAAGACATGGAAGCAACATAAATGTCCATTGACAGAGGAGTGCGTAAATAAGATGAGGTACACAGGATCAGCCCTGGGGTTTCTCTGGAAGGGATGATGCTAAAGCTGGAACTCCAGTACCTTGGCCACCTCATGCGAAGAGTTCACTGGAAAAGACTCTGATGCTGGGAGGGATTAGGGGCAGGAGGAGAAGGGGATGACCGAGGATGAGATGGCTGGATGGCATCACTGACTCGATAGACGTAAGTCTGAGTGAACTCCAGGAGTTGGTGATAGATAGGGAGGCCTGGCGTGCTGCAATTCATGGGGTCGCAAAGAGTCGGACACAACTGAGCGACTGAACTGAACTGAACATATATACAGTGGAATCCTATTCGCCCATTAAAAAGAATAAAATAATGCCATTTTCTGCAACATGGATGGATTTATCAAATATGAATGGATCTAGAGATTGTCATACTGAGTGAAGTGAGTCGGACAGAGGAGAAATATCATATGACATCCCTTATATGTGGAATCTAAAAAAAAAATATGATACAAATGAACTTATTTACAAAACAAAAACAGACTCACAGACTTAGAGAATGAATTTATGGTTGCCATGGTTTGCAGGGGGGGAAGAATAGGGGAAAGGAATAGTGCGGGAGTTTGGGATGGACACCTACACACTGCTATATTTTAAATGGATAATCAACATGGTCCTACTGCACAGCACAGGAAACTCTGCTCAATGTTATGTGACCATCTGGATTCAAGGAGAATATGAGGGAGAATGGATACAGGTACATATATGGCTGAGTCCCTTTGCTGTCCACCTAAAACTATCACAACATTGTTAGCTGACTATGTTTCAATGTAAAACAAAAAGTTAGGAAAAGAAAAAGCAAGTTTGGAAATAGAAATCCAAAGAAGGGTTTTAAGCAGTATAATGATGATACATTTTGTATCCAAGAAAGCTCACTCTATCAATATTTTGAAGACTGTGTGATAGAAGGCCAACAAGAATAGCTGGAAAGTTACTGCAAATTCCAGGTAGAGATGATCTCTGCTAGAATATGGCAATAACATGGAAAAGCAAATAAAATTGAAAGCAGTTTAAAACACTGAATCCTTCCATTGAATGAATGAAGAATGGGTATGAAGAAAGAGGAAGATAAAAGAACAATCCCCATATATCTGGCTTATGTTTTTAGATTATCTTAAAAAACAGCCTGCTTTTTAAAGAACAGTGTTAGATCTACAGAAAAATTGAGGAGAAAGTCTCCATATGTCCAAGGTCTAAATGTCCTCTATTATAAATAAATTGTGTTAGCATGGTACATTTGTTAAATACCAATGAACAACACTGATACATTATTTCAGTACTTAAAGTACACGATTTACATTAAGATATACTCTTGTACAGTTCTATAGGTTTTGACAAATACATAATGTCGTTTATTCACTACTGTGGTTTCATTCCTAACATTTCCACTACTGAACAAATCTCTCTGGCCTCTCCACTCTGTTCCATTGGCCTATTTGTCTGTTCCTTCATTAATACCATGCTGTATTGATTACTGTAGCTGCACAATAAGCCCTGAAGTTGGGTAATATCAGTCTTCTGACTTTGTTCTTTGTTGGCTTTGTGTTGGATATTCTGAGTCCTTTGGCTTTCCATAAACTTTAGTGTCATTTTGTTAATATCCACAAAATAACCTACTAAAATTTTGAGTGGGATTGTATTGAATCTATAGATCAAACTGGGAAGAACTGACATTTTAATAGTATTAGTTTTCCTATTCATAAACACAGAATAGCTCTCTATGTATTTAAATCTTCTTTGAGTTCTTTCTTTGGAGTTTTGTAGGTTTATTTTTATGGATCCTATGCATATTTTGTTAGCATTATATTTATTAATTTTTGCTTTCAATGTAAATAAATTGCATTTTAAGATTTCAAACTCTAATCATTTATTGTTGCTATGAGCAATTGACCTTTCTATCCTAACCATGTATCATGCAAACTTGTTATAAATGCTTAGTAGTTCTGGAGGCTTTTTGTGTTGATTCTTTGGGAATTCTACATAGATAATCATGTCATTTGTGAAAAAAGACCATTTTATTTGTTCCTTTTCGATCTGTATGTGTTTATTTCCTTTTCTTATCTAATTGCATTAGCTAAGACTTCTAATAGGGTGCTGAACGGGAGAGTCAAGAAGGAACTTCCTTGCATCATTTTAGATCTTCAGGGGAAAGCATCTGGTTTTTCACCATTAAGTATGTTGTCAGATGCACGTTTTTTGTATGTTTTCTTTATTAAGTTGAGGAAACTCCCCTCTATTTAAAGTTTTCTGAAACTTTATCATTTACTGATGAGGCACATGATGTTTCCTATTTAACTTGTTGTTGTGATGAATTAAATTACTTATTTTTCAAATGTTGAGTTGGCCTGGCAAACTAAGAATAAATTCCTCTTGGTTATGGCATAAAATTATTTTTGCATATTACTGAATTTACATTCTTAATCTTTTGTTGAGGTGTTGAGGTTTTTGTATTCCTAAGCGTGAAAGTTATTCGTCTGTACTTTTCCTTTCTTTCAATGTCTTTATCGGGTTTTGATACCCTCCCTTTTTAAGATAGACACAGTATAGCTGGAAACAGATGCAGAAAAGACGTATGTGTGTTTGCATGCAGCTTCTCAATGATGTTCTCTACTCTCTTTCCTTGCAGTTTGAACTGGCTGCAACTGAATTCTCTTTCCTAACTTTCCAGTCTCTCTTTGTCTGAAATTAGAAGGTTATAAAGTTAGACCTACTGAGACCTTAGTCTCACAGAATATGACACTAGTGACAGGGGAAATCTTCTAAAAGATTCCCTTTTCCTAAAACAAATGAGAAAACAGACACATTTTTCCTATTCTAGTCCATCCACAGATATTCAGTATTATGCACACATTCTTTGCACAAACATATTTGGCTGTCTAAGTAATGGAACTGTTTCTGCTCACATGCCAATTTTTTTTTGAGATTGACGAACTTACCAAGAAAACTCGATACTGCATATTTCCTGAATTCTTTTCTGTGACTCCTTTATTGCTAGCTAGAACGCTAACTCTACACTAGTTAAAGGTATAGAAAAATGATATTAAATCATTAAAAGACAAATAAAGTCCCCTGGCTGCCATCTTTGTCTTTATCTCTTTACTTTATATGTACATGAATAATTTCAGATGGCGGGAGAATTCTGGTTTCAAATTGCCTCAAAGTAGTCATCTTAGTTTAGTAGAATGTTGATGCTGAGGAACAGAAACTACAAAATAAGAAGTATACAATAAAGAATGTGACTAGGAATGAAACATAGTGGTTCCAAACTATATGCAGTAGGAAAACATAAGTGAATAACATTAGATCACCATTTGGTCAAGATCATCAAAGATTGCTGGAGAAATAGACAATTCAGAGCACAAGTTTTATATCTGGAAGCTCTTTTTAATCAGGTTTTAAGAAATAGTAGTTCAGTTCACCAGTTCAGTCACTCAGTCGTGTCCAACCCTTTGCGACCCCATGAACTGCAGGCAAGCCAGGCCAGCCTGTCCATCACCAACACCCAGAGTCCACCCAAACCCATGTCCATCGAGTCAGTGATGCCATCTAACCATCTCATCCTCTGTCGTCCCCTTCTCCTCCTGCCCTCAATCTTTCCCAGCATCAGGGTCTTTCCAAATGAGTCAGCTCTTCACATCAGGTGGCCAAAGTATTGGAGTTTCAGCTTCAAAATAGTCCTTCCAATGAACACCCAGGACTGATCTCCTTTAAAATGGACTGGTTGGATCTCCTTGCAGTGCAAGGGACTCTCAAGAGTCTTCTCCAAAATGACAGTTCAAAAGCATCAATTCTTCTGGTGCTCAGCTTTCTTTATAGTCCAACTCTCACATCCTTGCATGACCACTGGAAAAACCATAACCTTGACTAGATGGACCTTTATTGGCAAAGTAATGTCTCTGCTTTTGAATAAGCTGCTTAGGTTGGTCATAACTTTCCTTCCAAGGAGTAAGCATCTTTTAATTTCATGGCTGCAGTCACCATCTGCAGTGATTTTGGAGCCCGGAAAAATAAAGTCAGCCACTGTTTCCCCATCTATTTCCCAGGAAGTGATGGGACACTCTCCTCTTTCACTTTCATCAAGAGGCTCTTTAGTTCTTCTTCACTTTCTGCCATAAGGGTGGTGTCATCTGCATATCTGAGGTTATTGATATTTCTTCCGGCAATCTTGATTCCAGCTTGTACTTCCTCCAGCCCAGTGTTTCTCATGATGTACTCTGCATAGAACTTAAATAAGCAGGGTGACAATATACATCCTTGACGGACTCCTTTTCCTATTTGGAACCAGTCTGTTGTTCGATGTCCAGTTCTAACTGTTGCTTCCTGACCTGCATATAGGTTTCTCAAGAGGCAGGTCAGGTGTGGCATGCCCATCTTTTTCAGAATTTTCCACAGTTTACTGTGGAAACAGCAGAGTCCCACAGAAATAAATCAAATCCAACACACACACAAATAAATCATAACTCATAAAACTTGCATAATAATGAAAAGAAAATAACATTCACTGGAAATAAAACAGAAAAGAGTCAAACAAACCTTTTATCAAAACAGATGATTAGTACTAACATCTCAACTTAAATCACATGAAAACTTAACAATGATGTTTCTTTTATGCCCATTATGTACACTCTTATTGTATTTGGTTATTGTTCGTGTAGTCTGGAAAGATTTCAATCAAGACCAATTGTTACAGCCTTCAAAATGGGAAGAGGTGAATAGAGTAAGAACAGAAAAAATCTCAGTGCTTTTCCCAGAGAGTCTTAAGAGTAGAAGAGACCATCAAGAGGTTTAGGAAGCCTAGACAAATAGAAGTGGGACAATAATAGCTCTGTGTATTATCTATTACATTTTCTTTTATTTATTTTTTTTAAATTTTAAAATCTTTAATTCTTACATGTGTTCCCAAACATGAACACCCCTCCCCTCCCTCCCCATAACATCTCAGTGGGTCATCCCCATGCACCAACCCCAAGCAAGCTGTATCCTGCGTCAGACATGGACTGGCGATTCAATTCTTACACGATAGTATACATGATAGAATGCCATTCTCCAAAATCATCCCACCCTCTCCCTCTCCCTCTGAGTCCAAAAGTCCGTTATACACAGCTGTGTCTTTTTTCCTGTCTTGCATACAGGGTCGTCATTGCCATCTTTCTAAATTCCATACATTTTCTTTTAAAGGATTTCCCCCCTTTTTTATCTCTCTCATTTTTAATAACCTCTTAGGATTTCATCAGTTAAAATCCATTTATTTTTCTTTTCACATACATTGGCACATAGTTTATTGTTCCAGTACTGATTCATAATCTCAGACTGCTACGACTGAGGATGTTAACAAATATAGTAAAACAGCCTCTCTTGTTTCTAAAAGTATATGAAAATTTCCTTTTATATGAACTTGAGAAAAACAATACTGTCTGTTAATAAACTGTCATACTGATTTCTTGCAAGAAATATAAAACATGTGCTCCAACTTCCAAAGCCACAGTATCAACTGAGGGGAATCCAAGCAATCCAGTTCAGGGACTGAGACAATGGTTCAGGCGCCAGTTCCAGCTTGGACTAGAGGAATGCTTTTGTCCAGCATGCACATGGAGTCAAGGTCCCTCCACTGTGTATCATGTGAGTTTGACACTGAAAGGGTTGTTATGAAAAGATATGGTTGGGGGAGATCCCATGTATTTACTCCAACTTGAAAATACCAGTCTTCTCACTAAAGTTCATCTAACCAGATTATTTAGATGATAGCATAAATTCTTTGACAAGTCACTTCTTCTGGTCTAGCTTTATCTATGTAGATAGGAAAATAAATACCTTTACAGTTTAAGTCTCTATTATGCTAGAAAATAGTTAAATATCAGAGCTCCTTACCAGAACTCTCAACTAGACAGAGCCATTCACAGAATACAGTCTATGTGCTAAACTGAAATGAAATTCTGGTGAGACATTCATGGTCTTCTCTCAGCAAGGGACCAAGGAAATTCAGAAAAAAAGAGTCATTAAGAATACTTTCTCATCGAGTTGTGTTACCTAGAGTCATGATATAAATTCCAAATTCATGGCATATTATTTAGAGGGTCTTGATACTATTCTCTTTGTATGTCAGATATACATATTTTTTAACCAGAGATTTAGGAAATATATTTGATTTGTAAAATATTTTTGATTTCTGCTTCCCTCTTAAAATGCCAAAGAGAAACATTTGCCCTCTTAGAACAAAAAGTTTAATAATCTGAAAAATTATAACTCCTACTGAAACCATGAGAAAACTGGGGTTGTAAGGCAACCAAACAAGCGAAACTCAAGGGAAGACAGGAGTCTGCATGGTAAGATGAGAAGTGGGTAACTGTTTGGCTGGGATGGATGTCAGATATTGGATCCCACAGGAGGTACTGCCAGAGGAGAAATGAGCAGGAAGAGAGACCCTCTCTAAGAGACAAGGGAAAACCTAAAGTTGAGGGGGAAACATTGAAAACAAAACTTCTGACAAACCAGCCCACATCTTACATGTAACACTTTACTACAGTAATTTTAAAACTAGGATGTACTACGATAACTATAACAACAAAATCCAAAACTAACTCAACTCCTGACAAGATTAACTAAATGTATATAATGAAGGTCTGACCAAAAAAAAAAAAAAAAAAGATATGCCATTAGTATGAGGGAATACTAATTACCTCAGTCTCTACTGTCTTACAACAAATGTTCACCAAATATAAGATATGCAAAGAAGTCAGACCAATCAAAAACAACATCATGTCAAGTGATAAAGGATTACACACACTAGACTCAGAGATATGATCCCAATATTTGAGTATCAGACAAAGAATTAAAAATAGCAATGATTAATATGTTAAAAGATCTAGCTGAAAAATGGGCAACATACATGAACAAGTGGAGAATTTCAGCAGAAAGATGAAATATATGAGAGAATGAAAGACAAATAATCCAAAAGAAACATATACTAACAAAGATGAAGAATCACATCAATAGACTCATCAGTAGGTTTCACAAAGCTAAGGAAATAATTACCTCCAAGATACATCAATAGAAATTATCCACACAGAAACAAAGAATAAAACATTAGAAAAAAAAAGAGCATCCAAGAGCTGTGGGAAATACCAAAATTGTAAAAGAAAACAGAGATAATGGAGAAGAAAGACTTGAAGGGATAATAGTATAATTGAGAATTTTCCAAAATTATCAAGATAATAACCATAATTCCCAGATCTCAGAAAACACCAAGGAAAATAATTACCAATGTACAAACACTCACACACACATGCCCCATTATAATATCAGACAAAGTAGACTTAAGAACAAGAAATATTACATTATGATAAAAAGTTCAACTCACCAAGAAGAAAGTGCACAGTTCTAAATGTATAAACACCTAATACCAGAACTTTAAAATGCAGAGAAAAAAATTTCTAAATTATAAAAAGGGAAGAGAAAGCCACAATTATTGTTAAAGACTTCAACACTCTTCTTAGTAATCAATGAAACAAATACACAGAAAATCAACAAGGATGCAGAGGATCTGAATAATATATCACCAATTTGGCTTAAATGCATTTATACAAAACTTCACATAACAATAGTATATAACACACATTCTTTTCCAGTGGACATTCACCAAGAGACCATATTCTAGACCATAAAATACACCTCAGTGAACGTAACATAACTGACACCATACAAAGTTTATATTGTGATTCATTCACCAATGAATGTCTATTTGGCTATCTGCTAGGTCTCTGATAGTACCTTGATGATGATACTAATATTCAGTTCAGTTCAGTCTCTCAGTCATGTCCGACTCTGCGACCCCATGAATTGCAGCATGCCAGGCCTCCCTGTCCATTACCAGCTCCCGGAGTTCACTCAAACTCATGTCCGTTGAGATGCCATCCAGCCATCTCATCCTCTGTCATCCCCTTCTCCTCTTGCCCCCAATCCCTCCCAGTATCAGAGACTTTTCCAGTGAGTCAACTCTTCGCATGAGGTAGCCAAAGTGTTGGAGTTTCAGCTTTAGCATCAGTCCTTCCGATGAACACCCAGGACTGATTTCCTTTAGAATGGACTGGTTGGATCTCCTTGCAGACCAAGGGCCACTCAAGAGTCTTCTCCAACACCACAGTTCAAAAGCATCAATTTTTCAGCGCTCAGCCTTCTTCACAGTCCAACTCTCACATCCATAAATGACCACTGCAAGAACCATAACCTTGACTAGATGGAACTTTGTTGGCAAAGTTATGTCTCTGCTTTTTAATATGCTATCTAGGTTGGTTATAACTCTCCTTCCAAGGAGTAAGCATCTTTTAATTTCATGGCTGCAATCACCATTTGCAGCGATTTTGGAGCCCAAAATAATGAGGTCTGACACTGTTTCCACTGTTGCCCCATCTATTTCCCATGAAGTGATGGACCAGATGCCATGATCTTCGTTTTCTGCATGTTGAGCTTTAACCCAACATTTTCAGTCTCCTCCTTCACTTTCATCAAGAGGCTTTTTAGTTCCTCTTCACTTTCTGCCATAAGACTGGTGTCATCTGCATGTCTGAGATTATTGATATTTCTCCTGGCAATCTTGATTCCAGCTTGTGCTTCTTCCAGCCCAGTGTTTCTCATGATGTACTCTGCATAGAAGTTAAATAAGCAGGGTGACAATATACAGCCTTGATGTACTCCTTTTCCTATTTGGAACCAGTCTGTTGTTCCATGTCCAGTTCTAACTGTTGCTTCCTGACCTGCATACAGATTTCTCAAGAGGCAGGTCAGGTGCTCTGGTATTCCCATCTCTTTCAGAATTTTCCACAGTTTATTGTGATCCACACAGTCAAGGCTTTGGCATAGTCAATAAAGCAGAAATAGTTATTTTTCTGGAACTCTCCTGCTTTTTCCCTGAGCCAGCAGATGGTGGCCATTTGATCTCTGGTTCCTCTGCCTTTTCTAAAACCAGCTTGAACATCTGGAAGTACACAGTTCACGTATTGCAGAAGCCTGGCTTGGAGAAAATTGAGCATTACTTTACTAGCGTGTGAGATGAGTGCAATTGTGCAGTAGTTTGAGTATTCTTTGGCATTGCCTTTCTTTGGGATTGGAATGAAAACTGACCGTTTCCAGTCCTGTGGCCACTGCTGAGATTTCCAAATTTGCTGGTATATGGAGTGAAGCACTTCCACAGCATCATCTTTCAGGATTTGAAATAGCTCAACTGGAATTCCATCACCTCCACTAGCTTTGTTCATAGTGATGCTTTCTAAGGTCCACTTGACTTCACATTCCAGGATGTCTGGCTCTAGGTGAGTGATCACACCATCGTGATTATCTGGGTCATGAAGATCTTTTTTGGTACAGTTCTGTTTATTCCTTCCACCTCTTCTTAATATCTTCTGCTTCTGTTAAGTCCAGACCATTTCTGTCCTTTATCGAGCCCATCTTTGCATGAAATGTTCCCTTGGTATTTCCAAGTTTCTTGAAGAGATCTCTAGTCTTTCCCATTCTGTTGTTTTCCTCTATTTTTTTGCATTGATCACTGAGGAAGGCTTTCTTATCTCTCCTTCCTATTCTTTGGAACTCTGCATTCAAAAGTTTATATCTTTCCTTTTCTCCTTTGCTTTTTGCTTCTCTTCTTTTCACAGCTATTTGCAAGGCCTCCTTAGACAGCCATTTTGCTTTTTTGCATTTCTTTTCCATGGGGATAGTCTTGATCCCTGTCTCTGGTACAGGGTCACAAACCTCCATCCATAGTTCATCAGGCACTCTATCTATCGGATCTAGTCCCTTAAATCTATTTCTTACTTCCACTGTATAATCATAAGGGACTTGCTTTAGGTCATACCTGAATGGGATTGTGGGTTTCCCTACTTTCTTCAATTTAAGTCTGAATTTGGCAATAAGGGGATAGGTTTGTGCAAATGGTTTTTGCATTGTTGAAATTTGCCATTGGTATTGGAATACATTCTAAATAAATGTGGCTATGTTATACATCATTTTAATGTGCATTTATCACTATTTTTTTTGCTAATGACTTACTACTACATGCTACTTATTTTATATTCAATTTAGACTACGGAAAGCTCTGAAAGAGATGGGAATACCAGATCATCTTACCTCTCTCCTGAGAAACCTATATGTGGGTTAAGAAGCTACAGTAGAACCCTGTATGGAAAAACTGATTGGTTCAAGATTGACAAAGGAGTATGACAGAGCTGTCTGTTGTCACCCTGTCTGTTTAACCAATATGCTGAGCACATCATGAGAAATGCCAGGCTGGATAAGTTACAAGTTGGAATCCAGATAGGCAGGAGAAACATCAACAACTTCATATATGCAGATGATACCACTCTAATGGCAGAAAGCAAAGAGGAACTAAAGAGCCTCTTGATGACAGTGAAGGAGAAGAGTGAAAGAGCCAACTTAAAACTAAATAATAAAAAAAAAAAAAACTAAGATCATGGTATCCAGTCCCAATACTGCATGGCACATAGAAAGGGAAAAGGTGGAAGTAGTGACAGATTTCCTCTTCCTGGGCTCTAAAATCACTGCGGATGGTGACTGTGGCCATGAAATCAGAAGACAACCATTTCTTCGAAGGAAAGCAATAACAAACCTAGATAGTATGTTGAAAAGCAGAAACATTACTCAGCTGACATATGTCCATATACTCAAGGCTATGGTCTTCCCAGCGGTCACATATGGTTCTGAGAACTACATCATAAATAAGGCAGAGCACTGAAAAATTGATGCCTTCAAACTGTGGTGCTGGAGAAAACTCCTGAGAGTCCCTTGGACAGCAAGGAGATCAAACCAGTCAATCTTAAGAGAAATCAATCCTAAATGCTCATTGAAAGGACTGATGCTGAAGCTGAAACTCTAGTATTTTGTTCATCTGATGCAAACGGCTGATTCACTGGAAAAGTCCCTCATGCTGGGAAAGACTGAGGGCGGAAGGAGAAGAAGGCATCAGAGGCTGAGATGGCTGGATGGCATCACCGATGCAATGGATATGAACTTGAGCAAACTTTGGGAGATGGTGAGGGGCAGGGAAGCCTGGTGTGCTACAGTCCATGGCTTTGCAAAGAGTCAAACATTATTGGGCAACCGAATAACACATGGAAATGATGTTAGACAAAAAGCAAATTTGAATGACTTTCTTATTTGGGTTCAAACTGGGTCAAAAAGCAGCAGAGACAACTCACAGCATCAACAATGCATTTGGCCCAGGAACTGCTAATGAACAGACAGTGCAGTGGTGGTTCAAGAAGTTCTGCAAAAGAGATCAGTCTTAAGATGAGGAGCAAAGTGGCTTGCCATCAGAAGTTAACAATGAACCAATATACTATTGTAAAGTAAAACAATAATAATAAAATAAAATAAAATCTGAAAAAAAAGAAATTAACAATGACCAACTGAAAGGATCATCAAAGCTGATTCTCTTACAAGAAGTTGCCCAAGAACTCAACATCAACCATTCTACAGTCATTTGACATTTGAAGCCAACTGAAAAGGTGAAAAAGCTTGATAAGTGGGTGCCTCATGAGCTGACTGCAAATTGAAAAGATCATCATTTTGAAGTGTCACCTTCTCTTATTTTATGCAGCAACAATGAACCATTTCTCAATTGGATTGTAATGTGTGACGATAAGTGGATTTTATATGATAACCAGTAACAACCAGCTCAGTGTTTGAACAGAGAATAAGCTCAAGAGCAATTCCCAAAGCAAAACTTGCACCAAAAAATGGTCACGGTCACCATTTGGTGGCCTGATCTGCTACAGCTTTCTTAGTCCCAGTGAAGCCATTACATCCGAGAAATATGCTCAGCAAATCGATGAGCTGCATGGAAAACTGCAAGGCCTACAGCCAGTGCTGATCAACAGAAAGGGCCCAATTCTTCTCCAAGACAACATTCAGTCGCATGTTGTACAACCAACACTTCAAAAGTTGAACAATTTAGACTATGAAGTCTTTCCTCATCCACCACATTCACCTAACCTCTCACCAACCAACTACCACTTCTTCAAGCATCGGGACAACTTTTTGCAGGGAAAATGCTTCCACAACCAGCAGGAGGCAGAAAATGCTTTCCAAGAGTCTGTCAAATCCCAAAGCGTGAATTTTTATGCTATAGCAATAAACAAACTTATTTCTCACTAGCAAAAATGTATTGATTGTAATGGTTCCCATTTTGATTAATAAAGATGTGTGTGAGACTACTTACAATGATTTAAAATTCACAGTCCGAAACCATAATTATGTTTGCACTGAACTAACAATTTGCCTAAGTCACAAGCTTCAACAAAATTTCCAAGCAATAAAAGATTTAATTAATGCCAATGAGGAGCTTATTCTGGAAGTAAAGACTATAGCTTTATCACCCACAACTACTACCATGTGTATTGTTGAGTGAGGCTAAGAAAAATTAAAGTTATGTGTGTGCTCAGTTGCTCAGTCATGTCTGACTCTCTGCAACGCCATGGACTATAGTCCACCAGGCTCCTCTGTCCATGGGATTTTCCAGGCAAGAATACTGGAGTGGGTTGCCACTTTCTACGCTAGGGGATCTCCCCAACCCAGGGATAGAACCTATGTCTCTTTCATCTCCCACAATGGCAGGCAGATTCCTTAACACTGTGCCACCTGGGAAGCCCAAATACTAAAGTTGGTCTCTGCTAAAGCTACTTTTGAGAGATTCAGGCTTCCTCTCCACATCAGGATTCAGAATGGAAACACCAAGTGTTCCATGTTATGTCCCTATCTGTCAGCAACTCTTTGGTTCCTCAAACTACAGCACTCACACTGCATAAATGATTGGTCTTTTGGCTTTTCACAGCCTGGCTATCACTTTAGGTGACAGTTTGGACCTGGGATACTATAGTCCATTGTACAGACCTCACATGTCAATGCAAAAACTATTGGGCTATACTGTGACCATGCTGCCACCCACACTTATTCAGGCTTGATAGCACTATGGCCATATCCAAGCTAGCTGGTAAAATAACTCATCTTCATCTTGATGGCAAATTTTCTTACAATGTCTGAAGCAGCTCCTATTGGCTATTCTGAAATTTGCATAATATAGGAGGCAGTATACATGCCAGCCGGATTCCCTGACCACCAGGTGACCTCAATACATTTGATAAACATATTCATGAGGGAGAAGCATTTCAGTCCAACTCACCAACACAACCAGATTTTCACTTCAGTCACACTACTGACCTGAACTTCACTGCCAGTGACCAGCGCTGCTCCTCTTTTGTTCTCGGCTTGGCATGGTGCTAAGCTCACACTGCTCCCTTCTACCTCTACTCCTAGAGTGCACGCTCTCACCTCCTCAGGCTATGGCACTTACACCCAATGGAAGCTTACCTTTAGCTCCTTTCTGAATTCACTGGAGGAGAGAATGCTGTCTTCATCTTAGCTACCTGTCTAAAGCCTTTCCCGACCCATCTCCAGCATGTCAGTCTCTGCTGCACCATATTTTCTAAATCACACAAATGCAGTGACACCATTCCTACACTCAACATTGCTACAAATGAGTGTCAGTGTTTACAACAGGCTATCCATGCTATGGATAGCACCAAGATCAAATCCATACTTATTTATTATTTAGCTACGTGTTTTAGGGAGCTGCTGATGGGTTATCTGAAGTTCTCTCTGGACCTAGGAATACCCTCTGTCTGCTCTGTTCTACTGGTCTAGGCTATAGCCCGACACATGCAACTCTCACAACCAACCTTCATTCTCTTCCAGATTTCACCATCTTCAATATTTTCCAACCCTGACAACTACCACTCCACCACCCATGAACAAGTCCATATCTGCCTTGCCAAGCCCCACATCTCCACTCCTTCCCCCAGCTCCATTCCCATAATTTTCCCCATTCAGTTTGCAGTATCATCTTCACTCCCATTCCTGTCTCTGCTCATGTTTTTTCCCCTTCTCTCAAGACCTACTTCTTTTCATCATAGTAATCCCCTCCCTGTCTTGAAGGGTCTCTCCCATAATATATATTTACCACTCATCAAGCATACAGTCCAAGTCCTTTACTTCACTAATTGCTGAGTTTGACACCAGTCCAAGATAGGTCATCAGCTTTCATCATCCACTTCCAGTCAGTCTCATAGAAGAAGTTATCCTTGGCCAGTCATCCCCTTCTTAAGTACAACTCCATAAAACTAATCAGATTCTAAAATATTTATTTAAATTGCTCATTTGGTCTCTCTGTCTGATTTGTTTTACAAATTCTAAGACAATTTCCTGCTTTGCTCAGAGCAATAAACCTACGGGCCCTTCATAAGCAGGGTGTTTGCACTACCACATGCCTTAACCAGGATTCTCAACTCTCCAGTGGCTCCAGGTTCACTTCAGTAGCACTTGCTTGTTCCTCTGTTCTTACACACCACCACCAGGCCCTCCCTCTGATGTCCTATATATAAGGGGGGATGGGGGTGGCAGGCCACGTTTCTTTCTGGTCTCTCAGCTCAACGTTTCTTTTTCAGCATTAGGTACAAAAGAACTGTTGCACATTACGAGTGCCCTACTTACAGTCTTGGGGGACACTGGCACTGCCCTAGGACCCATAATCCAGTCAGAAATAATAAATATTAAAGCCCCCACCACCACCACCAGACACATGCAGCAAGATGCCCATCCTTTGGAGGCCCATAGTGAGAAGCAATGCTTCCTGGTGACTTTCATGCCTGATAATTACCTATTCTCAGCCTATTTACTGGAGAAGGCAATGGCAACCCACTCCAGTACTCTTGCCTGGAAAATCCCATGGGCAGAGGAGCCTGGTAGGCTGCAGTCCATGGGGTCGCTAGGAGTCGGACACGACTGAGCGACTTCACTTTCACTTTTCACTTTCATGCATTGGAGAGGGAAATGGCAACCCACTCCAGTGTTCTTGCCTGGAGAATCCCAAGGACAGGGGAGACTTGTCTCTGGGGTCGCACAGAGTCGGACACGACTGAAGTGACTTAGCAGCAGCAGCCTGTTTACTGCCCAGCCAGAGAGGTGTTTTCTTCCTTAAAGGTATTTTTTCTTACATGTGGATAGACATAATGGGAAAAAGTTGCTCAAATAACTCAACAAATGAGACAACAGATAAGCATGTTAATAATATAATTTGCTTTTTTGAGCAAATACTCCAGACACCAGCTAACATTTTTTCATGGTTTTCAACAACTGTCTGAGGTGACTGGATACATTTGTCCAAGCTCTTTCATTTTCATTTGCTACAGAGGCATACGGGGCTTCCCAGGTGGCACTAGTGGTAAAGAACCTGCCTGCCAATGAAAGAGACAGAGACGCAGGTTCCGTCTTTGGGTCAGAAAAATCCCCTGGAGGAGGTCATGGCAAACAACTCTAGTATTCTTGCCTGGAGAACCCCCTGGACAGAGGAGTCTGACAGGCTATGTCCATAGGATCGCAAAGAGTCAGACACAACTGAAGTGACTAAACATGCGTGCACAGAGGCATATGGCTCCTAAAATTATACTTAAACAAATTCAGAATCAGTTGAATAAGACACAGTACAATTCCATCATCAATCGAACAGTGGGGTGAATTGTAGTAAGAGGTCTGACTCATTTTTTGACTTTTGACCACTGACAGCTTCAAAGCCCCATACTCCCTCTTTCCCCTTTGCCCCATATATAGACAAGCTAATCATGATTTTAAAAATCCATCAGTCCCCTTGGTGCCTATGGGAACTTCACACCACACAAACCATGGACACAGGAAGAAACTTCCACTCTAGACTCGCATTTTACCCAGTCAAAATCAAGTCATCACACCGCCACTTCCACTATGCTCTTGGCTTTATGGGAGAGAGTGCACCTGTCCTATTGTTCCAAGAATTATTTTTTAAGTGATAAATTTTCTTCCAAATTATTTCGGTATGTGTATCATTGTTTGCCTCAATATCCAGTCCACTAATTAGGAAGGAATCCTTCTCATCTCCATGGGTGGATAGAACAGGATTAAACTAGAAATCAATCAATGAAATAAATGGAATTAAACTAGAAATAAAACTGGAAAATCTATAAATACTTGGGGAAAAAACACCATATTTCTCAGTAATCAACATATCAAAGGACACAAGAGAAGCAAGAACATATTTGAATTTACTAAAAGTGAAAAGACAATATATCAGGTTTTTGAAGATATGCTACAATGGTTCTTAGAAGAAATCTTATTACTTGAATGATCTAAGCTTCCTCCTTAAGAAACTAAAAAAAAAAATAAAATAAAATAACCCAAAAGCAAATAGAACAAAAAGATATTAAAAGAAAATAAATCAATGATATTGAGAACAGAATAAAAGAAAATAAATAAGATTTTTTAAGTTCAATAAAGTTAATACATTTCTAACTATACTGAAAAGAAAAAAGAAAGAAAATACAAATTACAAAAACCAAGGATTAATGAAGAGACATCACTACAGACTCTAGAGATATTTAAAAAACCAAAGAACACTATGAGCTATCTAGAACTGCAAATTCAACAACTTAGATGAAATGGACAATTTTTTCAAATTACCAAGTCTCACTCAAGGAGAAATTTATATGATACTCAAAAATCTATACAGATAATGTGGACATTTCAGTAATAGGAAAATGTTCACAAGAAAGAGAAACCTCTAATTCATAGAAATTTTTACTTTTTACCATCATTTTTAAGTAGGTAATTTTTCTTTTAAATATTGACTATGAAATCAGAATGATAGAGAGCCCACATTGTCTTCTACTCAATAAGATGCTATATTCTTTTTTTAAAGTCATTTCTCTATAACTCATTAAGGTAAGGAAATTTTATATCTAATCATTATTATAACTGACAAATAAGTTTTTCCTCAGGAATATTGTTTTCACTTTGTTTCCAGATCTGATTTTTTTTAAAGTAAGTTGATCCTTTTTTAAAAACTAGAAGCTCATTGGATATTTTTATTGTCATCTAATTTGAAAAATTCCAACTAGCTATGTCTAGATATGGATTTACTTTGCATTGTTTGCATGAAAAATAAATTCTTAATGTTCTTAGTGAAGTCTTTCATTAGATGAAAAGAATTTATTTTATAATTTCAATAAGGCTAAAGCTTCAGTTGTGCCAGTTTATTTTTACTTTTGCTGCTTGCTGCTGCTGCTGCTGCTAGATCGCTTCAGTCTTGTCCGACTTTGTGTGACCCCATAGATGGCAGCCCACCAGGCTCCTCTGTCCCTGGGATTCTCCAGGCGAGAACACTGGAGTGGGCTGCCATTTCCTTCTCCAATGCATGAAAGTGAAAAGTGAAAGGGAAGTCGCTCAGTTGTGTCCGACTCTTAATGACCCCATGGACTGTAGCCTACCAGGTTCCTCCACCCACAGGATTCTTCAGGCAAGAATACCGGAGTGCCTTCTTCATTTTACTTTTGAGTTGTCCTTATCATTGGATGGCATTCTGCCTGGACTTCCAGAACAATATTCTTAATTTCTCTCCAGCCACAAACTAGTGAGCAATGATGAATAAGAAATTTTCCAAAGCACATATTCTGCTATTCACTGACTCAATTACATTTTAAAGTCTCATGCAGTACATCTTAATTGTTTCGCAGAAAGTTCTAAGGATTCTTTCCTCAGTTCAGTTCAGTCACCCAGTTGTGTCCGACTCCCTGTGACTCCATGAACTGCAGCACTCCAGGCCTCCCTGTCCATCACCGACTCCCGGAGTTCACTCAGACTCACGTCCGTCGAGTTGGTGATTTCTCCTCAGTGGAAATAATTTAAAATCCTAGGAATACAGTGTGGGTAAAATATTTGTGTAATAAGCTCTATTGTATCAAGTGAAACATCACTATGGCTGGCTTTAGCTGGATTTCATTCATTTTGCTTTTCTTTATTTTTTGATTTTTGTTTTTCAATTCATAAAATTTATTCAGGAGCTGTTAGAATCCTTTGCTATGTCACTGACAGACTATGATATAGTTATCGTATAAATTAATTGTGTTAGGTATTTTGCATTGAAAGTTATCTTGGTACTGAGCCCTAAGACATATTCCAAACAGGTCATGAAGTCTGATTAACCTTTTATCACATTCAACTACTTTAAGTTACATGAACTTGAATCTGTCCTCTAAATATAACAATATGATTTTGGCATCTCATTAATAAACATGACAGCATTTATTAACACTGCCATGTAACTAAAGTAAAACTTCATCAATTCAAATCTCAAGGAACCAGAAGTAATCAAGCTAGAACTAAACAGGAACAAATTATCTGACATCATATTTTAGCAGCAAGAGAGCTGAGAAGCTAAACAACTTGCTGCTTCTGTCAAACAATCTTGATTACTTGTCAGTGTGGAAGAAGTCAGTTGAGTATGGAATGAAAGGTTAATTTACTTGCACTCACATAACCTCTCCCTCTCTTCTTATTGACAAATAACCAAGGTCATTAACTGAAGTTTGCAAATCAACTTCTATGAATTCATGGCTCATAGAATCATGTACTTTAAATTATAAATATAATAGTATTTGACCTTATCCTTGCCAAAATATTCTATACTAGATTACTTATTTTTACTAGCAACAGCAATGTTAAATTAATAAAAAATTGTATTTTTAGTCTCTCATCAGAATTCTAAGCTCAAATATTTGCTTATTTGTTCTTCAGTTATCAAATATTTCATTTTTCTTCCTCTCCTTCTCCCTTCTTTCCTCCCTTTGAAAATAAGACATTTAAAAACATTTTAGGTGCAATGTAAGATATATTCCACACTTGCCTTTGATGTGTAACTACATAGCTTCAATTGCAAAGCAAACACATGATTTTATCATCTATATCAGGTGGGCATTAACACTGAGTATTTAGACAAAAAGAATTAAAAGCAGTTAGTATTTATTTAATCCACTGTGTACATATCCTCACATTTAAATCTCACAACCCTGTAAAGAAGGTACTTTCATCTCCATCTTCTAGAAATATAAACCTCACAGAAAGATCACACAACCAGGGTTAAATACCAGTATTTTCACTCAGTTCCCCTTGAATCCAAAGTCAGAGCAGTGAAAAAAAGCAGACATACAGCCTTTCTCCAACAAATTTAGTGTTGCTCTTACCCTACGAACTGAATGTATTAAAAAACAAAAACTCCTTCCTTCCTTCCTACTTCACTTGTTTCCTCTCTTCCTTCTTATATTAACCATGTTTTCTATTTTCTGGTGCCTTGACATCTGGTGCCTTGCTGACCCTGGAAGGAGTCAGCTGGTCTCCTGCTTAGACAATTTTTGGAGACTGTAAACAGTTCATCCAAGAGCATGCCTTTCAAATACAAATCAACCAATCCAGAACGTATACCCCCAACAAGGTCTTTTATCAGGATCCTACATTCTCAAGGTCACTATCAACTTGCCCTATCACCCCTGGGTCAAGTACCAGACAAACAGGGACAGTCCCTATACTCCAGAGTGTACTGAAGTGATTCAAACTCACCAGTCCTAAACCGGCTCTCCGGCTTTCCCTGACACACCTGTTCCTTCCCCCAAAGAAACCACAATGAAAGTTGTTGCCACAGTTTCCTCCCACCCGCCCTCACCTCCTGAGGGACGAGTGCTTCCCTGTGCAGCAATCAATGATGCAGCATATTCCCTCCACATGCAGTGTGTAACAAACTGTCTTTTCAATGGCAGCAGTCTGAACTGTTAACCTTACTGATATGAATAATAATAAAACTTATTAACCTTGTCTCTCTCTTCCTCTTCCTCCTTCTCCGCCTTCTTTCTCTTTCACTCTCTCCCTCCAACCTTCTCTCACCATTTTCATTCTCCCTTCTTTCTTCCATGTGTAGAAACTAGCAACTATTGAAATCAAGTGCCATCAAGTTAGCAACGTGCTGTACTCTTCTGGCTGCACTATGTAAAATGAATTTTAGCAAAATGAGTACTCTAAGTTTTGGATGGACATATGTTCTTTCATATTTAATAATCTTGAGTGTGAAGAAACACTTCTGCAATCTGCCTTGAGTTATCTGAACATTAGATGAGCGGGTCAGTCTTTAAATATCAGTTATATTTTTAGAAATAAGGAAAAATTATTCATCAGAACCCTTAAACAACAGCATATGTTCTTTCCTTCGTATTAACTATAGACAAATACCAAGTTTAAATGTAAACTCTGTTTGGCTGCTAAGAAAAATATGGGTACAAATTTTTGAAATGGTGCCAATCACACTCTACCCTCAATGTAGAAAATATAACAGCAGAAAAGAAACTGCTGAAATCAAAGAACCAAAGGATTAATTGACTTTCAAATTATTTTCTCAGCACCTGAAGAAAAGTCATTTCTATATTAGATTTTTTTCTTAATTAAGTGGAGCATACTTGTGAACTTTTTTTGGACTAAACATCTTTTAAAACGTGGGTTTTAGCTTTTTGGTGTTGATTTATTTTTGTTCCATGGATTTTCTGTTTTCACTTAAGCTTTAGTCCATTAGGTAGGAAGTTAAGCAGGAGCTAGGAGAGGTGGGCTGACTGAAAGGGATACAAGGTGATGGGTAAACCCCATCCCAGACACACCCAGAAGAGCTGACAGATATGCTACAAAATAACCACAGTAACTTTTTCAACTCCAGTACATGTGCCCTAGGCTCACAGTGGATACAAACTAATCAAAGGAGCTTCTTAAAGTAACCTTTGGCATCTGGAAACCATTAAAGGTTCATAAATATCCTGTACATATATACATCTGATTAAAATAGACTGAATTATGGGAAGACATACACAACACAGCTTGCTGTTACATAACTTCCAATTGTCAACTGGCCAGAGCATATGCCCATTCGCATTCCCTTTCATTGACTTATGGTGAGTACAAGCCCTATTTTGCACAGGGCACAAGGAAGAAGAGGAGACAGGAAGTATAAAAGGGAGGAAGCCAAGAGGGTTCATCAAGAGGACTCCTTTGGGATTGGCCTGCTCCCATGTTTCGGGAGTGTCTGTCTGATAAAAGATATGTCTGCTTAAGCTGAACTGAGCTGTAACTTGTCTGTTGTTTTACACCCAAGTAGTCCGTTCCAAATTTTTGTTGTCACGTGACAAGAACCAAGAAAGAGAAATAAACTGACCTGACAAGTCCATATCTGAGTTTCAGTTTTTATTTATATCTCCTATATTGCCCTCTCTTATACTATCATTTAGTTTTTAATTTTCCAATCTCCTAATTTCCCTGTGTGCTTGTGATCTATTTACCCACCCCTTACTACAAGGACTGTAGTAATAAGTGGCAGACAATCAAGGTGAGTTTTACCATAGTAGTGTGCTAATTTTGTTACAAGCATGACTGCAAACCCAAAGGATGTAATTTAGAGAAATTTTGTCTGGACTATCCTCTAGGAACTAGAACAAGGAGACAGAAAAGATGATTCTGAGTAAATCAGTTTTTTTTTTTTCTCCCCTGCCCGCCCCCCCCCCCCCAATTATAGCTGAATAACAAGGAGCAAACTCCCAGGGAAGGCAGTGACCTGTTTGAAAACAACTAGGAGTGTGCCCTCGTGAGTGTCTTTTGTATACAGTTACTCAAGCACAGACTTGTTGATTACCTGTTAGGGATGCTACAGAAGAGTTTTGACACAGCTGTGAGATGCAACAAGATCACTTCCACCTCTAAAACCTACAAGTGCAATTTAATCACCAACCCTAGCCATCATTAAGAATGACCTCAAATAACTCCAAATCCATGCATCTACTCACACATTCTTTTCACAGCCAACAGACCTTGAATGATGACTACATGCCAAACACTATTCTAAGACACAGAACAAAGGATAACAAAGGTAACAACCTCTATCATTGTGGGGCTTTTGTTCTTTGGGAAGAAACTTATCTAAATACAAATAGAAACCAGAGATACTATTTATTTTTATTATTATTATGTGAAATAAATAAATAAGGTAATCTGCTAAAGTTAGGCTAGTAGGACAATCAAGGACCAAATATCTTTAAGAAGCGAGTGCCATAGAAAGGAATCATTTACAGAGAATTTTTCTGGAAATGGTATTTCCAAAAAATGGGAACAGGCAATATAATGGCCCTGAAGCAAGATGAAGCTTAACTACAGTCAAGGAACAAAAAGAAGCTAAAAGGTTAGGTCAGGAGATAACCACACAAATTGACACCAGCTGGTCCCTAACTTCATGTCTACATATATTCTTGAAATGAGTTATTTGTGTATATCATCCAAAAAAAAGTTGAACTGAAAATCACATTGGAAATTCTGAGTGAGATTCTTGATTAAGCCACAACCCTATTAAAGATCATAGCCATCATTCTCAAAAGGTTCACTCTGGCAATCACTTGCAGGCATTTAACAGGGGTGTTTAATATCCTCCCGAAAACATTGGGCAGGAAGAACCAGCCTTCCAGCATGTCTGCAATGTGAACCTAGTGTCTCACAACTGAAAATTGGCTTGAGCTTACCCTGCTGGCTGCTTTGCCAGCAGTCCAGCATTTCAAACCTTGAATTCCTGTCCGTTCATCTGTAGTTGCGTTTATGTCTCTCACTTAAGCAGTTTTCAACACACTTCTGTGGTTCTTTTGATATAGTGAATGTGCAGGTGTATGTCTGACTCTGCCAGGGACTGTGTCCAGATCTGGGCTTTATTGCTAAAACAGACATCTTCGAGTATCTGAATCACTGTATATGCCATATTTACTCTTGTGTAGGTAGGCCAATTTTCCTCCAGCTAAAGATATAATTTAAAATTATTTCTCCCTGCTTACTCCTCCACTTTCTCCCATTGCCTATGCTAAATAATTCACCTCACAACTCCAAAAGTGCTGTGAGTCACCCAGCCCATCTATATTCTTTTAGGGTTATAGAGAAGGTCAAAACATGCAAAAAAAAAAAAAAAAGGAGCCTATATGGAACAGACTTAGAGAAAAACTGGAAAAATCTCAACAGATCAAAGTAATCGCTCTGACTGAACCAAATTTCACTTTGATTTTGATCTCATTTCCTGGAAAAGGCACACAATTCAGGAAGACTAGTTGGGCAAGGGAGTGAAAAAGTCACTGCAGCTAGCCTGCTTCTCCTCTGAAGCTCCAGTTTTGAAACCTTTGCAATTATGAACTGGAAATCCATGTGTTACATAATGCATTTCTGGAAAAATGCCCAAGACACATATATGCTCTACGAAGCTCTAATACTAACATTAATCTAATGAATGGTATATTAGAAAATGATTTGTGTACATCCTAATGGAAAGCATATTTTCTGAGAGAAGCTTGTAGACTGAAATGCAAAAAATAATCCATCCCCTAAACACAGCTTCCAGCTATCACATCAACCAATAAGATAAGTTGGTGCACCTTTGCAGAATGCTGAATGATTGCTCTGTTTTCTGTCACCCAGGGGAAAGCATTTTCCAAATCTCGTGCAGGTGTCTGAGAGAGACTACCTAAAAGGAAAGAAGCTGAATTCTCCTCTTTGAGCCCCTGGATGACTTTTTTTTCACATATAAGCTTATTGTTTAAAATATCAGTTCATTTTTCAAATGCAGCAAAATCCAAGCCCCTGTTTATCCCAGGGGGTTAATTTGGTTAAACCTGCTACATCATATTGTGACTGGCCTCATATTTTACTCGAAAAGGCATAGCATCTTTTATCTTTTATTTATAGTGATCTTCATATTCATTTCTCAACTGAGGCAGGTATTTCAGGGAGAGCTTGCATTGATCTCTAATCTTTTTTTCTCTCTCTCTTTTTGTAACGTACACTTTTGGCCCTTAAGAAATAGCTCTGATAGAAGTTTGCATTTTTTTTTTTAAAGGAAAAGCAAGAGTTTGAGATCATGGATTTTTTTTTTAACCTGCTGAAGACAGAATCAGACTTTGTCACCCAGTCGGTGATATGCCTTTAAATAAAATCTGCATCCCACTATTTTTTTTTAAAGTGCATTTGTCTTCAAAAGATGGAGCTTGACTTGACTCTTTCATGTAGCTGACTTCTGATTATTAACAGGTGAGAGTGAGGCCAGGCTCTAAAGAGAGGCTTAAATGATATAGGAGATGAGAATTTAAATGCTCCTTGCCAACTACAGATGAATTCATGGGTATAACCTAGAGTCAAGACCAACAGATTCATAAACACATTTTAAGGAATCTAAATCCCATCTAGTTGTCCTGAGAAGCAGCCAGAAGGAATTGGAAATCGAGGCATATACCTAACTCAGCTGTCTGGCAATAACAACAGCCTCGTTTCTCATGTCTCAAGTTGCCAGTGTGTGTCTGCATACTCAGTCGCTCTGTCATGTCCAGCTCTTTGTGACCTCATGGATTGTAGCCTGCCAGGCTCCTCTGTCCTTGAGATTTCCCAGACAAGAATACTGGAATGGGTTGCCAGGTCCTCCTCCAGGGGATCTTCCCGATGCAGGGATCGAACCATATCTCCTGCATCAGCAGGCAGATTCTTTACCACTGAGCCACCCAGGAAGCTGCCAGTACTGGCTGAGTAAAGTTTAAAACTGGAAACCCTGGGGATTCAGAGTCACTTTGAGTTGAGCCATGTAGACTAGTGCACACCAATTGAGCATGAGAGCCAGCAGCTCAATTTAGACTTATAGATGCAAATATAATTAACCCATGACTTTTCAACAGGTTGCTCCTCTTAGGGCCTTATTTTGTTGACAACCAGCATTATCCTAATTCAACTGGCATTTTTCTTTTCTTTCCCAAACTCCTTTCTGGACTCCACATATCTTTTTGAGTCTGATCATCTATTCCATTTTCTCTTCTCTAGGAGAAACATGGATATTTCCCTCTGCGAAGCTCCAGAATCAGAGATACTCTGCAAATGATATGTCAAGTGTTATTGTCATGCTGCACATAGATCTCTGGTCTTGAGTGTATGTTAAGAAACACACTTGTCTTTTACTGCTTCTGGCACAATTACAAATTAGCGCTCTTCTAAGGGAAGCCCTAGAGAGCACAAAAATGGGAGTTTTATGAAGAGACTTTGTGATAGGAGATAGCTTGATAAAAAAGATTGAGCACAGGAACTGGGGTCCATTAGCAGCTCCGTTGCTGACTAGCTACAAATATTTGAGCAAACCACTTAGCACTCTCATCCTCAGTCTCCTCATGTAAAATGAGATGTGTAGGGTTAAATAATTTCTGCAATCTCTTCTAAGCCTTAAAACTCTACAACACAGAGAAGAGAAGGAACACTGTTTTGTTAACTCTTTCTCTAGGAAGAGATCCTTCTCACATTCCAGCACCACCTCTTGTTTTCAGACTGGATTTGCAGCAAGTTGGTGGAAGGCCTGTACGGGGTTAATTTCTTCCTCTTGTGGTTTAGTTTCCTCTGGCACATTGTGTCCAGCCTTAATATTTTACACTGTTAGCCATATCATCTTTTATCTTTTATTTATAGTGATCCTCATATTAATTTCTCAATAGCAGCTGATGCGGCAGCAGGGACAAGTCATTGATCTTCCAATTTATCCGCTACTCTTACATATCCTGAGGTTGAGGCAGCCTGGGGAGATTGATGGAGCCCTGATACCTGCCCAGGAGCTGGGTATTCCTCATGCATGAAAATCAACCACAGGAAACCGAAATTCAACAATCAGCAGCAATATCAGCCACCTCTCTAATAAATATAACAGGGCATTCTTTAATCATTGAAAGGGTGGTCTGGGATTCGGTAATGAAAGCACTCCTGCACAAGAGTGCCAGTGCAACTCTGGGCTGGCCAGGTGGTAGATTTGGGTAGAGGGAGTGGAAGTGGGGAGGCTGTTTGCAGATACCAGCTTCTCACATGGCAAATATTCTTATTACTTGAGTCTCAAGCAAGTCACGAGTAAGCATATACTCCTTCACTTATGTAAAGCAAAATATTTCTTATGAAATTTTTTTTTTAATTCTGCAAGAAAAACAACAGATCCTCCTCAGATCATGTTAATGCCCAATGATGACAAAAGAAATGGCCCATGGAGCTGCATACACTCCACTGGTCACAGAGACCAGGTGAACAGTTGTGCCCAGAGCTCTGAGTCATTTGCAGGCCCTCCGAGGGACAAACCACTAATTGATTCTTAAGGGAAGGTCTCCATTCCTTGACACAGCTAAACAGTGGCTTCTATCAAGCCTCTTTGTGGTCTCAGTTATCTTGAGCTGCTTACCTCTTGCCCGTATCTGCTCCTTAGCTAACTGTCCTGCTTGAAATCAGTGTTGCAGACTTATTCGATCATCAGCTTTGTGCCTGTCTCAATAAAAACCCATCCACTGAGGCTTGGTACTCTCTTTTACAATCTGTAGCTGGGGAAACACGTACTAAACGTGGAAGCAAAGTTTCGCATGTTAGGCCACACACATGATGCTGAGGAGGCAAGTCAGCAAGAAGTCAACAGGTGGGGCAGATGTGGACCTATGTACAAGCAGAGCGTGCCCATCACTAGCCTGTAAAAATATCCCATTCTCTTGGTTATTACTCAGCATGCATACTACATAGACACACATATTACCTCTGCATTTTAAAAAATAATAGAAAGACTAATAATGTCCTCCAGCAATAAACTGGCGTGTCAAGCTGCTCAGAAATTTCAGGCACAGAATTGCTAGAAACAATTTACTTCTAACAGTGTTATGAAGATTTGGAGTATACATGGGGTTTGGGCAATGCAACGATTTTCACAGACAGAACCTCACAAATGTTTGTGCCTGGTGTGTACCTTCTCTTCGTCTGATTAAAAGAAGTTGAGTGGATTCTTTGAGTGTTGAAATCATAATAAGCATATCCAATGACTTTGTCTCATACGGAACCACTGTTTGATATAAACTCACAATAAAAATATATATTTCTTCTAGCAGGTTTGAACACTTTATATGCTTTTGTTCTTTGGATTCTCTTTGCTCCTTGAATTTAAATACAATTTTCCCTTTTGTTATCTAATCAGGCTTTATAGTTATTTATTTTTTGTTACTGTTGTGCTTAGTTGTGTCCAACTCTTTGTGACCCCAAGGACTATAGCCCACTAGACTCCTCTGTCCATGCAATTTCCCAGGCAAGAATACTGGAGTGGGTTGCTATTGCCTTCTCTAGGAGATCTTCCTGACCCCAGGGATCCAACCCATGTCTCCTATGTCTCCCATACTGCAGGCAAATTCTTTACCTGCTGAACTATCAGGGAAGCCCAGCAGTTATTTATCAGTGTTAATAAATAAAAAATCAAGTGGAAACTGGTTCCTCAACAAAATATAAGATATATAAAATGTAATATCATCTTGTACAAAGCATGACAGACTCATTGAAAATGATGAGCATGCTTTATGGATAGCATCTCACCGTGTTATTATTAGCAGTATGGTAGAAACAGGAGTAAGAACAATACAATAGTAATAATGATATTGTGTGTTGCTGCCACACACAGTCATCTTCAAAACGTCAGTAAGTACACAGTTTCCCTTGACCTTCAAAAAAATTCTGTACAGTAGACAGGCCTGGTATTCTGATTCCCATTTTGCAGATGAGGAAACTAAATTCCAGTGATATTCACTGGTTCACCCAACTAAGGAGACAAAGAGTCAGGCTTTCTAAGTGCTAGTCTAGACCCCTCCCCAGGAACTGGTGAGACATAAAGTAACGCACTAATAATCAAAAAAGAAACCAAGAACAAAGCATCCCCCGAACTCTCCTGCTAAGAAGAGTTTGAAAGTAGCTATTGCTACAAGGTAGCTATTGTTACCTAGAACTTATCAGAAACCCAAGAGCTCTGGGGTTCAGTAAAATGTGTCAGTTCAGGAAGTGAAGTGTCAGTTCAGTTCAGTCGCTCAGTCGTGTCCGACTCTTTGCGACCCCATGAATCGCAGCACGCCAGGCCTCCCTGTCCATCACCAACTCCCAGAATTCACTCAGACTCACATCCATAGAGTCAGTGATGCCATTCAGCCATCTCATCCTCTGTTGTCCCCTTCTCCTGCCCCCAGTCCCTCCCAGCATCAAAGTCTTTTCCAATGAGTCAACTCTTCGCATGAGGTGGCCAAAGTACTGGAGTTTCAGCTTTAGCATCATTCCTTCCAAAGAAATCCCAGGGTTAATCTCCTTCAGAATGGACTGGTTGGATCTCCTTGCAGTCCAAGGGACCCTCAAGAGCTTTCTCCAACACCACAGTTCAAAAGCATCAATTCTTCAGTGCTCAGCCTTCTTCACAGGCCAACTCTCACATTCATACATGACCACTGGAAAAACCATAGCCTTGACTAGACGGACCTTAGTCAGCAAAGTAATGTCTCTGCTTTTGAATATACTGTCTAGGTTGCTCATAACTTTTCTTCCAAGGAGTAAGCGTCTTTCAATTTCATGGCTGCAATCACCATCTGCAGTGATTTTGGAGCCCCCCAAAATAAAGTCTGACACTAGATAATTACAAAATGGAATCTGTAAAAAGTCACAGAATTTGACATTTGCTTGAAAAATAATTCATATTTGGAGAAGCAAAGGCCAGATATGACTTGAAACTGTTTAAAAATAAAATCCCTAAAGAAGTATCCTGCCTACCTGTGTTTTATAGCCTTAGCTTCAGAGTTTATGTGAACTATTTCTTTGGCTGTTCCCATCTAAAATATTACTTTCTATGAGACAGGAGCACTGCAAATATATGACAATTTTATGGAAGAAGAGTTCTAGAGGATTTGGGGTCCATACACAGGAAAATCACTTAATAGTAAGCACATGAATGAGGAATAATAAAATGTGGAGGGTCAGGATACTTGATGTCAGTCATGAGGAAGGGGGGCTTTTTTGGGTCATAACTCTCCCTGCTGGTAGACTCTGTAAATTTCTAGGTGCTTGCTCAACACTGGCTTTATGCAGTAAAGTTGAGTCCTGGTGGTGTGGGCGGGGCAGGGGGTGGGGGTGGTGGCGGGCAGAGAGGGAAGTCAGCCCCTTCTTTCCACCTGAGAATCAGGATTATCAGCTGAATGATTTAGGTAGCCAGGGGATTCTACAATAAAAGTTTAACCATGTTAGCAAATCTTTAAAAAAAAGTGACTAATAAAAATATATAAAATGGTTGTGTACACGTGTGCAAACAGTTCAAGCTTACTGCACAAACAATTATCTTTGTTTTTATCTACATGCCCTTAAGATGCAGCCTGATGTTACCAAATGAATAAACCTTAAGTATGGCAAAGTAAATCAAGCCATATAGAGGAGACAAAAAAAGGGGCAAGAGACAATACAAATTCGAATAATGAAAAACAAGCTTGATACCTCTTTAAAATAGCCAAGAAGTCCCTGAAGAAGAAAACAAATGAAGAAATCCAAGGCAGAACAGCAAGAAAGAGTATTTACCAACACTAAGAATATTAATAAGAACTTGCATCACTGGTTATTTAGGAACTCAGTAAATTTTCTTTGCTTTATCTGCACTAACATAAATCCCAGAACTGCTGAAAAACATGCTTGTCAAACCCTTGCAACAGCTTGGGACTCTGTTATATAAACTTTGGGATACTATTAAACTTGAAGTAGAAAGCCTTTTGAAAATACATGTCCTTATCTGTTCTGGCATATTCATCCCCTGTAGGAGAATTGTGTGATTCAAAGAACATTAAATAGTAAAATTAAAAAAAAAAAAAAAAAGCAGTTGAGAAAACACAGCACTTCAAAAGGCTTAAATCTGGAAGCATTTCAAATACGAGGTTTAGGATTACTAGTACAGTTTCCTAATCTCCTAATTATTTGAGAATGAGGGCACTTTTATGTATCTCTCTGTTTGGAATCACTGGAAATATCAATTAAATATAACAAATTAAGAGACTCTCCCTTGGGTTGTGAGATCATCTTATACACATGATGGCCTTCTGCTAGTGGTTAGTGATTCTTTAATCAATCCAGAGAGGTTTCCTAAGCCCAAGAAATTTGGTCAAATGATTTAGGGCTCACTTAGAGATGTTACTATCATTAGAACTACATTTATCTTTGGAAAAAGAGATGATTTATATATATAAGCCATGTTCTTCATAGTGATACCAAGATCTCTGAACTTATATAGAGAACATCCAATTTTATTCCACTTTTGTTCTTGCTACCCTTTCACAGTCCTTCTGTGCACAAAACATTGAGAAGGCATCTCACCAGTCACAGCAGCCATATGCCAACCACTTATCACCAGATACCACTGTTGCCATTGGGTGTAATGGCAACCAAAGACATGTACTACAGCCTCTGATGGGTAATAGTGAGGCTATGATCCTCAAGCATCCTCAGTGAAGCCACAGATGTTCTGGGTACATGTGGGGTAAATTTTATTTTCTCCTTTTCTCTAATATGTTGCTAGAGAGATATCAAAAACTATTGCTGAAATTCAATGAATATGGTTTGATTACTTTTGATTAATGGCACCCCACTCCAGCACTCTTGTCTGGAAAATCCCATGGACGGAGGAGCCTGGAAGGCTGCAGTCCATGGGGTCATGAAGAGCCGGACGCGACTGAGTGACTTCACTTTCACTTTTCACTTTCATGCATTGGAGAAGGAAATGGCAACCTACTCCAGTGTTCTTGCCTGGAGAATCCCGGGGACGGCGGAGCCTGGTGGGCTGCCGTCTATGGGGTCGCACAGAGTCGGACACGACTGAAGCGACTTAGCAGTAGCAGTAGCAGCAAGAGTCCCATCTCTTTCAAGAACTGGGATGCATGTTTTGAGGGAGATAAACTATAGAAATATTCAACTGACAGAGATCATAATGGACTTAACTTCTCTGTTCTTTTGTACATTTTTGTTAAGACAAACTTCTGTTCTTGCCTTCTATTAAGGGTTCTATTAAGATAAAATTAACATGATAAACTGCACATACTTAAAGAACACAATTTGACTAAGTTCTGAAATATATATATACATATACCCATGAAACTGCCAACACAGTCAAAAAAAGGAACACATCCATCACTTGCAAAAGTGTCTCCATACCTCATTCATAATGCCCCTATTTTCTTTCCACATTCCATCCCTCCACTTCCCCAGATGACCACTGATAAGCTTTCTATCGTTATAGAGGTGTTTCCATTTTCTAAAAATTTTTATAAATGGATTCACACAGTATCCACTCTTCTGCCTGGCTTCTTATACTCAGTGTAATTATTTTGAAAGTAATCCATATGTTTGTGGATATAATAATGGGAATATAATAACATTTTGCTGAGTGGTGTTTCATTGTATGAGTATACAATAGTATGTTTATTCATTAACCTGTTGAAGGATGCTTGATGTTGTTACAATTGTACTAAAAATAAAGGTGCTATGAAGATACATGTACAAGTCTTTGTATGAACAAATGCTTTTATTTTTCTTGAATAAATATCTAGTTATAAAAAGGCTGGATCATATGATAAGCTCTTACCATCTTTAACTTTCAAAGAAATACACAAACTGATTTCTGAAGTAACTGTACCACTCTCCTGCCAGGCTGGATGAATTGCAAGCTGGAATCAAGACTGCCAAGAGAAATATCAACCATCTCGGATGGTTGCAGATGATATCATTCTAAAGTTAGAAAGTGAAGAAGAACTAAAAAGCCTCTTGATGAGGGTGAAAGAAGAGAGTGAAAAAGCTGGCTTGAAACTTAACATTTAAAAAAAAAAAAACACCTAAGTTCATGGCATCTGGTCTCATCATTTCACAGCTAATAGAAGGGGAAAAAATAGAAAGAGTAACAGATTTTATTTTTCTGGGCTCCAAAATCCCTGTGGATGGTGACTGCAACGGTGAAATTAGAAGATGCTCATTCTTTGGAAGGAAAGCTATGACAAATCTAGACAGCATATTCAAAAGCAGAGACATCATTTTGCTGGCAAAGGTCCATATAGTCAAACCTATGGTTTTCCTAGTAGTCATGTACAAATGTGAGAGTTGGACCATAAAGAAGATTGAGCACTAAAGAATTGATTGATTTCATATTGTGGTGCTGGAGAAGACTCTTGAGAGTCCCCTGGTCAGCAAGGAGATCAAACAAGTCAACCCTGAAGGAAATCAATTCTGAATATTCACTGGACAGATTGATGCTGAAGCTAAAGCTCCAATACTTTAGCCACCTGATGCAACGAGCTAACTCACTGGAAAAGACTCTGATGCTGGAAAAGACTCTGATGCTGGGAAAGACTAAGGGAAAAAGGAGAAGGAGGCAGAGAATGAGATGGTTAGATAGCATCACTGACTCAACAGACATGAATTTGAGCAAACTTCAGGAGATAGTGGAGGACAGAGTAGCCTGTAGTGCTACAGTCCATGGGTTTACAGAGTTGAACATGACTTAGTGACTGAACAACAACAGCAACAACAAGCAGTGTACAAACTTCCAATTTTTACACTGCCTCACCAGCACTTAGTGTGGTTGGACTCTAGTTCAACAGGTGTGCAGTGGTATCTCCTGTGGTTCTTTCCTTTTAGCTACTAATTGATTGCATTGAGCAACTTCATGTGCTTATTTGACATCCATACATCTTGGAAGGATCTCTTTTTAAATATTTTTGCTCATTTTTCTTTCAAAGTTTCTAATTACTGACTTTTGAGTTCTATTGGTGTTACAGATACAAGTTTTTTCAAATTTATAATCTGAAAATGTTTTCTTCCAATCTGTAGCTTTTCTTCAAAGATGAAACTTAATTTATCAGTTTCTTTTCTTTTATGGATCTTATTTTTGGTGTCATCTCTAGGAAATCTTCGCTTAACCAAGGTCAAACAGATTTTGTCCAAGTTTAACAGATTTATGTTTTGATCTATTGTTAGTTAATTCTTTATACGGTGTGAGGTAGGGATCAAAACCCATAGTCTTGCATACGGATATCTATGGATATTACCCGTGTACTACATGTTTCCAGTGCCATTTGTCAAGAAGATTATTCTTTCTCTTCTAAACGGGCTTTGCACCTCTTCTGAAAGTTAATTGTCCTATATGTGTGGATATGTTTCTGGGATTGCTTGATTGATCCATGATATCTGCCTTTTGGTTATAATGTATCCTTTTGATGATTTCTTTTCACTTGCTCATTTAAATAGTCTCCCAGTAATAGAGCCTCACCATTTTACTGGACATACTTAGGTATACCTGAAATGCATTTGGTAAGTTGATGGAATTTGCACTAAAACTTGAGTGCAAAATTTCCAAACGTACTTTTGAAATGTTGAGATGAAAAATTATGGATTCTTCAGCCTTCCCAATTCAACCTAATGTATTCTAATCCATCCCAGGAAGCTATTTTTGTACACGTATTGGTCTGTAGAGTCTGGGAAGTATGTGAGTGGTATACACAGGCTATACTAAAAGATCATTATAGGAGGCGAAGGGAACATTAGATAAAATAGGTGGGAAAATTCTTATGACAACTGTTAAAACATTTCAAGTTTTTTTTTTTTTTTTTTTTTTTTTAAGATTTCAGTTCAGTTGAGTTTAGTACAGTCGCTCAGTTGTGTCCAAATCTTGGCATCCCCATGAATCGCAGCACGCCAGGGCTCCCTGTCCATCACCAATTCCAGGAGTTCACTCAGACTCATGTCCATCGAGTCAGTGATGCCATCCAACCATCTTATCCTCTGTTGTCCCCTTCTTCTCCTGCCCCGAATCCCTCCCAGCATCAAAGTCTTTTCAAAAGAGTCAACGCTTGGCATGAAGTGGCCAAAGTACTGGACTTTCAGTTGTAGCATCATTCCTTCCAAAGAACACCCAGGACTGAGCTCCTTCAGAATGGACTGGTTGGATCTCCTTGCAGTCCAAGGGACTCTCAAGAGTCTTCTCCAACACCACAGTACAAAAGCATCAATTCTTTGGTGCTCAGCTTTCTTCACATACCAATTCTCACATCAATACACAACTACTGGAAAAACCATAGCCTTGACTAGACAGACCTTTGTTGGCAAAGTAATGTCTCTGCTTTTCAGTATGCTATCTAGGTTGGTAATAACTTTTCTTCCAAGGAGTAAGCATCTTTTAATTTCATGGCTGCAGTCACCATCTGCAGTGATTTTGGAGCCCAAAAATATAAAGTCTGAAACTGTTTCCCCATCTATTTCCCATGAATTGATGGGACCAGATGCCATGATCTTTGTTTTCTGAATGTTGAGCTTTTAGCTTTTTCACTCTCCACTTTCACTTTCATTAAGAGGCTTTTTAGTTCCTCTTCATTTTCTTCCATAAGGGTTGTATAATCTGCATATCTGAGGTTATTGATATTTCTCCCGGTAATCTTGATTCCAGCTTGTGCTTCTTCAGTCCAGCGTTTCTCATGATGTACTCTGCATAGAAGTTAAATAAGCAGGGTAACAATATACAGCCTTGACGTACTCCTTTTCCTATTTGGAACCAGTCTGTTGTTCCACGTCCAGTTCTAACTGTTGCTTCCTGACCTGCATATAAGTTTCTCAAGAGGCAGGTCAGGTGGTCTGGTATTCCCATATCTTTCAGAATTTTCCACAGTTTCTTGTGATCCACACAGTCAAAGGCTTTGGCATAGTCAATAAAGCAGAAATAGACGTTTTTCTGGAACTCTCTTGCTTTTTCCATGATCCAGCAGATGTTGGCAATTTGATCTTTGGTTCCTTTGCCTCTTCTAAAACCAGCTTTAACGTCTGGAAGTTCATGGTTCACATATTGCTGAAGCCTGGCTTGGAGAATTTTGAGCATTACTTTACTAGCATATGAGATGAGTGCAATTGTGCAGTATTTTGACCATTCTTTGGCATTGCCTTTCTTTGGGATTGGAATGAAAACTGACCTTTTCCAGTCCTGTGGAAAAGTTTTCCAAATTTGCTGGCATATTGAGTGCAGCACTTTCACAGCATCATCTTTCAGGATTTAAAATAGCTCAACTGAAATTCCATCACCTCCACTAGCTTTGTTCGTAGTGATGCTTCCTAAGGCCCATTTGACTTCACATTCCAAGATGTCTGGCTCTAGATGAGTGATCACATCATCATGATTATCTGGGTCGTGAAGATCTTTCTTGTACAGTTCTTATGTGTATTCTTGCCATCTCTTCTTAATATCTTCTGCTTCTGTTAGGTCCAGACCATTTCTGTCCTTTATCGAGCCCATCTTTGCATGAAATGTTCCCTTGCTATCTCTAATTTTCTTGAAGAGATCTCTAGTCTTTCCTATTCTGTGGTCTTCCTCTATTTCTTTGCATTGATTGCTGAAGAAGGCTTTCTTATCTCTTCTTGCTATTCTTTGGAACTCTGCATTCAGATGCTTTTATCTTTCCTTTTCTCCTTTGCTTTTTGCTTCTCTTCTTTTCATAGCTATTTGTAAGGCCTCCCCAGACAGCCATGTTGCTTTTTTGCATTTCTTTTCCATGGGGATGGTCTTGACCCCTGTCTCCTGTACAATGTCATGAACCTCAGTCCATAGTTCCTGAGGCACTCATCTATCAGATCTAGGCCCTTACATCTATTTCTCATTTCCACTGTATAATCATAAGGGATTTGATTTAGGTCATACCTGAATGGTCTAATGATTTTCCCCACTTTCTTCAATTTAAGTCTGAATTTGGCAATAAGGAGTTCATGATCTGAGCCACAGTCAGCTCCTGGTCTTGTTTTTGTTGACTGTATAGAGCTTCTCCATCTTTGGCTGCAAATAATATAATCAATCTGATTTTGGTGTTGACCATCTGTTGATGTCCATGTGTAGAGTCTTTTCTTGTGTTGTTGGAAGAGGATGTTTGCTATGACCAGTGCATTTTCTTGGCAAAACTCTGTTAGCCTTTGCCCTGCTTCATTCTGTATTTCAAGGCCAAATTTGCCTGTTACTCCAGGTGTTTCTTGGCTTCCTACTTTTGCATTCCAGTCCCCTATAATGAAAAGGATATCTTTTTTGGGTGTTAGTTCTAAAAGGTCTTGTAGGTCTTCATAAAACCATTCAACTTCAGTTTCTTCAGCATTCCTGGTGGGGGCATAGACTTGGATTACTGTGATATTGAATGATTTGCCTTGGAAATGAACAGAGATCATTCTGCCATTGTTGAGATTGCATCCAAGTACTACATTTCGGACTCTTTTGTTGCCCATGATGGCTACTCCATTTCCTCTGAGGGATTCCTGCCCGCAGTAGTAGATATAATGGTCATCTGAGTTAAATTCACCCATTCCAGTCCATTTTAGTTTGCTGACTCCTAGAATGTCGACGTTCACTCTTGCCATCTCTTGTTTGACCACTTCCAATTTGCCTTGCTTCATGGACCTGACATTCCAGGTTCCTATGCAATATTGCTCTTTACAGCATCGGACCTTGCTTCTATCACCAGTCACATCCACAACTGGGTATTGTCTTTGCTTTGGCTCCATCCCTTCATTCTTTCTGGAGTTATTTCTCTACTGATCTACAGTAGCATCTTGGGCACCTAATGACCTGGGGAGTTCCTCTTTCAGTATCCTATCATTTTGCCTTTTCACACTGTTCATGGCGTTTTTCAAGGCAAGAATACTGAAGTTCCTTCTCCAGTGGACCACATTCTGTCAGACCTCTCCACCATGACCTGCCCGTCTTGGGTGGCCCCACGGGCATGGCTTATTTTCATTGAGTTAATCAAGGCTGTGGTCCTAGTGTGATTAGATTGACTAGTTTTCTGTGAGTATGGTTTCAGTGTGTCTGCCCTCTGATGCCCTCTTGCAACACCTACCATCTTACTGGGGTTTCTCTTACCTTGGATGTGTGGTATCTCTTCACAGCTGCTCCAGCAAAGCGCAGCTGCTGTTCCTTACCTTGGACGACAGGTATCTCCTCACCGCCACTCCTCCTGTCCTTGAACATTGAATAGTGTAAATATTTTTTAATAGTTACATTAAGATAAATAAGCAAATTATTATTAAATGAAACACAAAAAATTTAGAGAACATTTCAACCTGCTTATTTTGCCAGATACAACAAGATACTAGGAATAAAGAGAAGAAATTTCTAGAACCATCGTGTCTTTTGTTTTTCATCACCATAGGGTGATTGGTTGTATTTTATTCAGTGTATTGTACATGTGGGTGTGAATAAGATGGACCTTGTCTCAAAAAGAAATGAGCAAAGAATATACGTTGTCAACTTGTCTAAAACATTTTTCATGGTCTGACTCATTTTCTTTGTATTGGCATTTCAAGATATTTTGATTTTTGTTTTTTTTAATTTGACTATTGTAAAAATCTTGATAACTTAAGTAAAACCTCATGAGAATAACATAAACAATTGTAATGGAAAGTGAAAAGATGACAATAGCAATCAGCACTGCAGTATTTCTTGTCAGAGTTCTTTATCACTTAGAATAGTCACAAATCCCATATTCATTTGACTTTTTGACCTTTAGTTTTTACTTTGGTGGAAGAATTTCTTTTGAGAAGCAATTTCTTTCTGTTTGCTATTATTTCTTTGCAATTAAGACAATTAATAACCATACTTTGATATGATTATTTTAGAGTGGTATAGGGGAGGATAATTAGGCAACTATTTATGAATCTATGGGTTCAGTGAAGTTTAAAGACTTGATGTTCGAATCTTATGGAATGTAACCCCCTTTTCCAGAGGGAAATGAACATATTCACGCACTTATGTCATTTAAAATAAGTCAACACAGGTTCGTAGAGGCACCTCCTATTCTAGGCATGGTCGGGTACAGGGAAGAGGAGCAAGAGATATACCCAACGAAGCCTGAATATACTGAGAATTAAGATGAAAGACTAAGGGGCTTCTCTGGTGGCTCCGTGGTAAAGAATCTGCCTGCCAGTGCAGGGGACCTGGGTTAGATTCCTGTCTGGGAAGATCCCACATGCCATGAAGCAACTAAGCCCCTGCGCCACAACTCCTGAGCCTGTGCTCTAGAGACTGGGAACCACAACTACTGAGCCCACACACCACAATGACTGCAGCCCACACACCCTCAAGCTCATGCTCCACAAGGAGAAAAACCACTGCAGCGAGAAGCCCACGCACTGCACACAGAGAGGAAGCTCTGCTTGCCACAACTAAAGGAACGCTTGCCCAGCAATGAAGATCCAGTACAGCCAAAATGTAAATGCAATTATGAAAATTTAAAAATTAATGGTAACACAATTTTATAAAAAGATGAAAACCTAAGATGGAAGTGAAAATATCACCTAGAATTAAGGATACACTTAGGCAGAAAGTGAACATTCTGAAAACAGATGCAGAAAATGGTAAAGATTTCACAACAAAATCTAACCTTGTGTTGGCAGAATACAAAATCAGCATACACACATTACTTGCACTTCTGTTCACTAACAATTAACAATCTAAAGAAGAAATCAGGAGAACAATTTCATTTATAATAGTAACAAAAAAAATAAAATATGAATAAACTTAACTAAAGACATGAAAGACTTGCACACTGAAAACTAAAAAATGTTATTGAAAGAAATTAATGAAGACATAAATGGAACGATATCCCATGTTTATGAACTGGAAGACTTAATATGTTAAAATGTCCATATTACACAAAGCTATCAAGAGTTTATTGCAATACCTATCAAAATCCCCTGTTTTTTCAGAAATAGAAGAAATTAGTCTAAAATGTATATGTAACCAAAAAGAACCCTCAATAACCAAAGCAATCTTGAGAAAGAAAAACAAAGTTGAAGACCTCACTTTTTTTTTTTAATCAAGTTTCCTTGTTATGCTGGGTTAAAAATCTGAAGTCCTTAAATGTCCAGAAAGAATCCTCCCAAATGCATGTTTTAATTCATTCTCAGTGGCCGGGCTTTCAGTGTCTCAGTGGACTGAGGGATCCTTCCATATCTACAGCTTAGACTTCTGTCACTGACATTGCCGTGGTCTCCCGGGATCTTGGCTGTTCTATCAGTTTATCAGGTCTTTCATGAACCATGCTTTTAACGATTTTAAAGAGTTACTAAGATTCAATCTGAGATTACAGCATTATGCCCACAATTTAAAAACTCTCAAAACCAAGCCAGTCCCCACTCCTAGAATAAGAAAACTAGGCACATTTTCATTCTCAGAATCCAGTACAGAAATTATCAAAGAACATAGCAGAAACTCAGTGGCATTTGAAAGAAAGATAAAGTCTCTCTGATTTTAGCCTCACTAGGATGTCCATTGGTCTGTGCCATTTATCTGAAAGTCCTGACCTGCAAACTTAGAACCAGGAGGACTTTCCTGGCCTAAGGTTGACTGGTCACTATGAACTTGCCATGTGCAATGCACAGCCCTGAGCACCTATCACACATGGACTCTGGAGTTATCCTTCCTCTTTGATGATCTGTTCACACTGCAGTCCTGACCTGATTGTGGGTTCTATCCAGTAACATTATACCTCCAGTTATAATGTGTAGATTCCATGGTCCTATGGTGCCATAGTCATTTTCACAGCCTCTGGCTATGTTACTGCATAGACCAAAGAAGCCTGCCTTTCAGAGAACAGTTCTTTCTCCAACGTAACTGACAAATTCCATGTCAGCTTGGGTCCACATGTAAGGGGATTAACTTGAGCCTATGGTAACCATATATGTCAATGCTGACAAGTTCTATAAAACATACTTTCCTTACAACTAAGTCTTTGTCTCAGTCAAGCCTGCTAGGGAAAAAACTACCTGAAGAGTAAGCCAAAGTGAGCAGCTGCCTGAGTACTTCCTGCCCTGAAAACTCCTGCCCACCCCAAAGTTGAGAGCCAGGTAAAGTTCTCTTTATACTGAAGACCTTCCAGGTCCCCTATTCATTCTGCTCCAGGTATTCGCTCAGCCACCTGCAATTCCCTAGGGCCCCTTTTCTTTATGCCAGACCTTTACTTAAGTGGCTTGACAGAAACAGCCACTCTCCCATGCAATAAACTGCAGCCAACTGCAGAGTCTTATTGTTGGTGTAGTGGGTTGAAGGATGACCCCCAAAAGGATACATTCATGTTCTAATTCTTAACTGTTACCTCACTTGGAAAAAAGGTCTTTGCAAGTTTCATTAAGGATCTCCAGATGGGATTCCCATCCTGTATTAATCAGATGGGTTCTTAATATGATGACAATTGCCCTTATGAAACAAGAAGGGCAGAGGGCAATTTGGACCAGATGAAGAGAAGATACAGAAACACAAAGGGAGTGAAAACAGAGACTAAGCGATGTGGCCTCAAGCCAAGGAAGCTACTAACCACCGGAAGCTCAGAGAGACAAGGAGTGGACTCTCCCCTAGACCACCTTTAGGGAGTGCAACCCTATGACACCTTGATATCAGACTTCTGACCTCTAGAACTGTGAGACAGTACATTTTTATTATGTTAAGCCAAGTTTATGCTGATTTGTTACAGCAGGTACTGGAAACTAATACAGCATACATTAAACCTTTTCTAGACTTCAGCAGTTACCTGCTTTTAACTGCATAAGCCGAAGTATTTTCAAATAGTCAAAGGTCCCAACATCCCACCACACGTTAAAGACCAAGGCACAAGACTACCTTACATGGAAGCACCGAAACATTTCCATGTGGACATTTTCCTCTCCAAAACGTCTGCTCCTTTCTTTCTATTCAGTGTTTCCAGGTAACACACCAAATGATGCATTTGTGCAAGTACAACAGATACAACACCTTAATTACACCTAGGTATAGAGTTAATTAAGAAACAAGATAAAAGAGCGAAGATGGAGGTCAAAATATTCCTGGTACTGACCTAACCCTGGCTTAATTGAATGAAATGATCCCATAACTGAACCCCAGAAATTACTAGTCCATAACTGAACTAGTAATACACAGGATGACAGAAACAGAAGATACCAACTCTCACTCTCAAGGGAGAAAACAGAATTAGTTAAGACAAACATGCCCACTTAATTCTTTTCAAGCTTCCTATATAAGTCACTTGATCACCCTCGGGTGGAGTAAGTAAAGCAGCAGGGCTGAAATTATTTAAGATCTCTCTTGACAGGATTGAAACATCAAGATGGGAAAAGACCATTCCGTCACTCTCCACCACCACCACTCCCAGCATTAAAAAATAATAGCCTACATTTACAATGTAAAACAAATCAGAAACTACTTTAGTTCTGATTCACTCTTAGTATTACTAATAGCTCATCAGGAGCCTTGTGCAAAAACATCTTGATTAGTTGCTAATAAAACTCTTTAGAGGCGGAGCCCTCCATATGCCTCAAAGGGAAGATGTAAACCTCCCATACCTCAGGATTTTCTCACCAAAAAGTCACACAATGTCTTTGCTATTCCAGGCAAGTATAGCCTAGCCCTACCCTCATTCCTGCTTTACTTGGATTACCAATAAATATCTAAATGGAAATAAAGAGGAGATATCAGGTAGAAATACATAAAATGGTAGGTAAAACAATGTAAGTGGAGTCAAGTACCACCACCATTCATTACAATAGAAGTGAACATTCAGCACCAACAGTAATGTTTTTTCCTGTAATACCTGGAAAGTGATGATAAGTCATACGTACCTACCTTTTAAAATTTATTCAGATCTCATTTTTATGTTAACTACTGCATACCAAGTAACATGCTAAGGCTGCATCAATGGGTGAAGAAAAGGTAGTCGCTGGCCCCAAGGAATGTTGCCCAGAAGAAGCCCGAGTTACGTAAAACATCCAACTACAATACAGTGTAGCAAGTGCAACAGTCAGGTATGCAAAAGTGTAATGGGAGCAAAAAGGAAAGTGTGACCACAACACTAAACAGAAGACAGCATAACAGAGATAATATGCAAACTGAGTTTTGACAAATGAAGTGGGTTTTCCAGGTGCCCAATAGGGCAGAGGGAATTCTTAGAGGAGGGAAAAGATAGTGAATTGTTCATATAATCCTAAGCAGGGAACAACAGAAGAAATGCTTGGATACAGGCATCACGAATACTTGTATGTTTCATTTTGGCAAAGCCATTCTAATGGAAATTTTGAAGATCAACTATAGATGGGATAAACAGAACTAGTAATTACAGGAGACACTAGAACCAATTTCTACTATAATCTACCAGAAAGAAACAACATTATTTCAATGACAACATGGTATCACAGAAGGGGCTTTTTTTTTTTTTTTTTTTAGTGTATTAGGTGTCACTTAAAATTTTGACTGCACACTGTACTTGCTTTGGGATCTTGGACGACACTCATAACTTCAGCTAGTCTCAGTATAGTGAGTGTATGTGGTTACCTACATCTGTACCTGCAACACAATCTTAATGTAAATTCAAGTTCAGGTCGAAGCCTAGGTTCTCTGTGACTGCTCTGGTGAATTCAAAAGCTCTCTCTCTCTTCTTCATCTGGCTTCTCTATGGAAATATCATGTCTATGACTTCTAGGTGTCTTTTGTTGTCAGTTTTTTAAATTGAAGTATAGTTGATTTATAATGCCATGTTAGTTTTAGGTGTACAGTTCAGTGATTAATTTATATATACGTGCTTTATCAGGTTCTTTTCCATTAATAAGTTATTACAAAATATTGAGTATAGCTCCCTGTGCTATACAATAGATCCTTACAGGTTGTCTGTTCTATGCCTTCTTTGAATTACTGTAGCGCTTGTTGTCTGTATCATTTACAGGTTTCAATCACGTTATGATTGAAAACAAAAAATTTATATTTGCCCATGCCCTGGTCTGTACTTAAAAAATGTGTTCCTTGATTTCATATTCATTGGCTACATTTTAGACACCGTGTTAGCTGGTGGTTCCAGATGTTAGTAAAATACAGAAGTTCCTGATCAGAAGGTCACAGTCTTTGTGGGCAAACAAACAAAAATAAACAATCTGTGTCTCAAACAGCTGTGTACTTCCCAAAGAGAACACACCTAGTTGGTACAGTAAATACATGTATCACAGATAAGAGTATCAATAGCTATTTGGTGTTAATAACTTCAAATAACTGCTTTTCTATTTTGAAGAAATAATGACTGTATTTCACCAGGAGCTCAACACCCCTCTGAGACTGAGGGCTTCACTTCCATCCTCACTCACCACATTGGTTCCTTATATGAAAATATACAAGTGTGTACATACTCTCTATTAAAAGGATCATCTGGCATGAATTTCTGACAGCATGAAGAAAAACCCAAGAGGTTCAGAATTCTAGTTCTGAGATGCATCCAAAAGTTCAGATGCCCTAATTCAACTTGGTTGACTGAAAACCAGAGCTGTAAATCTCACAAGAGCAGATGATCCTTTAAGAATTTCAAAACTTCCTGCTACTAATTAGAAATCCTAGAAGAATAGCTGCTTTTAAAATACACTGATAATATGCTTTACCGCTTAATATCCAGCAGCCTATGTTTCAGTTAAGTGAGCTTCAGGAAAGAAGGAAACTTGTGGTTTAGTTGCATTTACTTTGGAGCCTCTGGTCAAAACGTCTACTTCTGTGCTCAGCCATGCTCTCATTTTCAAAATAGAGGCAACGCTAAAAACATAGTTACAGAGATGGTGCACAGCTTCATGTGTCATTGTATTCATGTGTTTCAGAATACCAATAACATCGAAGCTACGACAGCAAAGAGGGGGATGTTATTTGGTGTCATCTACATCAACATTCAGAAAACGAAGATCATGGCATCCAGTCCCATCACTTCATGGGAAATAGATGGGGAAACAGTGGAAACAGTGTCAGACTTTATTTTCTTGGGATCCAAAATCACTGCAGATAGTGACTGCAGCCATGAAATTAAAAGACGCTTGCTCCTTGGAAGAAAAATTATGTCCAACCTAGATAGTATATTCAAAAGCAGAGACATTACTTTGCCGACTAAGGTCCGTCTAGTCAAGGCTACGGTTTTTCCTGTGGTCGTGTATGGATGTGAGAGTTGGACTGTGAAGAACGCTGAGCACCAAAGAATTGATGCTTTTGAACTGTGGTGCTGGAGGAGACTCTTGAGAGTCCCTTGGACTGCAAGGAGATCCAACCAGTCCATTCTGAAGAAGATCAGCCCTGGCATTTCTTTGGAAGGAATGATGCTAAAGTTGAGACTCCAGTACTTTGGCCACCTCATGCGAAGAGTTGACTCATTGGACAAGACTCTGATGCTGGGAGGGATTGGGGGTAGGAGGAGAAGGGGACGACAGAGGATGAGATGGCTGGATGGCATCACTGACTCGATGGACGTGAGTCTGAGTGAACTCCGGGAGATGGTGATGGACAGGGAGCCCTGGCGTGCTGCGATTCATGGGGTCGCAAAGAGTCGGACACGACGGAGCAACTGAACTGAACTGAACTGAATGCAACTCTGTTGAAATAAAGAAAAGGAAAGGGGTCTAGAATAGCTATAATTTTCCTGAGAACACAATTATTTTATGGTAAATCTGGGACAAGAATTCTGATCTCATCTCTTTGATTCCATTCCATTCTTCTTTCACTGGGATCTGAACAACCAGAGAAATAAATGTGCTGTGTTCTATGTAACTGGTGCAGGACTTGGCAAGATTGGAATTGTAACACTATGTATGAAGAATTATCTGGAAATTCTTAAAACGAAGTGAGATACATCCCAGGTATATAGAACACTATGTTTTATGAAAATTCTGTGGAATGAACTGAACTGGTAACTGAAGTGTGTGTGCTGTGCTGCAGTTTCAAGTAGGTAGGGTGAATTCAGCACGAAATTCATTCAGCTGAATTTCATTCAGCATGAAAATTAACATCCAAACAAACTCTTCATTGCTGAAAGTGTCCAAAGCGGCTAGCTTCATCTTGTCGCTAAGGCATCTGAAAGAATCATGCTAAAGGACTTCTAACCACCCAAAAGTCTCATATCTGACTCAGTAAGTATCATTATACATTATGGGTATTTTTCTGAGTGACAGAGAACAATATCCTGGCTGAACATCCCTCTGCCATGACACAGAGATGATGGTCTCAAGCTATCTTGAAGATGTTGGAGCCCACTTTATCCATTGTGAATATTAACAGAGGACAAAACTTAACATCCTCTTTGCTCTGTATTTGTTAAATCACTTCTTGCCCTCATTAAAATGGATGGCCCATAATTGAGTCTGTAGTATGTCTATCATTGGAAGCTGAACACATGTTTGTTGGTTTTATTAACGTCACAGGTTTCTGCTGCTGCTACTGCTGCCAAGTTGCTTCAGTCGTGTCCGACTCTGTGCGACCCCATAGACGGCAGCCCACCAGGCTCCCCAGTCCCTGGGATTCTCCAGGCAAGAACACTGGAGTGGGTTTCCATTTCCTTCTCCAATACATGAAAGTGAAGAGTCAAAGTGAAGTCGCTCAGTCGTGTCCGACTCTTGGTAACCCCATGGACTGCAGCCTACCAGGCTCCTCCGTCCATGGGATTTTCCAGGCAAGAGTACTGGAGTGGGGTGCCATTGCCTTCTCCGCACAGGTTTCTAGGGAGTGTCTACTCAAAAGCTAGTTTGGTTTCACAGTTGCAAAAAAATTATGATATGATTTTGAACAAATTAAGCTCATTATAAAGGAAAGATACTGATACTTACTATAACCCTGTCCTTGAGAGGCTCTTGTAAAACACTAAATAAAGTAATAGAGTCATGCACACATGCATGGATTTTCAGTGATATCTGTGCACACTTAAAAAGAACTCTACACAATATATTCTAAAAATCTTGATGCTGTGTGTCCCTAGTTCCCAGCTCTCTCATTAAAACTATCTAAATTAACAAGACCTTCTCTATTAGGATAGCTATCAGAGTATTCCAAATTCTACTTCTTGTAGTACCCTGTCCCAATCATTTGTCTTCCTCTTTTCATTAGACCTCATCCAGAAGCCCTGGAGATTTGTTCATTAATTTATGTACATATTTAGTTATGTGGCCAATTTCTTAATCCCTTATCAAATTTCAGGCACCATTCTTCAGAATGTTTTATAGGTTGATGACACAGCAGTAATCAACACAGATGAATATACCCTCTCTTCAATTGAGGAGGCAGACAAAAATATACAAGCAAATATAAAAATATATCAATATGTAAATAAAAATTAAATAGATGCATAGAATAACTAGTATATCAGGTAAGTGCTAGAGAAAAAATGGAAAGCATGGTAGGGAGATGGAGATGGCTGATAGAAGGTACCTGCCACTTGAAATTAAGTAATAAATGAAGGCTTTATGGGGGAGATAAAATTTATCAAGGAATTTAAGGTGGTTGTGGAAGGGAGCAAGGTGCATATCTGGGGAATGAATATTACCAGCAGAGAGAACAGTCAGATGGAAAGAGAAGGAGGCAAGAATGTGCCTAGAGTATTCAAGGAACAGAAAGGATGTCCGTTTGTGGGAAATAGAGTAAGCAAAGTAGAGAGGAGAAGGAACAAGTCAGGGAAGAAACAGAGGCCCAGATTTCTAGGCCTACCTATGGAGGCACTCTGAGGACTTTGCTTTCTGCTTGCAGTAAGCCACTGAAGAGATCTGAGCAATACAATCTGATTTATGTTTTAACAGGATCTCTCTGAATGCCCTGTTGATTAGAAGCAGCAAGAGAGTAAGGACAAGCTCTGGAAGACTAAGAGTTGACTCAAAGACATGATTTACTAAAAAAAAATGCACCTCTTACTCAGTGACAATGGAGAGCAGGGACTGGCAAATAATTGCTCACAAATCATTGTGAGCTCAGCCCGTCTTTTGATGACGGGTGAGCTAATACTGAGCCTTACATTTTGAAAGCCTGCTGAAGAAAGAGGAGGAGAAGAAGCTACAGAAACTGTATACGGCCCAACAAGTCTAAGATATATATTTAAAAATCCGGAAAATGTTTTCCAACACCTGATGTAAGGTATCTGGCTGGTAGTAGGTCCACAACAAACTAGGGAGGAGAAGTACATGAGTGAATGAGCTGCTGAAAATATCGTAAAGTGACAGGTATCAAGAAACCTTTACGGCTTCACCCTTAACCTTCAGAAATGATGTTATTTTCATTGAGCTGTTGAAAAATATAATCTAACTTTCAAAACAACAAATCAGAAAGCATCGTCTCACACAAGCAAGGTCATAAATCACTGCCAAGGAAAACTGAAGTAGCAACAAATCAATTGCAAAATCATTTTTATGGACTTTTAAACCTTAGAGAGCATTTGTGTGTTCATTATCTAATGTAATCCTCAAATAAATTCCATGAAATAGTTATTATTTTCCCATTAGAAATTAGAAGAAGGCAATGGCAACCTGCTCCTGTACTCTTGTCTGGGAAATCCCATGGACAGAGAAGTTTGGTGGGCTACAGTCCATGGGGTCGCAAGGAGTCAGACACAACTGAGCGACTTCACTTTCACTTTTCACTTTCGTGCACTGAAGAAGGAAATGGCAACCCACTCCAGTATTCTTGCCTGGAGAATCCCAGGGACGGAGGAACCTGGTGGGCTGCCGGCTATGGGGTTGCACACAGTTGGTACACAACTGACGCAACTTAGCAGCAGCAGCAGCATTAGAAATTACCACATATTAAGTCCTTAGTGATTACCCCAGAAAAGCTGAAATCTTGAGTTGTTACACCTATTAATGCCAAGGGCTTTTTTTTCTTTTTTTTTTTCCTATGGGAAGGTTGGATGCTAAAACTGACCAGGATTTTCAGCTCACGATGGCAGACTAGGAAACATATTTACTTTCTATTCCTTCTCAAACCATTTTTAAATAAAAGTGTAGAAATATCCAAGTTAATAAGCCAATAAAAGCCAAGATGTTGTGGAAGTCATCAACTACAGAAAGATTTCAACATATTTCTAGAAGGCAAAAAATGAAGCAGAGTGATGAATAAAATAATTAAGGAAAGAGTGTCCTAAGAAGGGTCTGCACAAAGCCAGTCAGCTTTTGGTGAGTTCTGGTTTTAGTAAAGGGCAAGGAAAGACGAGGAGCTGAAAAACAAGGAAATTAGAGTTATTTTAGGGAAAAAAGTTACTTGAATGAGCTCCAGAGAACATTCAGCCTGATGCCATATTAATTCATGGATTACAATGGATTGTTGGTAAGCAAGACAAGAAAGCAAGGAAGAAACAAAAATCAAGAGATTGTTCCTTACTGAACTTCTCAAACGAGATCAAGGAATTATGGTTAAATGCCACGGCTGTAAATCATTTCTGCTCCTAGAGAGGTCAGGTAGAGCTTATGATATTTCTCGCTTTTTTCAGACATAATTTAGGTCTGAGAAAAAGCTTTTGTGTCCTCCAATCTCAAATCTTATTGGGGATGGAAGTCCAAATTTGCTCTGACATACTATAAAAAGAATCTGAAGAGCAGAGGGCAAAACTAATGTATAATATATGAATTATGTCCAGTGTTATTTTAAATAGATTTTAAACTAAAATATATAAATAAAGTTTCACTGATCAATACAATTCTGGGTTCTGAAACCTCTCCATGTCACATGCCTGATGTGTAACACACAATGTCAGCCAAGGAGAAAGAAAACACTCCAATGAAGTAAGCCAAAGAAACAAGATTCACACTCAATCAAGCCATGTTAGACTAGGGTTTTGAAGTTCTTTCCTATTATTTTGAAGCTTCTACCTTGTGAATAATAACATCTTTCCCTTGTCCTAGACACCCAAGAGTGTGTCTTCTCTCCTGGGCATAAGAATCTCTAGAATTATACACAGTAGTAAAGATTGGCCCAAGCTGACATGCTCACAGTGACCAAATTGTGCTGACTATTTTAAACTGACACAGGGCTCCACTATGAAGCTGCAATAAATGATGTATTTGCTTTCTAGACATGAATGAGTTGCCTTACTGAACATACTCCAGGAAGGCCATCCATAGAAACTGGCTCCTAATCCATACAGAATAATTCATTGGTAAATTTCTTTCAGGAAAGCCCACGATTTATCTAGACTACGATCTTTACATATCTGGATCCTTCAAACTAGACTAAAGGGAACACTTCCGCTGGTGCTATGCTGACAACTGGTGGTCCCTAACCTGCATCTTCTGAGATCAGAACCCAGTGCAGTAGGCAATCAGTTCACGAACTGAGCAAAAGAAAACCTTCTACAGGGTAGGATATAGGCTCATTATAGGTATGACACTTAGGGCTAAGTGCCACAAGGAGTACAAAAAAAGAACAACAACACATGAAGCATGTATGACAAGGAGGCACCACAGCCCAGAGCAGGCTTGGTTCAAATCCTGGCTAAGCCATTACCATCTGCACACTCTGAAGAACAGTCGAAAGTTTAACTGCTGTACCAAATTTCTAAAAGAAGTGAAAAGAGCCTTACCTGCCAGGAAGGGTTCCCTGCCGGCTGGAGATGGTGGCAGAGCAGCAGCAGTGGAGAAGGTGCTCCTGGCTCCAGGCTTCACAGTGAAGCTGGGAAGGTCCCCATAGGTGCCAGAACGCCCTCCGACGGCGTTGGCGGCTCCTGCACTCAGCTTTGCACAGGCCTCTGAGACCCAGGCAGGGAAGGGCTGGCCGACACAAATGCAGGCACCAAGGTGGCTGCACGATGAGGTGCTAGACAGGATGACCTCTGGAGGAGAAGGCCGCCACAGTCCTGAGCAGTCTCTGAATGGTGGCCCATTTGGTGCCAAACACCTGCCACCCCCAGTGGGAAGTCTAGGCTGCTAGAGAGCTCAGGAGAGGTCATGCGCTGGGGCCCCGCCCTGTGCCCCGCCCTGTGCCCCGCCCTTTGCCACCTGCAGGCGCACAGCACAGTTTCTCTGTGATGCCTATACCATGGACGTGTCACAAGCGCCCGGCTGAGGAGTCCTCCCTCCAGTGCGTGTTTGACCACGAGAGGAGTCAGAAGCTAGGGAGACGCTCTCCCAGTTTCACACTCTATTCTCAGGGCGTTTGGCGCACAATCTGTCCTATATGGGCAATTTCCTGTGTAAATATGTTTCCAGGCTCTGCCGCCGGCACCCGCCGGGCCGTCGCTCGCTGGTTTTGCCCTCACGGGATGCCATCACATCCGGCCGGGGCCACCCTGCTGCTCCAGCTTCTGCTTTCCACCCTGTTCACAGGCTGCAGCAGCATCAACTGCCTTTATCATCCAGCTTTTACATCGCGCCAAGAAGGCGGTACCCCATCCAGCAGGCTGGGTACTCCTCTGTGGGCATCGTACCCCTGGTGAACTTGAGGAACTCACGGAAGAAGAAGCCCATCTTGTCCACTCGTAATTCCGTGATGTTCGGACCTTCGAGAACCATCAGAATTCCTCCACCTGGGCGCAAAATTACTCTCCTGCGTTCACTACCTGAGCTACCTGCCCAGGTAGTTGAGGTTGGGAAGCCGGTACCAACCAGTCACCTCCCGCTTCCTTGCGCAAAGGAGAGTGAGGCGATGGTCCAAGAAGAGCCCAGGGAAGGCATGACAGAGGAGGAAGGTCACACAGAGGCTGAAGGAGAGGACAATGGGAAGATAAGTCCATACTGCAACAGGGATATGACAATGACACCCAGGCCCCAGGAGACCAGCGGGGTCCTCACGTCCCTCCAGTGCAGTCCTGAGCCTGCAAACTGCCTTCCGGTGCACCCAGAAAGCAAGTTCAATGAGGAAGCCCAGGTGCCTCGGATGAACTCTTCCTCCGAAAGCCCCGCCATCTGCTTAGACGGCACTGCTGGAGACCGCCAGCCTCCCTCGCAGCCTGGCCCCCTGGCCACGGTGCTCTCTGCCCCAAGTCCATGCTGCAACCTGCTGCCCGACAGGCCAATAGAAGTGCGGGGTGAAGACCTCACCCCCAGCTCCCCAGAGTCGCTGATGTCTGGGAAGGCGCTGCGGCGTGAACAACCTTCAGACACCCCACGGAGCAGCTCTTCTCCCCTGGGATCTGCCCGCAGTAGGCACCCCCTCAAGCGGAAGACACCCATGCCGCAGTTTCTGCCCCTGCCGCCACTGCTGCCGCCACTGCCACCACCGCTGCCTCTGCCGTGGGGTCGCAGTGACCTTCCTCCGCCTCGGAAGCTTCCAGGCATGACTCTCGCCAAAGCCTCGGGCACCCTGAAACAAAACATGCAGCGTCAGCGGAACAAAATCCTGAAGGACGCAAGGAAGGCCATGCGACGCCGCAGTGCCCCTCCGCCTGCCCCAGGGACCACAGGCTCCCCGGTCAGTCACATTTTGCAGGTCCCTCCTACCACCACCCACTTGGCCGACCTGTCCTCCAGATTCCCCAATCCGGCTGGCCTTCCACCTTGCCCGACACCTTATATGGGTCAGGCGGCAAGAAACACAGCCCCCGTGTTCTCTCATTCTGTTGCTGCAGGTTCTGTTCTTCCTCCAGTTTCCAATCTCACTGTGGGAATTACCCGTAAGGAGGATAAAGGCACTCAGTGTTCACTCGGAGCAACACCACCTTCTATTTCTGACCTCTCCATAACTCTGAGCATCCTAACCCTCTCCTCCCAGCCACCCACCAACCAAAATTGATCCCCAACACCCATGTGTGTAGATTCTCCCCCTCCCACCACTCCCCATTCTAACTGAGCAGCCCCTCACTTCTGCTGCAGCCTCTCTTGCCACCCCAGTCATGCCATCTGCAAGTGTGCCCTCCTTCAGATTCGGGCATCACTGACACAGACACTACTCCCCCTTCCCCAGCCCCACTATCAAGGACTCCTGCCGGTGTCTTCCCCATCCCTCCATCTAGGGTTCTGGCTGCTTCTCCCCTAGGCCCCCATCTACGGCTTTGGGCCCTGTCTTCCCACCCCCCACCCCCCCGCCCAGGGCTTTGGCTGTTTCCCTCAATCCCCAAATCCTGCCTCAACCAGCCCCCCAACTATGGCTTCAGCTCCTGTTTCCCCCAACCTCTCATCTATGGCTTCAGCTCCTGTTTCCCCCAGCCCCCCACCTATGACTTCAGTTCCTGGTTTTCCCAGCCCCCCACCTATGGCTTCAGCAGTTATCTATGCTCCAGCAGATAGCATCTCTACAGATGTCAAACCAGTCTTTGACACTGATGCTATGCACACAACACCTCCTCCTCAGACTGTTATTGTTCAGTCTACCTCTGACTCCAAGAAGAACCATTACCCATATCACATGGCTGTTCTTGGTTCTGAGAACACAGCACCCAGTGGTGCCAATGCCTGGACCCAAGCCTCAACTTATTTACCTGTGGATTTGGTCAACAGAGGCACCCATGTTTCAAGTGAAGCCTGAAACCCAGAAGCTTGGACCCAGAACTCACCATTCAGCCCACATCTGGGGCCAACAGTAGGAAGAAGCCTACCAAGTCTATTCCACTGGGAAACCCATTAGCCCTAGAACAAGATAGAAAGCTAACTTCTTCAGCAGTCCAGACACCCAGAGGAAGCATAATGGATTCAGGCTTGCCAGATCCCCTGTCTGCCACCAGCACCATCAACATGCAGCCGGCCTTTGTCTACAACTCAGGTATCTCCCCAGGGATGTATCTGCTACTGCTGGTTTTGGAGCGGATACCACAGTGCCTGGTCCTGGTGCCCAGTACTGGAGACAGTAGCTTGCTGTCTGGTAGTACCGTATCAGGCCCACTGTTGATGGGACCTGCAGCCTCTATGGGAGGCTTGTGGGAGATTTGAGGCTGGTGTGAATGCCCTAGGCCTCAATTATTCAGAAGCATCTGGCCCACCTAACTTTTGGACAGAACTGTGTGGGGCACCCAGCACCACGTGTGTTCCTACTGTGGGCCAGGCCACCTGGGAGTCATCTCACTGCAGCACGGCTGCTGCAGTAGGAAGGGCAGGCCACCATCCCAGCATCCGGGCACATATCTGCTTTCAACTTGAAGCCAAATGCCTGGGTTCTACCTGAGCTGAATCCAGGTGGTAGAGTGATGGCAGGGGACACCACCATCCTTAGGGTTAGAGGTCGGGGTGTGACCACTTCCCATCGCTGCACCCAGGACCCACATGAGTGTAGAAAATCTACAGTTACAAATCCCATCACCATGGAGAAGAAATTTGTGTTAAGGGACAAGTCAATTTCCACTTTCCACCAGAGCAACAATGCATCCATTGGATTTGCAAGTGTGAGACCCACCCCTGGCTTGGAACCCACCTGTCCAAGATGCAAGTGGTGGTGGTATAGGAGGGAACAACATCATTCCCAGGACTGGAGGACCTGGTATCCACACTTCCCATCAGTACAACTGGGGCCCACCTGGCCAATACACCATGGGTGGAATACATGGGAGGCGCAACATTTCATCTAGGATGGGAGGCCCCAGTGTCAACACCTGCCATTGGACTTGGAACTCATATATGCAAAGCACAGAGGGGGTGTTGGGGGACAGCACCACACCTGCTATGACTGGGTACACTTCTGGTGTTCCACTCACACAAAGCACCCAGGCCTCCCCAGCCCAAACCCACACAGCACGACGGGGGATAGCACCATATATATTTAGAGAGGGACTTCTATGCTCAGAACACCTGGGACCCCAACTCAGGGCACCCCTCTGACTTTGGAGGAGCACAGTGTTGTGTTTAGTGGCTCCTGGTCAGGGAAGCTGCGTCTGTGCTCTGGGTCTGGTACTTTCATCACCTGCCTGGGATTTCACTGGAGCATTAGCGAACTTCTTTCTTCTCTGAAGTAACTCAACAAATAAAGAGCATATCTTGCTCTGCAGATCCTGTGCAACGATGAACGGGCTTTGCTGGAAAACGACTCTACCCACTTAAGTGAAACTGTTAACCTGTTTCCTTCCTACCACGAGCCAAAGGACCACACTCTCAGCGGTGTGCAGGAGTACGTGTGTGGTGTATGTGCATGGGTGAGGAATGTCGGTGTAAGTGTGCTGCAAGGTGAGAAACACATGAGCCCAGTGCAAAAGTACATACCAGACTTGAGAAGTTGCATTTGGAGGATGGAAAATAACCTGCATGTATCATCCACTGTGACATCCCTGGTTTGACTGTAAACTTGGCCAACCCAAACTTCTGGCTATTTTCCCTACACTTGGAACTGGCAGAGTGCCCACTGCTATCTTTAGCTGCTTCCTCTCCCCCTAGCCATTTGCCTCAATGGGCTCTCATCTTTCCCAGATTCATGTACAAATATGTATATATGTAATTTATATATATATATATAAACTTATTCTTATTAATCTACTACAGTTTATGTGTCTTTACTCATTGATATATATGAGTCATGATGTGTTGAGGGAGACTTGAGGTTGCAAAATTTTCTGGGTCCCAGTGACTGGGTTGTGGAGTGAGGCACACATCATGACCATGTGTGCTGACTCCTGAAATCTGCTTTGAGTGTAAGGAGTGACAGTCCAGGAAGAACTAAGGTCCAGAGGAGGCAGAGACAGGGCAACTCCTCCTTACTTCTCTATACATCTCTCTCTCCCCAACCCCTACCACCCCACACTACTCGAACCACACTAAAGGCTAGATAATCCCTGATGTGTGAAGAGGAAACACACTTTATGGTTTTAGTTTTTGAAAATGTTTAAATGTCTCTTTTGTGCATCTTTTTTATCCAGCTGAGACTTAGGCCAGTCATCTTTGTGCATTCCCACTTCACCCGGAGAGGATGGATTTTGGATCCAGGTTCATGTGTCTGGCGAAACAAAGGAAGAATCCATGCCTGCTCTGTAATTGTGGAAAGTTTAAGTTTATTTCAAGTTTATCATACTGCTTAAAGTATCAGAAAAGATTCTCTTCAATAACTGGCTTGGCTCTGAGATAGGCTGCTAAAATACCAAACAGAAGAGTTACAACTGTGTCCAGTTCTTGCAGACCCTAGAGTTCTGCTGGGCCTCTATTAGGTTCAATAAAAGCAAAATTCCTGACTCTGTGTAGCCTATCTTTTAGTCAGAGGGGAGAACAGAAATCAACGTAAATTATCTGACAAGTTGTTGTTGTGGTTTAGGCACTAAGTTTTGTCAGATTCTTTGCAACCCCAGGGACTGTAGCCCACCTGTAGGCTCCTCTGTCCACAGGATTTCCCAGGCAAGAATACTGGAATGGGTTGCCATTTCCTTCTCCAGGGGCTCTTCCTGACCCAGATATCAGACTAGGTCTCCTGCATTACAGGTGGATTCTTTACTGACTGACTCACCAGGGAAGCCTAGTAACAAACGCAATAGAGATTAAGCAGTATATGGGAAATTGACCTTGTGGGCAGAGAAACAAGGTTTTCAAGTTAAACAGTAGACAGGAGAAGTCTTACTGGGAAGGCTCAATGTGAACAGTGTAGAGGGAGGCAACTGAATCAGATATACGAGGAAGAAGACTTCCAGATAATGGGAATAACCTCTCCAAGGCCCAGAAGGATACCAGTGTCCTCAGGGAAAAGCTAGTAAATAATGTGGCTGGAATAGAGTCAGAAAGTGAAGGGAGAAGGAAAGGAGGATGGAGAAGAAGTGGACTGAACTGTGGCATCATCATTTACTGATTGTGTGATCCCAAAGTTAATTCAACCTTCAAGTGTTTCAGTGAAATCAGTGATTTTCCTATGGCCAATTTACCTCACACGAGTTTGAGAAGGATACAATAACACAGGGAAATGAATTATAAGCCACTATTATTATTCTACACAGAAAGACAGATAGAAACAGATATAGAGAGTTAAGACTGAATTCTTTTGTCCCCCTCCACAGATTCATATACTGAAGCTCTATCCCCTTATGTGTGATGCAATTAGGAAACGGAGTTTTTAGGAGGTAACTAGGTTTAGCAGAGGCCATGAAGGTAGAGCTGGGATTAGCTCTTATAAGAAACAGAAAAAAACACTAGAGCTTTCTCTCTCCACCATGTGAGGAGGACACAGCAGAAGATGGCCATCTACAAGCCAAAAATGAAGGACTCACCTGGAAGCAGATCTGCCTTGATCTTAGACTTCCCAGGAGTGTGAAACGTCTGTTGTTTAAGCCCCCTAGTCTATGCTATATTGTTATAGCAGCCTGAGCAGACTAATACAGGTAGGTGAGTAGGGAAAGGATGATTGACAGATACATAGATGGAGATAGAGCACGCATATGTATACTTAATGAATCACTTCAAAGGTCTTCACCAGGCAATTCAAATAGGAGATTCCCATTTTAAAGGAAGCATAAAAGTGCTTGCGTTCATGAAGTATACAGATGGAAAAATATGGTAACTCCAGCCTAAAAATGCACAGCACTGAGCCTAATGCAATATTTCTGAGATTAGTCCCACAAAAACAAAGAACACCATCACAGAGAGCCCGACAGCCCCCTCCCGGCACCCTGCCGCCTGGTTCATTTACTCTAAGTTGTTTGTGACAACTCCAGAGGATCAAAGCTTCTGCTCCCTGACTTTAGAGACTCTCCTTCCCTTTGTTGTCAGGACGGCCTCCCAGAAGCAGGGCTGAAATCCAGGTTGCTGGTAATAGTTCCACACCTTCTCTCGGCCTTGCTGACAATATTACCAGGAACAATTTTTAAATTTTAAAATTTATACTGCTTTTCATTAAAAAAAAAAAAAAACCTTCAAAGCTGAAAAGAACAATTCTAATAAGCCAAGCACTTAACAAATGTATGAGATGTAAAGATGACTTTGAATTTCACGTTTTAATGCATTTACACCGTTGAAGCTATTTCTAAACAAATAGAAATATTTTTATGAAAATAATATGTGGACATGATAGCATTTCAAATACAGAAATTCAACTTTTCTAACCCCAGTTCCCCTCTCCAGAGACAGTTTTTGGCCACATGAATGTTACCCCCATAATTCTAAACGTTGTGTTCATCTGCTGTATCCATTGTAGATCGATTTTAGCACCCTAACATGAGGCAGGAAGATAAACCCCTACCCTCACTACTTCTCATCCCTCTTCCTTTCAATACATCGTCTTCATTTCATTATTTACGCCGCTTCTCTTCCGTAATGCCATGCCATTTTTGCTGGCTTTTACCGAAGGGAGAAGTGGTAGCACAGTGGCTAAAAGCCTTGGTTCTGGAGATGGACCACTTGGCTTGGAAGCTTTGTTCTTCAGGTTGTTAGCTCTGCAATCCTGAGCAATTTACTCAACCTTCCTGGGCCTCTGTTTCCTCACCTGTACAATGAGGAAATGGATGATCACCACCACTGCATGGAGTTGCCCGTGAGGATGCAAATAATAACACATTTGCAGCCTTCAATGTCCAACACACGGAAGCTCTCAGGAAATATTAGCTATAGTACATAGCTACAGGATTCCCTTTCACTCTAATCCCGTCCTTTTCTTTATGCCTGTGACTGCTTGTGCCCCCAGTTCTGTCTTTCCCCTTGTACAACTCACCTTTTGTCAATAGCATGTTTGCTTTTTGGACCTGTGATGATTAATATTTACAATTTGTTATGCAATCACAACACAGTGTCCTGTGTTTTATTTACAGGTGGATGCTATGGGTTGAAAACCAGTAAGTTAAATGAACCAAGTTCTGCTCAGTCCTGGGGACAACAGTATGGGAGAACTGTATTTTCCTCTCCGTAGGCATGATGCTCCTACTTCTGTCTCTAACATCAACTGTTTAAACTGATGCTGTATTTCAGTTTGCTTTTCCCTTCAACTGCTATTTGCTCACTAAATTTCATTACTTTTCCTAAAATTTGACCCACCTTCTTTTGTTCTCCTTGCACCATTTTCCCAGAATAAACTATTTTTTAAATGTTCAAACTGAACACTGTTTCCTTGCCTGGATCCCCTCCTTTTTCAGAACACTTGTCCCTCCTCCTCCTCAGTTTGGAAGCTGTAAGACCAAAGTAAGGATAAGATCCTGAAAGAAAAGAGACCAAATTGCTTTCAGGTTAGACTGGAAATAATGACTAGTTACTAATCATGAAAACTGCATAATTCTGGCCCCACCACTCTTAATTTCCTTGCTTTGTGGAAGAGTTAACAGTCTGGATTTCAACAGTACTTCAGGTAATTATGAGCCAGGTAGTCCTTATTCTATATCGTGCCCAATACTGGTCTAGGCCACAAGTGAGATCTCACCTAGGGCCTCTTCTGTTTCTTAAGATTAGACATTTTGCGTGGGACTTCAGGCTAAAACTCTAGTTATTACTAAGCAGGGCATTTTCCCTGCATATATCTCTTAAGAATTAGAAGGTGGCTTGTGGAAGATTTGAGAATTTCAGACTCAAGGATGCATGTCTTCCTTGCGCTAAATATTTTCTTCTTAGAGATCCAGAAACAGCCCTTGACTGTGAGGAGCCCACCCAGGCCCTCCCTGAACCAGTCACTGCCGTGTACCCAGGGTGATGGGATGCAATGGGCTGCCTGAGCAGCAGTTCATCCTTTGCCTGAGACAGAGCTAGGCGTGGTCCTCTCAGCAGTCCCAGGACAGGAGTGTTGCCCAGATGCCCGTTTCAGGCTCAGAGAATGGCACAGGTGCTAAGTGTTGAGCCATAATATGGATCTCCTGTATTTGTCCATGGTTGGAAGGCTGGGAGAGACAGGAAAACAAAACAAACTTGAAAAACAAAGCCAGTCTTGAAAAGCTGTCTCTCTGATGTAAATGGTACCTTTGTCTTAAATTCACACTAAGCTGGAGATCATACACCTTTGTTTTTCAAATTGGCAGATAATTGTTTTACAATGTTGTGTTGGTTTATGCCATACAACAAAGCAAATCAGTCATAATTATATATATATATATATATATATATATATATATATATATATATATATATGTATATAAAATTGAGCCTACCTCGGCCCTCCCGTCACACCCCTCTAGGTCATCGGACAGCACCAGGTTGGGCTCTCCGTGTTATACAGCAGCTTCCCACTAGCTTGCTATTTTACACATGATAGTGTGTATATGTCAGTGCTGCTTTGTAATGACATGGATGGACCCAGACACTTTCTTAGAAGTAGGTGCACAGGAGATGGAGGACAAATGGAAGTTTATGTCCAAAGAGATGGGGATTTGTGGGGGGGGGGGGGGGGGCGGTGGGGGACAGTGAGGTAAAAGGTGCAGAACATAAGCTCTATTTCTAATTTGCTACTGGACTAGCCCAGGCTGTTGTACAGAAATTTGGAAACACTAAACGTGGTGAAATAGCCACATGGACAATTGTTCAAAAATATTTTTCTGTTCCCCTTGAAACAGAATGATTTTATTGATTTCATCAAATACATACCTCAAAGTTATGACAGAAAGTTGAGTAAGTTATGTGCTTGGAATTGCATTTATTATTATTACCAAGCACAATTACAGTGCTTACACTGTAACAAGTACTATTTTAAGTGCTTAGCAAATATTAAACTAATTTAATCCTCACAATTGCAATCTTGGGTACGTATTATTTATGATACTTTTTTTTGTATTTTAGTATTATTAAACTATTTTATTATTTTACTATCTTTAGTATTATTATAATATTATTTATTGTTTTGAAACTGAGGCTCAGAGAGGTTAAAGAGCCTGTCCAATGTCATATAGTAAGTAGATGGCAAAAAACCCAGGATTAAAACCAAACCATCTATACATTCATCACTTGGCCATGTCACCTGATTATGAGTTGTGTTTAAAGAAGGGACTAAAATGACAAGGCTCAACTGAAAGGAAAAGGTAGAAATGAGAAAAATGAGTGATCCCAGAAGCTAGGGGGGATTTAGGCTCAGGAATTTCTGGTGATGAGGTTCTGGAACTAAAAACAAGAACTTACTGGGAATATTAATTTGGGGTAGTATCTGAATCCATTGAGAAATGACTTTGTTTTCTTTAAAATTTATAAAGACCAGTTGGATGAAGAGTCATGAAGGAAAGGAAAAGAATAAGGTGACTTAAGTAACATCTTAAGTGACCTCTTCCCTCTAATTAGGGCTTCCTGGGTAGCTCAGTTGGTAAACAAACTGACTGCAATGCAGGAGACCCCAGTTCGATTCCTGGGTTAGAAAGATCCCCTGAAGAAAGGAGCCAGACTACCCACCCCAGTACTCATGGGCTTCCCTGGTGGCTTAGTTGGTAAATAATCCATCTGCAATGTAGGATACCTGGGTTCGATCCCTTGGTTGGGAAGATGCCTCTGGAGCAAGGCATGGCAACCCACTTCAGTATTCTTGCCTGGAGGATCCCCATGGACAGAGGTGCCTCGGGGGGTACAGTCCATGGGATCACAAAGAGTTGGACGTGGCCGAGCAACTCTGACTTTCTTTCTAATTAATAGAGGTGAGAGGACCTGTGGAGAAGGACCCAGCTCTCTCTACTAGCTGTCTAGACATGTTACCAGGATGAACAAGGAGATAAATGGCAACCACACTACTGGATTTGATGATCCTGCAAATCCAAGGATTCAGGTTGTTAAGAATGGCTTATGATGGCATACCTGCTGCACGCACATAGGCCACTAAGTGTGCCTCCAGTCACACATTTTAACTGGGGTAATAGTTCTTAAGAGGTACACATTTGTTTGCTATGGCTGCCATAATATTACTACAAACTTGGTGGCTTAAAACAAAACACATTTTCTCATGGTTCTGGAAGACAGCAGTCCAAAACCAGTTTCACTGAACTGAAATCAGGAGTTGGTAGGATCATTCATGTCCCCTCCAGAGGCTCTAAGATAGAATCTGTTTCCTTGTCAGCATTCCTTGGTTTCGGGCTGCATCAATCCAAACCCAGCTTCATCATCACTTTCTCTTTGGAGTCAAATCTCCCTCTGCCTCTCTCTCATGAGAACACCAGTGATGACTTCGGGCCCATCCAGGTAGCCCAGGATAATCTTCCCGTCAATAACCTTCATTTAATTCCATTAGCAAAATCCCTTCTGTCATTTAATGTGACATTCACAGGTTCTGGGCATTAGAATGTGGACATTCAGGGACAAGGGTATTATTCAGTCTACAACAAGGTAGATACTGTGATTTTTCTCAGGTGCAGGAAATGAAGTTTAGGGAAGCAATTTTTCCCAGGTTTTACAATTTCCAGAGTTAAGATTTAAATCCTGGCAGTCAGAGTTTAGGACACACTCTAAACAATTTCAATCTGTGTCCTTAACTACTGCATACTCCTTGGTTAAGAGTCACATATAGGTATCAAGACCCAATTGAATAAAACATGATGTACTGTCTCCTCTTTCACTTGTGTATTTCTGAATCTGGCCCAGAGCAGAAGAGTCCAGAAAATTGTTAAGCAGGTTTACTAAGAGAACACATTTACTGTTTGATTTGCATTGAGTAATGAAAGGTTGCTTTTTTTTTTTTTAAATAGAATATGCCACCAAGTAGTGTTATCACCAGTTTATATATTTAAACAACCAAACAACAACAAAAAGCTATAGATGCAAAGGTGTCAGGGACATGTCTAAAGGCATCCTGCTGGAAAAAGAGCTGGTACCAGATGCCGAGACCCAAATTCAGCCCATCTAGTCTTGATTAAGCCCCTATTCCGAGAGATTGTGGCTCACCACCCAGCACCTGAGTCTTTATATCCCAGCTTCAAGATGGAAATTAGTTGAGGGATCACAGACACTTGTACTAATCACTAATTCATAATCTGCTAACCCCTTCCTTTGTGGAAGAGAACTTGGCATTTCTAAAATCCTTTTCTGCCTGAGAGCACGCAGAGCAGCCCTTGCTCCTTTGGCCATGACCTACTGTGCTTTGAAAAGGTGATTTGGCAAGTGCAGCTGCAAACGCATCTCCAATATCACACATCTATGGAAAATTCCAGTCAGGTTTTAGACCCAGTCACAGTACATTTTTCTGCGGATCAGTAAGGATTTGCTGAGGATCAGTAATGCTCTCCGTGCGCTAGCTGACAAGGGCATGATCTCTGTGCTTATTATATTCCATTTGTCAGCTCCTCTCTGACACAGTTGTCCGCAGGATTCCTTAGGAATATTTGAGTTATTTAGGCACTATTTCAGGAGTTGCTCCTGCCTGTATCCTCTCATTTCTTAATCAACATTTCCCAGTTGAGACCATAAGTAATTCAGCTGAGGTGGGTTCTGAGAGGCATTCTTCCCTACTCAAATTCACTGGAATCTACACCCTGTACATCTCAATCTCCATGCCCTGTAAGTTTCACACGGGTGACATCACATACTCCCCATCATCACTGTTTTCAGGACTCAGGACCACAACGGTGACTAGCAAGTTCATCAGCCTTTCCGTTTCTCTCCCTTTGGATTGTTTAAGAGTGATTTGCCAGAGACTGTGCGTTTCGATTTTTTGCAAAGCTCAGTGGTCCAGAGACAATACTAGAATTCTGCCCTGGAGAAACACACATTCTGCTAATTGTTCTCTCTCTCTTGTAGAACAGAAAAGAAACTCAGCCATCACAGTTATTCAAGGTTTACCTGTGTCCATTGCTAAGGATTTGGATAAGACTGGTAATACTCCTGGCGTGCTGCGATTCATGGGGTCGCAAAGAGGGGACACAACTGAGCGACTGAACTGAACTGGTAATACTCCATATTTCCTACTGGAAGATACTTTGCATTCCATAAAATTAAATCCACACCATATGAGAAATTTAGTCTAACCTCTCATCTATCGATTCATGAGGTTTGGCTCACTGAGATTTCCTCCCTCATTCTATTGTGAAGAAAAGGAATTGTTGGCCAAAGACATTGTCACATGTTTATGTGTCCAAGTTGGCCAGTTATCTTCAACTCTATTTGGGTTGCCTTTTGCTATGCAGAATTCTTTCATTTTTATGAAGTCAAAGCAATTCTCTTTTCCTTTATATCTCAGTTTCACATTCCGCTTAGAGAAAGACTCCCACATAACAAGATATGAATTCTCATCCTATAGGCCTCTAGGTATTTATTTCTTACCATGGAACATTACTCAATGTATGCTATACAGGCAGTCCTCACTCTGAACAGTTTGCTCGTGCATGAATTTCAGTTACCATTACTTAATTAAATAATGCCTGTCCCCCCAACAGAACAAATTTCAGATACCAGCATGTATTAACAGTGAGGAAGTGCCAAACTTCACAGCTGTTATCAAGTTCACAAACCACCACAGTAATGATAGATGTATATCACAATTAGAGAACAATCAGGCCCCATCTTTCAAAGTCTCTGGGTGCTGGGTCATTGTGCATGTTCACATACAGAGGGCAAGACCCATGGAATGTTGATACCTGAACAGCTTCATTTCTAGGTATTTGGGAATTTTCCACCTCTCTTTTTACTATTGATTTCAAGTTACTTCTATCATGGTCTGAGAATAGAATAGACTTCATATGATTTCTGCTATTTTAATTTGTTAGAGCATGCTTTATGTCCCAGAATGTGGTCCCTCTTGGTGTATATGCCATGTGAGCTTGAGACAATGTGCATTCTGCTGTTGTTGGATGAAGCAGTCTATAGACATTTATTACATCCATTTTGTCAATGATGTTGTTGAGTTCAGTTATGTCTGTGCTGATTTTCTGCCTGCTGGATCTCTCCATTTAGGATAGAGGGGTGTATAAATATCCAACTATGATGCTGGGCATCTTTCTTTCTCCTTGCAGTTCTGTTTTTGTCTCACTAATTTGATGCTTTCTTGTCAGGCACATACACATCAAGAATTGTTATGGCTTCTTGGAGAACTGACCCCTTTATCATTATGGAAAGCCTTCTTCGTGCCTGGTAATTTTCCGTGCCCTCAAATCTGCTTTGACTGAAACTCATACGGCTTCTCAAACTTCTTTGAATTAGTATGATATCCCTTTCCACAACCCTTTGCTTCTAAGTTATGTGTGTCTTTATATGAAGATTTAAAGTAGATTTCTTATAAATGGATCTTGTTTTTAGATGCTCTGTGACAATCTTTTAATTGGTATAATCATTGGTATTTAAAATGATTATTGATATCATTAGATTAATATCTATCATTTCTGATCCTGTTTCACATTTATTGCCATTGTTCTTTGTTCCTATTTTTATATTCCACTCTTTTTCTGCCACTTGTGGTTTTAACCAAGCATTTCATATGATTCAGTTTTCTCCTTGAAACGCCAGACACAGTATACTGGTGGAATTAACTGCAGCAAACAGATCTTCAGTGATGTGGGGCTGCAGAAGCATCTATAGTCTTATGATTAGGTCTCAGTCTTATAATGAGCATGTGTTCCTCAGCACTGAATTTGGGAAGTGCCACTCAACATTTTCTCTCACTTTAAGTGGGTAGGGTAGGGTATTTCCCTTCCTTCAGGTCAGTCAGTCTCAAAACCCAACAAAACCCAATAGATTGGACCTCTGATAAAACAGTCCCTTGCCGGGAGCCAGTGTGAGGAATCCCGCCCGTGACAAGGTCATGAGGAAGGAAGCTGACATACGCAAGGCGTGCTCAGACTTCAGGGACCCCTCTGGAAATTCCTAAGCATGTACCCCAACAAAAATCTGCCGGCTTTTGTGCTCTGCTTTTCCACTCTTCTGACATTTTCTGGAAAAAGTCAATTCAGGGCTTTAGTCTTCTACATTTGAAAGAGTGTTTCAATCCAAATACCCCTCTGATGGCTTTCTAGCCTGCCTGCAGGACTCGTACAGCTGCGCATGTGATTGTTTGAGGCCTCCTGACCGCAGGAGGCACAGGAAGCTTAAAACATCCTAGGAATGTAGGGGCTTCCGAAGAGTCAAAATCTTTAGAATAGGACTGATTAAAAGTTTCATTTGTTGAGTCAATGCTTGCTGCCAAATTTTCATATCCTTTATTTTTAGATATAGTTGGTATATAGAAAAACAAGTAGTAGACCTTGTATTAGCAACATTAGAACTTTGAGTTAAGTACCTTCTTTGTTATAACCCACTGCGCCTTTGTTCTATAGAGATGCAACTTTAATGCTTTAAGGAGATGCAGATTAAAGAAAAACACTTCAGGAGAAACAAAATTAACATTCATTAAAGAAGAGAGCCAAAAAGTGTTAACAAGCCTCTTGGCCAGAAGATAATGTAAATCACCTGAGACCTTTTGTATACAAAATGATGTATAGAAAGAGTCTGGGCTGCGAACGCTACGTAATTTTGTGTTTCCCATTGATCTCCATGTTTTATCAAAAGTATAAAAGGCCTTCTGAACAATAAAGGATGGGACCAGTTTCTCGGACCAGTTTCTCGGACCAGCTTCTCGGACCAGCTTCTCGGACCAGTTTCTTGAACTAGTCTCTCGGCCTGGTTTCTGGGGAATCTGGCTCCCCCCGTGTCTCTCTCTTTTTCTCTCCCTTTTCTTCCCTTTGCTCTTTAATTTCAGGCTGAATTTCCATCTGGGGCGCGGAGGCTCTCCAGGTCTACTTATTTGCCCTGGTTATTAAGATCCACGCGAAAGGGAGCTTAAGGCGAGGCATCCTTAGATATTCAAGCGGGCACCGGTGGCCCAACGTAGATGGTGCAAATTCCTTGTCTGGAATTTTATTGGTCTTCCGCGTAAACCAAGCTATTCAGCCTTCTTCCTCCACTTAATCTTCCTACTACACTATAGTTTCTTAATCTAATCTTATATTAATAAATAAACGAGTTTTTCCACGCCAACGCCGTCCACCCTTCGAATTCCCTGGATCCACCGGGGCTGGACCCCGGCAGTCCCTCCTGAGGGCAGGACTTACTAAGTGATGGAAGTAAAGTCTGATGCTGTGAAGAGCAGTACTGCATAGGAACCTGGAATGTTAGGTCCACAAATCAAGGCAAACTGGAAGTGATCAAACAGGTGATGGCAAGAGGGAACATCGACATTCTAGGAATCAGCAAACTAAAATGGACTGGAATGGGTGAATTTAACTCAGATGACCATTATATCTACTGCTGTGGTCAAAAATCCCTTAGAAGAAATGGAGGAGTCATCATAGTCATCAAAAAAGTCTGAAATGCAGTATTTAGATGCAATCTCAAAAATGAAAGAATGATCTCTGTTGTTTCCAAGGCAAACTATTCAATATAAAAGTAATCCAAGTCTATGCCCTGACCAATAATGCTGAAGAAGCTGAGGTTGAATGGTTCTATGAAGACCTACAAGACCTTCTAGAACAACCAAAAGAGATGTCCTCTTCATTATCGGGGACTGGGATGCAAAAGTAGGAAGTCAAGAAATACCTGGAGTAACAGGCTAATTTGGCCTTGGAGTACAGAATGAAGCAGGCCAAAGGCTACAGAGTTTTGCCAAGAGAATGCACTGGTCAGAGCAAACACCGTCTTCCAACAACACAAGAGAAGACTCTACCCATGGACTTCACCAGATGGTTGATACCGAAATCAGACTGATTATATTCTTTGCAGCCAAAGATGGAGAAACTCTATATAGCCAGCATAAACAAGACCAGGAGCTGACTCTGGCACAGATCATGAACTCCTTATTGCCAAATACAGACTGAAATTGATAAAGTACGGAGATCATGGCATCTGGTCCCATTACTTCATGGGAAATAGGTGGGGAAAGAGTGGAAAGGGTCAGACTTTATTTTTGGGGGCTCCAAAATCACTGCAGATGGTGACTGCAGCCATGAAATTAAAAGATGCTGACTCCTTGGAAGAAAAGTTATGACCAACCTAGATAGTATATTCAAAAGCAGAGACATTACTTTGCCGACTAAGGCCCGTCTAGTCAAGGCTATGGTTTTTCCTGTGGTCGTGTATGGATGTAAGAATTGAACTGTGAAGAAGGCTGAGTGCCGAAGAATTGATGCTTTTGAACTGTGGTGTTTGGGAAGACTCTTGAGAGTCCCTTGGACTGCAAGGAGATCCAACCAGTCCATTCTAAAGGAGATCAACCCTGGGATTTCCTTAGAAAGAATGATGCTAAAGCTGAAACTCCAGTACTTTGGCTACCTCATGCGAAGAGTTGACTCACCGGAAAAGACTCTGATGCTGGGAGGGATTGGGGGCAGGAGGAGAAGGGGACAACCGAGGATGAGATGGCTGGATGGCATCACGGACTCGATGGACGTGAGTCTGAGTGAACTCTGGGAGTTGGTGATGGACAGGGAGGCCTGGCGTGCTGTGATTCACGGGGTCGCAAAGAGTCAGACACGACTGGGTGACTGAACTGAACTGAACGGAAAAACCGCTAGACCATTCAGATGTGACCTGAATAAAATTCCTTACAATTATACAGTAGAAGTGACAGACAGATTCAAGGGATTAGACCTGATAGACAGTCCCTGAAGAACTATGGATGGAGGTCTGTGACATTGTACAAAAGGCAGTGATCAAGACCATCAACATGAAAAGAAATGCAAAAGGCAAAATGGTTGTCTATGAAGGCCTCACAGACAGCTATGAAAAGAAGTAAAAGGAAAAGGAGACAAGGAAAGATACACCCATCTGAATGCAGGCTTCCAAAGAATAGCAAGGAGAGATAAGAAAGCCTTCCTCAGCAATCAGTGCAAAGAAATAGAGGAAAACAACAGAATGGGAAAGACTAGAGATCTCTTCAAAAAAATTAGAGATGACAAGGGAACACATTTCATGCCAAGATGGGCACAATAAATGACAGAAATAGAAGATATTAACAGAAGCAGAAGATATTAGGAGGTGGCAAGAATACACAGAACTATACAAAAAAGATCTTCATGACCCAGATAATCAAGATGATGTGGTCATTCACCTAGAGCCAGACATCTTGAATGTGAAGTCAAGTGGGCCTTAAGAAGCATCACCCCAACAAAGTTAGTGGAAGTGATGGAATTCCAGTTGAGCTATTTTGAATCCTAAGAGATGATGTTGTGAAAGTGCTGCATTCAATATGCCAGCAAATCTGGAATACTCAGCAGTAGCCACAGGACAGGAAAAGGTCAGTTTTCATTCCAATCCCTAAGAAAGGCATTGCCAAAGAATGCTCAAACTAAAGCACAATTGCACTCATCTCACATGCCAGCCAAGTAATATTCAAAATTCTTCAAGCCAGGCTTCAACAGTACATGAACTGTGAACTTCCAGAGGTTCAAGCTGGATATGGAAAAGGCAGAGGAACCAGAGATCAAATTGCCAATATCCTTTGGATCATCAAAAAAGCAAGAGAGTTCCAGAAAAATGTCTATTTCTGTTTTGTTGACTATGCCAAAGCCTTTGACTTTGTAGATCACAACAAACTGGAAAATTCCTCAAGAGATGGGAATACCAGAACTTCTGACCTGCTTCCTGTGACATCTGTATGCAGGTCAAGAAGCAACAGTTAGAACTGGACATGGAACAACAGACTGGTTCCAAATTGGGAAAGGAGTACGTCAAGGCTGTATATTGTCACCCTGTTAATTTAACTTATATGCAGAGTACAACATGAGAAACACTGGACTGGATGCATCACAAGCTGGAATCAAGATTGCTGGAAGAAATACCAATAACCTCAGATATGCAGATGATAGCACCCGTATGCCAGAAAGTGAAGAAGAACTAAAGAGTCTCTTGATGAAAGTGAAAGAGCAGCGTGAAAGAGTTGGCTTAAAGTTCAACATTCATAAATCTAAGATCATGGCAAATAGATGGGGAAACAGTGGAAACAGTGACAGACTTTATTTTGGGGGGCTCCAAAATCACTGCAGATGGTGACTGCAGCCATGAAATTAAAAGACGCTTATTGCTTGGAATAAAAGTTATGACCAACCTAGGCAGCTTATTAAAAAGCAGAGACACTACTTTGCCAACAAAGGTTCATCTCGTCCAAGCTATGGTTATTCCAGTAGTCATGTATGGATGTGAGAGTTGGATTATAAAGAAAGCTGAGCACTGAAGAATTGATGCTTTTAAACTGTGGCGTTGGAGAAGATTCTTGAGGGTCGCTCGAACTGCAGGGAGATCCAACCAGTCCATTCTAAAGAAAATTAGTCCTGAATATTCACTGGAAGGACTGATGCTGAAGCTGAAACTGTACTACTTTGGCCATCTGATAGGAAGAACTGACTCATTGGAAAAGATCCTGATGCTGGGAATGATTGAAGGTGGGAGGAGAAGGGGACAGCAGAGGATGAGATGGTCGGAGAGCTTCAGTGACTCAAAGGACATGAGTTTGAGTAAACTCCAGGAGTTGGTGATGGACAGGGAGGCCTGGCATGCTACAGTCCATGGGGTCACAAAGAGTCGGACACGACTGAGTGAGTGAACTGAATTGACTGAGGGCAGGCCTTATTATGAATAGTAGAATTTTCTGGTGTATTTCAAAATTGTTTCTGTTTCCCTCCTCAGCCAGAAGAGGAATTTACTCTGACCTTCTTCACCCAGTAGTGACGCCTGGCAGAGCTCAAGAGACAAAATTCACCAAAGTACAGAGGCCTCCCTGGAATTTTTATCATATAGACATTTGCACACTGAGCCTTTGGCAAATACATCAAATACAGTTCAGTTTTTCCTACCTCAGTATTGGTTTCCACAGTGATTTCTGCTCTTGCATTTCTCTTCCAGTAAGCTATTATATTCTGTGTCTGCCTCTCCAGTTTTGGGCATGGTGATTTTTCCTGTGACCTTACTTCTCTAATGTATCTAAGAATTGTTGATTTTTCAGTTTGTTCAGATATTTACTTGTTAGTACAGAGTGGCAACTTCCAAGCTCCTTTCATGTTGGGCTCAAAACTAGAAGTCGCGTAAGTTTTTTTGACAATAGAATAAAACATGCTAATTCTCAGTATTTCTAATGTTTTAGGTTGCAGTCTCTTAACTAAGAATAAGGTTTACTATATTTTGAAAGCTTAAAAGAATGTATCTTTAAGTAAAATAAACATTGTAATATCTAAATATGTTAGCATTTTTATATAATGACTTGCAATTGTCATCTAAAACAATTATATAAATCAAGCTCTACATTTAGTATTAAAAACATTTTTTAACTTGTTATTTTATATTGGAGTACAATTGATTAACAACATTGTGGTAGTTTCATGTGTACAGTAAAGTCACTCTTTTAAAGTCTATATATATATCTACAACCAACAAGAAAGTTTCTAGTGTTTTCTCAGCAAGATTTTAAGATCAAGGAACAATAATATTTTCCGCATTGGTCATTAAGATCAACTTTGCACAGTGTAATTTGTATGACCATTTTTGTAGTTCTACAATAAGGACATTCTGTACTTTATTTACCTTGTATTGTATTTCTTATATATACATGGGTTCCTATACAAGTTTAACAATATATTGATGTACTATTATAGTTTAGTAGATTTTTTTTAAACCACTGAAACTTTGAAGTGTGCTTTGATATTGGATATGCACATTTCTCTCCTCATTCCAATTTTATCTTCCCTTAAAAAAGATCTGCTTTACGGTGATAAATGCCTCTTGATCATTATAACTTTTTAAAAAAATGTGGCGGTGGAATCTATCTGCTAATATTCATTACGACCTGATATCGTAAAAGAAATGTGCTTCTGGTTAATTTTAGGGTAAATTTCTAAATCTGATTTTTGTCTTGAGACTCTTAGCTTTTTTTAATAAAGTGGAAAACAACTGATATCTTTCTTAAGTGTACCTCGTTGATTATATTTTTTAACCTCATAAAGCTACTTATATTTTCTACTCAAAATATGAGTCAATATTGGATGCATATAACTTATTCATTATCATCTAGTCTGTCCAGCTTTTCAAGTGTATTGGTATAAAGTTAGCATAGTATTCTTTTGTAATTAAAAAAATACTGCTGTACAGCTAGTCCCATCCCTATCGCATTTACAAAATATTGCTTATTTTACTAGTCTTTCTAAAGAACACGCTTTCAGTATTGTCAAGTTTACCAGTTTTCTTCTCTATTTTGTCTTTGCTCTTTATTAATTTTGTCCTTCCACTCTTTTGGATTCACCTTATTCTTTTTCTGTGTCTACTGTCCAACTCCTGTAGCTTCAAGAGCCATTTTCAGCAACTCAACCAGCTCTGCCAGCTGTGTCACGGCCACTTCATCATACGCCATTAAAACTTAATCTCATACACTGGGTGCAGACTCAGCAGCCTTATTTTGCTTTCAGAATTGTTCCTTGGCCTTGCTCCTTCTTCTCCTAAATTAGCCCCATAATCGGAGAAAATTCTAGTGGGCCTCATCCCCATGCTGCTTATAAGGCTTGCCTTTCCTCCAGTTTCATAGTAAAAGACAAAGTATTTCCATCCTTTTTATTTATTTATTTGATATTGATCAAAAATTTTGCAACACTTCTTTGCAGTGTATTCAAATTCAGAAAAAAAAAGCAAGTCTTCATGCACACAGGCTCACTGGAATGTCATGATTTTAAACTATGTATGACCTTGAAATGACCTTTCCTCCAACATCTTTAACACATGGTCGATTTGTCATAAGCTCTTCCTCACTACCACTTCCAAAGGAAACACCATCATTATTTGAAGAGATGTCTACACTCCCATATTCATTGCAGCATTATTCACAAGAGTCAAGATATGGAAACAGCCTAGGTGTCCATCAGTACACTAATGAATAAAGAAAATATGATGTATATATAAAATGGAACATTACTCAATCTTAAAAAAGAAGAAAATCCAACTGTTTAAGACAACATGGATAAAGTTGGAAGACACTATGCCAAGTGAAATAACACAAAGACAAATAATGCATGATGTCACTTACATATGGACTCTAAAATGTAACTTAAAAATCTCTACTGCCACAGCACATTTTCCTCAGCAGAATCTAGCAGCCCCTACTATGAGCTGCATCCTTTCTTACTGCCTGTACCAGATTCAAACCACAGGGAAATACGTATCTACTGATGTATCTAGATTATATTTTACCTTTTTTTTTTTTTAAATCATTCCTTCCACTTCTGGCATCAGAATCTCATTTTTTTCCTTCAGAGAAGTCCTAGTGATTCAGGTAGATTGCGTCTTCTCTCTAGGTTGTGTGACCTGGGCCTGGCTAGACACAGTAGTTTATATATGTACTCCATATGTCTTTTGTACTCATTTTTCCTTTTTTCTTAAGAAAATTTTATTGAAATAGTTTCTCAATTAACAATGGAACAAAGTAAATTTGACTCAAACCTGTCCAATCAGCCTCAACTGCTAGTGAAACACCTCAAATATATAGGACAGGATAGGACCCTTAGGTCATATTTCTGCCATTATGAAAAAAAAAAAAAAGAGAGAGAGAGAGAGAGAAAGAGACAGATACAACCAGGCTGTCTCTTACCCTGAGAGCTGGGGTGGTAACCCTGGCTTCTGCTATTTAAGGCATCTTGGAGGGCAGGGTCTCTAACATTTTGCATGGTGGGTAAAAGGCCCCTCTCCCAGCAGAGCAATGACCTGAAGGCAGGCCAGCCTGTTCCCTCTTTGTGCCAAGAGAGCCTGGTGGCATTTTTACTTTCATGCCATGGTCTTTCCTGCCCCCAGGGTTTTGGGATAGATTCTCTGTTTTCCATCATTTTCCCTCCAAATTTTAGTCTAGTTATTTTTTAATTGACATTAGTAATCCTTTATTTTGTTTGACTATGACACCGTCAAATCAGTCTTCTGAGTGCTTAATTTCAGCTACTGCTTTTTAAATTCTAGACTTTCTTTTGATTGCATTTCACCATGTTTGCTTAAATTGTGTATGTTGCCATTTATTTTTAATAACTAATCATAATTTTAAATAATACTTTAATTGAGATATAATTCACTTTCCATATAATTTCAAATGTACAATTTGATGTGCTGTGCATTTACCACCACAATTTTAAATTTTTTGTCCACCTCTCTCCAAAAAAGAAAAAGAATCTATTATAAGTCACTTACTCCCCATTTTTCCAAACCCTAGGCAGCCACTAATATACTTTGTCTTTATGCTGCTGCTGCTGCTGCTGCTGCTGCTGCTGCTATAGATTTGCCTATTCTGGACATTTCATGCAAATTGAATTATACAATTACTTAGCATGGTTTGAAGGTCCATCTATGTTGTAGGTCCATTCAAGAAATCATGTATCACTACATGATTTCTCTATATGGCTGAACCACATTTCATGGTATGGTTATTATTGTAACTTATTGATTCATTCATCAGTTAGTGGACATTTGGGTTATTTCCACTTTGGGATTACTTAAATAATGCTGCTGTGGCTGGATTCATCTGCAAGTTTTGTATGCAGGTCTAGATTTGTTTTTAAATTAATAGATTATTTTTGAGCAATTTCTAATTTATATTACAATGAAGCAGAAAGTGTAGAGTTCCAGTAGTCATGTATGGATGTGAGAATTGGCCCATAAAGAAGGCTGAGCACCAAAGAATTACTGTGTTTTGATTGTGGTACTAGAGAAGGCTCTTGAGAGTCCCTTGGACAGCAGTGAGATCAAACCAGTCGATTTTAAAGTAAATCAACCTGAATATTCATTGGAAGGACTGTTGCTGAAGCTGAAGCTCCAACATGTGCCCACCTGATGCGAAGAGCCAACTCATGGGAAAAGACCCTGAGAGGATGAGATGGTTGGACAGCATCACTGACTCACTAGACATAAATTCAAGCAGAAGGCCATGGGGTCGCAAAGAATTGGACATGACTTAGCGACTGAACAACACATAGAGAGTTCTCATACCTCCTGCCCTCTTTACCCACTTTCCCTTATTATTAACATCTTATGGTAGTATAACATATTTGATATAGTTACCAAACTAATATTGACACATTGTTACTAACTAAAGCCCATGGTTTACTTTGGACTTCACTCTTTGTTTGGTACATTATGTGATTTTTTTTTTTTTAATATTTTTTATTTTTATTTTATTTTTTTTTTATTAAATTTTAAAATCTTTAATTCTTACATGTGTTCCCAAACACGAAACCCCCTCCCACCTCCCTCCCCATAACATCTCTGTGGGTGATCCCCATGCACCAGCCCCAAGCATGCTGTATCCTGCGTCAGACATAGACTGGCGATTCAATTCTTACATGATAGTATACATGATAGAATGCCATTCTCCCAAATCATCCCGCCCTCTCCCTCTCTCTCTGAGTCCAAAAGTCCGTTATACACAGCTGTGTCTTTTTTCCTGTCTTGCATACAGGGTCATCATTGCCATCTTTCTAAATTCCATATATATGTGTTAGTATACTGTATTGGTGGATGAAACTGGAGCCGATTATACAGAGTGAAGTAAGCCAGAAAGAAAAACATTATGTGATTTTTGACAATAGTGTATCCATCATCACAGAACCACACATGGAAGTTTCACTGCCTTTAAATTTCCATGGTTCACCTATCCTTTTCTCCCTCTCACAACTTCTAGTGACCACAGATCTTTTCATTGTGGCCACAGTTTTGCCTTTTTCTAAATTTCATACTGTTGGAATCATGCAGTATGTACATAGCCTTTGCAGACTGGCTCTTTTTCACTTAGCTATATGCATTTAAGATGCTTCCATGTCTGTTCATGGGTTCATAGACTTTCCTTATTGCTGAATGCTACTCCTTTGTATGTAGCCGAGGAGTTCAAAAGACTATAAGCAGAGAAGCCAACTGGTTCATCTATTGGAAAACATCTTGGTTGATTCCAAGTTTTGGCAATTAAGAAAGAAACTGTTATAAACACCCACATTCAGGTTTTTAATATAGATATAACTTTTCAGTTGCTATGGGCAGATACCAAGGAGCATGATGACAAGATTACTGTATGATAAAAGTATGTTTACTTTTATAAGAAGCTGTCAAATCTCACTAGCAACAAATGAGAATTCCTATTGTTCTATATCCTCACCAGCTTTGGTATTTCAATTGTTTTGGATTTCAGCCATTTGAATAGGTATGTATTGGTAGCTCATCATTTTAGTTTAAAATTCCCTAACGTTATATAACATGTAGCACCTTTTCATAAACTTATTTGCCATGTGTGTATTTTCTTTGTTAAATCATAGTTGTTTTAACTAATGACTGAAAACTCCAATATCTTGTCCTGCTGTGCTGACTTATATTGTCTTTTCCTTTTGGGGCTCTTGACCATTTAGTCTTTTTCCTGGTATGTCAAATTATGTTTTATATTGAAACTGGGCTGATTTTAATGGCAACCCACTCCAGTACTCTTGCCTGGAAACTCCCATGGACAGAGGAGCCTGGCAGGCTGCAATCCATGGGGTCGCTAAGAGTCGGACACAACTGAGCAACTTCACTTTCACTTTAGGAAACTGTAAAGATACCTCTACTCTGGATGTCATTATCTTTCTTTTGAAAAGATCTCTTTTTGCTCATAGCAGACAGTTACGATGGGGACTGGTAACCTGAGTCCATTCTCAGTTTGAGCTCATTCAAAGGGGTTCTCAGTCTTTGTGAATGTTGGTCTGTTTCTGGCTTGTCCTTCCTCCATGGGTGCTGCCCTTTGAAATTACCATGTGAACATTCCCAAGTACTTGTACTGCTCAGGCTTTATATGCAATGGTTCCATCAGCCCTGTTGAGACTTAGCTTGTCAAAAAGTTGTTGCTTTTTGCTTGAGCTTTGGCCACTTGGCTTCTCTGCTTGTAGTCTTTTGAACTCCTTGGCTTCTCAGCCCCTAGGCTGTAAGATTTGAATCAGCAAATGTCCCAAGGAGAAAAGCTGGGCCAAATGTCAATCCTGTCTCTGTTTCCCTTCTCTCTAGAACTTGGCCCACACGTCTTTGTGTCTCTAACATTCTGATGCCTTCAAACAGATGTTTTTCCACTTTATCCAGGTTTTCTAACATTTCTTCAGACTTCATCTGATCTTATTTTATTACTGAACTATCATCACAATTATCCCTAGAAAGAAAATTTTATGTTTTAAGTTACTTTATTTTCTATATTTACTCCCTTTCTATAGATACCTTTTACCGGATCCTTGACCTTGTTCCTGTATTACCAGTAAGATGGAGGCAAGGTGGAGGCTAAGAATGTTGGGAGGAAATCACTGATGAATTATATGTCTTGTTCTTTTATTTCTCCTCTCCTTGTCTACTCTGGCAGCCTATATTGGCCTTTCTTGATTTGACCCAGTTGCCCAAATAAGGAACACACTCTGGCAAAGAAAGATCTGATTTCACTCTCAGAAATGTCTGCATGTTAGGATTAGCTGGATGATGAACACCATGCCAGATTTCTTTGGGTGAGACATTTGCAGAACTGTGCAAGCTCTTTAGCGTGGCTTCTGCCAACATTGCTCAGACTATTCAGATTTCCTAAGGTGCTAGAGGTCTAATCTTTCTACTTGCATATCAGAGGAGCCCTTCTCTCTTTCCTGAGCTTATTTGTAGGAGGTCAGCCTTTGGTTTTTTTCTTTGCCCATCCAATCATATTTGTTCATGAATTTCAAAGAGTCTTCAAGATCTCTCTCTTCCCTCCCTTTCTCTCTTTTCTCTTCTTTTAACCAATACTGTTAAATATTAACTATATATTTGCATATCTCTTAATTACAAAGGAATATTAGAAGGCTAAATCATTAAATACGAACCCCACCAACCTATGACTTGCACAGCACTCTCCCCTGGGCCTAAGGTTGTGCTATCCATTGGCTCTCTTATAATATCTTATATGTTTCTAAATTTGTAATGATTTAGTTAATTCCTGAATCATGTGACAACAAAAAATCAATCAAATTAGTATTATACTACTGCAGCTTAGACCCAAGGACCAGAACCAAGGACTACAAAAAACCTGTAAACCAGCAAGTTCCACGTATCCTTTATGTTTAACAAGTGCTGAGGGTGAATGGGAAGTGGAGAGAAAGGATGTTGACTTCATATCACAGAGCCTTGTACGAAAATGAAAAAGAAAATGCCATAGCTCCTAGTTCAAATCATTAATATCTTTTTTATGTAAAGAAGAATAACACATAAGAAAAACAACATACCCTATATGATGGGGTCAATGGATAATTAATTCCCAGGTCAGGGAGGACAAATTAGACTTGCTATGGGATTTCATTTAAAGAAGGGTTTCAAAAAGCACTGCCCTTTTCTGTGAGGGCCTCTTAGATGAGGTACAATTGAGTTTTGAATCATTATAGAAGAAGGACAGCAAAGAGCCTTCAAGAAAGGGACAATATGCAACATGAGGAGTGAGCACAGAGGGCTTATGGAATAGGGAAAAAACCTGGCTGAACATATGAGTACCACATGTTGGGGGACCTGAGGGAAAGGCTGGGTGAGGTTAGTTAAATGAAGTGGATTGAAGAGAAATAGAGGGAAAGACAGATGGAAGACTGTGAAAAGCTCCTGAAAATGTAGGTCCATCTAGTCAAAGCTATAGTTTTCTCAGTAGTCATGTATGGATGTGAGAGTTGGAACATAAAGAAAGCTAAGCACTGAAAAATTGATTCTTCTGAATTGTGGTGCTGGAGAAGACTCTTGATAGTCCTTTGGACAGCAAGGAGATCAAACCAATCAATCCAAAAAAAAATCAGTCCTGATTATTCATTGGAAGGACTGATGCCTAGCTACAATACTGTGGCCACCTGATGCAAAGAAGCAACTTATTAGAAAAGACCCTGATGCTGGAAACAATTGAGGGTAGGAGGAGAAGGGAGTGACAGAGGATGAGATGGTTGGATGGCATCATCAACTCAATGGACATGACTTTAAGCAAACTCCGGGAGACAGTGAAGGTCAGAGAAGCCTGGCATGCTGCAGCCCATGGGGTCACAAAGAGTCAGACACAAACTGAGCGACTAGACAATAAGAACAACAAAAGGAAAAAATAAAAGCAAACAAAAAAAGAGGTTGATAATTCATTAAAAAGCAAGAAGAAAGAGAAGGAAAATAAAAATAAAGGAAAGCAGAGAGATACACTGAAATTTGGGCTTCTGATTCATGCTAGCTGGGAAGAAGTTAAATCAGAAGTGCAGGACTCCTAATCCATATTCTCTCTTACACATGGCAAACTCAAATGTGGAAAGGTTCTGAGGGACAAAGTTTCTTGGCACTTATCCCTGCTTCATTCTGAATCTCCTTCCTCTTATCCCCAAGCAAAATTATGGTTCAGTTCAGTCGCTCAGTCATGTCAGACTCTTTGTGACCCCATAGACTGCAGCACGCCAGGCTTCCCTGTCCATCCCAACTCCCAGAGCTTGCTCAGACTCATGTCCTTCGAGCTGGTGATGCCATCCAACCACCTCATCCTCTGTCGTCCTCTTGTTCTCCAGCCTTCAATCTTTCCCAGCATCAGGGTCTTTTCCAGTGAGTCAGTTCTTCGCATCAGGTGGCCAAAGTTTTGGAGTTTCAGCTTCAGCATCAGTCCTTCCAATGAATATTCAGAAATAAATATCCTATTCCTTTAGGATTGACTGGTTGGATCTCCTTGCAGCCAAGGGACTCTCAAGTCTTCCCCAACACCACCAAGATTTGACCAGCTGAGAACCGATCCTTTGTTATCTGAGACCTCACGATCTCATAGAGGTGTCTATTCAATTGTTGATACACTTGTAAGAATATATTTACTAAACAATAAAGGATGGAGGGGCTTCCCTATTAGCTCAAGGGTAAAGAATCCACCTGCAATGCAGGAGACCTGGGTCCAATACCTGGGTTGGGAAGACCTCCTGGAGGAGAGCATGGTATAACCCACTCCAGTATTCTTGCCTGGAGAATCCCCATGGATAGAGAGGCCTGGTGGGTTACAGTCCATAGGGTCACAAAGGGTGAGACATGACTGAGCGACTAACCGCAAAGGATGGAGATAAAGTCGTTTATAGTACTCAATGCTTATCATAGTCACTGCACACACAACACACCTCACCTATACATTGTATACTATTATGTACAAAATATTACATATGTTGGAGCTAACTTTATTGACAAGGAAGCTAAAGCTTAGAGAAGTTTCACAATTAGCTCAAGATCACCCAAACACTTTACCATCTGAGCTACCAGTGATAAATGAGAGAGTAGCTCTAATTACCCATAAACACAATGCGTCCACTTGTTCAATACTTCAGAGTTTCTGAGAGCTGAAGGTCCACCAATAAAATACATGAGTCACATTTTCAGAGAGCTGTAACTCCAAATTTAAATTACAATTATTTTGAAATGTTCCCTGTAAGAGAGGTTGATAGGGTCAAGGAGTTTTGGAATAAATGGAAACAATTGGAAAGTTTTGTAGGAGTTACATCTTGACCTCTGGTTTAGAGGAAAGACCAGCAAATGTTTTGCCAAATTAAGTAAGAAAAGTTATCTCAGACAACTGACAGAAAAACCATCAATCATTAAAGAGTCATCCTCACTACTCAGAAACTAAAGGTCTTCTTAGGGCAACCATCCATCCAAATTTCCAAGGTTCCTCTGAAACACATGCATCTGTGATTCAGAAATTAAAGTTTCAAATCACAACTGACAACTGCAGTGGCTATTACCCTTTGCCCTTAGAAACCACCACCCAAACTTCCAGGAGAATTGTCCTTACTGTTTACTCTGGAAAGTCTTAGACCCTGGGTTTCAGAGATTTCACTTTGTTTTTGTAAATTTCACTGAGGTGTAAAATATACACAGAAAAGTTCATGAATCCCGGTTGCTTTTGACATCCAGATCGCTCAAACTCAAGTCAGAGTACACTTCAAAGAGATAGAGAGTACTGTGATTTCTTCTTTTTTTTTTTTGCTAATCATTACATTCACAACTTGCCATTCTGTTATTACACACTATTTGTGTTTGCTGGTTTAATGTGAGTCCTCCTGTGGGAAAAGAAATTGTATTTAGAATTCTAAAAATTTCATGTTTCCAAACCTTAGAACTGTGGGAAATCCTCTGGGCTTTGGCAAATTCATCCAGGTGAAAGATTTCAGCTTCAGATGTGAAAAAACCTTACTCTGTCCAAATGTTCCTACCCAATTCATCTTGCTTGATTTATCTTGAACTTCAAAAGACCAAGTATTAATCACAACTAATAAAGGACAACTCTGTAATAAACATATATTTCATATATATTAAATATATTACACATATAATTCATAGAAAAGTATAACTATTAGAGCTACATCTCTCTTCTATCTGAAAACTATCTTTTGAAAAATTTTGAGAGTGACGGGTGGTTGGCAGGGAAGGTCAAGAGAGAGGAGATACATGTATCAGTTCAGTTTAGTTCAGTCACTCAGTCGTGTCCGACTCTTTGTGACCCCATGAACCGCAGCACGCCAGGCCTCCCTGTCCATCACCAATTCCCGGAGTCTACCCAAACCCATGCCCACTGAGTCAGTGATGCTATCCAACCATCTTATCCTCTGTCGTCCCCTTCTGCCCCCAATCTTTCCCACGTATACCTACGGCTGATTCACTTTTGCTGTACAGAAATAACAGAATATTGTAAAGCAGTTGTACTCCAATAAAAATAATTTAAAATTAATACTGTAATTTTTTTTTAATTTGAGAACATAGAACAGGTATTATTCATGAAAATTTTCATTCACATAAACAGTCAGTATCTTTCTTATCCCACCTCCTTTATCCTCTGGTTCTTATAATATTCATTGATGGTAATTTTTACAGCTTTAACAAAAGAGAAGGTAGCTTCATTATGGAAACTAAAAAGATAACTCCATACTCTCTGTTTCTTTTTTTTTTTTTTTTTGTAGATTTTTTTCCCTCATTCACAGAAATCAGAGTTGATGAAATAGTAGTAATGAATTACATAAAGCAGAAATAAAAACAAAAAGCTGAGTAAATATGATATTTCTTAGATTGTAATGAGGGAGATAGTTTTTCAGAACCTTAAGATGTTATACATCATAAGAGACACCTAAAGTGAGTTGAAGTCAAACCAGTCTTTCATCCATAGATAATTAAAATGACCCCATGTTTCAAGACATAAGTCAAGGATTTTCAGGAGTATAGTAATCTTTAATGGCTAACCTTCAGGAAATTTTCTTTGCAACCTGGGAAAGGTACTGAAAAGAAGCTTATGGACCAAGAAGAGAATTTAATGGGCTCTTAACCCCTTTCAATTGAGATACAAGATGTGGGATTAGGAAACGGAGTAACTATTTAAGTCTCTTCATTCTATTTTTCACTCAGCTCGGAAAGAGTCCAGTTCGCAAAGCACAGTCACTTGAAATTGTATGCGCATCTTCATTCCTTTGAGTACTGAACTTTCACATTTATGAGATTCTTCTATAGATATCTCTAGAAACTAAAATGATTTCTTACCCGTAAATTACTGTATTATAGTGACATGAAAAAGAGAGATTTTTGATGTTCCAACAGTATCACAGAATATTACATTGAAATAAATGAACATTTCTGCTGGGCTGAGAGTACTATAAAATTTAAATGCCAACTGTAAATGGTAAAAGGGTTCATTTCTTGACCTTGGCTATATTTAATTGTTACTAATGGGTATTATATTAATTAAACATGCCTCCTCAATAATTATACGAAGAAGCTGCAAAGCTTTCAAGACTCCTGCTAATCCAGCACCCTCTGGTTCCTTGTTTTCAAATTCGTTCATTTTAACTAATTATGCAAATTAGAGCAAATAAACATGTGAAAAATCTGAGACTCTGACCTCCAAATGTTTTGAATCAGATGGAACAATCCCTGTTCTAGCTCGATTATTCAATTTCTAGAGTAGATTAAAGGATTAAAAAGAATGATTTATTTACTTGTGAATAAGCAGATATATCTTGAGCTTTCATACTTTTCATGGTGACTTCTCAAGCACTAAGGATTGTCATCCTGATCAAGTCCAAAGAGGATTAAAATAAGATAAATGCATAATGAATGACTATACCAATTTTTAGCAAAAGCTCCATATAGGATCATATTATGATAATGCCAGAGAAGAAAGAATAAGACAGTTTTGCATGTACTGTTTTTGGCAAACATTAATGACCTCATAAATATGATAGTACACACGAGAGGAACATCCTACATTTTATCTTTTTTAGAGTAATGAACTTAACATATAGGTCTTATATTTTTTGTGGTTTATGTTGTGTACTTCTGTTTAACCCTTTTTTCTTTCTGTTTAACCCTTTTTCAGGGCCATGTTTCCCACTAAGGATATGAGGGCAGATTTCTTTTAATGCTTCCATGGTAGAATATAGACAGAGTTACTGGACACCCACCCTCTCCAGGTCTCCTAGCAGATAATGATCATTATCCCAACTTAGATTTAATGGTGCATTATCCTGCCCAGTGTCCATAAACAAAAAGGCTGGCATGTTTTTTTCTCCTGTGGAGTGATGCACAGTGGGAAAATGAAAGCGTCCCAGGTAGTAAAACTTCCCTTAGCCCAATAACTGAATCAATATTTGTGGGAAGCTGATCCAATGCTTTTTATTGTTTTGCTTTTTTTTCCCATTCGATTATAAAAACATAGTATGCCCAGTGGCAAATCTGTAAATCTTAAAAAATAATAGTCACTCATAACTCCATCACTGAAAAGATCTACTATACATATTTTAATATAATTTCTGCTCCTTTTATTTGTTAATGTGTTTGAGATTATAATATATACAATTTGGTACCTAGTTACCTTGCTTCCATTAATATTGCAAAGAGCATTTTCTGATGTAATGAATAGCACCTGAATAACATAATAACATTAATGATTTTAGGGCTATCCAACAGCCCACTATATTTAATGATGTATAAATCTCTGTTAGTTCCTCTAATGTCGTACCCTGAGATTGCTTTCGTTTTTTGTGGTTACATCTAACATTGCTGTACATATAAACTTAGCTAGGAAACAGTGTATTTTGATATTGTTGAATAGGAAATGTCTTTATATATTCAGTGCAGCTCCTGGCCATATGATAATTTTCAGTATTTGGCCACCCTGGACAATTTGAGCAATTAAATATATATAGAAACAAATTATAACCATTGAATAAAATAGAAAGTCATGAATACATGCCCATATAAATAAACAGATGAATAAAATAATGTGGACTAGGATACTCTTATAGTTGCAAATTACCTCCTGATATAATACCTATTACAAAAATGGAAAAATAGTAAGTTTAGAATGGTCAGTAGCATTTTAGTCAACGTATTGAAGGTAAACACTACCAGTAATAGAACAAAGGAAAAACATGTGCATCTGATAGAATGGGCATATAATGAGAACACAACACTATTTCTGAAATACTTCAGCCAATGATGCATTAACTTGAAACTAACAGGAACACCCCAAATTAACAGATGTTCCATGAAATAACTGATTTAGAGTTTCCTGTGACTGTCAAGATATGAAATACAAAGAAAAAATGAGGAAGGAAAATGCAAAGACATAACAAATAAATGTTATATGTCAAACTCACTGGAATCCCTTTGCCAACTGAAGAAGCTTAAATGAGGTCAACTATCAGATCTATTAATTTCCAGACTTTGTTTTCAGGAAATATACTAATATAATCGGAAAATAATAATTTAATGTTTTCCTCTTTTCAAATCTTTAACGTCTTATGCACTAGTTGGAACTTTCATTTTTTTTCCTTAAATATTCATGAAAATAGAAGATATTCTTATACCATTTATGACTTTAAAAGACTATCTCTGACGTTTAACTGTGAGAAACATCAGAGTATGTATTCTGTTTGTGGCACACTGAGAATATATTTTACATTTCTAGATTAATATTTTTCTATCATAAAAAGAGACCAACTGTTTTTCTGTATCTATTAAGATTAATGTATGATTTCTCTGCTTTGGGCTATGTGATGTGATTAGGCATATTAGCATATTTACTTATAGTAAATAATTTATACACCCTGCCATAAATTTTCACTTGGTTGCAGGTAATTAATAGTTAAACATACTGCTGAATTAGATTTAATAATATTTACTTCCAATACTTCACTTGCATATGAGAAACGTATCTGTATTTTTTTTCATTATGCTTTTCATCCAGTGTTTTAGTATGAGATGATGCTAACAAAATAGGATAACATTACATGGTTTTCTATGCATGTTACAACATGCTAAAACAATAGACATATCTCAGATTAATTTTCAAATCACTAGTTTATAATTTTATTTTTCATAATCCCTTTCTTTATATGCCCTAGATTAAGGTTACAGTAAAGGGCTCTATGACTTTGAGGCCTAATAGTCCCTGTCACAATGACTCAACACTACCCTTGTAGCAAAAAAGCAGCCATTGAAAATTTAAAAGTCAAAGAGCATAGCTATGTTTCAATAAAATGTTATTCACCAAAATAGGTGGTGGGCTAAAAGTGACCTATGGACTAGAGTTTGCCAACCTGTGCTTTATTTTAGATATTCTTTTTTTAAATCAGTGAAATTTTAAATTTAAAAAAAATTCCTTTTTTATTCTTTAGTATTTGAAGCATATAGAGACATTTATTTCCTTCTGAGCACATGAAAATCTCTCATAAATGTTGATATGCAATATTCTTACCACTGACCTTTTTATGTATTATATAACTTACATTCAGATTCCCTTTTGGTCTAAGAATCAGTTAGGAAGATTATCAGTTTAATTTTTACCTGTCAAAAAGTGAAAAGGGCTTTGAAAATAGGGATATGTATAAGAATAAATAAAGGAATAAAATTAAGTGGCATTTTAGTACTGACAACGGCACACTGTATTCAATGCAAGGGTGAAAGGCTCAGATTTTAACCCATTGTCTTGTGTTACCAGAACTAGAGCTATTTGGAAAGAATTACAGTACATAGATTATTAACCACAAGAGAAAAGTGCTAAGTGATGTCACTGTGATGGCCATAGAATGTCTTTAGATTAACAAATTCTCTAAAAACAAAAACAAACAGCTTCAACATCAGTCCTTCCAATGAACACCCAGGACTGATCTCCTTTAGGATGAACTATTGGATCTCCTTGCAGTCCAAGAGACTCTCAAGAGTCTTCTCCAACACCACAGTTCAAAAGCATCAATTCTTCAGCGCTCAGCTTTCTTTATATTCCAACTCTCACATCCATACATGACCACTGGAAAAGCCATAGCCTTGACTAGACAGACCTTTGTTGACAAAGTAATGTCTCTACTTTTTAACATGCTGTCTAGGTTGGTCATAACTTTCCTTCCAAGGAGTAAATGTCTTTTGATTTCATGGCTACAATCACCATATGCAGTGATTTTGGAGCCCAGAAAACTAAAGTCAGCCACTGTTTCCACTGTTTCCCCATCTATTTGCCATGAAGTGATGGGACCAGATGCCATGATCTTAGTTTTCTGAATGCTGAGCTCTTAAGCCAACTTTTGGTGGCTCAGAGGTTAAAGCATCTGCCTCCAATGAGGGAGACCCAGGTTTGATCCTTGGGTCGGGAAGACCCCCTGAAGAAGTAAATGGTAACCCATTCCAGTATTCTTGCCAGGAGAATCCCATAGATGGAGAAGCCTCGTAGGTTATAGTCCATGGGGTTGCAGAGTCAGACATGACTGAGCGACTTTACTTTCACTTTCTTTCACTTTCATCAAGAGGCTCTTTACTTCTTCTTCACTTTCTGCCATAAGGGTGGTATCATCTGCATATCTGAGGTTATTGATATTTCTCCCAGCAATCTTGATTCCAGCTTGTGCTTCATCCAGCCCAGCGTTTCTCATGATGTACTCTGCATAGAAGTTAAATAAGCAGAGTGACAGTATACAGCCCTGACATACTCCTTTCCCAATTAGAAACCAGTCTGTTGTTCCATGTCCAGTTCTAACTGTTGCTTCCTGACCTGCATACAGGCTTCTCAAGAGGCAGGTCAGGTGGTCTGGTATGCCCATCTCTTTCAGAATTTTCCACAGTGTATTGTGATCCACACAGTCAAAGGCTTTGGCATAGTCAATAAAGCAGAAATAGATGTTTTTCTGGAACTCTCTTGCTTTTTTGATGATCCAGCGGATGTAGGCAATTTGATCTCTGCTTCCTCTTCCTTTTCTAAAACCACCTCTGAGGTAAGGAGCAACAGCTGTGCTTTGCTGGAGTAGCCGTGAAAAGATACCCCACGTCCAAGGTAAGAGAAACACAAGTAAGATGGTAGGCACTGAGAGAGGGCATCAGAGGGCAGATAGACTGAAACCACAATCACGGACAACAGGCAAATCTGATCACACGAATCACAGCCTTGTCTAACTCAATGAAACTAAGCCATGCCCTGTGGGGCCACCCAAGATGGGTGGGTCATGGTGGAGAGGTCTGACAGAATGTGGTCCACTGGAGAAGGGAATGGCAAACCACTTCAGTATTCTTGCTTTGAGAACCCCATGAACAGTATGAAAAGGCAAAAAAGATAGGACTCCCCTATCTTCATCCCCTGAAAGATGAACTCCCCAGGTCAGTAGGTGCCCAATATGCTATTGGAGATCAGTGGAGAAATAACTCCAGAAAGAATGAAGGGATGAAGCCAAAGCAAATACAACACTCAGTTGTGGATGAGACTGTTGATAGAAGCAAGGTTTGATGCTGTCAAGAGCAATATTGCATAGGAACCTGGAATGTTAGGTCCACGAATCAAGGCATATTGGAAGTGGTCAAACAGGAGATGACAAGAGTGAACATCAACATTCTAGGAATCAGCAAACTAAGATGGACTGGACTGGGTGAATTTAACTCAGATGACCATTATATCTACCACTCTGGGCAGGAATCCCTTAGAAGAAATGGAGTAGCCATCATGGTCAACAACATGCAGTACTTGGATGCAATCTCAAAAACGACAGAACGATCTCTGTTCATTTCCAAAGCAAACCATTAAATATCATGGTAATCCAAGACTATGCCCCAACCAGTAATGTTGAAGAAGCTGAAGTTACACAGTTCTATGAAAACCTACAAGACCTTCTAGAACTAACACCCAAAAAAGATATATTTTTCATTATAGGGGACTGGAATGCAAAAGTAGGAAGTCAAGAAACACCTGGAGTAACAGGCAAATTTGGCCTTGGAGTACAAATGAAGCAGGGCAAAGACTAATAGAGTTCTGCCAAGAGAACGCATTGGTGATAACAAACACCCTCTTCCAACAACACAAGAGAAGACTCTACACATGGACATCACCAGATGGTGAACACCGAAATCAGATTGATTATATTTTTTGCAGCCAAAGATGGAGAAGCTCTATACAGTCAGCATAAACAAGACCGGGAGCTGACTGTGGCTCAGATCATGAACTTCTTATTGCCAAATTCAGACTGGAATTGAAGAAAGTGGAGAAAACCACCAGACCATTCAGGTATGACCTCAATCAAATCCCTTATGACTATCCAGTGGAAGTGAGAAATAGATTTAAGGGACTAGATCTGATAGACAGAGTGCCTGATGAACTATGGATGGAGGGAATGGCAAACCAATTCAGTATTTTTGCCTTGAGAACCCCATGAACAGTATGAAAAGGCAAAAAAGATAGAACTCCCCTATCTTCATCCCCTGAAAGATGAACTCCCCAGGTCAATAGGTGCCCAATATGCTATTGGAGATCAGTGGAGAAATAACTCCACTGTGTGACATTGTACAGGAGACAGGAATCAAGACCATCCCCAAGAAAAGAAGTGCAAAAAAGCAAAATGGCTGTCTGAAGAGGCCTTACAAATAGCTGTGAAATGAAGGGAAGCGAAAAGCAAAGGGGAAAAGGAAAGGTATACCCATTTGAATGCAGAGTTCCAAAGAAGAGCAAGGAGAGATAAGAAAGCCTTCCTCAGTGATTAGTGCAAAGAAATAGAGGGAAAAAATAAAATGAAAAGACTAGAGATCTCTTCAAGAAAATTAGAGACACCAAGGGAACAGTTCATGCAAAGATGGGCTCGATAAGGACAAATGGTAGGGACCTGTTAGAAGCAGAAAATATTAAGAAGAGGTGGCAAGAATACACAGAAGAACTGTATAAAAAAGATCTTCAAGACCCAGATAATCACAAGGGTGTGATTACTCACCTAGAGCCAGACATCCTGGAATGTGAAGTCAAGTGGGCCTTAGGAAGCATCACTACGAACAAAGCTAGTGGAGGTGACGGAAAGAGGCTTCAGTTCAGCTCAGTTCAGTTGCTCAGTCGTGTCCAACTCTTTGCCACCCCATGAATCGCAGCATACCAGGCCTCCCTGTCCATCACCAACTCCCGGAGTTCACTCAGACTCACGTCCATTGAGTCAGTGATGCCATCCAGCCATCTCATCCTCTGTTGTCCCCTTCTCCTCCTGCCCCCAATCCCTCTCAGCATCAGAGTCTTTTCCAATGAGTCAACTCTTCGCATGAGGTGGCCAAAGTACTGGAGTTTGATCTCCTTGCTGTCCAAGGGACTCTCAAGAGTCTTCTCCAACACCACAGTTCCAAAAGCATCAATTCTTCGGTGCTCAGCTTTCTTCACAGTCCAACTCTCACATCCATACATGACCACTGGAAAAACCATAGCCTTGACTAGACGGACCTTTGTTGGCAAAGTAATGTCTCTGCTTTTCAATATGCTATCTAGGTTGGTTGGGACAAACAAAAAATGAATAATAAAATGGTTGTGCTAACTACCAAGAAAAGATGTTTTAAAAATCAGACACTATTTAATAGGTATTGATTGGGCAAAATAATTGCTAAATATGACGCTTATGTATGGGTATAGCAAACCTATGGCTATAGGGAAATTGATTCTCATACGTTGCTGTTGTGAATGCAAATTACTATCAACACTACATAGTGATAGCCTATACATGAGCCATTTAACTTTTATGTGTGTGCCTTAGACAAGCTGTTGTAAACATGCTTGAAAAACATATGCAAAGATTTATTGAAACATTTTTACACTTATTTTTAATAGAGGGGAAAATGCAAAAAATTGAGCTTTATAGAATTTAATTCTGGCAAAATATTCACTATAATCCCACAGAATATGGTTCTGACAAAACATGATCCACTGGAGAAGGTAATGGCAAACCCCTTCAGTATTCTTGCCTCAAGAACTCCATGAACAGGTTAGAATATAATGCCAGTTAACTAACATTAAAATTTAAACAATGCTGCCTATTGTTTATGGATATTTACAGTAAGTTTAAAGCTCTGATTAGGAACTACCAAATCATGAGTGTCATCACATTTGAGCAGGAAGGTAATAAGCGTGAGAAGGTAGTTATACTGTTCAGATTTTAAAAAGAAACCAGAAGCTAAAATAATATTTTTAAATAGAAAGGAAATACACAATTACTTGTAGCTCCTATTTATACAATTCACTTTACGGGTCTTTTTACCCCATAATACTTTTTGTTATGGTAATTTCAGAGTCAGTTGATTGAGTTATCCAAGGATAATGAAAAAAGGAACAAATACTGTTCATTCATCTCCTGCTTTATTCATCATTCTTAGGAAAGGCAGTAGTCTGAATGGAATGTACACATTTTGATCCTTCCTAATTTGCCAGAGGTTGAGGTAGGACTCATAATCTGTGACCTCCCATTCCTGACACCTGGCTTTGACACTTTAGAGTTTCCTTTTTGACTGGGGCAGCGGCTTCACCAGTGCTAGTACTGCATGGCTATGTTAGAAATATTATAACTTTCAATCTCCTATACGTGTTTCCAAATGTTTTGCAGGTTAAGGGAGTATCATTTCTTACTCTCTAAGCAGCTCACAATAATTGAGGAAGAACTCTAAAACTGAGAAGTCAAAATGGAATGTCATAGTGCAATGCTATGCGACAATTAAAAATAATCACATGGTAATATGCTCCCAGAATACTATTAGGGGGAAAAACAGTGTCCAAATCCATAGTTTGATGCTACTGACATATAAATTTTGTTAAAGTTAGTAATAATTATAAACACATGGATGCATAGACTCATATTTCCCCAGGGTGGGAGTGGAAGGGAACTCTATGTACCAAAATGTTACGTCTGTTTATCACCACTTAATGAAATCCATGACTACACCTTTTTCTTTCTTTCTGTATTGTCTATCGTTCAATGGATGCTTTTACTTTCATAATGTAGAATGTTCAACTCTAAAGACAATTAATTTAAACTTTATTTAAATCTAAATAAATTTCAGAAATGTGGTAAATTTCAGAAATATGGCATCTGTTTTTGCCCACTTCCTACAAATAGTGTGTTAAAGTTAGAGTGCTATCTAATTATGGCTAATTCAAAGATAAATTTAGTTTTATTTCCACGTTTGTTACTGAGGGCTTCCCAGGTGGCACCAGCAGAAAAGAATCCACCTGCCAGTGCAAGAGACACAAGAGCTGCAAGTTCAAACCCTGGGTCAGGAAGATCCTCTAGAGGAGAAGGAACTGGCACCCATCCCAGTATTCTTTTTTGGAGAATCCCATGGACAGAGGAGCCGGGCAGGGTACAGTCATGGGGTCGCAAAGAGTCAGACACAGCTGAGCACCTGACCACAGCACTTCTGTTATTGAATTTGGTTTTGAAAGGAGTATACTTTTCAATCTTTGTGATTATCGATTTAGAACAGATCAAATATAAAATTTGATTTAAGCTCTGCAGTCAAAATCTAGGCTAGATTCTTTACTTTCTTTTCTAAAGCACAGTACTTCTAAGATCAGAGGATACAGATGACTTCTTTCAAGAGAGGTTATTTATATTTTTCTCCTTTTGTATTAACCATGAAGTAGTATTTGGATGAGCCCTTGTCATATGGACTTGAATGAAAAAGATATTTTATTAAAATGTAAAGTGAGGTTACCTTCTGTTCTATCCCAAACAACAAAAAATCAAAATTAAGCTACTCTAAGAAACAGGACATTTGCAAAATCTTCATTCTCCAGCATTTGGATAGTATTTAGCTCAAGTATTTTGATACCATTTGCCAAGGAAGAAACCGAGAACACAAAAATGCTTGCTAGGGTATTTTTCTCTTTCTTTTTCTGCTTAGATTTCTCATCCATAATACATTGGATTGATTCTTTTGTTGGTAGTTTAATATAAGGGTAGTTCACAAATTTTTTCTCTAAGTCTCTTAGGATAAATAAAGTGTCAACACATGCATTTCTAATTAATGCACTAATTAATTTCTAATTAATGCATTTTTAACTAGAAATGCACCCACATTTCTAATTAATAAGATGTTTATTTTACACTAATAGCATGAAATAAAGAGTGGAATTTCATATGATTATGTCCATTGGGTAGTTGCCGTCTCTTGAGTTTTTGTTATTTGCAGAGTTATATTACTGTAATTTGAAATCAATGCAACTAGAATTAATTTAAAAATTCTTATGGAGAAATTTTCATTTAGTTTAATTTTGCATTTTTCTTACTGTATTTCTCTTTACATACATAGTATATTTAAAGCCATGCTGGAAACATTTTTTGACACAGTGTGGTTTTCCAGGTTGGTTAAGCTGTCTATGGAATTAGAGCCTTTTGCTGGTCCCTCCTTCTGGAAAGTTCTTTAACCAGGTATCTGTTTGATAACTCTTTCACCAACTTCAAGTCTCTAATCTTTGCTCAGCTTCACATGTGGCTTATCTTGAATATCTTATTAATTTGGTAAACTCCTTGTACTCATTTTGACCCCACCCTCACTCTCCTAATTTCCCATACTTCCATGTAATTTTCCCTTTCCCCAAAGCACTTATCAACTTTCACCATATTATATAATTTCTTTCTTTCTTATATTTACTGTTAAATGTGTAATTCTTCCTCCTAGAATGCAAGCATCTTGAGGACAGGAATCTTTGTCTTTGGGGCTTAATAATACATCCTAAGAACTAAAAACACCTCCTGGATCATCACAGGTACTCAATGTCTGTTTTCTTTAAATTATTTGAGGTCAAATAAGGTATCAACGAAATATCAGCAGATTATTTCACTATTTGGGGAATGAATGCGATGTAGCCTATCCCATTGTAACTTGACTTCAAATACTGTTTCCTAGTACATTCTCTGAGCAATGATGCTAGTGTTGTCCTGGCACATTTGGATTCTGTTGAATAAGTCAAAATCATGGCCATGGACAGGTGACTGACTGCTTAATTATTTGAGGACACGAATGATCATATTACAGTCAGTTTTACTAAGCTTTCCTCTAATTCTCCTCTCCATGTGTGGAGGTGTAGGTTTTTTTACAAAGGAACATCTTAATCTAAAAATGTTTGTCCACACTAAGTCTTAGACTGATAAATTACCATCTTCTCTTCTATAGGCATACAGCTGCAAGAATGAGGGGAATGAGGGGAATAAGGAACTATAAGACAGAGAGAACCATGGCTTTTCATTTCTAAGAGTGAGCAATCAGTAAGAAAGGCATGGAAGCCCATGTTTGGGAGATATTCTTTCACATCATCCTACAGTTATGGTAGAAAATGATTAACAGGAATGGAGTCAGATTAAATGATTTAACCAAGCCATAGCTACATTCTTTGAATCTTCTTAGTGTCTTGGGCTTTTGGGTGAATGAATTGTTCCAAAAGGGCCTCATTCAAGGAAATCTTAAAGAATGATCAAACAATGTAAAAAATGTATGTGACTGGCCCCAAGTAGCTGGTCTAAGCTGACACTGGGGGTTCTCACGTCTGTGTGCTGCTCAGGATGGTGTATGGGGTAAGTGCATCCTGATTAGTGTCTTGGGATGGACAGAGAGCTAATGCAGAGAGTCAGCAGTTTACAAATCTATTACCGACATCTTGGCTGAATCTGACCTTTGCAGTGCCAGAGTAGATGACTACTAGCTAGCTCCCAGGAAAGCTTATGCTTCATCTTGAATAAAATTTTAATGATGAACCAAGAGCGGAATCTATCAGTACTTATAGCCTTTCTACTATGATTTTTTTGTATTATACTGGAGTGGGTAGCCATTCCCTCCTCCAAGGGAATCTTCCCAACCCAGGGATCAAACTCAGGTCTCATGCATTGCAGGCAGATTCTTTACCAGCTGAGCCACAAGGGAAGCCCGTATTATACTAAGACAGCTATAGAAGACTATATATCTTATTTTGGGTATCTAATTTTTTCTCAGAATACATATTGCTGTCTTTATGTATTTGTATGTGTGTGTGTGTGTATGTGTATCAAACACTTGAAATAGCTAAAACTCAAAAAAACTAGAGCTCTGTTAAGTTGTAAAATTTAATTGTCATTAATCCTCTTGATGAAGTCTGTTTCTTGAGATGTTCCCAACTCAGGGATCAAACCCAAGTCTCCTGTATTACAAGCAGATTCTTTACCATCTGAGGCACCATGGGAACCCCTTGAAAATACTACATTTTCCATTTAAGTCTTGAAGTTAATTCTTTCTATTTATCAGGGAATCAGTACAACAGAGTTGTTAAAGCCTAGTACTAGGGTCACCAGTCCTGAATTTTAATCCCAGCCATATCACTTACTAGCTGGATGTATGGGCAAATTACTAGCCTTACTGAGTTTTAGTTTCCTTCTTTCCTCAAATACGAAAATAACATCTCCCAGAGCTTTTGTGAGAGTGTGAAAATATATATTTTGTAAATTTTAGTCATTTCGTCTTCACTCCTGGTGCCCTTTCTATCTCGCTGTTTTCTTCCCTGTGTGCTTACACGGAAGGGTAGATTGTTCTGCTTTTTCATAGTTGGAAAACTATTTTTAAAAATTAATGGTGAAGCCACTCATCTGAATGTACCTTTGCCCCCAAATTTCTACTTCCTTCTCTTGGATTCTGAGCCGTTCTACTCTGAATGCAGCTTAATTCACCTCCAGTCCTTCAATTTGTGTAAATAAATTACTACTCTTCTTTTCTCCTCTCATCTATAGATATCTCTCAGGCGAAGGAAACGAACTTTGTGACTGACAAAATGGCTATAAAGCATGGGGCAGGGTAAACCCATTACAGGTCTCAATAACACGTGGTCACTGTCACTTGTTGCTCCTGAACACACTCAGAAGTTCCTTGCACTCATTTCACTATTTCATGCCTCTTATCCCGGCTCACACAATCCCACAACCTCTCTCTTCATATGGAACAGTTAGAACTTATTTATCCAGCGAGACTCAGCTTATTTATTGCTTTCCACGAATAGTTTCTTGCCCGCTACACATCCCTGCCCCCACTTCCACCCTTCAAGAAGAGATCATCTCTCTCCTGCTCTACTTTACTGTAAGCATACTTCTTGCAGGCTCTTCTAAGCATGATTGTGGGTGCTGTCTATCTTTGTTCACTAGATGCTGACCTTAGAGTCCACTGCCACAGCATTGCCTCATCCATTTGTAGACAATCTCCTCTGGGTGTTTCTCGCTACAGAGCTTTATTGCCAGATATAGGATCAGCGTCTTCTGCTCTGGCCCTGACCTAATTCTAATCAGTTAATTACAACTGTCACTATTTACATTGATTATATGTGAAGTAGTATATTGTAGTGGTTTGGTAACAAATTATCTGATTGTGCATCCTAACTCTACCAATTTGTCTTTTGATTGGTTACCTACTACTTGAGTTTGGGCAAGGTGCTTCTCTGATGTTTGTCTAAGTGTGCTCAGTCGTGTCTGATTCTTTGTAAGCCCATGGACTATAGACCATCAGGCTCCTCTGTCTATGGAATTTTCCAGGCAAGAATACTGGAGTAGGTTGCCATTTCCTACTCCAGGGGATCTTCTCAACCCAGGGATCAAACCCACGTCTCCTGCATTGAAAGGTGGGTTCTTTACCACTGAGCCACCAGCAAAGCCCTACCATCTCTAAATTGAGATAATGATAATACCTCCTTGCAGGGATATTGTAAAGTTTAAGTGGGAAATTCATATGCTTAGAATGCAGCCTGGCACACAGAAGCGCTAATCAAGGTTAATGCTCATATTTAAATAATAATCATAATCTAAATAATTTAAAGGAGAAACTTTTACAGTCAGTAGATCCAATTTCTTTTAAGTGTCCTAGGGAAAGATGGCCAGTATGAATGGTTTCCATCCATTTATAGACATGTTAATGTGGAGGCTCATAGTGGTTATATTCAGTTTGAGGGCATGTTCTGAAAGGCTTCTTTCCCGTATAAATTCTTCCTGACTCTCACTTCATAGGAAACAGAGATGGTGCATTTTCTGGTGAAAAGATTTCCCATGAGAGTAATTTTCTGTTTCTCTTTCAAAATGTAAATGATTTCCTTTAGGACATAGTTCTGTAATCCAGTATTATTAATAATTTGCCTGGCTCTCTCATAGTAATTTCCATACTTCTTTAAACTGGAGCTAGTTTTCTGAAACTGGGTGTAGTTTACTAACAGAGGCTCTTCTCTAAAACACCAAATTGCCCTCACTGGTGTTAGATCGCCGAGTCAAGGGAAAGCAGCGAATCTGTCTCAAAGAATTAAGGGGTTGGCTTTTCATTGATTGGCTGATTTACTTATTATACTCTGACTTCACATGTCACGGGATCAATCTCTTGAAAGTATATTAGGTCAACTCACCAAGGAATATGAAATTTTTTCTCCTTTATCTTTTTCAAGTGAATTAATAATTACTGTCCAGTCACCAAAACTACATCTCACTTGAGGTTATTTTTACTGTACTGAACTATTCTAGTGGTATATCTTGAATTAGAAACTGGAAATTTTGCTGTGAAGGGAATTTTCATGCACAGTTTAATAATTCAGCTACCTCCACCCCTGGGCAAAATAAATAGCTAGCTGAACGCTTGTTGGCAAAGTCACAGCGAATTATATTATTTGAAACTCTAAATATCCCCCAAATAAATGTTGAAATTATCTGTGGGAAAGCAAGGGGTTTGGGGCATTACAGTAATATTGCTTCCTTGCCGAATGTGCATTTTCTTCTTGGAGATCTATGGAGTTTGGTAAGTTTTTTTTTTTTATTAGGAATAATAGAAGTACACCCATTGTACTTGGGCTGCAATCACTCCTCCTGACTCTCAGTCCTTCAGCAATTCTAGGACCTGATGTTAGATGAGAAGAGTTACTCCTCTGATTCTTAAACATAGATAAATAAGTTATCTCAAATATCTAGTAAGAATTCCAAAGAGTTGGGAAACTGTCACTATTGAATTTTATCAACTAGTTGCTTTTAATTAATTTATTTTTGATCATTTGTTTTGTGTGAGGCACTGTTAGAGTCAGTTGGCATACATCAGTGAATACAACTGTCAAAGATAACTGCCATTGTAGAGGTTGGATTCCATTGTGGGAAGGGGGTGGGGTTAAGGAAAGAGATAATGAATGATAGACCATTCCATGCCATTAGTAATTCTTCTGGTATGTTAGAAACCGATATATACTATGGGAAAGGAGACTGGGGAAAAGTGAATCCAGAGTAAGGAAAGAGGTTGTAGCCTAGGGAGATTTGGGGTGAAATGGTTTTGCCACAGAAATGGTACGTAACACACCCATGTGGGGAAGTGGTGGAGTGGGGAGAGTAAAGCTGCACAGAGCTCGATTTTCAGCACAGAAGTTTCTGGCCTTGTCTCTCAGTGCTAGAGATGAAATAAATTATAAAGGAAATGATACTGCCCAGGCTCAGATCCTGTGACATCCTCTCTAATTGAAACTCTTATGGGTAGCATGTTTCCCATTAGTTGTCCCAGTCCACAGAGGATGGAGAAAGAAAGCATTGAAGAGATACGCAGTTCAATTCAACAAGCACTTAGTCATACATTTTATTTACCCAGAATGACTTTATTCAATTTCAGTGATACAAAGATGCAGACGTTCTTAAGGCCCCTCAGCTATGTTGTAAGATGAACCACAGATGAATGAATATAAAAGAAAAATATGTGATGTTGCTAAGCAAAGGTTGTATATACATTCACATGTGGAAGAGAAATACTGTAATCTGGAGCCAGCCCAGGGCTTTCTGGAAAAATGAGATCAAGGTTAGACCTTTGCAAGCTTGAGTGTGGTAGTGAAGCAAGTGGGAGTAATCCGGGAAGGGCCACAGTATCCCAAGACACAGAGGTAGAAAAGTCAGAGCTCCTGGGTTAATTAAGGGAGAGAAATCTGGCCAAGGGACTTCATGACCAGGAGTAATGAGCCCCTGGACTAATAGAAGGATTTCCACACTCAGTGTCCCCAATGAGGGGGATCAACACCTATATTAGACAGACTGCTACAGCCTTCCTAGGGACTCAGACTTGGACAGGAGGAGTCTAGTTACAGGGGTGATTCCATTACATTTTACCTTAGTAAAGTGGAGACAAAGGATAATATCTCCAAAATACAAAAAAGATGTCTTCCTCTCTTCTGTTACATGGATATGTCCTACCAGTCTCTAAGTATGGCCTAACTTAGGCCACTACGGTGGTCATAGGCTTTGAGCTTGAAAAACAGGGACCCCGCTGAAGACACGGGAGAGGGGGATCGTGTTAGAAAGAAGGCACCCCCAGGATGCGTGTTCACTGCTTATACTCAGCAGGCTGCCTCATGACCTCTCCCCCTGGCAACACCTGCACTCTGTTCCCATGGGCAGCCCGGAGAGGTTGGCACTCGGAGGCCCAGAGAACGTCAGCTCCCATGGATGAGCTGTGTCCACGTGTAAACCAAGATTTGGGGGAGGGACAGGGTGAGGTGGGGGGGCTGACCCTTTTTTAGGCCGTTTCCTCTGGTTCCTCAAGTCGGGCCCTCATCTGGTCCCACTCCCAGGTTTTGGACAGATGCTGGATCCCTGATGGCAGTCTCAGCATGCTTCCCCCACACCCCCGCGCCGTGGAGCCTGCTTCCCTCGCAGCAGCCGCTAAGACCCGGAGGGGTGGGATTCCACTTTGAAACTCTGTGCGTGCGGCGCGAGGGCCAGCACCGGGCATGCTCAGTCGCCGCGGCGCGGTGGGGCTGCTGCTCCTACAGCTCTGGCCCCGGGCTCCAGGGCTGGCTCCCCCCACCTCCTCCCCCCGCCGCCCCCCCGCGGCTGCGGAGCTTCCAGAAGGCCGAGCTGTAGCGGCTCCCCGCCATCTCGGCCCCCGCCCAGCGCCGCCCGGCTTGCGGCCGCCTCCCACTCCTCTTCCTCCCCTCCTCTCTTAAGGTGGAGGAGCTGGTGCTTGCTTCTGTTCGCGCCACACACCGCTCTGCCAGCCCCAGCCCAGGACCGGCGAATGCCTCCCGGAGACCAGAGGACTCTCGGCGGGGGCTCTTTCCAACACCACTTTGCCTGAAGTGGGGTCGTGGCGGAGTTGCTCCTCCGCCACTCAATGCAAAGCACTATGCGGAGAGCGGTCGGCTTCCCTGTGCTGTGCCTGCTTCTTAGTCTTCACGCTGCAGGTAAGGGGTTGCCCGGCAGAGCTGTGGATGCGCCGGGAGACTGCACATGCTCCAGGACTCTAGGGAAAGCTGGCTTCGCGAGGAAACCCTTAGAAAGGCAAAGCAGGACAGTGCTGACACGGTAGGGGCGAGGGAGTCCTGCACCTGTTGGAAGACGGAGGCCGAAAACTTAAGCTAAAATCAGCCCGTGATTTTTCCTGACCTCGTATGAACATTTTCCATGCGAATACAGGTTTGCTTCCTCCACCCCTCCCCTCCATCTAGACTCCCAGATTTTGTTTCTAAGCTCCGCACTTGACTGCCCGTTTTTCAGGAGGCTGACAAGACTCCCTACTGGATGTAATATTTTCTACTGCAGCGGCTACTTCCGTAAGGTCTCTCGGTTTAGCGAGAGCTCACAGGGATCCATTGGCTGTAACCTGATGGACCACATCTCTGCCCCAAAGATCGAAATACACGGTTCCCATTAACGATGCCACTCCAGGCTCCTTTGGCCCCAGCTCTTGTCAGTCGAATTTTCTAAACCAATAAGACGGACGAAAGCTTTAAAATAGGACTCTCTCGTCTCTTTCAGCATCATGGTCAGGTTCCGAGGGCACAAGACAGAAAACCAATCACTGTTTCAAAGCTGACAACCGCAGGGTAGGCACTGTCCCTGGGACGGGTTTGATGAGGTATAGAAAGAAATGACAGTGAGACTGATTCCCGGATATAAATATAGTTGATATCAGAACCAGTATCAGGTTTCGTTTGGAAGCAAACCTTAGGAAGTACCTGGGGAATTGTACATAAAATGTCGCTATAGATCCTGCTTTTTGGATACACGCAGCCTCGATCTGATACAGGGACTTGCTGGACTGAATCCTTTATCATTTTTACGCACACATGAACCAAAATAAAATATGGTAGAGAGATTTTGGGAGCCCTACTGCGACAGCAGTTGTCCGTGCAGTATCCCTGTAGCAATCAAAGAACAGGTATTTTCCCCGAGTTTGCCTGTCATCCAATCACACGTATTCATTCATTTTTCCAAGCAATATTTTATTGAGTATATACTACAGTTCAGAGATAGTGCATGAAGATAATGGATATAAAATTGCAATTTTGGGGTATCTTTTAGAAAGAGTGTGGGTGAGTCCTTTTCTGTGTAGGCAATTGTGAGAGTGAAAGATGGTACTTCCTTATTTCTAGCTAATGCTATTTTAATGTATTGTGAATCTCTTGAACAAGTAATGTATAGGAACATTCAGGCTATAATTAAGTACCCATGTTAATTGTTATAATTATGATGTTATATTGTGGAATTTTCAGTAGTTCTTTAGCACTTTGAAAACCGGGATGTAGCTATGACATGGTCATTAAATTATTTGCAAACAGTTGTAGTAAATCCTTTTATTACTGCATACAATTCTTTAATGTCAAAATATGAGATGAAAACATACACATTGGGTTGAATTTTATTTACATTATTGTTTAATTATAGCCCTGAGACAAATAGCTATTACCAAAAATATCCTCAGTTCCTATCAAATTTAGGAATGATTTGAACTGATCTATGAAAAATATTAGTGTTGTTATTTTTAAAACTAATATATAACATTTCTAAAGATAACATTTTATGTATCTTGAGTAATTATAACTTAAAAGCTATAAATACCCTTAAAATGAAGCAGGTGGAAAACATTTATAAATTTGTTGTGGATGAACATTTGGGATGAGGAAATAGAGGACTTCTGTTCATCAAAAGAGAAACCTAGAAGTCTGTAGCCCTAGATTATACCTGGAGCTCTGCCAAAGGGTGTATTACCAAGACAAACCAATCCAACTCTACTTTGACTTCTTAATTTGAGGGGGAAAAAAAAGGAAGATGATTAATCAATTGAATTTAGTCACAAGGCATTGAAGGCTATCTCCAGATTTCAGTTGTAAGATGCCATATAGAAATTAATTACATTCATATTTTTAATGTAGTGCTTTTGATAGGTGTTTTTTCCCCAGCAGATTGCAAGTTTAATATTGTGGTTGTCTTGCCAGTTTCATTTTGAATGCATTTTAATTTAAACAGCAATTTGTGGGTCACAAGCTGTCATCAGATTAAAATTCATCACAGTTATCTAAATAACATTGTTAGGACTTTTCATTAGAACTGAGATGAATCAGCTTTCTTGATCTCAGCTCCTGTAGATTTGGGTAATAAAAAGGTGAGTGAGTGGAAGGACAAAGATCAAGAAGTCAGTGATAGTCTCTACTTGTTGAATGTCTCATTTGGCTTCTCTTACAGAAAGCTCTCCTCTCAGGGGGAAAGTGGGCTTTATAAAGAAGGAGAATGAATTCTGTGTAGTCAAGCCTCTTTGGCTGAAAAGCTAATTGATCTGTTTTGTTGTGCCCAGGGTAAGCTGGCAGAACTAATGATAGGTTAGACCTCTTTCAGGATGGGAGAAATTGGCTGCCAGGATGTAAGTGCTCTTCGTAGCTATACTAAAAACTGTTAACTTCCATAGTCATTCTCCTAATGGTAAAGTAGCAAACTGTTTTCACCTTGAGTACCCTCTCCAACTGTTTGGTCATGATCGCCTGAGTCACTATGCAAAAAAAAAAAAAAACAAAACATTCTGACCAACCCTGAGTTCTGATGACTTAACAGGGAAAAGTATTGCGATCTGTTTGCAATGTCTATGGGAGCAAAAAGAGGAAGAGGGGTACAATGCTGTGTAATTAACATCTCTAGAGAAGATAACTGTAATGAATTACTGAGCATGGAGTTTATCAGAGAACCTGGACTCAACTCTATCCATGGCAGCTGATTTTTGTAGACCTTCTTAACAGAAAAAGTGATAGTTATTGTTCACCCAGCTGCTTACTACACAGGTGAGAAAACTATGATTCAGTAACTAGTAGATATTATTACTTTAAAGTGCCAGTTAACAGTATAGTCAGGGTAAAACCCCCATGTTTCCAGGCCTGTGATTGCACTCTATGTAAAATCCTACACTCTTTGGGAGGCTACCATTGAGATAGTGGTGCCAGATTCTTTTCCCCTAATTGTCCTCATTCCTTACACCTCTGTGAAGCAACATAATGTATCAACGTCACTAGAAAAGACCACTTTAGGAATATCGAGGAAGGCAACTACAAGGTACTCAGTGATTCGGATGGTAAAATAATTACGTGGAAGAGCCACAGGTAGCTTATTTCCTTCAGTGTTTCTTCTCTTTCTTTGCCCAAAGAACTATAGGAGATTATATTTATTGATAATATTTTAGTTACAAAGGAGTAAATGTCTTGGGGTATCTTGAAGATTCTCATGGGAAAGCTTTCTTTTTCCTAGAGAATGTCTTGCTAAAAAAACACAAGTTGATCTCAATGCATTACTCTCTCTTCGAGCTCTGGAAATGGTTCTTTCAAATTTCTGTATGGTTCTTACTACCTGCTTTTCTGAATGACACAGAGACTACTTTCAATGTATATTCTGATGATGCTTCTGCATTCTCAGAGAAGTGCCTAGTCTTCTAGTCTTTGAGAAGCAAGAGTTCCTGTGATGGAACTAAGAGGATCAGGGAGGTCATTGGCAGAAACCCCATACTCAAAAGAAAGGGTAGGAACTTCCCTGGTGGTCCAGGGGTTAAGAATCTGCCTTGCAATACAGTGAACATGGGTTCAATCGCCGGTTGGGGAGCTGAGATTCCACATGCCATGAAGCAACTAAGCCATGCACCGCAATTACTGAAGCCTGTGTGCTCTAGAGCCCCTGTACTGCAGCTAAGACCCAGTGCAGCCAAAATAAATAAATAAAATATTTTTTTTAAAAGAAAGGGTAGACAGATAGGAAAATGATATTTTAAGATATCTTTTCTCAATGAAGAGTCCCTTAGAGTTCCAGAATCAGTTTTTCACTCAACATAGTTCTTAACACTGGCCAGGGGTCTGCTCTATTCTCTCCCATATTACCTCTCTGATATCTCTCTGCTTTCCTCTTTTTTGTCTCTCTCCAGCTACAGTGGTCTCCTCCCTATTCCAAGAAGACACCAAGTGCTTGCCCATCCTCCCAAAAAGTTTTACTTCTTTGCCTGAACTATCCTTTCTCCATATTTCCATGGCTCAATCCCTCAATTTTCAGTCTTTGTTCAAAGATTACTTTCTCAGTGAAGCCCTCATTGACTATCCTAATTAATATTTCATCACCCCTCAAATCTTCCAATACCCTTCCTTGATTTATTTTTATTATTAATTGTATTGAAATATAGGTGATTTACAATGATGTGTTGATTTCCGCTGTATAGCAGAGTTCCTCAGTAACTCATACAGATACTCTTTTTCATATTCTTTTCCATTCTGGTTTATCACAGGATATTCAACATATATAGTTATAGTTCCCTGTGCTATATAGTAGGACCTTGTTGTTTCTCGATTCTATACATACTAGTTTGCATCTGCTAATTCCAAGCTCTCAATTCTCTCCCCCTTGGCAACCACAGATTTGTTCTCTATGTCTGTTTCTGTTTCCTAGATATGTTCATTTGTGCCCTATTTTAGATTCCACATATAACCCCTGATAGCTCAGTTGGTAAAGAATCTGCCTGCAATGCAGGAGACCCTGGTTCAATTCCTGGGTCAGGAAGGTCCACTGGAGAATGGATAGGCTGCCCGCTCTAGTATTCCTGGGCTTACCTTGTGACTCAGCTGGCGAAGAATCTGCCTGCAATGTGGGAGACCTGGGTTTGATCCCTGGGTTGGGAAGGTCCCCTGGAGAAGGGAAAGGCTACCCACTCCAGTATTCTGGGCTGGAAAATTCCATGGACTTCCATGGGGTCACAAAGCGTGGACACAACTGAGCGACTTTCACTTTCACTTTTCATAAGTGCTATCATGTATTTGTCTGTTTTGTTTCCTGCTATTTCTATAGCAGATCCTGCCCATCCTAGCACTGGGAGAGGAGCAGTGCCGGGCATAAAAGCTACTAAAGATTAGACAAATACATTGAATAAATAAAAACAACACAGTAATATTTCTAGTCTCCTCTTTTTGCATTTAATTTCTTCTTGGCACTCATGCAAGGCACCTACTCAACTTAGCCACTTCCAGAATGGATTTCAGCAGAGCTCATTTACCCAAAAATTAAGTTGCTCCCCAGAAGTCTCACATACCCAGGGGACATACAATCTCAAGCAGACTTTGCTACTTTGGGAAATGAAGAGCAACTGGGGATGGGCTTTAACTATCGATGAACTCAGTGGCAAAGTCCTTCCAACTGATTGCCAGATGCTGTAAGAGCCCAAATGCCTTGTTGGTTGGCTATATTTTTAATTCTTTGTAAAATGCTTTATACCTGTGGGAATGGCTATGATAATGTCTGCATCTTTAGCACTTAAGAAGATAGATGTATGTATATTTGAGACCACACATTCCTAGAACCACGGAGACTGCTTATTCTATTGGAAATGACACCCTGACTAGCACGTTGTAAAATTGTGGATTGTATTATCCACAACCCAGATAATGATGAATGTATTATCTATCATTCAGACTTCTTCTCTGTTTCTCATCTACTTTTCTATCAACTCTAATCTTTTTTTCTTAATTTTAAATTTATTTATTTTTTGATTGAAGGGTGATTGTTTTACAGGATTGTGTTGGTTTCAGCCAAACATCAACATGAGTAAATCATAGATAAACATATGTCCCCTCCCTCCTTCCCATCTTCCCTATCCCACTCCTCTTGGTTGTTACAGAGCCCCAGTTTGAGTTCCCTGAGTCATACAGCAAATTCCCCAAACTCTAATTATGGTTCCATATAGTTAAGGTGGTAATTTATCTTTTCCTTATCAATGAATATTGAGATTAGATTGAATCTAACTTTGAAAATTCTTCTCATTGATTCCCATGGATAGCCACTGGTTTCCTCAATAGCTTCTCTTTTATCTAACTAGTCATTTCTCAGTTGCACTTTTAGGTCTTTCTCTGAGCATTCTTTAATAGGTTAGTGCTCTGTAGAATTTATGTGTCCTAGGTCTTTTTTTCTCTTTTATCCCTGTATACTTTCTCTGTGGATGTTTACATCCAGGCCTACATAGCAAAGTTGAAATGCATATTTCTATCTCAGATATTTCTCCTGTTCTCCAGTCCTATCACTACAATTTTCTAGGAGTCATTGGAGATCCCACAAGTATCAGGAATCTGGCTGTTAATGCTCAGCACTTCCCATAACAACTTCTTTTATTTCTATATATTCTATCATTGTGAATAACATGAGAGTCCCCCACAGTCACCCAAGCCTGGTACAACTGGGAAAAAGCATACTCGATCACATTCTCACTTTGTATTCTCTAATACAGCCATTTCCTTTTCTCTTAGGGTAAACTCAGACTCATTAGCATGGGGAAGTCTTTTACTATCAGGTATTTCCCAACTCCATCCTTATTTCCTATCATCATGTTCTGCTTTGCCCACTGTTATCATACCAAAAGCAAATTTCACTGGTTTGCCATGCCTCTCATCCTTTTCACATACTGTTCTATTTATTTTAAGTATCCAACTCTGCTTCATTTTCTAGATAATTTTCCTCCAACTTTAAATCATAGTTGAGCATTGCCTACTTTGAGAACCCTTCCTCAAACCCCATCTCATCCAAGTAGCTTTCCTAGGTTTTCCTTTGAGGCCCTGTGTATTTCACTATTAATGCTCTTAACCTGAGTTTTTTGGTGTTTTTTTTTTTTTTTTTTGAGGACAACAAGAGAATTGTAGCTTTTATCTCTGTATACTAATAATATATTAATAGAACTGTGCTTGTTATCCAGTATACCATCAATAAATGTTGCACCCAATAAATATATTCAGGATGTATTTGGCAAAATAAATTTTGATTAATTTATATTTACAAAGAGATTATATCTCACTTTCATGATCATAAAGAGTAGAATTGACTTTACTACTGCCCTTTCAATCAAATGTATGTTTACTGGTTACAAAGCAGTGGAAATGGGACAGAATAGCTTTCATTTAAACATATTCTGTTTAAGATAAGTTTGTGTTCTGTGAGCATGAGGCTTATTCTAGTGGTGTTGTGTGCTGAACTCCTCCTAGATGGATAGACATTCCTATATGATTTTCTAGTACTACTTTAGGATGGGAGTGAGATGAATGTGTTCATTTTAAAGAGAGAAAAGAATTAGACAAGATACATAACATGATAGCTGTGCATTAAAGGATGGACCCAGAACCCCTAATTAATTCTGATTACTGATCAGTTATCTGAAATAACAAACATGAGCCACCTACACATTTAAAATCAGGTAGGAGTTTGAGGCAGTGGGTTCAATAAGCAGAAATAAAAAATAATCTAACCTTCCTTTGCTCCCCCTACCAAAATCCAAACCATCACAGAAAATTTCTGAGTATTGGATGGTTTTATACAATTTTTCTCTTTTTTATGTATAGATAAAGTCTTTATTAAACCTTTATGGGAGCTGTGCTTTTACTTGAAGAATGGAGAGTGGTTGATGAATAATAAAAATGTCACTTCTGAGATAATGGGGTCACACATCAAAAACTCATTTATTGCCATTATTATTAGTGATAACATGGATGTTATGTTTCATGGTAAATATATTGTTAAATCTCTTAAAAGCTGTTTGTAAAGTCTAGTTCAAAAGGTAGAGAAAGCCATTTTTCCCTCTAAAGATCCTACTTGGCCATAAATGCATTCTTCATCTTCAAAGCACTTACAAATGCTGACACGCTTAGTGTAGCTTTGATATTTCTCAACACGAAGGATTTTAACAGCTTGAAACATTTTAATGGTAAAATATTATTTTAAGATCAGGTTTCCTAATTCCTGTTCACCAAACAATGTAGCTGTAAGTGTCTACTATTGAGATATTTGCCACAGAATGACAATTAGCAAATTTATGTTGTGAATAGTAGCACTTTCCATTTAGATACTTTTCTACTTATAATGACAATCTAGACTTTTCTCATAATCAAACCTTATTTGATTTGATTTTATTAAGATGTTGATATCCATGAAAATTTCAACCACAGGGACCAACAACAAAACAAAACTGTTTACCTGAAACAGCAGTCTAGATCAATATGTCTAATTACACTGAAGTAGATGCCAAGTTCAGTAGGAGCTTGAACTATTTTCTGTCTTAGTTCGGACGTGAAGCAATGTCCATTTACTGACTTAAATGTGCAGAAGAGCTTAAGACAGCCTAAACTACTCTTTCTTTGAAAAAGAGCAGTGAATGAGCACAGAGTAAGAGTGTCTCACAGTGATTTACTGGCCTATGCAGCAACATGGACAGAGTAAAACTCCTCTGCTATTTCGCTACAGTAGTGATTCAATTCCTGACGGAGGCTGGAGGGGAAATGAGGCGATGCGCATAACTACACAAGGTCAGCTCCCAGTACTGGGATACTTTCACTTACCTGGGGAAGAGGCTCAATACAAACTATGCCAAATATTATATCATGATGAGTTAGTCCACAAGGCCATCAATCTATAAATATAAATTTATAGATTGTGATTTTAAAGTAATTCGCTTTCTTGGTCTCTTGTTGATTCAAGACAGTATTTTTATTCTCCCTGGAAGAAAATGAAATAGCTTAAGCAGAAAAGTTAAGAGAAAATTGAAACAAAGGAGAAAATGCCATATTTTTAGATAATGCTTAGCAGAATACTGTAGCAGATAAGAGCGTGTATATGGTGATCAGTTTCAAATCCAGGCGTCGTCACTTACTGTCTCTCTGGTGGCTTAGTCCCTAAGTTGTGTCCGACTCTTGCAACTTCATGAACTTAAGTTCCCAAGGCTCTGTCCATGAGATTTCCCAGGCAAAAATACTGAAGCAGATTGTCATTTCCTTCTCCAGGGAGGATCTTCCTGACCCAGGATTTGAACCTGGGTCTCCTGCATTATAGGCCAGTTCTTTCCCAACTGAGCTATGAGGGAATCCCTACCATCTCTCTATAACTTGGAGTAAATTGCTTGATCTTTCCACATCTCAATTTCTTCTTTTAAAAATGGAGACCATGTATTATAGAGTTGTTGCTGTGTGTTAAATAGGATAATGTGATGTAAAATAGACTGTACTGTCTTAGTAAGTGCCATGTAAGTGTTAGGTGTTATTTGACTAGGGCTGGGAGAGGTCAGATGCTAAATGATCAACCGATATCTTGGAGCAATTTCTCATTCTTTTTGTATTTGAGCCAATGCTAGAGAAGTATACATGTGCAAGAGAGATTCTGGATCCCAATCTCTTTTTCAGTTGGATCTTGTCTGCATAATTCCTCTCTCTTTGGTCTGAGCCTTACTAAGCAGGTCTGTGATGGATTTTGAAGCTTCAAAGCATCCACCTGTTTCTTCTGGCCACTGAGAGGCTGAAGAGAGCCTGGCCAGGCCCAGGATGTCAGATCTCATTCTCCTAGTCCCTCTTCAACACCCCACACCAAACCCCTCAATAAAATAGTTTAACATACTTCTCCTCCTCCAAATTCAGCTCTCCCCTAAGTCTCCTAATGCCTTACCTATAAGCATCTAAATGTATTATCTATCTATCATGTCTTCAGCAAATTCTTAAAGTGAATATATTAGTAAAATGCAAATTTTTCTTGGGCTTACCTCATGGTAATTGAAAATAGATAACCTTTTCACCTTTTCCTAAACACCATAGTTCTGACATATCTAGTTCTTATTTCAGCTTAGCAGATAGCCCAAACTTGTCCTCGGAGCTGCCTCCCTAACTAGTCTCACTGGCACAGATGCAGAGTGAGAAGTTCAGACGTGTGACCAAGGCTACAACTCATAGCTCTAAGAACCTCTTTTAGGACTGCTGCTCTCGTAAGGCTTCTCCTCTACTGACTGACTGACACTCTCCTGCTCGCTATCTGTAGCCTATGGAACTTCTAGATCACTGGGCTCCAGGTCCACATGGAAGGCTGCCCATGGTTCTGTGGGCACTGGAGAAGTTAAAGGGAAAGCAAGGAGGGACATGGAGACGGGGAGACATTTTATTGGGGATTGTCAAGCACAGCCTTCGCCTGTTCAAGGGACGACTCATCACTCCCTAACACCCAGACCTTGCTTCCCAGCCCCACTTGATCTAAGGATTCTATCCTGCTGATTTTATCTCAGGTGACCTACCATGTATAGCTCCAGTCTGGCTCCCTGGGAGAGCTGCAACCCATCAGAAAAATCAGAATTCAACTATGGAAACTTTTTCATGGTGCTAACCTCCAATATGCGAAGTTATGTTCGTGGTGGGTTGGCTGTTTCAGTGCCTCTGAACACTCCATGGCAGTTAAGAAGCTCCCTAGGAGAATTCTCACAGGTTCTCACAGGTCTGGTACAGTTAGGCAGGGCTCTTGGCATTCCTGGGTCCCTCTGTATCTCCAGAGCATCAAGATTCCCCCCAGGTGTCCACTGGTCTAAGCCACCAGGGAAGCCCATGAGTACTGGGGTGGGTAGTCTGGCTCCTTTCTTCAGGGGATCTTTCTAACCCAGGAATCAAACTGGGGTCTCCTGCATTGCAGTCAGTTTGTTTACCAACTGAGCTACCCAGGAAGCCCTAATTAGAGGGAAGAGGTCACTTAAGATGTTACTTAAGTCACCTTATTCTTTTCCTTTCCTTCATGACTCTTCATCCAACTGGTCTTTATAAATTTTAAAGAAAACAAAGTCATTTCTCAATGGATTCAGATACTACCCCAAATTAATATTCCCAGTAAGTTCTTGTTTTTAGTTCCAGAACCTCATCACCAGAAATTCCTGAGCCTAAATCCCCCCTAGCTTCTGGGATCACTCATTTTTCTCATTTCTACCTTTTCCTTTCAGTTGAGCCTTGTCATTTTAGTCCCTTCTTTAAACACAACTCATAATCAGGTGACATGGCCAAGTGATGAATATATAGATGGTTTGGTTTTAATCCTGGGTTTTTTGCCATCTACTTACTATATGACATTGGACAGGCTCTTTAACCTCTCTGAGCCTCAGTTTCAAAACAATAAATAATATTATAATAATACTAAAGATAGTAAAATAATAAAATAGTATAATAATACTAAAATACAAAAAAAAAGTATTATAAATAATACGTACCCAAGATTGCAATTGTGAGGATTAAATTAGTTTAATATTTGCTAAGCACTTAAAATAGTACTTGTTACAGTGTAAGCACTGTAATTGTGCTTGGTAATAATAATAAATGCATTTCCAAGCACATAACTTACTCAACTTTCTGTCATAACTTTGAGGTATGTATTTGATGAAATCAATAAAATCATTCTGTTTCAAGGGGAACAGAAAAATATTTTTGAACAATTGTCCATGTGGCTATTTCACCACGTTTAGTGTTTCCAAATTTCTGTACAACAGCCTGGGCTAGTCCAGTAGCAAATTAGAAACAGAGCTTATGTTCTGCACCTTTTACCTCACTGTCCCCCACCGCCCCACCCCCCACACAAATCCCCATCTCTTTGGACATAAACTTCCATTTGTCCTCCATCTTCTGTACACCTACTTCTAAGAAAGGGTCTGGGTCCATCCATGTCATTACAAAGTAGCACTGACATATAAACACTATCATGTGTAAAATAGCAAGCTAGTGGGAAGCTGCTGTATAACACGGAGAGCCCAACCTGGTGCTGTCCGATGACCTAGAGGGGTGTGACGGGAGGGCCGAGGTAGGCTCAATTTTATATACATATATAAAATTATGACTGATTTGCTTTGTTGTATGGCATAAACCAACACAACATTGTAAAACAATTATCTGCCAATTTGAAAAACAAAGGTGTATGATCTCCAGCTTAGTGTGAATTTAAGACAAAGGTACCATTTACATCAGAGAGACAGCTTTTCAAGACTGGCTTTGTTTTTCAAGTTTGTTTTGTTTTCCTGTCTCTCCCAGCCTTCCAACCATGAACAAATACAGGAGATCCATATTATGGCTCAAGACTTAGCACCTGTGCCATTCTCTGAGCCTGAAACGGGCATCTGGGCAACACTCCTGTCCTGGGACTGCTGAGAGGACCACGCCTAGCTCTGTCTCAGGCAAAGGATGAACTGCTGCTCAGGCAGCCCATTGCATCCCATCACCCTGGGTACACGGCAGTGACTGGTTCAGGGAGGGCCTGGGTGGGCTCCTCACAGTCAAGGGCTGTTTCTGGATCTCTAAGAAGGAAATATTTAGCGCAAGGAAGACATGCATCCTTGAGTCTGAAATTCTCAAATCTTCCACAAGCCACCTTCTAATTCTTAAGAGATATATGCAGGGGAAATGCCCTGCTTAGTAATAACTAGAGTTTTAGCCTGAAGTCCCACGCAAAATGTCTAATCTTAAGAAATAGAAGAGGCCCTAGGTGAGATCTCACTTGTGGCCTAGACCAGTATTGGGCAAAATATAGAATAAGGACTACCTGGCTCATAATTACCTGAAGTACTGTTGAAATCCAGACTGTTAACTCTTCCACAAAGCAAGGAAATTAAGAGTGGTGGGGCCAGAATTATGCAGTTTTCATGATTAGTAACTAGTCATTATTCCCAGTCTAACCTGAAAGCAATTTGGTCTCTTTTCTTTCAGGATCTTATCCTTACTTTGGTCTTACAGCTTCCAAACTGAGGAGGAGGAGGGACAAGTGTTCTGAAAAAGGAGGGGATCCAGGCAAGGAAACAGTGTTCAGTTTGAACATTTAAAAAATAGTTTATTCTGGGGAAATGGTGCAAGGAGAAGAAAAGAAGGTGGGTCAAATTTTAGGAAAAGTAATGAAATTTAGTGAGCAAATAGCAGTTGAAGGGAAAAGCAAACTGAAATACAGCATCAGTTTAAACAGTTGATGTTACAGACAGAAGTAGGAACATCATGCCTACGGAGAGGAAAATACAGTTCTCCCATACTGTTGTTCCCAGGACTGAGCAGAACTTGGTTCATTTAACTTACTGGTTTTCAACCCATAGCATCCACCTGTAAATAAAACACAGGACACTGTGTTGTGATTGCATAACAAATTGTAAATATTAATCATCACAGGTCCAAAAAGCAAACATGCTATTGACAAAAGGTGAGTTGTACAAGGGGAAAGACAGAACTGGGGGCACAAGCAGTCACAGGCATAAAGAAAAGGACGGGATTAGAGTGAAAGGGAATCCTGTAGCTATGTACTATAGCTAATATTTCCTGAGAGCTTCCGTGTGTTGGACATTGAAGGCTGCAAATGTGTTATTATTTGCATCCTCACGGGCAACTCCATGCAGTGGTGGTGAACATCCATTTCCTCATTGTACAGGTGAGGAAACAGAGGCCCAGGAAGGTTGAGTAAATTGCTCAGGATTGCAGAGCTAACAACCTGACGAACAAAGCTTCCAAGCCAAGTGGTCCATCTCCAGAACCAAGGCTTTTAGCCACTGTGCTACCACTTCTCCCTTCGGTAAAAGCCAGCAAAAATCGCATGGCATTACGGAAGAGAAGCGGCGTAAATAATGAAATGAATACGATGTATTGAAAGGAAGAGGGATGAGAAGTAGTGAGGGTAGGGGTTTATCTTCCTGCCTCATGTTAGGGTGCTAAAATCGATCTACAATGGATACAGCAGATGAACACAACGTTTAGAATTATGGGGGTAACATTCATGTGGCCAAAAACTGTCTCTGGAGAGGGGAACTGGGGTTAGAAAAGTTGAATTTCTGTATTTGAAATGCTATCATGTCCACATGTTATTTTCATAAAAATATTTCTATTTGTTTAGAAATAGCTTCAACGGTGTAAATGCATTAAAACGTGAAATTCAAAGTCATCTTTACATCTCATACATTTGTTAAGTGCTTGGCTTATTAGAATTGTTCTTTTCAGCTTTGAAGGTTTTTTTTTTTTTTAATGAAAAGCAGTATAAATTTTAAAATTTAAAAATTGTTCCTGGTAATATTGCCAGCAAGGCCGAGAGAAGGTGTGGAACTATTACAAGCAAACTGGATTTCAGCCCTGCTTCTGGGAGGCCGTCCTGACAACAAAGGGAAGGAGAGTCTCTAAAGTCAGGGAGCAGAAGCTTTGATCCTCTGGAGTTGTAACAAACAACTTAGAGTAAATGAACCAGGCGGCAGGGTGCCGGGAGGAGGCTGTCGGGCTCTCTGTGATGGTGTTCTTTGTTTTTGTGGGACTAATCTCAGAAATATTGCATTAGGCTCAGTGCTGTGCATTTTTAGGCTGGAGTTACCATATGTTTCCATCTGTATACTTCATGAACGCAAGCACTTTTATGCTTCCTTTAAAATGGGAATCTCCTATTTGAATTGCCTGGTGAAGACCTTTGAAGTGATTCATTAAGTATACATATGCGTGCTCTATCTCCATCTATGTATCTGTCAATCATCCTTTCCCTACTCACCTACCTGTATTAGTCTGCTCAGGCTGCTATAACAATATAGCATAGACTAGGGGGCTTAAACAACAGACGTTTCACACTCCTGGGAAGTCTAAGATCAAGGCAGATCTGCTTCCAGGTGAGTCCTTCATTTTTGGCTTGTAGATGGCCATCTTCTGCTGTGTCCTCCTCACATGGTGGAGAGAGAAAGCTCTAGTGTTTTTTTCTGTTTCTTATAAGAGCTAATCCCAGCTCTACCTTCATGGCCTCTGCTAAACCTAGTTACCTCCTAAAAACTCCGTTTCCTAATTGCATCACACATAAGGGGATAGAGCTTCAGTATATGAATCTGTGGAGGGGGACAAAAGAATTCAGTCTTAACTCTCTATATCTGTTTCTATCTGTCTTTCTGTGTAGAATAATAATAGTGGCTTATAATTCATTTCCCTGTGTTATTTTATCCTTCTCAAACTCGTGTGAGGTAAATTGGCCATAGGAAAATCACTGATTTCACTGAAACACTTGAAGGTTGAATTAACTTTGGGATCACACAATCAGTAAATGATGATGCCACAGTTCAGTCCACTTCTTCTCCATCCTCCTTTCCTTCTCCCTTCACTTTCTGACTCTATTCCAGCCACATTATTTACTAGCTTTTCCCTGAGGACACTGGTATCCTTCTGGGCCTTGGAGAGGTTATTCCCATTATCTGGAAGTCTTCTTCCTCGTATATCTGATTCAGGTGCCTCCCTCTACACTGTTCACATTGAGCCTTCCCAGTAAGCCTTCTCCTGTCTACTGTTTAACTTGAAAACCTTGTTTCTCTGCCCACAAGGTCAATTTCCCATATACTGCTTAATCTCTATTGCGTTTGTTACTAGGCTTCCCTGGTGAGTCAGTCAGTAAAGAATCCACCTGTAATGCAGGAGACCTAGTCCGATATCTGGGTCAGGAAGAGCCCCTGCAGAAGGAAATGGCAACCCATTCCAGTATTCTTGCCTGGGAAATCCTGTGGACAGAGGAGCCTACAGGTGGGCTACAGTCCCTGGGGTTGCAAAGAATCTGACAAAACTTAGTGCCTAAACCACAACAACAACTTGTCAGATAATTTACATTGATTTCTGTTCTCCCCTCTGACTAAAAGATAGGCTACACAGAGTCAGGAATTTTGCTTTCATTGAACCTAATAGAGGCCCAGCAGAACTCTAGGGTCTGCAAGAACTGGACACAGTTGTAACTCTTCTGTTTGGTATTTTAGCAGCCTATCTCAGAGCCAAGCCAGTTATTGAAGAGAATCTTTTCTGATACTTTAAGCAGTATGATAAACTTGAAATAAACTTAAACTTTCAACAATTACAGAGCAGGCATGGATTCTTCCTTTGTTTCGCCAGACACATGAACCTGGATCCAAAATCCATCCTCTCCGCGTGAAGTGGGAATGCACAAAGATGACTGGCCTAAGTCTCAGCTGGATAAAAAAGATGCACAAAAGAGACATTTAAACATTTTCAAAAACTAAAACCATAAAGTGTGTTTCCTCTTCACACATCAGGGATTATCTAGCCTTTAGTGTGGTTCGAGTAGTGTGGGGTGGTAGGGGTTGGGGAGAGAGAGATGTATAGAGAAGTAAGGATGAGTTGCCCTGTCTCTGCCTCCTCTGGACCTTAGTTCTTCCTGGACTGTCACTCCTTACACTCAAAGCAGATTTCAGGAGTCAGCACACATGGTCATGATGTGTGCCTCACTCCACAACCCAGTCACTGGGACCCAGAAAATTTTGCAACCTCAAGTCTCCCTCAACACATCATGACTCATATATATCAATGAGTAAAGACACATAAACTGTAGTAGATTAATAAGAATAAGTTTTTATATATATATAAATTACATATATACATATTTGTACATGAATCTGGGAAAGATGAGAGCCCATTGAGGCAAATGGCTAGGGGGAGAGGAAGCAGCTAAAGATAGCAGTGGGCACTCTGCCAGTTCCAAGTGTAGGGAAAATAGCCAGAAGTTTGGGTTGGCCAAGTTTACAGTCAAACCAGGGATGTCACAGTGGATGATACATGCAGGTTATTTTCCATCCTCCAAGTGCAACTTCTCAAGTCTGGTATGTACTTTTGCACTGGGCTCATGTGTTTCTCACCTTGCAGCACACTTACACCGACATTCCTCACCCATGCACATACACCACACACGTACTCCTGCACACCGCTGAGAGTGTGGTCCTTTGGCTCGTGGTAGGAAGGAAACAGGTTAACAGTTTCACTTAAGTGGGTAGAGTCGTTTTCCAGCAAAGCCCGTTCATCGTTGCACAGGATCTGCAGAACAAGATATGCTCTTTATTTGTTGATTTACTTCAGAGAAGAAAGAAGTTCACTAATGCTCCAGTGAAATCCCAGGCAGGTGATGAAAGTACCAGACCCAGAGCACAGACGCAGCTTCCCTGACCAGGAGCCACTAAACACAACACTGTGCTCCTCCAAAGTCAGAGGGGTGCCCTGAGTTGGGGTCCCAGGTGTTCTGAGCATAGAAGTTCCTCTCTAAATATATATGGTGCTATCCCCCGTCGTGCTGTGTGGGTTTGGGCTGGGGAGGCCTGGGCGCTTTGTGTGAGTGGAACACCAGAAGTGTACCCAGTCATAGCAGGTGTGGTGCTGTCCCCCAACACCCCCTCTGTGCTTTGCATATATGAGTTCCAAGTCCAATGGCAGGTGTTGACACTGGGGCCTCCCATCCTAGATGAAATGTTGCGCCTCCCATGTATTCCACCCATGGTGTATTGGCCAGGTGGGCCCCAGTTGTACTGATGGGAAGTGTGGATACCAGGTCCTCCAGTCCTGGGAATGATGTTGTTCCCTCCTATACCACCACCACTTGCATCTTGGACAGGTGGGTTCCAAGCCAGGGGTGGGTCTCACACTTGCAAATCCAATGGATGCATTGTTGCTCTGGTGGAAAGTGGAAATTGACTTGTCCCTTAACACAAATTTCTTCTCCATGGTGATGGGATTTGTAACTGTAGATTTTCTACACTCATGTGGGTCCTGGGTGCAGCGATGGGAAGTGGTCACACCCCGACCTCTAACCCTAAGGATGGTGGTGTCCCCTGCCATCACTCTACCACCTGGATTCAGCTCAGGTAGAACCCAGGCATTTGGCTTCAAGTTGAAAGCAGATATGTGCCCGGATGCTGGGATGGTGGCCTGCCCTTCCTACTGCAGCAGCCGTGCTGCAGTGAGATGACTCCCAGGTGGCCTGGCCCACAGTAGGAACACACGTGGTGCTGGGTGCCCCACACAGTTCTGTCCAAAAGTTAGGTGGGCCAGATGCTTCTGAATAATTGAGGCCTAGGGCATTCACACCAGCCTCAAAACTCCCACAAGCCTCCCATAGAGGCTGCAGGTCCCATCAACAGTGGGCCTGATACGGTACTACCAGACAGCAAGCTACTGTCTCCAGTACTGGGCACCAGGACCAGGCACTGTGGTATCCGCTCCAAAACCAGCAGTAGCAGACACATCCCTGGGGAAATACCTGAGTTGTAGACAAAGGCCGGCTGCATGTTGATGGTGCTGGTGGCAGACAGGGGATCTGGCAAGCCTGAATCCATTATGCTTCCTCTGGGTGTCTGGACTGCTGAAGAAGTTAGCTTTCTATCTTGTTCTAGGGCTAATGGGTTTCCCAGTGGAATAGACTTGGTAGGCTTCTTCCTACTGTTGGCCCCAGATGTGGGCTGAATGGTGAGTTCTGGGTCCAAGCTTCTGGGTTTCAGGCTTCACTTGAAACATGGGTGCCTCTGTTGACCAAATCCACAGGTAAATAAGTTGAGGCTTGGGTCCAGGCATTGCCACCACTGGGTGCTGTGTTCTCAGAACCAAGAACAGCCATGTGATATGGGTAATGGTTCTTCTTGGAGTCAGAGGTAGACTGAACAATAACAGTCTGAGGAGGAGGTGTTGTGTGCATAGCATCAGTGTCAAAGACTGGTTTGACATCTGTAGAGATGCTATCTGCTGGAGCATAGATAACTGCTGAAGCCATAGGTGGGGGGCTGGGAAAACCAGGAACTGAAGTCATAGGTGGGGGGCTGGGGGAAACAGGAGCTGAAGCCATAGATGAGAGGTTGGGGGAAACAGGAGCTGAAGCCATAGTTGGGGGGCTGGTTGAGGCAGGATTTGGGGATTGAGGGAAACAGCCAAAGCCCTGGGCGGGGGGGTGGGGGGTGGGAAGACAGGGCCCAAAGCCGTAGATGGGGGCCCAGGGGAGAAGCAGCCAGAACCCTAGATGGAGGGATGGGGAAGACACCGGCAGGAGTCCTTGATAGTGGGGCTGGGGAAGGGGGAGTAGTGTCTGTGTCAGTGATGCCCGAATCTGAAGGAGGGCACACTTGCAGATGGCATGACTGGGGTGGCAAGAGAGGCTGCAGCAGAAGTGAGGGGCTGCTCAGTTAGAATGGGGAGTGGTGGGAGGGGGAGAATCTACACACATGGGTGTTGGGGATCAATTTTGGTTGGAGGGTGGCTGGGAGGAGAGGGTTAGGGCGCTCAGAGGTATGGAGAGGTCAGAAACAGAAGGTGGTGTTGCTCCGAGTGAACACTGAATGCCTTTATCCTCCTTACGGGTAATTCCCACAGTGAGATTGGAAACTGGAGGAAGAAGAGAACCTGCAGCAACAGAATGAGAGATCACGGGGGCTGTGTTTCTTGCCTCCTGACCCATATAAGGTGTCGGGCAAGGTGGAAGGCCAGCCGGATTGGGGAATCTGGAGGACAGGTCGGCCAAGTGGGTGGTGGTAGGAGGGACCTGCAAAATGTGACTGACCGGGGAGCCTGTGGTCCCTGGGGCAGGCGGAGGGGCACTGCGGCGTCGCATGGCCTTCCTTGCGTCCTTCAGGATTTTGTTCCGCTGACGCTGCATGTTTTGTTTCAGGGTGCCCGAGGCTTTGGCGAGAGTCATGCCTGGAAGCTTCCGAGGCGGAGGAAGGTCACTGCGACCCCACGGCAGAGGCAGCGGTGGTGGCAGTGGCGGCAGCAGTGGCGGCAGGGGCAGAAACTGCGGCATGGGTGTCTTCCGCTTGAGGGGGTGCCTACTGCGGGCAGATCCCAGGGGAGAAGAGCTGCTCCGTGGGGTGTCTGAAGGTTGTTCACGCCGCAGCACCTTCCCAGCCATCAGCGACTCTGGGGAGCTGGGGGTGAGGTCTTCACCCCGCACTTCTATTGGCCTGTCGGGCAGCAGGTTGCAGCACGGACTTGGGGCAGAGAGCACCGTGGCCAGGGGGCCAGGCTGCGAGGGAGGCTGGCGGTCTCCAGCAGTGCCGTCTAAGCAGATGGCGGGGCTTTCGGAGGAAGAGTTCATCCGAGGCACCTGGGCTTCCTCATTGATGTTGCTTTCTGGGTGCACCGGAAGGCAGTTTGCAGGCTCAGGACTGCACTGGAGGGACGTGAGGACCCCGCTGGTCTCCTGGGGCCTGGGCGTCATTGTCATATCCCTGTTGCAGTATGGACTTATCTTCCCATTGTCCTCTCCTTCAGCCTCTGTGTGACCTTCCTCCTCTGTCATGCCTTCCCTGGGCTCTTCTTGGACCATCGCCTCACTCTCCTTTGCGCAAGGAAGCGGGAGGTGACTGGTTGGTACCGGCTTCCCAACCTCAACTACCTGGGCAGGTAGCTCAGGTAGTGAACGCAGGAGAGTAATTTTGCGCCCAGGTGGAGGAATTCTGATGGTTCTCGAAGGTCCGAACATCATGGAATTACGAGTGGACAAGACGGGCTTCTTCTTCCGTGAGTTCCTCAAGTTCACCAGGGGTACGATGCCCACAGGGGAGTACCCAGCCTGCTGGCTGGGGTACCGCCTTCTTGGCGCGATGTCAAAGCTGGATGATAAAGGCAGTTGATGCTGGTGCAGCCTGTGAACAGGGTGGAAAGCAGAAGCTGGAGCAGCGGGGTGGCCCCGGCCGGATGTGATGGCATCCCGAGAGGGCAAAACCAGCGAGCGACGGCCCGGCGGGTGCCAGCGGCAGAGCCTGGAAACAAGTTTACACAGGAAATTGCCCATATAGGACAGATTGTGCGCCAAACGCCCTGAGAATAGAGTGTGAAACTGGGAGAGCGTCTCCCTAGCTTCTGACTCCTCTCGTGGTCAAACACGCACTGGAGGGAGGACTCCTCAGCCGGGCGCTTGTGATGCGTCCATGGTATAGGCATCACAGAGAAACTGTGCTGCGCGCCTGCAGGTGGCAAAGGGTGGGGCACAGGGCGGGGCACAGGGCGGGGCACAGGCCGGGGCCCCAGCGCATGACCTCTCCTGAGCTCTCTAGCAGCCTAGACTTCCCACTGGGGGTGGCAGGTGTTTGGCACCAGATGGGCCACCATTCAGAGACTGCTCAGGACTGTGGCGGCCTTCTCCTCCAGAGGTCATCCTGTCTAGCACCTCATCGTGCAGCCACCTTGGTGCCTGCATTTGTGTCGGCCAGCCCTTCCCTGCCTGGGTCTCAGAGGCCTGTGCAAAGCTGAGTGCAGGAGCCGCCAACGCCATCGGAGGGCGTTCTGGCACCTATGGGGACCTTCCCAGCTTCACTGTGAAGCCTGGAGCCAGGAGCACCTTCTCCACTGCTGCTGCTCTGCCACCATCTCCAGCCAGCAGGGAACCCTTCCTGGCAGGTAAGGCTCTTTTCACTTCTTTTAGAAATTTGGTACAGCAGTTAAACTTTCGACTGTTCTTCAGGGTGTGCAGATGGTAATGGCTTAGCCAGGATTTGAACCAAGCCTGCTCTGGGCTGTGGTGCCTCCTTGTCATACATGCTTCATGTGTTGTTGTTCTTTTTTTGTACTCCTTGTGGCACTTAGCCCTAAGTGTCATACCTATAATGAGCCTATATCCTACCCTGTAGAAGGTTTTCTTTTGCTCAGTTCGTGAACTGATTGCCTACTGCACTGGGTTCTGATCTCAGAAGATGCAGGTTAGGGACCACCAGTTGTCAGCATAGCACCAGCGGAAGTTTTCCCTTTAGTCTAGTTTGAAGGATCCAGATATGTAAAGATCGTAGTCTAGATAAATCGTGGGCTTTCCTGAAAGAAATTTACCAGTGAATTATTCTGTATGGATTAGGAGCCAGTTTCTATGGATGGCCTTCCTGGAGTATGTTCAGTAAGGCAACTCATTCATGTCTAGAAAGCAAATACATCATTTATTGCAGCTTCATAGTGGAGCCCTGTGTCAGTTTAAAATAGTCAGCACAATTTGGTCACTGTGAGCATGTCAGCTTGGGCCAATCTTTACTACTGTGTATAATTCTAGAGATTCTTATGCCCAGGAGAGAAGACACACTCTTGGGTGTCTAGGACAAGGGAAAGATGTTATTATTCACAAGGTAGAAGCTTCAAAATAATAGGAAAGAACTTCAAAACCCTAGTCTAACATGGCTTGATTGAGTGTGAATCTTGTTTCTTTGGCTTACTTCATTGGAGTGTTTTCTTTCTCCTTGGCTGACATTGTGTGTTACACATCAGGCATGTGACATGTAGAGGTTTCAGAACCCAGAATTGTATTGATCAGTGAAACTTTATTTATATATTTTAGTTTAAAATCTATTTAAAATAACACTGGACATAATTCATATATTATACATTAGTTTTGCCCTCTGCTCTTCAGATTCTTTTTATAGTATGTCAGAGCAAATTTGGACTTCCATCCCCAATAAGATTTGAGATTGGAGGACACAAAAGTTTTTTCTCAGACCTAAATTATGTCTGAAAAAAGCGAGAAATATCATAAGCTCTACCTGACCTCTCTAGGAGCAGAAATGATTTACAGCCGTGGCATTTAACCATAATTCCTTGATCTCGTTTGAGAAGTTCAGTAAGGAACAATCTCTTGATTTTTGTTTCTTCCTTGCTTTCTTGTCTTGCTTACCAACAATCCATTGTAATCCATGAATTAATATGGCATCAGGCTGAATGTTCTCTGGAGCTCATTCAAGTAACTTTTTTTCCCTAAAATAACTCTAATTTCCTTGTTTTTCAGCTCCTCGTCTTTCCTTGCCCTTTACTAAAACCAGAACTCACCAAAAGCTGACTGGCTTTGTGCAGACCCTTCTTAGGACACTCTTTCCTTAATTATTTTATTCATCACTCTGTTTCATTTTTTGCCTTCTAGAAATATGTTGAAATCTTTCTGTAGTTGATGACTTCCACAACATCTTGGCTTTTATTGGCTTATTAACTTGGATATTTCTACACTTTTATTTAAAAATGGTTTGAGAAGGAATAGAAAGTAAATATGTTTCCTAGTCTGCCATCTTGAGCTGAAAATCCTGGTCAGTTTTAGCATCCAACCTTCCCATAGGAAAAAAAAAAAAAACAAAAAAAGCCCTTGACATTAATAGGTGTAACAACTCAAGATTTCAGCTTTTCTGGGGTAATCACTAAGGACTTAGTATGTGGTAATTTCTAATGCTGCTGCTGCTGCTGAGTTGCGTCAGTTGTGTACCAACTCTGTGCAACCCCATAGCCGGCAGCCCACCAGGTTCCTCTGTCCCTGGGATTCTCCAGGCAAGAATACTGGAGTGGGTTGCCATTTCCTTCTTCAGTGCACGAAAGTGAAAAGTGAAAGTGAAGTCGCTCAGTCGTGTCTGACTCCTTGCGACCCCATGGACTGTAGCCCACCAAACTTCTCTGTCCATGGGATTTCCCAGACAAGAGTACAGGAGCAGGTTGCCATTGCCTTCTTCTAATTTCTAATGGGAAAATAATAACTATTTCATGGAATTTATTTGAGGATTACATTAGATAATGAACACACAAATGCTCTCTAAAGTTTAAAAGTCCATAAAAATGATTTTGCAATTGATTTGTTGCTACTTCAGTTTTCCTTGACAGTGATTTATGACCTTGCTTGTGTGAGACGATGCTTTCTGATTTGTTGTTTTGAAAGTTAGATTATATTTTTCAACAGCTCAATGAAAATAACATCATTTCTGAAGGTTAAGGGTGAAGCCGTAAATGTTTCTTGATACCTGTCACTTTACGATATTTTCAGCAGCTCATTCACTCATGTACTTCTCCTCCCTAGTTTGTTGTGGACCTACTACCAGCCAGATACCTTACATCAGGTGTTGGAAAACATTTTCCGGATTTTTAAATATATATCTTAGACTTGTTGGGCCGTATACCGTTTCTGTAGCTTCTTCTCCTCCTCTTTCTTCAGCAGCCTTTCAAAATGTAAGGCTCAGTATTAGCTCACCCGTCATCAAAAGACGGGCTGAGCTCACAATGATTTGTGAGCAATTATTTGCCAGTCCCTGCTCTCCATTGTCACTGAGTAAGAGGTGCATTTTTTTAGTAAATCATGTCTTTGAGTCAACTCTTAGTCTTCCAGAGCTTGTCCTTACTCTCTTGCTGCTTCTAATCAACAGGGCATTCAGAGAGATCCTGTTAAAACATAAATCAGATTGTATTGCTCAGATCTCTTTAGTGGCTTACTGCAAGCAGAAAGCAAAGTCCTCAGAGTGCCTCCATAGGTAGGCCTAGAAATCTGGGCCTCTGTTTCTTCCCTGACTTGTTCCTTCTCCTCTCTACTTTGCTTACTCTATTTCCCACAAACGGACATCCTTTCTGTTCCTTGAATACTCTAGGCACATTCTTGCCTCCTTCTCTTTCCATCTGACTGTTCTCTCTGCTGGTAATATTCATTCCCCAGATATGCACCTTGCTCCCTTCCACAACCACCTTAAATTCCTTGATAAATTTTATCTCCCCCATAAAGCCTTCATTTATTACTTAATTTCAAGTGGCAGGTACCTTCTATCAGCCACCTCCATCTCCCTACCATGCTTTCCATTTTTTCTCTAGCACTTACCTGATATACTAGTTATTCTATGCATCTATTTAATTTTTATTTACATATTGATATATTTTTATATTTGCTTGTATATTTTTGTCTGCCTCCTCAATTGAAGAGAGGGTATATTCATCTGTGTTGATTACTGCTGTGTCATCAACCTATAAAACATTCTGAAGAATGGTGCCTGAAATTTGATAAGGGATTAAGAAATTGGCCACATAACTAAATATGTACATAAATTAATGAACAAATCTCCAGGGCTTCTGGATGAGGTCTAATGAAAAGAGGAAGACGAATGATTGGGACAGGGTACTACAAGAAGTAGAATTTGGAATACTCTGATAGCTATCCTAATAGAGAAGGTCTTGTTAATTTAGATAGTTTTAATGAGAGAGCTGGGAACTAGGGACACACAGCATCAAGATTTTTAGAATATATTGTGTAGAGTTCTTTTTAAGTGTGCACAGATATCACTGAAAATCCATGCATGTGTGCATGACTCTATTACTTTATTTAGTGTTTTACAAGAGCCTCTCAAGGACAGGGTTATAGTAAGTATCAGTATCTTTCCTTTATAATGAGCTTAATTTGTTCAAAATTATATCATAATTTTTTTGCAACTGTGAAACCAAACTAGCTTTTGAGTAGACACTCCCTAGAAACCTGTGCGGAGAAGGCAATGGCACCCCACTCCAGTACTCTTGCCTGGAAAATCCCATGGACGGAGGAGCCTGGTAGGCTGCAGTCCATGGGGTTACCAAGAGTCGGACACGACTGAGCGACTTCACTTTCACTCTTCACTTTCATGTATTGGAGAAGGAAATGGAAACCCACTCCAGTGTTCTTGCCTGGAGAATCCCAGGGACGGGGGAGCCTGGTGGGCTGCCGTCTATGGGGTCGCACAGAGTCGGACACGACTGAAGCAACTTGGCAGCACTAGCAGCAGCAGAAACCTGTGACGTTAATAAAACCAACAAACATGTGTTCAGCTTCCAATGATAGACATACTACAGACTCAATTATGGGCCATCCATTTTAATGAGGGCAAGAAGTGATTTAACAAATACAGAGCAAAGAGGATGTTTTGTCCTCTGTTAATATTAGCAATGGATAAAGTGGGCTCCAACATCTTCAAGATAGCTTGAGACCATCATCTCTGTGTCATGGCAGAGGGATGTTCAGCCAGGATATTGTTCTCTGTCACTCAGAAAAATACCCATAATGTATAATGATACTTACTGAGTCAGATATGAGACTTCTGGGTGGTTAGAAGTCCTTTAGCATGATTCTTTCAGATGCCTTAGCGACAAGATGAAGCTAGCAGCTTTGGACACTTTCAGCAATGAAGAGTTTGTTTGGATGTTAATTTTCATGCTGAATGAAATTCAGCTGAATGAATTTCGTGCTGAATTCACCCTACCTACTTGAAACTGCAGCACAGCACACACACTTCAGTTACCAGTTCAGTTCATTCCACAGAATTTTCATAAAACATAGTGTTCTATATACCTGGGATGTATCTCACTTCGTTTTAAGAATTTCCAGATAATTCTTCATACATAGTGTTACAATTCCAATCTTGCCAAGTCCTGCACCAGTTACATAGAACACAGCACATTTATTTCTCTGGTTGTTCAGATCCCAGTGAAAGAAGAATGGAATGGAATCAAAGAGATGAGATCAGAATTCTTGTCCCAGATTTACCATAAAATAATTGTGTTCTCAGGAAAATTATAGCTATTCTAGACCCCTTTCCTTTTCTTTATTTCAACAGAGTTGCATTCAGTTCAGTTCAGTTCTGTTGCTCCGTCGTGTCCGACTCTTTGCGACCCCATGAATCACAGCACGCCAGGGCTCCCTGTCCATCACCATCTCCCGGAGTTCACTCAGACTCACGTCCATCGAGTCAGTGATGCCATCCAGCCATTTCATCCTCTGTCGTCCCCTTCTCCTCCTACCCACAATCCCTCCCAGCATCAGAGTCTTGTCCAATGAGTCAACTCTTCGCATGAGGTGGCCAAAGTACTGGAGTCTCAACTTTAGCATCATTCCTTCCAAAGAAATGCCAGGGCTGATCTTCTTCAGAATGGACTGGTTGGATCTCCTTGCAGTCCAAGGGACTCTCAAGAGTCTCCTCCAGCACCACAGTTCAAAAGCTTCAGTTCTTTGGTGCTCAGCGTTCTTCACAGTCCAACTCTCACATCCATACACGACCACAGGAAAAACCGTAGCCTTGACTAGACGGACCTTAGTCGGCAAAGTAATGTCTCTGCTTTTGAATATACTATCTAGGTTGGACATAATTTTTCTTCCAAGGAGTAAGCGTCTTTTAATTTCATGGCTGCAATCACTATCTGCAGTGATTTTGGATCCCAAGAAAATAAAGTCTGACACTGTTTCCACTGTTTCCCCATCTATTTCCCATGAAGTGATGGGACTGGATGCCATGATCTTCGTTTTCTGAATGTTGATGTAGATGACACCAAATAACATCCCCCTCTTTGCTGTCGTAGCTTCGATGTTATTGGTATTCTGAAACACATGAATACAATGACACGTGAAGCTGTGCACCATCTCTGTAACTATGTTTTTAGTGTTGCCTCTATTTTGAAAATGAGAGCATGGCTGAGCACAGAAGTAGACGTTTTGACCAGAGGCTCCAAAGTAAATGCAACTAAACCACAAGTTTCCTACTTTCCTGAAGCTCACTTAACTGAAACATAGGCTGCTGGACATCAAGCGGTAAAGCATATTATCAGTGTATTTTAAAAGCAGCTATTCTTCTAGGATTTCTAATTAGTAGCAGGGAGTTTTGAAATTCTTAAAGGATCATCTGCTCTTGTGAGATTTACAGCTCTGGTTTCCAGTCAACCAAGTTGAATTAGGGCATCTGAACTTTTGGATGCATCTCAGAACTAGAATTCTGAACCTCTTGAGTTTTTCTTCATGCTGTCAGAAATTCATGCCAGATAATCCTTTTAATAGAGAGTATGTACACACTTGTATATTTTCATATAAGGAACCAATGTGGTGAGTGAGGATGGAAGTGAAGCCCTCAGTCTCAGAGGGGTGTTGAGCTCCTGGTGAAATACAGTCATTATTTCTTCAAAATAGAAAAGCAGTTATTTGAAGTTATTAACACCAAATAGCTATTGATACACTTATCTGTGATACATGTATTTACTGTACCAACTAGGTGTGTTCTCTTTGGGAATACACAGCTGTTTGAGACACAGATTGTTTATTTTTGTTTGTTTTCCCACAAAGACTGTGACCTTCTGATCAGGAACGTCTGTATTTTACTAACATCTGGAACCACCAGCTAACACGGTGTCTAAAATGTAGCCAATGAATATGAAATCAAGGAACACATTTTTTAAGTACAGACCAGGGCATGGGCAAATATAATTTTTTTGTTTTCAATCATAACGTGATTGGAACCTGTAAACGATACAGACAACAAGCGCTACAGTAATTCAAAGAAGGCATAGAACAGACAACCTGTAAGGATCTATTGTATAGCACAGGGAGCTATACTCAATATTTTGTAATAACTTATTAATGGAAAAGAACCTGATAAAGCACGTATATATAAATTAATCACTGAACTGTACACCTAAAACTAACACGGCATTATAAATCAACTATACTTCAATTTAAAAAACTGACAGCAAAAGACACCTAGAAGTCATAGACATGATATTTCCATAGAGAAGCCAGATGAAGAAGAGAGAGAGAGCTTTTGAATTCACCAGAGCAGTCACAGAGAACCTAGGCTTCGACCTGAACTTGAATTTACATTAAGATTGTGTTGCAGGTACAGATGTAGGTAATCACATACACTCACTATACTGAGACTAGCTGAAGTTGTGAGTGTCGTCCAAGATCCCAAAGCAAGTACAGTGTGCAGTCAAAATTTTAAGTGACACCTAATACACTAAAAAAAAAAAAAAAGCCCCTTCTGTGATACTGTGTTGTCATTGAAATAATGTTGTTTCTTTCTGGTAGATTATAGTAGAAATTGGTTCTAGTGTCTCCTGTAATTACTAGTTCTGTTTATCCCATCTATAGTTGATCTTCAAAATTTCCATTAGAATGGCTTTGCCAAAATGAAACATACAAGTATTCGTGATGCCTGTATCCAAGCATTTCTTCTGTTGTTCCCTGCTTAGGATTATATGAACAATTCACTATCTTTTCCCTCCTCTAAGAATTCCCTCTGCCCTATTGGGCACCTGGAAAACCCACTTCATTTGTCAAAACTCAGTTTGCATATTATCTCTGTTATGCTGTCTTCTGTTTAGTGTTGTGGTCACACTTTCCTTTTTGCTCCCATTACACTTTTGCATACCTGACTGTTGCACTTGCTACACTGTATTGTAGTTGGATGTTTTACGTAACTCGGGCTTCTTCTGGGCAACATTCCTTGGGGCCAGTGACTACCTTTTCTTCACCCATTGATGCAGCCTTAGCATGTTACTTGGTATGCAGTAGTTAACATAAAAATGAGATCTGAATAAATTTTAAAAGGTAGGTACATATGACCTATCATCACTTTCCAGGTATAACAGGAAAAATCATTACTGTTGGTGCTGAATGTTCACTTCTATTGTAATGAATGGTGGTGGTACTTGACTCCACTTACATTGTTTTACCTACCATTTTATGTATTTCTACCTGATATCTCCTCTTTATTTCCATTTAGATATTTATTGGTAATCCAAGTAAAGCAGGAATGAGGGTAGGGCTAGGCTATACTTGCCTGGAATAGTAAAGACATTGTGTGACTTTTTGGTGAGAAAATCCTGAGGTATGGGAGGTTTACATCTTCCCTTTGAGGCATATGGAGGGCTCCGCCTCTAAAGAGTTTTATTAGCAACTAATCAAGATGTTTTTGCACAAGGCTCCTGATGAGCTATTAGTAATACTAAGAGTGAATCAGAACTAAAGTAGTTTCTGATTTGTTTTACATTGTAAATGTAGGCTATTATTTTTTAATGCTGGGAGTGGTGGTGGTGGAGAGTGACGGAATGGTCTTTTCCCATCTTGATGTTTCAATCCTGTCAAGAGAGATCTTAAATAATTTCAGCCCTGCTGCTTTACTTACTCCACCCGAGGGTGATCAAGTGACTTATATAGGAAGCTTGAAAAGAATTAAGTGGGCATGTTTGTCTTAACTAATTCTGTTTTCTCCCTTGAGAGTGAGAGTTGGTGTCTTCTGTTTCTGTCATCCTGTGTATTACTAGTTCAGTTATGGACTAGTAATTTCTGGGGTTCAGTTATGGGATCATTTCATTCAATTAAGCCAGGGTTAGGTCAGTACCAGGAGTATTTTGACCTCCATCTTCGTTCGCTCTTTTATCTTGTTTCTTAATTAACTCTATACCTAGGTGTAATTAAGTGTTGTATCTGTTGTACTTGCACAAATGCATCATTTGGTGTGTTACCTGGAAACACTGAATAGAAAGAAAGGAGCAGACGTTTTGGAGAGGAAAATGTCCACATGGAAATGTTTTGGTGCTTCCATGTTAGGTAGTCTTGTGCCTTGGTCTTTAACGTGTGGTGGGATGTTGGGACCTTTGACTATTTGAAAATACTTCGGCTTATGCAGTTAAAAGCAGTTAACTGCTGAAGTCTAGAAAAGGTTTAATGTATGCTGTATTAGTTTCCAGTACCTGCTGTAACAAATCAGCATAAACTTGGCTTAACATAATAAAAATGTACTGTCTCACAGTTCTAGAGGTCAGAAGTCTGATATCAAGGTGTCATAGGGTTGCACTCCCTAAAGGTGGTCTAGGGGAGAGTCCACTCCTTGTCTCTCTGAGCTTCCGGTGGTTAGTAGCTTCCTTGGCTTGAGGCCACATCGCTTAGTCTCTGTTTTCACTCCCTTTGTGTTTCTGTATCTTCTCTTCATCTGGTCCAAATTGCCCTCTGCCCTTCTTGTTTAATAAGGGCAATTGTCATCATATTAAGAACCCATCTGATTAATACAGGATGGGAATCCCATCTGGAGATCCTTAATGAAACTTGCAAAGACCTTTTTTTCCAAGTGAGGTAACAGTTAAGAATTAGAACATGAATGTATCCTTTTGGGGGTCATCCTTCAACCCACTACACCAACAATAAGACTCTGCAGTTGGCTGCAGTTTATTGCATGGGAGAGTGGCTGTTTCTGTCAAGCCACTTAAGTAAAGGTCTGGCATAAAGAAAAGGGGCCCTAGGGAATTGCAGGTGGCTGAGCGAATACCTAGAGCAGAATGAATAGGGACCTGGAAGGTCTTCAGTATAAAGAGAAGTTTACCTGGCTCTCAACTTTGGGGTGGGCAGGAGTTTTCAGGGCAGGAAGTACTCAGGCAGCTGCTCACTTTGGCTTACTCTTCAGGTAGTTTTTTCCCAAGCAGGCTTGACTGAGACAAAGACTTAGTTGTAAGGAAAGTATGTTTTATAGAACTTGTCAGCATTGACATATGTGGTTACCATAGGCTCAAGTTAATCCCCTTACATGTGGACCCAAGCTGACATGGAATTTGTCAGTTACATTGGAGAAAGAACTGTTCTCTGAAAGGCAGGCTTCTTTGGTCTATGCAGTAACATAGCCAGAGGCTGTGAAAATGACTATGGCACCATAGGACCATGGAATCTACACATTATAACTGGAGGTATAATGTTACTGGATAGAACCCACAATCAGGTCAGGACTGCAGTGTGAACAGATCATCAAAGAGGAAGGATAACTCCAGAGTCCATGTGTGATAGGTGCTCAGGGCTGTGCATTGCACATGGCAAGTTCATAGTGACCAGTCAACCTTAGGCCAGGAAAGTCCTCCTGGTTCTAAGTTTGCAGGTCAGGACTTTCAGATAAATGGCACAGACCAATGGACATCCTAGTGAGGCTAAAATCAGAGAGACTTTATCTTTCTTTCAAATGCCACTGAGTTTCTGCTATGTTCTTTGATAATTTCTGTACTGGATTCTGAGAATGAAAATGTGCCTAGTTTTATTATTCTAGGAGTGGGGACTGGCTTGGTTTTGAGATTTTTTAAATTGTGGGCATAATGCTGTAATCTCAGATTGAAACTTAGTAACTCTTTAAAATCGTTAAAAGCATGGTTCATGAAAGACCTGATAAACTGCTAGAACAGCCAAGATCCCGGGAGACCACGGCAATGTCAGTGACAGAAGTCTAAGCTGTAGATATGGAAGGATCCCTCAGTCCACTGAGACACTGAAAGCCCTGCCACTGAGAATGAATTAAAACATGCATTTGGGAGGATTCTTTCTGGACATTTAAGGACTTCAGATTTTTAACCCAGCATAACAAGGAAACTTGATTAAAAAAAAAAAAAGTGAGGTCTTCAACTTTGTTTTTCTTTCTCAAGATTGCTTTGGTTATTGAGGGTTCTTTTTGGTTACATATACATTTTAGACTAATTTCTTCTATTTCTGAAAAAACAGGGGATTTTGATAGGTATTGCAATAAACTCTTGATAGCTTTGTGTAATATGGACATTTTAACATATTAAGTCTTCCAGTTCATAAACATGGGATATCGTTCCATTTATGTCTTCATTAATTTCTTTCAATAACATTTTTTTAGTTTTCAGTGTGCAAGTCTTTCATGTCTTTAGTTAAGTTTATTCATATTTTATTTTTTTGTTACTATTATAAATGGAATTGTTCTCCTGATTTCTTCTTTAGATTGTTAATTGTTAGTGAACAGAAGTGCAAGTAATGTGTGTATGCTGATTTTGTATTCTGCCAACACACTGCCAAGTTTATTAGTTCTAATAGATTTTGTTGTGAAATCTTTACCATTTTCTGCATCTGTTTTCAGAATGTTCACTTTCTGCCTAAGTGTATCCTTAATTCTAGGTGACATTTTCACTTCCATCTTAGGTTTTCATCTTTTTATAAAATTGTGTTACCATTAATTTTTAAATTTTCATAATTGCATTTACATTTTGGCTGTACTGGATCTTCATTGCTGGGCAAGCGTTCCTTTAGTTGTGGCAAGCAGAGCTTCCTCTCTGTGTGCAGTGCGTGGGCTTCTCGCTGCAGTGGTTTTTCTCCTTGTGGAGCATGAGCTTGAGGGTGTGTGGGCTGCAGTCATTGTGGTGTGTGGGCTCAGTAGTTGTGGTTCCCAGTCTCTAGAGCACAGGCTCAGGAGTTGTGGCACAGGGGCTTAGTTGCTTCATGGCATGTGGGATCTTCCCAGACAGGAATCTAACCCAGGTCCCCTGCACTGGCAGGCAGATTCTTTACCACTGAACCACCAGAGAAGCCCCTTAGTCTTTCATCTTAATTCTCAGTATATTCAGGCTTCGTTGGGTATATCTCTTGCTCCTCTTCCCTGTACCCAACCATGCCTAGAATAGGAGGTGCCTCTACGAACCTGTGTTGACTTATTTTAAATGACATAAGTGCGTGAATATGTTCATTTCCCTCTGGAAAAGGGGGTTACATTCCATAAGATTCGAACATCAAGTCTTTAAACTTCACTGAACCCATAGATTCATAAATAGTTGCCTAATTATCCTCCCCTATACCACTCTAAAATAATCATATCAAAGTATGGTTATTAATTGTCTTAATTGCAAAGAAATAATAGCAAACAGAAAGAAATTGCTTCTCAAAAGAAATTCTTCCACCAAAGTAAAAACTAAAGGTCAAAAAGTCAAATGAATATGGGATTTGTGACTATTCTAAGTGATAAAGAACTCTGACAAGAAATACTGCAGTGCTGATTGCTATTGTCATCTTTTCACTTTCCATTACAATTGTTTATGTTATTCTCATGAGGTTTTACTTAAGTTATCAAGATTTTTACAATAGTCAAATTAAAAAAAAACAAAAATCAAAATATCTTGAAATGCCAATACAAAGAAAATGAGTCAGACCATGAAAAATGTTTTAGACAAGTTGACAACGTATATTCTTTGCTCATTTCTTTTTGAGACAAGGTCCATCTTATTCACACCCACATGTACAATACACTGAATAAAATACAACCAATCACCCTATGGTGATGAAAAACAAAAGACACGATGGTTCTAGAAATTTCTTCTCTTTATTCCTAGTATCTTGTTGTATCTGGCAAAATAAGCAGGTTGAAATGTTCTCTAAATTTTTTGTGTTTCATTTAATAATAATTTGCTTATTTATCTTAATGTAACTATTAAAAAATATTTACACTATTCAATGTTCAAGGACAGGAGGAGTGGCGGTGAGGAGATACCTGTCGTCCAAGGTAAGGAGCAGCAGCTGCGCTTTGCTGGAGCAGCTGTGAAGAGATACCACACATCCAAGGTAAGAGAAACCCAAGTAAGATGGTAGGTGTTGCAAGAGGGCATCAGAGGGCAGACACACTGAAACCATACTCACAGAAAACTAGTCAATCTAATCACACTAGGACCACAGCCTTGATTAACTCAATGAAAATAAGCCATGCCCGTGGGGCCACCCAAGACGGGCAGGTCATGGTGGAGAGGTCTGACAGAATGTGGTCCACTGGAGAAGGAACTTCAGTATTCTTGCCTTGAAAAACGCCATGAACAGTGTGAAAAGGCAAAATGATAGGATACTGAAAGAGGAACTCCCCAGGTCATTAGGTGCCCAAGATGCTACTGTAGATCAGTAGAGAAATAACTCCAGAAAGAATGAAGGAATGGAGCCAAAGCAAAGACAATACCCAGTTGTGGATGTGACTGGTGATAGAAGCAAGGTCCGATGCTGTAAAGAGCAATATTGCATAGGAACCTGGAATGTCAGGTCCATGAAGCAAGGCAAATTGGAAGTGGTCAAACAAGAGATGGCAAGAGTGAACGTCGACATTCTAGGAGTCAGCGAACTAAAATGGACTGGAATGGGTGAATTTAACTCAGATGACCATTATATCTACTACTGCGGGCAGGAATCCCTCAGAAGAAATGGAGTAGCCATCATGGTCAACAAAAGAGTCCAAAATGTAGTACTTGGATGCAATCTCAACAATGGCAGAATGATCTCTGTTCATTTCCAAGGCAAATCATTCAATATGACAGTAATCCAAGTCTATGCCCCCACCAGGAATGCTGAAGAAACTGAAGTTGAATGGTTTTATGAAGACCTACAAGACCTTTTAGAACTAACACCCAAAAAAGATATCCTTTTCATTATAGGGGACTGGAATGCAAAAGTAGGAAGCCAAGAAACACCTGGAGTAACAGGCAAATTTGGCCTTGAAATACGGAATGAAGCAGGGCAAAGGCTAACAGAGTTTTGCCAAGAAAATGCACTGGTCATAGCAAACATCCTCTTCCAACAACACAAGAAAAGACTCTACACATGGACATCACCAGATGGTCAACACCGAAATCAGATTGATTATATTCTTTGCAGCCAAAGATGGAGAAGCTCTATACAGTCAACAAAAACAAGACCAGGAGCTGACTGTGGCTCAGATCATGAACTCCTTATTGCCAAATTCAGACTTAAATTGAAGAAAGTGGGGAAAATCATTAGACCATTCAGGTATGACCTAAATCAAATCCCTTATGATTATACAGTGGAAGTGAGAAATAGATGTAAGGGCCTAGATCTGATAGATGAGTGCCTCAGGAACTATGGACTGAGGTTCATGACATTGTACAGGAGACAGGGGTCAAGACCATCCCCATGGAAAAGAAATGCAAAAAAGCAACATGGCTGTCTGGGGAGGCCTTACAAATAGCTATGAAAAGAAGAGAAGCAAAAAGCAAAGGAGAAAAGGAAAGATAAAAGCATCTGAATGCAGAGTTCCAAAGAATAGCAAGAAGAGATAAGAAAGCCTTCTTCAGCAATCAATGCAAAGAAATAGAGGAAGACCACAGAATGGGAAAGACTAGAGATCTCTTCAAGAAAATTAGAGATAGCAAGGGAACATTTCATGCAAAGATGGGCTCGATAAAGGACAGAAATGGTCTGGACCTAACAGAAGCAGAAGATATTAAGAAGAGATGGCAAGAATACACATAAGAACTGTACAAGAAAGATCTTCACGACCCAGATAATCATGATGATGTGATCACTCATCTAGAGCCAGACATCTTGGAATGTGGAGTCAAGTGGGCCTTAGGAAGCATCACTACGAACAAAGCTAGTGGAGGTGATGGAATTCCAGTTGAGCTATTTCAAATCCTGAAAGATGATGCTGTGAAAGTGCTGCACTCAATATGCCAGCAAATTTGGAAAACTTTTCCACAGGACTGGAAAAGGTCAGTTTTCATTCCAATCCCAAAGAAAGGCAATGCCAAAGAATGGTCAAAATACTGCACAATTGCACTCATCTCACATGCTAGTAAAGTAATGCTCAAAATTCTCCAAGCCAGGCTTCAGCAATATGTGAACCATGAACTTCCAGATGTTAAAGCTGGTTTTAGAAGAGGCAAAGGAACCAGAGATCAAATTGCCAACATCTGCTGGATCATGGAAAAAGCAAGAGAGTTCCAGAAGAACATCTATTTCTGCTTTATTGACTATGCTAAAGCCTTTGACTGTGTGGATCACAAGAAACTGTGGAAAATTCTGAAAGAGATGGGAATACCAGACCACCTGACCTGCCTCTTGAGAAACTTATATGCAGGTCAGGAAGCAACAGTTAGAACTGGACATGGAACAACAGACTGGTTCCAAATAGGAAAAGGAGTACGTCAAGGCTGTATATTGTTACCCTGCTTATTTAACTTCTATGCAGAGTACATCATGAGAAACGCTGGACTGGAAGAAGCACAAGCTGGAATCAAGATTGCCAGGAGAAATATCAATAACCTCAGATATGCCGATGATACAACCCTTATGGAAGAAAATGAAGAGGAACTAAAAAGCCTCTTAATGAAAGTGAAAGTGGAGAGTGAAAAAGCTAAAAGCTCAACATTCAGAAAACGAAGATCATGGCATCTGGTCCCATCAGTTCATGGGAAATAGATGGGGAAACAGTTTCAGACTTTATATTTTTGGGCTCCAAAATCACTGCAGATGGTGACTGCAGCCATGAAATTAAAAGATGCTTACTCCTTGGAAGAAAAGTTATGACCAACCTAGATAGCATACTGAAAAGCAGAGACATTACTTTGCCAACAAAGGTCCGTCTAGTCAAGGCTATGGTTTTTCCAGTAGTCGTGTATTGATGTGAGAATTGGAATGTGAAGAAAGCTGAGCACCAAAGAATTGATGCTTTTGAACTGTGATGCTTTCTTCTCTGAAGAGAAGACTCTTGAGAGTCCCTTGGACTGCAGGGAGATCCAACCATTCCATCCTAGAGGAAATCAGTCCTAAATATCCATTGGAAGGACTGATGCTGAAGCTGAAACTCCAATACTTTGGCCACATGATGAGAAAAACTGACTCATCTGAAAAGACCCTGATGCTGGAGAAGACTGAAGGCAGCAGGAGAAGGGGATGACTAAGGATGAGATAGTTGAATGGCATAACCGATTCGACGGACATGAATTTGAGTAGGCTCTGGGAGTTGGTGATGGACAGGGAAGCCTGGTGTGATGCAGTCTGTGGAATCGCTAAGAGTTGGACATGACTGAGTGACTGAAGTGAACTGATACCAGATGGAAATGATACCTTTTCGCTCTTTTCAAGGTATTATGAAGCTCAGTAGAGATAAGGAATGTAAAAGTACCTAGGAAATTATGAAATTCGTTGCAAATGTGTATTGTTCATGAAATTATACTCCAGATTGCAAGCTTTTTAAGAACAAAGACTATTTCTCTGTCCATTCCAAGAATATCCTTACATTGCAACTGTTTAAAAATATTTTCTTTATTTGAAAACCAACCCAAGATCACTCTTACATAAGTTGGAAAAAAGTACAACACATTTTCCTCACACCTCAAATATCACAGATGGAAAACTGTCATTTTGCCTCCCTATTTTCTATGCTAAAATGATTTTTTAAAGGTAGCAAATGACTAATATATGCCTAAGGAAAATTTAAGATTTTAACTATTTCTGTTTGTAAGTGACTATTTGTCAATGAATTAATAACTATTTCTTAATGAATTGAATGCGCCAGTGTCAATAGAGAAGCCATTTTTTTTTCTTTCAGTTTTATTGAGATACAGTTGACATACAGTACTATATAACCTTAAGTGGTAAACATAGTGATTTGACATACATGATTCATGAAATGATTACCATAATAATTTTTCTGACTGTCCATCATCTCAAATGAACAGAAAAAATACAGAAAGAAAAATTTGTTTCCTTGTGATGAGAACTCTTGGGATTTACTCTCTTAATAACTCTAATGTATAACATAGTTAGTTCAGTCACCCAGTTGTGTCTGAATCTGTGACCCTATGGACTGCAGCACCCAGGCTTCCCTGTCCTTCATCAACTCCTGGAGCTTGCTCAAACTCAGGTCCATTGAGTTGGTCATGCCATCCAACCATTTCATCCTCTGTCATCCCCTTCTCCTCCTGGCTCCAATCTTTCCCAGCATCAGGGTCTTTTCCAACGAGTTAGTTCTTCGCATTAGGTGGCCAAACACAGAGAAGTATTAATTATATTTATCATGTATAGTACATACCTAGTACTTATTTATCTTTATAATTGGAGGCTTGTACTTTTTGACTCAGTTCAGTTCAGTTCAGTTTGGTCGCTCAGTCGTGTCCAACTCTTCACGACCCCATGAATCGCAGCATGCCAGGCCTCCCTGTCCATCACCATTTCCCGGAGTTCACTCAGACTCACGTCTGTCTAGTCTGTGATGCCATCCAGCCATCTCATCCTCTGTTGTCCCCTTTCCCTCCTGCCCCCAATCCCTCCCAGCATCAGAGTCTTTTCCAATAAGTCAACTGTTCGCATGAGGTGGCCAAAGTACTGCAGTTTCAGCTTTAGCATCATTCCTTCCAAAGAAATCCCAGGGTTGATCTCCTTCAGAACGGACTGGTTGGATCTCCTTGCAGTCCAAGGGACTCTCAAGACTCTTCTCCAACACCACAACCTCCATCTAATTCCATCTCCTCCTACCAACTGCTTTTGGTAATCACAAATCTGATTTCTTTTTCTATGAGTTTGCTTGCTTGCTTGCTTGTTTGTATTTGAAGCATGATAGACCTACAACACTATCTTAGTTTTGTTACACAGCATGATGATTCGATATCTCTATACTTTTCAAAATATCTCTATACTTTTCACCACGGTAAGTCTAGATACCATCTGTAACCATACGAAGATATTACATAGTTATTTCATACCCCTGAATAACTTTTTTTTTGTAACTGGAAGCTTTTAATTTCCTTCAGCTGTTTGTTTCCTCCCCATACTTCACTTCCCTCTGACAAATACCTGTGTATTTTTTATATCTGTATGTTTTATCTGTTCATTGGTTTTGTTTTATTTTTAATTCCACATATACGTGATTATACAGATTTGTGTTCCTCTGCCAAACTTATTTCACCTGGGTTAGGGTTAGGGTAAGAGCATAATGTACTCTAGGTCTGTCCATTGTTGTCACAAATGGCAAGATTGTATTCCTTTTTTATCAGTGAGTAATATTTCACTCTGTATTTAGGCATGAATGTGTGAGTATATATATATATGTAAAATAACTTCTTTATTTGTGTATACCATGTTGGCTATTGTAAATGATACTGCAATGAATATAGCAATCTATGTATCTTTTATAATCAGTGTTTTCTTTTTCTTTGGATAAATACCCAGGAGTGGAATTGCTGGACGGCATCATAATTCTATTTTCAACTATTTACAGAGTCTATATGCTGCTTCCTACAATGGTTGTACCAAGTTACATTCCCATTAAAAGCACATGGGGTTTCCTTTTCCCTTTGCTCCATATCCTCGCCAACACTGGTTATTTGTTGCTTTTGGGGTGATTACCATTGTGACAGATATAAGGTGATATCTCATGGTGGTTTTAATTTGCATTTTTCTGATGGTTAGAGTAGACATCCTTGTCTTGTTCCTCATCTTAGTGGTAATACTTTCAGCTTTTCATCATTAAGTATAATGTGAACTGTGGCCTGGTTATATACGCCTTTTATGATATTGAAGTATGTCCCCCGTATCCATTTTTTTGGAGAGCTTTCATCATAAATAGATGTTAAATTTTGTGAAAGCCTTTTTTTTCTGTGTCCATTGATATGATCATTTGATTTTTATTCTTTGTTGATGTTGTATATCACATTGATAGATGTGTATAACGAACCATCCTTGCATCCTAAGATAAATCTTACTTGTTCAAGGTGTATGATCATTTTTAAGTATTGTTGAATTTGATTTGCTAATATTTTATTGAGAATTTTTATATGCATATTAAAAGTGATTGGCCTGTAATTAGTGTGTGAGTATGTGTGTGTGTGTTTGAGAGAGAGAGAGAGAGAGAGAGAGAGAGAGAGAAAGAGATCTTTGTCTGGTTTTGGTATCAGAGTGATGCTGGCCTCACTTAATGAGTTCAGAAGTATTCCTTCTTTCCTCTGTTTTTGTTTGAAATAATTTGAGGGGTCTAGGTGCAATATTAACTCACCTTTAAATGTTTTCTAGAATTCACCTGTGAAGTCTTCTGTTTCTGGACTTTAGTTTGTTGATAGTTTTCTGTATATTACTGATGAAGTTTCATTACTGGTAATGGACTTTCATATTTTCTTTCTTCCTGCTTCAATCTTGGAGCTTGCACATTTCTAGGAATTTCTGCATTTCACCTAGATGTCCATTTCTAACCTATAATCATTTGTCACCCCATTTGCCTCCTGCCCTCAATCTTCTCCAGTATCAGGGCTTTTCCAGTGAGTCAGCTCTTTGTATCAGGTGGCCAAATTATTGGAGCTTCAATCAGTCCTTCCAATGAATATTCAAGGTTGATTTCTCCCATGGGTTCAGTTCAGTTCAGTTCAGTTCAGTCGCTCAGTCATGTCCAACTCTTTGCGACCCCATGAATCACAGCACGCCAGGCCTCCCTGTCCATCACCATCTCCTGGAGTTCACTCAGACTCACGTCCATCGAGTCCGTGATGCCATCCAGCCATCTCGTCCTCTGTCGTCCCCTTCTCCTCCTGCCCCCAATCCCTCCCAGCATCACTCTTTTCCAATGTATCAACTCTTCACATGAGGTGGCCAAGGTACTGGAGTTTCAGCTTTAGCATCATTCCCTCCAAAGAAATCCCAGGATTGATCTCCTTCAGAATGGACTGGTTGGATCTCCTCGCAGACCAAGGGACTCTCAAGAGTCTTCTCCAACACCACAGTTCAAAAGCATCAATTCTTCAGCGCTCAGCCTTCTTCACAGTCCATCTCTCACATCCATACATGACCACAGGAAAAAACATACCTTGACTAGACGGACCTTAGCTGGCAAAGTAATGTCTCTGCTTTTGAATATACTATCTAGGTTGGTCATAACTTTTCTTCTAAGAAGTAAGCATCTTTTAATTTCAGGGCTGCAGTCACCATCTGCAGTGATTTTGCAGCCCAGAAAAATAAAGTCTGCCACTGATTCCACTGTTTCCACTGTTTCCCCATCTATTTCCCATGAAGTGATGGGACCAGATGCCATGATCTTTGTTTTCTGAATGTTGAGCTTTAAGCCAACTTTTTCACTCTCCACTTTCAGTTTCATCAAGAGGCTTTTTAGTTCCTCTTCACTTTCTGCCATAAGGGTGGTGTCATCTGCATATCTGAGCTTATTGGTATTTCTCCCGGAAATCTTGATCCCAGCTTGTGTTTCTTCCAGGCCAGCGTTTCTCATGATGCATTCTGCATAGAAGTTAAATAAGCACGGTGACAATATACAGCCTTGACGTACTCCTTTTCCTATTTGGAACCAGTCTGTTGTTCCATGTCCCGTTCTAACTGTTGCTTCCTGACCTGCATGCAGATTTCTCAAGAGGCAGGTTAGGTGCTCTGGTATTCCCATCTCTTTCAGAATTTTCCACAGTTTATTGTGATCCACACAGTCAAAGGCTTTAGCATAGTCAATAAAGCAGAAATAGATGTTTTTCTGGAACTCTCTTGCTTTTTCATTGATCCAGCAGATGTTGGCAATTTGATCTCTGGTTCCTCTGCCTTTTCTAAAACCAGCTTGAACATCAGGGAGTTCGCGGTTCACGTATTGCTGAAGCCTAACTTGGAGAATTTGGAGCATTACTTTACTAGCATGTGAGATGAGTGCAATTGTGCAGTTGTTTGAGCATTCTTTGGCATTGCCTTTCTTTGGAATTGGAATGAAACTGACCTTTTCCAGTCCTGTGGCCACTGCTGAGTTTTCCAAATTTGCTGGCATATTGAGTGCAGCACTTTCACAGCATCATCTGTCAGGATTTGAAACAGCTCAACTGGAATTCCATCACCTCCACTAGCTTTGTTCGTAGTGATGCTTTCTAAGGCCCACTTGACTTCACATTCCAAGATGTCTGGCTGTAGATGAGTGATCACATCATCATGATTATCTGGGTCGTTAAGATCTTTTCTGTACAGTTCTTCTGTGTATTCTTGCCACCTCTTCTTAATATCTTCTGCTTCTGTTAGGTCCAGACCATTTCTATCCTTTACTGAGCCCATCTTTGCATGAAATGTTCCCTTGGTATATCTAATTTTCTTGAAGAGATCTCTAGTCTTTCCCATTCTGTTCTTTTCTTCTATTTCTTTGCATTGATTGCTGAAGAAGGCTTTCTTATCTCTTCTTGCTATTCTTTGGAACTCTGCATTCAGATGCTTATATCTTTCCTTTTCTCCTTTGCTTTTTGCCTCTCTTCTCTTCACAGCTATTTGTAAGGCCTCCCCAAACAGCCATTTTGCTTTTTTGCATTTCTTTTCCATGGGGATGATCTTGATCCCTGTCTCCTGTACAGTGTCACGAACCTCATTCCAGAGTTCATCAGGCACTCATCTATCAGATCTAGGCCCTTACATCTATTTCTCACTTCCACTGTATAATCATAAGGGATTTGATTTAGGTCATACCTGAATGGCTAATGATTTTCCCCGCTTTCTTCAATTTAAGTCTGAATTTGGTAATAAGGAGTTCACGATCTGAGCCACAGTCAGCTCCTGGTCTTGATTTTGTTGACTGTATAGAGCTTCTCCATCTTTGGCTGCAAAGAATATAATCAATCTGATTTCGGTGTTGACCATCTGTTGATGTCCATGTGTAGAGTCTTCCCTTGTGTTGTTGGAAGAGGCTGTTTGCTATGACCAGTGCATTTTCTTGGCAAACCTCTATTAGCCTTTGCCCTGCTTCATTCCCCATTCCAAGGGCAAATTTGGCTGTTACTCCAGGTGTTTCCTGACTTCCTACTTTTGCATTCCAATGCCCTATAATGAAATGGACATCTTTTTTGGGTGTTAGTTCTCAAAGGTCTTGTAGGTCTTCATAAAACTGTTCAACTTCAGTTTCTTCAGCGTTACTGGTTGGGGCATAGACTTGGGCAACTGTGATATTGAATGGTTTGCCTTGGAGACAACAGAGATCATTCTGTCATTTTTGAGATTGCATCCAAGTACTGCATTTCAGACTCTTTTGTTGACCATGATGGCTACTCCATTTTTTCTGAGGGATTCCTTTCAGCAGTAGTAGATATAATGGTCATCTGAGTTAAACTCACCCATTCCAGTTCATTTTAGTTCGCTGATTCCTAGAATGTCAACGTTCACCCTTGACATCTCTTGTTTGACCACTTCCAATTTGCCTTGATTCATGGACCTAACATTCCAGGTTCCTATGCAATATTGTTCTTTACAGCATCGGATCTTGCTTCTATCACCAGTCACATCCACAAGTGGGTATTGTTTTTGCTTTAGCTCCATCCCATCATTCTTTCTGGAGTTATTTCTCCACTGATCTCCAGTAGCATATTGGGCACCTAATGACCTGGGGAGTTCCTTTTTCAGTGTCTTATCATTTTGCCTTTTCATACTGTTCATGGGGTTCTCGAGGCAAGAATACTGAAGTGGCTTGCCATTCCCTTCTCCAGTGGACCACATTCTGTCAGACCTCTCCACCATGACCCACCCGTCTTGGTGTGCCCCGCAGGCATGGCTTGGTTTCATTGAGTTAGACAAGGCGGTGGTCCTAGTGTGATTAGATTGACTCGGTTTCAGTGTGTCTGCCCTCTGATGCCCTCTTTCAACACCAGAGTGCCAGGCTGTGATGGCGCAGGAATGGCCAGGAGGAGCCACCCCGCATCTGAGGTCAGGGTGGCGGCCAGGAGGAGCTACCCAGTGTCCGAGGCCAGTGGCAGCTGGGAGGAGACACCCCACATGCGAGGTCAGGAGCGGCCAGGAGAAGCCACCTCGCATCCGAGGCCTGGGGCGGTGACTCTGAGAAGCCAGCCCAAGGCCAGGGGCGGCATCTGGGAGGAGGCACCAACGCCCGAGGCCAGGGCCGGTGGCCGGGAGGAGCAACCTGAGGAGCCTTGGCTGAGCAGGCACAGGAGGGCCTAGAGGAGCTATCCCACGTTGAAGGTCAGGAATGGCAGTGGTAAGGAGATACCCCTCGTCCAAGGTAAGGAGCAGCCGTGAAGAGATACACCACGCCCAAGGTAAGAGAAACTCCCATGGGTCCACGTTATTAAGTATTTGTGTGTTTTTCTCCTGTGAACCTGTCCCATGTCAAGTTAATTCTTAGACCAACCAGAAGAACCTAGAAGGGTAGTAAAAATTTCTGCCTCAACAGTAGCCAGTGATGATGTTCTGAGCTGGTCCTCATATTGGTGTTCTAGAAATGTTTCCAAAAGGCTTGCTGTAATAATTACCTGGATGAGGCACAAGGATCTGAAATATTTAACAATAAACTCACCTCTAAAGCCTCTGCCTTTTCCATTCTAAGTCAAGTTTTAGTGTCATGCTAAAATGCTGTAATATTTCAAACTTTAATATCTACATCTGTAAAATGGTAAAAATAATTTCCTACTTATAGAGGGTTATGAGGCTTATGATAATGGATATAAAAAGTTTAGCCCAGGGCCTGATACAGTGTTCATTCTTATTGCATAATAACTGTAGAAATAGTAGTAGTGGACGATTGCCATCTTCTTTACTTTTTTCCAAACAATTTTGCTTATTTGTTTCTCAAGCAAGAATGCAAGGCCACATTTATAAAAACTCTATCCTAATTATGTTTTATTTTTTTCTGGCATAGTAATTATCTGCTGTTTTTTAAATGTTTAGCTTCATAAATGCTGCATTACTCTACTTTACATGTTATAACCGTTTACATTTGATGTAAAGCTTCTTTCGTGCTCTTCATTTTGAGCTTCATAACTATCTTATGAGTCATGTAAGACAGATGCAAAATATTCATAATGCAAGGAAAGAGGATGAGAAGTTAAGTAAGTTGTCTCAGCTCACATAAGCAAGTAAATGACAGATTTTAGAAATGATTTTCTGATTATGTTGTGCTTTCCTTGGTGTATTAAGAACACATCATCTTTCTTCCATTTACACCTTTATTTAATTTCAATTTGATCCGTGAATACAGGCATTGGAAAAGCTGGAACAAAAGTAGCCAGTGTGGTTTCAGAAAGATGCACTTAATGATTTCCTCAATAATGATTTTGTCCTAGGCCCAAATGGGCTGTGATCATCCATAAAATAATTGGCTTACTGTGAAAGCCAAGCTCAATACCAAATGGAAAGTCTTGTCAATGCCTTCTAGACTGATGACTGATCTCCCTCAATAGCAGCATAAATATTTTTAAACTGCATGAGCATAACTATGTGTGTTCACATTTGTCTAGGCTATGTATACATATCTCATGAAGGAATTTAAAACCAGAGTTAGGGTTTGATTTTTCAATGTGTATGGACTCACTGTTAGATAAGACTGGCCTGGTTTTGTGTGTTGGGAAATTATGTGGCCTGAAAGAATATAAGCTGAAAAGAGCTGGTGCCTCACAAAGGACACCGGGTACAGAGAAGCAAGGATCATTTGCCAATAGGGTATTTTCTAGGTACCCCTTTGGTCTGGTATTATGTTCCTGTTTCATTCCAAGTATAAAGTAAAGAGCAGAATCTGTCACTCCAAAATCTGCCTCTTTGGCCTAAAGATTATTTTAGGCTACCTATTTTTTTTTAATTTTTTTAATTTAAATTTAATTTTTTCGAAACCACAGATATAGAAGAAGCTCTGAAAGCAAGTAAAAGTTACACTTGTGTAAGAGACATTTACATTTATAAGAGGATCTCCATTTATAAGGGTGTTTTCCTCCCTAGTCATCTAGAGGTGATGCTGGATGAAATCTCTAGATCTCTAGAATTTCTAGGTTCTCTAGAAACTCTTATCATTGGAAAAGTCTTGGACTTAAAGGAAAGGCAATGCCAAAGAATGCTCAAACTACTGTACGATTGTGCTCATTTCACGTGTGAGCAAGATAATGCTCACAATCCTTCAAGCTAGACTTCAACAATATGTGAACTGAGAACTTCCAGATGTACAGACTGGATTTAGAAAAGGCAGAGGAACCGGAGATCAAATTGCCAACATCCGTTGAATCATAGAAAAAAAAAAAGAGGGAGGGGGGAATTCCAAAAAAGCATCTGCTTCATAGACTACAATGGAAACTTTGACTGTGTGGATCACAACAAACTCGGAAATTCATAAAGAGATGTGAATGCCAGACCACCTGACCTGCTTCCTGATAAACCTGTGTGCAGGTCAAGAAACAGCAGTTAGAACTGGACATGCAACAACAGACTGGTTCAAAACTGGGAAAGGAGTGCATCAAGATGTATTTTGTCACCCTGCTTATTTAACTTATATGCAGAGTACATCATGCAAAATGCTGGCCTGGATGAATCACGAACTGGAATCAAGATTGCCAGGAGAAATATCAATATCAGATATGCATATGATATCACTCTAATGGCAGAAAGTGAAGAGGAACTAAAGAACCTCTTAATGAGGGTGAAAGAGGAGAGTGAAAAAGCTGACTTAAAACTCCTCATTCAAAAAACTAAGACCATGGCGTCTAGTCTGATCACTTCATGGAAACAGTGGCAGATTTTATCTTCTTGAGCTCCAGAATCACTGAGGATGGTGAATGCAGCCATGAAATTAAAACATGTCTGCTCCTTGGAAGAAAAGGTATGACAAACATAGGCACTGTATTAAAAAGCAGAGATTTCATTTTGCTAAGGAAGCTCTGTCTAGTCAAAGCTATGGTTTTTCCAGTAGTCATGTATGAATGTGAGAGTTGGACATAAAGAAGGCTGAGCACTGAAGAACTGATGCTTTCAAATTGTGATGCTAAAGAAGACTCTTGAGAGTTCCTTGGATAGCAAGGAGATCAAACCAGTCAACCCTAAAGGAAATCAACCCTGAATATTCATTGGAAGGACTGATGCTGAAGATGAAGCTTCAATACTTTGGTGACCTGATATGAAGAGCTGACTCACTGGAAAAGACCCTAATGCTGGGAAAGATTGAGAACAGGAGGTGAAGGAGGCAACAGAAGATTGGGATGGTTGGATGGCATCACCGACTCAGTGGACATGAGTTTGAGCAAATTCCAGGAGATAGTGAAGGACAGAGAAGCCTGATATGCTGCAGTCCATGGGGCTGCAAAGAGTCAGACACAAGTGAGCAACTCAGCAACAACAATCATATCCTTGTTCACTGTGTTTGCCAGATAATTTTCCATAAATGTCTTGTACTTCCCCAACATTGTTCTTTTGTCTTTAACAGGAGATGGTATTTACGGCGATGTTTTGGACCATTTTGGAGAGTTACTCAGTTTTCCTGGGTGTTTCCCTTGTATACAGGAGGAATACATGTTTTTTACTTATGTTTTTTTTTTTTTTTTCTCCTGTTAAACCTGCCTTTTTATTACAGGAGCAAAAACAAGACTGTGAGTTGACTGTGACTCAGATCACGAACTCCTTATTGCCAAATTCAGACTGAAATTGAAGTAAGTAGGGAAAACCAGTAATCCATTCAGGTGTGATCTAAATCAAACCTCTTACGTTTATACAGCGGAAGTCACAAATAGATTCAAGTGATTAGATTTGATAGAGTGCATGAAGAACTATGAAAGGAGATTCATACCATTGTACAAGAGACGGTGATCAAGAACATCCCCAAGAAAAAGAAATGCAAAAAGGCAAAATGGTTGTCTGAGGAGGCCTTACAAACAGCTATGGAAAGAGGAGAAGTGAAAGGCAAAGAAGAAAAGGAAAGATATACCCATTTGAATGCAGAGTACCAAAGTGTAGTGAAGAGAGATGAGAAAGCCTTCCTCAGTGATCAGTGCAAAGAAATAGAGGAAAACAGTAGAATGGGAAAGACTAGAGATCTCTTCAAGAAAATTAGAGATACCAAACGAAATTTTCATGCAAAGATGAGTACAATGAAGGACAGAAATTATATGGACTTAAGAGAAACAGAAGATATTAAGAAGAGGTGGCAAGAATACATAGAAGAACTGTACAAAAAAGATCCTCATGACCTAGATAATCATGATAGTGTGATCACTCACCTAGAGCCAGACTTATTAGAATGTGAAGTCAAGTGAGTCTTGGGAAGCATCACTCCAAACAAAGCTAGGAGAGGTAATGGATTTCCAGTTGAGCTATTTTAACTCCTAAAAGATGATGCTGTGAGAGTGCTGCACTCAATATGCCAGCAAATCTGGAAAACTCAGCAATGGACACAGGACTAGAAAAGGTCATTTTCATTCCAATCCCAAAGAAAGGCAATACCAAAGAATGTTCAAACTACCACACAATATCACTCATCTCACATCCTGGCAAAGTAATGCTAGGCTTCAACAGTACATGAACAAAGAACTTCCAGATGTTCAAGCTGGATTTAGAAAAGGCAGAAGAACCAGAGATCAGTTTTCCAACATCTACTGAACCATCAGAAAAGCAAGAGAGCTCCAGAAAAAACATCTACTTTTGCCTTATTGCCTATGCCAAAGCCTTTGACTGTGTAGATCACAACAGACTGTGGAAAAATCTTCAAGACATGGGAATACCAGACCACTGGACCTGTGTCCTGAGAAATCTGGTCAAGCACCAACAGTTAGAACTGGACATGGAACAACAGACTGGTTCCAAATTGATAAAGGAGTACAACACTGCTGTATATTGTCACCCTGCTTATCTAACTTATACACAGAGTGTATCATGCAAAATGCCAGGCTGGATAAAGCACAAGCTGGAATCAAGATTGCCAGGAGAAATATCAATAACCTCATATATGCAGATGATACCACACTTATCGCAGAAAGCAAAGAAGAACTAAAGCGCCTCTTGATGAAAGAGGAGAGTGAAAAAGTTGGCTTACAACTCAACGTTTGGAAAACTAAGATCATGGCATCTGGTCCCATCACTTCATGGCAAACAGATGGGGAAACAATGGAAACAGTGAGAGACTGTATTTTGGGGGGGCTCCAAAATCACTGTATATGGTGACTGTAGCCGTGAAATTAAAAGATGTTTGCTTCTTGGAAGAAAAGCTATAAGCATCCTAGATAGCATGTGAAAAAGCAGAGACATTATTTTACCAACAAAGTTTCATCTAGACAAAGCTACAATTTTTCCAATAGTCATGCACAGATGTGAGAGCTGGGCTATAAAGAAAGCTGAGTACCAAAGAATTGATACTTTTGAACTGTGGTATTGGAGAAAACTCTTGAGAGTCCCCTGGACTCCAAGGAGATCCAACCAGTCTATCCTAAAGGAAATCAGTCCTGAATATTCATTGGAAGGACTGATGCTGAAGCTGAAACTCTAATACTTTGGCCACCCAGTACGAAGAAATGACTCATTGGAAAAGACCCTGATGCTGGGAAAGATTGAATGCTGGAAGAGAAGGGGATGATAGAGGATAAGATGGTTGGATGGCATCACTGATGCTACGGACATGAGTTTGAGTAAGCTCCAGGAGTTGGTGATGGACAGGGAAGCCGGGCATGCTGCAGTCCTTGGGGTCACAAAGAGTCAGACATGATTGAGCATCTGAACTAGCTATGTTATATATTATAGTTATTAAAAGAGTAAATTAAGAGAGTAAACTCTCTGAATGCAGAGTTCCAAAGAATAGCAAGAAGAGATAAGAAAGCCTTCTTCAGCAATCAATGCAAAGAAATAGAGGAAAACAACAGAATGGGAAAGACTAGAGATCTCTTCAAGAAAATTAGATATACCAAGGGAACATTTCATGCAAAGACGGGCTCGATAAAAGACAGAAATGGTCTGGACCTAACAGAAGCAGAAGATATTAAGAAGAGGTGGCAAGAATACACGGAAGAACTGTACAGAAAAGATCTTCACAACCCAGATAATCATGATGATGTGATCACTCATCTAGAGCCAGATATCTTGGAATGTGAAGTCAAGTGGGCCTTAGAAAGCATCACTATGAACAAAGCTAATGAAGGTGATGGAATTCCAGTTGAGCTGTTTCAAATCCTGAAAGACGATGCTGTGAAAGTTCTGCACTCAATATGCCAGCAAATTTGGAAAACTCAGCAGTAGCCACAGGACTGGAAACGGTCAGTTTTCATTCCAATTCCAAAGAAAGACAATGCCAAAGAATGCTCAAACAACCGCACAATTGCACTCATCTCACATGCTAGTAAAGCAATGCTCAAAATTCTCCAAGCCAGGCTTCAGCAATATGTGAACCGTGAACTCCCTGATGTTCAAGCTGGTTTTAGAAAAGGCAGTGGAATGAGAGATCAAATTGCCAACATCTGCTGGATCATGGAAAAAGCAAGAGAGTTCCAGAAAAACATCTATTTCTGCTTTATTGACTATGCTAAAGCCTTTAACTGTGTGGATCACAATAAACTGTGGAAAATTCTGAAAGAGATGGGAATACCAGAGCACCTAACCTGCCTCTTGAGAAATCTGTATGCAGGTCAGGAGAAACAGTTAGAACTGGACATGGAACAACAGACTGGTTCCAAATAGGAAAAGGAGTACGTCAAGGCTGTATATTGTCACCCTGCTTATTTAACTTCTATGCAGAGTACATCATGAGAAATGCTGGGCTGGAAGAAACACAAGCTGGGATCAAGATTGCCAGGAGAAATATCAATAACCTCAGATATGGAGATGACACCACCATTATGGCAGAAAGTGAAGAGGAGCTAAAAAGCCTTTCGATGAAAGTGAAGGAGGAGAGTGAAAAAGTGGCTTAAAGCTCAACATTCAGAAAACAAAGATCATGGCATCTCGTCCCATCACTTCGTGGGAAATAGATGGGGATACAGTGTCAGACTTTATTTTTATGGGCTCCAAAATCACTGCAGATGGTGATTGTAGCCATGAAATTAAAAGACACTTGCTCCTTGGAAGAAAAGTTATGACCAACCTAGATAGTATATTCAAAAGCAGAGACATTACTTTGCTGACTAAGGTCCGTCTAGTCAAGGCTATGTTTTTTCCTGTGGTCATGTATGGGTGTGAGATTTGGACTGTGAAGAAGGCTGAGTGCCAAAACATTGATGCTTTGAACTGTGGTGTTGGAGAAGACTCTTGAGAGTCCCTTGGACTGCAAGGAGATCCAACCAGTCCATTCTGAAGGAGATCAACCCTGGGATTTCTTTGGAGGGAATGATGCTAAAGCTGAAGCTCCAGTACTTTGCCACCTCATGCGAAGAGTTAACCCATTGGAAAAGACTCTGATGCTGGGAGGGATTGGGGGCAGGAGAAGAAGGGGACGACGAGGATGAGATGGCTGGATGGCATCACTGACTCGATGGACGTGAGTCTGAGTGAACTCCAGGAGATGGTGATGGACAGAGGCCTGGTGTGCTGCGATTCATGGGGTCACAAAGAGTCGGACATGACTGAGCGACTGAACTGAACTGAGCTGAACTGAAGAGATTAAATCCCAAGAGTTCTCATCACAAGGAAAAATTTTTCTTTCTATTTCTGAATGTATCTTTTTGTCCATTGAAGATGATGGACAGTCACTAAAACTATTGTATAATCACACTGCTGAGCGACTGAACTGAACTGATTGTAAGAGGGTCTCAGTCAGGAACCTAGAAGGGTGGAGGGAAAATTATTTTTCCTCCTTCTCATTAGGAAGTATCAGAGGAGATAAGACAGGTCAACTTACCTAAGAACCTGTAGCACATTCCTGGCATGGTATCTACTCATGCTGCTTTTGCTGCTAACTCACTTCAGTCGTGTCCGACTCTGTGTGACCTCAGGTGGGCTCTCTGCAGCCTACCAGGCTCCCCCATCCCTGGGATTCTCCAGGCAAGAATACTGGAGTGGGTTGCCATTTCCTTCTCCAATGCATGAAAGTGAAAAGTGAAAGTGAAGTCGTTCAGTCGTGTCTGACCCTTAGCAACCCCATGGACAGCAGCCTACCGAGCCCCTCCATCCATGGGATTTTCCAGGCAAGAGTGCTAGAGTGGGTTGCCATTGCCTTTTTGTATCTAGTAATGACTGTTCCTTAAAATAAAGGGGCGATGCCTATCATTTCATCCTTGGGAATGTAGCAGGAAATAAATGTGCTAACAGCTCATGGGGATATCACAGATTATAAAATACAAGTTAGAAAATAGACATATTTAGAAAGCTAGACAAAGGGCTGCAGTCACAGTGGAATGAGTAATATCAGCACTGTAGAGAACTTATAAGCTATAGATAATGGCAGTAGGGTGAAAACATAAGCAGTATGGTTGAGAGATCTGATAGGGAAAAAATGTCTTCCTTCATAGGGAAAATTAGCACAAACCATTCTAATGAAATGGTGGGGCCCTCTGAGAGCATCTGCCCCCATCCCTTCTCTTTCAAATGATTTTCTTATTGGACACAAAAGGAAAAATGAACGTTGAAGCTTTGGGGAATTTTCATTAATATGACAGATTGGATGCACCCAGTGTCCCATGATCTTATTTCTTTGACAAGTTTCTGTGAGACATGCAGGCATATTGTCAGGTTACTCTTTTTAACAATGAAGAAGCATTCCCATTTCTTTGCAAATGTCAGGCATGTTGAAGAAATGGATAGAGACCACTATTTGGTTCTAATGTTAATCTTCCCTTTCCAGAATCCCTCCCAACAGAACAAAGTCCTGTTCATTTTGGAAGTGATAGGCTAACGCTAACAAGCTGTGACCACTTTTGGAATCAGGAGCATCAGAAGAATAATATTTAAGGTTTCTTGAAACCCAGACTCAGATCTCATACAGTGACAATTCCTATCACTTCACATTGTCAGAGCAAGTCACCAAGTCAGCCTGCACGCAACAGGTGGGAGATGCTTCAATCTAGTGCGGTTATTATCTCAGTCTCCTATAACCAAGAGTGTTAGCCTCACGTCCATCTTGCCCTTAGATTAAAACTAAATTAAAATGCCAGTTGTCTTGTAATGTTTAAGATAATTTAACTTCCTCTTTTCCGGTATTCATCTATTGTTTCATCATTTTCTTGTCAGACAGAAGCCTTGTCCCCAATTTTAAATGGAATTCCTGAAGCAAGCACTGTTTTGGTTTGTTTGTTTGCTTTTGTTTTGAAGTAACCATTCCCACTATGCTAAGACTAAATTTTCAATTCTAACTGGCCAGGTCCATCAACAGGAAAAGGCTATTATGCCTCAGTTCTTCCTTTTCTCATTGTCTCTGTTTTTCAAGAACATGTTTATCCTTCATTCTTTTGTTGAGAAGCTTTGGACATTAACCTGAAAACTCAAGAATGTAATTATCCTTTATTCTTCTGTTAATTCAAGTTTTCAAGTTAACAGTCCAATACTTTAAGTTATGAGTGGATGAATCTTCTTTGGAGATATATATAACTAGGGTTCAGTTTGCATTGTCACAGCTGCCATACATATTCACTGTTCATTTGAGTATAAATAATCCTGATAATATACTTATGTTGAAGATGTGTGGGTGTGTGCACGTGCATGGGTGTGCGCACGTGCGTATGTGCATGCACGTGTTGTAAGGGGACAGAGAGGGTTGGTATATGTCCAGGGAGGAATAATAAATAATTTCAGAGAAAGCTAACTAATGAGAGGCAAAAGCAGAAAGATTTTCAAAAGCTGCATGTGCACTGCTTCCTGTGAGCAGTTGCCCAGGTGTCTGATTTGATGCTGGAAAAGCAATTAAAAATTCCCAATGGCCTCTATATAAATCCCTTTCATTCTAGGGTCATCTGTCAGTCTCTACAGTTCAGGAGGAGTCTCCATTGGCTACACGCTGTGTGCTTCTGTTTATATGAGTTTTTATCCTGTTGCCAAGAACCCTGTCGGATGAAGAGCAAGCCACATTTACCTGTAACTGCCTTACACCAGCTTGTGATACCTAATCTCTTTTATTGATCCTCTTCGCTGGTTTCTGGAGACCATTGATTTTCCTCACTGTCAGTTTGTGGCCTTGCCTCCTTAATGTTTATTTAGACCAGCCTCCATAAATTGCTTCTGGTACAGAGGGCGAGAGAGGCAGCAGGAGGTCAGGGGTGCATGTGTACCTGTACATAAATATAAATCACAGCTTTTGTTCTTTGCTGTTGTTTGTGAACACTGTTTGCAAGGTGAATAAAAAACGGAAGTATTCCACTAAAATGTGGGGAAGCCATTATGGATTCCCCTGTGACTGTCTTTTTTTTATTGCAGTCTAGGTATTCAATTTTCTGAATCCTAATGGTGCCTCTTGTTGTCTACTCAAACATGTAATGTTTCTTTTTGTTAAAGTGGAGGAAGAAAAAAGCGAAGGCATTGCTTGTTTGCCAGCTCAGTGCCGTACTTTTGAACGCAGGCAACTTCATTTTCCCTTCCCACCACCCAAATTGCTTTTGTCAACACAAGCACACATATTCATAAATTTCCATATTTCAGAAGAAACAAGCAGCACTGGAGTTGACAGTACCTGGTTGAACAATTGAACCAGCCCCACTCTTTATAATAAAGTTTATAGGACTATCTATTTAGCTAAAAGCCATGACTTTGGTGGAAAAGAACTTTTAAGGTATGTGGCAGCTTCTGGTCAGCATGTTCATACAGGGGGTTGGGGAGAGAAGTGTAGAGTGCCACTGTATCTGCAGTGCCCATTGACAAGCCCAGTCGAGCACAAGGCAAAATGGAAAATCGTTGCAAGCAGGTGGCTGCACTGTTATAAATAATTCAGGGGCACGTCCTGGAAAATCCAAGGGAAAAGCCACACAGCTCATTATAACAGTGAGTTGGTAGACTGCTAGGTCCTTAAATCACTCGAAAATGTTTTGCAACAGCTAAGATTTTTTTCTTCTCTGCAGTAGTAGACATCATAGTCACTATGAGGTGACAAGTGGTTCCCTTGAGGCCAAGAGGACAGCAATCAATAGAGGGGCAGCCTGGGCTACTACTCTCTTAGTTGATATTGAAGCATTGTGCACAGAAACATCACACAAAGTAAATCATCAGGAAAAGGAGAAGCATCTTCACGTCAGGAAAAGAAGTACCTTCCAGAAAACACTTTCTGGATCAGCTTGCTTGATTTAGCTGTCCCTGTTTTAACCTAGCTTTTTCAAATTAATCACTAGTGTGGATCTACTTGAATGTTCTAACATTGTTACTTCCACTTCTTTCCCTGATATGCATCCTATCATTTTCTTTCTTTACTACCTGTGGCACTCACATAGGCTCTGTGTTTTATAGACACTTGTCATACTCTACCTTTTAAATCTCTAAGCTCTTCTATGAAAAAAATGATCCATTATTGTGGGTTTTTTTTTTTAATTTCTCAGAAATCTAGTAGCAGGTTTAACCTGTGCCAGAGTGTGTTTACTTATCTGTTGGCCTGATTAGTCAGGATAGGCTTCCTCATACTGAGGTAACAAATAAGCCCTCGTGTTACAGGACTTAGGCAACAAGGTCTTGTTTCTTGCTTTCAGAGCCCAGTTTGAATCTAGAGCTTTCTTAAGTAGCTTTCTTCCTAGTATTGACTCAGGGATCCAGGCTTCTCCCACCTGTACACTGATGGATTGGACATATGGCCTTCAAAGTAGGCATAAGGGAAAGAAAGTGTGGACTGTTATCCAGTACGTTACATAGCCAATTCTGGAAGGGAGCACATTGCTCCTTTAAAAGAGAATAATTTTTTAAATATGTGAGTACTTTTTCAACTGAAATAATTCTCTCTCTACTCCAGTTCAGTTCAGTCACTCAGTCGTGTCCGACTCTTTGTGACCCCATGGACGGCAGCACACGAGGCTTCTCGGTCCATCACCAACTCCCAGAGTTGGTGCTCAAATTCATGTCCATCCAGTCGGCGATGCCATCCAACCATCTTGTCCTCTGTCTTCCCCGTCTCCTCCTCCCTTCAATTTTTCCCAGCACTAGGGTCTTTTCAGATGAGTCAGTTTTTCACACCAGGTAGTCAAAGTATTAGAGCTTCAGCATCAGTCCTTCCAGTGAATATTCAGGACTGATTTCCTTCAGGAATGACTGGTTGGATCTCCTTGGAGTCCAAGGGAATCTCAAGATTCTTCTCCAACACCACAGTTTAAAAGCATCAGTTCTTCAGTGCTCAGCTTTCTTTATCGTCCACCTCACACATCCATATATGACTACTGGAAAAAACCATAGCTTGGCTAGACAGACCTTTGTTTGCCAAGAGATGTCTCTGCTTTTTAATATGCTGTCTAGATTGGTCATAGCTTTTGTTCCAAGGAAGAAACATCTTTTAATTTCATGGCTGCAGTCACCATCTGCAGTGATTTTGGAGCCCCCCCAAAATAAAGTCTCTCACTGTTTCTGTTGTTTCTCCATCTATTTACTATGAAGTGATGGGACCAGATGCCATGATCTTTATTTTCTGAATGTTGAGTTTTAAGCTAACTTTTTCACTCTCCTTTTTCACTTTCAAGAGGCTCTTCAGTTCCTCTTCACTTTCTGCCGTAAGGGTGGTGTCGTTTGCATATCTAAGGTTATTGATATTTCTCCGGGCAACCTTGATTCCAGCTTGTGCTTCATCCAGCCTGGCATTTCGCATTATATACTCTACATAGAAGTTAAATGACCAGGGCGACAATATACAACCTTACCCAATTTGGAACCAGTCTTTTGTTTCATGTCCTGTTCTAACTGTTGGTTCTTGACCTGCATACCGATTTCTCAGGAGGCAGGTAATGTGGTCTGGTATTCCCATCTCTTTACTCCATCAAGGCTAAAAATACATTTTAAATTAATCGTTGATCCATACATCCAAGCTTATGAATTATAAAATGTTAGAGGTATATTGCTTAAAGATGGCATAAAGCTTTATGCAGTAACACAAAAGCAAATAGTTAAAAGAGAAAATGTTCACCAATTTAACAACAAACTATTTTAGAAGTCTGTTAGGCAGTAGATTATCACCTTGTCACCAAATTAAGGTTAAAAACATATCACACACAAGAAGGAGATAAGGACAATATAAAACAAAAAGTCAATATTGCTCATATGAAAAACATCTCTTAGAAAGCAGTAGTAAAAAATAGGGGGAAAAGCACTATAGTCTTAATCTAATCAAAGAAAAGGTGAACCAATACAAATAAGAAAATAATACCTATTTTTTCTGTTATTTCAGTCAGTTCAGTCACTCAGTCGTGTCCAACTCTGCGACCCCATGAACCGTAGCATGCCAGGCCTCCCTGTCCATCACTGTCCCCGGAGTTCACTCAGACTCACGTCCATCGAGTCCGTGATGCCATTCAGCCATCTCATCCTTCTCCTCCTGCCCTCAGTCTTTCCCAGCATCAGGGTCTTTTCCAGTGAGTCAGCTCTCCACATCAGGGGGCCAAAGTATTGGAGTTTCAGCTTTAGCATCAGTCCTTCCAATGAACACCCAGGACTGATCTCCTTTAGGATGGACTGGTTGGATCTCCTTGCAGTCCAACGGAATCTCAAGAGTCTTCTCCAACACTACAGTTCAAAAGCATCAATTCCTCTGCGCTCAGCTTTCTTTATAGTCCAACTCTCACATCCATACTTGACCACTGGAAAACCCATAGCCTTGACTAGATGGACCTTTGTTGACAAAGTAATGTCCCTGCTTGTTGATAATTATGCAAATTAAAATAATAAGGTAAAGATCTGACCTTAGACTTATCAAAATTTTTAAAATAATACAGTGATTATGGTTATGTGAAGAAAGGTTCTGGGACATAATCAAAAATGCCCTTTTAAAATGTAATTTGGTAGTGGCAGTCCAATTTTTTTTAATTGAAGTATAGTTGACTTACAATGTGCTAATTTCTGCTATATATAGCAGAGTGAATCAGTTATTTACATATATACATTTTAAAATTTTCTTTTCCATTACGATTTATCCCAGAAGCATGGACATAGTTTCCCTGTACTATACAGTAGGACCTGTTGTTTGCGTATACTACCTCAAAACTCCCATTCTGTCCCTCTCCCTCCCCAGACCCTTGGCAACCACGAGTCTGTTCTCTGTGTCTGTGAGTTTGTTTCTATTTAGTAAATAGGTTCACTGGTGACATATTTTACATTCCACATATAAGTGGTATCATTCAGTACTTATAATACCGTATATAAACTGTGGAAAATTCTGAAAGAGATGGGAATACCAGACCACCTGACCTGCCTCTTGAGAAATCTGTATGCAGGTCAGGAAGCAACAGTTAAAATTGGACATGGAACAACAGACTAATTCCAAATAGGAAAAGGAGTACGTCAAGGCTGTATATTGTCACCTTGCTTATTTAACTTCTATGCAGAGTACATCATGAGAAATGCTGGACTAGAAGAAACACAAGCTGGAGTCAAGATTGCCAGGAGAAATATCAATAACCTCAGATATGCAGATGACACCACTCTTATGGCAGAAAGTGAAGAAGAACTAAAGAGCCTCTTGATGAAAGTGAAAGAGGAGAGTGAAAAAGTTGGCTTAAAGCTCAACATTCAGAAAACAAAGATCATGGCATCTGGTCCCATCACTTCATGGCAAATGGATGGGTAAACAGTAGAAACAGTGGTTGGCTTTATTTTTCTCAGCTCCAAAATCACTGCAGATTGTGATTGCAGCCATGAAATTAAAAGGTGCTTTCTCCTTACTCAATGGTAGGAAAGTTTTGAGCAACCTAGACAGCATATTAAAAAGCAGAGACACTACTTTGCCAACAAAGGTCCGTCTAGTCAAGGCTATGGGTTTTCCAGTAGTCTTGTATGGATGTGAGAGTTGGACTATAAAGAAAGCTGAGCACAGAGGAATTGATGCGTTTGAACTGTGGTGTTGGAGAAGACTCTTGAGAGTCCCTTGGACTGCAAGGAGATCCAACCAGTCCATCCTAAAGGAGATCAGTCCTGGGTGTTCATTGGAAGGATTGATGCTAAAGCTGAAACTCCAATACTTTGGCCACCTGATGCAGAGAGCTGACTCATTTGAAAAGACCCTGATGCTGGAAAAGATTGAGGGCAGGGGGAGAAGGGGACGACAGAGGATGAGATGGCTGAATGGCATCACTGACACAATGGAAATGGGTTTGGGTGGACTCCGGGAGTTGGTGATGGACAGGGAGGCCTGGCATGCTACGGTTCATGGGGTCACAAAGAGTTGGACACGACTGAGCGACTGAAATAAACTGATAAAGTATTTGTTTTCTCTGTCTGACTTATTTCACTGAGTATGAAATCTCTAGATCAATCCATGTTGCTGCAAGTGACATTATTTTGTTCTTTTTAATGATTGAGTATCCATTGTATATATGTATTGCATCTTATTTTTCCATTCCTATGCCAATGAACATATGGGTTTGTTTTGCATCTTGGCTATTGTAAACAGTGCTGCAATGAACATTGGGGTGCATATATCCTTTAAAACTATGTTTTTCTCTGGGTATTTGCTACAGATGGAATTACTTGGTCATATGATATTTCTTTTATTTTTCTGAGAAACCTCCATATGTTTTCTATAGCAGCTACACCAACTTATTTTCCTACCAACCATGTAAGAGGATTCCTTTTCTCCACACCCTGTCCAACATTTGTTATTTGTAGACTTTTTAATGATGGCCATTCTGATTGGTGTGAGGTGGTGCCTCAATGAAGTTTTGATTTGCATTTCTCTAGTAATTTGTTATGTTGAACATCTTTTCATGTGCCTACTGGCCATCTGTTATGTTTCTTTGAAGAAATGTCTATTAAGTTCTTCTGCCCATTTTTTTTTTATTGTTTTTGTTATTGTTCAGTTGTGTGAGCTATTTATATATTTTGGAGATTAAACTCTTGTCTGTCACATCATTTGCAAATATTTTCTCCCATTCTGTAGTTTGTCTTTTCAACTTTTAAGAATTTCTTTGCCATGCAGAGGCTTGTAAGTTTGATTAGGTCCCATTTGTTCATTTTTGTTTTTATTTCTAATGCCTTGGGGGATTGACCTGAGAAAACATTGACATGATTTATTTTAGAGAATGTTTTGCCTATGTTCTCTTCTAGGAGTTTTATGATGCCATGCCTTATGTTAAATTACGTTTTTAAGCCATTTTGATTTTATATTTTTACGTGGTGTGAGGGTGGATTCTAACTTTATTGGTCTACATGCAGCTGTCTGACTTCCCCAGCACCACTTACTGGAGAAACTCTCTTTCGCCCATTTTATATTCTTGCTTTCTTTGTCAGTGATTCATTGACCATTGGTGTGTGGGTTTATTTCTAGGTGCTCTCTTCTGTTCCCTTGATCCGTATGCCTTTTTTTGTACCAATAGCACACTGATTTGTTTACCATAGCTTTGTAGCATGTAACATGTGATAATCCAAATTTAAAATGCAAGTAACTATCTAGCCATCCGCCCCAGCAGTAAGATTTATCCCTCAGTAGCTTGTGTACAAATAGTGCTTGACAGTATACAATGATCACAGCAGTGTGTGTCATAGGAAGGAAAACAGACAGAAAACCTAGAAGATGTATAAGAAATGTTAAATTACAGTGCATCTAACTATTCAGTACAGTGCAACACTAAGTGATTTATGTAGATTTACTTGCACTGGTATAATAGAGTGTCCATGAATATTATTGTGTATAAAAGTAAATGATTCAGTGTGTACATTCCATTTCCAAGAAAAAAATAAGAGCAAAAATAATGTGCATGATAGTTTTTGTGTATAGGTAGAAAATCTGGAAAGACAAAAATGGTGTTATTTGTGGGATCTGCTATCTGGCAGGGGTTTGGAGTGGCCCTTCTACTGCTACTGATGTTACTACTACAGCCACTACTTTTGCTGGCTGATACCTGCCAGACTTTAAGTACCCCAAATATATAAACTCATCTCATCCCCGTGGCACACTTCTGAGATAAGTATTAGTAACAGTATTAGCAACTTTTCCTGTTTTACAGATGAAGAAAATGAGGCTCTGAGAGCGTTACTGCCTAGACACAGGGAAGATAGAAAATTTCAGTTTTAATTTCATAAGCTTCTACTCTTGACCTCTCCTGCATTTTCACACAGCTTCTCAGAGTGATCACGTTAACTGAAAATCAGATGCTATCATTCCTCTGCAGAGAACACTTCAGAGACTTTTGCTTTCTTCCGAATAAAATCTAATGTCCTGCCTATAGCCTACAGGATCTTGGGTTCTGAAGATGGGACTTCATCTTCAGTCAAGCAGCCACCTTTGCCTTCTTATTCCTCTCTGCTCTTTACACTAGTTCAGTTCAGTTCAGTTCAGTCGCTCAATCGTGTCTGACTCTTTGTAACCCCATGAATCGCAGCACGCCAGGCCTCTGTCCATCACCGTCTCCCGCAGTTCACTCAGACTCACGTCCATTGAGTCAGTGATGCCATCCAGCCATCTCATCATCGGTCGTCCCCTTCTCCTCCTGCCCCCAATCCCTCCCAGCATCAGAGTCTTTTCCCTTCTCCTCCTGCCCCCAATCCCTCCCAGCATCAGAGTCTTTTCCCTTCTCCTCCTGCCCCCAATCCCTCCCAGCATCAGAGTCTTTTCCAGTGACCCAACTCTTTGCACGAGGTGGCCAAAGTACTGGAGTTTCAGCTTCAGCATCATTCCTTCCAAAGAACACCCAGGGCTGATCTCCTTCAGAATGGACTGGTTGGATCTCCTTGCAGCCCAAGGGACTCTCAAGAGTCTTCTCCAACACCACAGTTCAAAAGCATCAATTCTTCCACACTCAGTTTTCTTCACAGTCCAACTCTGACATCTATACATGACCACAGGAAAAACCATAGCCTTGACTAGACGGACCTTAGTCGGCAAAGTAATGTCTCTGCTTTTGAATATACTATCTAGGTTGGTCATAACTTTTCATCCAAGGAGCAAACGTCTTTTAATTTCATGGCTGCAGTCACGATCTGCAGTGATTTTGGAGCCCCCAAAAATAAAGTCTGACACTGTTTCTACTGTTTCCCCATCTATTTCTCATGAAGTGATGGGACCAGATACCATGATCTTCGTTTTCTGAATGTTGAGCTTTAAGCCAACTTTTTCGCTCTCTTCTTTCACTTTCATCAAGAGGCGTTTTAGCTCCTCTTCACTTTCTGCCATAAGGGTGGTGTCATCTGCATATCTGAGCTTATTGGTATTTCTCCCGGCAATCTTGATCCCAGCTTGTGTTTCTTCCAGCCCAGCGTTTCTCATGATGTACTCTGCATAGAAGTTAAATAAGCAGGGTGACAATATACAGCCTTGATGGACTCCTTTTCCTATTTGGAACCAGTCTGTTGTTCCATATCCAGTTCTACTTGTTGCTTCCTGACCTGCATACAGATTTCTCAAGAGGCAAGTTAGGTGGTCTGGTATTCCCATCTCTTTCAGAATTTTCCACAGTTTATTGTGATCCACACAGTCAAAGGCTTTTTCATAGTCAATAAAGGAAAAATAGATCTTTTTCTGGAACTCTCTTGCTTTTTCATTGATCCAGCAGATGTTGGCAATTTGATCTCTGGTTCTTCTGCCTTTTCTAAAACCAGCTTGAACATCAGGAAGTTCACGGTTCACGTATTGCTGAAGACTGGCTTGGAGAATTTTGAACATTACTTTACTAGCATGTGAGATGAGTGCAATTGTGCAGTAGTTTGAGCATTCTTTGGCATTGTCTTTCTTTGGAATTGGAATTGGAATGAAAACTGATCTTTTCTAGTCCTGTGGCTACTGCTGAGTTTTCCAAATTTGCTGGCATATTGAGTGCAGCACTTCCACAGCATCATCTTTCAGGATTTGAAACAGCTCAACTGGAATTCCATCACCTCCACTAGCTTTGTTCATAGTGATGCTTTCTAAGGCCCACTTGACTTCACATTCTAAGATATCTGGCTCTAGATGAGTGATCACATCATCATGATTATCTGGGTCGTGAAGATCTTTTTTGTACAGTTCTTCCGTGTATTCTTGCCACCTCTTCTTAATATCTTCTGCTTCTGTTAGGTCCAGACCATTTCTGTTCTTTATCGAGCCCGTCTTTGCATGAAATGTTCCCTTGGTATTTCTGAGTTTCTTGAAGAGATCTCTAGTCTTTCCCATTCTGTTGTTTTCCTCTATTTCTTTGCTTTGATCGCTGAAGAAGGCTTTCTTATCTCTTGTTGCTATTCTTTGGAACTCTGCATTCAGATGCTTATATCTTTCCTTTTCTCCTTTGCTTTTTGCCTCTCTTCTTTTCACAGCTATTTGTAAGGCCTCCCCAGACAGCCATTTTGGTTCTTTGCATTTCTTTTCCATGGGGATGATCTTGATCCCTGTCTCCTGTACAATGTCACGAACCTCATTCCATAGTTCATCAGGCACTCTATCTATCAGATCTAGACCCTTAAATCTATTTCTCACTTCCATCTTTACACTAGTATATCATTTTGTTTATGCTTTGTCTCTTGAACTCCTTATATTGCTTTTTATATGAGATAGACTTTTGACCTTAGACTATATTTACTTATGCTTTGGTTAATTACCTATTTTCCCAGATAAGGATGTCATCATGAAGGCATGGATTTTGTTTTATTCCTGTAGTCTAAGTGCTTAGAAAAGTATGTGGCACATAGGTGTTCATTAAATATTTGTTGAATAAGTGAATGACAATAACAAAAAATATTAAAGTGAGTTATTGCAAGTATGTTGTTTTAAGACAATTAGATAGCCATCTGGGTGCATGTGTGCCTTGTGTATGTAAAGAGAAAGCATAGCTCAATGTTGTTTATCATGGGGGATATCCAGCAATCCCAAAAAGAAAATACAAAGTTTTTTTTAAGCAATCAGTTAGAATTAGTTTAATCCATATTTGGCATTTTATTTTAACTCATGTCAACAAAAAGTGAAACATACACTGAAAAAAAAAGATAAAAGGAAGCTAGAATAATTCTAGGGTCACTTTCTCTTCCTTCTGTACCCACCTGCCTCAACTACCACATTTAGACAGATAAAAGTGTCCTTTGAATAAGCAAACTGTACCTGACCAAAAAATGGATTAAATATCTATGAAGATAAGTGATCTCCAGTCTTACATATTAGTTGATAAAATCATATTCAACAACTACATTCTCTTTAGCTCTCTAGCTCTAAGATTCTACTCATCTAAGAAAACCGTTTTCATATCTCTCTTTGTTCAAATACTGTACGTTTCAGTCATGGTTCGGTTGGAAGCCAGTCAGCGTATTCTGGTTATGAAGGGTTGTGTGGAGCACAGGGATGGGAGGCATAAAGCACCTTAAAGCTGAGGGAGGCCATGGGGACACAGGCACCACCGAACCCCTCAGCCTGAGGCACTGAATCATCTGGTTCTCAAGGGAAAGCTGGGGCATTTCTTAAGAATTTCTTGGCAATTCCCACCAACTGTTTCAGTCTGAGGTAGCAGAAGAGTGGTTGCCAAGAGCTTACCAAGAAGCCCCTGTTAATCACTTCTTCCTAAATGTCTGCTTCCAGAGAGTAATGGGCCCTCTTTTCCTTCTGCCTCCTGGGCTTTATATAGGTGACTCTCACTGGCAAACTCTTTCATGGAGGATATTCTGGAAATTCCAGAAAGAACCTCTGAAAAGGATGGTGTGATGCTGTTTTGACAGTAGGTGTTCTGACACGTCCTTTAATGCTACATCTGTTTTTGACTGAGAGATTTGTAAACACTCTCATCAGCTTTTCTAGGCAGATATACATGTATTTGTGTAGATCCCATGCCAGGAGATGTAAACTAGCTGGCTAATGTGGGCTTTTTGTTTTTGTTTTGGGCTTACGCCCACCGCACAGTATCGTTTTTCTTTTTGACCCAGTAGGTACAAATTGGAAACTTTTACATATAATTCTGGATTTCTGGCTTCACTTAGAAAACTGAAGATCAGTCAACACTAGTCTCTATTTCCCATGATAGCTGTATCTGGATACCCATATGTGTTCACAAAAGTTTTCACAGCTCCTCACCTCTTAGAAAGTTTCTTACACCTAGTTCCCTTAACTCATTGATATTACCTTCCTGGGCCCTAGAGATGTTAGAGCTTATAACCTCTGTTTCTATAACTTGAGAGAGGTTATAGTTAAGACTTTTATCTGGCTCTGATGTTCTGAATACATTGTCAGAAAGTGCTTTATGAGCTATATTAGTTATGTCTGAAGCATGTTCCCTCCTCCCATCGTATTTTCTATGCACATTTTCACATCATAAGTTAATAACCTTTCCTCTTTTACAGGCTTGTTTTTCACATAGTAGTTATTTTTATTTTTAAAAAAATTAAGTTTTTTTTGTCAAGGATAATATGAACCTTGTGACATGAGCAAACCATAGAGGTCTTACTGATAGGTAGGGTTGAGCAGTTCTATGCAACCATTGATCAAGTTTCTTACTCATCACAGTTGTAACCCACGTGACGTAAATTCATGGTCCAGCGAAATACAAACTACTGTAGATAATGGACGCATGTATCCACAAATAGATAAAAACAGGGCAGTTAAATGTAGAAAAGTCAAAAGTTGGCTGTACACTCGTAGGTACTTTCATATATGTCTCTGTGTGCGTGTAATCACATTACTGCATCTTGCACATACACATTTCCCACACAGTTTTATCAACCTCAACATAAAACAAAGAAAATTTGGTTCTAGGAACTAGTAACCTGAAAGTCACCTTGAATTTTTTCATCTGGTTTTTTTTTTTTTTTTTTTTTTGATTTTTGGCTGCGCTTCGTCTTCATTACTGCTGGAGTTTTTCTCTGGTTGCTGCAAGTGGGGCTGCTCTCTAGTTGTGGTGCACAGGCTTCTCATTGTGGTGGCTTCTCCTGCTGTGGAGCACGGGCTTTAGGGAACATGGCTTCAATAGGTGCAGCACATGGGCTCAGTAGCTGGGGCTCTGTGGCTCTAGAGTCAAGGCTCAATAGTTGTGGCACATGGGCTTAGTTGCTCAATGGCATATGGGATCTTTCTGGCTTGGGGATGGAACTCCTGTCTTCTGCATGGACAGCTGGATTCTTTACCACTGAGCCACCAGGGAAGCCTTGAAAGTCACCTTAAAACATGTGTACACCCGTGGCAGATTCATGTTGATGTATGGCAAAACCAATACAATGTTGTAAAGTAAAATAATAATAATAATAATAAATAACAAAATAAAAAGTTTTTAAAGCTTGACAAAAATTAGAAAAAAGTGCAATCAAATAGCAATGGGCTTTGGGGAAATCATGTAAAAATGAGGTTTAGAACTATGTGCTGTATACCAAAATAAGCAAACAAATAAAAGACAATCTAACTGTCTCAGCAGGTGAAATATGAATTGAACTTTGAGCAGTATGTTTATTTCCTGACGTTCATACCTGGTTTGAAACTAGGTGAGAAAACACCTTGTCACCTAAAGTGATTATAGACTATTGAGGTAATTTGAAAGCCTCAAGTTAGAGGGCTGGAAATGTACATATTAAGAAATACTTAAACTTTGGAAACTCTTATAAATAATGTGCAGCTGTCCAGCAATATGTATAATGTCTGCCAACCATATGAAGTCTCCACAAATTCTGTTTTGGTTTGGCAGTGTAGAAAAATAATATATCTGTTCCTTGTTTTCCACTTGAAGGCAACTACATTTGAGTGTTCTATATACAAGTCCTTGTTTTTCCCCATGACTGACATTCAAATACCAGAAATGACAAGTTATTGGCTATTGCGGAGAATAAAAATTCATTTATGTCTATAAATATCCAAGAGTTGTTTAGTTAAGAGGAAACAGATGACCTAACTGAAGACTAAATCTTGGCAAGTTGACTTTCATTGGCTGAACCTTGCCAATTTCATTCTAGCCAGCTGGTTTGCTCTAATCCTCTCCTCTTCCTTCTGTTTGAGTGATTTTGTAGTTTTTTTTTTTTTAATGCCACATGAATCCATCACCACCAATTCCAAACAAAGAAGCAAAGAGCATGCTGGGTGAGAACAAAGCACAGATGAGCTGTCTGGGGGTTCACAATACTGGGAATGAGGCTGAGGAAACTCATCAAGAAATTCACACATTCATAAATTCAAGTTAGTCACAATACAGAAAGTGAAATTTAAGAGGGAGCCCCAAACCCTTTACTCTTGTAGTTTAGTTAACTGGACAGCTGGAGGTGCTCCAAATGACCTTCAGTTCAACCTAAATTATGTCATTGTTTCTGTGTTTGGAGAATCAGAACAGAGGGGCAAGGAGTCCACAGAGAAAGGCTTGCAGAGTGGCAGGAAACTTGCTCTATTTGCATAAGGCAGTGAGTAAGTTTGAATGAATTAAGTTATAATTTGTTTCTTTTTTAAATATGACATTTTTTTTCTTCAAAATAGCCCTTCCTTGTGTTTTCTTTAAATTTCATTTTAATGACACAAATGAGGGTTTGTTTAGGATTAAACTTTTCCCTCTAAGGTCTGATGTGCCTAGTCATATCAAGTTGGAAGGGAGGGTCTGATGGAGGCAAGAAAGAGTCACAAGGGGAAACCTAGAGCAGGTGTGGAATGAGTCACAAGGGGAAACCTAGAACAGGTGTGGAATGAAGCTTAGTACCTAAGGAAAAACTGGAAGCACTATGAGGAGTGTATGAATCTGACCTGTTTTAATTCCTAAGAGATAGGGGCTACAAAGAACATACACAGAGAAAGCAGAAACAGTTGTGTGATGGATGTTACACTTTTAGGTCCTGTAATTACATGAGAAGTTGATTTATCACAGTGTCCTTGCATCAGTGAAACGTCAGGGGTTTGAGATACATGTGTGGCCCCATCAGAGGAGGGATTGTTTTTAGGCAGCTCTGGCTTTGCAATCTGGAAATGTCAAGAGAAACAGGAAGCTAATGTTATTACTTCTGAAAACTTTCAATTCAATTAATGCATGAAATTAAACTTGTAAAGATGTGGAGAAAGGGAAAATTTCAAGTACAGTCAGCAATGCTTTGGCAACTTCAAGGATCAAAATACTGTGTAAATGTTCCTGAGACTAGCTTTGCTTAACTAAGAGGCCAAGAATTCTCTCTTTCACCCTATTAATACATGTTAGATTTTCCTCTCTGTTATGTTTACTCCATGTACCTCAGACGAGGATTCTTAAAATATTTCATGAGTTTTCTTGGCCTCTTCAAGTTATTAATGACTGGAATGTGTTCTTTTTAATCATTTGTTCACATTCAGAAATTGAAATACTCATCATGGAGTAAACAATCAGGTTAGGACAAGTTGCATAGACAAAGCTATGACAAAGATGTGATCTTGAAAAATAGATAAGCAACTTTGAAAAATAATTAAGCATGTGATCTCAGTAATGTTTAAGTCTCTATTAGATATTCTTGAAAAGCAAAACTAAAATACCACAGGAATATACAATCACATGCACATCTGTACATATGTATACATGAACATATATGCACACATACAGATATATACACATACATATGTGGTATATGTTTAGACAGAGCTGGAATATCACAGGCTATGGATTTACCTCTGTCTCCGTCTATTCCTGTATATCTCCCCAGACTAAATATTGCATTAATCTGACTGTTTATGAACCAGGGACAACTTCATTCAATGAATGACATAGACATGGGTGATATGGACATCATGTGTCACTGTGAAGAATGTAATGATACTGAATATATGTTGATTTTTTTTTCAATTTCAATGAAACTGTAAACCAGTAAATTCTTTCTTTCTTTATTTTTTTGCCTAGAACAGTGAATTCATCTTGGGAAATAATGTAGTATCCATCTTTTGTGACTTCATTAAGTTGATTTTATAGCCATATATAACAAGATAAGTAATAATGATTGGGGACACTTACTATACTATTAATGGTAATATTAAATTTTTCCTCTACACATATTTCAGAGGCCAGAGAAGAATTAACTATCAAGTTTACCATAGCCCATTTAGTTGATTTTATTTGAGAATTACTCAACAAAGTAAATTTTGAAAGCTTTGCTATAAATAAACAAAATTAAATTCTGATGAACAAAGGGTAGAACCCTAACGTCAGCTAATGACATGTGACTTACTGTAGTCATGTGCCAAAGCCAGCTCATACATGCTTGTGAAAGACAACTGTTAACATTTTCAAGACTGTTGAGAGCTGATTATTGACATATAAATCATAGAGCTTCTATGCAAGATAAATTATAGTGAAACAAACAATAAGTTCTGAAAAGATGTCACTTACTGGTTAATTCACTACATTTTATTATCGTCTGTGCTCTTGGGGTTATCTACATCTATGCATGTAAATTTTGTTCTTATCTGTATGATGGAAATGCTATGTGGCATGCTACTGAACATGTCTCCCCAGTTTTGTGTTCACTGAAATCCCATTTGTAGGTTGAAATTGGCTATGGTAGTATTTACAGTAAAGAGATGAAAATGGTACAAATCAGAGCATTTTATTTTTTATATTTATGGAGATTGAGTTGTTAAATATTTATGACACCATTTCTTTGTGAGTCCTTGGCAGTGCATATAGGTCCTCTTCTATTTGAATACCCATGTCTATCTATGGCTTTTAATTCTTGAAAGGCAAATGATTCACTTCATGTTCTGTTTGTTCTTGTGTTCCAACTTTGTCACCAGTGCCTAACTGCATTGTTACAGGAGAAACAATAAAGTATGAGGGTAACAGAGTAGCGTATCTCTCCTGGATGCGGCAGCCAGAACTTTTACTTGTTGAAGAAGTCATTTTCCACCCCTCTTCTGTTTGCAGTGCCCAGAGGTTGTTGCAAATGAAAGTTATGTTTTCACTGTTGGAAAGTGGTTGACAAAATCACTTCAGGCCCCTGCTGTTTACAATACACAGTCTGACAAATATGCTGGTTAGGAAAAGAATGATTTCCAACTTAGTCGCTTTGGCAGGTAGAAACAACAAAAGTTGGCATGTGTGTGTGCATGTGGTTCTGTATTTGTTTTATTTATTTGCTTTTGTTGGTACTGTGAAGCTAGGAATGGAGTCATCTATATTTCCTCTCCTTCTTGATATGAGGCATCTAAATAAATGGTTTTACAAAAGTCACATGATACATAACACATGGCACTCTGGGCAAAGGGTCCATCCCCCATCACCCGTCAAATCTGAAAAACACCTGCAGTTGCTCTTAGTGGTCAACAAAAGAAACTCTGGAAAACCATTTTTAGACAGGAAAATGATTTGCAAATGACTGAGTTTCTCTCAGAATCACCGGGAGCTAGGAGGACTGGCCACAGGACTGCAGAGCCAGGGAGAAAAGAAGAACTTGAAACCACTCCATATGCACAACCAATTATTGTTTGCTGTTGTTTTTTCTGTTGACTAGTAGCAGCCACCGTCCTTACTAACCACCATCAAGACTAGAAAACTCCATTGTGTTCTTCCTTCCTTGTCCCTGCTAGGACCTGATTGTAGGTCTGAAACAGGTGCATTTAACTGAGGGTGCCTAACTATTGCCCACTCAAGGCTGAAGTAGACACTGGCCTTTCCAACATCTAAAGTGGGAGATCTCATAATAGAGGAGCATTCCTCAGCATGGGTAGGTAGTGGACATACTGAGTGCCCAAAAGAGACAATTGCCTATAGCATTCTCTTGGTACTTATCTTCTGTGGGGAAGCTCAGTCGCTTCATTCTCATACTTTTATAGAGCTGTGCTGTTTTGTTCTTTGCTGTATGACATATGGCGAGAACCAATTCCAAGAACCCTGGAGACACTGCATCTGCATGTCCTGCACCTAAGTGACGTTTTAAGTCTTGAGAAGAAAGAGCAGTGTTCTAGCATGCACAGAACATATGCTAATCAGCTGCACTCTTCAGGCACAAATGAAGATAATGTGTTCATTGTTTAGACACTGGAATTGTTCATTACAAAATGACACAGTGTTTGCCAATTTTGTCTTCATTATAAATGTAAATATTAACTGGCAATATGCAAAAGAATGCAAAAAGTCAACAGCAATTAATTGGCTTCTGCAGTAATTAGCAACTGTAAGGCAAACACTTAGGAGCCGTTGTAATTGTCTGCATTAGGAATACACCTCCTGTACAGATCTAATTAGCAATTTAAGTAGTTCAGAAATTATATGCCTCTTGCCTTTACACTCCCTGAAGTACTGTTCATTAATGGGGGAAAAAATTGCTAGTAAATGTCATTTGCATTGTCTTGCGTTAAGGGCTCTACATCAAAGCCTCCGTTACTGCCTCATACTGAATAATTCTGAGCTGTGGCTTGTGGGCCAATACAGCTGTAATTAGACAATGATGCTTTTGTAAACACAAGGCACAAAGTCTGAATACAGTTTATTTTGTTCTGAGGTATCCCCTTCATGGTTCAAGCTGTAAATAAGAAGATACGAAAAAGTGATAGATGAAAAATAAAGATTGAAGGTGACAAGTGTTGACTCTTCACAGGTTGTTGAAGTGATATTAAAAGGGATATTTAAAAGAATTTTCACCAAGTTTTAGTTGAGATTTTAGCGGTGAAGCTGATGCAGATACCAATGGTCTTGTCTGAGGAGACGGGTCAAAATTATGATTTAAGGATATGCAGATGACAAAATAGTTTTTGATTACATCTGTGCTATGTAGTAAGAATTACATATAACACAGAGTGTCCATGATGAAAATCTAAAATAGTGCTTGAGTACATTATATTTCGGTGATGCACCAGTCAGAATTGAAACGTCTGATTAATGAACTTCCAATTTATATCATTCCTATATTTCCAAGTGTATGGGCGTCTTTTGTTGTAGATCACAACTTCTAGCTGTAAAAACATCAAGGAACGAAATTCCTGGTGGAGATTCTGGAAATACAGAAATTTTTAATTTAGTTAAGAACTCTTGAAAATTTTTAATTAGTTAACTTGGATGAAAATAAAAAAAGAGAACCTTATATTGTGGATAATAAATCTGGGAGAGATGACCAAATACAAAAAAAGTTTGACTCAGTATTCAAAGTGATATCTACAGGCTAAGATAAAACATTAAGATGCTAAGATAAAATACAATTGGGGTAATGAACAAACGAACTTGGCTTCAAAATATAAGGTGTAAATAAGACTGGAGGCTCTTTTTTAAAAACATGAGCCTAGAAAAAGTCACAGTGTGACATATCTGACAAAAGAAAAGAAAGTTTTGAGGTGGATTAATAGGAATATAGTATCTATAAGAATGGCGAATAATTGTCTCATTGATCTTTGCATTACTGATATTGTACATTGTTATTCAGTTTGGATTCTATATTTTAACAAGGACATGGAACATGTCAAAGAAGGCTAAATAGCACAGGACATCTGAAGCCGGGTCTCATGAGTAATTGTTGATAAAATATGTGATGCAGCATGTGAAAAATTAGACTTTTCCAGTATCTTCATGTGTGCATGCGTGTGCACGCTCAGTTGTTAAGTCATGTCCAGCTCTTTGAGACCCTATGGACTATAGCCTGCTTGGCTCCTCTGTCCATGGAATTTTCCAGGCAAGAATACTGGAGTGGGCTGTCATTTCTTCCTTCCGCAGTTTTTCCCAACCCAGAGATTGAATCTGTTATCTTCTGTGTCTCCTGTATGGCAAGCGGATTCTTTACCCCTGAGCCCCCAGGGAAACTCAGTGCTGCTGCTGCTGCTGCTGCTGCTGCTGCTGCTAAGTCGCTTCAGTCGTGTCCGACTCTGTGTGACCCCATAGACGGCAGCCCACCAGGCTCCTCCGTCCCTGGATTCTCCAGGCAAGAACACTGGAGTGGGTTGCCATTTCCTTCTCCAATGCATGAGTGAAAAGTGAAAGTGAAGTCGCTCAGTCGTGTCCGACTCTTCGCGACCCCATGGACTGCAGCCTACCAGGCTCCTCCATCCATGGGATTTTCGGGGCAAGAGCACTGAAGTGGGGTGCCATCGCCTTCTCCAGGGAAGCCCAGTACTTCCATATAAAATAATTAGAGAATTATTCTACATGGCCTCACAAGGTAGACCTGGATTTAATATAGGAATATCGTTTGATGATTTTAGCCTAACATATAAAGAAAAGTTTAAACGGTTGGAGTTGTTAGACAATTAAAATAGGTTACCTTCTAGATTGTATTCCTTTCTTGTAACTACTCTTTCTTAAAACCCTGCACTGTTATGAGATTTTGCTTACGTTGGTCTCCAATTATGATATAGGGAGGAATGTTCATTGCCACCTATTGGCAAAAACAGAGAACTAAAAAGGATTGAAAATCATTTGTTTTTTCTGAAGTCAGAATTTATGAGCAGATAGATAATATTTAAGTAGTTATTTTAATAATTATAAATTCAAATCTGTGAATGGAAGTCTCATGTGCTTGCTATATGATTTCCTTTTCAGTGGAAATGTGACTACTTTAAAATGAACATGAATGTGCATATAAAGAAAGGATAGCTATGTGATATGTAAAAGGATATATTCATCTATAAAATATATGTTAATAACATATTCACTGACCTCTAAGAAGTAAAATAGGATCAGTGGGTATAACATATTTGTGTTTTTTATCACATTTTTCAGTGTTTTCTTATTTATAAATTTATAAAAGTACAATATTTTTAAGGTAAAATATTTAGGAACCACTGAAAGGTTTTAATTAGATGAATGATTATTACAATTTAATTTTGTATTTATATACAAAAATTACTTAAATAATTTAAAAATTATTGAATTTACATTTAAATCATTAAAGTTTAAAATTAAATCATTAAAATTTAATTTTGTATTTATATTGTATTATATAGTTACTTTTGATGTTTAAATACAAATGAAAATTTTCTTGTGATTATTATCAGGGAGATGATCTTTGGGGATTTAGCTGTGAGATATTATTAATGGATTCTACATTCAACTGTAGACAGTAGACATATGTGAACATCTCCCATGAATACATCTTTCAGTTTTTGTATCAACAATTTAGTGAGCACTTGCTATGTGCCAGGAACCATTATAAATGTGGAGAATATAGTTAGTAAAGCATAGAGCCTATATTCCTGAGGATTATAGTCTGTTTTGGGGAAATTGGGTAGGAATGAATATATACCCTGAACAATGAAAACAGAATCACTTCAGAGAAATGTACTTTATAGAGAAAATAAAGCAGGACCATTTAGATAGTGATAGAGCTGAAGAACTCTGGGTTGGGTGGTCTGGGAAGACTTTTCTTTAAAAGGTGGTATTTGAAAGAGTTGTGAATTGTAAGAAGCTGCAGCTGTGCAAAAATCTGGGGGAACATTCCAGGCAGAAAAAAAGAGTTGATGTTTTAAGTTTCATGTTGACAATTAACGTTCATGTTCAAATAATTGTAAAGGAAAGGAAAAATATGAGCCTGAATTATGAACTGGGTTAAAATGGTAGAAGAGTTTGGAGAGATAGACAGTGGCCAGATCATGTAAAACCTTTTAGGTCAGGTTACAGACCTTGTATTTTGTCCTAAACATAATCAAAAGTGTTTGCTGTCTTAAGTTAGGGCAAGAGTGAACCGAATTTGGCAGTGTCCTACTTTTGTAATAAAGTTTTATTGAAATGCAGCCACACGCGTATGCTTACATTTATATATTGTCTGTGGCTGTTTTTGTGTTACATGGCCAAAAGTAGGGTATTTTGTGACAAAGACCATACGGCTCACACAGTATAAAATATTTACTGTCTGACCCTTTACAAAGGAAGACTGCCTATCTCTGAGCTCAGGAATCATATCTTTCATACATTTTAGGCCACACTGTCTGTGAAGGATCAGAGGGGGATATAAAATTAGGAGGCTACTGTTATAGTCTAGGTGAAATACAGTTGTGTTTTATACTGCTCTAGAAATAATGGGAATGGGAGTGATTGAAAGTTGTAGAAAATGTTGAGCTAGAATGGAAGATACTTGCTAATGATTTAAACATATGGGTTTGAATATATGGATAAAAATATATGAGAGAAATCAATAATTATAAGAATTTTGGTTTGAGGGTACTCCATATATAAAATTGTCAATAATTTATAACATTTTTGAACTGAGAATTACAGTATTTTTAGTTATGTGCAGGGAAAAATAAGAAAACAGTTTTTATCATGTGTTAGCAAGATCTATCTGTCTGTATGTATTTACTTATTTTAAAAAAATCTAACCTTGGAGTTAGATAATACCTATCAGTCAAGTATTGTTAAGTGGTCTTGGACAAGCTGCTTACAATCTGATACCAATTTTTAAATGTTAAGTTATAAAATTAATAATACACAAAGACATTATATGACTTTTTCCAGATTTATTTGTAATTTTTAAAGTTAGAGTAAAATAAGCATTCGGTTTATTATTTTGTTGTATACAACTCTTTGTGACCCCATGGTGTGCAACATGCCAGGCTTCCCTGTCCATCACCAACTCCTGGAGCTTGCTCAAACTCATGTCCATCGAGTTGGTGATGCCATCAACCATCTCATCCTCTGTCATCCCCTTCTCCTCCTGCCTTCAGTCTTTCCCAGCATCAGGGTCTTTGCCAAAGAGCCAGTTCTTTGCACCAGGTGGTCAAAGTATTGTAACTTCAGCTTCAGCATCAGTCCTTCCAATGAATGTTTAGGACTGATTTTCTTTTTTTTTTTTTTTAATATAAATTTATTTATTTTAATTGGAGGCTAATTACTTTACAATATTGTATTGGTTTTGCCATACATTGACATGAATCTGCCATGGGTGTACATGTGTTCCCCATCCTGAACCCCCCTCCCACCTCCCTGCCCATACCATTCCTCTGGGCCATCTCGTGCAGCAGCCCCAAGTACCCTGTATCATGCATCGAACCTGGACTGGTGATTCGTTTCATATATGATATTATACATGTTTCAATGCCATTCTCCCAAATCATCCCACCCTCACCCTCTCCCACAGAGTCCAAAAGACTGTTCTATACATTTGTGTCTTTTTTGCTATCTCACATACAGGGTTATCATTACCATCTTTCTAAATTCCATATATATGCGTTAGTATACTGTATTGGTGTTTTTCTTTCTGGCTTACTTCACTCTGTATAGTAGGCTCCAGTTTCATCCACCTCATTAGAACTGATTCAAATGTATTCTTTTTAATGGCTGAGTAATATTCCATTGTGTATATGTACCACTGCTTTCTTATCCATTCATCTGCCGATGGACATCTAGGTTTTTCCATGTCCTGGCTATTATAAACAGTGCTGCAATGATCACTGGGGTACATGTGTCTCTTTCAATTCTGGTTTCCTCAGTGTGTATGCCCAGCAGTGGGATTGCTGGGTCATATGGCAGTTCTATTTCCAGTTTTTTAAGAAATCTCCACACTGTTCTCCATAGTGGCTATACTAGTTTGCATTCCCACCAGCAGTGTAAGAGGGTTCCCTTTTCTCCACACCCTCTCCAGTATTTATTGCTTATAGACTTTTGGATCACAGCCATTCTGACTGGCGTGTAATGGTACTTCATTGTGGTTTTGATTTGTATTTCTCTGACAATGAGTGATGTTGAGCATCGTTTCATGTGTTTGTTAGTCATCTGTATGTCTTCTTTGGAGAAATATCTGTTTAGTTCTTTGGCCCATTTTTTGATTGGGTCATTTATTTTTCTGGAATTGAGCTGCAGGAGTTGCTTGTATGTTTTTGAGATTAATTATTTGTCAGTTGCTTCATTTGCTATTATTTTCTCCCATTTTGAAGGTTGTCTTTTCACCTTGCTTATAGTTTCCTTTGTTGTGCAGAAGCTTTTAATTTTAATTAGGTCCCATTTGTTTATTTTTGCTTTTATTTCCAATATTCTGGGAGGTGGGTCATAGAGGATCCTGCTGTGATTTATGTCGGAGAGTGTTTTGCCTATGTTCTCCTCTAGCAGTTTTATAGTTTTTGGTCTTATGTTTAGATCTTTAATCCATTTTGAGTTTATTTTTGTGTACGGTGTTAGAACGTGTTCTAGTTTCATTCTTTTACAAGTGGTTGACCAGTTTTCCCAGCACCACTTGTTAAAGAGATTGTCTTTATTCCATTGTATATTCTTGCCTCCTTTGTCAAAGATAAGGTGTCCATAGGTGCGTGGATTTATCTCTGGGCTTTCTGTTTTGTTCCATTGATCTATATTTCTGTCTTTGTGCCAGTACCATACTGTCTTGATGACTGTGGCTTTGTAGTAGAGCCTGAAGTCAGGCAGGTTGATTCCTCCAGTTCCATTCTTCTTTCTCAAGATTGCTTTGGCTATTCGAGGTTTTTTGTATTTCCATACAAATTGTGAAATTATTTGTTCTAGCTCTGTGAAAAATACCATTGGTAGCTTGATAGGGATTACATTGAATCTATAGATTGCTTTGGGAAGTATACTTATTTTCACTATATTGATTCTTCCAATCCATGAACATGGTATATTTCTCCATCTATTAGACACCTCTTTAATTTCTTTCACCAGTGTTTTGTAGTTTTCTATGTATAGGTCTTATGCTTCTTTAGGTAGATATATTCCTAAGTATTTTATTCTTTTCATTGCAATGGTGAATGGAATTGTTTCCTTAATTTCTATTTTCTCATTATTAGTGTATAAGAATGCAATGTGTATTGACTTTATCTCCTGCAACTTTACTATATTCATTGATTAGCTCTAGTAATTTTCTGGTGGAGTCTTTAGGGTTTTCTACGTAGAGGATCATGTCATCTGCAAACAGTAAGAGTTTTACTTCTTTTCCAATTTGGATTCCTTTTATTTCTTTTTCTGCTCTGACTCTTGTGGCCAAAACTTCCAAAACTATGTTGAATAGTAGTGTTGAGAGTGGGCACCCTTGTCTTGTTCCTGACTTTAGGGGAAGTGCTTTCAATTTTTCCCCATTGAGGATAATGTTTGCTGTGGGTTTGTCATATATAGCTTTTATTATGTTGAGGGAGGTTCCTTCTATTCCTGCTTTCTGGAGGGTTTTTACCATAAATGGATGTTGAATTTTGTCAAAGGCTTTCTCTGCATCTACTGAGATAATCATATGGCTTTTATTTTTCAATTTGTTAATGTGGTGTATTACATTGATTGATTTGTGGATATTGAAGAATCCTTGCATCCCTGTGATAAAGCCCACTTGGTCATGATGTATGATCTTTTTAATGTGTTGTTGGATTCTGATTGCTAGAATTTTGTTAAGGATTTTTGCATCTATGTTCATCAGTGATATTGGCCTTTAGTTTTCTGTTTTTGTGGCATCGTTGTCGGGTTTTGGTATTAGGGTGATGATGGCCTCATAGAATGAGTTTAGAAGTTTACCTTCCTCTGCAATTTTCTGGAAGAGTTTGAGTAGGATAGGTATTAGCTCTTCTAAATTTTTGGTAGAATTCAGCTGTGAAGCCGTCTGGACCTGGGCTTTTGTTTGCTGGAAGTTTTCTGATTATAGTTTCAATGTCCGTGCTTGTGACAGGTCTGTTAAGATTTTCTATTTCTTCCTGGTTCAGTTTTGGAAAGTTGTACTTTTCTAAGAATTTGTCCATTTCGTCCACATTGTCCATTTTATTGGCATATAATTCCTGATAGTAGTCTCTTATGATCCTTTGTATTTCTGTGTTGTCTGTTGTGATCTCTCCATTTTCATTTCTAATTTTATTGATTTGATTTTTCTCCCTTTGTTTCTTGATGAGTCTGGCTAATGGTTTGTCAATTGTATTTATCCTCTCAAAGAACCAGCTTTTGGCTTTGTTGATTTTTGCTATGGTCTCTTTTGTTTCTTTTGCATTTATTTCTGCCCTAATTTTAAAGATTTCTTTCCTTCTACTAACTCTGGGGTTCTCCATTTCTTCCTTTTCTAGCTGCTTTAGGTGTAGAGTTAGGTTATTTATTTGACTTTTTTCTTGTTTCTTGAGGTATGCCTGTATTGCTATGAACTTTCCTCTTAGCACTGCTTTTATAGTGTCCCACAGGTTTTGGGTTGTTGTGTTTTCATTTTCATTAGTTTCTATGCATATTTTGATTTCTTTTTTGATTTCTTCTGTGATTTGTTGGTTATTCAGAAGTGTGTTGTTCAACCTCCATATGTTGGAATTTTTAATAGTTTTTCTCCTGTAATTGAGATCTAATCTTACTGCATTGTGGTCAGAAAAGATGCTTGGAATGATTTCAATTTTTTTGAATTTACCGAGGCTAGGTTTATGGCCCAGGATGTGATCTATCCTGGAGAAGGTTCTGTGTGCGCTTGAGAAAAAAGTGAAATTCATTGTTTTGTGGTGAAATGTCCTATAGTTATAAATTAGGTCTAACTGGTCTATTGTATCATTTAAAGTTTATGTTTCCTTGTTAATTTTCTGTTTGGTTGATCTGTCCATAGGTGTGAGTGGGGTATTAAAGTCTCCCACTATTATTGTGTTATTATTAATTTCCCCTTTCATACTTGTTAGCACTTGTCTTACATATTGTGGTGCTCCTATGTTGGGTGCATACATATTTATAATCATTATATCTTCTTCTTGGATTGATTCTTTGATCATTATGTAGTGTCCTTCTTTGTCTCTTTTCACAGCCTTTGTTTTAAAGTCTATTTTATCTGATATGAGTATTGCTACTCCTGCTTTCTTTTGGTCTCTATTTGCATGCAATATCTTTTTCCAGCCCTTCACTTTCAGTCTGCATGTGTCCCTTGTTTGAGGTGGGTCTCTTGTAGAAAACATATATAGGGGTCTTGTTTTTGTATCCACTCCGCCAGTCTTTGTCTTTTGGTTGGGGCATTCAGCCAATTTACATTTAAGGTAATTATTAATAAGCATGATCCTGTTACCATTTACTTTATTGTTTTGGGTTTAAGTTTATACACCCTTTCTGTGTTTCCTGTCTAGAAAAGGTCCTTTAGCATTTGTTGGAGAGCTGGTTTGGTGGTGCTGAATACTCTCAGCTTTTGCTTGTCTGTAAACTTTTGATTTCTCCTTCATATTTGAATGAGATCCTTGCTGGGTACAGTAATCTGGGCTGTAGGTTATTTTCTTGCATCACTTTAAGTATGTCCTGCCATTCCCTCCTGGCCTGGAGAGTTTCTATTGAAAGATCAGCTGTTATCCTTATGGGCATCCCCTTGTGTGTTGTTAGTTGTTTTTTCCTTGCTGCTTTAAGTATTTGTTCTTTGTGTTTGATCTTTGTTAATTTGATTAATATGTGTCTTGGGGTGTTTTACCTTGGGTTTATCCTTTTTGGGACTCTCTGGGTTTTTTGGACTTGGGTGATTATTTCCTTCCCCATTTTCGGGAAGTTTTCAGCTATTATCTCCTCAAGTATTTTCTCATGGTTTTTCTTTTTGTCTTCTTCTCCTGGGACTCCTATGATTCGAATGTCAGGGCATTTAACATTGTCCCAGAGGTCTCTGAGATTGTCCTCATTTAGTTTAATTCGTTTTTCTTTTTTCCTCCCTGATTCATTTATTTCTACATTTATCTTCTACCTCACTAATCCTATCTTCTGCCTCCATTATTCTACTGTTGGTATCCTCTAGAGTGTTTTTTATCTCATTTATTGCATTATTAATTATATATTGACTCTTTTTTTTTAATTTCTTTTAGGTTCTTTTTAAACCTTTCTTGCATCTTCTCAATCCTTGTTTCCAGGCTATTTATCTAACTCCATTTTGTTTGCAAGATTTTGGATCATTTTCACTATCATTATTCGGAATTCTTTATCAGGTAGATTCTCTATTTCTTCCTCTTTTGTTCAATTTGGTGGGCATTTATCCTGTTCCTTTACCTGTTGGGTATTCCTCTGTCTCTTCATCTTGTTTATATTGAGGCGTTTGGGGTGGCCTTTCTGTATTCTGGCAGTTTGTGGAGTTGTCTTTATTGTGGAGTTTCCTCGCTGTGGGTGGGGTTTTACAGGTGGCTTGTCAAGGTTTCCTGGTTAGGGAAGCTTGTGTTGGTGTTCTGGTGGGTGGAGCTGGATTTTTCTCTCTGGAGTACAATGAAGTGTCCAGTAATGAGTTATGAGATGTCAGTGGGGTTGGAGTGACTTTGGGCAGCCTGTATCTTGAAGCTCAGGGCTATGTTCCTATGTTGCTGGAGAATTTGCGTGGTATGTCTTGCTCTGGAACTTGTTGGCCCGTGGGTGGTGCTTGGTTTCAGCGTAGGTATGGAGGCGTTTGATGAGCTCCTGTCGATTAATGTTCCCTGGAGTCAGGAGTTTTCTGGTGTTCTCAGGATTTGGACTTAAGCCTCCTGGCACTGGTTTTCAGTCTTATTCTTACAGTAGCCTCAAGACTTCTCCATCTATACTTCACTTTCAGAGAGTTCCTTGATCCAGCTTATGCTTCTCAAGATCTTTAGGCCCCTTCCTAGGTAGTCGATGCTAACTACAGGGTTTTAGTCTGTTGCACTGTCACTTCCAAGGTGGTTCCCTCTGTTTTAGCTTCTGTTTGCTGGTCTCTTCAGCGTCTGATTTCCGCCCTGAGACAAGGGGGCGGTGGTGGACACTTTTTGAGGTGTTCAGTCGTGCTATGGGGAGGGAGGAATGCTGCAGACAGATATCACTGGTGTCTGCGGGGAGTGCTCGCAGTGTCTCGGCCACACTGGGTTTGCCCTCGCTCATGGCATGTGTGCTTTCACAGTCTATACTGCTTAGGCTCTAGGTTGCTCTGCCGGGAACTGTCTGAGGCTGGCCCTGGACTGCATGCACCTCCCAGGTCTAAGCCGCTCAGGTTCAGGCACTCGGGTAGTCCTCAGAGGCACAGACTCAGTTGGGCCTGAGTTTTGTGCCCTTCCCAGGTCCGAGCAGCTCAGGTGACCAGGTGTTTGGCGAGTGCGGTCTCTGCGACTTTTCGCCTCCCCTGTCCCTGCCGCTTGGTTTTCTGGGTGTACAACCAGCGCACCTCTCAGGTGGATGTCGACCATCCAGAATCCCAAGAAGTCTTGGTTAGCAATGAAGCCTGCTTGCAGTTTGGTAGATAACGTCTCTCTGGGGCTGCAATTGCCCCCTTCCGGCTCTGGCTGCCCTCTCCTGCCTGTCTCCGGATGGGACAGTCCACAGTCAGTCCTTTGTTCTGTGTGCCGGTTTGGTGGTGTCTTAGGCTAGGGCTTTTCTCATGGTAGTTATCCCACAGTCTGGTTTGCTATCTCAAGTTAGTTCCCTCAGATTGCCTTCGGGGCATTCAGGCCTGGTCCTTACCCTAAGCGATGCAGCCCGCGCCTCCTTGCCCAGTCCCTGCTTGTTAGTGACGGATGCAGGAGTCTGTGCTGCTTCTCCGCTGGGAGTTACCATTGGACACATAATCTGTGGGTTTTAACTATTTATTTATTTTTCTTCCCGGTTGCCCTCTGAGGTTCCAAGGCTTGCCGCAGACTCGCCAGTGAGAGTGTTTCCTGGTGTTTGGAAACGTCTTTCTTTTTTAAGACTCCCTTCCTGGGATGGATGTCCATGCCTACCTCTTTTGCCTCTCTTTTTATCTTTTATATTTTTTCCTACCTCCTTTCGTAGACAATGGGCTGCTTTTCTGGGTACCTGATGTCTTCTGCTGGTATTCAGAAGTTGTTTTGTGAAATTTACTCAGCATTCAAATGTTCTTTTGATGAATTTGTTGGGGAGAAAGTGGTCTCCCCGTCCAATACCTTCGTCATCTTAGGACTGCCCTCCAAGACTGATTTTCTTTAGGATGGACTGGTTGGATCTCCTTGCAGTCCAAGGGACTCTGAAGAATCTTCTCCAACACCACAGTTCAAAAGCATCAATTCTTTGGTGCTTAGCTTTCTTTATAGTCCAACTCTAAAATCCATACATGACTACTGGAGAAACTAGTGCTTTGACTAGATGGACCTTTGTTGGCAAAGTAATATTTCTGCTTTTTTAATATGCTATCTAGGTTGGTCATAACTTTCCTTCCAGGGAGCAGACATCTTTTAATTTCATGGCTGCAGTCACCATCCTCAGTGATTTTGGAGCTTAAGAAAATAAATTTTGTCACTATTTCCATTGTTTCCCCATCTATTTCCCATGAAGTGATGGGACTGTATGCTGTAATCTTCATTTTTTAATTGTTGTTTTAAGCCAGCTTTTTCACTCTCCTCTTTCACCTTCATCAAGAGGCTCTTTCGTTCCTCTTCACTTTCTGCCATAAGGGTGGTGTCATCTGCATATCTAAGCTACTTTCAAATGTGTTGCCCAGTATAATTAAATACATTGACATTGATATGTATGGTGGTGTGCACAACCATCCAACTCCAGAACTTTTTTTCTTTTTCCCAAGCTTTTCATAATTCCCTTCCCTTAGCCCCTGCCAACCATTCTTTCTGTCTCTATTACTTTAACCAATTTAGGTACCTCATTCAAGTAGAATCATGGTATCTGTCCTTTTTTTTTTTTTAAGTTTTATTTTATTTATTTATTTTTTTAATTTTTATTTTTACTTTATTTTACTTTACAATACCGTATTGGTTTTGCCATACATTGACATGAATCCACCATGGGTGTACATGCGTTCCCAAACATGAACCCCCCTCCCACCTCCCTCCCCATAACATCTCTCTGGGTCATCCCCGTGCACCAGCCCCAAGCATGCTGTATCCTGCATTGGACATAGACTGGTGATTCGATTCTTACATGATAGTATACATGTTTCAATGCCATTCTCCCAAATCATCCCACCCTCTCCCTCTCCCTCTGAGTCCAAAAGTCCGTTATACACATCTGTGTCTTTTTTGCTGTCTTGCATATTGGGTCGTCATTGCCATCTTTCTAAATTCCATATATATGTGTTAGTATACTGTATTGGTGTTTTTCTTTCTGGCTTACTTCACTCTGTATAATCGGCTCCAGTTTCATCTAGCATAATATCTTCAAGATTCATATTGTAGTGTTTGTCAGAATTTCTTTCCCTTTAAGGCTAAGGAATAGTCCGTTGTACTTACGTACCATATTTTTATGTATCCATTTGTTGTAGGCTAAAAGTTTGTGCCCCTGTCCTTCAAATTCCCACATTAAAACTGAATCCCAAATGTGGTGGTATTTGGAGGTGGGGTTTGGGGAGCGATTATGTCATGAGGATGGAAGCTTCCTAAATGGAATTAGTGCTCTTTTAAAAGAAGCTAGTGTAAATGAGATTGTCCTCTTGATTTCTCTTTCAGATGGTTTATATTATTAGTGTACAGAAAGACAACAGATGTGTGTATATTAATCTTGTATCATGCAATTTTACTGAATTTACTCATTCTAATGGTTTTATTGATGGGGTCTTTAGAGTTTTAAATTTATAGTAGCATGTAATCTGCACATAGTGACAGTTGAATTTTTTTCCTCCCGATTTGGATTACTTTTATTTATTTGTTTGCTTTTCTTGACTGATTGCTGTGGCTAGGACTTCCAGTATTGTGTTGAATCAAAGTGGTGAATTGAATAAAAATGGTGAGAGTAGATCTCAGAGGAACTGCTTTCAGCCTTTCACCACTGAGTATTATGTTGGCTATTGTTATTGTTGTTCAGTCACCCAGTCATGTCGGACTCTTTGTCACCCCATGGACTGCAGCACGCCAAGCCTCCCTGTCCCTCACCAGGCTATAGTCTGTGATATATGGCCTTTATTATGTTAAATGATAGTCCTTCTATACCCACTTTATTGAGGGTTTTTATCTTAAGTGGATTTTGAATTTTTCATGAGCTTTTCCAGTATCTGTTGAGATGAGAGTATGAATTTATTCTTCTATTGGTTAATGTTATATATCATATTGACTGATTTATGGATGTTAAACTATCCTACACCCCTGGGATAAATCACACTAGATAATGGCAGATGATTCTTTTAAAGTATTGCTGAGTTCTTTTTGCTAATACTTAGTTAATTATTTTTATACCTATATTCATCAGTGACACTGGCCTGTACTTTTCTTTCTTTATGGTGTCTTAGTATGGTTTTGGTATCAGGGTGATTCTGACCTCCTGAAGTGATTTTGGAAGCATTTCTTCACCTCAAGTGTTTTAAATAGAGAAGAACAGACATTTTCCTTAAACGTTTTGTGGAATTTAGTTGTCTGGTCTCATTTCTGTTGTTTTTTGGAGGGTTTGTTTTTTTTTTTTTTTAAATCATGGATTCGATTTCATTACAGGTAAGTAGTTTCTTCATATTTTGTGTTTCTTCCAGATTCAGTTTTGGGAAACTGTGTGTTTCCATGAATTTATCTATTTCTTCTAAATTGTCCATTTTATTATCATAATGTTCATAGTGAATTCTTATCTTTTATATTTCTGTGGTGTTGGTAGTAACGTCTCAATTTTTATTCCTGGTTTTATTTGGGCCTATTTTCCCAAATTTTATTTATCTGTTTTCCTTGCTGAGTCTGGCTAAAGGTTTCTCATTTTGTTCATTTTTTCATAGAATCAGTTCTTAGTTTTATTGATCTTTTTGTTCTTTTAGTCTTTATTTATTTCTGCTCCAGTCCTTATAATTTCTTTTCTTCTATTTGTGTTTTGTTTGTTCTGCTTTTGCTAGTTCCTGTAGGTATAAGATTTGATTGGTTATTGAGATTTTCTTGTTTCCTAAAGTAGGTTTATATCACCAGAAGCTTCCCTTTTGGAACTGCTTTGGTGTATCCCATAAATTTTGAATCATTCTCTTCTCATTTTCCTTTGTCTCCAGGTACGATTTTATTTCCCCTTTGATTTATTTAGGGACCCATTGGTGGTTTAGAGGCATATAGGAGCCTTTACAGGTTTGTGTATTTTTTTTTCTTATAATTGATTTCTAGTCTTACAGAGTTATGGTCAGAAGAGATTCTTGATATGATTTCAGTCTTATTGTTTATTATTTTGTATTAAATTTTTATGAAATTATAGCTGATTTATAGTATTGTGCCAATCTCTGCTATATAGCGAAGTGACACAATTATTTGAGTCACACACACATTATTTTTTTCATATTCTTTTCCGTTATGGCTTATCACTTACTGAGACTTGTTTTGTGGTCTAGCATGTGTTTTATCTTGGAGGATATTCCATGTGCCATTTAAAGAATGAATATTCCACTGCACTGAGATGGAATGTTCTAACATATCTGTTAAGTTTGTCTGATATAATGTGTAGTTTAAGTCCAATATTTCTTTATTTTATTTCTGGATGATTTTCCTATTGATATAAGTTGGATGTTAAAGTCCTCTACAATTATTGTGTTATTGTCAATTTCTCCCTTTGTGCTAATATTTGATTTATGTATTTAGGTGCTTCTATGTTGGGTACATATATATGAAAAATTGTTATATCTTCTGGTTTCATCCCTTTACCATAACGTAATATTTTTCTTTGACTGTTGTTACTTTGAACTTTTTATTAGGTAGTTTGCTGTCTCCACTTTGTTTAGTTCTTCTAGGATTTTCTCCTGTTGCTTTCTTTGGAGTATATTTCCTTGTTGCCTTATTTTGCCTAATTCTCTGTATTTATTGCTATGTATCAGGCAGGTTGATTATGTTTCCTGGTCTTGGAGAAGTGACTCTGTATAGGAGACATCCCTTGAGGCCCAGCTGTGCACCCCCACCTTGATCATTGAAGCTATATTATATAGTGGGTACCCCTAATGTGAGCCCTTCTCTTGTGATAGGGCTGACCACTGTGAATATGCTGGCTAGTGGGGCTGGTTGCCAGGCCAGTTGGCTTCCAGGCCTTGCCTGTGGTGGCAGCTGCTGGTAGGTGAGGCCAGGTGCTGACATGGCCAACTGTGTGGCTTGGGGGTCCTAGGAATGGTGTTGGCCTACTGGTGGGTGGGGCCACTTCCTAGAGCAGCTGGCTGAGGGGAACCTGGGACAGATGTCAACTGTATGGAAGTGGGGCTATATCCCCAGGCAACTCTCCTCTTGGCCTTTGGGGTTTTAGGACTGGTCCTGACCAGCTGGTGGGCAGGTACACCCCAAGCACTAATAGACTAGAGGAAGGACTCCAAACTAATGCTTGCCAGCACCAGTGTCCATGTGGTTGAATGAGTTCCTCAAAATGATTGCCACCAGTGTCTATATCTAAAATATATGAGAAAAGCAATTCTACAGCAAGAAAACAAATAATTCAATTTTAAAATGATCAAAAAACCTGGATAGAAGTTATAAAAATGGCCAACAGGTATATGAAAAATGTTTAACATGACAAATCATCAGAGAAATGCAAATCAGAACCACCACGAGGGAATAACACATGTTAGAATGGCATTATCAAAAAGACAAAAGATAGGAAGCGTTCTCAAGGACATGGGCAAAGGGAACCTCTGCACAGTGTTGTTGGGAATGTCAACCTGTACATCCATTATGGCAAATAGTATGGAAGTTCTTCACAAAATGAAAAGCAGAATGCCATATGATCCTGCAATCCGACTTCTGCTTATATATACAAGGAAATGCGAATGGGTGCAAAGTTTCTTTTTGTACCCACTCCTAATGTATTAAACCCATTAAATTTTATACTTGAAGTGGGTGAATTTTGTGGCATGTGAATTATATCCCAATAAAGATGTTTTTCGAAGCATAATAAATAAGGGCAATTAGCTAGTGGAAATCTTGAGTAAAAGCAGCTAGGAAACAATGTACAGGAAAATATACAGTTATCATCAGCAATGTGAGAAAATAGCTTGTAGATAAGTCAAGCAGAACCCGAGTCATATGATGTTAATTTATCAAGATGAGCATTTCTGAGAGATCACTGCTGGAGTTGCTATTTGGGAATTAGAGCTGTTTTGCAGTGACAGAGGATGTTACCATTCCATGAAAACTAATTGTGCAATCTCAGTGAAGATTTACTGTGCTTCTTAATTTGCTTATATACTTATGGTAAACTTGGTTTATCTGAGGTAACTTACACTTGTCTGTGTTTCTCAAAGGTAGAAGACATTGCCACAAGTACATGCTGTGGCTTGTTCCTACTTCACAGGTATTTTAAAACAAAGTATTTCTGGTTGATGTCTGTAAATGTCATTAAAACAGTAGATAAAAATGAATGTGGCATTTCTGAAGGTTCATTTGATGCAGAAGAACTTTAAAATAGTAGATACATATGATTCAAATATTTAAACTTAAGAAAAAAGGAAAATAAATCAGATGGTGTTAATCTTTCAGTTTAATCAATCACTTAAAAAAGAAGGAAAATCTTCTTTGAAAAATTATGAAATAGCAAATAAGAACACCTGTGAAGTATTGTACTGAATTATTGGGGCTTCCCTAGTAGCAAAGACAGTAAAGAGTCTGATATATAATATATATTGTACTGATATATAATGTATATTTAAATAATAATACTAATATGAGATGTAATGGTGAATCAGTATCTCTGTTGATTTCAGTGGGATTTGGTATAATTAACTTATATTTCAATTTCACTATCAAGAATAAAAAACATATCATTGGTTCAGGAAGTTTTACATTTGAGAATTTACGATAAATTAAAAAGGAGAGGGTCTCTCTCTGTCTCTCTTTAATTATGCATACCTTTTAATAAAATATGTAGAAATTAAAGCAATGATTATAGGTGATATGGGAAATGCAAGTAATTATAAAAAACCAAAGCTGAGTATACTGTTGCATTCCTGCTATGACTGTAACAATATAAATATCAAATGTGCAAATGGGAAAGGTATAGAAAAGTTTTAAAAAATGGAGATGTTGTGTTGGAATCAGAGGTAATTTACTTTTTTCTTTGCTAATTTTATTTTTAATTTTTTTCATACTGCTCCTACAATTTACAGAGGATAAGTAGGTAAATCTTAGTGTCCCTATCAATATATATATTGCATATAATCTAAATAGAAGAGAGGAAAAGTAAAAGTATATGATACAGAACAAACTTCAGTACCAGCTTTTATGAAATGGAAGTTTCTGAAATAACAGGAGTGTGTATACATGCATAAAATCAAAACATTCAGAGAAAAATAGAGAAAATATTTTTGCAAACATGCTTATGTTGTTACATCTTCATGGGTAAGGGCAAAGAAAAATTCTTTGAAAAAATGATATATTTCTGAATTATGCCTTGTGAACTGGGCTTTAGAGAGGGTTAGCCACACCCTAGGACTTGTTAACAAATGACCCATTTCAGGGAAGTCAACATTTGAGTTCAAACTAGAACATTTCCATCAGGGAAGGTTGCCATGAGGTGCAAACTCCTGCCTTGAGTATAGACATGTAAAGGTGTTTGATGTTGGGAGATTTTTTGCAAATGGGTTGGGAACCACTGCAGAACTATGATGGGCTGGGAATTTCATTACCTAAAGGCAATTCATTTCATGTGCTTTCTTGCCCAGGATGAGAAATTAAAGGAATACTGCAAGTATTTAAATTTTTTAAAAATATGTTTGTAATATCCTAATAATTCAAATAGCAAGTTATTTGCTTCAATTACTAGCATGATCACTTAAAACTATTTTTAGTGTGTATCAACATATTGTCACAGTTGGTGTCATTAGTTGTCAATGTGGAAGTGCACATGTCAAAATTTGAAAGCCAGACCCAATGATTTCCAAAGGATTCTGTACCCTGCTTCAGAACTATTCCGCTCTGCTCTTTCGGTAGCTCTTGGCTGTGATGTTGAACTACTATCTGATTATTAACACAGATCTACGCCTTAGATAATAAAGGAAGAAAAATAAAGACAAAACTACTGCTTGAGTTCATTTTTGGCCTTTTTAAGGCATTCTCTTCTGGATAGTTTATCTTTTTTGTTTGCTTGTTTTATTTATTTATTTATTTATTTTACTTTACAATACTGTATTGGTTTTGCCATACATTGACATGATTTCGCCACAGATGTACATGAGTTCCTAAGCCTGAACCCCCCTCCCAGCACCCTCCCCATATCATCTCTCTGGGTCATCCCAGTGTACCAGCCCCAAGCATCCTGTATCCTGTGTCGAACCTAGATGTGGCATTTATTTATAAATGATCATAAAATGATTAGTAAAGGTGAGAATCCCCATGGTTCCTTTCCTCAGTGGCTAATAGCCCAAGAGGTGAAGAAAAATTTGAAATATATTTTCTTCATTAAGAAAATAATCAGAAGTATCTTATAATTTTCAAACTCGTAAAAATACCTAAATTTTTATGTAACTAGGAACAAATTCCAAATTTTTGCAAGTATAATCTCTTTGAATTTTCTGATTCTGTTGTCTAAAATAACAGTTTTACTGAGTATTCTTCCAAATGTTTTTAGATAATCATATTTTCAGATAAAATACTATGTGGAAGCTTAATGCATATAAAAACCAAAATTTAGCCACTTGCTTAACGTGACTTGGAAAATTAAGGAGCACTTCCATTTCTATGCCCAGAAGCATCTTTGTGAAAACATCTAGAGTTCCCAACATTAGTGTAAAGATTACTCAACTTGATGATTATATTCCTCTAACTGGTAGATAGCATAGATAGCAGAAACATCTCATTTACCTAAAATATTTGGCAAAATAATTTGGAGGATGTTGCTACAAGTGAGTTGGTATTCATCCAAATCAGAGCTTTATCAACAATGATTTTATAAACAGTCATCAGCAAAGTCTTATTTTCAAGAGTAGCTGAAATTCATTTTCATCTTTTAAATCCTGGAGATATTCATTTCATCAAAAAAGAACTAGTTATTTTATATATATATATATTTTTTTCCTAACATTTTATCTCCTGGGAAGGAAGGAAGGAAGAGAGGAGGGGAGGTGGGAAGGGAAAGGGAGAGGAAGAGAGGAGGAAAAAGTGTTTGGGACCAAATGATCCACTTTCACGTCTTCAGGACCGTTTCATCCTTCTCTTCCTGTGCAAATTAAAATGCTAGTCTTATTTATTCCAATCTTTTTAAATGAAATTAAACAAAAAAGAAATGAAATTTAGTCAATCTGTTCTTATATACTTATGTAAAGATTTCTCTTGTATGGTTTCATTCCAACTCAGTCTTTTCAAATGTTTCTTGGTATTTTTACCTTGTCTGGTTAAATAACTTTTGTAAGAGACATTTTTAATTTTTGTTTACTGCAAGCATCCCTAGACATGAAAGAAAATAATGTCAACACTTTTTAACCTTCCCTGACAAAGGGTCAGTAATTTAGAAAGATAAGTTATATACCATGTACTTTTTTTTTTCCCTTCATTTAATGAGATTCTTTGCAGGGATTTTAATTTTGAGGTAGAAAATGTAGCTTCTGTCCAAGCTTTCAGTTTCTTCTCTAGAGATTTATTTTGGGAATGGTGGGGTCATCTTTCCTGGAGCATTAAAAAAAAACATGCTTAGATAAAAGCAAAAGTTTATTGAAGACTAAATATATATTTTGGAAATAATCCTTGATGATTGAACGATTTTTGAAGCCTTTGTAAAGTTTTATTGGTGAGTAAGAAACTTCTTGGCTTCTCCTACTGAATAAGAGGACAACTCTTTACCTTATTCAGTAATCATCCCAACTAGCACCAGAAGAGTTACCCACTGGAAAACATTCAGAATGTGTAATTGCATCTGGCTTGGTGCTCTTGGATCAATAAAAGGTATTCTTCCACTCAACTGAACCTAGAAAATTTCCACATGCTTGGGTAATGATGCTATAGAAATGTGTAATTATCACTCTCCTCCCTGACCTAAAACTGTTCATGAGTTTTGGCGAAGAGAAAGGAGACTCAAAAATTCAGCCAACATTGGACTTTGATCTCTTTCCAACATAGAAACCGTATAATTGCATATGAAAAAACTCTATCTTCAGCCAGTGAAGTGCTGATGAAAACCTACACATGAGGATCACTTACTTTTTTCACAAAGACAAAGGAAATTTGGCAGTTGACTACATTTCAGAAAGTTTGATCTCACAAGTCTTATTCCTGTGTACCTGTACATACGTAGGAAATGAAATAGAATTAAACTATCATACTAGGATGAGGTGCCACTGGAAAATATGTAAAAAGGCAACTTTACAATACAGATACTACATGTACAGTTTACTCTTTTCACTGAAATCTGTTTGGCAGGGAATAAAACTAGCAGTGTCCTTCAGTAATAACTATAGGTGATATTGGCTCTCGGGTTTGTGATACAATTTTTAGCTTTTAGCTTTTGATTTTTAATAAGGTAATTATTTTATTCAGAGAAGCACATAACTTCCCTTTGTATATGTGATAAACGTGGGTGATTAAAGGGAAGGCTCAATTCATGAAATGACAGCATCTGATCCGTTTAAAAGGATCATTTTTATGCTGTAAAGATAAACATAAATATGCATATAGCTTTAAAACTTGTACTTTCAAAAGTATCTCATTAATAGTTAAACCAAATGGGAGGAAATTCCCTGGTGGGACTCTGCATTCTCAGTGCCAAGGACTTGGTTTCGATCACTGTTTGCAGAACTAAAATCCTGTGAGTTGTGTGGCACAGCCAAAAAAAGTAATATTTTGGCCTATATTTGCTTCTTACTTTAGTGGCTCCATGGCGTTTGTCAATAGACTATTTTATTTGACTTTGTGTGCTAAGACAGAATAATGTCTTCATACCTTCATCTCCCAAACTTGTGGATATGTTATTTTACATGGCCAAGTGGACTTTGCATATGTAATCCATTTAAAGATCTTGAGATGGGAAAACTCTCAGGGATTATTTGGGTGAGCACAATGCTTCCCCGATAGCTCAGTTGGTAAAGAATCCGCCTACAATGCAGGAGAACAAGAAACTCAGGTTTGATCCCTAGGTTGGTAAGATCCCCTGGAGAAGGAGATGGCAACCCACTCCAGTATTCTTGCCTGGAAAACTCCATGGACAGAGGAGCCTGGTGGGCTACAGTCCATGGGATCACAAGGAATTGGACATGACTGAGCAACTAAGCACTTGACTAAGCAATGTAATCACAACAGATTTTATAAAACAGAGGCAAGAAGAGTGAGAATTAAGAAAAAGACATGGAAGCAAGCGGAGAGAGATTAGAAGATGCTATACTGCTGAGTTTGAAGATGGAGGAAGGGCCTCTGAGATAAGGAATTCAGGTGGCTTCTAGAATCTGAAAAATTAAAGGGATCATTCTCCCCTAGTCTCCAGAAAATACCACAGGATCGATGGCACATTGATTTTAGTTCAGTAAGAAGAGTTTTGAATATCTAACCTCTCAGTTCAGTTCAGTCACTCAGTCATGGCCAACTCTTTGAAACCCACATCACACCAGGCTTCCATGTCCATCACCAACTCCTGGAACTTGCTCAGACTCTTGTCCATCAAGTCGGTGATTCCATCCAACCATCTTATCCTCTGTTGTCCCCTTCTCCTCCTGCCTTCAATTTTTCCCAGAATCAGGGTCTTTTCCAAGGAATCTGCTCTTTGCACCAGATGGCCAAAATATTGGGGCTTCAGCATCAGTCCTTCCAATGAATATTCAAAATTGACTAGTTTGATCTCTTTGCTGTCCAAGGGACTGTCAAGGGTCTTCTCCAGCACCACAGTTTAAAAGCATCTATTCTTCAGTGTTCAGCTTTCTTTATGGTCCAACTCTCACTTCAATACATGACTACTGGAAAAACCATAGCTTTGACTAGATGGACCTTTGTCAGCAAAGCAATGTCTCTGCTTTTTAATATGCCATCTAGGTTGGTCATAGCTTTTGTTCCAAGGAGCAAGTGTCTTTTAATTTTATGGCTGCAGTCACCATCTGCAGTGATTTTGGAGCCCAAGAAAATAAAGACTGTCACTGTTTCCATTGTTTCCCCATCTATTTGCCATGAAGTGATGGGACCAGATGCCATGATCTTAGTTTTCTGAATGTTGAGTTTTAAGCCAACTTTTTTACTCTCCTCTTTCCTTTTCATCAAGAGGCAGTTTAGTTCCTCTTCACTTTCTGCCATAAGGGTGGTGTCATCTGCATATCTGAGGTTATTGCTATTTCTCCTGCCAATCTTGATTCCAGCTTGTGATTCATCCAGACCAGCATTTTGCATGATGTACTTTGCATAGAATTTAAACAAGCAGGGTGACAACCTCTAGACATGTAAGAAAAATAATTTGTGTTATTATCATATTGGGATTCACTGGTGACTCAGACAATAAAGAATTTGCCTGCAATGTGATAGAGCTGAGTTTGATCCCTGGGTTGGGAAGATCCCCTGGAGAAGGAGATGACAACCCACTCCAGTATTCTTGCCTGGAGAATCCCATTTATGGAGAAGCCTGGTGGGTTATAGTCCATGGGGTTGCAAAGAGTCGGACACGACTGAGTGACTTCATTTTCACTTCCAAGATCATATTAACTTATTATAGCAGCAACAGGAAACTAATTATTAACAAGTTTTGAGATTTGAAAAGGTAAGAGATTATTTCCAGTTTATAGGAATGCTATGGTTTTCCAGGATTGTATAGTTAATATGGCAGAGGGAGAAGTAGAACCTAGGTTTATGAGCTCAAGTCCAGCGCTTGGTTCTACTAAAATTCAGTTAAATCATTTTGCAATGTTTATTAGGCAACTCTGTGTTAATTTCTAACTGCTAAGATAACAAATTATCATAAACTTTACAACTTAAAATAACACATTGATCCTCAGTAGTTCTGGAGCTCAGTGTCTAACATGGTGTCATTAGGCTAAGATCAAGGTGTCAGCAGGCCTGCATTCCTCCCAGAAGATCTAAGGGAAATTCAGTTTCCTATACGTTCCAGATGCAAGAGCCCACCTGCATTTGTTATGTTTATGGCCCCTTACTCTATTTTTATTTTTTTCAGAGAAGGCAATGGCACCCCACTCCAGTACTCTTGCCTGGAAAATGCTATGGACGGAGGAGCCTGGTAGGCTACAGTCCATGGGGTCACGAAGAGTCGGACATGATTGAGTGACTTCACTTTCACTTTTCACTTTCATGCATTGGAGAAGGAAATGGCAACCCACTCCAGTGTTCTTGCCTGGAGAATCCCAGGGACGGGGGAGCCTGGTGGGTCGCGCAGAGTCGGACACGACTGAAGTAACTTAGCAGCAGCAACTCTATTTTTAAGCCAACAATATTAGCATCTTCAAACCTCTCTTTGACCCTTACTCCTGTTTCTTTTGTCTTATTTTCTTTCCGATTTTCACCTTCCTACTTTTGTGATTATATTGGGCCCACAGAGATAATCCAGAAATGTTAATCATTCAATTATATGTGCAAAGTCTTCTTTGTCATGTAAGTGACATTTTTACAAGTTCTGGAGATTTGGTGCGGACATCTTTGAAGGGACATTATTCTGTCTACCAAGGTCTCCTGTATATCAAATAATGTTCTAATTTCTGAGAGTAAATTAAAATGACCAGAATCGATGGAATTGTATTGAGAAATATTAAACAGTTAAGAGACATCTGATTCATATATATTAAAAAAAAAAAATCTCTAACTCTGAATAAAATACAGCAGTGAGGGGAGAAAGGGAAGAATGGAAACAGTAGTCTAATCAAGAGAGATTAGTGAGAATGTCTCTGTTTTTATTTTTCATTTTCAGTTGTTGACTTAAACAACTGAATGAATAATAATACCATTTAAAAACTTGATACAAACTGGATGAAGAGCCTCCTTTAGTTTAGTTAGGGTTGGAGGTGAGAATTAAGAACTGACTTCAAACTTGTTAAATCTGAGATTCCTGTTTGACATCAGGCAGAGATGTCAAGCCAGCACTTCAACATGTGAACCTGAGTTTAGGTGGAGTAGTGGGTTGAAATTGAGGGATTAATAATCAACATTAGGATGATATTTGAATCCATGAGACTGAAGAGATTCAAGAGCTTATCCCTGAGCATTTCAGTAGTAAGAAGTCTAAAAGAAAAGGAGAATACAGCAAATGAAACGAAGAAGAGGATATGAGGAAAAACCAAGGAGGGTAGTGTCCAGGAAGGTAAATGAATATAGTATCATATGAGAAAGGGATCACCAGCAATGTCAAATGCTTCTGATAGTCATTAGACAGATGTTCTCCCTAATTCATGTACGGCCTATCTATGAGTTCTACCATACTGGCAAGAATTATTGTTCTGTTATTTTAGGAATTATGTTATTTCATTGGGTCAGAGGGGTCTCTAGAGTAACAGAGGTCAGGTGACAGAACCAGATTTCCAAGAAGGGTAACAAAGATAAAGTGTTCCTTAGTTGTTAAGTCTCAAATACCATGGTATCCCTAAGAATGAAGTAGTTAGGCAGTCAAGAAAATCTTACTTTATATAACATGTAAAACTGCAGAACTGTAGAATGGTCCTACTTGAGTCATCTTTATAATGAATAGCTATGGCCTCTCTTCCATTTTCAAGACTTAATTAAGTCCAAATATTGGTCGATATGTAGAACCCCTTGCTTAGGGGAAAGGTTAGAGTTTCTTGAGGAGTGATCTTGAAATGTTGCTACCAGCCTATATTGTATATATTGTAACTCCACGCCTTCCCCTGAAGAAACTGATAGAGAGAGTAAGCACTGATGAAGAGAGTAGCTAGGACTTGGAGTAGGAAATTATTGGACTAGGCATTTCCTAACAATAATCACTGAGAACCCAAACACATGTTGTAATTTCTTGATTAAATTAGAGTCTAATGGATGTTAGGTGATAAATAGTGCATTGGTTAAAGTTTGGATCACAATTGGCCCAGTAAGTTCATAGTAATTTATGGTTACTTTCTCAGTCCTAAATTTTGAAAAATTTTGAAAAGACAGATTTGAGGATAAAAAAAATGCCTACTTTACTGGTGTAATAGGAGGGAGACATTTGGAAGCCCTTAATACTTCCCCCACTGACCAAATGAGTGAAGCGTCAGTTTAGTTCAGTTGCTCAGTCGTGTCCAACTCTTTGCGACCCCATGAATCACAGCACACCAGGCCACCCTGTCCATCACCAGCTCCCGGAGTTCACCCAAACTCATGTCCATCGAGTTGGTGATGCCATCCAGCCATCTCATCCTCTGTCGTCCCCTTCTCCTCCAGCCCCCAATCCCTCCCAGCATCAGAGTCTTTTCCAATGAGTCAACTCTTCACATGAGGTGGCCAAAGTATTGAAGTTTCAGCTTCAGTATCATTCCTTCCAAAGAACACCCAGGACTGATCTCCTTTAGAATGGACTGGTTGGATCTCCTTGCAGTCCAAGGGACTCTCAAGAGTCTTCACCACAGTTCAAAAGCATCAATTCTTTGGTGCTCAGCTTTCTTCACACTCCAAATCTCACATCCATACATGACTACTGGAAAAACCATAGCCTTGACTAGATGGACCTTTGTTGGGAAAGTAATGTCTCTGCTTCAAATATGCTATCTAGGTTGGTCATAGCATTCCTTCCAAGGAGTAAATTTCTTTTAATTTCATGGCTACAATCACCATCTGCAGTGATTTTGAGCCCAAAAAATAAAGTCTGACACTGTTTCCCCATCTATTTCCCATGAAGTGATGGGACCAGATGCCATGATCTTTGTTTTCTGAATGTTGAGCTTTTAGCCAACTTTTTCACTCTCCTCTTTCACTTTCATCAAGAGGCTTTTTAGTTCCTCTTCACTTTCTGCCATAAGGGTGGTGTCATCTGCATATCTGAGGTTATTGATATTTCTCCCAGAAATCTTGATTCCAGCTTGTGCTTCTTCCAGCCCAGCCTTTCTCATGATGTACTCTTCATATAAGTTAAATAAGCAGGGTGACAATGTACAGTGTTGTCATACTCCTTTATCAATTTGGAACCAGTCTGTTGTTCCATGTCCAGTTCTAACCGTTGGTTGCTGACCTTCACATAGGTTTCTCAAGAGGCAGGTCAGATGGTCTGGTATTCGCATCTCTTGAATTTTCCAGTTTATTGTATTCCACACAGTCAAGGGCTTTGGTTTAGGCAATAAAGCAGAAATCGATGTTTTTCTGGAACTCTCTTGCTTTTTCCATGATCCAGCAGATTTTGGCAATTTGATCTTTGGTTCCTCTGCCTTTTCTAAAACTAGCTTGAACGTCTGGAAGTACACAGTTCACATATTGCTGAAGCCTGGCTTGGAAAATTTTGAGCATTACTTTACTAGCATGTGAGATGAGTGCAATTGTGTGGTAGTTTGAGCATTCTTTGGCATTGCCTTTCTTTGGGATTGGAATGAAAACTGACCTTTTCCAGTCCTGTGGCCACTGCTGAGTTTTCCAAACTTGCTATCATATTGAGTGCAGCACTTTCACAGCATCATCTTTCAGGATTTGAAACAGCTCAACTGGAATTCCATCACTTCCCCTAGCTTTGTTCGTAGTGATGCTTTCTCAGGCCCACTTGACTTCACATTCTAGGATATCTGGCTCTAGGTGAATGATCACACCATCATGTTTATCTGGGTCATGAAGATCTTTTTTGTACAGTTCTGTGTATTCTTGCCACCTCTTCTTAATATCTTCTACTTCTGTTAAGTCCAGACCATTTCTGTCCTTTATTGAGCCCATCTTTTCATGAAATGTTCCCTTGGTATCTCTAATTTTCTTAAAGAGATCTCTAGTCTGTCCCATTCTGTTGTTTGCCTCTATTTCTTTGCATTGACTGCTGAAGAAGGCTTTCTTATCTCTCCTTGCTATTCTTTGGAACTCTGCATTCAGATGCTTATATCTTTCCTTTTCTCCTTTGCGTTTCACCTCTCTTCTTTTCACAGCTATTTGTAAGGCCTCCCCAGACAGTCATTTTGCTTTTTTGCATTTCTTTTCCATGGGGATGGTCTTGATCCCTGTCTCTTGTACAATGTCACGAACCTCCGTCCATAGTTCATCAGGCACTCTATCTATCAGATCTAGTCCCTAAAATCTATTTCTCACTTCCACTGTATAATCATAAGGGATTTGATTTAGGTCATACATGAATGGTCTGGTGGTTTCCCCTACTTTCTTCAATTTAAGTCTGAATTTGGCAATAAGGAGTTCATGATCTGAGCCACAGTCAGCTCCCGGTGTTGTTTTTTCTGTCTGTATAGAACTTCTCCATCTTTGACTGCAAAGAATATAATCAGTCTGATTTCAGTGTTGACCATCTGGTGATGTCCATATGTAGATAAATGATGCCATATCCCTGGAGGAATTGGAAGTACCACCAAAGACTTGAAGGATTCACATACCTTTTTAGCTTGCCACTTTGTTTATACAGAGGGGAATGGATCTTAGATTATTAATATCTTAATAAGGTATTGATTCTGATTTTAGCTGCTGTTCCAGATGTAGTATCTTCCCTGAAGTCAGTCAACCCTGCTTCCTGGAATCTAGTATGGAGCTGTTGACCTGTAAATCACTTTGCTCTCTGTACCAATTTATAAAGGACTTAAGAAGCATACTTTTACATGAAAAGGACAACTCTGAAGTCTTGCCTCAGAGTTATGTTAATTGTACTGCTCTCTGATGTAATATGGTCCTAGCTCACAAATATCTTGATCCTCTTGACATGGGAATATCACATTGTTCACTGTGTTTTTGATGAGGATCTTTGGACCGGCATTGATTGGGAGCTTCAAATACTTTAAATGCCTTAGTCAGACGTAAGTGAGTCAAGATACACCCCAGATAAATCCGTAAACCTACTACATCAGTAAAGTTTTGAGGTTTCAGTAGTCTGCAGTGTATCTTGATATTCCTTTTGGTGAGAAAAAAAAAAAAAAGGCAATGTACTTGCACACGTACCACTATGAAAGAAGCACAATAATTTAGGAAACTTTCTGATTTTGAAAACAGTATTTTTTATTTTTGTGTGCTAATGTGAGCCATGTGTAATTAATACAAATGACTGCCCCATTTGAGTAGAAACTGAGAAAGAAAAAATTCTGCAGCAAGTCCAGCTGCAACTCCAACTACTTTTCTACTTGAGACTTAGGAACTAGTTCATGAAATGTCTATAATCACAGATGCTATTTGGAATTCTTACAAGCCTCTGTAGCAGAAGAGCAGCACAGACATCTGTATCTTAAATCCATGCCCTCTTGTGAAGATATTATCTACCTTCTGTGGAGAAACAGCTTCTGGTTTGCTAGTGGGCCATCGTAGGGAATGAATACTTACTTAATCAGTGAATACCAAGTGACTATGGAATTGGAGCTACTTATCAGGAACAGTGTTACATGAATCTCTTCAGCTTAGGTACTCAGAGCAAATTACGAAATTGAAAGGGTATACAAGAAACGAGGTTACACAAATTCGAACAAACGCAATTAAATTGCATGAGCACATAATAGAGATTCCTTTGACAATTTCTTCTACATTGTCTCTCTTCCCCTGACCCTCACCTATATTCTTAAGGTGATTTCTTGGGCCCAGCTAACTGAAGAGCAAACACCTTGAACCTGACTTACAGATGTTTTGCATGATTTTCTGGCACCAGCCTGACAAGTGGATGGTTGCAGAATTTCAGCCTCACTGAGTTTTGGCTGTGATGAATAGTAATGATGGGGAATTCCCAAAGTGGGCAGAACTTCAAGCAATATACTGACTTTTACTTTGCCTCAAATGAGACATACTTACACATTGTGCTTATACATGGATAGTTGCTAGTAGGTTAGAACTGGGAAGTCAGAGACTTCAAAAGACCAGACTGAAAAATGGTGGCAAGAAAGTGTGAGGAAGAATTATGTAGGTGGACCCCTTGGCATGAGAAAACAGTGTAAAGATATTTAATGTACCATGTCTATGCTCACCAAGGAGCATATCTTTTCCAGGAGGCTCTCAAGAACTGGGTAAACAAAATAACATGTTCTCAGGATATCAGCCAGTCTCTGTCCTCAGTCTGCTTGGTAGGTCATTGTACAGATTGGCCCTGAGCACCACGATGAAGGTTATGTATAGACATTATAGTCTGGACTTCTCTCCACGAAAACTGACCTAGCTAATGATATTGCTGATGCTTAACCATCCAAAAACAGAGACTGGTGTTTAGCCCTCAACATGGTATGAGTTTTTCCATCATATTCCTTTTCTTTTGGAAGAGCAGTGATTTATGCATACTGAATGCAAGTAATTCCAGAAGAAAAGAAAGTTAAACATGGATTCTTTTAATTCGGTTCAGTTCAGTTCAGTTGCTCAGTCGTGTCCGACTCTTTGCGACCCCATGAATCGCAGCACGCCAGGCCTCCCTGTCCATCACCATCTCCCGGAGTTCACTCAGACTTGCGTTCATCAAGTCGGTGATGCCATCCAGCCATCTCATCCTCTGTCGTCCCCTTCTCCTCCTGCCCCCAATCCCTCCCAGCATCAGAGTCTTTTCCAGTGAGTCAACTCTTCGCATGAGGTGGCCAAAGTACTGGAGTTTCAGCTTTAGCATCATTCCTTCCAAAGAAATCCCAGGGCTGATCTCCTTCAGAATGGACTGATTGGATCTCCTTGCAGTCCAAGGGACTCTCAAAAGTCTTCTCCAACACCACAGTTCGAAAGCATCAATTCTTCGGCACTCAGCCTTCTTCACAGTCCAACTCTCACATCCATATATGACTTCTCTTAATTAGTCCTGTATTATTTGCCAGTTCTCAGGAGTAATTAAATTTAAAGGCATTGATTCGATTTGTTTGGGGAACACTAATTGTTCTTGGCATGCGTCATAAAACAGTTATTTAAATTATTACTTGCAGACACCTATAATCACATACCTATAGAAGGCAGGGTTTTGGATGACCAAATATTTGATGCCATAGAACAATTTGATGGAAAACATTTAGCTATGTATATTAACATAAACTGGAAAAGGAGATGGCAACTCACTCCAGTATTCTTGCTTGGGAAATCCCATGGACAGATGCACCTAGTAAGCTACAGTTCATGGTGTTGCAAAGAGTCAGACACAATCTAGCAACTAAATGGCAACAGTATTAATATAAACTGGAAGACAAATACAGAAGTTGATCCTAAGATAGGACATTAGGGTGAAAACACTATCAAGTTGGACAGACCAAATTCTTCATCAGGGACTAAACAGCTGAGAGAGTTTAATATGTTAGTTTGAGGAAATGAGAGTGGCCCTAAACAGGTTACTTTTTTGGTTGACTGAAGCCTGTAGCAAATATGGCTTACACTAGATGAAGTTGCTTCCATGGTACACTGGGGAGAAAACTTTGAAATGTTTAGGGAGATTGGGATTTTAGCATGGGCTTACATTAAGATCTGCTCACCCACCTGCTAAAACTTAACCAGTGGGGGCACTCCAGGGGGCATTCCCTTCACCAAAGCTAAGGGAAATTTACAGTTATTTATTATCATGTAAAAAAATTTTACTAATAAATATCAGTATAATTGTCACCCAACGTTGAAACTGGAACACTGACAATACCTGATGTCAGCGTATGTGGCTCTGCACTATCCTACTCTCTGCCTCTCTCCATTCAAGTTAGCGGCTTGCCTGATGTGCTCATTATTCCATTTCTTTTCCAGATAATAGATTTCCTAGTGGGTATTATTTCTTGAAAATATTCAATTGTTTACTCTTTTAATTCAATATTATATTCATAAGATGATCCATATTTTTATTGGTTAATTCAATTTGACTGCTGTTATTATATTCCTTTGGGTGACTAGATGGCAGACAGTGTATTAAACCATTCTCCAGTCCAGTGGTTACTTCATTCTCTCCAGGCATTTTTTATTAGAAAACTTTTGTCTCAGCCACTTATAGACAGAGTTCCTCATGTATATTTGGAGGAGTTTCTCTTGGGTGTATAGCTAAAACAATAACCTTGGTTTTGAGTTTTGGATAGTTAATTTTTAGGTGATCTGGTTATTCCAAAGTAGCTGTATGACCACAAACCTAAATAAATGTATTTTGTCTCTACTCAGTGCATCACTTGGAATGCAATATTTCTTGATTCTTGTCTATTAAAATAATGTAAAAACCATTTTTCATAGCATTCCTGATTTGTAATCTCTTAATAACTAACTCAGCAGTAGCCGCAGGACTGGAGAAGGTCAGTTTTCATTCCAATCCCAAAGAAAGGCAATGCCAAAGAATGCTCAAACTACTGCACAATTGCACTCATCTCTCATGCTAGTAAAGTAATATTCAAAATTCTCCAAGCCAGGCATCAGCAATATGTGAACTGTGAACTTCCAGATGTTCAAGCTGGATTTAGAAAAGGCAGAAAACCAGAGATCAAATTGCCAGCATCCACTGGATCATCAAAAAAGCAAGAGGGTTCCAGAAAAACATCTATTTCTGCTTTATTGCCTAATCCAAAGCCTTTGACTGTGTGGATCACAATAAACTGGAAAATTCTGAAAGAGATGGGAATACCAGACCATTTGACCTGCCTCTTGAGAAACCTGTATGCAGATTAGGAAGCAACAGTTAGAACTGGACATAGAACAACAGACTGGTTCCAAATAAGAAAAGGAGTACATCAAGGCTGTACATTGTCACCCTGCTTGAAAGTGAAAGTGAAGTCGCTCAGTTGTGTCCGACTCTTTGTGACCCCGTGGACTGTAGCCTACTAGGCTCCTCTGTCCATGGGATTCTCCAGGCAAGAGTACTGGAGTGGGTTGCCATTTCCTTCTCCAGGGGATCTTCCCGACCCAGGGATCGAACCCAGGTCTCCTGCATTGCAGGCAGACACTAACCTCTGAGCCACCAGGGACGCCCTCTTATTTAACTTATATGCAGAGTACATCATGAGAAATGCTGGGCTGGAAGAAGCACAAGCTGGAACCAAGATTGCCCGGAGAAATATCAATAACCTCAGATATGCAGATGACACCACCTTTATGGCAGAAAGTGAAGAAGAACTAAAGAGTCTCTTGATGAAAGTGAAAGAGGAGAGTGAAAAAGTTGGCTTAAAGCTCAACATTCAGAAAACTAAGATCATGGCATCCAGTTAAATCACTTCATGGCAAATAGATGGAGTAACAGTGGAAACAGTGGCAGACTTTAATTTTGGGGCTCCAGAATCACTGCAGATGGTAACACCAGCCATGAAATTAAGACACTTACTCCTTGGAAGGAAAGTTATGACCAACCTAGACAGCATATTCAAAAGCAGAGACATGACTTTGCCAGCAAAAGTCCGTCTAGTTAAGGCTATGGGTTTTCCAGTAGTCATGTATGGATGTGAGAGTTGGACTGTGAAGAAAGCTGAACACCGAAGAATTGGTGCTTTTTTTTTTCACTTTTTTAAAATTATAAATTTATTTATTTTAATTGGAGGTTAATTACTTTATAATATTGTATTGGTTTTGCCATACATCAACATGAATCCACCACAGGTATACACATGTTCCCAGCAATCCCACTGCTGGGCATACACACCGAGGAAACTAGAATTGAAAGAGTCACATGTACCTCAATGTTCATCACAGAATTGATGCTTTTGAAATGTGATATTGGAGAAGACTCTTGAGAGTCCCTTGGACTGCAAGGAGATCCAACCAGTCCATCCTAAAGGAAATCAGTCCTGAATATTCATTGGAAGGACTGATGTTAAAGCTGAAACTTCATTACTTTGGCCACCTGATGCGAAGAGCTGACTCATTTGAAAAGACCCTGGTGGGGCAGGTGGAGAAGGGGACGACAGAGGATGAGATGGTTGGATGACATCACCGACTCAATGGACGTGAGTTTGAGTGAACTCCAGGAGTTGGTGATAGATAGGGAGGCCTGACATGTTGCAGTCCGTGAGGTCGCAAAGGGTCGGACATGGCTGAGCAACTGAACTGAACTGAATTACTAATGAGGCTGACCATCTTTTAAAATATTTAACGGCAAAAGCTGTTAATTCTTTTGTGAAATCTGTTTTTACTTTTGTCCACTTTTGTTGTTCATGTCATTAATAATGATTTATAGGATATATATATATATATATATATATATATATATATATATATTTCTTTTTATCCCTTTAAGGTGCAATATGTTGTGATTGTTTAAATTTAACAAGTTATATTTAATTTTACCATTTGTGACCATGTATATGGACCTCAAACCCATTTTGCTAATTGGAATAAGTCAGAGAAAAACAAATAGCATATGATCTCACTTTTATGGGGAAAAAAAAAAAAGCTCATAGGTACAGAGAACAGCTTGGTGGCTGCAATAGGCAGGGTGCGGAGAGTAGTCAAAAAGTTATTTTTAAATAAAATAATATGTAATTTTTGTTCTAGCCTAGTAAATTGCCTATTTATTAGTATTTTCTGAACATTTAAATTGAAACATTTACTCTGCTTTAAGGTGCAACAACTTATATTTGGATTTTGCTTTTGATCCAGTCCTAGGGTCTTTGATTTAATATAGTAGTTTAGTTGTTTACATTTATTTTGTAAATTTTATGTACAGAAAAAAAAAGACTATTTTTTTTGTAAGCAAATAATAAAAAAAAACTTGTTTTTAACTGAGTTTTTATGCTTTCTTGGTATTTCTTTCATTTTTAGTCTACATAAATTTTTCACTTGGTGATTTAGAAGACGTTTTGAATTCTAACTTTTCAGTAACAAACTGGAATTCATATTTCTTCTAAATATTCATTAAATAATTTCACAATAAACACTGATTAACTTAACTAAAAAATTTAGCCCACTTTTTTTTTTCTCACAGAATCACTGAGGAGTCTCATAACAATGATCTTGAATCATTAATGTAAAACTGAATTATGTTAATACAATTTTAACTGCTTAAGGAGGTAAAACTTTTCATTGGATAAAAAATATTATCAGAAAAATTAAAATAAAAGGCAAAATATTGTGGTTGAGTCACCTTTGTATAATACTTCATTCTGGGATAATTATGAAAAAATTACTATGCTAATAAACTCGTATCCATATATAAATTGGTGTTTGCTTAGCAAAACAAATATCTGAAGTCTTTGCAAGTTTCCATTAGTACCAGTAGTGAATTCTGTGAAATCTTTTGTAAACTACAGATAATTTTTGTTTAGTTTTGGAGTTCTGGGCTTGAGCAAAGCTCTCAAGTGTGATAATGTGGCCTTCTAGCATAAATGTTAAGCTTGGCTGAGACACTCCATGAAGACTGAATTTGTCATTTGACCTCTTGGTGACTCTGTGGCCTCATTTATAAACTGGAGTTTATATTGAAACACTGCTGAGGATATAATGATGTAATTGGCTTCAGAGCTCTCCAGAGCACCCTTCAGGGAGAGTATGAAAGATGCTTGGGTGCCTGAACCAAACTATTAGAAAAATAACAGTGACAAGGAAATCTTTCAAATCTGAAGAATTAAAAATAGCTGATAGAATCTAGCAACTATCAGAATGGGAACTTGAGGTACAAGGTCTGACAATGGCCAGCCTGTTTCTTCAGTATAGCATTAGTTCTATGGTTTTCTATGAATGTTTACTGCATGTCTTTGCATCAATATTCTCTGCCCTCAAATTTAAGCATAAAATGAAACTTTGAGTTTATTGGCAACTAACTTGGACATTGTCATGCAAACAACTTTTAGCTAACCTAATGGAAAGATTTTACCATAAGTTAGTTTGGGAAGCAAAATGGGTATGATATCTTGCAACTGCTTTAGTCAGTATCTTAGTAATTACATTATTCACTATTTGTTTTACAAATATAAATATATCTATAAAAAGCAGGGTGAATGTGCACCCTTCAAACTGATTTGTTGAAAGTACTGGATTGCCTGGGTCTTTTAGTCAGATTTCATATGCCTGAAACATTGGTATATGCAAGGAAGAAAACATTGCCAGAGACATTAACACAGTTTAAATTCTGTTTTGTACAAGAGCTGAGAAAAAGCTAGAAGACAGACCTAGGATGGCTCTAGGCTGTTTTGATCCTATCTAAAAATGCTACCTTTCAACCGAATTGGTTTTCCTATTAACCATGTTCTGAGTCTGTTTAAAATTTTCAAGGAGTCTTTAAAATTCAAAAATTTGAGGTACTTTGTGAGAGCAGCCTTTTGAGAGCATGAAAGATCTATGATTGCTTTCTCCTTGGGTTTAGAAACTAACAGAATGCTTTGGAGTCAGCACCGACAAAGAATGGAGCCTGACTTGGAATTTAGTGAAAAGGGTGTTTAGAAAGTGAATAAAACTGTAATTTAAAAGCTGCACAAAATTAGTTGGCATGACTGTTTACATTAAATGTCTCCAGCGTCTTGGCGGTCAGGCAATCTCCTCTAGCTTCCTGCAGTTTTAAGTAAGATTCATGTCATTCTTGACAAGTCTTGTTACAAAACCAAAACATAAACCCAATTGCTTTGTAAAAGTTAAATAACAAGAATACAAAACAAAACCCCTGAGATAGCAGTCTTGAGAACAGTCATTTTTAAAATATACTTTTTCATGTAAAAACAAAGAAAAAAACATGCTAGGAATTAGTGAACTACAAAATGCTGCAAGTAAGACCAAGAGAGAAGGAGAAACAGGCAAAGAGATACTTGTCCTCTGTTGGAGATAGTGCTAAATCCTTCCTAGAGGGATCATTGATAATTTCCTCTAGTTGGAGTACCTGGTGCTTTGGAATAGGAGCCCAAAAGCTAATCCTCACCCCTAAGTATTAGCAATTCAGCCCAAGTGCCCATGTACTTAGGGATTTCTGTTACAGTGTTATGGATTTCCCATTTCTTTTACTGTGTGGTAACAGAGAGAGGATAGGGAGACCTGCTTTATGTTCAGTACTTTTTGCCTGAATTCTAGGGTTCACTGATTAAGCTGCCCATCAGACAAACATTCATCCTAATTTCTTCTAAACTAATGTTACAGGTATTGGGAGAGTAATTTAAAAAAGAAAAGGTATAATCCTTGCCCTTAATGATCTAATAGTCTAATAGGGAGAAGTACATAAAACATTCCAAAGAAGCAAGCTAAGCTAGTGTATTGTTATGTGTTCACCACTGTTGGGTTTCAGAAGAAAAGCTCAGTTTGATTTGGTCTCACATGGTCTAGTGTGTTTAGGTGTATGGGAGTAGGTTCGTTTGAGGGTCTAGCTGGATATTTGTTTGATATGGTCACACCTTCTCCAGGGGTCCTAGCATATTTTCTGCCTTGGGTGAGGATTTACATTGAGGAAAGGGCATTTGGCATTATACATCATTTCAAATGGGGTTGAGCAGGACTGAGTTGAATACAGCCTGGACAGAGTCCCATGACTTGGATGTCACTTAAAGGGAACACGTGTACATCCGTGGTGGATTCATGTTGATGTATGGCAAAACCAATACAATATTGTAAAGTAATTAGCCTGCAATTAAAATAAATAAATTTAAATTTTAAAAAAGTGATCAACAAGAGATTCACTGGCTGTTCTTAGGATGAAATCTCCTTTGGACCACAATGAGAAGGACTAATGTTGAAGCTCCAGCAGTGCACAGCCACCACTGCAATCTGATCACATGGACTACAGCCTTGTCTAATTCAACGAAACTATGAGCCATGGCGTGTAGGGCCACCCAAGATGGATGGGTCATGGTGGAGAGTTCTGAAAAAATGTGGTTCACCGGAGAAGGGAATGGCAAACCACTTCAGCATTATTGCCTTGAAAACCGCATGAAAGGTATGAAGAGGGAAAATATAGGACACGGAAAGGTGAACTCCCCAGGTTGGTAGGTGCCCAATATGCTACTGGAGAAGAATGGAGAAATAGCTCCAGAAAGAATGAAGAGACACAGCCAAGGCAAAAACAACACCCAGTTGTGGATGTGACTGGTGATGGAAGTAAAGTCCAATGCTATAAAGAGCAATATTGAAGAGCAACCTGGAATATTAATTAGGTTCATGAATCAAGGCATGTTGGAAGTGGTCAAACAGGAGATGGCAAGAGTGAGCATCCAAATTTTAGGAATCCGCAAACTAAAATGGATTGGATGGGTGAATTTAACTCAGATGACCATTATATCTACTACTGTGGACAAGAATCCCTTGGAAGAAATGGAGTAGCCATCACAGTCAACAAAAGAATCTGAAATACTGTACTTGGATGCAATCTCAAAATGACAGAATGATCTCTGTTTGTTTCCAAGGAAAACCATTCAGTATTACAGTAATCCAAGTCTGTGCCCTGACAAGTAATGCTGAAGAAGCTGAAGTTGAATGGTTCTATGAAGACCTACAAGACCTTCTAAAAATACACCCCCAAAAGATGTAATTTTCATTATAGGGGACTGGAATACAAAACTAGGAAATCAAGAAACACCTTGAGTAACAGGGAAATTGGGCCTTGGAGTACAGAATGAAGCAGGGCAAAGGCTAATAGATTTTGCCAAGAGAATGCACTGGTCATAGCAAACACCCTCTCCAACAACACAAGAGAAGACTGTACACATGGACATCACCAGATTGTTAATACTGAAATCAGATTGATTATATTCTTTGCAGCCAAAGATGAAGAAGCTCTATACACTCAGCAAAAACAAGACCAGGAGTTGCCTGTGGCTCAGATCTTGAGCTGCTTATTGCCAAATTCAGACTGAAATTGAAGAAAGTAGGGAAAACCACTAGATGATTCAAGTATGATGTGAATCAAATCCCTTATGATTATACAGTGGAAGTGAGAAATAGATTAAACGGATTGGATCTGATAGAGTGCCTGAAGAACTATGGATAGAGTTTCATGACATAGTACAAGAGGCAGGGATCAAGACCATCCCCGAGAAAAAGAAATGCAAAAAGGCAAAATAGTTGTCTGAAGAGGCCTTAAAAATAGCTGTGAAAAGAAGAGAAGCAAAATGCAGAGGAGTTAAAGGAACGATTTACCATTTGAATGCAGATTTCTGAAGAATAGCAAGGAGGTATAAGAAAGCCCTCCTCAGTGATCAAGGCAAAGAAATAGAGGACAGCAACAGAATGGGAAAGACTAAAGATCTCTTCAGGAAAATTAGAGATACCAAGAGAACATTTCATGCAAAGATGGCCACAATCAAGGACAGAAATGGTATGGACCTAACAGAAGTAGAAGATATTAAGAAGAGATGGCAATAAAACGCCAAACTATACAAAAAGATCTTCGTGACCCAGATAATCAAGATGGTGTGATCACTCACCTAGAGCCAGATATCCTGGAATGTGAAGCCAAGTGGTCCTTAGGAAGCATCACTGCAAACAAGGCTAGTGGAGGTGATGGAATTCCAGTTGAGCTATTTCAAATCCTAAAAGATGATGCTGTGAAAGTGCTGCACTCAATATGCCAGCAAATTTGGAAAACTCAGCAGTGGCCATAGGACTGGAAAAGGTCAGTTTTCATTCTAACCCCAAAGAAAGGCAAAGAAACTACCACACAATTGCATTCATCTCACACACTAGCAAAGTAATACCCCAAGTTCTCCAAGCCAGACTTCAACAGTACATGAACCGTGAACTTCCAGATGTTCAAGTTGGATTAAGAAAAGGCAGAGGAACCAGAGATCAAATTGCCAACATCCGTTGGATCATCAAGAAAGCAAGAGAGTTCCAGAAAAACATCTACTTCTGCTTTATTGACTATTCCAAAGCCTTTGACTGTGTGGATCACGACAAAGTACGGAAAATTCTTTAAAATATGGGAATATCAGACCACCTGATCTGCCTTTTGAGAAATCTGCATGCAGGTCAAGAAGCAACAGTTAGAACTAGACATGGAGCAACAGACTGGTTTCAAATAGGCTGTATATTGTCACCCTACTTATTTAACTTATATGCAGAGTACATTATGGGAAATGTTTTGCTGGATGAAGCATAAGTTGGAATCAAGATTTCTGGGAAAATATCAATAACTTCATATATGCAGATGACACCACCCTTATGGCAGAAAGTGAAAAACTAAAGAGCCTCTTGATGAAAGAAGAGAGTGAAAAATCTGGCTTAAAACTCAACATTCAGAAAACTAAGAAAATTGCTTCTGCTCCCATCATTTCATGGCAAATAGTTGGGGAAACAATAGAAACAGTGACAGACTTCATTTTGGGGGACTCCAAAATCTTTGCAGATTGTGATTTCAGCCATGAAAGTAAAAGATGCTTGCTTGGAAGAAAAGTTATGACCAACCTAGACAACATGTTAAAAAGCAGAGACATTACTCTGCCAACAATGGTTCGTCTAGTCAAAGCTATGGTTTTTCCAGTAGTCATGTATGGATGTGTGAGAGTGGGTCTATAAAGAAAGCTGAGCACTGTAGAATTGATGCTCTTGACCTCTGGTGTTGGAGAAGACTTTTGAGAGTCCCTTGTACTGCAAGGAGATCCAACCAATCAATCCTCAAGGAAATCAGTCCTGAATATTCATTGGAAGGACTGATGGTGAAGCTGAAACTCCAATACTTTGGCCACCTGATGCGAAGAACTGACCCATTTGAAAAGACACTAATGCTGGGAAAGATTGAAGGTGGGAGGAGAAGGGGACAAGAGGATGAGGTAGTTGAATGGCATCACCGACTCAATGGACATGAGTCTGAGTAAACTCTGGGAGTTTGTGATGGACAGGGAGGCCTGGCATGGGGTTGCAAAGAGTCAGATATGACTGAGAAACTGAACTGAACTGATTCACTGAGGGCCCTCTCACATGGAGATTGGACCTCCAAGTGCTACTCTGGCTCCGTGGTAGTATTGATAGAGATTTTGTTAAGAGGTAGCTGACTCTGAGAAGATTTTGTTCTTGGCCACTTGATCTTTCCACGTGGGATCCTCTAGTTTCAGGACTTCTACCCCTCTCGCTGCCGTATTCTTCCTCTTCAACCAGACGTTGACACATTTATCTAGTTTCCAAGGGAAATGGAAAACACCCTTGGTGATCAACAATATTAAATATTATTTTTTTATTATTGTTTCACAAGTGAACTTGAAAACAAAAGCCAAGAATCTGACCTTTTTATTCCCTGGCCTCCTAAATAAATTTTGTACTGAAACAATGGAATGATTGCTAATGTTAAAGCAGGGAGTGTCATGGTATAGTAGGGATTAAGGGTAAAATACATTGATTGATGAATAAATATATTATCCTACTGGGGTATGTTGAAGTATTTCTTCTATTATGTGATTAAGGAATTGGGCATTTCCCATAAAGAATGAAGAAACAGGTATTGCGAGTTAAAAAAAAAAAAATCAGTGAGAAATCAGAAGGTCCAGATTCTTGTTTCAGTGTACTGATCATATGACCTGTGGTAAAGAATTTAATGTCTATGAACTCTAGAATCTCTCCCTTAAAAAATGATGTGTAATAATATACATCTGTCTACTACCTGGGAGGTGGTACTGTATTGTAGTTAATAAGAATTTAAATTCAGTCTCTCTAGTTTTTTATTTGTTCTCTACCACTTATCTGTGAAATTTGCCAACTGAATCAGTCTTCCTAAGCTCCTGTTTCCTCAAGGAAGTTGTGCTTAGGACTGAATGATATCATATATATGATACATGTCAGAGAATATGTCAGGACCCCTAGAGATGGGGTGACCATACAGAAGAGATACCCAGCGAAAACCCCAACCATCGCCATCCCCACACATGGAAACACACTAGATCTTGTCAATCTGGAATCAATCTGAGCTTTTCTCCTAAAACCCACCAGTGGTGAAACATAACCAATACACTAGCTTAGCTTGGTTCTTTGGAATGTTTTATGTGCACTCCTCCCTATTAGACTATTGATGGTTAAAGGTGAAGGACTATATATGTATATAGTGTATGATCTTTTTAATGTGCTGTTAAATTCAGTTTGCTAGTATTTTATTGAGAATTTTTGTGTCTGTGTCCATCAGGGATATGGGAGTTTTTTGTAGTTTTTAATTTTCTTCCCTTGTGGTGTCTTCTCTGACTTTGCTATCAGGATAATGCTGGTCTAGTTTTGGAAAATCCCCTCCTCTTCAGTTCTTTGAAAGAGTTTGAGAAGGATTGGAGTAATTCTTTAAATGTTTGGTAAAATTAGCCAGTGAAACCATCTGGTCCTGGATTTTGTTTGTTTGTTGGGAAGTTTTTGATTACAGAATCAATATCCTATTTGTTATTGGTTTATGCAGATTTTCTGTTTCTTCATAAGTCAGTCTTGGTAGATTTTCTGTTTCTAGGAATTTATCTATTTCTTCTATGTTGTCTAATTCATAATAGGCTCTTATTGAGGATGAATGAATAATATACACACACACACACGTATATATAGACATACAGCCATAAAAAAAGAAATCGTCATTTGCGACAGCATAAATGAACCTTTAGGGCATTATACTAAGTGAAATAAGTCAGAGAGAGAAGATAAATGTTGGATGAGTTCATTACATGCGGAATCTAAGTCCAAACTCATAGAAACAAGAACATATTGATGTTTTCGAAGGTCCGTCTAGTCAAGGCTATGGTTTTTCCAGTAGTCATGTATGGATGTGAGAGTTGGACTGTGAGGAAAGCTGAGCGCCGAAGAATTGATGCTTTTGAACTGTGGTGTTGGAGAAGACTCTTGAGAGTCCCATGGACTGCAAGGAGGTCCAACTAGTCTATTCTAAAGGAGATCAGTCCTGGGTGTTCTTTGGAATGCTAAAGCTGAAGCTCCAGTACTTTGGCCACCTCATGTGAAGAGTTGACTCATTGGAAAAGACTCTGATGCTGGGAGGGATTGGAGGCAGGAGAAAAGGGGGATGACAGAGGGTGAGATGGCTGGATGGCATCACTGACTCAATGGATGTGAGTTTGAGTGAACTCTGGGAGTTGGTGATGCACAGGGAGGCCTGGCGTGCTGCAGTTCGTGGTGTCGCAAAGAGTCGGACATGACTGAGCGATTGAACTGAACTGAACTGAAGGGCAGGAGTGAGGGTGGGGTAACTTCTAATTAATTATAAGATGAAGACATTCTGGAGATACAATATATAGCTTGGTGTCTGTTGTTAACAGTACTGCATTATATATTTAAAAGTTGCTGAAAGAGTATATATATATTTTTTTCATGTTTTATTTTATTTTACTTTACAATACTGTATTGGTTTTGCCATACATCAACATGAATCTGCCATGGGTGTGCACATGTTCCCAATCCTGAACCCTCCTCCCACCTCCCTCCCCATACCATCTCTCTGGGTCATCCCAGTGCACCAGCCCCAAGCCTCCAACAAATGCTAAAGGTTATTCTCTAGACAGGAAACACAAAAAGGGTGTATAAACCTGAACGCAAAATAATAAAGTAAATGAAACAGTATATTTTTAAAATGCTCCCCAGACTTGTGAAACAAAAGATTTAATTATATGAAGTGATGGTTGTGTTTAATGAACCTTGTTGTAATCATGCTGCAATATATACATATGTGAAATCATTACCTTGTAGATCTTATATTCACAATTTTATGTGTCAATCATATCTCAGTAAAGCTGGAAGAATAAAAGTACCTTCCCCTCTGCAATTGTACTGTCAGCCATTACTTCCCAGGGTTGTCTTTTTTTACTCTCCAATTGTCCAATGCACTCTTTTTAGCTTGCCATTTCAAATAATATGTTATAGAAAATCAGATCACTGACTTGTTTTAGAATTTTGTAATAAGAAAAAATAAGAATCTTTGTGTGGAAATAGAGATCAAGGACAACTTTTTAAATTTAGAGGTTTTTTTTTTTTTTTTTTTTTTTTTTTTTGCTGTTCGGTTATTTCTTTTAAGAAGCTGCACTGCTTTCTTTGGTTTTCTCATATGTGTATCCCAGATTGTGACTTAATCATTATAACAAGATGTTAAAACGGAACTCTATATATCGTGATTTTAGTTATATCACCAAGAACATAGTTAGCAGGGACTTTAATATTACAAAGTAAGGGGCTAGGTTACATTTGGTAAAATCAGGATTTGTACATGTTTTCTTTTAAGCTGAGATTGAAGAGACTAAAAGAGAAGTTACAGTCTCAAGAGAGAATTTTCTTTAGTGGAAGTTGTTAGGGAGGGGAGAGAATTGCTTAATCTTTCCTGTAGATCGGTTAGAGTTGTTTAGATAACAGTTCCATAGAGCTTGGGGGACACAGTGAGTTACTGCCACTGGAAAAAGGTAAAGGGCCAGAAGGTGTCTGAACCAGGCTGTACAGATAAAGTAGAAAATTGCAGTTAAGAAGTCACTACGTTGGATCAAAATATATGTTTCAGGTGGGTATGATGAGATGGTCCTAAATCTTGCGCAAAATGTCTAACTAGAGAGGTGAGGAGGCCTCAACCAACATAGCCTGATGGTATATTAATGGCTACTCAAGGACTGAGGCAGGAATCCTAAGCAATTTTCTGTAAAAGCTTCATTCATCTTCATCAGAGAAATTCAGTTCAGGGAGTGTTGGTTATTTTCATATTGCTGCTGAAACAAATCACCACAAATTTAGTGGCTGAAAAGAATGCAGATTTATTCTCTTCCAGTTCTAGAGGTCAAAAGTCTGAAGTCCAAGTGAGGTCAAGCTGCATTCCTCCTGGAGCCTTTTAGGGAATAATCTGTTTCTTTGCCTTTTCTCTCTCCTAGAAGCCACCTGTGTTCCTTATCTGTGGCTTCTTCCTCTGTCTCCAAAGCCAATGACTGAGAATCCTCAGATCCTTCTCTCTAGCTTTTCTTCCATCATCACTTCACCTTCCATGTCTTGGACTGTACTGACTCCTCTGCTTAGAAGGACCCTTATGATTGACATTAAACCCAACCAGACAATACAGGATAATCTCTCCTCTTGAGATCCTTAATTAATCACTTTTTAAAGTCCTTTTGCCATGTTCCCTGGGGAAGGGAAAGGCTACCCACTCCAGTATTCTGGTCCGGAGAATTCCATAGACTGTATAGTCCATGGGGTCGCAAAGAGTCAGACTCGACTGAGTGCCTTTCACTTTGCCATGTTAGGTAGCATATCCACAGGTTCTAGGGATTAGGACATGGATATCTTTGGGAGGCTCGTCTTCTTTCTACTACACCAGTGAAGGAAGGTAGCCTAGGAACCCACTGAAGTATCAAGAAAGGAAGAATCAACTTTAAACAAGGCTGGGCTAAGAGAAGCCTGGCAGTAGCTCGAAGAGTAAAAATCAAGAATTTTTATTGTTTCTTGCTGCTCCTTACATCTTTTTCCATGACCCTAAAGATAAGAAACTTCTCTTGGCAAGCTAGGGAGGAGAGGAGAAGTACAGTCTGGGAAAATAGGAAAGAAGTGAGTTATTTCCTTTTTCTCTTCTGTTAAATAAGCAGTGCCAATGGAGAAGATGGCAGAATTAAGGTGTTTCCATACTGAACTTTTGAAGGTTATATTTGATCAAGGTTGGTTGAATGGTTGTATATATAGTATATAGCAATGATAGTTATATACAATAATCCTGATTTTGTCTTATACCCATAAAAACCTAACAACCAAAAGATGAAAAAGGTTAACTTGTGCTTGGACTGTTAAAAGGCATTATCCTGAACCAGCATTGTAAATTTTAATTCCTGAATTTTTGAAGTCTAAGAAAAGCTTTAAAGGCAAGCAAAGACAAAAAAAAAAGTGAATCTGGACACTTTGTAGATAAGTAATTGTTGACAGTTTCAGTACAAGCAAAAATAAAAACAATTGAAGTGGCAAGACTTGGAACCACTGATAGCCGTATAAAATGACAGTGAAGCCCAGAAATTGCCACTGGGGAAAAGTAAAGAAAATGTATTAATAAAAGCAGAATTATAGTTTGGGTATATTTAATGAAAGGGCACACTTAAACATCCTCCTGGTATTAAGGTCACACAGCGACGGCATGTCCGTAAAATAGCATACCTCTTCTGACTAGTCCACGAAGGACTACTTCTCTCTCAATACCTCAGTTACCTCTGAAGTCTTTGTTGATCTACAACACAATACTACGCTAATGTTCATTACGTCTTGACCGCGTAAAAAAGAAAGGTTTCTCTTTTCAAAGTACACCATTTTCTACGGCAGGAACATGAACAACACATTTTACAAAGATTAATATAATTTTTTTTTTCAAATAGAAAAGCTGTTTCACCGTAGTAATTACCAAACTCCAACATATCTAGTGGGGAAAACCACTAGACCATTCAGGTGTGATCTAAATCAAATCCCTTATGATTATACAGTTGAAGTGAGAAATAGATTTCAGGGACTAGATTTGATAGATAGAGTGCCTGATGAACTATGGACAGAAGTTCATGACATTGTACAGGAGACAGGGATCAGAACCATCCCCAAGAAAACTAAATGCAAAAAAGCAAAATGGCTGTCTGAGGAGGCCTTGCAAATAGCAGTGAAAAGAAGAGAAGCCAAAAAGCAAAGGAGAAAAGGAAAGGTAACCCCTTTTGAATGCAGAGTTGCAAAGAATAGCAAGGAGAATAAGAAAGCCTTCCTCAGCGATTAATGCAAAGAAATAGAGGGAAAAAATAGAATGGGAAAGACTAGAGATCTCTTCTAGAAAATTGCAGATACCAAGGGATCATTTCATGCAAATATGGGTTCAATAAAGGACAGAAATGGTATGGACCTAACAGAAGCAGAAGCTATTAAGAAGAGATGGCAAGAATACACAGAAGAACTATTAAAAAAAAGATCTTCAAAACCCAGATAATCATGATGATGTGATCACTCACCTAGAGCCAGACTTCCTGGAATGTGAAGTCAACTGGGCCTTAGGAAGCATCACTATGAACAAAGCTAGGGGAGGTGATGGAATTCCAGTGGAGCTATTTCAAATCCTGAAAGATGATGCTGTGAAAGTGCTGCACTCAATATGCCAGCAAATTTGGAAAACTCAGCAGTGGCCACAGGACTGGAAAAGGTCAGTTTTCATTCCAATCCCAAAGAAAGGCAATGCCAAAGAATGCTCAAACTACTGCACAATTGTATTCATCTCACATGCTAGTAAAGTAATCTTCAAAATTCTCCAAGCCAGGCTTCAGCAATGCATGAACCGTGAACTTCCAGATATTCAGGCTGGTTTTAGGAAAGGCAGAGGAACCAGAGATCAAATTGCCAACATCTCTGGATCATTGAAAAAGCAAGAGAGTTCCAGAAAAGGATCTATTTCTGCTTTATTGACTATGCTAAAGCCTTTGACTGTGTGGATCACAATAAACTGTGGAAAATTCTTCAAGAGATGGGAATACCAGAGCACCTAACCTGCCTCTTGAGAAATCTGTATGCAGGTCAGGAAGCAACAGTTAGAACTGGACGTGGAACAACAGACTGGTTCCAAATAGGAAGAGAAGTACGTCTGGGCTGTATATTGTCACCCTGCTGATTTAACTTCTATGCAGAGTACATCATGAGAAATGCTGAGCTGGAAGAAGCACAAGCTGGAATCAAGATTTCTGGGAGAAATATCAATAACCTCAGATATGCAGATGACACCACCCTTATGGCAGAAAGTGAAGAAGAACTAAAGAGCCTCTTGATGAAAGTGAAAGAGGAGAGTGAAAAAGTTGGCTTAAAGCTCAACATTCAGAAAACAAAGATCATGGCATCTGGTCCCATCACTTCATGGCAAATAGATGGGGAACCAGTGGAAACAGTGGCTGATTTTATTTTAGGGTGCTCCAAAATCATTGCAGATGGTGATTGCCGCCATGAAATTAAGACACTTACTCCTTGGAAGGAAAGTTATGACCAACCTAGCTGCTAAGTCACTTCAGTCGTGTCCAACTCTGTGCAGCCCCATAGACGGCATCCCACCAGGCTCCCCCGTCCCTGGGATTCTCCAGGCAAGAACACTGGAGTGGGTTTTCCATTTCCTTCTCCAGTGCATGAAAGTGAAAAGTGAAAGTGAAGTCGCTCAGTCATGTCCGACTCTTAGCAACCCCATGGACTGCAGCCTACCAGGCTTCTCTGTCCATGGGATTTTCCAGGCAAGAGTACTGGAGTGGGGTGCCATTGCCTTCTCCTATTACCAACCTAGACAGCATATTAAAAAGCAGAGACATTACTTTGCCAATAAAGGTCCGTCTCGTCAAGGCTATGGTTTTTCCAGTAGTCATGTATGGATGTGAGAGTTGGAATATAAACAAAGCTGAATGAAGAAGAACTGATTCTTTTGAACTGTGGTGTTGGAGAAGACTCTTGAGAGTCCCTTGGACTGTAGTCCATCCTAAAGGAGATCAGTCCTGGATGTTCATTGGAAGGAGTGATGTTGAAGTTGAAACTCCAATACTTTGGCCACCTGATGCAAAGAGCTGACTCATTTGAAAAGACCCTGATGCTGGAAAGGATTGAGGGCAGGAGGAGAAAGGGACGACAGAGGATGAGATGGCTGGATGGCATCACTGACTCAATTGACATGAGTTTGGCTGAACTCTGGGAGTTGGTGATGGACAGGGAGGCCTGGCATGCTGTGGTTCATGGGGTCGCAAAGAGCTGGACATGAGTGAGCGACTGAACTGAACTGAACTGAGTATGTCTCCCAATGATCCTACTGTCCTAGTATTCTTGCCCTCCCTCATTATATCAGGGCTTGCTCTGAGTGACCAGTAGAATACAATGCAAGTGGTGATGCGTGATTTTTGGAGTCTAAAAGGCCTTGCAGATTCTGCCTTCTTCTTTTGGATCACTTACTTTCGAAGCTAGCCACTGTGCTGTGAGATTATCCAAGTAGCCCTGTAGAGAGGCTCATGTGGAGAGGAGCTATGGTCCCAGTCAATGGCCAACACCAATTTTCCAGGCCCCTGAACAAGCCATATGGATCCTCCAAGCTGTCTGATAACTGCAGTCCCACTCAATATCTAGCTGTAAGTCTCATTCTAGACTCAGACACAACCACTAATTAAGCCATGACTTAATTCATGATCCACAGGACTGTGAGAGATTATAAATTGATGTTGTTACTTTGAATCACTGTATTTTAATGGTGCTCTCTTACATAGCAATAAATAATGAATATATTCACCCTTAAAAAGTAAAATATCAATCATCTGTGCACCTAAGAGATACTGTACAATTTGTCCTTCAAATATCAGTATTTCAAGTGACTAAGCTGGTAATGTAATTATGTTTCTTTTTTTTTAATGATTTAATTGCATGGCTTAATCTATTCTATTAAAACCTAGAATGGTAGCTAGTGGAAGAAAAATATCCACAAGCCCTCAGACTATTACCAGTGGCCACCGAACTGTTTGACATATCACTGAGCATTTCTGATCAATTTAAATAAGTGCCCTATTTCAGCAGAAAAATATTTAAATGTCTAGAAAAGAAAGGCTGCATTAAAAAAGATATTTGGATTCATCCAAAGAAGATAGTGAGGTACACACATGTACATTATAATATAAATATACACATATATACATGTGTCTGTATGTGATATGTTATTATATCTTGATTTAACTCTGTAGCCTCTCCTCACAATGGTTTGAACTACATGTGATATAGGATGAGAAGAAAAGAAAAACCAGTAGTTCGGTTAAATACAATTCAGAGCAAATAATTCATCATTATTATAGCAATTAGTCTTTAATTTTTTTCTGTCCCTCTAAGCAGGAACACAAATCAGTTCATTTTGAGAGTGGAGCAACCTGATTTCTCATATTCGATCCTTCCTTTTGTTATTAAAAAAGTAAACTACATAGGCTCCTTCCACCTCTCTCCCCGTTTGTAAAGCAGATTTTACATTCTCCCTCTGTGCTTCGTCTCTCCTAAAATTTTGATGCCAGACCAAGAGATCCACAGCAGTGGGTGGTCCAAAGCAGCTGCACATCCGTTCTCTAAAATGTGCAGGCTGCTTCATGGCGGTTCACAAACCATTTCCCCGGGCTCAGTTAATACATGGGCCAGTCATTCATGCTCAGCACGTCTACCATGATCTTAAACAATCGGCATGTTTAAAATAGATAACCAAGGACCTACTGTGCAGCACAGGGAACTTCTACCTAATAATACTCTGTAATAACTTGAATGGGAAAAGAATTAGAAAAAAAGTAGATACATGTTACGTATGGCTGAGTTGCTTTGCTATGTACTTGACTAACATGGCAATGTAAAATGAAAATATTTTTATTATCCTTCAATTTAAAACAAATACAGTATTGTAAAGTAAAATAAAGTAAAAATAAAAATTAAAAAAGTAAAAAGAGAGCTAAAGATGGTAATAAACAGTCATGGAACATTAAAAAAAAAAACAAGTAAAGTGGAAAAATTTTTTAAGTTTTTAAATGGAAAAGAAAACAATTACCTGAGACTCATAAAATACTTGTTTGAAATGAAAATATAAATTTTAAACAATTACATTATTGAATTTGTATAATATATAAGTACATATCAAAGTATTGCGAGGCTGCAACGTATTTACCTTATGCTTCATGCCTTCTAGGGGCTCACATTCTAATAGCTGACAGTACATAAAGATGTAAGACAAGTTAAATAACATAAATTTTATTTCAGCATTTAGCAACCATTAAATATCATGCATGGTTATTTTAAAATGAAATGAGAAACGTAAAAAATCTGAGTGGCAGTTTACATCTTAAAATTAATTTTTCTTTCCTTTTTCATGTGACCTTTTCTTCAATGCAGTTTTAGAAAACTAGGTGAACACTTAAGTAAAATGTTATATTAATTGTTTTCTTCCAGTAATTGACACTGTTTAATTTTACTATATTCAACTGACATTTTTGTTTGAAGAAAACTTCCTTTTTGATTACAGTGAATGATATCCTAGTTTTTTGTTGGTATTATTTATCAATGAACAATGATTGACAGTGTAGCTCAGCTTGGGTTCAGAAAATGACCCAGAGACCATTATGGGACTGTGGCAAGAGAAATGAGAGAAGGTAAAGAGCTTAGTAAGTTGAGTAGGTTTGGAAATACTTGGTCATAGACACATTCATTGGCAACTGAACTCACTTGCTTCGGATTGAAAATTACTCTAAACTCCTAAAGCTAAGCTCCCATTGTTCTTGTAACTCTGGCAATAACTGGCTGCTTGATTTAGAGTACATTTATTAACTATTTTGACATGTAAATATCTATAAAGTGGGTTAAGAATATCTACCTGGGACTTCTGTGGTGGCTCAGTGATAAAGAATCCACCTGCCAGTGCAGGTGATGCTGGTTCGATCCCTGGTCCTGGAAGATCCCACATGCCGAGGAGCTAAGCCTGTGAGCCACAACTATTGTCCCTGCAGCTACTGAGCCCAGGTTCTCTAAAGCCTGTGCTCCACAAGAGAAAACCACTACAATGAGAAGCCTGTGCACCACAATTAGAGAATAGCCCCACTCACCACAACTAGAAAAAAGCCCTTGCAGCAACAAGACCCAGCACAGCCAAAATAAATAAATAAGTTTTTAAAAATCCACCTAACAGTTTGAAAAAATTAAATATGCAACATATTTAAAGCAGAATTTTCTCAATATAGCTAAAAATGTTTGGAGGAATATCACCAAAAAAAAAAAAATGAAGATAATCACTAATGATACTATCTCCTATTTTGAAAGAGTGGTTTGATTAAAGGTGGGCAGAGAGGGAGAGGGGGACAGAGCTGGACTGAAATCTACCACATCCCTGGCAGATGTAGTCTACTATAAGGATTTGGGGATTTTATAATTAAATGTATTAGCCTGCTGTGGAGATGAGACATTTACCTGCTGGCTTTACTTTTTCTAAGAATCTCTCTAAATTTGTTCTCACCTTTGTCTTGCAGCACGCATTATAAAAATGTATATACTTCTGAATAGGTTGAAAGTGAAACAGGCTCTGTTCATCAACCTGTACTTTCTCAAACTCTGTATTTGCAAGGTTCCCAGAGTAAGCATTTCAGTTCAAAGGCAGGCCCCAAAGAATTTAGGTTTGGCCAGGCTGAGGTGAGAAATCTACCTAATCTGGGGCTGGCCCTGGTGGTTCCTCTTCACATTGGAATTGGTTCTGTATGGATTCTGCTGTGTTTAATGGTATTATCCAAACTTTCTGAGGTTTTACCCCAGCTTTGTTCAACTTTCAGCTATAACATATCTAAGAGCGTAAAAACTTCATACATTATATAAATCTGCAATTGAACATTTTTAAACTGCCAAGCCAAAGGGGAATTAAAAGTTTTGTTGTTGATCAGTCACTAAGTTGTATCTGACTTTTTGTGACCCCATGGACTTCAGCATGCCAGGCTTCCCTGTCCTTCACCATCTCCCAGAGTTTGCTTAAACTCATGTGCACTGAGTCGGTGATGCTATCCAGACATCTCATTCTCTGTCATCCTCTTCTACTGCCTTCAGTCTTTCCCAGCATCAGGGTTTTTTTCCAGTGAATCGGCTCTTCACATCAGATGGCCAAAGTATTGGAGCTTCGGCTTCAGAATCCGTCCTCTGAATGAATATTCAGAGTTTATTTCCCTTAAGATTGACTGGTTTGATAAGTATCTTCTCCAACACCACAGTTCAAAAGCATCAATTCTTTGGTACTCAGGCCTTCTTTATAGTCCAACTCTTAACACTCGTACATAACTACTGGAAAAACCATAGCTTTGATTATATGGACCTTTGTCTGCAAAGTGATATCTCTACTTTTTAATATGCCGTCTAGGTTTGTCATAGCTTTTCTTCCAAGGAGCAAGTGTCTTTTAATCTCATTGCTGTAGTCATTGTCCATAGTGATTTGGGAGCCCAAAAAGATAAAATCGGCCACTGTTTCCATTTTTTCCCCATCTATTTGCCATAAGCGATGGAACTGGATGCCATGATCTTAGTTATTTGAATGTTGAGTTTTAAGCCAGCTTTTTCACTCTCCTCTTTCACTTTCATCAAGAGGCTATTTAGTTCTTGTTTGCTTTCTGCCATTAGGGTGGTATCATCTGCATATCTAAGGTTGTTAATATTTCTCTCAGCAATCTTGATTCCACCTTGTGCTTCATCCAGACTGGCATTTCACATGATGTACTCTGCATAGAAGTTAAATAACCAGGTGACAATATACAGCCTTGACATACTCCTTTCCCAGTTTTGAACCACTCTGTTTTTTCATGTCAGTTCTAACTGTTGCTTCTTGACCTGCATACAGGTTTCTCAGGAGTAAGTAAGGTGATCTGGTATTCTCATTTCTTTAAGAATTTTCCAATTGGTTGTGATCCATACAGTCCAAGGTTTTAGTGTAGTCAGTGAAGCAGAAGTAGATGTTTTTCTGGAATTCCTTTGCTTTCTCTAAGATTCGACAAATACTGGCCATTTGATCTCTCATTCCTCTGTGTTTTGTAAATCCAGCTTGTACAACATCTGGTAGCACAGCTGGTAAAGAATCTGCCAGCAATGCAAGGGACCCTGGTGTGATTCGTGGATCAGGAAGATCTCCTAGAGAAGGGATAGGCTACGCACTCCAGTATTCTTGGGCTTCCCTGCTAGCTCAGATGGAAAATAATGTGCCTGTAGTGCGGGAGACCTGGGTCTGATCCCTGGGTGGGAAAGATCCTCTGGAGGAGGGCATGGCAACCCACTTCAGTATTCTTGCCTAGAGAATCCCATGGACGGAGGAGCCTGGTAGGCAGTAGTCTGTGGGGTGGCAAAGAGTCAGACACTGTTGAGCAACTAAGCACACAGGCACACACATCTGGAAGTTCTCAATTCATGTTCTGTTGAAGCTTAGCTTGGAGAATTTTGAGCATTCTCTTGTTAGCATGTGAAATGAGCACAATTATGTCATAGTTTGAACATTCTTTGGCATTGCCCTCCTTTGAGATTGGAATGAAAACTGACCTTTTCCAGTCCTGTAACCACTCCTGAGTGTTCCAAATTTGCTGGCATATTGACTGCAGCACTTTCACAGCATCATCTTTTAGAATTTGAAATAGCTCAGCTGGAATTCCATTACCTCCTCTATAGTTGGTTGTAGTAATGCTTCCCCTAAAGGCCCACTTGACTTCACACTCCAGGCAAGAATACTGGAATGGGTTGCCATTTCCTTCTCCAGCAGATTTTCCCAGTTCAGGGATAGAACCTGCATTTCAGGGAGATTCTTTACCAGTGAGCCACCTGGGAAGCCCTTGCTTTTCTTCCACATGGGGTCAATTTTGTATGATAATAAATAACCTGTGCTTTTCAAATCACCTCTAGAAAATACACACACACACAGACACAATCTTTCTCAGCCATAAAAAAGAAATTCTGCCATTTCTATCAACATGGTGAACCTAAGGTATTATGCTTAGTGACATAATTCAGAGAAACCAAATACTCTGTTATCATTTATACACAAAATCTAAGAAGTAAAACAAATGAGTATAACAAAAAAGGAACAGACTCATAAGTACAAAGAATTAGTGATTACCAGTATGGAGTGGAATGGGGGAGGGGCAAAATAGAAGTATGAGATTAAGTGACACAGACTGCTAACCATAAAATAAATGAGCACCAAAGATATATTGTGCAGCCCAGGGAAATATAGGCATTATTTTGTAATAACTTTAAATGGAATATTATCTATAAAAATATTGAATCTCTATGCTGTACACCTGAAACTAATATTGTATATCTTTAGTTTAATAAAATATATAGTTAAATTTATACATATATTTATACCTATATTAATATATATCAATATTTATTAATGTAATAGAATGTTATAAATGTTATTAATTATTTATTGGCAATTGATATGTACTTAAATATTTAAATTAATTCCAAGTGGGCATTAATATAGCAACTTGCCATATTTAAATAATTAAATTCAGAATTCAAAACCTCAGGCACCTGGCTCAGTGGTAAAGAATCCGCCTGCCAGTGCAAGCAGCACAGGAGACTCGGGCTTGATCCCTGGTCAGGAAGATCCACTGGAGAAGGAAATAGCAACCCACTCCAGTATGCGTGCCTGGTAAATCTCATGGGCAGAGGAGCCTGATGGGCTATACAGTCCATGGGGCTGCAAAGAGTCGGACTTGACTAAGTGTGCACACACACAGATTGCACTAATCTCACTTCAAATTCTCAGTAGTGACAACTCACAGACTGCATATTTAGAACATTTCTGTCATTACATGGAGTTCTGTTAGCTCTTGAAACTGTACTCTGAAGAATGACTGAATATTTTATAGTCCATGCCTCCTTTAAGAGATAGTCAGATAACAACGATGATACTTCTAAGGAAGTATTCTAAATAGTAATATGAAAAGGGTGTTTTGAAAGTTATTGGATAAAAGAAAGATGAAGGCAGGAGGGAGGGAGAAAGAAAAGAAAAGTGGAGGGAAGGAAGGAAGAAGTAGGGAATGAAGGGAGGGAAGGGTAGAGGGAAGAAGAGAAACTTCCTGTGCCTTTCTTACATATACTACCATATTAAATTTTAATGGCAAATGCTGGGACTAAGCTTGTTTGAATTCAAGTGAAATACTCCTTTCACTAACATTCAACAGCCTCCTTTGGGATAGCTTAACTAATTGTGCTACTGAATTGGCTTGTTAGGCTAGAACTATGTAACCATAGCATAATCTTATTGGGGGAAAATAAGAAATAATAATGGTTAGTTCTTCTGCCTAGGTTACATTTTTATGACTATGCCAAGGGCAGTGACCTGGTATTACCACCTGCAGAATGTTAATTAAGATAGCCCACGGATACAGTAAATTTTTTTTACACTTTTTATGGTCATATAGACATGATTAAAAGTTCATTTCTCTAAGTGGACATTTCTCTGTAAGAGTATAGGTCTAAATTAATACTACTACTTCAAATTAGACGTAGGAGTATGACATGATTTTGTGTAACTTATGATGAATTAATGATCTAAGGAAATTTTTACTTTCTCTGATAAAGTACACTCTGAGCCTCATAATTATAGAACAAATAATTTTTCATGAACTGGACATTATGGTAAATTTTCTTTACCTGAGCTTTTATGCCTATGTAATTATTCCACAATTTTAATACATGTGAGATTAAGGATCTGTTTGCAGAGTTTGATACAAGTTTAGAAGACATAAACTTAAAAGAATCCAATAAATGTGTTGTGTGATGTTTGTAATATGCAAAGGAAGACATATGAAGAAAAAGATAATATTTTAAAAACCACTGCTTCTTAAAGCATAGGGAGTGATTTTTTAGGATTATATTTCTGAGCAGTGTTAGATCTGGGCAAAATTTGATGAAGGTGAATTCTACTTTCTAATCTGTTTTTTTCATTCTTTCTTTTTATATGTTTTCTGAATCTTCTTATTTCCTTTAATCAATCTGTCTACCTCTGCACAAGATGGCAAGTGTCTTAGGCTGCCCGTAGGTGACCCAGAGCTTTTTATTTCTGGACCCTACTTTAATGGACACTCAGTCTTCAGGCTTCCCTGGTCTCCCAAAATGTTTACCTGTCTGAACAAACTTATTGTTTAAAGAAATATTTGCTCATCCCAGAAAAGATTTCAATGTTAACCTTTGTCTTCAACTTCAGTTAACAAAAAGAATTTCATGTGTTGTAGCAAACTGTGTCTTTCTTACCTTGAATGCATTACTGGAATGCCTACTTATTATTATTGTTTTATTGATATGTAATTCACATTCCATAAATACATCTTTTACAGCGTAAACTTCTGTGATTGTTGGTATATTTATAGAGATTTAAAACTGTCATCACTGTCTAATTTTGGAACTTTTTTCATCATTCTGAAAAGAAACTCCATACCCATTAGCATTCTGTCTCCATTCCCCCACTTCATTCCTTAACAACCAGTAAATTTACTTTCAGTGAAAGAACATCTCAATGAATTTACCTATCCTGGATATTTCTTAGCAATAGAATCATGCACTCTGTGACCTTTTGTTTCTGACTTTTTTTCCTTTAAAAATCATAACCTTTTCAAGATTTATCCTTGTGGTAGCATATATCTGTACTTCATTCATTTTATTATTAAATAATATTCTACTGTGCAGGTTTATTACATTTGTTTTCAGTTTATCAGTTGGGTTCATCATTTGGATTGCTTGTCCTTTTTTAGCTATTATAGATAATGCTACAATGGACATTCACTTACAGCTATTTTGTAAATACAGTTTTCAGTTTTGGAGAGTACCAATCTAGGAGTGAAAGTCTTGGGCAATATAGTAACACTCTGTTTTACTCTTTGAGGAACTGCCCAAGTGTTTTCCAAAGATTATGATGGGTCTGATTTATCCATATTCTCATCAACACATCTTATTTTCCTTTTTGTTTATTTTTTTATTTTAATTGCAATACTGGGTATGAAATAGTACCCCACTGTGATTCTGATTTGCATTAACTAGTACTTTGGCCACCGCATGCGAAGAGTTGACTCATTGGAAAAGACCCTGATGCTAGGAGGGATTGGGGGCAGGAGGAGAAGGGGATGACAGAGGATGAGATGGCTGGATGGCATCACCGACTCGATGGACGGGAGTTTGAGTGAACTCCGGGAGTTGGTGATGGACAGGGAGGCCTGGCGTGCTGCGATTCATGGGGTCGCAAAGAGTCGGACACGACTGAGCTACTGAACTGAACTGAACTGAATGATATTGAGCACCTTTTCATGTGTTTATTGACCATTTGTGTATCTTCTTTGTAGAAACCCCTATTCAAGCCCTATGGCCATTTTTTAATTGGGTTATATTTTTATGTTTAAGTTTTGATTGTTCTTCGATATTCTAGTCAGTAGAGTCCATCAGATGCCTGATTTGCAAACATTTTGTTCCCATTCTGCAGATTATCTTTTCACTTTCTTGATGGTAACCTTTGAAACACAAAAGTGTTAAATTTTGATGGAGTCCAGTTCATTTTTTCTTTTGTCTCCTGTTTGTACTTGTGTCTAAACAACCACGACCAAATCCCAGTTAATGACGATACATGCCTAGGTTTTCTATTGTGCTTTTTTATAACTTTGGCTCTTACATTTAGGTGTTTGATTCATTTTGAATAAATTTTTCTATGTAGGGTGAATTAGAGGTTCACCTTCATTCTTTCATATGTGGATGTCAAGTTTTCCTAGCACCATTTATAGAAATTCTTTTCTTTCTCCTTTGAATTGCCTTGGCTCTCTTGTCAAAAAATTAATTAACTGTAAGTGTAAGGGTTTATTTCTGAGCTCTTGATTCTGTTTAATTAATCTATATATCTGCCCTTCTGCCATACTGCATTGCTTTGACTACTGTAGCTAGATATGAAGCTTTGAACTTAGAAAATGTGAGTCATTTTACTTTATTATTCTTCTGAAAGACGGTTCTGGTTATTTTGAAAACCTTTAATTTTCATATGAATTTTAGAATCAGTTTGTCAATTAAAAAAATATCCTGCTTTGACTTTGATACAGACTGTGTTGAACCTATACCTCATTTGGAGGAGTATTACCGTCTTAAGAATATTAAGCTTTCCAGTCTATGAGCATAGCATACCTTTTGATTTATTTATGTCCTCCTCAATGTTCTATCATTTTCAATGTATAGATTTTTCATTTAACCTATTCTTAAATATGTTATTCCTTTTGTTGCTATGATACATAGACTTATTTGCTTAATTACACTTTTACATTACTAGTACATAGCTATATGATTGATTTTATGTTTGATCTTATATCCTGCAATATTGCTGAAATTGTTTATTAGCCCTAATTAGTTTTTATAGCACATGCTCATTGTTAATAGTATTTTTAACACTGTATTTCAGACAGTATTATTGACCTATTTTAATAGTCAGCAATCAATGAGATACTTAAATAGTCTCATGATGTGGTCAGGTCTGTATTATCTCTACAGTTACAATGACTAAATTCTGAGAGGTTAGATTACTTCCTTAAGGTCTCATGTATAATTTGCTGATCCCAAGGTGACAGTGCGCGTGTGGCTCTCTTGTAGCTACATGTCCTTTCACTTATCTCTTTACATGTGTCAGGCTCCAACAGTACAGTTGTGGAAAGGGTATAGCACTAGGATATGTTGAAGGAGAGTCAGATTTACTGCTGTTTCCATAGTTCTCTGAAAATCTAGAAGCGACATGATGGAATTTTTCTTATGATACTCTAATAACATGACAGTGACTGAGAGATCATAAAAAATCACTGGAATCAAATTCCCAAATCTCCAATTCACCTGATACTATCAAAACTGGAGTCTTCAGCTTTATCTACACTGAGGTACTATCTAATTTATTTAAAGCCAGAAGCAAATTAATTTCATCTTGGAGGTTGGGAGATATAGTCTGTAAACATACACGCATGTTGCATAAAGATCCTATTTTCAACTGATCTGTAAAATTTACTTCCTAATTGAGTACATGTTATACCAAAAACATTAACATTTAACAGAAATGATAAGCTCAAGTTTTATGTCCATGGATTGTTAGACACTAATTTTCCTAGTAGAGTTATATCCAGACAATATTTTCATAATTTTATCTTTAACAAAACCTGTGTGTGGTCTTACTGAAGCTAGGCAGTTCTTACCTTTGTTATAAAACTACAAATACGATTCTGAGTCAATACATTTTAATAACTATTCCCTACTTATGGATATTAGATTCATACTTAACACTAAAATTAGTTCAGCCTGAGGCATAAGTGGACTACATTTCCTCCTTTTGTCTGTCATGCTAATTACTGCCAATCTCTATAGAGTAACCAAGCATTCAAACTGCCATTATAATCAGACTAAACATTGCACACACGTGCATATGAACAAACAAACAAACTCACAGGCTCAACCTAAGACATTTTTTTTTGTTTCACACTATTACAAATTTAGTGAATGATAATGATATTATAAAAACTGAAAATGTAAAATATTATATGTTCCAATCTTTAGAATTATTTTAAAATTTATAATGCAATATGCTATAACATGAGTATGGTTATGATATTTCTAGATGAAATTTGACATTTTTTGTTTTGATAATGTCTATTAATGAAGTTCAGGGTGACTATATATGATATGAAATGCTCATCTAAAGATGCAATTCTGGGGTTTCATGCATTCCCATCTTGACTCCTCTGTTTTCTATGTAACCCTAGTAAAATCTGTCTCATTCTTTGTGACTTAAATTTTAAATATGTAGAATTGTAGTAATGATTGCCATTTGTATATTATTTTTTATGACAAGTATCATGAGAGTTAATGAAATTATTAGTCAGTAGACCTCCAGATCATTGCCACTGCACAGATAAGACTATTGGTCTCTAGCAGGAAAGGAATATGAGAGATTAGGAGGAAGAGAAAGAAACCTTGATAAAATGGGAGAGAGACTAGAAATGGAGCCGGGTAATGACATCCAGCTTTTAAAAATCCGATAAAGGGAATAAGTTAGAAAGGCAGAGGGAGTTCCTTTCATCTCCCCTTGTTCTAATACAGAACTGCCTTCTCTAATTCTGTCTACCTAGCCCACAGGGGTTACAGCTATTTCTTCTTTTCTCCACTGTAATCACCAATGCCCACTTTCTCCTTCCATCATTAATCACAGGAGATTGTTAATGTGACTTTCTAATCCAGTACACTGTGGTACTTATATATAGATTCTCTATCTCATTTGTCCTGAGATTCACATAATAGAGCACAGGGTCAGGAACTTACTAGTGCTAAAAAAAATGATAATATAGTTTTGGATGGAGAGAGATTTTGATCAAGTTGAAAGATGCCATTTTGTTTGGAAAGGAGACGTGGCTTTCTATTCTGTAATGACATGCTGTGAACATGGGTGTGAAATGGATGTCAGGAAAAGCCTTAATCTAATATTTATTCATTCAGTTCTTTAATTGCTCAATTGCCAAACCTTGTTTTCTATGATGACAGAGAAGCAGGAAGAACTTCTGTTAAGCTGAAATTGATGTTCAAAGTAAAGGTACTCAACACTAAATCTGAATTAGTAATCAACTAATTAGATCAGGTCATATGCTTGATGGTGATGTTTTATTTTATTTTATTTTGTATTGCTTTATTTTATTTTTTTCTTTCGTTTTTTTTTTTTAATTTTAAAATCTTTAATTCTTACATGTGTTCCCAAACATGAACCCCCCTCCCACCTCCCTCCCCATAACATCTCTGTGGGTCATCCCGATGCACCAGCCCCGAGCATGCTGTATCCTGCGTCAGACATAGACTGGCGATTCAATTCTTACATGATAGTATACATGATAGAATCCCATTCTCCCAAATCATCCCACCCTCTCCCTCTCCCTCTGAGTCCAAAAGACCGTTATACACAGCTGTGTCTTTTTTCCTGTCTTGCATACAGGGTCGTTTAGTAACATTTTCTTTAATCAGCTAATGATACAATCCACGAGGCTTGCCTTTTTCACTTTTAACTTCTTAAGCATGAAGTCATCTAATCATCTTTTAGCAAAATACATGCCTAAAAACAGAGAAAGCTTTTTTAAAAATGTTCATCTAAGCCTAATTCCTCTTTTATTATAGTAAAGAAAATTAACCTAACTCCTCACTTACTTTTCTCTATTCTGTACCAAGATTACAAGCAGTTAAAATCACTTTGTTTCCCAGAGACTTAAGTTCAAGAGTGAATGCTATTGCTGAATAAGCACAAATGAGATCATATGCTGCAGTTCATTCTAACATGTCTCTCTAACATCACATGACACAGACAACTCATGCCAGAATGACTGTGAAGTGAAAGTGAAGGTCGCTCGGTCGTGTCTGACTCTTTGGGACTCCATGGACTATACAGTCTGTGGAATTCTCCAGGCCAGAATACTGGCGTGGGTAGCCTTTCCCTTCTCCAGGGGATCTTCCCAGCCCAGGGATTGAATCCATGTCTCCCCTATTGCAGGCAGATTCCTTACCAGCTGAGCCATCAGGGAAGCCCAAGAATACTGGAGTGGGTAGCCTATCCCTTCCCCAGTGGATCTTTCAGACCCAGGAATTGAACCGGGGTCTCCTGCCAGAATGGCTGGAGAGACCCCAATGGTCTCTATTTGATATAATTTTTATATAGATTATCTGTTCCTTTAGTTTGTAGAGGGGATTCACAGATGGATCAGTGGTAAAGAATCTGCCTGCCAAGCAGCAGATGCAGGTTCGATCTCTGGGTTGGGAAAATCCACTGGAGAAGGAAACGACAACCCAATCCAGTGTTCTTGCCTGGGAAATCCCATGGACAGAGGAGCCTGGTGAGCTACAATACATGGAGTTTCAAAGTCTGTTTTACTTAAAGCCAGAAGCAAATTGACTTCACAACATGACTTAGTGACTAAACCACAGCAACAACACCAACTAGTTTGCAGAGATGGCGGACTCTCAGGGCTGCCTAATTCATCTCTCTAAGCATAGATGGCAGAGAAGGCAATGGCACCCCACTCCAGTACTCTTGCCTGGAAAATCCCATGGGTGGAGGAGCCTGGTAGGCTGCAGCCCATGGGGCCGCGAAGAGTCGGACACGACTGAGCAACTTGACTTTCACTTTTCACTTCTATGCATTGGAGAAGGAAATGGCAACCCACTCCAGCATTCTTGCCTGGAGAGTCCCATTGACAGTGAAGCCTGGTGGACTGCCGTCTATGGAGTCGCACAGAGTCGGACACGACTGAAGCGACTTAGCAGTAGCAGTAGCAAGCATAGATGGAGACCTGAGCAACTTTCGACCAGGGATGCACAGGCTGCAGTCCATGGGGTCGTGAAGGTCAGACACGACTGAGTGACTTCACTTTCACTTTTCACACTCATGCATTGGAGAAGGAGATGGCAACCCACTCCAGTGTTCTTGCCTGGAGAATCCCAGGGACAGCAGAACCTGGTGGGCTGCTGTCTATGGGGTCGCACAGAGTTGGACATGACTGAAGCGACTTAGCAGCAGCAGCACAAGTTGTTAACTGAGCTTGCTTTACTGACTCTTTGCCCTCCAGTCCCAGTTGTCTCCCACTGAATCATACTCCTTGCCTGAATTCAACATTATACTTTTCAAGTCTAACTGTGCATTCTCTCCTTTTGCCACTCTTTCTCATACTCATTATCATGTAGTAACTAGGCTTTTGGGGCTTCCTTTATGGCTTAGATGGTAACAAACCCATCTACCAATGCGGAAGACCCACTTTCCATCGCTGGGTTGGGAGGATCCCCTGGAGAGAGGAATGGCTTCCTACTCCAGTATTCTTGCCTGGAGAATCCCATAGACAGAGGAGCTTGGTGGCCTACAGTCCATGGGGTTGCAAAGAGTCAGACATGACTAACACTTTCAGTTTTGAGACTTTCAGAAACTGCTTCAACCCATATAGCAACTTTGAGTTAAATCAAATGTTGATGAAGTACATTTGAAAAGCAAAGAAAAAAAAAAAAAAGAAAACAAAGGTTTTTAAAAGTCAGTATTTATAAACATATTACAGTAGGAAGTTTCTGTAATGGTAAGAGCTAGGCTCCATGTTTTAATTAAATGAGAAAAAGCTTCTAATCTAAAGCAATATTTAACATGAAATATGGTGCATATTTAAGAAAACAAAAAAGCATAGCATTTGTAATAAAAAGATGACTTACTTTTTTTCTGGATCTTGTTAAGTATATAGCTTAAATTTTCTTTTGATAATCTTCAGGCCTTTTCTATTATTTTTAATAGCATTGATGCACTGGATATATATTCAGTTCAGTTCAGTTGCTCAGTCATGTCCGACTCTGCGACTCCATGAACTGCAGCACACCAGGCCTCCCTGTCCATCACCAACTCCCGGAGTTTACCCAAACTCACGTCCATTGAGTCGGTGATGCCATCTAACAGTGTCATCCTCTGTCTTCCCCTTCTCCTCCTGCCCTCAGTCTTTCCCAGCATCAGGGTCTTTTCAAATGAGTCAGCTCTCCACATCAGATGGCCAAAGTATTGGAGTTTCAGCTTCAACATCAGTCCCTCCAATGAACACCCAGGACTGATCTCCTTTAGAATGGACTGGTTGGATCTCCTTGCAGTCCAAGGGACTCTCAAGAGTCTTCTCCAACACCACAGTTCAAAAGCATCAATTCTTCTGCATTCAGCTTTCTTTATAGTCCAACTCTCACATCCATACATGATACTGGAAAAACCATAGCCTTGACTAGATGGACCTTTGTAATGTCTCTGCTTTTTAATACACTGTCTAGGTTGGTCATGACTTCCCTTCCAAGGAGTAAGCGTCTTTTAATTTCATGGCTGCAGTCACCATCCACAGTGATTTCAGAGCCCAGAAAAATAAAGTCAAGCACTGTTTCCACTGGTTCCCCATCTGTTTGCCATGAAGTGATGGGACCAGATGCCATGATCTTCGTTTTCTGAATGTTGAGATTTAAGCCAATTTTTTCAGTCTCCTCTTTCACCTTCATCAAGAGGCTCTTTAGTTCTTCTTCACTTTCTGCCATAAGGGTGGTGTTATTTGCATATCTGAGGTTATTGATATTTCTCCTAGCAATCTTGATTCCAGCTTGTGCTTCCTCCAGCCCAGCGTTTCTCATGGTGTACTCTGCATATAAGTTAAATAAGCAGGGTGACAATATACAGCTTTGGTGTACCCCTTTTCCTATTTGGAGCCAGTCTGTTGTTCTATGTCCAGTTCTACCTGTTGCTTCCTGGCCTGTAAGTAGACAGAAATATATGTATTCATTATGCAAAATTAAGATTCTTATGTGTGGATGGTTTCATAAGTTTGTCTTGTGTCAGTAAACTTAGAACACAGTTTTCCATGAGAGTGCTATTGTAAATGGTACTTAATTTTTGCAGACCAATGCATTAAAGGCTGGTTTTTTATTATTTCAGAAGAGAAATTGCAGAAGCAGAACCACATCTCCTATGATGGTGGCAGTGAGGGAAAAGTCCTCTCCCTTGCAGAATAGCTACATCACAGTTCCTGGATGGTTTCAGATATAAAGAATGTTGATAGAACAGGAGTCCATACCTTACATGCAGGAAATACATGATGTGTTAATCTTCTCTGTAGTGTTGAACAATAATGATGAGGCAGGCATTCAAACACATATTCACAGACAAATAGGAGAAAATGAAATACAAAATAATGCCACTCTCCAACATAAAAAGAAAACAAAAGCAAAATTCCTGAGTCGTTTCCTGCATAAGAGGAATTGTTGTTGTTTAAGTCAATAAGTTGTGTCCAACTCTTTTGTGACCCTATGAACTATAGCCCACTGGGTCTTCTGTCCTTGGGATTTCCCAGGCAAGAATACTGGAGTGGGTTACCATTTTATTCTCCAGGAGATCTTCCTGAGAGACCTGATCAAGACCTGGGTTTGATCCCTAGGCTGGGAAGATACCCTGGATCTTCCAACCTGTGTCTCCTGCATTGGTAGGCAGATTCTTTACCACTGAGTCACCATGGAAGCCCACATAAGAGGAATGGTCACATCCAAATCATTTAAAATTTATCTCAGTCCTGTCAAGAAGGTATTAATATATACAGTAAACAGATGACAAACTGAGCACAGTAGGCCCAGCTGTTTCTTTAGTCTCTCAACCCATAGGTGAACAAGCTCTGCTTCAAACTCTGTCTGACTCCCAGACCCCAGATTGGTTTTTCTGCCAACCCGAATTGCTGCTATCAAACTCTGTCTGGAGCTAAAAAATTCAAGGATACGTGTTCAAACAAAAGACAAAGAACCAGGAAAGCCTCTTCTTGTGTAGATTTGTGTCCCTAGCAACAAAAAAGAGGAAACTAACTTTATATTATAATTACATTAATTTCCTCTGAAGGCATAAACAGAATTTTAAAACCATGTAATTAAATACATCAGTGTAGCTAAGTGGCCTAACCACCAGAGTAGAGCTAACACCAATCTATCCATTCTCCAAAGAAAAGGCTGCCAGCCAATAGTGTCTCAAAGGAATGGAACAAATATTTGGTTTGGTCATAAACATTGTAGTTTTCAGATCATGGTGCTGATGCGGATCCTCAAAAAAAAAAAAAAAAAAAAAAACGCCCCTGAATATTTTACATTTCTGTTTTTGACAAATGACAGTTATTTTGTAACTTTAATGTTTACCTAACTTATGCTGGGCTTCCCATATGGTACTAGTGGTAAAGAACCCACCTGCCAATGAAGGAGACTTAAGAGACATGGATTCTATTCGTGGGTTGGGAAGATCCCCCGGGCGAGAACATGGCAAACCACTCCAGTATTCTTGCCTTCAGAACGTAATGGACAGAGAAGCCTGGCAGGATGCAGCCCATGGTGTCACGAAGAGTAAGATACAACTGAAGTGACTTAGCAGGGACACAACTTATTCTGAAAGAAATTTGAAGTCTGAAAATGAATATCTGACAGAACACTACATTACAATTTCATTTTTGTGCCAGTGCACCTGTTTTCTATCACTGTGATGCTTGTATTATTTAAATGTTTATAAATTCAGAGGATAATGCATATCTGTAAAGCTATCACTTCCTTTAAATCCTACATTATAGCACACCTCAGATTATCATTGTAGTACATCAGTTTCAAGACCAGAAAAAATAGATGTTTATATGAGTTACTGCTTTCTACCTTTACTCAGCATCTGCATTCACAACTCATCGCCTTCCTTGTTTTTATCAATGTTGAAAATTATTCTCTAGACCCTGTTTCTTCACTTTACAATAAAAAAAGAATAACCAGAAAATTAACTTCTTGATAAAACCCCCAATATCATACTAATAACCCCATGAAAATAATAAGAAATGTTCACTTTTTCTGAAAAAGATACTATTTCAAACATGAAAATATTTTTAAAACCATTAATAACAATAAGTGGTTTTATGTGTACCCAGAGATTTTGATAGTATTACTTCTAAGAACCAACAAAGAAAAAGATACTTAGGAATGAATTTACAATGAAAAAATAAAATGATTGAAAATTATTTCTGGGATTTGCTTGTTCTTTTATCTCATTTGCTGCATATGTTTTACAGACCGTGACAAAATCAAGTGAATTTGGAATAGTTTCCCCTAAGAGACAGGGAACAGCTTTTTCAAAATACTGTGTTTTGAATCTGTTCTGCAAATTTTATGAAGCCATCATAGATGCAGTGAAAATATCTGTACCTTGAATTCAGAAATGGGCTTCTCTGGTGGCTCAGCTGTTAAAGAATCCACCTGCAATGCAGGAGAACCTGGTTCGATTCCTGGGCCAGGAAGATCCTCTGGAGAAGGGATAGACTACCCACTTGAGTATTCTTGGCCTCGCTGGTGGCTCAGCTGGTAAAGAACTCACCTGCAGTGCAGGAGACCTGGATTGAATCCCAGGGTGGGGAAGATCCACTGGAGAAGGGAAAGGCTACCCACTCCAGTATTTCGGCCTGGAGAATTCCACGGACTGTATATTCTATCGGGTCACAAAGAATCGGACATGGCTGAACAACTTTCACGTCATTTCACTTCACTTGAAGTCAGAGAGCCCTGAATTTGAATTCTGGTCCTTCCTTTTATGGGTTGGGAGATGCTGAGCAGTTTATAGAATCTGTTTACCCGTTTATTTCTCCATTTATAAATAGAGACCATGATGACATCTATCCTTTTTGAATGTTGAGTTTTAAGTTAATTTTTTCACTCTCTTCTTTCACCCTCATCAGGACACTTTAGTTCCTCTTCACTTTCGGCTATTAGAGAGGTATCTGCATATCTGAGGTTGTTGATATTTCTACTGGCAATCTTGATTTCAGTTCAGTTCAGTCACTCAGTTGTGTCTGACTCTTTGCAATCCCATGGACTGCAGCATGCCAGGCGTCTTTAGGAGCAAGCGTCTTTTAATTTTATAGCTGCAGTCGCTGTTCACAGTGATTTTAGAGCTCAAGAAAATAAAAGTTGTCACTGTTTCCACTTTTCCCCCTGTGTTTTCCATGAAGTGATGGGATGGACATATGCAAGTTGAAAAGTCCTTGAAGCTCATGCCACTAGCCCTAAGAAATTCATTTATTCCCTTAGCTTCACAAAATAAATGCCTAAATAAAGAATGTTTAAATAGTGTATATTTGAAGGAGTTTGAAATTATTAGCCTACTTTGGACACCCTTGTCTCCCAAATACTTTATTGTGATATTTTCTCATCTCAAAGATTCTACTGCAGATAGAACCCACTATTGACTTAATGATAGTTTTTGGCATTGGGAAAATGGAGAGATACTACTTTAAAAATATTTGGCTCTATGATTGCTCTCCATTTCATAAGTGTTAATATGTAAATAAGAAATAATCTAGTTTTAGGACCTAAGAGATGTTATGTAGGTTTTAGAGATCAAAGTCCAAAGATGTAGAGACATAAGGGACTTTCAAGGCCACAGTCTAATGTGGACAAGATCAGTCTGAGTGTGCATGGCTCAGCCAGCCCCAGGGTGCAGAGCTTTCTCCAGGCAGTCCCATTGTCAGATCTCTGGAGCAGACAATGTTGATTACAAGCTTCACTCAATACCAGGTTTTAATGAGGTTTTAATGCTCCCTAATGGTTTTAATAAGTGTCCTCACAGGTCAAGACCAGTGAGGGAACTGCACAGGACTGCTCTCTAGTGAAAAGGCATTATTGGTATTATTGCTGAGGGGGGCCAGGAAGTGCCCTAGTGGCATAGGTTAGTTGATTAACGGCTTCACTTGGAAATCACCAAATTAGAGTAGCTTTTATATAACTTCCAATAACCAGAAAATTCTTTTTGGTTTATTTTTTATTTGCAGTTGATGTATAACATTATATAGTTACAGGTGCATAATAAAGTGATTCACAATTTTTAAAGGTTGTACTCCAGTTATCAGTTCAACTCAGTTCAGTCACTCAGTCATGTCCAACTCTTCACAACCCCATGGACTGCAGCATGCCAAGCTTCCCTGTCCATCACCATCTCCCAGAGCTTGCTCAAACAAACTCATGTCCATCGAGTTGGTGATGCTATCCAACCATCTTATCCTCTGATGTCCCCTTTTACTCCTGCCTTCAATCTTTCCTACCATCAGGGTCTTTTCTCATGAGTCTGCTCTTGACATCAGGTGGCCAAAGTATTGGAGTTTCAGCTTCAGCATCAGTTCTGCCAGTGAATATTCAGGACTGATTTCCTTCAGGAATGACTGGTTGGATCTCTTTGCAGTCCAAGGGACTCTCAACAGTCTTCTCCAACACCACAGTTCAAAAGCATCAATTCTTCTGCGCTCAGCTTTCTTTATGGTCCAACTCTCACATCCATACATGACTACTGGAAAAACCATAGCTTTGACTAGATGGACCTTTGTTGGCAAAGTAATGTCTCTGCTTTTGAATATGCTGTCTAGGTTTGTCATAGATTTTCTTCTAAGGAGTTAAGCCTTTGTTAATTTCATGGTTACAGTCACCATCTGCAGTGATTTTGGAGCCCAAGAAAGTAAAGTCTCTCACTGTCACTGTTTCCATTGTTTCCTCATCTATTTGCCATGAAGTGATGGGACCAGATGCCATGATCATCTTTTTTTGAATGTTGAGTTTGAAGCTAGCTTTTTCACTCTCCTCTTTCACTTTCATCAAAAGGCTCTTTAGTTACTCTTCGCTTTGTGCCATAAAGGCGGTGCCATCTGCACACCTGAGGTGATTGATATCTCTCCTGGCAGTCTTGATTCCAGCTTGTGCTATATCCAACCTGGCATTTCGCATGATATACTCTTCATATAAGTTAAATAAGCAGTGTGACAATATACAGCCTTGACGTACTCCTTTCCCAATTTGGAACCAGACTATTGTTCCATGTCCAGTTCTAACTGTAGCATCTTGACCTGCATATAGATTTCTCAGGAAGCAGGTATGGTGGTCTGGTATTCCCAGCTCTTTAAGAACTTTCCACACTTTACTGTAATCCATAAAGTCAAAGGCTTTAGTAGTCAATGAAGTAAAAGTAGCTGTTTTTTTTTCTGGAATTCTCTTGCTTTTTTCATATGATCCAGCGGATGTTAGCAGTTTAATCTCTGGTTCCTCTGTCTTTTCTAAATTCGGCTTGAGAATCTGGAAGTTCTTTGTTCATGTACTGTTGAAGCCTAGCTTGGAGAATTTTGAGCATTGCTTTGCTAGCATGTGAGATGAGTACAGTTGTGTGGTAGTTTGAACATCCTTTGGCATTGCCTTTCTTTGTTATTGGAATGAAAACTGACCTTTTCCAGTCCTGTGGGCACTGCTGAGTTTTCCCAATTTGCTGGCATATTAAGTGCAGCACTTTAACAGCATCATCTTTTAGGATTTGTAATAGCTCAGCTGGAATTCCATCACCTCCAATATCTTTGTTCATAGTAAAATTTAGCTATATTTTCCATGGTGTAGAGTATATTCTTAAATATTCTTAAGGTTAATTTTATGCTTACTAGGTTGTATCTCTTTATCTCCTACCCTTATATTGCCCCTTCTTCCTTCCCTTTCCTCTCTAGTAACTACTAGTTCATTCTCTACATCTGTGATTCTGTTTCTTTTTTGTTATACTCGGTAGTTTCTTATATTTTTAGAACCCACTAAAAGTGATATCATGCATATTTGTTTTTCTCTGTCTGACTTCTTTTACTTCGCCAAGTCCATCCATGTTACTGCAGATGTCAAAATATCCTTATTTTTTATGGTTGTGTGTTAGTTGTTCAGTCGTGCCAACTCTTTGCAACCCCATGGACTGTGGCCCACCAGGCTCCTCTGTCCATGGAATTCTCTAGGCAAGAATACTGGATTGGGTTGCCATTTCCTTCTCCATGGTGTCTTCCTAACCCAGGATCAAACTCAAGTCTCCTGCATTGCAGGCAGATTCTTTACCATCTGAGCTACCAGGGAACCCCTTTTATTGTTGAGTATTACTCTATTGTGTGTGTGTGTTTAAATATATACACAAACACACCAGAGTTCCTTATGAATTCATCTGTTGATGGACACTTAGGTTGTTTCCATTTCTGGGCAATGGGAAATAATACTGATGTGAACACTGGGATGCATATCATTTTCAATTTGTGGTGTTTTTTTTTGTTTTTTTTCTTCTCTTTTTAGATATATACCTAGGTGTAGAAATGTTGATTCATACGGTAGTTCTATTTTTAGTTTTTTAAAAAACCTCCATAGTTTTTAGTTTTGCAGAGTGGCTGCACCAATTTACAGTCCCACCAACAGTGTATAGAATTCCCTTTTCTCCACATCTTTGCCAGCATTTGTTATTTGTGGTCATTTTGATAATAGCCATCCTGACAGGAGTAAGTGATACTTCATTATAGTTTTTATTTGCATTTCTCTGATGGCAGAAAGTGAAGAGGAACTAAAAAGCCTCTTGATAAAAGTGAAAGTGGAGAGTGAAAAGTTGGCCTAAAGCTCAACATTCAGAAAACGAAGATCATGGCATCCAGTCTCATTACTTCATGGCAAATAGATGGGGAAACAGTGGAAACAGTGGCAGACTTTATTTTTTTGGGCTCCAAAATCACTGCAGATGGTGACTGCAGGCCATGAAATTAAAAGACGCTTACTCCTTGGAAGGAAAGTTATGACCAGCCTAGGTAGCATATTCAAAAGCAGACATTACTTTGCTAACAAAGGTCCATCTAGTCAAGGCTATGGTTTTTCCATATGGTCATGTATGGATGTGAGAGTTGGACTGTGAAGAAAGCTGAGCGCCAAAGGATTGATGCTTTTGAACTGTGGTGTTGAAGAAGATTCTTGACAGTCCCTTGGACTGCAAGGAGATCCAACCAGTCCATTCTGAAGGAGATCAGCCCTGGGATTTCTTTGGAAGGAATGATGCTAAAGCTGAAACTCAAGTACTTTGGCCACTTCATGCGAAGAGTTGACTCATTGGAAAAGACTCTGATGCTGGGAGGGATTGTGGGCAGGAGGAGAAGGGGACAACCGAGGATGAGATGGCTGGATGGCATCACTGACTCAATGGACATGAGTCTGAGTGAACTCCGGGAGTTGGTGATGGGCAGGGAGCCCTGGTGTGCTGCGATTCATGGGGTCGCAGAGTCGGACACAACTGAGCGACTGAACTGAACTGATGGTTAGCAGTGTTGAGTATCTTTTCATGTGTCTGTTGGACATCTATATGTATTCTATGGAAAAAATTCTCTCCTGTTCTTCTGTGCATTTTTTACTGTGTTTTTTTTTTTTCTTTTTTTTGGATGTTGAGTTGTATGAGCTGTATGTTTATTTTAGATACTTACACCTTATGAATCATATCATTTACAAATATTTTCTCCCATTCAGTAGACTCTTTTGGTTTTCTGATAGTTTCCTTTGTTATGAAAAAGCTTTTAAGTTTAATTAGGTCCCATTTATGTGTTTTTGCTTTTATCTTTTTCACCTTAGGAGATGGATACAAAAAAATGTTGCCATGATTTATGTCAAAGAGTGTTCTGCATATGTTTTCCTCTAGGAGTTTTATGGTATCTGGTCTTACATTCTGGTCTTTAATCCATTTGAGTTTATATTTGTGTATGGTTTTAGAGAATGTTCTAATTTCATTCTTTTACATATACACCACTTATTCAAGAGATTTGTCTTTTCTCTGTTGTATATTTTTGCCTCCTCTGTCATAGATTAATTACCCATCAGTGTGTGGGCTTATTTCTGGCCTCTCTATTATGTTCTGTTAATCTCTGTGTCTGTTTTTACACCAGTACCATACTGTTTTGATTAACTGTAGCTTTGCACTATAGTCTGAAATCAGGGCACATGATTCCTATAGCTCTGTTGTTCTTTCTCAAGATTGTTTTGGTTATGCAGGAGTTTCCATACACATTTTGAAATTGTTCTAGTTCTGTGAATAATGCAGTTGGTATTTTGATAGGGATTGCCTTGAGTCTGTAGATTGCCTTGAGTAGTATGGTTATTTTAACATTAATTCTTCTAATCCAATAATATTGTTATCTTTCCTTCTGTTTTTGTTGTCTTCCGTTTCTTTCATCAGCATCTTATGTATAATTTTCTGAGTACACGTCATTTACCTCTTTAGGTAGATGTATTCCTAGGGATTTCATTCTCTTATTATTTTTAAAAAAACTTCTTTCTAGAAGCAAATAAAATAGGCGATCCCCCTTTTTCAAAATTCCCATTGGGGAATGAATACATGAAAGAATAGATGCCATTTGCATCACTGACACTTGGAAAAAATGATTTGCAGGTGTTGATCCCTGGAAGAGCAGAAAATCTGAGGGGAAAATGTAGTGCTTTCCCAAATCAAGGACCTTGTGACCAGGCTTTCTCTGTGAATGTTGTTATCCTCAGGAGGGGCTTCTGTGCCTGTAAAATAGTAAGTGGAAGACAATCTTAGGAAGATGTGCACACCCTGTGAAGGAGGCAAAAGAAGCTTATCTGTGGAGCCATGTGTTGTTAGCCCTTTAGTCATTAGCTTTTTGAGGAAATTCAGAGGAAGGCTTTACTTAATTTTTTCTCTCATGTTAAGATAGTTTGAAACTTGAATACAGCAGAATAATAATACAAATCAGAGACAAGGAAGTAGAAATACAAGTGTGATAGATATGGACATGTGTTCAGTTCAGTTCAATTGCTCAGTCCTGTCTGACTCTTTGCGACCCCAGGAATCACAGCACGCCAGGCCTCCCTGTCCATCACCAGCTCCCAGAGTTCACCCAAACTCATGTGCATTGAGTCGGTGATGCCCTCCAGCCATCTCATCCTCTGTCGTCCCCTTTAGCTCCTGCATCCAATCCCTCCCAGCATCAGGTTCTTTTCCAATGAGTCAACTTTTCACATGATGTGGCCAAAGTACTGGAGTTTCAGCCTCGGCATCAGTCCTTCCAATGAACACCCAGAACTGGTCTCCTTTAGGATGGACTGGTTGGATCTCCCTGCAGTGCAAGGGACTCTCAAGAGTCTTCTCCAGCACCACAGTTCAAAAGCACCAATTCTTTTGCACGCAGCTTTCTTCACAGTCTAACTCTCACATCCATACATGATCACTGGAAAAACCATAGCCTTGACTAGATGGACCTTTGTTGGCAAAGTAATGTCTCTGCTTTTGAATATGCTATCTGGTCATAACCTTCCTTCCAAGGAGTCAGTATCTTTTAATTTCATGGCTGCGGTTACCATCTGCAGTGATTTTGGAGCCCCCAAAAATAAAGTCTGACACTATTTCTACTTTTTCCCCATCTATTTGCCATGAAGTGATGGGACTGGATGCCTTGATCTTCATTTTCTGAATGTTGAGCTTTAAGCCAACTTTTTTACTCTCCTGTTTCACTTTCATCAAGAGGCTTTTTAATTCCTCTTCATTTTCTGCCATAAGGGTGGTGTCATCTGCATATCTGAGGTTATTGATATTTCTCCCAGCAGTCTTGATTCCAGCTTGTGCTTCTTCCAGCCCAGCGTTTCTCATGATGTACTCTGCATATAAGTTAAATAAGCAGGGTGACAATATACAGCCTTGACATACTCCTTTTCCTATTTGTGTGTAGACAGCACCATTTCTAAATTACTGGGAAAATAAAATGATTATTTATAAGGATTATTCAACATGAGAAAATAGGAGAACAAGTAAGTGGTGGAGAAAAACAACTGTTGTGATAAAAAACCACAGCCTCCTGGAAATTTTTGATTAAATCATAATATATGGGCTGTTCTTTAAAATCTTATGACTATATATTTCTCTGTTAAGATATTTTTAAAATTTAATTATCAATGTTTGTATAGCAGTCCTAACCTATTATTTTTCACTAGCTTGATATTTGACTGCCTTTGAATACATATGTAAAACTATGTTCTCCCATCTTATCTGAGAATGACTAGTAGGGTATTTTAAAGAGATTATATTTTCATGTTAATGTCATGGTTATAAAATCTTTTAAAAAATGAATCAGTCCTAAAGAATCCCACTTAACTTCTATTTGCCTATAAGAAGCTCTCCATATCAAGATAGAGCTATGCCTAAAATAGATATGGTCGTTTTAAAGAAGATATGAAATACCTTCATGTTCTAAGAATGACAGAGGCTTAAAAAGGATCTTCATGGCCTCAGCAGAGAGAGAGAGCTGGCCAAACTGAGTTGCATGAAAGATAGGTGATACACTTGGGAGCTTTAGGTGGATTAAATTCACAACACCCAATAAATTACATTTTCAAGAGAAGAGCAAGGGTTAGTGAGCTCTCTAAGAATATTCCAAGCATAGATGTTCATACTAATATTCTTACCATGGTTACATCTAAAGATATATCTAAAGTTGAAACTTCAGTTCTGCTCCATTATTTTTTGGTAATTCACACCTATGAAATATAGAAAGCAGCTGGCCTCTGAGGTCACCTTTTAACCTTAGAGTGTGTGTGGATCACTTTCTTTCCCTTACTTTAGCATACTCAATTTATATTGTTAATTTACACTTACTAACTGGCTATTACACATTGCGGGGGAACATCTAGATTGTCTAAACATTGACTCTAACATTCTTGAATTAGTGAATTCAGTATGTAAGAGTAGTCATTCTGCTGCATAGAGTGAATATAAAACAAAAACAGTAAATAAACTGAGTTGCAGCTGGAGAGCTGTCTAGAAGATAGGTTAGAATGTTGGTCTTTTTCCTTAGGAACCCTGTTTGTTTACTTCACTCAGTCAGAAGTTTCCTAGATATCTCTTACCGCCACGTTTACCTCACCTCTTGGACCATGCTTCTGAACCAAAGTGAAGCACTTAGGTGATAGATGGGACTTTCCTGGTGGCCCTTTGGTTAAGACTTTGCACTTCAGTGCAGGGGGTGTGAGTTTGATCCCCGACTGGGAAACTGAAACCCCACATGCCATGCTGTGTGATCAAAAACAAAAACAAAATGAATACTTTAGTGACAGAAAGAATTAATCTAGTCATATTTCCCTATATATATTAGACTCAAAATATCTGGTTATTTTATAGATGTTTACAAATTGTAGGGTATAATTCAAAAGGAGCCTATCTGAATGTCATGATATTCTCTTCTGAATATTAAAGAAAATCACTTCCTCCTTCCCTCTAACATTAATCTGAACAAGTTTCTATACCATGAATCAGTTCCCAAATATATTTGGATAATGCTAATTAAGGATTCAATTAAAACTTAATTCTAATTCCTCATGAAGAGTGAAATCTGTAAAGTTCATGTCAGAAGCCAGTCTGTCTCTCTTGTGTGTTGACAGTAATATTAGTATGAAACATCTTTCAGAGACTCTCATTTCTCTCCTGCGTGTAATATAAAGCCTATCATCAACTCAGCCTCTAAGTAAACATAACAATATGTGGTCTCAACATGGGAGCCATTCATCTCTTTGAAGACAGTATCAATTATTGCTTAAATATTCAAAACTGGCTCAGCATCCCAATAGTCTGCAGCCGCACATTTACTCAGCAGTCACTCTTTTATGTAACCTGAGGTTTAAAAAAAACCTGCTGTTCTCATCTATTCATATGTATTATGTCTCTTGTAAAGCTCACATTCATGCTCACACAAGTACACCCAACTAAGCTTGAATGATCTTGTTACTTTATGACAGTTTTAGATATATCAGGACAATATTATTTCTGAATAGATAATGACCATTATTGTACAGAAGAGACAGTGCTACCAACTGTATCTTATTTTCAAGGTACCTTAGACTAGGAGACACTCCTAGTTTGGCTGAAATATGATCAAGCTAGCTCCAAGAACAGAGACCCACTAGGATTTACTGCTGCTTTTTGTGATCTCTGCTTTGCCCATGCTTACTCAAATCACTTCCTTCCTGGTTTTTAATTATCTTTTGTCCTAAGCTGTGTTTTCTCCCAGGACAGTGATTACTGTTTACCAGCAACTTGTCTCTCAGATACATGTGCCAAAACTTCCAGTTTCTGTAGAACCAGCCACTTGACTTGACTCTAAAGATGGTAGAGCAAAGATGAGGTTGTATTCAGTTTCTCAGACTGATTCACAGTAGTCCAGGAATACTCTCTAGATTGGGCTTCCCTTGTGGCTCAGCTGGTAAAGAATCCGCCTGCAATGTGGGGGACCTGGGTTTGATCCCTGGGTTGGGAAGATCCCCTGGAGAAGGGAAAGGCTACCTACTCCAGTATTCTGGCCTGGAGAATTCCATGGACAAGTCCATGGGGTCGCAAAGAGTCGGACATGACTGAGCGACTTTTACCATTCATTCACCATTCACTCTCTAGACTGCAGATTAGCCCAGCCAGAAATGATAGGGTTCAGTTTGGAGCCCAACAGCTCTTTTCCCCAAGTGGTATTGAAGTCTAAGAGTTAACATAATGTAGTGGGTGCTCTGCACAACAGAAGGTCAGAATCACAGTACCTCTTAACCTCTGGTCAACCCACAGTTCCTTGCTATTATATAATCCTCACCTAACTGCAGAAGGCGATGGCATCCCACTCCAGTACTCTTGCCTGGAAAATCCCATGGACAGAAAAGCCTGGTAGGCTACAGTCCTTGAGGTCACGAAGGGTCGGACCCGACTGAGCGACCTCACTTTCACTTTTCATTTTCATGCATTGGAGAAGGAAATGGCAACCCACTCCAGTGTTCTTGCCTGGAGAATCCCAGGGACGGCGGAGCCTGGTAGGCTGTCGTCTGTGGGGTCGCACAGAGTCGGACACGACTGAAGCGACTTAGCAGTAGCAGCACCTAACTGGATATCTCAAGGCCAGTATTTTAGAATTAAGATGTAATCTGTAAGACAGCTTTTCTTGGAGAATTCATCTAGTTCCCACTTTGCCTTTTAGCATCAGCTCTGAAGCTAGAGAACTCTTCCCCAGCCCTGACTATGCCCTTGGCTCCTGCATTAGCCCCAAAGGTGATAATTCTTTGCCATTGATCCTCTGCACTGTCCTGCATGCTTCAGATCCAAGCCACAGTTCCAGCCTTGCTCTTTTATCATTTGAATTATTTTCTATGTCCTTTCCTTATACAGTAACCCATCATCCTTCTGTGCCTGTAACTTCACTGTAGATGTCCATTTTTAAGGTGGAATGATGAGAATCAACAAGAGGAAGAAGCACATAGCTTATATTTGAACAAATTACTGTCATAATAAAATTATCAGGAGTGTGTATAAGTACTAGACAATTTTTCAGTCTTTCCAAGGCCTTTGTTATGAAATTCGATGTGATAATTATTTGAGCACTGCAGTGAATACAGAAGACATTTGGCAAACTTTGAAATCAGAGAATCTGTGATTCTTAATTGTAAGCTTTCCTTTTCCATAGTTGCAGAGCTTTGGTTTTGAATTTTCATTCACAATTTGACCTTTGCTTTGATTTGTTTTTCTTATAAGATTATGCCTAAGAACTAAAACCTCAGATTTCTCAAATAAGGGAGCTTGCAACAGCAAATAATATTTGTATTAGCAGCCAAACTTGCTACTTCAAACAGATGAACAGAGAGATGACCAGAGTGTTGACATACAACATTCACTCTCAAATTTTAATAAGTTTCAAGTTATTGAATAGATGATCCTAGGTGATGAATCTGCAATTTTAGCCCAATAGAATATTCCTGTGGCAATCCTCCTTTGCAATAACTGAAACTGTACAAATATTGATTGATCATCCATACAGGAAACACTGTGGAATAATTTTTTAGGATTAAAGAGGATGAAATTTGGACTGAGATTTAGTAACAGTCTAGATGAGGACATAGTAGGCCTGAAGCATCCTGTTTATCTTCACAAGTTTATGGGAAGGTCAAGAAATTTTGCGTAAAACTTTTCCGATGTTGGTTTATTTTCAGTACTGAGGATATTTGACCAACAGGGTGAGTTCTGTCAAGGCTGTTTTAAATTGTTAAATATGATATAACCCAAAAGTGTTAGTGAGTCGGCCATTACTCTTATAGGCAAGATTGTTTATCTAGGGCTCAACCGTAGTCATTTGTATACCACTGTCTTTCTTAAAAAAAAAAAAAATTCTCTGTGTATCACTTTTGTTTGTATTAGTATTTTTCTTCAAATCAATTCATATTTTTATATGAATATATTTTATAAAGAAACTTTATATCATTGTCATGAATGGAAATGCAGTAACACTGTCAAAAATGAGAAGGTAACTATAAACCAGACTTAATGGAACAAAACAGTGCTATTAAATTTTAGCTAGATAATTATGCTTAACAAAGGTCCTTAGTCTGAAGTGTATCTCAGTTTGTTGCAAGGGAGAAAAACAAGTTTCAGAGAGCTGTTTAAGGCATACAAGCACTAAACTGAGACTTTCCTCCTTGAAGTAATCAAGACTGATTGATAACTGAAAGCTACTCTTCTAACCATGTAATTTAATATTATTCCAAATTGTCTCCATTGCTAAGAATATCACACTATAAGATAATGAGAAACACTCATTCGTAGTGAACCTCTGGTTGCTGTGTCACATAGGATTTTGTTCAGTGGCATGTAACCAAAATCCAACTCTTGTGGCTGAATCAAATAGAGGTTTTTATTTGCTCTTACATTAATCAAAATCTGGAGGCAGAGAGGGGTTTGCCTCCTTCCAACCCTCTGCCCCACCAGTCTTAACCTTGAATCCAGACTCCACAGAGAAAGAAGAATAACAGGCAAAAGGCAAAGGGTGGCCAGCCAAGTTTTCATTTTTATCATGAAAAAAAATACGGAGTTTATTCTTCAGGCAGACAGACTTCCATTTCTATCTCATTGGTCAGAATGAATCACATGCCTCCTCTTACCTGCAAGGAATTCTGGGCAGTTAAGTGTTTTTCCTGGGCATTTGCTGTCTGGACAAAAGCAAAAAAGGAGAAGGGAATCAAGCAATGCCTGATACCAACCATACCAAGCTTTCGTCCTTGGAATCATAAATTATCATCCTTAATACATCTTGCTCTTGAGAGAGATTTCTTTCAGTTACTACCAAGGATTATAGGATGTACAACTTGATGTCATGTGACACTATATTTCTGCTGCTAGCTACCATGGGCCTATCTAGATGGCAGTGTAAGCTAGGAGGAAACCTGCAATTCATATGCCCTTGATCTATTAATATTATACCTAGGTTTATTGCTTCCCATAGTAGTTCAATAGCCCCTACCTTGTCTTCTTTTTCTGGCTGTCTCACATCTCCACATTGTCATCTAAGTACACATAACAATTCTGTCTAACCTGTATCAGTTATATCAACAAAAGTGGACTGTGTTTTGCTACCTAATATCTCAATTCTTTGTTGTTTTGGCTTGTTTATTGAGATAATAGCCACAGTGTGTGTGTGTGTGTGTGTGTGAATTTTCCCTGGTGCTTTGTGGTTGCTCATCAAACTACATTCTGGGATCATCTCCTTATATGAGTGATTTATCTCATTCAAACGCACAAAACAATATCCCATCCAAAGCAGTTTGAATACTTTAGAAAAAAAAAAAAAGAAAGTTCAATTGAGAAAAATTGAGGCTCCCATGTGTCTAACGTTTTAGAAATCTCTCATGTTTTCCGTTTTTTGGCAAAATCGAGGGCTTAATGTGAATAATCACTGTGGTTACATTTGATCCAGAGAGATTACATATCTGTCAAAATAGTAACTGGCCAAATCTACTCTAGTAGAATGAAACAGAGGGAAAAAACAATTTATTTGATAAATCAGGACTTCCCAGTTTTGTCTCAGCTAACCAGAAAACCTAAAGAGAAGTGACTTTCAAAATTTAACAGTTTTCATAATGCATGCCTTAGATCTCTACTTTTAACCTATATTTGACTTAGTTTTAATAATAGTTGTTATTTTTAGCATGCTTAAAACATCCCAAAGCATTTAAACTTATACAATCTTACCAGACTTTAATTTTTATAAAGTAAGAAAATGTATTATTGTCTATGTATTTTATAGATAAATTGAAAGTGTTTAGATGTCACGTATAGAAACTGTATTTATGATTAATGGATCATTGAGAAAAATTTCCTTTCATTTAACAAAAAACAGTCTAAACTGTTGTATGTATTGCCAACGAGCATAAAGCCCTATAACTAGATATTTCACTGTTATAATTTCTCTGCACAGCGAATAAATCTGTCATGGTCCAGCAGGACAGGAACCTGTTTTTGCCAACCTGCAATATAAGGTCAGAAAGAATAAAGTTGATAGGAGGGGAGTCGATTTTTTTTATTCATGGTTTATATATTTGAGCATCTTATTTAGTCAGAGTTTTCCTACCTTGAAATCTTAACACTAGCCTCCCACTCTCATATTTTTAAAATAAGATTCCATATTTGTTGGAAATTTTTCACTCATTTATGTTGTTCAACTTCTTGGTATTAATTTTTGTAAATGATGTTCAGTAGGGATCAAAAATTTTCCCCCACACATATAAACAGTTGTCCTGGAATTACTTACTGTCATTCTCCCACTCATTTGTGATGTTTCTTCTGTGACATATTGATTTTATGTGGATGTTCCTCTGAATCAGCAAGGAGACCAGTGTGGCTGGAGCAATTGGCCTTGCACAGAAAGAAAACTTTACATCATACTTCACTCTCTTAATTTCTAGACATTATAGTAAATCGTGGTATCTTGTAAGGCATTTTGATGTGTAGAGGTTGAAAGTATCACAGGAAATGAGAAGTGTGAAGTTTGGTTAAATTAAGTGGTAAAAGAAGAAAGAATAATGATTTGGAGATAAATGGAAGAAAATAATCTGACCTGGAGATTTGCTTGTATTGTAATAATTCCTCCCAATAGCATTTCCTAGTATGGCAACAATTTCCTAGTCTCTATGTTTTTGTTCTTGTTCCCTTCACAGTCTGTTCTCTTCCTATCATAGAACTCCTCTCATCAATTCTCCATTACTGGGATATTTCTCATCTTATTGAAATAAAGCAGAAGTCCTTCACATGACCTGTATAGTCTAATAAAAATGTCAGGCAGCACTCTTGCTTACTTCATGACCTACCACTCACCACTTTTGACCATCTGCTTCACTCCACTGGCCTCATCTCAGTTCCACAAACATGACGGCCCGACTTGCACCACTCAACCTTTAGCTCATGCTCTGCATGGAAGGCTCCTCTACTGGATATTGTCATGTCTGCTCCTTATGTTATTTGCATCTCTGCTAGAAAGGCACCTCAATGGAGAGTCTTTGTATACTTTATATAATAGAAAATAGATGTTATAAACTGTCTGATCTCCCTTTCCTCCCAATGTTTGTAAGCCCCATTTCAGCAAGGCCTCTCTCTTTGGTTTACTACTGTATTCCAGAAAGTTAGATGAACATCTATCTCATTGCAAGCAAGACATCACTCAATTTAAGTTAAATAGAAAAAATGCCCTTTACTTTTAAGGGTTCAGAACTCCTGGAGAAAGCTAGAAAAGCCTAGACAACTTTGAAGTTGGCTAGGAGTGTAAAACTCTATTCTAAGACTTATTAACTATGTCCGATGAATTACTTTAAGCCTTGATCTTATCAGTTCTTTGGGATAATAATACAAATCTCATAAAATTGACTAGATAATTAAACACCATACTTAACATGAGGGAATTGCTCCATAAATATTGGTTTGATTTCCTTGATTTGAATTGCATTTTTGTTTAAGGGTTTATTCATAATTAAAAGTAATAGCTAAAAAGGCATAGAATCAGGAGAATGAAGAGAAATGTAATTAACCTGGTCCTACTAGGGAAATGTACAAGTATCTTTGGTGGTGGTTGATTTTCAGAAAAGCCAGCGGGGGCGGTAGATTGGAGCTAATATTGATTGAGATTTGGCAATGTGCCAATGATTTTACTTACAGTATTTTATTTATTCTCTTTTAATTTTATAAATTATATCATTCTCCCAATTTATAGTCAAGAAAACAAATGATGAAAGATGTTAAATACCTTGTTCAAAGTCTATCAGAAACAGAAGAGCAGATTTCCACTTCAAATCTGCCCAGCATCTCCATCCACCCTTCTTTCTATGCTAAGTTTTTCTAATGTAATAAGAAGGTATTGATAATATATTTAGCACCTCTGCCTTAACACCTGGAATAAGCCAAACCAGACTGGGATTATTAAAACTAATAACAAAGGTCTGGTAGCAGTACTAAGTGGGACAACAATGACTCTGTCTTTAAAAGAAGTGAAGTGAAGTCGCTCAGTCGTGTCCGACTCCTTGCGACCCCATGGACTGTAGCCTATCAGGCTCCTCCGTCCATGGGATTTTCCAGGCAAGAGTGCTGGAGTGGATTGCCATTTCCTTCTCCAGGGGATCTTCCTGACCCAGGAATCGAACCTGAGTCTCCTGCATTGCAGGCAGACGCTTTATACAACTGTAAGAATTTTGTTTCTTTAAACCCTGCACTGTTTCATAAGAAAATAAAATTTGTATTTTTTTTTGTTTTTTAAGATCAAATATGTTTCCATTTATAAAAATAAACTAGGAATAATAATAAATGGATCAACCTGTTTTTCTTGGTTGTCCATTCTGAAAGGAGTCCCAAGATGTGAAAAATATTCAATGGATTTTGGGATGTTGGGTCACAGGGGAATGTCTACAGGTTTGTTTCTAAGATACCTCATGGAGTGGCTATAAATTAGTGTACTTGTCATCCTCCAGCCTTCTTTGTAGTTTTTCTAGATTTTTTTTCTTATTGTTAGAATACATCCTTCTCCTGGGGACTTACTGTAATCAACTACTTTCATCTATATCTTTAATTATATTGCTTCATCTACTCTAGTTATAAGCTAGTCTTTCTGGCCAGGAATGATGATGGTGATGGTGATAGTGATGATGATAATAACAACACATTGAGGAGAAAAGACATTTTATTTTATTTTATTTTATTTTTTCCACTGGTTTAAGCTACTTTTATTTATTTATTTTTTTTATTTTTTTATTAGTTTTTTATTTTTTTAATTTTAAAATCTTAGACATTTTAAAATGCACTTCCTTTGTGCCAGGCACTCCTGAAGCACTTTGAATGTATTAACCATTGTGGCCTCAAAAAATGCCATGATATGTGAGTGAAAGTCACTTAGTCGTGTCTGACTCTTTGCGACCCCATGAACTATACAGTCCATGGAATAATTCCCTAGGCCAGAATACTGGAATGGGTTGGGTAGCCTTTCCCTTCTCCAGGGGATATTCCCAAGCCAGGGGTCGAACCCAGGTCTCCCACATTAAAGGTGGATTCTTTACCAGCTGAGCCACAAGGGAAGCTCAAGAACATTGGGGTGGGTAGCCTATCCCTTCTCCAGCAGATCTTCCCAACCCAGGGAGAAGGGATAGGCTAGATATACTAGATATAGGTACCATTATGTTCATCTCCAGGCTTCCTTCATAGCTTAGTTGGTAAATCATCTGCCTGCGATGCAGGAAATCGGGTTTGATTCCTGGGTCGGGAAGATCCTCTAGAGAAGGAAATGACAACCCACTCCAGTATTCCTGCCTGGAGAATCCCATGGACAGAGGAGCCTGGAGGGCACAGCAAGAGTTGGGCATGACTTAGTGACTAAGCCACCACCATTTTCATCTCCAGTTTACAGGTAAGAACAGAGGCACAGACTGATTAAATAAGTTGGTCAGTGCATATAGAGAGAAGAGGTGGGGCCTGAAGTCACACTTAGGCTGCCTGGTACTGCTGCCTGTGCTCTTGTGCACTGAATAGGCTGCTGCATGAAAGTGGCTGTGCATTTTCATGCAATCTGAATGGAACTTTTTTGATTTTACTGTTTCATTGCCTAAAGGATGTTTTTATTTCCTTACTTCTGGGTTATGATAAGTGTGAGCAGAGGCACAATTTTTTTTTGTAGCTGCCAAATACTGAAAATATAATGATTATATTTTCAGAAGCACATAGCAGGAGCACATGGCCCATTAATGGATGTTTGTGTCAATTTCAAGGTTAAAAGACAGTCTAGAACTGGCTAATAAGGTTAGAAACATGAAATGTGCAATATTTTTAATATTTTGTTGGTTTGTGGAACAAGAGTGTTTGAGATTATATTGTGTATGTGTATATATAGTGTCTGTATGTGTGTGCTTATTCACTCAGTTGTGTCTGACTCTTTGTAGCCCCATGGACTGTAGCCTGCCAGGTTCCTCTTTCCATGGAATTTTCCAGGCAAAAATAACTGGAGTGGGTTGCCATTCCTTACTCCAGGGATCTTCCCAACCCAGGGTTTGAACCTGAGTCTCTTGTAAATCCTACATTGGCAGGCGGATTCTTTAGCACTAGCACTACCTGGAAAGACCGTATATAGTGTCCATCCTTAAAGTAAGTTCATCTGTCATCCCTGAGCTCCCACATATCTGATAACTGATATGGTAATTAAGGCAAAAAACCTTGGGAGAATAAAGGAAACTTTGTAGTGTGCTCCCTAAAATTCCAGCATTTTTGAGTGACAGAGAGAACTCTATCTATATGGTTGATTTTGGCCTGTCCATGGCAACCCACTCCAGTATTCTTGCCTGGATAATCCCATGGACAGAGGACCCTGGTGGGCTAGAGTCCATGGGATTGCAGAGAGTCGGACACGGCTGAAGTGACTTAGCATGCATACACCAATAGCAACATAAAAACTGCACTATACTTTTTGGTGAAGTTTTATTTGACTATTATACAATAGCTCAGTTGGTAAAGAATCCTCCTGCAATGCAGGAGAGTCTAGTTCAATTCCTGGGCCGGGAAGATCCCCTGGAGAAGGGATAGGCTACCCACTCCAGTATTCTTGGGTTTCCCTTGTGGCTCAGCTGGTGAAGAATCTGCCTGCTGTGCAGGAGACCTGGGTTCGATCCCTGGGCAGGGAAGATCCCCTGGAGAAGGGAAAGGCTACCCACTCCAGTATTCTGGCCTGGAGAATTTCATGGACTATACAGTCGATGAGGTCACAAAGAGTCGGACACAATTGAGCGACTTTCACTTTCACATTATACAATACTTTATTTTTCCCTTCAGTTCAGTTCAGTTCAGTCGCTCAGTCGTGTCCGACTCTTTGCGACCCCATGAATCGCAGCGCACCAGGCCTCCCTGTCCATCACCAACTCCCGGAGTTCACTCAGACTCACGTCCATCAAGTCAGTGATGCTATCCAGCCATCTCATCCTCTGTCGTCCCCTTCTCCTCCTGCCCCCAATCCCTCCCAGCATCAGAGTCTTGTCCAATGAGTCAACTCTTCACATGAGGTGGCCAAAGTACTGGAGTTTCAGCTTTAGCATAATTCTTTCCAAAGGACACCCAGGGCTGATCTCCTTTAGAATGGACTGGTTGGATCTCCTTGCAGTCCAAGGGACTCTCGAGTCTTAACAAAAAAAAAAAAAAAAAGGAAAATTAAGGGGCACCTTTTATTCCTGTATTATCCTAACACAATTTCCCCATTAAGCTATGTGGAATTGCAATATATCCACCCAAAGAAAATGCAAAGCTCGTTATAAAGAATGTGAGTATTAAAAACTGGAATAATGATGCTAACTTGGAACTGCAGAAATCACAGGCCTCATAATCATTAATTTTACATGTTTCAAATAGTGTGCACTATTGCCTTTCTGAAGCAGGGCTTCATGAGCTATGATGAAGACGACCAAATGAAATCTTTCTGAATGGTTTATACATAAACATCTTCTTCAGTTTAGGGCTATGGTCAAAGTTTATGAAGCCATTCTTCATCTCCTTATTGACTTTAGGTTTTTGTTTTTTACCAGAAAATCCATTGTATTATTTTTTTCAGCTCTCATTTGCCTTATGAATCTTTTTGTTGTTGATTTCATGTATTTTTATCAATAGAAATAATTTTGAAAGGCTACTTATTTGTGTATTTTATGATTGTGTGAATTTTATCATTTATGGGTAAGATTAGAACATTTCCTTTAAATAAAACCATTTTGGTTACATAATCTTTCATAAATAAATAAAATGCACTTAAATATAAAATGCTTTAATGTGTCATACTGGTTCACAGTGGGTTTAGGAATATACTTGCTTTCTTTAGCAAGGACCACCCTTATCTACGGCATATGGGGAAGAGTGATCCTTGGTAGTAAGCTGTTTCCCAGAACACAAAATGGTGAGGGATTTCTTTATTGTCACTCTTTTTCATGAGCTCATGTCTCAGGTGAAGTTCAACTTTGTCAAATGTTACTGGAATTTGAAATAATCTATAAGGAAATGGGTCAGTGTTCTAATAATATGTGGAAGAAATGATCTTGCCAAGAGACGATGTGACTAACCTTTTAAAAATCCCCTTTAATTTGTCAAGCTTGAAAACAATTCATGATACACCACATTTGCATAAGAAGTAGTCCACAGAAGTTATTCAGTCTCCAAGTTGTCCATTTGTCCCAATTTCCTTTTTAAATATGGACAAGGAAGAACCTCAGATAGTTCTGAGCCTCGGATCATGGAGAACAAGGAAAGAGGGGGTATATCCATGAATCTTGGGCTATTTAAGAAACTTTCTTGCCCTCAAAGTAGGAGGTCTCCACAGTTGCTGTGCTGACATCTTCCATTTGAAACTGGTTTCCATGGTGAGTATCCGTGTGGGCAGCTGCTTCACTCTTATTTAGCGGTTAATCTGTAGAAAACTGCAGATAGATTGTTCTTTCAGGCCTTAGGCCACTGGACCTGAGAAGCCAGGAATGGACATGAATAAGAGGACTGTGAATCTTCTGGAGATCCGGGGCTTTGAGTTGAATGGAGAGTATGAAGTGGATATTGGGTTGCCTGCCTTGGGCAAATGGAGAGTGTGTACAGTGTTTGGCAGGAAGGATATGGATAGTTGAGGGCAAGAAAAGCTAACTGGCAAATATGACAAACTCTCCACCATAAGACTCCTCTTCCATAAAGTTTGTTGCTGGAAAGTGACTTCTCAGCTAGATAGTCTTGCTCTCACTACTCTCTCTGCATATAACTGGTGCCATGTGACTGGCACTCGACAGTGGAATATGAGTGAATTGTGTTCTTCCAGGCTTGGCCTGTGCAAATCCTCCCCCACATGATCTTCTCTCTCCCCTCGTTTGCCGGCTGGATACCAGTGCCTGACATGCCCTTGCAAGCCTCTTGTTGAAGATAGTTTTAACCTGTAAGAAACAGAGTCCTCCATGGCAACCTATTACAGTTAGACTTTATGCCTTTGAAGAATCAACATGTTTTATGATAAATTAGTGTAATGTGGAAGTTTACTTATTACAGTAGGCATATTTACCTTTATATAGATCATCTTAATTTATGTATGATAATATTAATATATGATCATCTCAGTTTGTGTCTGATAGTGTTAGATATTGAGATACCCACTTTCCTTTTTTTGAAGGGGCAGAAAAAGCGGGAGTCTTTTATTGTATAAAGTTTTGTTCTCATTTATGAGATATAGACTTGTATTATAAAAGAATGGGAAAAAAAACAAACTCTTAAGTGTGGAGAGTATACCAGTGTCCAAAACTTGAAAGAAAATGAAAAAAAAAAAAAAAAAAAGCTGGTCTCTATATGTATGTCGATGGCAGAAGGAGGGAAAGGGGCTAATGTGTATCCAGAATATATTAGATGGCAGCAGTTGGATTACATGCTTTAATTACATCTCCTTTCTAAGAAATACCAGACTTCATACAGATGAGAAAATCTAGGCTCAGAGAAGTTAATAACTTTTACAAGTTCAAAATATGACTAAGAGGTCAAATCAGTTTCCAAACTCAAAATTCATTTCACTTTTTGACTACACCATGTTGCTTCCAGATAAAATTTTCCAGTTATCTTGTATAGCATTTCTTTTCTTTCATCATCATAATCCTTGTCATTGCCATTGTCTTCATCACCATCAGTAGCAACCGTTTTATTGTGACTGTTATCACTGTGGTTATAATCCCACTTAGTGTTTAGTATGCACCTGCTGCATGACCAGACCTAGACTAGATACTTGTCATGAACTATCTCTAACCCTTCTTATCAACTTGTTTTTATCCCACTTATCATTTGTTCAGCCCCTTTTGTGTGTCAACAACTAGACCAGATGCTTGGCGTATGTTATCTCCAACCTCACAACAGCCCTTTGAGTAATTCTTTGTGTAATAAGAAAATAATTCTTATTTCTGTTTTCTGGAATCAGAAACTCAAGTTTGGGGAGACTGAGAAACCAATCCAGAATCCACACCCTCTGGAACAGGTGGGTTCATCTGGGTTCTTTGGCACAGAACCAGGATAGTATTCATTACTCCTCCACATGTGTAGTATAGCATGTTATCTCTCTCACACATTGCATTATTTCATCTCAAGAATTTCATGAAGAATTCTTAACATAGGTAATTCTTAAAGGAGAGCATATTGAGTTGCATTAGGGGCCTTGACTCAAAGCTCAGCTTGTCCTGGTGGAAGATCTAAGGCTTGAATCTACCTCTCATTGCAGTGCTCTTTCCTCCCACTTCACAAGGCCTACTTTCAATGGCAGCTTCTACGAGCTGAACAATGGAGTCCCACTGTTCATAGAACCAAGGATCAAATGTAGTCGCTCAGTCTTATCTGACTCTTTGCCACCCCATGGACTGTAGCCTGCCAGGCCCCTCTGTCCATGGAATTCTCTAGGCAAGAGTACTGGAGTGAATTGCCATTTCCTTCTCCAGGGGATCTTCCCAACCCAAGAACTGACCCTGAGTCTGCCACATTGCAGGCAGTTTCTTTACCATCTGAGCCACAAGGGAAGCCCCCACTGTTTATACACACATGCAGATGGTAACCAAAAAGTCCCACCGATCATACTTTTGAAGCTAAGCTTCGCATCTGTTGTTTGGAGATGACTTTTCAAAGAAGCATCATTTACTGTATTCTCTATAAGACAGAGTTTAATTAATGCTTTTTGGAGGGAGTTTCTAGTTAGAGATTATTAATTTTACCCAGGTATAAAAGGTGGAGATAAAGTAAATATTAGAAAAAGAAGTATACTTTTCACTGTCATAAAACACCTTGTTAATCTTTTTATTATTTACTTTAGCTGCTCACAACTACATATAATGGCCCATAGAACCAGAACAGAACGGGACCAGAACCTGAGTGGGCTATGGGTAAGCTCAGTATATACTGCTGACTAGGAGTGTAAGGAAAGTGAAAGTGAAGTTGCTCAGTCGTGTCTGACTCTTTGTGACCCCAAGGACTGTAGCCTATCGGGCTCCTCTGTCCATGGGATATTCCAGGCGAGAGTGCTGGAGTGGATTGCCATTTCCTTCTCCAGGGGATCTTCCCAACCTAGGAATTGAACCTGGGTCTTCTGCATTGCAGGCAGATGCTTTACTGTCTGAGCCACCAGGGAAACCTTACAGGTAGTGTAAGGAAGTGGAGGCCTGTTCATTCTCAACCACTTTTGAAACAAAAAGTTGCTTCTTCAGACTGTGTCTCAAAAACGTTTTATTTTTTTTTTTATTTTTTATTTTTTTTAAATTTTAAAATCTTTAATTCTTACATGTGTTCCCAAACATGAACCCCCCTCCCACCTCCCTCCCCATAACATCTCAGTGGGTCATCCCCATGCACCAACCCCAAGCATGCTGTATCCTGCATCAGACATAGACTGGCGATTCAATTTTTACATGATAGTATACATGGTAGAATGCCATTCTCCAAAATCATCCCACCCTCTCCCTCTCCCTCTGAGTCCAAAAGTCCGTTATACACAGCTGTGTCTTTTTTCCTGTCTTGCATACAGGGTCGTCATTGCCATCTTTCTAAATTCCATATGATATATGTGTTAGTATACTGTATTGGTGTTTTTCTTTCTGGCTTACTTCACTCTGTATAATCGGCTCCAGTTTCATCCATCTCATCAGAACTGATTCAAATGAATTCTTTTTAATGGCTGAGTAATACTGCATTGTGTATATGTACCACTGCTTTCTTATCCATTCATCTGCTGATGGACATCTAGGTCGTTTCCATGTCCTGGCTATTATAAACAGTGCTGCGATGAACATTGGGGTACATGTGTCTCTTTCAATTCTGGTTTCCTCGGTGTGTATGCCCAGCAGTGGGATTGCTGGGTCATAAGGTAGTTCTATTTGCAATTTTTTAAGGAATCTCCACACTGTTCTCCATAGTGGCTGTACTAGTTTGCATTCCCACCAACAGTGTAGGAGGGTTCCCTTTTCTCCACACCCTCTCCAGCATTTATTGCTTGCAGATTTTTGGATCGCAGCCATTCTGACTGGTGTGAAGTGGTATAAAGATGGCGGAGGAATAGGACGGGAAGACCACTTTCTCCCTCACAAATTCCTCAAGAGAACATTTCAACGCTGAGCAAACTCCACAAAACAACTTCTGTAGGCTGGCAGAGGACATCAGGCAACCAGAAAAGCAGACCATTGTCTTCAAAAACAGGTAGGAAAAAATATAAAAGACGAAAAAGGAGACAAAGGAGGTGGGGAGGGAGCTCCGTCCCGGGAAGGGAATTTTAAGAAGAGAGGTTTCCAAACACCAGGAAACACTCTCCCTGCCGAGTCTGTGGCGAGTCTTGGAAACACAGAGGGCAACATAACAGGAAGGAAAAATAAAGAAATAATTAAAACCAAGAGATTACAAGCCCAACAGTAACTCCCCCAGCGGAAAAGCAGCACAGACGCCTGCATCCGCCATTGGGAAGTGGGGGCAGGGCAGGGACGCGCGGGAGGCGCGGGCTGCAGTGCTTTGTAAGAATCGGGCAGGAACGCCCCACGCGCAACCAGAACGATCTAACTTGGGCTAGCAAACCAGCCTGTGGGATAGCTACCGCACGAAAAGCTCTAACATAAGACACCGCCAGGACCGAGCACAGAACGAAGGACGGAACGGAAAAGCCGGCTGCAGACCATCCCCCGCCGGGGATAGGCAGCCAGAGCCGTAAGGACTGGAAAGGGGCAATTGCAGACCCGGAGAGACTTTACCTACCTAACTGCAAGCAGGCTTCTTTGCTAAGACTTCTGGGGGTGCTGGACAGTCACCATCTGCCTCACGGGGGCCGCCAGCGGTCCACCCAGAAAGCTGAGCAGCAGCGGCAGAAAAGGTGACAAACCGCGGCGATCGCGCTCGCCAAACTCCTGAGCTACTCGGACCTGGGAAGGGCACAAAGCGCAGTCCCAGCCGAATCTGTGCCTCTGAGGGCTGCCTGAGCGCCGAACCTGAGCGGCTTGGACCGGGGAAGTACACGCAGCCTAGGGCCGGCCCCAGCTGTAGCTCTTGACAGTCCTCTGATGTTCCCCTCCTAACCTTGTCGAGAAAGTTAAGGAAGTGCAGTTTATTTAAAATGTTGTGTTTAATTTCTGTTATATAGCAAACTGACTCAGATATATATATATATATATGCATATATATATGTTCATCTTAATATTCTTTCCCATTTGATTTATCTCAGATACTGAGAATAGTTCCCTGTGCTATCCTATAGGACCGTATTGTTTATCCATTTATTTATATATACTTTTCATCTGTTAACCCAAATTCCCAGTCCTTCCCTCCCCTACCTCTCCTCTCCGTTGACAACCACAAGTCTGTACTCTGTATCTAAGTTGATTTTGGTTATTAGATATGTGAATCTGTGTCATATTTTAGATTCCACGTATAAGTGAGAGTATATGATATTTGTCTTTCTCTTTCTGACTTCACTTATAATCTAGGTCCATCCATGTTGCTGCAGATGGCATTATTGCATTCTTTTTTATGGCTGAGTAGTCTTCCGTTGTATACACACCACATCTTTATCCATTTATCTGTCAATGGACCTTTAGGTAGTTTCCATGTTTTGGCTCCTGTAAACAGAGCTATCCGTGGATGTTCAGGCTGTCTCCATGTCTTTGCTGTTGTGAATAAAGATGCTGTGAACACAGAGGTGCAGGCATCTTCTTGAATTATAGTTGTGTCTGGGTTTATTCCCAGGAGTGGGATTGCTGGATCATACGGTAACTCTATTTTTAGTTTTTTTGTGGAACTTCTATACTGTTTTCCATAGTGACTGCACAAATGTATATTTCCACCAACAATGTAAGCGAGTTCCCTTTTTTTCACATGCTCTCCAGCATTTATTGTTTGTGGACTTTTGTATGATGGTCATTCTGACTAGTATGAGGTGATACCTTGTTTTAGTTTTGATTTGCATCTCTGTAATAATTAGCGCTGATGAGCATCTTTTCATGTGTCTGTTAGCCATATGTTTGTCTTCTCTGGAAAAATGTCTATTAAGGTCTTCTGCCCACTTTTCAATTGGATTGGTTGTTTATTTGTTACTGAATTGTAGAAGCAATCTGTTTATTTTGGAAGCTAAGCCCTTGTTGGTTGTATCATTTGCAAATGTTTTCTACCAGTCTATAGGATTAGACCTGAGTTTTGAATCATGACTCTGCCACGTATTATATATGTCATATGGGACAAAGCTTTCTCAGTGTCATCTTCAACGTCCATACAAACAACAGGATCAATAATCCTTCCCTTCCAAAATTGTGTGGACCTTGGCAAGTTTGCTCAAAATAGGCACTCAAAAATGAAAGAAAATATTTCTAAGTAAGTTGGGTCACCCAACCAGAGGCAAAATTTGTCACCTTTAAATGAATTTTCTTATTAGGTCATGTTATCTTAATAACCTATGGGAAATGTTAAAAGACTAGAATTTGTCGGAACAAACACATTTTTGCATGCTTCTGGGAAAGTAAGTCAGATAAATAAATGAACCATCTGATTTGACACTTCAGCTCTGAAATGGGGCAGAAGAGAGTTTAAAAAGTTTTTTGGACTTAGAATCAATGCTTTGAAAGGCACTTAACCAACTGTAAATACATAAACCCCTTTTGGGAGGGCAAGCTGGTCGTATCTTCAGAAGCCTTAGAAATACCATAAACTTTGAGTAGTAAGTCTATTCCAAGAAATCCATCCCAGAGAAACCAACAATCAGTGATACTCAGTCAAAAACTTACATATAATACTGTTTATAATTTTTTTTAATAATAATGAAAAATTGGATGCAATTTAAGTGTCTAACAATAGGAGATTAGTTAAATATGTGGTATTTTTTCTTTAAAATAATCTATTATGAAGCCATTAAAATGTATTTTCAAGTAATGTTTGATGACATAGAAAATGCTCAAATATAAATTTAAGTGAAAAAGGAGAATATAAAGCTAAATTTACAATGTGATGCCAATTTTGTAAAATTGAATATTTAACATAATTATTTTTATTCAACTTAAAAGGAATCAACCAAAATATTGTCACAGCATAAACAGTTAAGACAAATGAATTTCAAATTTAAAATACCATTCCATCTCTTTTCTCTATATCTGTCTTCAGCTCGGGTTAATAATCATGAGCATAGTATGACACAGGCCATATTTTCGTTCATGTTTTGTTTTCCTCCAAATTCTGACATAAGAATATATAACATTTATTGACAAAAAAATCATATGTTTCCTTTAGATTTAACTACAGAGGGACTGCAGTTTAAGACATTGCCTTTTCTTTTGCACCACTGCCTTTATAAAATGTGGGCCCTTTTTGGCAAATGTTTGGATGAGCGCACCACATGCATTAGCTTTGTACATTGTCTGAATTATCCAAAAGGAAAGAGAATGTTGTAATGAAATTTGCATATCTAACCAGTTAGTTAAGGGAATTTAATGGGCATCCATTTTCAAGGAGATTGCAGAAAACCTACCAGGACATAACAAAAGTAAGTGAAGACGCAGTAATTAGATGTTTTTAGTCATCCTCAGGAAAAAAAAAAGTATTTGCAGGTGGCCTCTACTCAAAGCCAGCCCTGCCAAATGTTTTGGAATCCTATCTAAGGCAAAAGGAAATCAAGAGAGAGTTGTAGGAAAAATCTGGACACATTGCTTCCCTGAACTCTGTAACACATTAGGGCCCAAGCAGTAATCCTTCGGGACCCTTCCAGTCAATTATTAAAGAGAATAAATAGACATCATTCATTCCTCTAGACTTGTACCATCTACTGATAAAGAAATTGTGGGCTGCTTTTATCAATGAGAGAACTGTGCACTTGGACCAGCAATTCCTGCCAGGACCATGGCTATTCCTAATAGAGAAGTACCAAGAAGCACTATGCCTGAAAGAGACTTGATATTTTCTTCAGCACGTGTGAGATACCCACTAGGTGCTCCTAGATAAAATGTGGAGAGAGGTCATCTGTATGCAGTTGGAGTTTCTGAGTGAAAACGAGAGAGACAGCCAGAGAAATAAAATATATTTTGGTCCTATTTCCATGGAAGCTATTTATTTTCAGATCAAAAGCTCAAGTTGTTTACCAAATCAAGATTTTCACACGCTTCCACCTGTGAGGGCAGTGAGCTAGATCAAAGTCCTCAGGACTGATCCAGAGTAAAACTGATGCTGAATTGGATTTATGAGGAATGTTGCAGTGAATAAAATGGAAATGGAACACCAGAGTATTAGTCCCAATATTGTACAGAATTGTAAGAATGGGTGGTATGTTTCAACATACTCACAAATATATACTGCTGATTTCTGTTGTTCTAAAGTATTTGCTATAATATCTGATTAACTCAATATACCATTAAGGTTCATATGACCCAGTTTTAGTTTATTAATTATTTTGGAATAACTCTATTTGCAAGTATTAATATTTCTTGACTTTTATTCTTTCTTTCTCTTTATTCCAAAAAATAAAGAGAAAGATACACCTATTTTTATGAAACTAGAATAAAGCTCTGTTTTGTAATAATCATTTGAATCCATTGGAACCTTTAACATATTTGAGATACGAGTTCTTAGTAATTTCATCTTTCTCTGTTTCTTGAAACATTTGCTATTTAATCATCCTAGGAATTATTTTCTCATTCAGTTCAGTTCAGTTCAGTCGCTCAGTCGTGTCCGACTCTTTGCGACCCCATGAATCGCAGCACGCCAGGCCTCCCTGTCCATCACCAACTCCCGGAGTTCACTCAGACTCACGTCCATCGAGTCCGTGATGCCATCCAGCCATCTCGTCCTCAGTCGTCCCCTTCTTCTCCTGCCCCCAGTCTCTCCCAGCATCAGAGTCTTTTCCAATGAGTCAACTTACTTATCAATTATTCCCAGATATACTTTAAAAAAATTATAAACAAACACAAGAGTAATTAAGGAACCTAGAAGGATAGTAAATTATTAAAATAAACTATCACTACTGTTTCATGCTTCAGGTTCTCTTTTTGAGAAGATATAAAAGGGGACTGGAGACATCATCTTTGTACTCCACTCTTTTGTGGAATGTAACTTTGGACTCATAATTTCTCATACTCTGTCCATAATGGCAAATTGAAGAAAACTGAAAGAGGAAGATATTTCACAACTGCGAGATGATTCAGAATCCTAATGCAGACAGATTAGGAACATTCTATAATCTGACAGTGAAATTCATTTCATAAGCAAAAATTTCAGACATTCAGATTATGATGTCCTGGATAAATTTTCTCAAATTCAAAAATCAATAATGATCCAAAATAAAATTTTAAGGATGAAAAAGATATTTGGTTTCCTCATAGTTAACTGTTAACACAGAAAGCACATTACCATCTATATTTGTGAGAAAAACAAGACCATTCCATTTTATTTAAAAGATGTGTGACACCCTTCTTTCACCTGTTATGATATCTCTGCACCAAACTTACCTGATACAGTTTGTAATCAGCAAATGCTGAAGACAGATGTGTAAGAAAAGGTGATTGGGGGAGAAAGTCATGAGGAAATTTAAAAACTCATTGATCATTCTAAATTGTGTTTATAGATGTAAAACTGAAAATGGTCTTAAGTATAGAGCAAAGAAGATACAACCAAAATTATATCATCCAAGAGACTGAAAAATTGCTTTTAAGTGTTGCATTTTGATGATGCAAATTCAGTAAGAACCAGGATTAATGATAAGCTAGAACCTATTCAATATGTGTTTGAAATACAGAATATGTACTACAGAATGGATACATCCCAGGTTCATGCCTGACTGCTGATGGGCAGTTAGTTGCATTTAAAAGATATTTTCCATTTTAGGCATATATAACATTAAAATCATGAAAGTATAAATTATAAATCTGCATTTACTATATTCAGATTTTCATTAAAATTTCTAAATGATTTTCACTATCTACTTTTACTGATTTTATCTTTTGGTAAATAAAATATTACACAAATATAAATTAGTAAAGAGAGTACATTGGGTCCAGATGTTAAATGGCACTGGCTATTTTTCCTGGCATATGAGAGCAAGGCTTTAGCATGTGGACTAGAAGTAGTTAGGTTCTTGAACTGGACCCAGGTGTGATGTTGAAGCAGGAATATTTTGTGGCACAGTTCTGGGAGTTAGTTTAAAACAAGGCACATGTGGTAAAAATAAATTTTGGGACCAAAAGTACAATTAAATAAAAAGTGCTAATGTCTTCAGACAAACACAGCAGTAGATTTCTTAGCCAATCCTCCTCTGTCCTCCTCTGCTTCCCTTTCTTTTTGCTTCTATCTTCTCCTTCTTTTCCCTCCCAGTCTCTTCCTCCCCCTTCTCTTGTGAGTCTGGGTTAATTTAGGAACTGCTGAAAGAACATCTAAATGGCTGTCCTTACTTTATTCTAATTATGGATCAGGAGAAAAAAGTGTTGGCTGTCTTTCAAGGAAAGCCAATCCACTGAACTCTTCCAGTTTTTTTTTTTTTTCTTTTCTCCCAAACCCAAGGGATTTACATGCTCTCAGAGAAAAGATTCTAAATAAGGAATAATGATCTTAATCTCAACTAGTATGGTTTGTAGGACAGCCTTTTCATAATCTCGATTGCTGCAAATGAATGATTTAGTCTGTATATTTATTGAGCAGCTACTATATGCCAGACACTGGGAATAATTTTTAAAAAAGACATAATCCTGTCTCTCAAAGAGAAATGTGTTCAAACAGTAAACAATTGCCATAATTTGAGGGTAAAGCCAGCCAGGCGTGCTGCAGTCCACGGGATCTCAAAGAGACAGAGACAACCAAGCAACTGAACAACAACAGGAAAAGCAAGCAAAGAGAGGAGCAAAGAGAAAATCAAAGACGAGTTTACTTTCCCAGAAGCCTGTTGAAGAAATACAAACAAAACGCATCCTGACTTTAAGCTTTAATTTCACAGCTTTCCCTATCTGATTTGCTTATTTTATAAGTAAGCCAACAAGATTTGTGTACTCAGTGACAACACACTGTCTCACAGAACTAACATAGATTTTATTTTCCTAAGAATTTTTACCCTTCCCTTTGTTTCAAGGTGTATGGAAAAGAAGAGTCCCTTTGGTAAGCCAGCCCAGTGAGAAAGATGCCTTATCTTTGAACTAACCTTTTGCCCAAATAAACTAATGTTTCTTGCCAGTGGCCTAAATCTCTGTCTAAAAGGTCCATAATGTCATAAAATGGATTTTTTTTTTGTTTTTTTTTTTTTGCTCAGCTCACCCACCAGGGTAGTAAAAAATAAAATAAAATCTATATCCAAATACACACAATAAATTTCCATTGCTCTAGGGGCAAAATAAAAGCACTTCCATTTCCTTTTTATTCTGGATCACAGACCTGACTGTTTCTTTTACCCCCTCTCAAATGAACTTCCAACCTTCAAGGTCATTTTCTTTTTAAAAGTTATCCTAGTAACATCTAGAATAGCTCTCTCTGGGAATACCTTTTTATTTTCCCCCTCTCACTTAATTTGCCTCTTATGCAGCTTTCTCTCAGGTCCCATATTTTCAGTAATGCTGATTGGGCAACTATTTACTTTTTGCTTGAGTTTGAAAAGCACATCAACAGGCACATAAATGTGTTTTGGATCTCATCCATGTAGAAATATTACTGGTAACTTGATGAATCTGTAAGTAATTTTACAAAAATGTTTAGTGAGTTTTGCCAAGGACGTCTGACCCCCGGCATTGCTCCACTGATGTAAGTTTTTGAGTGCTTGGCCTGTTCTGATCAGTACCAGCTGTTCATGCTTCAGTTGTACACATCAGATGTTAAGTGAAGGAGAAAAGACAGCATATTCTGACTTAGGCTTGAAAGTTTGTGAGCTAGGACAGAAATAAGACTGCAGTTGAAAGCGAAGCATGTCTTTCATGCTTCATGTTAGGTTCAGTTGTACCTTCAGTTCAGTTCAGTTCAGTCGCTCAGTCGTGTCTGACTCTTTGCAACCCCGTGAATTGCAGCACGCCAGGCCTCCCTGTCCATCACCATCTCCCAGAGTTCACCCAAACTCTTGTCCATCCAGTCGGTGATGCCATCCAGCCATCTTATCCACTGTTGTCCCCTTCTCCTCCTGCCTCCAATCCCTCCCAGTATCAGAGTCAGTTCTTAGCATGAGGTGGCCAAAGTATTGGAGTTTCAGCTTTAGCATCAGTCCTTCCAATGAACACCCAGGGCTGATCTCCTTTAGGATGGACTGGTTGGTTCTCCTTGCAATCCAAGGGACTCTCAGTTGTACCTTCAGTTCAGTTCAGTCGCTCAGTCGTGTCCATCTCTTTGCGACCCCATGAATCGCAGCATGCCAGGCCTCCCTGTCCATCACCAACTCCCGGAGTTCACTCAGACTCACGTCCATCAAGTCAGTGGTGCCATCCAGCCATCTCATCATCCTCTGCCGTCCCCTTCTCCTCCTGCCTCCAATCCCTCCCAGCATCAGAGTCTTTTCCAATGAGTCTTAGGATAATTAAAAATCTCTCTCAATCAGATGCTGCATAGAGCAGATAGAGTATCTCTAACAAAGAATAAAGATTCATTAAAATAGTTTTGTTTGATAAAGATTTTAAAAACTGTTTGATTTTTTGTACAGACTTCTTCACAGACTTCCAAGGAAGAAAATAAAAACAATAAAATATTGATAATGTATTGTGATTTCCTTAGAGAGCAGTAAGAAATCTATTTCAGGACACATTTCAGTAGGAGTTAAAATTATTTAGGTTTTTAAATTTTTTGCTTTGAAAGACCATGAGGTTAGTGAAAGCATGGGATATTTTAAGTATATTTACATCCAGCCTAAATGCCAACACAGAGATGCCCCTTCAGTTCAGTTCAGTTCAGTCACTCAGTCGTGTCCGACTCTTTGTGACCCCATGAATTTATAAAAGTGGAAGTACGTATTCTTCCACTTTTAAATACTTTCTTCCACTTTTACATACATTTCTTCCACTATTACATACATTATTCCACAAATACATACATAATGGAATGTATGTATTTCATTACATCTAAACACATACTGCCTAGGGCGTGGCTCCCAGTATCATAACATACGTTTAAGGTTTAGGGCCAGGCATAGTTGTTAAAAACTAGTATTGAGAGAGTGTTAGTTAAAGCTTTGGAGTAGAATGTCCATCAGACCAAACAAAACAATAGCCCTATTGACAGTAACCAAAAAGTGGAAATGACCCAAATGATGAACCTCACTGATTAATGGAGAAGTAAACAGTGGTATATCCATACAATGGGAAAGTATTCAGCCACTAAAGGGAATGAAGTGATACTTGCTACAGTGTGGATGAATTTTACAAATTGTTGTTGTTGTTGTTCAGTCGCTATGTCCTACCTAACAAACTGCAGAATGCCAGGCTTCCCTGTCTTTCACTATCTTTCAGAGTTTGCTCAAACTCATGTCCATTGAGTTGGTGATACTATCTAACCCTCTCATTCTCTGCTGTCCCCTATTTTTTCCTTCCGTCTTTTGGAGAATCAGGGTTTTTTCCAATGAGTCAACGCTTGGCATCAGGTGGCCAAGGTATTGGAGCTTCAGCTTCAGCATCAGTCCTTCTAGTGAGTATGTATTCAAGGGTGATTTCCTTTAGGATTAACTGGTTTGATCTCCTTGCTGTCCGAAGTAAAAGTGAAAGTCATTCAGTTGTATCTGACTTTATAGTCCATGGGATTCTCTGGTCACAGAATACTGGAGTGGGTAGCCATTCCCTTCTCCAAGGGATCTTCCCAACCCTGGGATCGAACTGAGATCTCCCACATTGCAGGTGGATTCTTTACCTACTGAACCACCAGGGAAGCCTTGCTTGCTGTCCAAGGGACTCTCGGGAGTCTTCTCTGGCACCACTATCCAAAAGCATCAGTTCTTCCTTGCTCAGCCTTCTTTATGGTCTGACTCTCACATCTGAACATCACTACTTGAAAAACCATTTTTCTGACTATGCAAACAATGTCGGCCATGTGATATCTCTGCTTTTTAATATGCTGTCTAGATTTGTCGTAGTTTTCCTTCAAAGGATCAATTGTCTTAATTTCATGGCCACAGTCACCATCTGCAGTGGTTTTCAAGCCCAAGAAAATAAAATCTGTCACTGTTTCCACTTTTCCCTCTTCTATTTGCCAAGAATTGATAGGACTGGAAGCCATGATCTTAGTTTTTTGAATGTTGACTTTTAAGCAAGTTTTATCACTCACCTCTTTCACCCTCAAGAAAAGGTTCTCTAGTTTATCTTCACCTCCTGCCATTAGAGTGGTATTATCTGCATATCTGATGTTGTTCATATTTCTTCCAGCAGTCTTGATTCCAGCTTGTGATTCACCCAGCCCAGCATTTTACATGATGTACTCTGCGTAGAAGTTAAATAACCAGGGTGGCAACAACCCAGTCTGTTGTTCCGTGTACAGTTCTAACTGTTGCTGCTTGACCTATATACAGGTTTCTCAAGGGACAGGTAAGATGGTCTGGTATTCACATCTCTGTAAGAGTTTTCCACAGTTTTTTGTGATCCACACAGTCAAAAGATTTAGCATAGTTGGTGAAACAGAAGTAGATGTTTTTTCTGGAATTCTCTTGCTTTTTCTAAGATTAGTGAAAGTTGGCAATTTGATCTCTGCTTCCTCTGCCTGTTATAAACCCAGTTTGTACATCTGAAACTTCTAGGTTCACATACTGCTGACGCCTAGCTTGAAGGATTTTGAGCATAACCTTGTTAGCAGGTGAAATGAGTGCAATTGTACAGTAGTTTGAACATTGTTTGGCACTACCCTTCTTTGAAATTGGAATGAAAACTGACCTTGTCTAGTCTTGTGGCCACTGATGAGTTTTCCAAATTTGCTGACATATGGAGTATAGCACTTTAACAGAATCATCCTTTAGAATTTAAATAGTTCGGCTGAAATTCCATCACCTCCTCTGTGTTCATAGTAATGCCTCCTGGGGCCCACTTGAATTCACACTCCAAAATTTCTGACTCTAGGTGAGTGATCACACCATTGTGGTTATCTGGGTCATTAAGACCTTTTTGTATACTTCTTCTATGTATTCTTCAGTTCAGTTGCTCAGTTGTGTCTGACTCTTTGCGAACCCATAGACTGCAGAACACCAGGCCTCCCTGTCCATCACCAAGTCCCAGAGCTTACTCAAACTCAGGTCCATTGAGTCGGTGATACCATCCAGCCATCTCATCTTCTGTCGTCCCCTTGTCCTCCCAGCCATCTCATCTTCTATCGTCCCCTTGTCCTCCCAGCCATGTCATCTTCTATCGTCCCCTTGTCCTCAATCTTTCCCAGCATCAGAGTCTTCTCCAATGAGTCAGTTCTTCCCATCAGGTGGCCAAAGTACGGGAGTTTCAGCTTCAGCATCAGTCTTTTCAATGAATGTTCAGGACTGATTTCCTTTAGGAAGAACTGGTTGGATCTCCTTGCAGTCCAAGGGACTCTCAAGAGTCTTCTCCAGCAACATAGTTCAAAAGCATAAGTTCTTTGGGGCTCAGCTTTCTTGCAACCTCTTAATATTCTCTTCTGCTTCTCTTAGGTCCTTATTGTTCCTGTTCTTTACTGTGCCCGTCCTTGCATGAAATGTTCCCTTGATAGCTCCAGTTTTCTTGAAAAGATCTCTAGTCTTTCCCATTCTGTTATTTTTGTTTTCTTCTACTTCTTTGCATTGTTCATTTAAGAAGGGCTTTTTATTTCTCCTTGCTTTTCTCTGGAACTGTATTCAGTTGGGTATATTTTTTCCCTTTCTCCTTTGCCTTTCACTTCTCTTCTTTTCTCAGCCATTTGTAAAGGCTCCTCAGACAACCACTTTACCTTCTTGTAATTCTTTTTCTTTGGGATGGTTTTGCTCACCACCTCCTGTACAGTGTTATGAACCTCCGTCCATAGTTCTTCAGGCACTCTGTCTACCAGATATAATCCCTTGAATCTATTCATCACCTTCACTGTATAATCATAAATGATTAGATTAGGTCATACATGAGTGACCTAGTGGTTTCTTGTACTTTCTTCAATTTAAGCATGATTTTTGCAATAAGGAGCTCGTGACCTGAGCTAAGTGAAAGAAACAGGAAATAAAAGATCACATATGTGAAGATTTCATATATTTGAGATGTGCAAAATAGATAATTCCACATAGACAGAAAATGGAATGAAGAGTGACTCTCGATGGGAATAGTATCTCTTTTTTAGTCCCTAAGTTGTGTCGACTCTTTCATGATCCCATGGACTGTATGTAGCCCTCAGGGTCCTCTGTATATGGGATTTCCCAGGTAAAAATACTGGTGTGGGTTTCCATTTCCTTCTCTAGGGGATCTTCCCAACCATGACTCTTACATTGGCAGACATGTTATTTGCTACTGAGTCACCCAAGAAAGCCCCATTTGTTGGGAGACGATGAAAATGTGCTGGAACTAGATGGTGCTAACTGTTCAACTTTATAAATAAAGACCACTGAGTTAGATACTCATAAAGGGTAAATTTTAAGTGATGTGAATGATGTCTCAATTTCAAAAATTGTGAGTAAGGGAAAGCAAGCCAGCCTGTAATTTTGAGAGATGATATACATCTATTTCCTTTTTATGTGCTCCCTATTCTATCCCTCTGAAACTGTATATTAGAAAGTGTCATGGTATTATCCAGGTCTCTTAACATTTCTTTCACATTTTCCTTTTCTTTATCCTTCTCTGCTGCATTCTAGGTAGCCTTAGAAAAACGAATTTCCAGCTTACAAATTTTACTTTTTAAGTATGTCTTTTTTCTTGCTAGTCTATGTACTGAGATTTACCTTTTAACAATTATAGTTTTTCTCTTTTACCTGTTCTATTTTCTCTTTTAGATATTATATTTTCAATTTGTCTGGTCATTTTTTCTGTCTTTTGTTTTTTCAGTCATTTATTCAGTTCCTTCTTTTATTTCCTCAACAACAATAAACAACATTTTCATGATCTCTATCTGATAATTACAGTATCTTCAAACTTTGTGAGTCTAATTCTTCAGTTTATTGCTTCTATCAACTCTCACTCATGGTACCTTTTTTCCCCGAGTATGTTCTTTGTGTATGTGTGTGTAGTAGAAGGTGGGCGATATTTTCTTTAGCATGTATGGTAAACTATGGGGGGTGATTTTAAACATTAATCCATTTCCAGAAAAGATTTGGTGTTGCTTCAGTTGTGTGCCTGAATAAACAAGCAATCCAAAACTTTAAAATTAAAAACCAGTTTGAATATATTCAGAACACCCCAATGGCATCAGTTGTAACGTGAAACCTGTGCAAGAGCTAAATATGGCTGCAAACACTCAGAGACGATTTTTTCATTTCTTTAAAAAAGATTGTTTCTAGGAAGCCACCTGAAAGTTATTTTTTTCTTCCATGTTTCTCCTTTTTAAGATAATTTTTATTTTAGTGTAGAAAGAGGGGTCTCCTTTTAAAGATTCTGGCTTTATCTGGGGTTCCCTGATGGCTCACCAGGTAAAGAATCATCCTTCAGTGGAGGGGATACCGGAGAAGTGAGTTTGATTCCTGGGTCAGAAAGATCCCCTAGAGGAGGAAACAGCAACTTACTCCAGTATTCTTGTCTAGAGAATCTCATGGACAAGAGGATCCTGGTTGGCTACACTCCAAAGGCTCACAAAGAGTTGGACACAGCTGAGCACAGTACAATTATGAATTTATTTTTTATGAGACCTAATTTTTATATCCTGCTAAGAAAACATCATAAATTAAAATGAAGAATCTTATTTGTAGAGAAATATATATTGCAGTTTTATTTTAAATATCCCCAAACTGGAACAACTCAAATACCAATCCACAAGAGAACAGGTAAACATACTGGGTTTTTTTTTTTTTTTTTTTTTTTTGAGAGAGAACACTACTTAACATTAATTTAAAAACTTAAGCTAACTGATCCTCAAAACAAAATTGATAAACCTCAAAACGTAGAGTGAAAAAAATCAGACCAATCAACTGAATCCAGGCCAAGTTAATCTAGAATAGTAAAAATCTAAATAGTAAATACAAAGGGGAAGTTAAGACTAGCCAGAGATAGAAGAAACAATATCTTTCTTAAAAATTTTCTTGTATCTTTTAGTGCGGTTGCATGTGTGTGTGTGTATATGTGTGTGTGTGTGTATTTGAGAAAAATCACCAAGTTAAAGTCTGCATATTTCAGTTTATGTAGATTTTATCTCAATAAACCAATGAAGAATATGTGGAAGAAATAAACTAAATATTTGACAGTTTTGTAGATAAATGAAAGCAAAGTAGGGTCACTGATGCCCTAGAGAATCTTCAAGAAAATTAGAGATACCAAGGGAACTTTTCATGCAAAGATGGGCTCAATAAAGGGCAGATGGTACGGACTTAACAGAAGCAGAAGACATTAAGAAGAGGTGGCAAGAATATACAGAAGAACTGTACAAAAAAGATCTTTAAGACCCAGATAATCATGATGGTGTGATCACTCACCTAGAGCCAGATATCCTGGAATGTGAATTCAAGTGGGCCTTAGGAAGCATCACTACAAACAAACCTAGTAGAGGTGATGGCATTCCAGTGGAGCTATTTCAAATCCTGGAAATTGATGCTGTGAAAGTGCTGCACTCAATATGCCAACAAATTTGGAAAACTCAGCAGTGGCCACAGAACTGGAAAAAGACAGTTTTCTTTCCAATCCCAAACAAAGGCAATGCCAAAGAATGCTCAAAAAACCACACAATTGCACTCATCTCACACACTAGTAAAGTAATGCTCAAAATTCTCCAAGCCAGGCTTCAGCAACACGTGAACCATGAACTTCCAGCTGTTCAAGCTGGATTTAGGGAAGGCAGAGGAATCAGAGATCAAATTTCCAACATCCACTGGATCATGGAAAAAGCAAGAGAGTTCCAGAAAAACATCTAGTTCTGCTTTATTGACTATGCCAAAGCCTTTGACTGTGTGGATCACAAGAAACTGTGGAAAATTCTTCAAGAGAATTCTGAAAGAGATGGGAATACCAGACCACCTGACCTGCTTCTTGAGAAACGTGTATGCAGGTCAGGAAGCAATAGTTAGAACTGGACATGGAACAACAGACTGGTTCCAAATAGGAAAAGAAGTGCGTCAAGGCTGTACGTTGTCACCCTGCTTATTTAACTTATATGCAGAGTACATCAAGAGAAATGCTGGGCTGGAGGAAGCACAAGCTGGAATCAAGACTTCTGGGAGAAATATCAATAACCTCAGATATGCAGATGACACCACGTTTATGGCAGAAAGTGAAGAAGAACTAAAGAGCCTCTTGATGAAAGTGAAAGAGGAGAGTGAACATGTTGGCTTAAAGCTCAACATTCAGAAAACTAAAATGGCATCCGGTCCCATCACTTCACGGCAAATAGTTGGGGAAACAGGGGAAACAGTGGCTGACTTTATTTTTCTGGGCTCCAAAATCACTGCAGATGGTGACTGCAGCCATGAAATTAAAAGATGCTTACTCCTTGGAAGGAAAGTTATGACCAACCTAGACAGTATATTCAAAAGCAGAGACATTACTTTGCCAACAAAGGTCCGTCTAGTCAAGGCTATGGTTTTTCCAGTGGTCATGTATGGATGTGAGAGTTGGACTATAAAGAAAGCTGAGCACTGAAGTACTGATGCTTTTGAACTGTGGTGTTGGCAAAGACTCTTGAGAGTCCTTTGGACTGCAAGGAGATCCAAGCAGTCCATCCTATAGGAGATCAGTCCTGGGTGTTCACTGGAAGAACTGATGTTGAAGCTGAAAGTCCAATACTTTGGCCACCTGATGTGAAGAGGTGACTCATTTGAAGAGACCCTGATGCTGGGAGGGATTGAGGGAAGGAGGAGAAAGGGACGACAGAGCATGAGACGGTTGGATGGCATCACCGACACGATGGACATGGGTTTGGGTGGACTCTGGGAGTTGAAATGGACAGGGAGGCCTAGCGTGCTGCAGTTCATGGGGTCGCAAAGAGTCACACATGACTGAGCGACTGAACTGAATTGAAGGATTACAAATACATGGTGTATATCCCAGTATTTTCTTCAACTTGACACATGATCAACATCAGTAATTATGTCAACCGTTTTTTTTTTTCTTTTTACACTGACTCAAAATTTTCCTTTCAAAAGCATTTCTATGAAACTATTGGCAATTCACAAACAAGATGAAAATTTTGTACCCACTAACATTTTAAACAGCCATTGGGTAACTCATGTATTCCTTTTTTTGCTCTTATCTCACATTGAATCCATACTTAAATGCTTTTAATACTATCTAAAAATTATATTTAAATTCTGATTGCATCTCTCCACTTCCATTATCACCATCCTAGCCCAGCCATGAACATGTTTTAACCGGACTATTACTCTTTGTTCTTATTTCTACCTGTTTCATTTTGTCTTTCTACGAAAGAGGAGAAAGTTTTGTTTTCAAATATGCCAGATAGATTACCCCCCACACATCCTTTAGAGTACAGGTCAAGGTCTTATCTGGTTCAGCTTCCTTTGATGATCTATCTCCAGCTAACCTTTTTTTCCTTTTTTTTCCTACTGTGCTGCACCCTGATCTCTCCACTAACCAGGCTGTACACTCTGTCCTTCCAACACAGCGTAAATGCCTCTGGTTCACTGTCTTGACACTCATCATCCCTTCTGTTGAAAACACTTCCAACGTATCTTCATGGTCTGAATGTCAGCTAACTTTATTGAAGTGTCTACTCACATGTGAAGTCACCAGGGAGGCATATCCAGATGAACTATCTCAAATATTACACACTCCTCCATCCCCTGTGCATATGATATCTCCTTTTACTACTTGACTGTTTTTAAACCCTTATGATCACACACACATACACACAATTTCATTTTCTGTCTCATTTTGCTTAAAAGTAAAGTGCATGCACGTGGAGAGTATCTTTATTTTGCTCGCTGCTTTATCTACATACTCCACCATTCTACCATATAGTAGTTACTGACTTATATATCTCCAGAACCGATGCCACAGTAGAAATTTCCTAAATGTTAGTTTAATGAATATACTCAAGAAATTTATATTTGAGAGAAAAAAAAATGATGTCACATCCCTCTCCTTGAGGACGAGAGAGAAGAAAAAGACTGTTAAAGACTATTCTCCCCTGACATATTATTGTATGCATCAGTTTTGAAAGGAAAAGTATGGGTTCTACTGATATTACAACTTATATGTTGGTGGAAGAAGTTATTTGATGCTATGTTCTTTATTTCCCATTCTTTTTATCTCTGTGCTTTTGTCTTTATAAGTTATCTTGACCTAATTCAAATTCACTGAAGCTTCAGTCTGCTGCCCATCTTCTGTTAAATCTGTTCAAAAATTTTTAATTCCAAACACCTTATTTTTCAGTTGTACAGTATTCAATTTATTTTCTCTTCTGTGTCTCCATTTCTTTGTTAAATGATTATTTTTTCAGTTATTGTCTTTATTGCCTATATTTCTTTAACATACGTATAATGACATTTAAAATTCCTTTTCAGAAGTTCTAATCTGCGATGCTATGTGTCTGCTTCTATTTTTTATTTTTGCTCTTAATTTTGGTTGACATTTTTCTGTTTCTTTACGTGTTTTGAAATTTGTGGTTGTATGTCAGGTATTATACATTAAAAAACAAACAAACAAACAGACAAAGAAATATCTGTCCCCCATCCCAGCAAGAGAGCATTCTCTCTGGCAGTTAGGATAAGAAACTGATTATGTATCGATTGATTCAGGAGATGAGCCATGGCAGCAGTGGGTTGCAATTTAACTTCCTTTTTTTTTTTTCTTCAGTTCGCTAGAACTTTTTAATTCTTCTGTGAATATTGTGTTCCTTTTTAATTGAAATACAGTTGATTTACTGTGTTTTGTTAGTTTCAGGTATACAGCAAAATGATTGAATTGTCATATATATGCATGTAAATATTTATATATGTGACTCTGAAAAAGAATTTCCGGTTCTTTTCCGTTATAAGTTATTACAAGATATTTAATATAGTTCCCTGTGCTGTGCAGTAGGTCCTTCCTGGCTATCTATTTTATACATGCTGCTGCTAAATCGCTTCAGTCGTGTCCAGCTCTGTGCAACCCCATAGATGGCAGCCCACCAGGCTCCCCTGTCCCTGGGATTCTCTAGGCAAGAATACTGGAGTGGGTTGCCATTTCCTTCTCCAATGGATGAAAGTGAAAAGTGAAAGTGAAGTCGCTCAGTCATGTCCGACTCTTAGCGACCCCATGGATTGCAGCCTACCAGGCTCCTCCATCCATGGGATTTTCCAGGCAAGAGTACTGGAGTGGGGTGCCATTGCCTATGTTAATCCCAAACTCCTAATTTATCTTCCCCTCCTTTCTGCTTTGGTAACTGTAAGTTTGTTTGTTTGTTTGTTTTTTTGTCTATGGGTCTGTTTCTGTTTTGTATATAAGTTCATTTATTTGTACCATGGTTTATTTTTAATTCCACTTATAAGCAATATTATGCAATATTTGTTATTCTTTGACTTATTTCACTCAGTGTGGTAATCTCTAGGTGCTTCCATGTGGCTGTAAATTGCATTATGTCAGCCAGTGGCTCAGGGGGTAAAGCATCTGTCTACAATGCAGGAGACCTGGGTTCGATCCCTGGGTTGGGAATATCCCCTGGAGAAGGAAATGGCAATCCACTCCAGTACCATTGCCTGGAAAATCCCATGGACAGAGGAGCCTGGTAAGCTACAGTCCATGGAGTCGCAAAGAGTCAGACACGACTGAGTGACTTCACACACACACACAACAATCCATTGTACAAATATATCACATCTTTTTAATCCATTAATCTGTCAGTGGACATTTAGATTGCTTTCATATGTTAGCTTTTGTAGACAGTGCTATAGTTAACACTGAGGGTGCATTTCAAATTATGATTTTCTCTGGATATGCACCCAGGCTGCGATTGTAGCTTCACACTGTAATGCTACTTTTAGTTTTTTAAGGAACATCAGTATTGTTTTCCAGGTTTCCCAGGTGGTGCTAGTGGTAAAGAACCGGGCTGGCAATGCAGGCAATGGCACCCCACTCCAGTACTCTTGCCTGGAAAATCCCATGGATGGAGGAGCCTGGTAGGCTGCAGTCCATGGGGTCGCTAGGAGTCGGACATGACTGAGCAACTTCACTTTGACTTTTCACTTGCATACATTGGAGAAGGAAATGGCAACCCACTCCAGTGTTCTTGCCTGGAGAATCCCAGGGACAGAGAAGCCTGGTGGACTGCCATCTATGGGGTTGCCCAGATTCGGACACGACTGACACGACTTAGCAGCAGCAGCAGCCAGTGCAGGAGACATAAGAAGCATGGGTTCCGTCCCTGAGTCAGGAAGGTCCCCTGAAGGAGGGCACCAACTCCAGTATTCTTGCCTGTAGAATCTGTGGACAGAGGCACCTGGGGGACTACAGTCCATGGGGTCTCAAAAAGTCAGACTTGACTGAAGCAGCTTAGCACATAGCATGCTATTCTCCATAATGACAGCACCAATTTACATTTCCACCTACAGTGTGGCAGGGCTCCCTTTGCTAAGCAGCCTCTCCAGCATTTCTTATTTGTGTGTTTTTAAAAATTAATTTTATTAGAGTATTGTTGATTGACAATATTGTATTAGTTTCTGCTGTATAGCAAAGTTATTCAGTTATACATATACATATAAACACTCTTTTTGTAGATTATCTTCCCTTCGAGGTCATTACAGAGTACTGAGTAGAGCTCCCATGCTATACAGTAAATTCTAATTACTCACCTGTTTTATATATAGTGTTGTATACATGTCAGTCCCCATCTTCCAATTTATCCCTCTCTCTCCTTCACTGCTTGGTGACTGAAAGTTTGTTTTCTACATCTGTGACTATTTCTGTTTCATAAATAGGTTTGTAGATGTTTTGATGATGGCCATTCTGACTTGAGATGATATAATACCTGATTATACTTTTAATTTGCATTTCTTTAATAGTTCTCAATGGTAAACATGTTTCCATGTGCCTTTTGGCCATCTGTGTGGCTTCTTTGGAGAAATGTCTATTTGGACCTCATATTTTGCTTGGCTTTTTAAAAATATACTGAGCTATATAAGCTGTTTGTATAGTTTAGAGATTAATCTCTTGTAGATCACATTGCTTGCTAATATTTTCTCCATTTTATGGGTTGTCTTTTTGTTTTGTTAATGGGTTCCTTTGCTATGCAAAAGCTTTTAAGTTTAATTAAGTCCCATATGTTTGTTTTTCCTCTATTTCCATTACTCTGGGAGACAGATCCAAAAAGTTATGCTGCCATTTATGTCAGAGTGTTCTGCCTATGTTTTCCTAAGGAGTCTTATAGTGTCTGGTCTTACATTTACATTTAGCTATTGAATCCATTTTTAGTTTATTTTTGTGTGTGATATTAGAGAATGTTCTAATTTAATTCTTTTACAGTCTAGTTGTCCTAGCACCATTTATTGAAGAGACTCTCTGTTCTCTGTTGTAGAGTCTTGCTTCCTTTCTTGTAGATTAATTGACCCTGGATGCATGGGTTTATTTCTGGGCTTTCTCTTCTGTTCCATTGATCTACATTTCCTCACCGCCCTGAATGTGCCCAGTCTCGCCACTTTTGTTTAATTCATGTCAGCTTTCAAATGTCTAAAGATTGATATCCATAAGATATTATTATAGGCACATCCTTCTAGCAGGACTTTGGAACTAAAGTGCAAGACTTATGAAGATTCCTCTTCTTCCTCAGTCTGTCCCCCAGCATTCTATAATGCCACACTCTTAGTAAATGTTTACTGGGTGAGTGAAGTCTTACAGGAAGAAAAAACTAGCTCCGCCAGATTCCAATCATTCATGTCACCTACACAGCTGTGGAAAACTCTACTGGATGCTGTTTACTCCAACAGATTACCTCTCACTATGCTAGGTCTGATCTTTCTCCTCTATGCTTGTATTCAGCAAGTGTCACCAGGGAATTGCCAACAATCTTCCTTTATTTACTCAAGATCTCATTCCTCTCTATATCTTACTTTTAGAATTCTTTACATCTGCAACTATTGAATATCTTCAAATATCTATGTGTATATAAACATATACACACAAACAGGTGGGTGCACACACACACTCATTATTTGCTTTATTGTTATGGAGGGAGCAATGATTTTTAATGAATGGCTGCCTTTTAACAGAGGTTAAACTCAGAAAAATTATTGTAAATCAGTATAGTGCTGAAAATTTTGAGATATAACATTTACTTAAGCAAATTTGTCTGTTTTACCTAATGTTTAAGCAACAATTATTGAAAAAAAGATGATAAGTAATTTTTGTGAATCAAATCAATTATCACAAGCCAGGCTTTCAAGTCTTTCCCATGAGGTTCCAAATTGTCATGTTGGAAATCAACTTTTTTGGGAATTAGAAATTTCTTCTGTGACAAAAGACTTATTTTTAAGTTGATTAACCCAGTAGGCTTCCCAAGGTACACTAGTGGTAAAGAACCTGCCTACCGATGCAGGAGATATATCCCTTCGACAGAGGAGCCTCTGGTCCATAGGGTCACCAAGAGTCAGACATGACTGAAGCAACTTAGCATACATGCAAGACTAGAGCAGCAAAAAGAAAATACATACATAACAACCATAAGATTTTTCTACGTTATAGAAGTAATACTGTCAAAAAGGATTTTAAATAAAATTATAAATAATGATTTTGAGATTATTTTCAGTGAGCACTTAAATAGGAAGATATTTGACTTCTGCCGTTAAACAAAAATATGACATTAAGGTCATTGCCTTTATAAACTTCTGTTTATCCATATTAAAATGACATGTTCACTAATATTTCGTCTGATTCTAACATTCTTTGACACCTTTCTAATGCCCACTAGGATGTCCACATAGCTTTTAGGAGTTAGTATTTTAGTTATGAATTTAGGTTCTGGAATAAAAGAAGTTTGAGTTTGAACCTCAGGGCTCTGCACTATGACTTTGAGCAAGTTACATAGGCCATTCAAGTTGCAACCTTCTTATCTGCAAATGAAAGTAAAAACACTCAGTTCAAAATATTCTTGTAAGAATTAAATGATGAGGACCCACTGTATTTTCTCACATTTAAGGCACTGTTAATTTTGTTCTTTGTTGTACCCTGAGATAAAACAGTGTAAGACAAAGAACATAGGAGAGAAAATCATGAATCTGATCTGAAAACTAACTATAAAATTTCTGAACAGAAAAATCAGCTTAAATTCCCTCTAAAAAGTTCCATTTTGTGTGAGCTACTCAGTAGTTAATATTTTTAAAGATTAATATATAAACTAGAATGAGAACCTATCAAACACTTAATGAATTGTTCACTTCTATTACTAATGTCTTAAATTCTGTTTTTACTGAAAATATAATGTAGCTTATGTTGGTGGAGGAACAAACTAGTGGAGGTACAAATCAATCTGTTGATTGAGCTATCTGTCTATTTTGGCCTTCAACTTTGCCCTTTATCAAAAGACTGGTTTTGGAAAAAAAAAAAAATATTAAGCTCATATTTCCCCCATAATATTCAGTATGAAGGGTAATGATTTAGAAAAATCCAGAAAGAATAAACCAAGAAAACAGAAATGGCATTGACCAAAGAAAATATGGCTGAACAGAAGAAAAACTATTTTATATTTCTTCCCACACAATTGGTCAAAACCAAATGATTAGAGTTTTAAAATCAGGAACTTGGCACTTTTGAAGAGTGATTTTTAAAGAAAGTATATGGAAAAACTAACCAAATGGCTTTAAGCTGCTCAAATGCTAAAAACCTATTCTATTGCAGAGACAAAGAATCAAGTGTGGAAAACCCAGTTATCTCCTTTAATTTTATGGTTCATGGAAGAGATGAACAACGCTTTATCTAGTGTGTCTCCGTCTTTAGAAAACAAACCAAACACAACAAAATCTCCTGCTAGGTTAACAATTTGGCTTTTTGTATGGAAATGATTTTAGTATTCTAAAATGTCTATTCCACATCCCAATCTAAAGTAGGCTCTACATACAAGACTGTATAGTGTAGAGTGCTGCTGATTATTATGCATAAGAGTAATGGATGGAAAATTATTTATTAAATAATCTTAAGGAAGAGATGGTTCATCTCCGTGGCTCCTCTTGGATCAAAAGACAGTAGCAAAACTTGAGAAGAGGACTTGACTGACAGTTTAATGTGACAAGTTTCCTCCGGAAGCATCTTTCACAAGAGGTTTTTTATGACATGGGAGGCAATTTAATGAGGCCCTGGAAGGAAATCTTGAAATCATGACTATAATTTGTTGTTTTCAAATAAATAGGAGGGAAGACATTTCTCATTTTGCCACAATTTTGCCATTAAGAGTCTCTTGAGAAAGTGAGTAGTCATACATTTCTGATAAAGGAGCTTTTATTTACCCATACATTTCAAGGGTTATGATTACAGCATCAGCAACTGACTTCAGAAGAGATTGTGCAGAGACAGATAATACAGCTCACTGAACTGTGTGATCCGGGAAGTACACACACCTGGTAAAGCTCTAGCTGGGATTACAGGCCTGACATTTTGGGCTCACTAGTTAAGAAGGGACTTTTGAGAAAAGCAAACAAAAGTTAAAACAACAAAACAAAATTAATTTTCCCCTTAAACTACAAAATGACTTTCCAAATTCTAGCGACTCTTCTTTGACTATTACATCTACTAAAGCATTTTCTACAACTGCCTTGAAATCGTAATATCAGAAATAGAACAGTAAGTGTATCACTTGGTGCTATAGTCTAGTACTAAGAAAGTAAAATAGAATATTTACAACCACTGTTGATTAAAAAATAATAGCTGCCTTTATGTTGTCTAGGTATAGCTAGTGAAAATATAAAAAAAATATGGAGTATTTTTTAACGAGTATATTTCCAATATAACTTATATTTGATTATCATGAAACAACCATATTTTAGAAATATAAAACACTAAGAATTGCAACAATGATTACATTTTATAAATCTGAAAGTTTAAAAATTACTGAAAAAAGTTAATTAGTGCAGCCATCAATTTTTTTATGATTTACTAAAATCATACTAAACAGTACAAGAACACAAGTGTAATTTACCAGAGACTTTAACTTAAAACATTTGCTTATTATGCTGACAGACTTCTGCATGTACCAAATATACCTGTTTAGATATTTGTAACTACAGATAGTTTAGGAGACAAGAATAAGAAAAAATAAAACAAGCAAGACACACAAAAGAGTGATCCTTATATTCTACATAGACTCTATAGAGAACCTCAGTAGCCTTTGTACTAATGAGTGGAGTGTATCTGATGAAATTCCCCTCTGGATATTTTTCAGATATTAAATTTTGAAATGACATATCTTACAAACAAAGGTAGAAGCAATTTTACCCTATTACGAACTTAAAATTTCACACAGTGAAGATGGGAAGAGAAAGTAAAATGAGGGTAAAGAGAAAGCTAATCAGAATTTAGAGGTTTGCTGGGTTAATGTCTAGGCTTAAGAGACTCAGATTTCATAATTTTTTCATATCGTGTGTCTTAGCCTTAAGACTGACCTGCACTTAAACAGCATGATGAATAAAACCCTGTCTCCGTCAGAGAACTACAGGCCCACATTACAATGTCACAGTGTTGCATAAGGAAAAAAGAAAGAAAAAACTGTAGAATTTTTATAAAACCTCAGCTGGTAAAAAATCCACCTCCAATGTGGGAGACCTGGGTTGGGAAGATCTCCTGGAGAAGGAAATGGCTACCCACTCAAGTATTCTGGCCTGGAAAAGTTCATGGACTATATAGTTCATGGGGTCTCAAAGAACTGGACACAACTGAGTGACTTTCACTTTTACATTATAAAACCTAGGTGCTAAGCAAAGTGAAAACAAAGGAAGAAGTTATAAAAATGGAGAAAATACTGTAAAGAATAAACCATCTGTGGAAGTCTCTTAGAACTTGTTTACTTACCTGATAATGCTACAACCCAGGACCATTCTCTACCATACTTATTGAATTGCTTTCATTGGTTATACTGTGAAATTTTGCACCAATTATAAATTAATTTGGATTGAAACTATCTCTGTTAGGATGAAAAATCTCTTGGTACAAACAAATGATCGCTTCTAAATTTTAAAGTTAGATCACTTTTCAAAAAGAAGAAATCCCGATCTGATGGTAGAGGGAAGATCCAGCCTTTCTGGATGCTGAAGAGCTTTGTTGTGCAGAGCAGGTGGAAGGAACAGAAAGAGGAGTAGGACTTAGCAGCCATGTGATGACCTGGGCTGCTGGAGGACTCAGAGGGAGCCTGGAAGATTAAGAAGGACTGGATGGTGTGAGATAGAGAGCATATGACAAGTATAAAATAATGCCCATGCTGCTGCTGCTGCTAAGTCACTTCAGTCGTGTCCGACTCTGTGCAGCCCCACAGACGGCAGCCCACCAGGCTCCCCCCATCCCTGGGATTCTCCAAGCAAGAACACTGAGTGGGTTGCCATTTCCTTCTCCGATGCATGCAAGTAAAAAATGAAAATGAAGTCGCTCAGTCATGTGCCCGACTCTTAGCGACCCCATGGACTGCAGCCCACCAAGCCTCTCTGTCCATGGAATTTTCCAGGCAAGAGTACTGGAGTGGGGTGCCATTGCTTTCTCCTATAATGCCCATAAACAACCCTATTTGTCATTTTGTTATATGTGCCACTTACTGACATGTTTTAATTAGGAGATTCACTTGCCAATAGTAAAATAATTCAGCTCAAACCATCATAGACAATCAGTGGGACCATGGGGGCAAACCAGCATAGGCTGCATGTTGCCTTTGCCGTCCTAGCTCCAGAGATGCCGCAGGATAAAAAAGAAAATCTAGGAAGACCTGAAGAACTAATGCAAAACTCATGAGAGGCCACTGAGAGAGTAATGTTGAATCACGTATATATGTATGGGGCTTAAGGTGGGGAAAGGCTGGAGAAGGATGAGGCCAAAAGAGAAAAGGAATCAAACTAATTAAGAATATTCAAGATTTTATGGGGAAATATTTTAATCTCTAACAAAGCAGATAAAACAGGTTTTAATAATTGGGCAAATATACCATATTTAAAGATGGGAAGACTTCACGTTCAAAGTTAAAGATCAACCAAATTGCAAACTCAATGCTTTGCAAATCAAATTACTGTTAAGATACTTAGGGTATCCAAAATAACAAATTCTAAAATTCAGATAAAAGAATGGAGTTCAGAGTTGCCAAATCTGTGTCGATGAAGAAAATTAAAGGGGGGATGACTACACCAGATATTAAGGGATCCGATGAAAATATTATAACAAGAGTATGGACTAGCAAAGGAACAACTAGGTGAATTAAAACAGATAATTCAGCTGCAGAGCTGTGTGTGTACAGGAACTTTACGTATAAGTGAAGCAGCAAAGGCTAGGAGAATGAGGGAAGAGGAGAATGGTTGGAAATGGATTTAGGAAGATGTTTGGGGGCATGGCTGGGTAGGGCTTTATAGGGAATGGTGAAGATTTTAGTTTTTACTCACAGTGTGACAGGAAGCATGGAAGGGTATGAGTAGAGGAGTGTCGCAATCCCCCTTTTATCACTGGTCACTATCTGGAGAAGAAATGGTTAGGGAACAGTTGTGGGAGCAGGCAGACCAACTGGCAATTTTGCATTAGTGTGGTGAGAAATGGAAGTGGTTTGATTGAGGCAATAGTTGTGAAGAAGCAGTAAGACAGTATATTTTAAAGGTAGAGCTGACTTCATTTGTTGATGGACAAAAGCTGAATGAGAGAGAAAGAAATCAAGGATATCTCTATAGTCTTTGACCTAAGAAATAAAAAAATAGAATTGTTTTCTACTGAGATAAAACTGGAGGGTTGGGTGGGATTTTTTTTTTTTTTAATTTTTTGGTGGGAGCAGAAATAAAAAGTTTCATATTGGGCATGTTGAGTTTGAGACAATGATTAGGCTACCAAGGGGGAGCTAGGTACTCATTTGGATGTACATATCTGGAATTTGGGACAATTTCATGACTAGAGGTACAACTGTGTGAGGTATCAGTATCTAATAATATTTGAAGCAGTGGGACCAGGTGAGATCACCAGGAGAACAATGATGGATAAAGAGGAAAGGTCAACAGTCTGAAAAAGGGGGCTCTTATACCTAGAAATAGGGAAGATAGAATGATGCAACCAAAAAGATAGGCAGCAGCTCGTGAGGTAAGAGAACCAAGGAAGAAAGGAATAGAGGAGAGAAAGAAGAGAGATGGAAGTGTGGGGAGACAAGGAGGGAGTGTGGGATAGAGAGGGAAGGAAAGGAGAGGAAAGGAGGGAGAGAGGGAAAGAAAAGGAGGGTGTCTTGGAAGCCTAGTTTCTCAAAACGGAGTGAGGTGTGTCACATACTATTGATGGTTTTGATAAAATGAAGACTGAGTTGACCTTTGGCTGTGACATCTGGAACTCATGGTGACTTTGAGTGGAATGATATTAATGGAGTGGTAAGTATAAAAGGATGATTGAACTGAATTCAGGAGGGGATGATGGGAGAAAACATTGTATGGGAAAGTAACTGGAAGGGAATGTTGTTAATCAGTGGATGTCTGGGGTCTTTCACAATCTGAGTGTCATGTTGTGTTCAGGAATGGCCAAGCCACATTTGAGAGGTCATCTTCCATGTGTTGCCTTGTATAAAGCTGAAGCTCCCAAGGAGCCCACATTTTTACAAGATAGCCACCTCCCAGTGAGCTGGTCAGAGAGTAGTGAGTGTGTTTATTAAGTTCTGGAATAGTGACCTCATTAAGGGTCCACAGTCCTAATGATGGACCTTCATTTTATTCTCATATAGTAAGCCAGTGTCCTCATAGGGGACTTGGAGGGCATAATGAACTTTTACCAGAATTTGGTGTATATCTACTTAAAAAGAGCCTCTGTTTCTAACAATCCAAGCACTTGGCAAGGACACGAACTCTCACCATAACTCTAGCTAGCCTCACATATTGCCGTCACACTGGAGAAGTTCATTTGCCTCCAGGTACATGGGTTGGGAAGATCCCCTGGACTAGGAAATGGCAACCTACTCCAGTATTCTTGACTGAAAAATCCTTGGACAGAGGAGTGTGGTGGGCTACAGTCCAGGGGGTCTCAGAGTTGGACACAACTGAGGGACTGAGCATGCGTGCATGTATACTCCTTATATATTTATTTAGGATAATTTGTGAGTTAGCATATGGAATTAGAATCTTTTTGGAAAATCATGTAGGCAATTCTAGTAACAGAATTCTTTTGTAAAAGTGGAGAATTATACCTGAAAAGAACACAAATAATCGTTGCAAAATGTTGAATCCAACTCAACAAATCCTAATATCAAAGATGTGACATTTTCTCCAGTGAATTTAAAGAAACTAGACAGAGCACATATTCTGTACTTGTTCATGTTTTTAAAAAATGCTTTATTCACATCTTTCATTATAGCTTTCTTATCATACAGCTGACTACAAATACCATTCAACAACAGGTTCAAGTCATCCAGAAGTTGCTCCACTTTGTTGAATAAAGCCATAGCTAGTTTTCAGTTGATAAGAAAGTTAAAAATCACTCATAAGGTTTTCTATATTAACCATATTACACAACAGTCAACAATTGATCAGGGCTGTTCTATCTGAAATAAAATCTCCAGTAATGGACTATTACTTGCTATCTGATTTGTTTCTTTACCAGTTAATTTTATACATATTTTTCCATTTTAAGTTTTAATAAAGTGTTTTGGATAAATATTAATTAGCTTTTCTCATTTTAGTATTTTTCCGAATGTTCCTGGATGAAAACAGCAGCTATTTTGATGATTCCTATGAAATATTTGCTATTTAATAATGCTGCTGTTCATTATGAACTCTGAAAGAAAATTCTTTTGCTTTAAAATCGTTTTTTTTAATCCAGTTGAACTTCCTTTTAAAATTTATTTGGCTGTGATGTGTCTTAGTTGCTGCATCCAGGATCTTTAATTGTGGCACGCATGCTGTTAGCTGCAACATGCAGGCTCTAGTTCCTTGACTAGGGGTCAGACCTGGGCCTCCTGCATTGGAGCATGGAGTCTTAACCACTGCACCACCAGGGAAGTCACTTTTGCTTTAAAATCTTAATAGCCACAACGATTAGCACTTCAGAGTAATATTTAATGTTCTTTCTTGTTCCTGTTGAAAACTTTGGTCTAAGCGCATTTTTATTTATGTGTAAACCAAAAAACCTAAGAAGACATGAAAACAAATAAAATGTGGTATTCCCTGTTGGATCCTGGAACAGAAAAAGAACGTTAGTGGGAAAACTAGTGGGATCAAATAAAGCCTAGAACTTAGTTAATAGTAATCTACTAATGTCTACATCTTACGTAGACAAAACTAAGAGAAAACTACATTTGCCAAAACTAGAACACTGACATTGGGAAAACTCAGTGACAGAATTGTCAGTACTACCTTTGCAACGTTTCTGTAAATATAGAAAAATGCTTTAAAGGCACAAAGGCAATGTAGTGGAGAAGGGATGGGCCTTTTAACAAGTGGTGCTGGGACAACTAGATGTCGGTATGCAAAAAAATGAACTTGAATCCACACTGCACACTACATACGGAAAATAACTCAAGATGGATTGTAGACCTAAATGAAACACCTAAAACAATAGAACTCCTCCAAGAAAAATAAGCAAAAATCGTGTGACTTGTTTGTTAGATACAACAGCAAAAGCATACTCAAGAAAAGGACAAATAAATAAATTGAACTTCAGTGTAATTTATAAAACTTTTGCTTTTAAAAAGATGCTGCTAAGATAATGAAAATATTGGAATAAAATCTTTGCAAAGCACATATCTGATGAAGGAACGAGAGGAATCTTTTGAAGGTGAAGAATATGATCTTTTTTGACTGTGGTGATGGCCTCATGGGTGTATGCATATATAAAAACATATCAAATTGTATACTTTAAAGTGCGGTTTTTGTATGTTATTTATACCTCAATAAAACTGGTCAAACATTTCTTTTTTAAAAATGTCATTTATTTGTTTATTGGCTGAACCGGGTCTTGCTACGCTTGGGCTGTCTCTGGTTGTAGCGAGCACCGGCTACTCCGTAGTTGCCGAGCTCAGGCTTCTCACTAAGGTGGCTTCTCTTGTTGCAGAGCATGGGCTCCCAAAAATGTTTGCAGCCAGATTCTTTCTTCTCCTTTCCTCACACATCACAAAAGGAGAAGTAAAAGAAGGGGAATTTGGAGTGGAAAGAAATAGCAAGGTGAGTTGTTGGAAGTTAACACATCTCATTTTTGGAAATTTTACAAACATGAGCATCAATTTTACAAACAGGTAAGTATGTTTTAGGGCCCTCTTGGGGCCTTATGAAGAGCCTGTGCAAGTGAGGGGCCCAAAGTTTAAGCTTCATTAGTTTCATGGTAAATCTGCCTAATAATATGGCACATGAAAATGCAAAAAGATAATACAATGTAAAGTTTCCTCCAAGCATGTCCTTCCGTCACCAGTTCTCTTCCTTGGAGGCAATAGATATATTCTGTTTCCTGGGTCCTCCCTGAAATATTATGCATAGATAAGCTTTTTGTTCTGAAACATTTTGTCACCCCCCCCTCATTCTTTTCTTAGAAAATTTAGCCTGTTGTATACAATTTTTTGCACTCTGTTGTTTCTCTTAGATGCCTTTATTGAGATGGTTCACATACCATCAATTCACTCATTTAAAGTGTACACTTTAGTGGTTTTTAATGTATTCACAGATACATATACCTGTCACCAAAGTTGATTTCAGAACATTTTCATCACCTCAAAAAGAAAGGAAGTGTCCTTCAGCTATCACCTACTGACCCCTAACCCCAGCACTTGGCAGTCACCAATCTGCTTTCTGTCTCTGTGTACTTCCCTGGGATGAGCATTTTATGTGCATGGAATCATAGGTAGTCCTTGGTGACTGGCTTCTTTCACTTAGCATAATTTTTCAAAGTTCTTCTTGGACTGATCAGGACCTGTATCAGAATTTAGTAATTTGTGTCTTCTCTTGTACTCTTAGCCTACTAGAAGTTTATCAATTTTATTGATCTTTTCAAAGAGCCAGATTTTGGTTTTGTTGATTTTCTCTATTGTTTTCCTATTTTCAATTTCATTGCTGCTCTAATTTGTATCATTTCTTTTCTTGTGCATTTGGTTTGGCTTGAATTGTTCTTCTTTTTCTAGTTTCCTAAGGTAGAATATTAGGGGTTTTTTTTTTAGTGTTTTTCTTTTTTTAATTTTATGTCTTCTTCTCTACTAATATATGTATTTAATGCTGTAAATTTCTCTGTAAGCACTATTTTCAGTGTATTTCATACATTTTCATAAGCTGTATTTTTATTTTCATTTAGTTTAAACAATTCTTTCATTTCTCTTGAGATTTCTTCTTTGACCCAAGTGATATTTAGAAGTATATGCATATTCATAGCAACTTTATTCTTAATAGCCAAAAACCATAAACTAGTAAGATTTCATTGAGTGGGTGAATGATTAAACAAACTGGTGTGTCCACACCATGGAATACTACTCAGTGATTTAGAAAAAGATGCAAACTATTGATACAAACAACATCTTAAGGAACCTCAAGGAAATTTGGATAGTTTACAGTTATTGGCTATTTAAGAATAAAGTTGCTATGAATATTCATATACAAGTTCTTATGTGGAAAGAAGACATTTCTCTAGGATAAATACCCAAAAGTAGATTGCTAGGTTGTATAATAAGTCCATTGTTAATTTTGACAGGATACTGTAGTTTTAATTAGCATCCGTCTAATGGATGATAATGTTAAAGTCTTTTCAGTTGTTTATTTGCCAGCTGTATACCTGTCCTTTTTGGAGGAATGTCTGTGAATTTTTGTCCATGCCCAGTTTTCTAATTAGATTATTATTTTTTAAATGTTGAGATTTGAAGGATCTTTATGTGTTTTAGACAAAAGAATTTTGATAAGTGATTTTCAGAATCTTCCCCTGGTCTCTAATTTGTCTTTTTATCCTTGTATAGGGTCTTTTTGCAGAGCAAAAGTTTATTTTGATGAGGGCCAATTTATCTGTTTTTTCCTTTTATGAATTATGCTTTTGGTGTCAAGCCTAAGAATTCTTTACCTAATTCTAGGTCTGAAAGATTTTCTCCTATGTTATTTTCTATAAGTTTTATAGTTTAAATTAAAATTTTGTTTTCAGTACAATTTTGCATAAAGTGTGAGTTTTTAGGTCAAGTTTTTTTTTTTTTTTGCTGATGAATTTCAATTTCTCTAGTTCCATTTATTGAAAAGGCTGCCCATCCTCCATTTAGTCACTTTTGCTCTTTAGTCAAAAATTAACTGGGCATATCTGTAAGAGTCTGTTTCTGGGCTTTCTATTCTGTTCCATTGACCTACGTGTCTTATTTTCCCTTCAGTATTATGCTATCTTGATTACTGTGCTAAGTTTTTAATAGTGGTCTTTCCAGGTGGTATTTCTTATTATTTATTTTTCCTCAAACACTTCTAAAATCAACTAATAAATAGATGCCACGAAGGTAACAAATTTTCTGTTTTCTCTCACTCTTATTGTAGTATAAGATTCATCAACTATGATAAAATCTTCTTACCTCTGGGTTTGTGGTTTGTTGAGATCGTCAAGAGTGGTCTATGTAAATGCTATGGCATGTGATATATTAAAATAATAATTTGTTTTTCTTGTTTAGAGAGGAGAAAGAACTAAGAGGGTAGAAAAGGAGCTGTCATTTGGTTGTTTAAATTTTGCTGTAATCTTCATGGTGTGATTTCAACAAAGCTACAGGATGAACATTAGTACTCTCATTTTATAGAAGAAAAGATTGAGCTTCATAGAGTACAAATTATGAGCATAAGCACATACTTTATAAAGTATAACTTCATGAGAATGATCTTGGCAGGATCATAGAGATTAGTGCAGCTTTGTAATCTTTCCTCCCTTTTTTTTTTTTTTTAAGATAGGTTACTTGGGCAAATATGTATAAAGCACTTGGAGCCAAGTTTATATCACTTATAGGAAATGTGGGCTCTGATAGTGCTAATTCAACCGTAGATAACCTCTTCATGGTAAGGTGAGGTTGAAAAGAAAGGATATTTATCCAGTACCTGAGTTACAGGTAGATAACTCAATAGAATTATAGCTACTTCTATATCCTGAAAGGTGGCCTGCCTTAGTGTTGGGCTTCACCATTCTGAGATGTTTTCCTAATTAAGATCCCACTTGGCCACATTAACAGGAAATTGTGTTCTGTCTTCTTTATTAAACAATTCTTCCTTTGAAGTTCAAAGAATCCAAGGATACTTACTCAGTCCACGGTATCTATAGTTACTCTAACTTCATCCTGAAACTGGACATCCCAGACAGCTCAAGAAAATGACCTGTTGATCGTAAAGCTGCTGTTACTATTGCTAAGCCTCAGTCCTTCTCCAGAAGAAGTTAGTGGGCTTTACCTTTCACCAGCCTGGAGATAGTTGCTGCTGCAGCATGTGGGAATCCCTGTTCCGGGGGAAGAGTTTTTCTTCTCTGTTGCCAGGATGCTGGTGCATAGTGACCCATGTTGTTGTTCAGACTCTCAGTCATGTCTGACCCTTTGTGACCCCCTGGACTGCAGCATGCCAGACTTCTCTGTCCTTCACTATCTCCCGGAGTTTGTTCAAACTCATGTCATCCAACCATCGAATCCTCTGTCATTCCCTTCTCCGCCTGCCCTCAGTGTTTTCCAACATCAGGGTCTTTTTCAATAAGTCAGTTCTTTGCATTACATGGCCAAAATATTGGAGCGTCAGCTTCAGCATCAGTCCTTCCAGTGACTATTCAGGACTGATTTCCTTTAGGATGGACTGATTTGATCTCCTTGCAGACCGAAGGACTCTGAAGAGTCTTCTCCAGCATAACAGTTCAAATGCATCAATTCTTCATTGCTCAGCCTTCTTTATGGTCCAACTCTCACTTCCATACATGACTGCTGGAAAAACCTTAGCTTTGATTAGACAGACCTTTGTTGGCAAAATGATGTCTCTGCTTTTTAAAACACTGCCTAGGTTTGTCATAACTTTTCTTCCAAGAAACAAACATCTTTTAATTTCATGGCTGCAGTCACCATCTGCAGTGATTTTGGAGCCCAAGAAAATAAAATCTGTCAGTGTTTCCATGCTCCGCCCCCCCCCCCCCCCGCCCCCGTCCCCATCTATTTGCCATGAAATGATGGGACTGGATGCTATGATCTTAGTTGTTTGAATGTTGACTTTTAAGCAACTTTTTCTCTCTCCTTTTTCAACTTCATTAAGAGGCTCTTTAGTTCCTCTTTGCTTTCTGGCATTAGGGTGGTGTCATCTGCATATCTGAGGTTATTAATATTTCTTCTGGCAATCTTGATTCCAGCTTGAGCTGCATCCAGCCCAGCATTTCACATGATGTACTCCGCATATAAGTTAAATAAGCAGGATGACAATATACAGCCTTGACATACTCCTTTCCCATTTTTGAACCAGTCCATTGTTCCATGTCCAGTTCTGACTGTTGCTTCTCGACCTGTATATGGGTTTCTCAGGAGATAGGTAAGGTGGTCTAGTATACCCATCTCTTTAAGAATTTTCCACAGTTTGTTGTGATCCACACAATCAAAGGCTTTAGCGTGCTCAATGAAGCAGAAGTAGATGTTCTGGAATTTCCTTGCTTTTTCTATGATCCTACGGATGTTACCAACTTGATCTCTGGTTCCTCTGCTTTTTCTACATCTAGTTTGTACATCTGAAATCGCTCGACTCACATCTTGTCGAAGCCTAGCTTAAATGATTTTGAGCATTACCTTGCCAGCATGTGAAATGAGTACAGTTGTACTGTAGTTTGAACATTCTTTAGCACTGCCCTTCTTTGAAATTGGGATGAAAACTGACCTTTTCCAGTCCTGTGGCCACTGCTGTGTTTTCCAAATTTGCTGCCATATTGAGAGCAGAACTTTAAAGCATCATCTTTTAGGACTTTAGATAGCTCAGATGGAATTCCATCACTGCCACTAGCTTTATTTGTAGTAATGCTTCCTAAGACCCACTTGACTTCACACTCCAGCATGTCTGGCTCTGGGTGAGTGATCACACCATTGTGGTTATATGGGTCATTGAGACCTTTTTTGTACAGTGCATTTATCTACAATGATAAAGTTGATGTATATATAATCCCATCAAACTTTGGTTTACAAAAATGACATTTCATCCCAAAGACTGAGTAATTTTTTTCTCAGGAAAGTGGCAACAGTAGGGTAGGGTATCTTATGGGGTCATTCCTTTCCCCTGCAAAGTAGACCACAATTCAAAAAAGTCTGAAGATCATGGTCTTTATCACCATCTTGGCTTTAACTCCTGCCTTCCTTCTCCAAATACATACACATTATCACTATAGTCTGGACTACCAAGAAGGGATCTTTTTTGCACACAAAAATAGAATTGTTTCATATCTCTTGCTCGAAATATTTCAATTTCAACATTACCTTCAGCAGTGATTATTAACAATTTTATGTGCTTTTCCCTTTAAGAATAATTGAATAATAATTAAAGTTTTTAACTTTCTTCAGAGAAAAACATACTATACACATTCAGACAATATAATCTTATACAACTCAGGAGGTTTTGCAACACCCCTGAAGCCCATCCACAGATCTAGGAATCCTCATCCAGCCTATACAATTTATGTATTGAATCTCCTTTGAATAGCATAAAAGGTCTTTTGCCTACCTAGCCAAATTCTTCACTTCCACTCCCCACTTCAAAGGAGATTTCCAGAACATACTATGTTCTCTCTTATACTTTTTTTTAAAAAAATCTATGGTTTTTCCTGTGGTCATGTATGGATGTGAGAGTTGGACTGTGAAGAAAGCTGAGCGCCGAAGAATTGATGCTTTTGAACTGTGGTGTTGGAGAAGACTCTTGAGAGTCCCTTGGACTGCAAGGAGATCCAACCAGTCCATTCTAAAGGAGATCAGTCCTGGGTGTTCTTTGGAAGGAATGATGCTGAAGCTGAAATGCCAGTACTTTAGCCACCTCATGCGAAGAGTTGACTCATTGTAAAAGACTCTGATGCTGGGAGGGATTGGGGACAGGAGGAGAAGGGGATGACAGAGGATGAGATGGCTGGATGGCATCACCGATTTGATGGATGTGAGTTTGAGTGAACTCCGGGAGTTGGTGATGGACAGGGAGGCCTGGCGTGCTGCAATTCATGGGGTCGCAAAGAGTCGGACATGACTGAGCGACTGAACTAAACTGAACTGAACTGAAACTTTTAATTTTAGAATAGTTTGAGATTTACATAAAAATTACTAAGATAACACATAGATTCTGTATGCAGAGTTTATCATTCCATATTCTTACAGTATTTCTCATTTACTATTAATAAGTGACTCTTTAATTGAAAATCCTTTTGAATCAGCAGTCAAGGAAATTATTTTCCAAAATAAATGTATAAAGCACTGATACTAGCCCTCATAATCTCTGGTTCAGCTCATGTGAGACAGTGTGAAAAATGATGCTGTGTTTGTGAGTTCACTTCCTATTTAACAGAGTTGGAAATAGACCACTCACATGCCAGCAACCAGCCACCTTACAGAGGTATGATATTGACTTGAGGTGAGGTGTTGGGGTGAAATAATTTGTGGCTGCATCTTCATTTAGAGTGATGTCAAAGAGAGAACAGAAGCATCTTCAATTCAGTGTGTACAGATAAATTGTTGTTAATATGAAGTTGAGCATATTATCTTATTTGCTTCTTAAGAGGAGAAATAAAATATTTGTTTGTCAAGAAAGGGAAAAAAAATACGATCCAGGTACATTACCTTATTCCCATATTTCCAACTATTTCTTCTCTTCTCAGCATTTTGTAATGTTACCAGAGCTAATTTACAGATTGAAATCACTGCGTTTTAGTTCAGTGAAAGAACTTTAATGATATGCAGTTGATTTGGCACAACTAAAAAGATCAAACCTTAAACTCAAAAGTCATACTTAACAGAGAAATGAAATCAGAATACTCTTCTAGAAAGAGCAAACGAAAATAGGAACATTCCCATCTCTTTGTCAACAAGATTATGTTTTATCACATGTTTGAAAAATCAGTTACTTATTTCATTACAATTTCTCAATGATGAATGCCCAATTTTTGTGTAAATTGAGGAAGGATTTTTGTAACCTGACCCATGTGGGAAGGGAAATATCTGTTCATAATGTGAAAAAGGGAAGTGAACTCTAAAGTTATAATTTCATTGAATCTGAAAGTTTAAATGTACTTTGTAAATAGTACAAAGAAAGTATGCACAAAGAAATAAAAAACTTTCCACAATTATCAGTTGTACTCACATTAAGAAAATTGATTTTTAGGGGCTTCTCTGGTGGTCCAGTGGTTAAAAATCTACCTGCCAATGCAGGGCACATGGGTTTGATCCCTGGTCCAGGAAGATCCCATGTGCCACCTGGCAGATAACCCCAGTGCCACACCGCTGAGATCGTGTTCTAGAGCCTGGGAGCCGCAGCTGTTGGAGCCAGAGTGCCTAGAGCAGTGCTGTGCAACAAGGGAAGCCACGGGAATGAGAGGCCCAAGCACTAGAGAGCAGCCCCCACTCGTCGCAGCTAGAGAAAGCCCACCTGTGGCAATTAAGACCCATGCAGCCAAAAATAAATAAGTAACATCTCTGTTTAACAAAAAAAGAATACTGATTTTGAAATAGTCTCTGATTGTTTAACGGCATTGCCTGGAGTTAGATTAACCTCTTAGATGAAAATCACACTTAAAACACATAAAATGGATTTGTATAATTATATTGGGAACTAAAATCAGCAAGAGGTAGACAAAGAAGTTATAGTGTGTTGTGAGAGAATTTCTTCCCTTTCACTTGAACTTCAAGGTAACGAGGTAAACTGAAAAGACCATGGACCTGACCTGAATCTAACTCCCAGCTCCCCCACTCACTATCTGTATGTCTTGGGGCAGGACTTTTCTCCTCTGGGAGACATAGTTTTTCATTTGTAAAATGGACATAATACCTATCTTTAAGACCCCTGAAAGAATTATAAATAATGTTTATTAAGTGGCTAACACATTGCAAGCATTTGAGTAAAAAAAAAGCTAGCATTATATACCTTTCCTTTTATCCCTGTGTCTCAAAATAGTCTCCAATCTTGACTATTCAAACCTCCTAAATATCTCTTGAATTCTCCTAGTTCTATTATCCACTTCCCACTTCATCTGCCATCTGAATTACTCGTATAGTTTTCTAGCAGCAGTCCCTGAATGCAATCGAGAGTGTTAATTTACTTTGTTTTAAGATTTTGATCCAGTTACCTTCCAGTTTAATACTCATGAATACTTTCCATTGTCTTTGGGATTAATTGCTGAACTTTACTGTTTCGGGGATTAAGCTTTTAGGTCTGGTTCTGCTCACCCCCCAGCGTTGTCTTTGACACCAGCACCTATTATTTCTTCCATTGTCCGCACAGCACATTGAGGAGACAGCAGGAACAAAGATGAAAGAGTGATGCATGGCAAGGATGAAGAATGGTAGAGTCTCCTCTGTGATTAGCAGTAAAGCACCTGGCAGATGACTAGGCTGGTACTGTTTTAGGCTTAAAGATCAATTCATGGGTCAGTAAGTTGTGGCTCTGTGCGAGACCACAATAACTTTTATAGCACAGTATTGACACCACAGTAGAAATAATTTCTCTTGTGTATATTAAGTAGTAGTATTTTTTCTCAGTATGAACAGATTGTTGTTTTTTAGTCGCTATGTTGTGTCTGATTCCTTTGCGACCCTAAGGACTGTAGCCTGCAAGGCATCTCTGTCCATGGGATTTCCCAAGCCAGAATACTGGAGTAGGTTGCAATTTCCTTCTCCAGGAGATTTTCCTGACCCAGGGATCAAACTCACGTCTCCTGCTTGGCAGGCAGATTCTTTATCTCTGAGCCACCTGGAAAGCCCATGAACTGAGTATCTGACTCAAAACACAAAAACACCAAGACTACATAGTAAATTAAGTACAAAAGTTAGATGATTTCTGGAGTTTGGGTGGTGTTATGAGATGCAGGAAAGCATCTTGCTTGTTCGATCTATTTTGCAAAGAGCGGGAACTGAAATTACAGAGACATTGAGAGCTAAAAGAACAGAAAGTGATCACTAATCCTCAAAAAAGACACACTGGTTTGGATTAGGCAAACCCAAATCATTTACCATTTTTCAATGACCCAAGAACCTGGCCAACAAAATGCCAGCTTTGGATTAGGGTGAAGCACTGCCCTGAGTCAGGGAATGTCCCCACAGAGAGCCACTCTGACCTGTGGCTAGGATGCTGGACTTGCTGGGAGCAGCTGGATGCTGGTCCTGTTTCACAGGGCTATTACACAGCTCCATTAGAAATTACTCCATCTTCAGCTTTCAGCATCTGGGCTCCCTGGGAGAGTCCAGCTGTGTCCCTTACCCCACATGCCAGCCCTCCCATCTCCCCTGCCTCTTCCAAATTCTCCTAGCAGCCATGCTGCCACAGCAGAGATGAGACTAGGTCCTCTGCACCCCTGAGCCAAACTACACAAGGACAGTGTCAGCTGGCTAATGAGAGGAGCTGCCCTGACCACGGAATGGCACTGCTTCATAGCAAGTGACTACTTACAATCTTTGACAAAACTCATTCCAATGCCTCTTTTCATTAATACGGTCTTTTTTTTTTTTTTTTTACCAGTGTCAGTTATTAATACTTCCTGAGGTTATGCTATTTTCATATAGTTTTTCATGTCCTTCATATATTGACACAAATAGATTTTAATTTAGAAAAGGGAGAGACATCATTTTGCCAACAAAGTTTTATGTAGTCAAAGCTGTGGTTTTTCCAGTAGTTATGTATGGATGTGAGAGCTGGACCATAAAGAAAGCTGAGTGCCTAAGAACTGATGCTTTCGAATAGTGGTATTGAAGAAGACTCTTGAGAGTCCCTTGGACTGCAAGGAGATCAAACCAGTCAGTCCTCAAGGAAATCAGTGCTGAATATTCATTGGAAGGACTGATGCTGAAGCTGACGCTCCAATACTTTGGCCACCTGATGCAAAAAGCTGATTCATTGAAAAAGACCCTGATGCTGGGAAAGATTGAGGGTAGGAGGAGAAGGGGCCAATAGAGGATGAGATGGTTGAATGGCATCATCCACTCAATGGACATGAGTTTGAGCAAGCTCCAGGAGATAATGAAGGACAGGGAAGCCTGGCATGCTGCAGTCCATGGGGTTGCAAAGAGTCAGACACTACTGAGTGACTGAATGACAAGAAAATAAAAACCAGATTGCAGGAACAACAACAGCAAAAAAGTGATGGGATAGATTATAGTGAAACAAGATTATCAAGACAGAGAGGTCTGAGTCACTGAAAATTAAAAACACCGTGGCTTACCTCCAGGGTCAGTGGTGACCAAAATCATTAAATCGAAGAGCCATTTTCAGGAAAGTAGTTTCATCTCTAGGGCTCTCAAGAACCATCTCACTTCCCACTCTGCAGTCACATTCAGAGAAGGTAAGTCTAGGTCAAATAGTGCAGAGGGTCTAAATTTGCTATACTATAAATGGGTGCAAGAACCATCACTTTGCTTTATTTTTCTAAATCTAACAAAATTTGTCTCTAAGCCCCATTTCCCCAAAAGATGGTGTTGTAAAACTTCTTTAGCTTATCCCCTGCCCAGGAGCTTACAAGCATCTCAAGAAAGGACAAAGCCCAGAAAACTTGAGGAAGACCTTAGAGTTTCAGTCCATCACTGAGATGTTCATATGATGGTAATTAGCCAGGCTGACATGGTTCACTCGAAGGCAGAAGCTCTTTCTCGAAGCTTCGTTGAGGGACTTGTCTGGTGGTCCAGTGGCTAAGACTCTGTGCTCCCAATGCAGGGGGCCTGGGTTCAATCCCTGGTCAATGAACTAGATCCTACATGCTGCAACTAAGAGTTCACATTGCTGCAGCTGAGACCCAGCACAACCAAATAAATAAATATTTTTTTAAAAAGCTTTATTGATTCCCAAGGGAGAGCAATTCATGTTCACTTTCCCAGCAGCTGCATGCCATCCAAGAGACCTCTTACCACTGCTCTGGGACCCCCACGGAGTGGGATGCAGGGCCCTGCCACTTCTCAAGCCTGTTACCACTGTCATCTCAGATCTGGCCAAATTTGCCTCCTCAAGTACCCAGGCCTCAGGAAATGTTTCTTCCTGCTTTATCCTCCTTCAATAATATAATCTCCCAAATGAAGGCCTGGATGGGACAGTGTTCCAGGAGCTTGGCAACTTATCTCTTATTCCAACACATATAAATTCTATTCTTATAAGAGTATTTTTCAGTCTTTTAAGAAAGTTAATGATACAATAAAAATGATCCTAAACAAAACAGGATTGTTCTGACATATTCTCTCATGTTTCTTTTTCTATAGCTTATATGCCATTTTAATGCATCTCATGAAGTTCATTGAAAATTAATATTTAACTCCTTTCTATTGAAGCTTAAGAGACCACTGATCTGGGTACAGATGAGCTGCATGAAAGAAGGATAAATTTAAAGTTAATTGGCAGACTATTTCTACCAATATGGGTGAGTTCATATACACAGAGGAATGTTGAGGACTTCAAAAAAATCATTCTTTTTTTAGTGATTCTGCACACTCCTCTCTGTATGTGTAATTATTTATTATTTTGCTAATTATAAAAGTAATATATGCTGAAAGAACAAAACTTGGAAAATGCCAAAATATACAAGTTGAATAAAATTCTGAAGAGTGTCAGTATAAACATTCTGGTGTGTATCTTTTAGTCCTTTTTCTTACATAAGACGTTTTAAAGTTTTTTTAATCATAAAATACATACGCACATTTTTTAAAGTCAAATGAGGTGTTATAAGTTAAATGCTGAAAGATAGCCCTAAACTTTCTTATCCAATTCCCAACACTAGAGGCAATGTCTTTCAACTTCTTAGGTATTTTTAGCTTCTTTAGTTCTATTTTATTATTATGGCCATATATGTCAAGAGTATGATTATTCTATTCATTTTTTATTTTCAATCATGGGTATTTTCTACTGATTTCCGCCAAGGAAGATGAAGATTTAGCTCTCTGGACTCCCCATGTCTTGTTCCCCTTTACAAGCATGTACAAACTCTCACAGATGAGTATACTATGATCGTATAATTTGGTTGTATATCTTCTTTTCTTGTGTTTTAGTTTTCTTGGAATTGACAATTGCCTTACTTTTTGTTTGCATAGTCTTCCATTTACTTATTCATGTATTAATTCATCGCCCTAGATCTCAGTCAGAGTTGTCAAACTCCTTTCAATAGTTTCAAACATTCCAGGACATTTTTTTTTTTTAAGCTTGTCTATTACACACATTTGTAGTAGGGTTTTTAAAAATTAGTCAACTAACGTTTATTTTTTGTTGTGCTGGGTCTTTGCTGCTGCACGTGGACTTCCTCTAGTTGCAGTGGGTGGGGAGCTACTCTTTATTGTGGTGCCTGGGCTTCTCACTGTGCTGGCTTCTGTTGCAGAGTACAGGCTCTAGGTACCTGGGCTTCGGTAGTTGCCGCTGGCAGGCTCAGGAGTAGTGGAGATGGAACCCGCATGCCCGCTGTTGGCAGGAGGATTGTTATCCCCTGCACCCCTAGGGAAGCCTTCCAGGACTTCTTTAACTTGGCTTTCCCCCAGGGAGTCCTTAGGGTTACTGTTCCCTTCATCTCAATAATTTCCCTTCTCCTTTCTCCTGTATTAAAATCCTGTTTACTAGAACCCTTATCTTTTATCTTATTTGCTCTTTTAAATTTTTATATCTTTATTTATTGGCTGTGCTGTGTGGACGCCACAGGATCTTAGTTCTCCAACCAGGAATTGAACCCAGACCACAACAGTGAAAGCGCCAAGTCCTATCCATAGGACTACCAGGGAATTTCCAGGAATATATCACTTCGTGATTTTTAAAGACATATGCCTTTTCATAGTACAATTTTTTTTAAGTGGTAAAAACAACATGTTATTAACAAACCCAAATACCTTTAGTTTCTCTGTAATAAGAGGTGAAAAGCATATAAACTTAAACATGTGTTTGGCAATTAATATTTCACTATTTTATTTGGAAATGAACTAGATATCAATGAATATCATTTAAAGTTAATGTTACAAAAAGATTTTGAAAACTATTTTTAAGCAGACACATTTTATTAATGATACCTGCAAAATTCATTTACGAACATTTCTACCACTTATATCTATTTAATTCATGTGTACTTAACAATTATGCTTGAGTCGCCATGAAAATTTAATGATATTAAAAATTAACCATCATTTTATGTTATTTTTCTTGTTGACAAACTAGGCAAGTAGCAAAACTTACAGAAGTAAAGAATCTAATAATTTAAAGATGACTTTTTTCTCTACCATATTGACATACATTAAGGAAATAATTTCTATTGTAAATTTAGTTCTTGAGTAGAATTTATAATTTTATAATTTCAAGCATAAAGTAGAGACAACATAAACTTATTTGACTAGTCTTAGTTTAAATAAGTGCTTGTATTCTCTTTAAGCCAGTTAAATAGAGGTCTTTCACAAGTTTTTACAAATACTATCCAGAGGAATAAAAATATCACACATACATAACATACATACATAGATATACATGGATATATAGATAGAGACTGATGCAAACTGTGATCTCATAGCTTTCATTTAAAAATTTTAGCCACATATCCAGTACAGTAGTACAAAAACTTTCTAGCTTATAGAAGACCTAAATGGGATTTTTGGCAGATAGAACAAGTTAAATTTACCCACTCAGGTGGCTAAAGCCTTTTGCCAATATTTGTGGAAAAGACTATTAAGAATTTTACTTGTCTTGAATGAATAATCTTGTGGAGGCTATGGACAAAATTTGGGGCAAGGGAGCTTATGAAAATATCAAACGGTTTGTTTTCTTAAAAAACTATCTCTCATATTTGTTTGTTTCCGGTCCTGTAATTACTTCAGCAATATGTGAACCATGAACTTCCAGATGTTCAAGCTGGTTTTAGAAAAGGCAGAGGAACCAGAAATCAAATTGCCAACATCTGCTGGATCATGGAAAAAGCAAGAGAGTTCCAGAAAAACATCTATTTGTTCTTTATTGACTATGCCAAAGCCTTTGACTGTGTGGATCACAATAAACTGTGGAGAATTCTTCAAGAGATGGGCATACCAGACCACCTAACCTGCCTCTTGAGAAACCTGTGTGCAGGTCAGGAAGCAACAGTTAGAACTGGACAAGGAACAACAGACTGGTTCTAAATAGGAAAAAGAAGTACATCAAGGCTGTATATTGTCACCCTGCTTATTTAACTTATATGCAGAGCACATCTTGAGAAACGCTGGGCTGGAGGAAGCACAAGCTGGAATCAAGATTGCCGGGAGAAATATCAATAACATCAGATATGCAGAAGAAACCACCCTTATGGCAGAAAGTGAAGAACTAAAGAGTCTCTTGATGAAAGTGAAAGAGGAGAGTGAAAAAGTTTTCTTAAAGCTCAACATTCAGAAAACGAAGATCATGGCATCTGGTCCCATCGCTTCATGGCAAATAGATGGGGAAACAGTGGAAACCGTGGCTGATTTTATTTTTCTGGGCTCCAAAATCACTGCAGATGGTGACTGCAGCCATGAAATTAAAAGATGCTTACTCCTTGGAAAGAAAGTTATGACCAACCTAGACAGCATATTCAAAAGCAGAGACATTACTTTGCCAACAAAGATCTGTCTAGTCAAGGCTATGGTTTTTCAGTGGTCATGTATGGATGTGATTGTTGGACTGTGAAGAAGGCTGAGTGCTGAAGAATTGATGCTTTTGAACTGTGGTGCTGGAGAAGACTCTTGAGAGTCCCTTGGACTGCAAGGAGATCCAAGCAGTCCATCCTAAAGGAGGTCAGTCCTGAGTGTTCATTGGAAAGAGTGATGTTGAGGCTGAAACTCCAATACTTTGGCCACCTGATGCGAAGAGCTGACTCATTTGAAAAGACCCTGATGCTGGGAGGGATTGGGGGCAGGAGGAGAAGGGGACGACAGAGGATGAGATGGTTGGATGGCATCACCAACTCAATGGGCATGGGTTTGGGTGGACTCTGGGAGTTGGTGATGGACAGGGAGGCCTGGAGTGCTGTGGTTCATGGGGCGGCAGAGTCAGACACAACTGAGTGACTGAATTGAACTGAATTGCTTTAGCAACAAGGATCTCTTTGGGTGCTTACATTTCAAAGATACAGTAAGATCAATATTTCCAAGGGTCAGAGAAGGGACTGTGGGTCTTATATGAGATGGAACTCAAGGGTATATTTGCCCTTATCAGAAACCTAAGATCATCATTATTACATTTTCCCTTTGTTTAACAGGAGGATAGGAGAACTCAACAATGTTGACATTTTTTTGGTAGTGCAGGCCCAAAATATGGGATGTCTGGACCTGGTGGGGTTGGCTTTACAAAGTAAAGGACAATAAATCAAACCTTCATGTGCCTTTTCTGGACCTTTGTCAAAGCTATTTCCTGGCTATCAATATTTCTGTAAGTTTTATACCTGCTTGAGTGCCAGCTGTAGCTCTTGACAGTCCTCTGATGTTCCCCTCCTAACCTTGTTGAGAAAGTTAAGGAAGTGTTTTGTTTTTCTTTCACACAGTCGCTCAGTCATGTCTGACTTTGCAATCCTGTGGACTGTAACCCACGAGGCTCCTCTTGTGTCCATGGGATTTTCCAGGCATAAATACTGGAGTGAGTAGCCATTTCCTTCTCTAAGGGATCTTCCTGACCCAGGGTCCCCCTCATTGGCAGGCAGATTTTTTACCATTGAGCCATCAGGAAAACCCTGTACCTTCTGTATCTATTCCTATATTTTCTCTCTTTCTTTCCTTTTTTTTTTTTTTTTTTTCTCAATTTGATCTTCCCATTGGTACCTGTAGGACACTTGTTTAAGATGAGAGCTATCTTAAAAGTCCTTTTAGGTGTAAAAGTTCAAGTCTTCAATAGATCTATTCCAACTGTGAGTCTGAGCCAGTGAGCCTTTTTCATGGCTTAAAACCAATATTAGGGCTTACAAGAGCTTAAAACCAATATTAGAGCTTATACTATTAGGACGCAAGAGCTGTCCCTTAAGAAATGTAGGCCTCTCAAGATGCAGAGCCACTCCAGAGAAAGCCTAAGAAACAAAGACCTTCCTTGTCTCAGGTGACAAAGAAAGCTCTATGTCCTGCAAAGTGGGACACCTTACATAACTGACCTCCTAACCTATGCTACCAGAAAGGTGATACTGAGAGGAGAATTTTTCCTTCACAAACCAGGCAGCAAAGGTAGAGGCCCTAAAGGCCTCTTATGACCTGAGACACTTCATTAAGACAAATTTCCCTGACAGCCAGCATGGTTGGACAAAGAGAATATTGCCTGTCCCTTCATGTCTTCGGCTGCTAGCTGGCTGGCTGGCTAACTGCTGATGCAAGCCTGACAACCTGCACCCCGCCAACCCCACAAAGGGAGTATTCTCACTGGTGACAAAGCCAAGTTCTCAGAAGAGAAAACAAAACAAATGGAGATTCTCATCTTATGGTTTTTCGTCCTTATGACAGACGACAAAGGAAAACGTAACTCTTCCTGCGAGGCTAAGAGTCAGTAACCATAGGGGCTGATTAACAAAAACAGATTCACGAGAATCACAATTCAAGGTCTGTTTTCACAAGTGTTTTTCTTCTGCCACTGTGAATTTGGAAAGGAAGGGAAAAGGAGAAAGTTTTATCCTCCTCTCTTGTCTGTGCACTACAGAGAAAGAGCTGGGAGACTGACATGGTAAGAATCTGTACCTTCTGCTGGTCTGCTGTCTGTTATCCCATATTTCAATTGCAGTCGCCAGGGAGAATGGAGTGTTCTAGCCTTTCACGGTCCCATCCTCCTCACCAGAAACTGTACAGGGGGAAATGTTTGTTTCCTTTCACTATTTTAGGTTTTTGGCTGGGACTCTGTAACAAAAAGACAGCTTAACAAGAGAAAAGGAAATGAGTATATTAACATGTACATCTCATATATACTTATGAGAAATGAAAGCGGTGAGTAACTCAAAGAGGTGTCTAGGACTTGGACTTACAGATCATCTTAACCAAAGAACAATATATTTTTAGGGGAACTACAAGACAGAGGCAAAGAGTACTGGGCTTCCAAGGGCAGCAAATAGTGGTACAATAAATACATCAGAAACTAATGGAAAATAATAGCTAGTCAGTATAGGTTGTTTTCCAGAGTTCTCTAGTCCTGACTTGGGCCTAATATGTGTCTAGGGATGTTGATGATTAATTCTTGCACAAATTTATGTGCTGCTTTCAGGAAAATAGGGGGAGAACAGAGAACTTTTCTTGGATCTTCTTCTTCTGCATTGCCTTCAGCTCAAAATTTTTCTTGTGTCAAAGGGGAAGATTCTTGGGGTGGCATATTCTGTTTTTTTGGGTTTTTTTTGCTGTAAAATTCCCTTGCTTTACAATGACTCTTTATGCTCTAACATGAAAACGTGAAGTAAGGCTTTGTCAGAAAGGAATTCAGTTCAGTTCAATTCAGTTGCTCAGTCATGTCCGACTCTTCGCGACACCATGAATCGCACTCCAGGGCTCCTTGTCCATCACCAACTCCCAGAGTTCACTCAAACTCATGTCCATCGAGTCAGTGATGCCATCCAGCCATCTCATCCTCGGTCGTCCCCTTCTCCTCCTGCTCCCAATCCCTCCCAGCATCAGAGTCTTTTCCAGTGAGTCAACTCTTCTCATGAGGTGGCCAAAGTACTGGAGTTTCAGCTTTAGCATCATTCCTTCCAAAGAACACCCAGGGCTGATCTCCTTTAGAGTGAACTGGTTGGATCTCCTTGCAGTCCAAGGGACTCTCAAAAGTCTTCTCCAACACCACAGTTCAAAAGCATCAATTCTTCAGTGCTCAGCTTTCTTCACAGTCCAACTCTCACATCCATACATGACCACTGGAAAAACCATAGCCTTGACTAGCTGGACTTTTGTTGGCAAAGTAATGTCTCTGCTTTTGAATACGCTATGTTGGTTGGTCATAACTTTTCTTCCAAGGAGTAAGCGTCTTTTAATTTCATGGCTGCAGTCACCATCTGCAGTGATTTTGGAGCCCCAAAAATAAATTCTGACACTGTTTCCACTGTTTCCCCACCCATTTGCCATGAAGTGATGGGACTGGATGCCATGATCTTCATTTTCTGAATGTTGAACTTTAAGCCAACTTTTTCACTCTCCTCTTTTACTTACATCAAGAGGCTTTTTCGTTCCTCTTCACTTTCTGCCATAAGGGTGGTGTTATCTGCATATCTGAGGTTATTGATATTTCTCCCGGCAATCTTGATTCCAGCTTGTGCTTCCTCCAGCCCAGCATTTCTCATGATGTGTTCTGCATATAAGTTAAATAAGCAGGGTGACAATATACAGCCTTGACGTACTCCTTTTCCTATTTGGAGCCAGTCTGTTGTTCCCTGTCCAGTTCTAACTGTTGCTTCCTGACCTGCACACAGGTTACTCAAGAGGCAGGTTAGGTGGTCTGGTATGCCCATCTCTTGAAGAATTCTCCACAGTTTGTTGTGATCCACACAGTCAAAGGCTTTGGCATAGTCAATAAAGCAGAACTAGATGTTTTTCTGGAACTCTCTTGCTTTTTCCATGATCCAGTGGATGTTGGCAATTTGATCTCTGGTTCCTCTGCCTTTTCTAAAACCAGCTTGAACATCTGGAAGTTCACAGTTCATGGAGTTAAGAATGTTATTTGCACGAGGCTTACTTCTAATAGCGAAACATTGATTTATAAATTAAGAATTTACAAGAGTAACCAAGAAGTTAGGAATGGAATTTGGCCGAACAACATAGTGTTGTACTATATACCTATCTGAACAACAGGCAATGTTCTTTTGTGGAAAGTGTATATAAAATAATCTTAAAGGAAAAAGATGAAGGCAACATACAGAAGGCACATAAAGCAACTTAATGAAGAAAAATGTAATGAAAGATTGGAATTCATTTTCAGTTGAGTCAAATGTTCATTCAGGTTTTTTTTATACTTGCTCAAATTCATAATAAAATAGGAAAAAGTTCCGCTTTTGGCAATAGTGCTAATCCCAATTAGTCCTGAGCAATGTCTTTAAGTAATGTCATTTCACTATTTTCTTGCAGATTAATTCTTAGGACGTCAGAATGTCCCTCTTCAAACATAAGAAAGAAAAATTTAAAGTTAGTGAACCAATCAACATTTCCTGTTTTCCACGTCTCAGAGGGTGGAGCTCCCAAACCAGTCGCATAAGAAGGAAGTGAAAAGATGTTAAAAAGCAGGGCCAGCTCCCCTGGTCAGCCTGGAGGTCTGGCTTCTCAGTCAACATGAAGGCTCTGCTTATTCTGGGGCTTCTCCTCCTTTCGGTCGCTGTCCAAGGCAAGGTCTTTGAGAGATGTGAGCTTGCCAGAACTCTGAAAAGATTTGGAATGGATGGCTTTAGGGGAATCAGCCTGGCAAACTGTAAGTTAACTCTTTTTCATCCTTTCAAATAGTTAGCTAGGTGTAGAACAGATACTAATAGAGGATGAACCGAAAGAAAGGGTCTTTGAGTGAATGTTTTTTTCTTTCTTGGAGGGTTTACACACTTCAGTTCAGTTCAGTTCAGTCGCTCAGTCGTGTCCGACTCTGCGACCTCATGAACCACAGCACACCAGGCCTCCCTGTCCATCACCAACTTCCGGAGTCCACCCAAACCCATGTCCACTGAGTTGGTGATGCCATCCAAGCATCTCATCCTCTGTCGTCCCCTTCTCCTCCTGCCTTCAATCTTTCCCAGCATCAGGGTCTTTTCCAATGAGCCAACTCTTCACATCAGGTGGCCAAAAGATTGGAGTTTCAGCTTCAGCATCAGTCCTTCCAAAGAACACCCAGGACTGATCTCCTTTAGGATGGACTGGTTGGATCTCCTTGCACTCCAAGGGACTCTCAAGAGTCTTCTCCAACACCACAGTTCAAAAGCTTATACACTTACAATGGTTAAAAGTATCCACTTGTTCTTTTAGAATCAGATGTACCAGGTGAAGGAATGAGGCATGGTGGGTCAAATTCTACATCATTCTAAGCATGCAAGGTTCCCATGTACTCCTCTAGTGCTACTAAATTTGACAACTGGCGCATGTAGACTGACTATAAGATACATTTTAGCACCTGGAACATGTCTGTCAAGCCCTTGTTGTTTGACTCTAGCCATTTCTAATTTGGATCTTGGGTTCTGAATAAGGCAGTATTTTTCTCATTTTTAATCCCCCTAACATGATGTTGCACTTTTAACATCAAGGTTTTTTAAAAATTCCATTGAACTCTTAAAACAGGGACAGTAGAACTATCTCCCCTCAATCAATATCTATATAAGGATCCCTGAAATGCAGCATGAAATGACATTTTATTATTCTGACTCTAGTTCATTAATTATTTTTCATTTTCTTCCACAGAATTTAAGATGTGCCATAAGGAAAATTTCCTTTGTATTTTAGTCCATATTTGTCAATGTCATCACTGTAGTTTTCGTACTGAATTCAGACATTTCTCCTCCATAAATATTTTTGAATGAGTTAGCCAATTGCTAGATGGATGGATGGATGACCCAGCCTTTCCTATTCTATGATTCTTGCCTGCATTATAATTTGATACCCAAATTCGCCTTCGGTATCATAAATTTTCTTTCTCCCAGAAAATCCTTATTTTTTTCTGATAAAAAGCATTTTTCCATTAACATATGCATCTGCTGCTAATGACCAAACCCAGTCAACAACTCTGTTGATTTTTCTGTTCTAGGCTTAATCCTACCTGGGTGTTAGTAGTAAGGAAAGTGTAATAGCAATGGAAGATATTTTTAAAAATATGTTATCTTTTTCATTCGTATTACCAAATCATTTGCTAATAAAAGAATTTTCTGAAGGGACCTTTAACACCAAAGTGTTAAAACACTTTACAAGTAAAATGCATCTTTATACGTGTAAAGTAAGTCGTTAGTAAAATAGAACTAGTTAAGTAGAACTGATTATGCTATGAACTGTAAGTCACATGATTCACTCTTTATTACTCAAAATATGTTTTTTTCAGGGATGTGTTTGGCCAGATGGGAAAGCAGTTATAACACACAAGCTACAAACTACAAGAGTGGAGACAGAAGCACTGATTATGGGATATTTCAAATCAATAGCCACTGGTGGTGTAATGATGGCAAAACCCCAGGAGCAGTTAATGCCTGTCATATACCCTGCAGCGGTAAGACAAGATAATGTGGAGTGATGGCACAGGACTCACCTGGTTATGCCTATTGAGTTATCCAAAAAGTTCGTTCAGGTTTTTCCATAAACATCTTATGGGGAAATTGGAACAATCCTATAGGTCAAGATTCAATAGAAATAAAAAAATCTTGAAGGGTTCATCAGGGACCTATAAAAACTCCATTTTAATATCTAGAAACTCTATTCTCCTCCTCCTAATTTCTTCAGTTTCTAATCATAAAAGTTTGCTGTTTGCTAACATACAGGAGTTGCTGGAATGACCTATCACTTTATCATAACTGGACATATTGATACTTTGGAAAACAATGCCATTCCTTCTACTTTCCTTGTTTGGGGAGGATTAGCGATAATTTTGTTGGGTGGTCTGTTTTTAAAAATCTACCCTCCTTTATTGGAAAACAAAAGAATTACTAGTTAATCAAAGTGGAGGAATATACGTGGTATTTTTAAAAAATTGTTTTTACTTTTTATGATAAAATATTTTAAATATATGGACAATTAGAAACATTACTATAATAAGCATCAATATGCTCATCACGTACTTTAACAGTTGTTAACATTTTGGCATATTTACTTATGTGTATATATATATATATATATGTATATAAACTTCTTTTTGCTGAGTGATTTTAAGGTGAATTAGAAACATTATGACATTTCATTTATAAATTCTTTAGAACGAATCTCCAAAAACACAGCTCCTATATAAAAATTGTCATTCTAACAAGTTAATTTCTAAATTTGCTTAATTGAGGTGAAACAAGTATTCTATTGATTTCCTTTTAAAATAGAGAAAGCATGTGGAATCTTTAAAAAAAAATTTTTTTTAATTTATTTATTTTTTAATTGAAGGATAATTGCTTTACAGAATTTTGTTCTTTTTTGTCAAACCTCAGTGTGAATCAGCCATTGGTACACATATATCCCCTACATTTTTTTTGAACCTCCCAAAGCATGTAGAATCTTTAGTGCCTGAAATATTGGAGAAATATAGCAAAATTGATACTGCTAAATTTTTAAATATTACAAATCCTAATAGTGAAGATGAGTCTAAGAATATACTTTTGTATCCAGTTAATTTATTTAAAAAATTTTGTATTATGGAATAACCTGTTGTCATTGAATAAAAATTCTTACTACCCAGACATGTATGACCATAGAGAAATTTTGGTATCCACATGTTCTTTTGGAATACACAACAATCCCGGACATGAATGTAAAGCTATATTATACACATTTGTACCCACATAACAAAAGTGAAATTGTACTATAGTCACTGCTTTACAATTTTGTCTTTATTACACAAAATTATTTTTTGTCAACAAATACCAATCCTTATTGTTTTTTAAAAATGAATAGATTTTCACAATATAAATGCTCTATAATGTATCAACCTAACTCTTACTGTTAAACATTTAGGCTAGTTCCATTTATGCCCTCTATTAATTGCTATGAAACAGTTTGTATACATGTCTTTCAGTACATCTCTTATTATTTCTTTAGAATCAATTTCCAGCGTTGAATTGCTGAGCAAAAACCTGCTAGACCAGTTTCTGCTTGTTTGTCTTTTTTTTTTTTTTCCAATAGTTCCCAGTAAAAAGAAAACCTTCTATCATGCTAATTAATAATTCCAGAGCTTCCAATGACTTTGGTAAATGAGAAACAGATGCCAAATGGGATGGAATGAAGAGTTTCCCCCAACATCAACAGATAAGCAGACCCTTAAAAATTATTTTAGTTGTTCTTTCCTCAGCCTAACAGAATAAAGCTGACTGAGCCTAAACTTAACATTTCTATGAATGGTATTTTCACTTCTCACCACCTCTTTTTCAGCTTTGCTGCAAGATGACATCACTCAAGCTGTAGCATGTGCCAAGAGGGTTGTCAGTGATCCACAAGGCATTAGAGCATGGTATGTGGTTTTTTTTCCCCTTTCAGTTTATTGAGATGTAATTGACATAAAGCACTATGTAAGTTCAAGGTGTATAGCATAATGATTTGACTTACATCAGGAAACAGTATCACAATAAATTTAGTGAACATCCATTATCTCACATGGATACAACATTAAAGAAATAAAAAAAATTTTGTGTGTGGTGAAAATTCTTAGGATTTACTCTCTTTTTAACACTTTTCATATATAAAATATAGCAGTGTTAATTATATTTATCATGCTTTATATTTGTTTTTGCTCTTTAGTCACTAAGTCCTGTCTGACTTTTGTGATCAATAAACTGTTTCCTGCCAGGTTCCCCTGTCCATGGGATGATTCCAGGCAAGAATACTGAGGCAGGTTGCCCTTCCCTCCTCCAGGAGATCTTCCTAACCCAGGGACTGAATTTGTATCTCCTGCATTGCAGGCAAATTCTTTACTGCTGAGCCACCAGGGAAGCCCCATGCTGCACATTATATCCCTAGTATTTATTTATCTTATAACTGGAAGTTTGTAGTACCTTTGACTGCCTTCATCCAATTCCCCTTCCCTCACTCTACCTAACCACAAATTTGACCTCTTTTTCTAGGACTTTATTGCTTTGTTTGTTTGTGTTTGAAATATAATGGATGTACAACACTATGTTAGTTCCCATTACAGAGTGTGGTATGTGTTAAGTATTAAAGGAGAGAGCTGTTTTATCCTATTGTTATGAAAGAGGTGAGAGAATATTTCCAAAGAGCAAAGTATGGTACTGAGAACTGAAAATTGCAGCTTTGGATTCATGCTAAATGGTGTATAACATAGAAACAATCTACTTTAACGGATTCAAAATCTTATTCTTTTACTCCTCAATTTATTTTTGGGAATTTCTAGAGGTTTTAAGATTCTCCACCTTATACTAATTCCTTGTCATATCTTGACATTATTTTTGTCATTAAGTAAATATGGAATGCACTTTGCATTTGTGCTGTGAACTACACAGGACTCAACATTTGTACTCAGATGTTCTGTGCCCCAGCGAAGGTTTGGGGGAGATGTGAAGTCCTTGGTATACATATCTCCAGGTAATAAATAGCAATACTTGGATCTGTCTGTAGCTTTTATTTCATGTATTGATAAACTATGTTGTTTTCCCAAAGGACTTGAAATATATGTAATACAGTGAAGCTATGTTTCAACCTTATTACCATTTGTTTCATCTTTCTCTACAGGGTGGCATGGAGAAGTCATTGTCAAAACCAAGATCTCACCAGTTACATTCAGGGTTGTGGAGTGTAACGCTGGAGTTTTTACTTCAACCCATTTTATCTCTTTTTCATATTCAGGAAGTAATAGTTGAGGGAAAGGTCATACTTTCAAACAAATAATGTTTTTTTTACAGAAGAAGGATCATGTGGTCTTTCTTTTAAGATACTTAATGTTTACTTCATGTATTTATTATTTGATATGAGGCCCACAGTGTATTTCAGTTTAATAGACCTAATGCTGGTGAATATTTGTCTAAAATCTTAATTATCAAATATATATCCAGAGCATTCAGTTCTTAAAGAAATAGCACAGACTTCATCTTGAATCATACAAGTACTCCCCAATATTCAACAAAAATATAGCAAAATAATATCTTTAAGCAAACTGATCTTAGGCAAGATCCCACCTGTGTAGTAGGCACGTAACACCGTCATCTGTTCAGTCATCTCCAAAAACAGTGAAAGATAATCACTCTTTGTTGGGCAATATAAAATGTTAAATGGAGCAGAATGCCAAATGACTAAGAATGAAGAAAGCCTGAATTAAGAATTTTGTTTTCATAAAGTGTGACCTTTGTTTTAAATGTTGTCTTAAAAATGTTGCATTTACACAGCTTTAAAAATAAGCTCAGAATTTATGTCAATCACTTTTAGCCCTTTTAAAGAACTCAATTGTGCATCTTGCTGTCATGAAGGATATAAAGATGGATTAGATGAGCTGTTGTTTTTTCTTAATGTTATAAGCTTAGTTTCATGCATTATCACAAATTCAGAGGCAGAAGAGTTTGTAAGTATTGAAATCATTGCTAGTTAATCACAGGTGTGAAATCATGAATGCTATAAAAAGTACATTTTCAGTAAAAGCTTTGCAATTTATACTTCGTCTTTCTTTGTTAAGTCATTTAGTGTCTCTGAAAAAATACATACATATATATTTGAGAAAAAGATTATCTGACACTTAGTATTTCCTACATCCTTACCTGTACCGAAACAGCTAGATTTTTTTCTGTGTGTATATTCTCTTTAATCATAGAATGCACATTGACATTAAGTAACATTTTTTCCTCAATGGATTTAATCATAAAGAGATAGGGTATATATCATCTTAAAAAGAAAGTTCTTACAAAATCCAAAAATAGGTAAATATTGCTGAAGAAAAATACATAAGCATGCTGACAGATCTCTATTTTTAAATTTTTTTAGCAGTGCTACTAGGTTTGTGGGATCTTAGTGCTCTGACCAGGGATTGAACCTGCATCCTCCACAGTGAAAGCTTGGAGCCCTAACCACTGGACCTCCAGGGTATTTCCCGCACACTAAATTCATAAACACAAATCTCAAATGGGCCCTCTAATCAGCCTGGTCATCTTAGTCACTTCTCTGAAATCCTGTGTTGGTGTCCCAATTCCTCAAAATGACTGTTACTATTTACTTCTTCTCTCATTTCAAAGTCCTGGCGCACACGCCAACCACTGGCCTTCCACACTCTGCCCGTGGTAGACCACCCAGCCTCACATTACACTGACAGAACAGAAGCAACTCATATAAAACCCTCCCCTCTTGGCCACCATAACAGAGCTCATGTCTTTCCGTGGGCTCACCCTCCCTTCCTTCCCCGTTATCACCGGGATGAAGGGCCTTGCTCCTGCCGATGGCAGTGTCTCCACATGCAGTCTTCATCACAGCCCTCTCCCTACTCCAGTTTAGGCTGAGGGTTTCCCGATCCTGAGTTTCTCCCTCTGCTGGATCATCCCCTTTACTGTAAGAACTGCCCTGGTAACCTTTCATCTTGCAAATAGCCCTCCAGGTACAACATCATTTTAGACTCCCTTGTACGGCAACTGAGGCTTCCCTGGTGGCTCAGACGGTAAAGCGCCTGCTGGCAATGCAGGAGACCTGGGTTTGATCCCTGGGTTGGGAAGATCCCCTGGAGAAATGACAACCCACTCCAGTACTCTTGCTTGGGAAATTCTGTGGACTGAGGAGCCTGGTAGGCTACGGTCCATGGAGTCGCAAAGAGTCGGACACGACTGAGCGACTTCACTTCACTTTACCGCAACTATCTTCCTGGTGGCTCAAGAACCCTGAAGCTTCTCCTCAGCAACTGTGGTGGTGGTGGTGGTTTAGTCGCTGAATCGTGTCCGACTCTTGCGGCCCCATGGACTGTAGCCTGCCAGGCTCCTCTATCTATGGGATTCTCCAGGCTAGAATACTGGAGTGGGTTGCCATTTCCTCCTCCAGGGGATCTTCCCAACCCAGGGATCGAACCCAGGTCTCCCACATTGCAGGCAGACGCTTTAACCTCTGCACCACCAGGGAAGCGAGCATTATCTTATAAAGGAGGAAATAAAGGCCTAGCTTGGTTAAATAACTTGCCCAAGGTCACATAGACAGTAAGTGGTAACCATTAACTTGAACCTGGGTCTTCTTGAATTTATTGCCTGAGCTTGTAGCACTTTGAATGGAAACACATGATATGCTTTCTTTGTGATAAATGCTTGTGAAACTGAGGGTATTAATTACATTTTAGAATGACCAACAACAATATATGAAACTTCTTTTACACATTTAATTATTACCATTGTTAGCACACAAAAATCTCCTACTTCTGTCCTGTTCTACTAAATCTAAAATAAAATTTCTTTTCTCAGTAGTATGACTTTGCTGCAGCAGTGAGAATTCACAAACATTTATTCATCAAGAATTATTAAGGACTTTCAATAATACCTAGGTTTGAGGCATGAGAAATGTGATTATGAAAAATTGCTAATGTTTTCAGAACTTGTAAAATATCAGATAAAGTCTAAGATTTTAGCATTATACAAAGTACTGGTTAATTATTGGTGGTTTGGAAAGACCAATATAAAAATTTCTGATCTTACTGCGCTGAGAGTCACAGCCCTGATGTTTTCCACACTGACTGTCTGAATGATGGAGAAAACTCAGTCATGCATTTCATTTCCAGCTGGACAGAAAACAAAATGGAATGTCTGGACTACAAACTTTTAATTTTTTCTAAGGCAAATGTATAGGTGATGTTTATTGCCTAATTAGGAGAAAAGTGATAAAAGAGGGCAGGCTTAAGAATTAAGCAGCTAAGCTGTCAGTCCCCACATCAGACAAATGATCCTGTACCGCCTGTCAGTATTGTTAACAGAGACTGTTATTTTATTAATCCTTATGATCCAGGGATTCTTTTTTTCATGTTTCAGGGCACAGCAGGTGAGAGACTGGATTTGTTAAGCTGGGTGGGTTTATCCTTCTTCTATGTGTTCGTTCAATTTTATGTTCATTTACTTATTGTACACATATGGCAATGGAAGCTGCTAAAGCAATCGTTGCTATTCTACAAAACAACAGGCACAGAAGCAGATGTCTTATTTCCGAGATTTTCCCCCCCCAGGATTATTATGATTAAAGATCCTTTCCTCCCACCCCCTGGAGAGGACCAGGGGCTGCTTGCCAGAGGTTTTTTAATGACTTGGGAAAAGGCTCAAATATCTCACCCGCCATTATGATAATCCACCCCAGGGGCAAACCACACATGAATATTACAGATTTATTTTATTTTTGTATCCCTGGAAAGGTATTATTAAGCTCATTAGAATACAAAAATATATATACAGTCAAATTTCAAAATTACATGGATGAAGGAAATCACCAAAGTGGCATCATACCATCTCTTGCACTTATATTAACTATATTGATTATAGTAACTATATTAATTATATTGTGTTAACAATATATTGAAGAGGCATAATACTGCAACTTATTTCAGATAAAATATTTGTATTGGCCAACCCCAATTTGTACCTTGAATATGGGCTCTAGGAAAAGATTTAGTTCATGCTTAACAAGAGGTTAGCTTCTGTTTTCAGCCATGTGCTATTTGGGGAATTAAGCATCATGAATAATATAGGAAGTAAGAGGGATAGTCTAAAGATGGGATAGCAAATTTTATTTTGGAAAGAGAATTTAAGGTGTTTTATTTAAAGGAAAATTGCCTTATTATAATGTAATAAGAAAGTTATATTTTCTTTCTTTCCTTTCTTCTTCTTTTTCTTTTTAACCATTTTTATCTTGGATATTTGATCTCTAAGATGAGATGACTGGAAAAGGCCATCAACCTTTTTGAAAGACTATTTCCCCCCACTCCCTAAAGGCCATTTGTCTCTTGGAGGCTTGGTCTGCATTACTTCCCAAGAGGCAAGCATTTGTCCTTGCACTAAATGCTGACATCTCCTGATAAGAGAGAAGCTGCAAAGGAGAGGAATTGAAGATCAATATGTTTATTTTGCTCTCAAGCACACTGATGTACCTTGGTGTATTGGGGAAGGGAATGGAGCTTGAGAGTGGGCCAATGGGGAGGGGTGAATATTTTGTGATGCGCTCTACCTGTGGGCTTATAAAGTTTACAGCTGCATTAAGAGGAGAAGTATTACCATTAGCATGAACAGTAGAGTGGACTCAATTGAAAAAGCTTCTAGCCACTCACCTAGGGCTATATGCATTATTGCATTTACCCCCGCCCTGCCTTCAAGCTAATTGAAAATGTCAGTCCATTTCATCAAAGTTACACAACTGTCCATCCTTTTCCCTGGTACAGATATTCCAGGAGGAAGAAAATGGAATACACAGAGCAACAGAGCTCACGCAATAGCCCATGTGTCTTAGATTTAATAGCTGATCACTAGCTGGACTGAAGCCAAGAGGCAGTTCACAAATTTGCTGCACATTAGAATCACCTGGGGAACTCTACTTAGCTCTCTGTGCCCAAGCTCCTCCTAGACCTATTAAATCAAAATCTCTGGGGCTGGGACGCAGACACTAGTTTTGTTTTGTTTTGTTTTTAAGCTCTTTAGGTAATTCAAACAAAAGCAGCAAAGTTTGAGAACCAGTCCAATAGGGGGACAAACTTATTTCATGCAGATACAGTGAGAGCAATAAATATGTAAAAAGGACATTAATTCATATATCTATTCTTTATATCTCATTATACTGTTTGAGTTTCAAACATGCTTCCCCCCGCCCCACCCCCCACTGCAAAAAGCTTTGCTGTTTCCATTTGGTTCAAGGCGTGAAAAGAGGGCTCCAGAGTGGTTAAACAGCTGCCTTGTGGCTCCGAAAAGGGGCTTCAGGGAGAAGCCCTGACGCCAGAGGGGCTCCTCAGAGGCCTCTGGGCTTTGGAGGCTCCTGGTAGAGCTTGAGGGTGAGCCTTTGAGAGAGAGACTCACCTAGCCCAGCCTGGGGGGCCGCGAGCCTGAGGAGACAGGCCTTGATATGAGTTTCACCTGCTCCTCCAGGACGGGTCTCCCCAGGAAATCACGGAGGCGCAAGTCTGCTCGCGAGAACCAGGGCAGACAGATCCAGAAGGGCCCAGTTCAGGTTTTTCTCCATGACAGTGGTGGCTTCACAGCGTCCTGGGTTTTACCCCACTCTCTTGAGAAGCTTCTGCATATCCTAGAAGAGGGCGCAGTCGCAACACTGGTTTTGCGTTTTCCGAAGACTCTAGGCGTTCTTGGCTTCTCCTGGGCCAATGGGGGAAAAAAAAGTGGACCTAGCTTGTGCAGAGCCGCATTGTTGTGGTTGCAGTGGAAGCGCAGAAAGAGGTAAGTGCCCGCAGATGCGTGATGAACAGGCGGTGAACGGCAGTCTCCACCACGGTGGAATAATTCTGACAAATCAGGGAGTTCCTGGTGGAACAGGAGTAAAGTAAGCTCAAAACTGATGTTGGCTAGTCCCAAAGGCCGAGGAGAGCTGAGTGGTGGATTCCAAAGGTTGCACCTGGAAAAGAGGTTGGAGGGTGGTGGAGGCTAGAGGACGGGGAATACGTGGGTCGGTTCTGTGCAAACTCTGTTGAAGCAAGAGACAGGTCTGCCGGCCTGCTTGAGTGCAGCACTGTCTCAAATAGGCTTTTTCTTTTTTAGGTATATTTTTGTCTGTGCTGGGTCTTGCTTGCTGCACGGTGGCTTTCCCTAGTTGCAGCAAGGGCGGGGGATGGGTGGGGGCAGTAGGCTTCTCTTCATTGTGTTGGGTGGGCTTCTCATTGAGGTGTTGCAGTGGTTTATCTTGTTGTGAAGCACAGGCTCTAGGCCACTCAGGCTTCAGTAGTTGTGGGGTGGGATGCGCACCTCAGTAATTTCAGTAGTTGTAAGTCTCAGGCTTTAAAGCGCTAGCTCAGTAGTTGTGGCGGCCAGGTTGAGTTTCTCTAAGACATGTGGGATTTTCTCAGACCAGACATTGAACCCTTGTACCCTGCATTGGCTGGCAGATTCTTAACTACTCGGGCACCAGGGAAGTCCCTCAAATAGGCTTTGATTTAAATGAACAAGAAACACAACCAAAGACGAAACTTACTCCCTGCCCCCCATAGTTGGCTCTACAAGGAAAGGAATTCGATTACTTAACATTCCAAGTCACTAGAAGAGTGGCTCTCAAAGTATGGTCATCTAGTAACCAAGCAGTAACCTACCAGCCCTTCCTCGAGTGGGTCTCAAAGTATGGTCATCTATTAACCAAGCAGTAATCGACCAGGCCTTCTTCGAGCAGATTCCGTCCCTGGTATCCTCAGCTGTAGCTGCCCTCTAGTATCTCATGCATATTTCCTGAGTTTTCAGATGCTAAAACCCAGCACCAAATGGAAGAAATTAACCACTTGATGATCTGGAGCTTGTAGCCCCCAGGCCTGTGGCTCCTGAGGATTGATAATGTTAACTGCCCTATTACCTCTACATCAGCCAATCAAAATTGGACGTGAGGTTATCACATTCCTGGGGATGCCCCTTGCCTATGACAGGCCTGTAAAAAATGCTTTGCTGAAACCCTTCAGGGAGTTTGGGATTTTGGGAGCATAAACCACCCCTCTCCTTGCTCAGCCCTACTGTAAACCTTTCTCTGCTCCACACTCCAGGGTTTAGGTTTGTTTGGCCTCACTGTGCTTCAGGCACAGGAACTTGGCATTCGGTGACAGCCTGAGAGTGTCCCCTGGTATTGTGTTAGATATTCAAGTTTTAAGGCCCTGTCCCAGACTTATGGGCTCAGCAACTCTAGAGGGGCTCAGTGATCTTTGTTATAATAGGTCCTCCAGATGATTTTCATTCACCTGAGAGTTTCAAAATAGCTGCACTGTCAGAGAACCAAAGTGTCCACCACCAGGTGAAGGGCAGTGGTGCCTGGAAAAGAAGGGGTCTAGCTAAGAGAAGTACAGCCGAATTTGCCCTGGTAGGAATGGGAAATATCTTTTCTCCATTGGTTGGCAGAGACTAGTATCTGTTGGCAGTGGTAAGGTTATCAAGAACGCTTTACGTTTCAACGCAGAGTGATGGCTCTTCTGGTTTTCCAGGGACTAGTCCTCTGTGAGCACTTAAAATCTCATTTTGGGAAACTTTTCCCCTTAGCTCTGGGTTTGAAAAACTTAGAGAATGATATGTAATTTGGGTGAACATGATTCAAGTTTTTGGCAAGTCCTAAGTATTAATTAAAGTTCAGTATGGACAACATCTAGCCTTTTTTTACATGTGTGTGTGTGCGTGCGTGTGTGTGTGCGTGTGTGTGTGTGTGTGCGTGTGCGCTTAGTCACTCAGTTATGCCAGATTTTTTGCTACCCTTGGGACTATAGCCTGCCAGGCTCCTCTGTCCATGGGATTTTCCAGGCAAGAATACTGGAGTGGGTTGCCATTTCCTTCAGGGTATCTTCCTGACCCAGGGATCAAACCCTTGTCTCCTGTGACACCTGCATTGCAGGGAGATTCTTTACTTGCTGAGTAGGGAGGTCTTTGGGGGAGGTAAATCTGATTGGGTGAAAGGACTTACTTTTAAAAGATTTTTGTAGAAACATCCCCTTCTGTTTAGTCTGCTGGTTCTGGCTAGATGTTGGTGTCATGAGGAGCTTTAAAATGAGTTTATTGATCTAGGGTGCATCCTGAGTGTGAGGGTTTTTTAAAAGTTTCTCAGATAATCCTAAGGCACAGCCAAATTTAGGTACTATGGCTTAAGCTTTTGAACTGCTACCACTTATTTTAACCTCGTCTTCCTGTGAGAACTGTACTTGAGGTTTGTGGCTTCTCTTCTCTTACTGTCTTATTATGAAAGTTATTTTCTTAAATAAGATTAAATGTAGAGAAAATGCTGCTGGTCCATCTGGTATACTGGATATCCAGAATAGTTAAAGTATGTTCCATTAAAAAAATTTGTATCATTTAAGTAGTGTCACTGGTGTTGTAAAAACTGACACATAGTTTGAATTAGTACAGTCTCTTTTGAAGTTGTCACCTCTGATCTGCTCCCATTGCTAAATATCTGGACACCTCATATTAGGAATTGCTTTTAAATATCTTTAGGGATTAAAACGAAGATTGCTATGTTATTTGTACTGGGACCAAAAAAAAAAAAAAAAAAACAACTCACAAAGTTCCCTCCTGCACCTTCTACCCCCGTTTCTAACCCTTGGCAGCTTCTAAATTTTCCCTGTCTCCACAGTTTTGTTATTTTAAGAATGATATATGAACACGATCATGAATTAATCTTCAGAGATTGGCTTTTTAAAGTTTTTGACTCAGTATCATTCCCTTGAAGTTTATTTCAATTTTTGGCATATATTATTTATTCCTTTTTGTTGCTAAGTAGTATTCTATCACAATATTTGATCACAACTTGTTTAAACATTTACCCATCGAAAAAAATGTGGTTAGTTGAATATTTATGTTTAAGTTTCTGCAGGGACTTAAGTTTTGCTTTGGGATAAATGCTCAGTGATACAATTACTGGTTTGTAGGGTAAATCTAGTTTTAGGATTAAAAAAATAAAACTGTCAAGCTGTTTCTCAGAGTGGCTAAACCATTTTCTATTCCTACCAGCAATGTGATACAATTTTTCCTCATACTCACCAGCACTTGATGTTGTCACTGTATTTTAATTTTAGTTATTCTGTGATATCTTATTATGGTCTTAGTTTGTGTTTTTCTAATGGCTAATGATGTTGAACATCTTTTTGTGTGCTTGTTTGCCATGTGTATATTCTATTCCATGGAAATGTCTTTCCCTGTATTCTGCCTGCATCTGCCTATTTTCTAATTACATTTTTTGAAGTTTAGTTTTGAGAATACTTTGTATATTATAGATACAAGTCATTTTTCTCATATGGGATTTCAAATGTGTTTTCTCAGTGTGTAATTTGAGTTTTCATCCACTTAAAAAGGATATTCTATGAAGCACTCTTAATTCATTTTGATGAGATCCAATTTCTTGTTTTTGCTTTTATTGATCATACTTTTGTTGTCAAGTCTAAGAATTCCTCACCTAGCTCTAGATGCCAAAGATTTTCTATTTTTTTCCCTCTACTTTTTAAGGTTATGATCCACTTTGATTTATTTTTTATATAAGGTGTGGAGGTTTAGGTTGAGGTTATTATCATTATTTTTATTTGGAGGGATGTTCAATTGTTTCAGTACCATTTTTAAAGCCGTATTTTCCTCAAATATAAACTGGAGAGAAAAATAATCTAGTTTATGTCATGAAAGTGAACTAGTAAATATGAAAGCAACTAACTCAGAAAGTAAGGTTTCTTCTTTTTCTTTATGATTTATATAATTCTCAGAATTTATTTACTTGAAGAGTTTTGTTTTTTTTTTTTTTTTTTTTTTTTTTACCAGAACTAAGGGATTTTAAGGTTCAGGTACTATGCTGCTGCTGCCAAGTTGCTGCAGTCATGTCCAACTCTTAGCGACCCCCATGGACTGCAGCCTACCAGGCTCCTCGGTCCATGGGATTTTCCAGGCAAGAGTACTGGAATGGGTTGCTATTGCCTTCTCTGCAGGTACTATGAGACTGTCTGAATTATGAGTAGCAATTAGCTAAGCACAGGTGTAAAGCATTTGATTTACTCCCTAGTCATCTTTTTCTCTCATCCTGCTAAATCCACAGCCCTTAGCTAGTTCCAGCCAGTAAAGTCACAGTTTGTTTTACTGTTAAACTAAATTTCAGTTTAAATGTTCTCTCCAATATTATGTGTCTAGAACTGGCTATGTTGGTGGCTCTTAACCCTATTTGCATTTTATTAATATAATCAGCTGGGGAGATTCTATCATGGATATTTGAGGACAGACCTCTTATAAAAGGCCTGACTTATGGTTTTTGGAGCCAAATCATAGTCTACATTGCATCAAATCATTTGCTATGTCACCTCTAAAAAGGAATTTGTGATGGCTAATGCTCTTCATTTGCCAATGTGCTTGTTTTGCTGCTTTTGGTGGGGGCCGGGGGCGGGGGGTGGAATAAGGAAAAATTGCCAGCAGTTTGGCTCCCTGAATTCTAACTTGATGCTGTAGAATTAGTGTTGGCTCAGTACACATCTTCAGATATCCATTCTGTCTCCTCCCAGCTGCAGGAACTTATATCCTTGGGCAGCTTTTTACCCACCATGCTCTTTTGGTTCTAACCTTAGCAAATAGGAGTCTCCCCTAAATTATTGTCTTTCCAAATGTTAGGCTTCAAGGCTTTAGCCAAGAATAGACAGAAAAGGAATTTTTAAAATGCAGAATGGGAAAGACTTCTGATGCAATGGATACTTAATAAAGATTTAATTTTGAATCAGTAATTTCTGTCATTGCAAAATAACTCCTTGGTGAAATGCTCATCTTTGGTAATTTTCTTAAGTACAGACATTAACAATCAAAATATGTAGTACTCTTCTTCATTTTCTAACACAAACCTATATCTAGATGAGAGGAGAATTCGTTGCATAACTTGAGTTCTGGTCTTACAACTCCCACGTCCTGCATTCTTTCAACCATGCCTGCTGATTTTCTGTCTTCTTGAACATGAAGTAATGGCTTTCAGCTTGCATCCCCTTTCTCAGCATATTGCTTGATGACTAAGAGAAAGGGATCTGAAACTTGACTGCTTGGATTCAAACCCTGACTAAAATTTGCTTGTTGAGTACTCAAGTATGTTACCTGTTCGTGCCTCCGTTTTCTCATCTATAAAATAGAGACAATATTGCTTCTCTCAGGGAGTGTCTATGAGGTTAAAAGAGAAAATTTATACAATGCAGGGATTTATCAGTTCTTGTACGTGTGCTGTGAAATGTAGATCTCCTGTGTACAGACACAGTGCTACAGTTATCAATCGCTTACATGATAAAAAGTCTAAACCTAGTAGTGTGTGAAGAGAAATGTTAACATATGCACAGATTCTATGGATCAGCAATTCAAACAGTGCCCAGAGGAGATGGCTTGTCTCTACTCCATAACTGATGTCTGAAACCTCAGCTCATGAGGATTTGAGTGGCTAGGGCTGGAATCATCTAGATCATCTTAATTTCATGTCTGGCACCTGAGATGGGATGACTTGAAGACTGGGGCTGACAAGGACTGTTGACTGGTGTGCCTGCAGAAGGCTGCCTATGTGGTTTGGACTTCTTTTTTTTTAAAAAAAAATTTTATTTTTACTTTATTTTACTCTACAATACTGTATTGGTTTTGCCATACATTGACATGAATCCACCACGGGTGTACAGGCGTTCCCAAACATGAACCCCCCTCCCACGTCCCTCCCCATAACATCTCTCTGGGTCATCACCGTGCACCAGCCCCAAGCATGCTGTATCCTGCGTCGGACATAGACTGGCGATTCGATTCTTACATGATAGTATATATGTTACAATGCCATTCTCCCAAATCATCCCACCCTCTCCCTCTCCCTCTGAGTCCAAAAGTCCGTTATACACCGCTGTGTCTTTTTTCCTGTCTTGCATACAGGGTCGTCATTGCCATCTTTCTAAATTCCGTATATATGTGTTAGTATACTGTATTGGTGTTTTTCTTTCTGACGTACTTCACTCTGTATAATCGGCTCCAGTTTCATCCATCTCATCAGAACTGATTCAAATGTATTCTTTTTAATGGCTGAGTAATACTCCATTGTGTATATGTACCACTGCTTTCTTATCCATTCATCTGTTGATGGACATCTAGGTTGTTTCCATGTCCTGGCTATTATAAACAGTGCTGCGATGAACATTGGGGTACATGTGTCTCTTTCAATTCTGGTTTCCTCGGTGTGTATGCCCAGCAGTGGGATTGCTGGGTCATAAGGCAGCTCTATTTGCAATTTTTTAAGGAATCTCCACACTGTTCTCCAAAGTGGCTGTACTAGTTTGCATTCCCACCAACAGTGTAGGAGGGTTCCCTTTTCTCCACACCCTCTCCAGCATTTATTGCTTGCAGATTTTTGGATCGCAGCCATTCTGACTGGTGTGAAGTGGTACCTCATTGTGGTTTTGATTTGCATTTCTCTGATAATGAGTGATGTTGAGCATCTCTTCATGTGTTTGTTAGCCATCTGTATGTCTTCTTTGGAGAAATGTCTATTTAGTTCTTTGGCCCATTTTTTGATTGGGTCGTTTATTTTTCTGGAATTGAGCTTTCATTCTTTTACAAGTGGTTGACCAGTTTTCCCAGCACCACTTGTTGAAGAGATTGTCTTTATTCCATTGTATATTCTTGCCTCCTTTGTCAAAGATAAGGTGTCCATATGTGTGTGGATTTATCTCTGGGCTTTCTGTTTTGTTCCATTGATCTATATTTCTGTCTTTGTGCCAGTACCATACTGTTTTGATGACTATGGCTTTGTAGTAGAGCCTGAAGTTAGGCAAGTTGATTCCTCCAGTTCCAATCTTCTTTCTCAAGATTGCTTTGGCTATTCGAGGTTTTTTGTATTTCCATACAAATCTTGAAATTATTTATTCTAGTTCTGTGAAAAATATCGCTGGTAGCTTGATAGGGATTGCGTTGAATTTGTAAATTGCTTTGGGTAGTATACTCATTTTCACTATATTGATTCTTCCGATCCATGAACATGGTATATTTCTCCATCTATTAGTGTCCTCTTTGATTTCTTTCATCAGTGTTTTATAGTTTTCTGTATATAGGTCTTTAGTTTCTTTAGGTAGATATATTCCTAAGTATTTTATTCTTTTCGTTGCAATGGTGAATGGAATTGTTTCCTTAATTTCTCTTTCTACTTTCTCATTATTAGTGTATAGGAATGCAAGGGATTTCTGTGTGTTGATTTTATATCCTGCAACTTTACTATATTCATTGATGATCTCTAGTAATTTTCTGGTGGAGTCTTTAGGGTTTTCCATGTAGAGGATCATGTCATCTGCAAACAGTGAAAGTTTTACTTCTTCTTTTCCAATTTGGATTCCTTTTATTTCTTTTTCTGCTCTGATTGCTGTGGCCAAAACTTCCAAAACTATGTTGAATAGTAGCGGTGAAAGTGGGCACCCTTGTCTTGTTCCTGACATTAGGGGAAATGCTTTCAATTTTTCACCATTGAGGATAATGTTTGCTGTGGGTTTGTCATATATAGCTTTTATTATGTTGAGGTATGTTCCTTCTATTCCTGCTTTCTGGAGAGTTTTTATCATAAATGGATTTTGAATTTTGTCAAAGGCCTTGTCTGCATCTATTGAGATAATCATATGGCTTTTATTTTTCAATTTGTTAATGTGGTGAATTACATTGATTTGCGGATATTGAAGGATCCTTGCATCCCTGGGATAAAGCCCACTTGGTCATGGTGTATGATCTTTTTAATGTGTTGTTGGATTCTGATTGCTAGAATTTTGTTGAGGATTTTTGCATCTATGTTCATCAGTGATATTGGCCTGTAGTTTTCTTTTTTTGTAGTATCTTTGTCAGGTTTTGGTATTAGGGTGATGGTGGCCTCATAGAATGAGTTTGGAAGTTTACCTTCCTCTGCAATTTTCTGGAAGAGTTTGAGGAGGATAGGTGTTAGCTCTTCTCTAAATTTTTGGTAGAATTCAGCTGTGAAGCCGTCTGGACCTGGGCTTTTGTTTGCTGGAAGATTTCTGATTACAGTTTCAATTTCTGTGCTTGTGATGGGTCTGTTAAGATTTTCTATTTCTTCCTGGTTCAGTTTTGGAAAGTTGTACTTTTCTAAGAATTTGTCCATTTCTTCCACGCTGTCCATTTTATTGGCATAGAACTGCTGATAGTAGTCTCTTATGATCCTTTGTATTTCTGTGTTGTCTTTTGTGATCTCTCCATTTTCATTTCTAATGTTATTGATTTGATTTTTCTCTCTTTGCTTCTTGATGAGTCTGGCTAATGGTTTGTCAATTTTATTTATCCTGTCAAAGAACCAGCTTTTGGCTTTGTTGATTTTTGCTATGGTCTCTTTTGTTTCTTTTGCATTTATTTCTGCCCTAATTTTAAAGATTTCTTTCCTTCTACTAACTCTGGGGTTCTCCATTTCTTCCTTTTCGAGTTGCTTTAGGTGTAGAGTTAGGTTATTTATTTGACTTTTTTCTTGTTTCTTGAGGTATGCCTGTATTGCTATGAACTTTCCTCTTAGCACTGCTTTTATAGTGTTCCACAGGTTTTGGGTTGTTGTGTTTTCATTTTCATTAGTTTCTATGCATATTTTGATTTCTTCTGTGATTTGTTGGTTATTCAGAAGTGTGTTGTTCAACCTCCGTATGTTGGAATTTTTAATAGTTTTTCTCCTGTAATTGAGATCTAATCTTAATGCATTGTGGTCAGAAAAGATGGTTGGAATGATTTCGATTTTTTTGAATTTATCATGTTTAGATTTATGGCCCAGGATGTGATCTGTCCTGGAGAATGTTCCATGAGCACTTGAGAAAAAGGTGAAATTCATTGTTTTGGGGTGAAATGTCCTCTAGATATCAATTAGGTCTAACTGGTCTAATGTATCATTTAAAGTTTGCATTTCTTTGTTGATTTTCTGTTTAGTTGATCTGTCCATAGGTGTGAGTGGGTATTAAAGTCTCCCACTATTATTGTGTTATTGTTGATTTCCCCTTTCGTAGTTGTTAGCATTTGTCTTACATATTGCTGTGCTCCTATATTGGGTGCATATATATTTATAATTGTTACATCTTCTTGGATTGATCCTTTGATCATTATGTAGTGGCCTTCTTTGTGTCTTTTGACATCCTGTGGTTTAAAGTCTATTTTATCGGATATGAGTATTGCCACTCCTGCTTTCTTTTGGTCTCTATTTGCATGGTATATCTTTTTTCAGCCCTTCACTTTCAGTCTGTATGTGTCCCTTCTTCTGAGGTGGGTCTCTTGTAAGCAGCATATAGAGGGGTCTTGTTTTTGTATCCATTCGGCCAGTCTTTGCCTTTTGGTTGGGGCGTTCAACCCATTTACGTTTAAGGTAATTATTGATGAGTATGATCCCGTTACCATTTACTTTATTGTTTTGGGTTCGGGTTTATACACCCTTTTTGTGTTTCCTGTCTAGAGAATATCCTTTAGAATTTGTTGGAGAGCTGGTTTGGTGGTGCTGAATTCTCTCAGCTTTTGCTTGTCTGTAAAGCTTTTGATTTCTCTTTCATATTTGAATGAGATCCTTGCTGGCCACAGTAATCTGGGCTGTAGGTTATTGTCTTTCATCACTTTAAGTATGTCTTGCCATTCCCTCCTGGCCTGAAGAGTTTCTATTGAAAGATCAGCTGTTATCCTTATGGGAATCCCCTTGTGTGTTGTTTGTTGTTTTTCCCTTGCTGCTTTTAATATCTGTTCTTTGTGTTTGATCTTTGTTAATTTGATTAATATGTGTCTTGGGGTGTTTCGCCTTGGGTTTATCCTATTTGGAACTCTCTGTGTTTCTTGAACTTGGGTGATTATTTCCTTCCCCATTTTAGGGAAGTTTTCAACTATTATCTCCTCAAGGATTTTCTCATGGTCTTTCTTTTTATCTTGTTCTTCTGGGACTCCTATAATTCGAATGTTGGAGCATTTCATATTGTCCTGGAGGTCTCTGAGATTGTCCTCATTTCTTTTAATTCGTTTTTCTTGTTTCCTCTCTGATTCATTTATTTCTACCATTCTATCTTCTATTTCACTAATCCTATCTTCTGCCTCCATTATTCTACTATTTGTTGCCTCCAGAGTGTTTCTGATCTCATTTATTGCATTATTCATTATATATTGACTCTTTTTTATTTCTTCTAGGTCCTTGTTAAACCTTTCTTGCATCTTCTCAGTCCTTGTCTCTAGGCTATTTATCTGTGATTCCATTTTGATATTAAGAATTTGGATCATTTTTACTATCAATATTGGGAATTCTTTCTCAGGTAGATTCCCTACCTCTTCCTCTTTTAGCACCGATGATAAAACATCTAGGTTAAAGATGAAAAGTTTCTCCACATTGAGGGACACTCAGAGAGGTTCACTGAGTTACAAGGAGAAGAGAAGAGGGAGGGGGTAGTTAGAGGTGACTGGAATGAGATGCGGTGAGATCAAAAGAAGAGAGAGCAAGCTAGCCAGTGGTCACTTCCTTATGTGCGTTCCATAGTCTGGACCGCTCAGAGGTATTTACAGAGTTATACAGGGAAGAGGAGAGGGAGGAAGTAGACAGAGGTGGCCAGGAGGATGAGAGAGGAATGAGAAGGAGAGAGACAAATCCTGCCAGTAACCAGTTCCTTACGTGTTCTCCACCGTCTGGAACACACAGAGATTCACAGAGTTGGATAGAGAAGAGATGGGGGAGAAAAGAGACAGAGGCCACCTGGTGGAGATAAAGGAGAGTCCAAAGGAGGAGAGAGTGGTCACGCCAGTAATCTCGCTCTCAGGTAAAATTGGGTAGTGAAGTTTGGGTTTTTAAATGTACAAAATTGACAACAAAAACCAAAGAGCAAAGATTAAAAATCTAGAGTAGAGGTTGGATTTTCAAAAATACAATATTAAAGAAGCAGAAGGAAAAAGGAAAAAAGGGAAAAAAAAGAAAAGAAAAAAAAAGCCACAAGAATTATTAAAAAAAAAAAAAAAAAAAAAACAATAACCAACCAAAGACTATATATGGTGTTTGCCTTAAAAAAAAAAAAGTCATTTTTTTTGAATATTAATAATAGGTTATAGAAATAAAAATTAGAGGAGAAATAGAAGACTTAACTATTAAAAAAAAAGTTAAAAAAAAAAGAAATGATTTTAGAAATAGTAAAAATATTTCTGGCCCTTCTCTGATGTTGTGGGCAGTGTGGGGTCATTTCCAAGGCGGTTTCCTCTGTTTAACTTCTTCTTTTTGCTGGGTTTTTAGGCTCGCTAGTTCATTCGTGCTGTGGGGAGGGGAGATGCTGCAAACAAATAGCGCTGTCGTGTGCACACAGTGTCTCAGCCCCGCTGGACCTGTCCCTTCTCGCGGCGCACAAACCGCTCCGGCTCTACGATGCTGAGCCGGGAACCGTCTGAGGCCGGCCCTAGGCTGCATGCACTTCCCCGGTCTAAGCCGCTCAGGTTTGGTGCTCAGGTAGCCCTCAGAGGCTCAGATTCGGTTGGGACTGCATTTTGTGCCCTTCCCGGGTCTGAGTAGCTCAGGAGTTTGGCGAACGCAATCACTGCACCTTGCCGCCTTTTCTGCCCCTGCTGCTCAGTTTTCTGGGTGGACTGCTGGTGCCCCTTGTGAGGCAGATGGTGACCGTCCAGCACCCCCAGAAGTCTTAGCAAAGAAGCCTGTTTGCAGTTTGGTAAGTAAAGTCTCTCTGGGTCTGTAATTGCCCCTTTCCAGCCCTTACGGCTCTGGCTGCCTATCCCCGGCGGGGGATGGTCTGCAGCTGGCTTTTTCCGTTCCGTCCTTTGTTCTGTGCTCGGTCCTGGCAGTGTCTTATGTTCGAGCTTTTCGCGTGGTAGCTATCCCACAGTCTGGTTTGCTAGCCCAAGTTAGATTGTTCTGGTTGCGCGTGGGGCGTTCCTGCCCGATTCTTACAAAGCACTGCAGCCCACGCCTCCCGCGTGTCCCTGCCCTGCCCCCACTTCCCAGTGGCGGATGCAGGCATCTGTGCTGCTTTTCTGCTGGGGGAGTTACTGTTGGGCTTGTAATCTCTTGGTTTAAATTATTTATTTATTTTTCCCTTCCGGTTATGTTGCCCTCTGTGTTTCCAAGGCTCGCCACAGACTCAGCAGGGAGAGTGTTTCCTGGTGTTTGGAAACCTCTCTTCTTAAAATTCCCTTCCCGGGACGGAGCTCCCTCCCCACCTCCTTTGTCTCCTTTTTCGTCTTTTATATTTTTTCCTACCTGTTTTTGAAGACAATGGTCTGCTTTTCTGGTTGCCTGATGTCCTCTGCCAGCCTACAGAAGTTGTTTTGTGGAGTTTGCTCAGCGTTGAAATGTTCTTTTGAGGAATTTGTGAGGGAGAAAGTGGTCTTCCCATCCTATTCCTCGGCCATCTTAGGACCGCCAGCCTGGTTTGGACTTCTTATAACATGATAGTTAGGATTCAAGGTAGAGTGTCTCAAGAATGAGTGTCCAGAGTTCAAGCTTTCCAAGAGAATCATGCAGAAGCTGCGTGACCGTTATGACCTAGTCTTAGATATTACATAGCATCACCCTTGTTATAGTCTATTGCAGGAGTTTAATGTCTTTTTGTATAAGGTGTCAGCAGTCAGTACTTTAGGCCTTGCAAGCCATCCAGGCTCTATAGCAGATACTCAGTTCCACTGCTGTGATATGAAAACAGTTACAGATAATACCTATACTAATGAATATGGCTGTGTTCCAATAAAGCTTTATTTATAAAAGAAAATAGAGGCCTAGATTTGGCCCACCAGCCATGATTTACTGACTCCTGCTCCATTCTTTGAAGCTTTAGAAAGTCTGCCCAAATTCAAGGGGAGAGATGCCCACATGTGGATGGAAAGAATGGCAATGACTTTGGGGCCCTGTATGAAAACCACTACATATGGGATATTTACATGAAGATGTGTCTGCATATCTTGTTTCTCACATGTATGGTGAATATGAGGTGTAGGGACATCTTATATTTCAAAGTTTGAACCTGAACTTAATGACTTTGATTTCTGGAACAAATGGTAACTCTAAGTATGGTTTCCTTCAATTGCTTACCCCAATAAATATGCCACAAAAGATAAATTTCATGAAAACAATTGCTTTATGGCAGATTTTTACTAAGTCTCCATGGACTGAATTATTCTTTTTCATTAGAAAGCTTGCTTATTTTCTTTCTTTCCTAAAAAGGTTTATAGCTTTTTGGATCTTGTATTTCATTCTGTTGAGAGGATGATGCAAGTTTTTATAAATGGAAAAAGTGGAGCAGGCTGAGATCACTCAGATCATACTAGTGCTTACAGGAATAACTGAAAATGGAACCCAGGCTTCTGAGATTTTCCTGTCCTGTGCCCTTTCTAGTAGGTGCCATTGTCTGCTGGGCCTGGCAATAATCATTTTCGACCTTTACCTCTCTAGGCTATTGTGAAGTGGTTTTGGACTTTGTTAGTTTTCTTATGAGTTGATACTCAATTGTGTTCATAAAGTAGGTGAAATTCCTCAGGGAAGGATGGTAGCTATATTACTGGGTTATTACTCAAAAACATGGTGTTGATTATCTTTTTTTTTCTTTTCTTTTGCCCAGTTGTATCCTGAACTGAAAAGATACATTATCCAAAATGAAAGACATGCATCTGGTGGCAAAAACTAATTTAAGGGACGAAAATTCCTGATGGTTGCTTCAGTCAACCCTTAAAACACATGGAGCTTCATTAGTAAATAGACAACTTTCAGATCTTTCCCTTGGAAGAGATCACATAATCAGCTTTTGTGTTGATTTCTCATTCTGTTCTTTAGAGACAGAACAAATTAGAATAATTGGCTGGTACAAGGAAGGCACAAAGAATGTTCTTGTATTTTTGTGTTGCATCCCTTAATAAGGGTTGAAAATGAGATTAGAGGTGGGAACTTGAAGCCCAGAAGGGCAGTGGGGAGAGAATATTGTTTCTTTGAAAAGATTCTTTCAGTGTTGGCCCAGAAGAAATGGGAAGCTGAGGAAATACTTTTTAAAAACAATGATTTTTGTGTTACCAATGGGAGTGTGGAATTAGTAAGAATGAGGAACCATTCTCTTCTACCAAAGACTCAGGAGCAAATGAAACCCTAAATACTCCCCGCTCTTAGAAACCCTTTTGGAGCAGAGAATAAAGGCAGTGCATCAGGGCAGAGGTGTTCAGAGCAGAGGGATGGGAGGAGAACAGAAGGAGAATGGATATTTTTAGAGCTGTCTTTTTGAAATGTACCTGTCTGTCCTTCATTGCTGCTTTGCCACCAGTTTGGTCCAGTAGAAATCCTCAAAGCAGGGGCAGCCATATTTTAAAATAATAGGATTAAGGCAAATGACTTTAATCCAGGTCTCTTTAGTTCAAGAGCACAAAGGAGAGGATGACGAAACAGGCTGCAAGGAATTGTTCAGCGGGTGAATTTTCCCTAAACCTCACTAACGAGGAGAAAGGGACCACTGGGTTATGTTTCTTGCAGGAAAGCAAAAATATTGAAAGCAAGTGACAGAGTGTGCAGGCTGTTTAGAAATCAAGCTGTATCACTTGGTCACTTGCTGATGAGAACAGCTTTGGCTGAGACCTAACCATTTACAGTGAAGGCACATCTCTGAGTAATAAGTTCCAGGAGGGCCACAACTGAGTTTGTCTGTTTTTAGCATTTAGCATGGTTTTAGTATCTCAGAGCCCAGTACATGATTGGCATGTAGTAGACTTAAAAATGAATATTTGAAGATTGTCCAAATGAACGGACATGTATGATTCATATCCGATTGGCTGGTCCTATGCCCTACAGTGGATTTTCTGTGTCACATTTTGAAAGTATTTATGATGGGGATTGACATTGTTCCCCATCTCATGGGTAAAGGTTATACATCATAGGACTTTACATTGACATCCTAAATCCCTCATAGGAATTACTTAACAAGAAATAAAATAAAGTTGGATTCTGAATAATTTCTAATTTATCAGTTGGTCAGAACACTGGCATTTCAGCCAGTCTTCTGGTGGGTCCAGTGATGTCCCATGATCACCCATACATAATCAGAATGACTTTAGGATTTGGGAGCCAGAATATTCCTCAGTGTTTATTGCTTTGCTAGTGCATTTTATAAAATAGACTATTGAAAAAATAGCTTTAGATACAATATAGCATTTTATGATTTAGCCTGAAATCTGAGAAATATAGAGGTTATCTGAAGCCTGTAATGGTAAAATTCCCTCTGCTATTGAAGTTATTGTCTTTAAAAAGAGATTTTACATCAGTAATGCTATATATATATTTTTGCATGATATTCAGGTTAATTTCCTGTTTTCTCCAAGGAAGCAATAGGGTGGTTGGTATGAGAGATGGTGTGACTTCCAAAGGTGAAATATTATTTTGTTGTAATTTCCGGCTACCTAAGGATGGGAGAGGCTCAGGACGTTACAGTCAGCATATTCTGTGAAGCAAGTTATATTGTGGTTTATTTATGAACGTTTACATGTTGATTTTCTGTGCAAGTTTGTATTCTCTTTTTGAGTAGATAAGTGTTTTATAATTTTGAAATACTTGGAGTGTTATATATTGTGGTTTTATGGTACACTGTCTTAGGATGGAGAGGGCTCAGTAGAGTTCTTGTCACTATAAAGTTCTGTATGTTGAGTCTTTACTTAAAACAAGTCTATGACATATCTGCTGAAGACAAGGAGAGAAATAGTTTAAAAACTGCAATTGATAACAGAAAATTGTATGTTTAATGCATTTATTATGTAATTATAAAATTAACAAATGACCATGGTAGAAATTTTGAAAATCTGCTAGACAGAATAGAGATTTACAAAATTGGGGGTAAATTTCAGAATGTAAAATTGTCCATGAATATCAGTGATTTCACATTTTCCAAGACTTTAAAAAGACTCGACTTCTTAAGATTGCACTCAGGATATTTTATTTTAATGATCTTTTCATTATGAGGACACATACGTACAAATCAGTAAAAAAAAGAAAGACATGTAAATTCCTGATGTTTCAGGTAGAAGTGGGAAAGGTCAACAAGCTGAAAGAACATGGATTAGCTTCTCTTTAATTGCTTACATAATTCTGATAATTAGTTTCTTGCAGATAAAGTAATTAAGGGGGAATCTAATTCAAGAAAAAAAAATGCATGAACCTCAGGCCTTCTTGAAGCTGAAGGTATTATAACTTTCCATGACCATGCTTTCTTATTACCTGTCGGGGAAGGAGTATTGTATTGCCAAGAATTTTCCCGAAGGGAAGTGCTTCCCACACAGGTTGTCATAAATGACTTTGGAATTACTGCTGCTGTATTACCACAATCTTAAACCAGGAAAATTTTGACAAATGCTGGACTTGGTTTTTTTTTTTTTTTTTTTTTTAGAGCTACAAACTGTCAAATGGCTCTGACATAACAATTGTTGGACTATTCTTCAGGGCTGTCACAATATGGTAATGACCTGAAAGTGAAAGCGCTAGTAGCTCAGTCGTATCCGACTCCCTGTGACCCCATGGGCTGCAGCCCACGACACTCTTCAGTCCATGGAATTCTCCAGGAAAGAATACTGGAGTGGGTGGCTGCTCTGTTCCCCAGGGGGTCTTCCAGACCCAGTGATTGAACCTAGGTCTCCCTCATTGCGGGCGGATTCTTTACCTTCTGAGCCACCAAGGAAGCCCAGGAACCAGGAAGGTGTGAGTCTTTGGTTTCAGAGTGAAATGGGAGCTGGAGTTGAGTTGGAGAAGAGGCCTTGCCTCTTTTAGTCAACAGTTCAGTGGCTTTTAATTAATTTATACATTTGTATAACTACCACCCCCATAAAGGTAGACAACAGTTCTAAAACTCTAGAAAGTTTCCTCCTAACCTTTTGCAAAAATCTCCCCATCTCCTACCCTCAGGTAACCACTGATCTAATTTCTATCTTTAGAGATTAATTTTGCTGATTTTAGAAATTTGTGTAAGTTGAATAATACAGAAGGTACCTTTTTGATCTACCTTCACTTGCTCAGCATATGGTTTTGGAGATTCATTCATACTGGAATGTTTTAAATCAGGACTTTAGCCTAGGTGGCTGATTTTGTGTGAAGACACCTATAGGTACACCTGAGTCTCTGACATTGTCACTGTCTGTTCTTGGCTCAATCTTTTAAACTTTACTAAGAAGCACAAGGTTGAAGTAATGAAACTTATTGTCAATAGAATGGAGGTGAAGTGAATGTTGTTATGTAATTTTCTCAGCATAAATTGATCTCCTTGGAATCACTGTGTTGATAATCCATAAGGATATTCTTCCTAGAAAAATCTTGACAGTGTAAAACTTCTAAAGTATACTGTCCTTCTACTCTCTTAGTTTTCAACTTTGGGGAAATATTTCTGGAAAATTCAAACGCTCACAACCTGAAAGAAACAGTTATTCACCTGAAGGCTATGAGTTGCCTAACCTTTACATGCTTTCTGATAGAACCCAAATATTTTTTGCAAAACAGTGCTTTCTCGTTGAATATAAACATATAGATTATTTAAGATGGGCAGGCATATGCAGTAAAGTGAAAAAACAGTCTTTCTGAGTTTCCCTTGTATTGTTTTTCATTCAAGTTTCTATTCAGTTCAGTTCAGCTGCGCAGTCGTGTCCGACTCTTTGCGACCCCATGGATAGCAGCGTGCCTGGCCTCCCTGCCCATCACCAACTCCCAGAGTTTACTCAAGTTTCTAGAGTGTATGCTAAGAGTTTAAGGTAACCTCTGGTTAGTTTGGGGTCCTCTCTACATAAATGTTGAAGTACTCTATACCCATGTTTTTTTTATACCTCTCTTGCTTTCATTTTTTGTTTCTAGCTTCTTATAATCCATTATACTTTATCTTGCATTTGTTGAGGTGGCAGCTAGTGTAGGAATATTGAAAGCAGTGTGAAATGTTGATGTTCAGAATACATGTAGGCCAAATTCTCTATTGAGAAAAGGTCTGAGTTTATTACAATAATGCTTTCTCAGCCCTAGAAACTGGGCTATATCCTGATAGGTATATAGAATTCATAGGAAATGCCCTCAAAGAGCTTACCTGTCTTAGATACATATGCATGCATGTAATGATTACTTTATTGGCAGCTATGCTAACATACACACTCTATTTTGTTTTACATCATTATCATTGCCTGCTGCTCACCACTATATACCTTGCTAATGGTGTGGTTGCTCTGGCTTGTTAATTTCATGGCCAAATAATATGTAATTTATCACACACTTTAGTGTAGAAGATAGAGAGTCCATAAATTTCTGTATGCTTTTTTCCCCTTTTGGAATGCGTTAAACAGAGATCAGCCAAAGTAATAAATTTATTTCAAATGCATTTGATAGCTAAACATCAATTAGGACTGATGGGCAGTATTTCTTCTTCCAGCAACATAACTATTTTTTAAGACTAAACCACTGAATGTGGGTTTACTGAACATGGAACTCTGTTCACTGGGATCCCTTCTTAGAAAACTAAAAGAAAACTTGAATTGGATATGTGTGACTTATTCAAGTTGTAACTAATTAGATACACCCTGGCTAACTTAATTTGTCAGAATCATTTACTATTTTACTCCCTCCCTTCTCCTTTCCTGAGTCTCATGAGAATGGATCATGAGTATCTTAAAACATAGTAAATCATCTTTCATCCCTGTAAATCTAACTATAAAATCACACTTTCCTTATCAAGTGTAACTCACTGTCTCTTAGAGTAATTGTGGTTTTAATTCTCTACAAAGTTGAAACCAGCAGAGAGCAACATTTTCATGGAGTCACCACATTCTAGAGCTTTAGAAAGAAGACTTTAAAATGAAGAACAGATATATCATTTTCCAGCTAAAGCAGCTGAAGCCTAGAGTAGGAAGGTGACCATCCAGGTCAGGTAAAGAGGTTGACGATCAGGTTTCAAGCTGAGAAAGAGTCTATGGGGACTCAGTCTGAGCAATTCAAACACCGAAAGAAGACCACTAATGTCCTGGGAAGGCTGGCATCTGGCCTCAGTGTGGGATTTCAGACAGAGAGTGGGCCCGGGGGAAGTGAGCCTCTGCAGTGGGCAGAGGAGTCCATCTCATCTCCGAAAAGAGCCACTGACCTCAGAGTGGGTGGAATAAGCAGTGAATTCTAGTCCACCTGAGAAAGCAGGCCAATCTGATTAACTCTGAGTTTAGGTTTATCTTTCATACTTCTTGAGAAAGAACTGGACAAGGCCAAGTCAAATGCAGCCTCTTGAATTCCACACCCAGTATTTATTGGTGGAGGTGCTTAAACCCTCCAAATGATTCCAGTATTTTAATTTTACTCTGTATTTAATTCTGACAGTCCTATGATTACTTAATGAGCAAATAACTGGAATCAAAAAGAGTGTGAATGTCTTTTTAGTGTGAGGATGGGTGAAATGGAGCAGTCTGGAAGAGGGAACCAATAAAAAGGGATCATGGTAAATAAAAACATCTTTTAGAAATGGAGAGGAATTTGGAAGGAAATTAGTGCCTGACACCATACTCTTCTCTCTGCATGTTTAGAAGCTAGTTTCTGATTTTGTTTTCACAACACATCTCCCTGTGATGAATTGTATTTGACCTCCACACTGTTAATCTCCTGGACATATTGTGAAGTTTTGAGAATTAGAATTTGTCTTGAGAGCAGCTGTAAACATTTCCTGGAACCCCTCTAGGGTAGAAGAAAAAGGAAAGGAAAATGGAAACACAGGATAAAGACAGCTAATAATGTTGGAGATACCACTGGGATTTGTGATTTCTCTTTTTGAAATGGCTTCCCTGGGGGTTCAGGCAGTAAAGAATCCACCTGCAATGCGGAAGACCTGGGTTCTATCCCTGGGTTGGAAAGATCCCCTGGAGAAGGGAACAGGTACCCACTCCAGTATTCTGGCCTGGAGAATTCCATGAACAGAGGAGCCTGGTGGGCTACAGTCCATGGTGTCATAAAGAGTTGGACACAACTGAACACTTTCAATTCACTTTTGGAAACTAAATAGAAGTCAGAACTTGACTGTTTCTTGATCACGGTTTGTTTTCGTTTTTGTTTTTTTTTTCCTTACTCCTTCATCAGTTATTCCAGTTGATATAATATTATGTCATCTTCAATTTCAGTATGAGTGCTTGTCTTGCTTCCATTTGTATTATTCATGGAAACGTTGATTAAACTGATGACCCCAAGTTATCAAGAAAACATTAAATACACTGATGAATACATTTGTTAATTTTAGAAAAAAATAATGAGTAAAGGTTAAAATACTCTTCTTAAATTTGTCACTTTAAAAAATTCTAATATGCATACCTCATTGCCTAATAATGCCAGAAAAATGAAAAATTCCTATGTATTAGTGAGTCTGTATATTTTTGGACAGGTATGACTATTACTGAATGTGACAGCCCAGTTTGCTGTCCATTTCCTGTCTCAAGAAAGTTGTAGCTTCTGTTGTTTCAGTTAGTTCATTGGATATCAGAGGTAAATTTATGAAGCTATACTACCTTTTACACTTAAAAAAAATTGAAGTGTAGTCATTTACAATGTTGGGTGTCAGGTGTACAGGTAAGTAATTCAGTTATGTGTGTGTGTGTATGTATTCTTTTCCATTACAGTTTATTACAAGGTATTGAGTAAGTTCTCTTGTGCTATACAGTGGGTTCTGATTGCTTATTTTATATATAATATACACTTACTTTGAATGCGTGATCCATGCTGGTCAGACAACATGATTATGTTCACTTCTGATGTAATCTTTTTAGGTACCACCTCAAAGTCTTTGATGAGATATTTTAAAATAATTTTAGGCTGTGTGTGTTCTAATTCCAGTGGTAGTTATTAGAGATATGGTTTTGCAGTAAGTATTTCTTTTTTTTTTGTTCTTGGCCAGTTACCAAAATTCTTTTTATTTTCTGGTTGGTTTGCTAGATGTTTATGACTACAATAAAAATGTTAAATTTTGTCTCATCTTAAAACATGATCTGAATTAGCAATGAATATTGTGCTATACATAGGGGCTGTGACATAAATACAGTTTCTGACTTCATAAACACATAATCTAGAAGGGAACACAGACACATATGTAACAACTGCATTGGTTTACTGAGTGAAATAGTGAGATGGATAAAGTGCTAGCAAGCTATGAACAGCCAAATCAGCTTCAAAAATAGATATGCAGTTATTTTAAAATATTTTATATATTTTCCAGCTCCATGCAGAAAATAGTGTAAAAAAGGCATGGTTCTTACTATAAGCAATTTAGCATTTTGACATTTTGAGCATCCTCATAATGAAATTAAGTCCAGAAGGAGTTTTTTCTCCATGATCTCTTGAAATGGTCCTTGTTCATCCTCAGTATTTCCCATAATAACAAAGGTGCTTCCAAGGGCAGGAAACTTCAACATTATTAAAGTTTCATAAAGCAAAGTCAATTTTAAGAATATAATGTCCCCAAACTGACAAAGGTCTTGAAAAATAATTTCAAGGGAAGCATAAATTATTTTCTGCTTGTCAAAGGGCAAAAATATTTAGGTTGAGCTAATGAGTGGTAGAGTTTTAGAGTGGAGAATATCCTTAAAATATTACATCGATTTATACTGTCAGTAGAGGCTAACACATGAGATTATTTATATTTAAACAAATTTTAAAATTAAAAATGCAGTTTCTCCGTTGGATTTGCCATATTTCAAAGATGTTTTTTAGCTACATGTGGCTAGTGAATACTGCATTGGATAATACAGATAGAAAACATTTTCATTATCGTAGAAAATTCTGTTGAGCAATACTAAATACATACCCAGATATTCACAGAGGAGGCAACCAAGTCTCAAGGAAGTAATAAAACTTCCAGAGGTCACACAGCTATGTTTTTAAAGAAACACACAGAATGAATGACACAAAGGAAGTAGTAACAGAGGCATTAAAGAAACCCAGCAAGTTTCTGGAACAGATAAAGTAGAGTTTAATAGTGCAGGCTTAGTTGTTAGCAGGATTGAAGCTCATGATCATTAGGAAGACCTACCTGACTGAATTTGGACATTTAAAATTTTATACAGTGAATTAAAAACAGAAAAATATTTCAATTTTAATGAAAAGCTGCCAGCTCCATATTTTTAGCCATTGCTGTGCTTCCAGATTATGTTTAGCAGTTTAATATACAAGGCACCACTCTGAAGTATGGTTTATCTGACCCCAAGAAATGAAAAATCTTGTGGGTGTTACGGCTATATTTGAAAAGGTTGATTTTTAAATGCATCGTGCAGACTGGTCCTGTTTTAAAAGGGACTCCTGCCACCACATAGTCGAAATGTGAACTCTTTTCTCACTTTGCAAAAGTCAAAGATAGTCCCTGCATTTTTATTATTTCATTGAAATCCAAATATTATTTTTCCATTTTCTAACTTGTTTTCATCACAGTGTGATCAACTGTTGTCAAGAAAGGAAAGGTTAGATTTATCAATCAAAGTTTGATAAAGGCCCTCTAAATAATTGAACCCTCAGGAGAAACAATCCTCATGTATTCCTTTCTGTTGCTTCAATATCTTCATCAAAAGTTATTTCAATATGTTTGGTTGTGTAGCAGAGATTCTGTGAAGTGCTTATCCTCCTCAGAGGTCCAGAAAGCCTGCGAGTCTGTGGATAAAGGTGGGTAAGGAAAGAGAGACAGGGAGGTTGGAGAGAGACTTGATGCTGAGATAGGACAATGTTCTAAAACCTCCTTGGGTTGAAGGTAGGGGAGCAGAAATACCCATGAGTAATCTAGAATAAAAGTTAAATAATCAAAGAGATGAACACTATGAAGGAATATGGTAACTTCCCTCCTAGAAATAAAAGTTATCCTTACTAATTCTCTTCCTTTTGCCCCAGAAGAGTGTTAGTTAGGTCTTGAGAGGGCTATTATTGGCAGAAATGGAAAAGGCAGTTTGAAGAGACCAGCTTGGAGCAGAGAGAGCAAGAAACCAAAGCCAGTAGATGGAAAGCAAACTTCATGGAAGTCTCCAACTCAATCTCTGGGAACTCCAAGTCCAAAAGGGCCCGCATGGGAACTGAGGAAGACTGGCAGAGAGGGCAAAGTTACACTGAAGGTACAATGTTTATTATGGGATTGAGCTCCTGAAAGGCCTTCCAGTAGCTTCAGACCTGTTCAAGACTCCTTCATGTCCTGCTGGTTCCCAGTGAGTGGCTCACTGCTTCAAGACCTCTTCTCTAGGCTAAAGAAATATTTGTAATATACCCTGCCTGTATTTGGTACTTTGGCACGCCAGACAGGGAAACTTGATCTATTTTCAAATTCTGACGCTTTTACCCCAGCCCTGGAAATGCTGCAGGCAGCCAGTCTCAGCTAGAGGGAGCCACTTAGCCCAGGGTCGCATCACCCTTTCCTACAACGCCCTGCATCCAATGACAGATGTAAGAATATAAAGGTTAAGACATCCTCCTGAAGGGGGACATCCTCCTGCATGGGACATCCTCCTGAAGGGGTCATCTCATTTTAAGAACTCTCCCCCAAAGGGTCACCTGAGGTTTCTTGAGGCTGCAACACAGCTTTACTTCTACCTTTGCCCAATCTGATGTCCTTTTTCTTCCATCCATTGTTGATTCCAAGAGTTGTCCCTAGTTAATCTCTTGGATATTAATCACTGCCTCAGAGTTAGCTCTGAACATAGTGGCATTTATTTACGATTTGGAGGGCATACCTAGGCGTTGGTGTGACGCAGCACCAAATTGCACAAAGATTTCCTTCTGTTTCTCTCTCTCATCTCTGTTTCCATTTTCTCTCTGCTAGATTAGCCAGGGGACTCCCAAGTTCTTCATTCTGTAGTCCTGGTACCAAGATTCTCCTGGAAATTATAAACTTATTCGCCTTCTACATCAAGTACTTCTTATTTTTTCCCTAGCAACATAAATCATTCTTAAAAGGAATTAGAGTGTCAAATCTTAAATATATTTTAGTTTCTCCACCGCTTTATATATTAAATGCTCTTTCCCGAAGACTGCTTCTGACATTGGCCTTCACTGTGCTCTCAAACAGCCTCATTTGGAAGCTACTCATGTTTCCAAATGATGCCTTCTGCTGGTCTCCTGAAGTTCTTAAGTATGCCCTGCCTCCACCATTAGGTATCGTTCAGTAGTTGTCTACCTCAAGGTAATAGGGTATCTTTTGGAAGCTTTATTCTTTTATCATTTACACACACATACACACATACATATATATATATATACATATATATATATATATGATTACATATATAATTCTAATGCTGAAGCATCTATGTGACCACAGCTTTATGTGCAGCCCACAGCTTTTGCTACAGTATATTTTCATTCAGCCTGGTTCAGTCACTGAGTCGTGTCTGACTCTTTGTGACCCTATGAACTGCAGCACACTTCCCTGCCTATCACCAACTCCTAGAGTCTACCCAAACCCGTGTCCATTGAGTCAGTGATGCCATCCAACCATCTCATCCTTCACCATCCCCTTGTCCTCCTGCCCTCAATCATTCCCAGCTTCAGGGTCTTTTCAAATGAGTCAGGTCTTCACATTAGGTGGCCAAAGTATTGGAGTTTCAGCTTCACCATCAGTCCTACCAATGAACACCTAGGACTGATCTCCTTTAGGATGGACTGGTTGGATCTCCTTGCAGTCCAAGGGACTCTCAAGAGTCTTCTCCAACACCACAGTTCAAAAGCATCAATTCTTCTGTGCTCAGCTTTCTTTATGACTATAAAGAACTCTCACATCCATACATGACTACTGGAAAAACCATAGCCTTGCTAGATGGACCATTGTTGAGAAAGTAATGTCTCTGCTTTTTAATATGCTATCTAGGTTGGTCATAACTTTCCTTCCAAGGAGTAAACGTCTTTTAATTTCATGGCTGCAGTCACCATCTGCAGTGATTTTGGAGCCCAGAAAAATAAAGTCAGCCGCTGTTTCCAGTTTCCCCATCTATTTGCTATTAAGTGATGGGACCAAATGCCATGATCTTCGTTTTCGGAATGTTGAGCTTTAAGCCAGCTTTTTCACTCTCCTCTTTCACTTTCATCAAGAGGCTCTTTAGTTCTTCTTCACTTTCTGCCATAAGGGTGGTGTCATCTGCATATCTGAGGTTATTTATATTTCTTCCGGCAATCTTGATTCCAGCTTGTACTTCCTCCAGCCCAGTGTTTCTCATGATGTACTCTGCATAGAACTTAAATAAGCAGGGTGACAAAATACATCCTTGACGGACTCCTTTTCCTATTTGGAACCAGTCTGTTGTTCAATGTCCAGTTCTAACTGTTGCTTCCTGACCTGCATATAGGTTTCTCAAGAGGCAGGTCAGGTGTGGCATGCCCATCTCTTTCAGAATTTTCCACAGTTTACTGTGGAAACAGCAGAGTCCCACAGAAATAAATCAAATCCAACACACACACAAATAAATCCTAACTCATAAAACATGCATAATAATGAAAAGAAAATAACATTCACTGGAAATAAAACAGAAAAGAGTCAAACAAACCTTTTATCAAAACAGATGATTAGTACTAACATCTCAACTTAAATCACATGAAAACTTAACAATGATGTTTCTTTTATGCCCATTATGTACACTCTTATTGTATTTGGTTATTGTTCGTGTAGTCTGGAAAGATTTCAATCAAGACCAATTGTTACAGCCTTCAAAATGTGAAGAGGTGAATAGAGTAAGAACAGAAAAAATCTCAGTGCTTTTCCCAGAGAGTCTTAAGAGTAGAAGAGACCATCAAGAGGTTTAGGAAGCCTAGACAAATAGAAGTGGGACAATAATAGCTCTGTGTATTATCTATTACATTTTCTTTTATTTATTTTAAAAAAAAATTTTTTATTTTTTTTTAAATTTTAAAATCTTCAATTCTTACATGTGTTCCCAAACATGAACCCCCCTCCCCTCCCTCCCCATAACATCTCAGTGGGTCACCCCATGCACCAACCCCAAGCAAGCTGTATCCTGCGTCAGACATGGACTGGCGATTCAATTCTTACACGATAGGATACATGATAGAATGCCATTCTCCAAAATCATCCCACCCTCTCCCTCTCCCTCTGAGTCCAAAAGTCCGTTATACACAGCTGTGTCTTTTTTCCTGTCTTGCATACAGGGTCGTCATTGCCATCTTTCTAAATTCCATACATTTTCTTTTAAAGGATTTCCCCCCATTTTTATCTCTCTCATTTTTAATAACCTCTTAGGATTTCATCAGTTAAAATCCATTTATTTTTCTTTTCACATACATTGGCACATAGTTTATTGTTCCAGTACTGATTCATAATCTCAGACTGCTACGACTGAGGATGTTAACAAATATAGTAAAACAGCCTCTCTTGTTTCTAAAAGTATATGAAAATTTCCTTTTATATGAACTTGAGGAAAACAATACTGTCTGTTAATAACCTGTCATACTGATTTCTTCCAAGAAATATAAAACATGTGCTCCAACTTCCAAAGCCACAGTATCAACTGAGGCGAATCCAAGCAATCCAGTTCAGGGACTGAGACAATGGTCCAGGCGCCAGTTCCAGCTTGGACTAGAGGAATGCTTTTGTCCAGCGTGCACATGGAGTCAAGGTCCCTCCACTGTGTATCATGTGAGTTTGACACTGAAAGGGTTGTTATGAAAAGATATGGTTGGGGGAGATCCCATGTATTTACTCCAACTTGAAAATACCAGTCTTCTCACTAAAGTTCATCTAACCAGATTATTTACATGATAGCATAAATTCTTTGACAAGTCACTTCTTCTGGTCTAGCTTTATCTATGTAGATAGGAAAATAAATACCTTTACAGTTTAAGTCTCTATTATGCTAGAAAATAGTTAAATATCAGAGCTCCTTACCAGAACTCTCAACTAGACAGAGCCATTCACAGAATACAGTCTATGTGCTAAACTGAAATGAAATTCTGGTGAGACATTCATGGTCTTCTCTCAGCAAGGGACCAAGGAAATTCAGAAAAAAAGAGTCATTAAGAATACTTTCTCATCGAGTTGTGTTACCTAGAGTCATGATATAAATTCCAAATTCATGGCATATTATTTAGAGGGTCTTGATACTATTCTCTTTGTATGTCAGATATACATATTTTTTAACCAGAGATTTAGGAAATATATTTGATTTGTAAAATATTTTTGATTTCTGCTTCCCTCTTAAAATGTCAAAGAGAAACATTTGCCCTCTTAGAACAAAAAGTTTAATAATCTGAAAAATTATAACTCCTACTGAAACCATGAGAAAACTGGGCTTGTAAGGCAACCAAACAAGCGAAACTCAAGGGAAGACAGGAGTCTGCATGGTAAGATGAGAAGTGGGTAATTGTTTGGCTGGGATGGATGTCAGATATTGGATCCCACAGGAGGTACTGCCAGAGGAGAAATGAGCAGGAAGAGAGACCCTCTCTAAGAGACAAGGGAAAACCTAAAGTTGAGGGGGAAACATTGAAAACAAAACTTCTGACAAACCAGCCCACATCTTACATGTAACACTTTACTACAGTAATTTTAAAACTAGGATGTACTACGATAACTATAACAACAAAATCCAAAACTAACTCAACTCCTGACAAGATTAACTAAATGTATATAATGAAGGTCTGACCAAAAAAAAAAAAAAAGAAGATATGCCATTAGTATGAGGTAATACTAATTACCTCAGTCTCTACTGTCTTACAACAAATGTTCACCAAATATAAGATATGCAAAGAAGTCAGACCAATCAAAAACAACATCATGTCAAGTGATAAAGGATTACACACACTAGACTCAGAGATATGATCCCAATATTTGAGTATCAGACAAAGAATTAAAAATAGCAATGATTAATATGTTAAAAGATCTAGCTGAAAAATGGGCAACATACATGAACAAGTGGAGAATTTCAGCAGAAAGATGAAATATATGAGAGAATGAAAGACAAATAATCCAAAAGAAACATATACTAACAAAGATGAAGAATCACATCAATAGACTCATCAGTAGGTTTCACAAAGCTAAGGAAATAATTACCTCCAAGATACATCAATAGAAATTATCCACACAGAAACAAAGAATAAAACATTAGAAAAAAAAAGAGCATCCAAGAGCTGTGGGAAATACCAAAATTGTAAAAGAAAACAGAGATAATGGAGAAGAAAGACTTGAAGGGATAATAGTATAATTGAGAATTTTCCAAAATTATCAAGATAATAACCATAATTCCCAGATCTCAGAAAACACCAAGGAAAATAATTACCAATGTACAAACACTCACACACACATGCCCCATTATAATATCAGACAAAGTAGACTTAAGAACAAGAAATATTACATTATGGTAAAAAGTTCAACTCACCAAGAAGAAAGTGCACAGTTCTAAATGTATAAACGCCTAATACCAGAACTTTAAAATGCAGAGAAAAAAAATTTCTAAATTATAAAAAGGGAAGAGAAAGCCACAATTATTGTTAAAGACTTCAACACTCTTCTTAGTAATCAATGAAACAAATACACAGAAAATCAACAAGGATGCAGAGGATCTGAATAATATATCACCAATTTGGCTTAAATGCATTTATACAAAACTTCACATAACAATAGTATATAACACACATTCTTTTCCAGTGGACATTCACCAAGAGACCATATTCTAGACCATAAAATACACCTCAGTGAACGTAACATAACTGACACCATACAAAGTTTATATTGTGATTCATTCACCAATGAATGTCTATTTGGCTATCTGCTAGGTCTCTGATAGTACCTTGATGATGATACTAATATTCAGTTCAGTTCAGTCTCTCAGTCATGTCCGACTCTGCGACCCCATGAATTGCAGCATGCCAGGCCTCCCTGTCCATTACCAGCTCCCGGAGTTCACTCAAACTCATGTCCGTTGAGTCGGTGATGCCATCCAGCCATCTCATCCTCTGTCATCCCCTTCTCCTCTTGCCCCCAATCCCTCCCAGTATCAGAGACTTTTCCAGTGAGTCAACTCTTCGCATGAGGTAGCCAAAGTGTTGGAGTTTCAGCTTTAGCATCAGTCCTTCCGATGAACACCCAGGACTGATTTCCTTTAGAATGGACTGGTTGGATCTCCTTGCAGACCAAGGGACTCTCAAGAGTCTTCTCCAACACCACAATTCAAAAGCATCAATTCTTCGGCGCTCAGCCTTCTTCACAGTCCAACTCTCACATCCATAAATGACCACTGCAAGAACCATAACCTTGACTAGATGGACCTTTGTTGGCAAAGTTATGTCTCTGCTTTTTAATATGCTATCTAGGTTGGTTATAACTCTCCTTCCAAGGAGTAAGCATCTTTTAATTTCATGGCTGCAATCACCATTTGCAGCGATTTTGGAGCCCAAAATAATGAGGTCTGACACTGTTTCCACTGTTGCCCCATCTATTTCCCATGAAGTGATGGACCAGATGCCATGATCTTCGTTTTCTGCATGTTGAGCTTTAACCCAACATTTTCAGTCTCCTCCTTCACTTTCATCAAGAGGCTTTTTAGTTCCTCTTCACTTTCTGCCATAAGAGTGGTGTCATCTGCATGTCTGAGATTGTTGATATTTCTCCTGGCAATCTTGATTCCAGCTTGTGCTTCTTCCAGCCCAGTGTTTCTCATGATGTACTCTGCATAGAAGTTAAATAAGCAGGGTGACAATATACAGCCTTGATGTACTCCTTTTCCTATTTGGAACCAGTCAGTTGTTCCATGTCCAGTTCTAACTGTTGCTTCCTGACCTGCATATAGGTTTCTCACGAGGCAGGTCAGGTGGTCTGTTATTTCCATTTCTTTTAGAATTTTCCACAGTTTATTGTGATCCACACAGTCAAGGCTTTGGCATAGTCAATAAAGCAGAAATAGTTATTTTTCTGGAACTCTCCTGCTTTTTCCCTGAGCCAGCAGATGGTGGCCATTTGATCTCTGGTTCCTCTGCCTTTTCTAAAACCAGCTTGAACATCTGGAAGTACACAGTTCACGTATTGCAGAAGCCTGGCTTGGAGAAAATTGAGCATTACTTTACTAGCGTGTGAGATGAGTGCAATTGTGCAGTAGTTTGAGTATTCTTTGGCATTGCCTTTCTTTGGGATTGGAATGAAAACTGACCGTTTCCAGTCCTGTGGCCACTGCTGAGATTTCCAAATTTGCTGGCATATGGAGTGAAGCACTTCCACAGCATCATCTTTCAGGATTTGAAATAGCTCAACTGGAATTCCATCACCTCCACTAGCTTTGATCATAGTGATGCTTTCTAAGGTCCACTTGACTTCACATTCCAGGATGTCTGGCTCTAGGTGAGTGATCACACCATCGCGATTATCTGGGTCATGAAGATCTTTTTTGGTACAGTTCTGTTTATTCCTTCCACCTCTTCTTAATATCTTCTGCTTCTGTTAAGTCCATACCATTTCTGTCCTTTATCAAGCCCATCTTTGCATGAAATGTTCCCTTGGTATTTCCAAGTTTCTTGAAGAGATCTCTAGTCTTTCCCATTCTGTTGTTTTCCTCTCTTTTTTTGCATTCATCACTGAGGAAGGCTTTCTTATCTCTCCTTCCTATTCTTTGGAACTCTACATTCAAAAGTTTATATCTTTCCTTTTCTCCTTTGCTTTTTGCTTCTCTTCTTTTCACAGCTATTTGCAAGGCCTCCTTAGACAGCCATTTTGCTTTTTTGCATTTCTTTTCCATGGGGATAGTCTTGATCCCTGTCTCTGGTACAGGGTCACAAACCTCCATCCATAGTTCATCAGGCACTCTATCTATCAGATCTAGTCCCTTAAATCTATTTCTTACTTCCACTGTATAATCATAAGGGACTTGATTTAGGTCATACCTGAATGGGGTTGTGGGTTTCCCTACTTTCTTCAATTTAAGTCTGAATTTGGCAATAAGGGGATAGGTTTGTGCAAATGGTTTTGCATTGTTGAAATTTGCCATTGGTATTGGAATACATTCTAAATAAATGTGGTTATGTTATACATCATTTTAATGTGCATTTATCACTATTTTTTTTGCTAATGACTTACTACTACATACTACTTATTTTATATTTAATTTAGACTATGGAAAGCTCTGAAAGAGATGGGAATACCAGATCATCTTACCTCTCTCCTGAGAAACCTATATGTGGGTTAAGAAGCTACAGTAGAACCCTGTATGGAAAAACTGATTGGTTCAAGATTGACAAAGGAGTATGACAGAGCTGTCTGTTGTCACCCTGTCTGTTTAACCAATATGCTGAGCACATCATGAGAAATGCCAGGCTGGATAAGTTACAAGTTGGAATCCAGATAGGCAGGAGAAACATCAACAACTTCATATATGCAGATGATACCACTCTAATGGCAGAAAGCAAAGAGGAACTAAAGAGCCTCTTGATGACAGTGAAGGAGAAGAGTGAAAGAGCCAACTTAAAACTAAATAAAAAAAAAAAAAAAAAACCTAAGATCATGGTATCCAGTCCCAATACTGCATGGCACATAGAAAGGGAAAAGGTGGAAGTAGTGACAGATTTCCTCTTCCTGGGCTCTAAAATCACTGCGGATGGTGACTGTGGCCATGAAATCAGAAGACAACCATTTCTTCGAAGGAAAGCAATAACAAACCTAGATAGTATGTTGAAAAGCAGAAACATTACTCAGCTGACATATGTCCATATACTCAAGGCTATGGTCTTCCCAGCGGTCACATATGGTTCTGAGAACTACATCATAAATAAGGCAGAGCACTGAAAAATTGATGCCTTCAAACTGTGGTGCTGGAGAAAACTCCTGAGAGTCCCTTGGACAGCAAGGAGATCAAACCAGTCAATCTTAAGAGAAATCAATCCTAAATGCTCATTGAAAGGACTGATGCTGAAGCTGAAACTCTAGTATTTTGTTCATCTGATGCAAACGGCTGATTCACTGGAAAAGTCCCTCATGCTGGGAAAGACTGAGGGCGGAAGGAGAAGAAGGCATCAGAGGCTGAGATGGCTGGATGGCATCACCGATGCAATGGATATGAACTTGAGCAAACTTTGGGAGATGGTGAGGGGCAGGGAAGCCTGGTGTGCTACAGTCCATGGCTTTGCAAAGAGTCAAACATTATTGGGCAACCGAATAACACATGGAAATGATGTTAGACAAAAAGCAAATTTGAATGACTTTCTTATTTGGGTTCAAACTGGGTCAAAAAGCAGCAGAGACAACTCACAGCATCAACAATGCATTTGGCCCAGGAACTGCTAATGAACAGACAGTGCAGTGGTGGTTCAAGAAGTTCTGCAAAAGAGATCAGTCTTAAGATGAGGAGCAAAGTGGCTTGCCATCAGAAGTTAACAATGAACCAATATAATATTGTAAAGTAAAAAAATAATAATAAAATAAAATAAAATCTGAAAAAAAAGAAATTAACAATGACCAACTGAAAGGATCATCAAAGCTGATTCTCTTATAAGAAGTTGCCCAAGAACTCAACATCAACCATTCTACAGTCATTTGACATTTGAAGCAAACTGAAAAGGTGAAAAAGCTTGATAAGTGGGTGCCTCATGAGCTGACTGCAAATTGAAAAGATCATCATTTTGAAGTGTCACCTTCTCTTATTTTATGCAGCAACAATGAACCATTTCTCAATTAGATTGTAATGTGCGACGATAAGTGGATTTTATACGATAACCAGTAACAACCAGCTCAGTGTTTGAACAGAGAATAAGCTCAAGAGCAATTCCCAAAGCAAAACTTGCACCAAAAAATGGTCACGGTCACCATTTGGTGGCCTGATCTGCTACAGCTTTCTTAGTCCCAGTGAAGCCATTACATCCGAGAAATATGCTCAGCAAATCGATGAGCTGCATGGAAAACTGCAAGGCCTACAGCCAGTGCTGATCAACAGAAAGGGCCCAATTCTTCTCCAAGACAACATTCAGTCGCATGTTGCACAACCAACACTTCAAAAGTTGAACAGTTTAGACTATGAAGTTTTTCCTCATCCACCACATTCACCTAACCTCTCACCAACCAACTACCACTTCTTCAAGCATCGGGACAACTTTTTGCAGGGAAAATGCTTCCACAACCAGCAGGAGGCAGAAAATGCTTTCCAAGAGTCTGTCAAATCCCAAAGCGTGAATTTTTATGCTATAGCAATAAACAAACTTATTTCTCACTGGCAAAAATGTATTGATTGTAATGGTTCCCATTTTGATTAATAAAGATGTGTGTGAGACTACTTACAATGATTTAAAATTCACAGTCCGAAACCATAATTATGTTTGCACTGAACTAACAATTTGCCTAAGTCACAAGCTTCAACAAAATTTCCAAGCAATAAAAGATTTAATTAATGCCAATGAGGAGCTTATTCTGGAAGTAAAGACTATAGCTTTATCACCCACAACTACTACCATGTGTATTGTTGAGTGAGGCTAAGAAAAATTAAAGTTATGTGTGTGCTCAGTTGCTCAGTCATGTCTGACTCTCTGCAACGCCATGGACTATAGTCCACCAGGCTCCTCTGTCCATGGGATTTTCCAGGCAAGAATACTGGAGTGGGTTGCCACTTTCTACTCTAGGGGATCTTCCCAACCCAGGGATAGAACCTATGTCTCTTTCATCTCCTACAATGGCAGGCAGATTCCTTAACACTGTGCCACCTGGGAAGCCCAAATACTAAAGTTGGTCTCTGCTAAAGCTACTTTGGAGAGATTCAGGCTTCCTCTCCACATCAGGATTCAGAATGGAAACACCAAGTGTTCCATGTTATGTCCCTATCTGTCAGCAACTCTTTGGTTCCTCAAACTACAGCACTCACACTGCATAAATGATTGGTCTTTTGGCTTTTCACAGCCTGGCTATCACTTTAGGTGACAGTTTGGACCTGGGATACTATAGTCCATTGTACAGACCTCACATGTCAATGCAAAAACTATTGGGCTATACTGTGACCATGCTGCCACCCACACTTATTCAGGCTTGATAGCACTATGGCCATATCCAAGCTAGCTGGTAAAATAACTCATCTTCATCTTGATGGCAAATTTTCTTACAATGTCTGAAGCAGCTCCTATTGGCTATTCTGAAATTTGCATAATATAGGAGGCAGTATACATGCCAGCCGGATTCCCTGACCACCAGGTGACCTCAATACATTTGATAAACATATTCATGAGGGAGAAGCATTTCAGTCCAACTCACCAACACAACCAGATTTTCACTTCAGTCACACTACTGACCTGAACTTTACTGCCAGTGACTAGCGCTGCTCCTCTCTTGTTCTCGGCTTGGCACGGTGCTAAGCTCCCACTGCTCCCTTCTACCTCTACTCCTCGAGTGCACGCTCTCACCTCCTCAGGCTATGGCACTTACACCCAATGGAAGCTTACCTTTAGCTCCTTTCTGAATTCACTGGAGGAGAGAATGCTGTCTTCATCTTAGCTACCTGTCTAAAGCCTTTCCCGACCCATCTCCAGCATGTCAGTCTCTGCTGCACCATATTTTCTAAATCACACAAATGCAGTGACACCATGCCTATGCTCAACATTGCTACAAATGAGTGTCAGTGTTTACAACAGGCTATCCATGCTATGGATAGCACCAAGATCAAATCCATACTTATTTATTATTTAGCTACGTGTTTTAGGGAGCTGCTGATGGGTTATCTGAAGTTCTCTCTGGACCTAGGAATACCCTCTGTCTGCTCTGTTCTACTGGTCTAGGCTATAGCCCGACACATGCAACTCTCACAACCAACCTTCATTCTCTTCCAGATTTCACCATCTTCAATATTTTCCAACCCTGACAACTACCACTCCACCACCCATGAACAAGTCCATATCTTCCTTGCCAAGCCCCACATTTCCACTCCTTCCCCCAGCTCCATTCCCATAATTTTCCCCATTCAGTTTGCAGTATCATCTTCACTCCCATTCCTGTCTCTGCTCATGTTTTTTCCCCTTCTCTCAAGACCTACTTCATTTCATCATAGTAATCCCCTCCCTGTCTTGAAGGGTCTCTCCCATAATATATATTTACCACTCATCAAGCATACAGTCCAAGTCCTTTACTTCACTAATTGCTGAGTTTGACACCAGTCCAAGATAGGTCATCAGCTTTCATCATCCACTTCCAGTCAGTCTCATAGAAGAAGTTATCCTTGGCCAGTCATCCCCTTCTTAAGTACAACTCCATAAAACTAATCAGATTCTAAAATATTTATTTAAATTGCTCATTTGGTCTCTCTGTCTGATTTGTTTTACAAATTCTAAGACAATTTCCTGCTTTGCTCAGAGCAATAAACCTACGGGCCCTTCATAAGCAGGGTGTTTGCACTACCACATGCCTTAACCAGGATTCTCAAATCTCCAGTGGCTCTAGGTTCACTTCAGTAACACTTGCTTGTTCCTCTGTTCTTACACACCACCACCAGGCCCTCCCTCTGATGTCCTATATATAAGGGGGGACGGGGGTGGCAGGCAACGTTTCTTTCTGGTCTCTCAGCTCAACGTTTCTTTTTCAGCATTAGGTACAAAAGAACTGTTGCACATTACGATTGCCCTACTTACAGTCTTGGGGGACACTGGCACTGCCCTAGGACCCATAATCCAGTCAGAAATAATAAATATTAAAGCCCCCCCCACCACCAGACACATGCAGCAAGATGCCCATCCTTTGGAGGCCCATAGTGAGGAGCAATGCTTCCTGGTGACTTTAATGCCTGATAATTACCTATTCTTAGCCTATTTACTGGAGAAGGCAATGGCAACCCACTCCAGTACTCTTGCCTGGAAAATCCCATGGGCAGAGGAGCCTGGTAGGCTGCAGTCCATGGGGTCGCTAGGAGTCGGACACGACTGAGCGACTTCACTTTCACTTTTCACTTTCATGCATTGGAGAGGGAAATGGCAACCCACTCCAGTGTTCTTGCCTGGAGAATCCCAAGGACAGGGGAGACTTGTCTCTGGGGTCGCACAGAGTCGGACACGACTGAAGTAACTTAGCAGCAGCAGCCTATTTACTGCCCAGCCAGAGAGGTGTTTTCTTCCTTAAAGGTATTTTTTCTTACATGTGGATAGACATAATGGGAAAAAGTTGCTCAAATAACTCAACAAATGAGACAACAGATAAGCATGTTAATAATATAATTTGCTTTTTTGAGCAAATACTCCAGACACCAGCTAACATTTTTTCATGGTTTTCAACAACTGTCTGAGGTGACTGGATACATTTGTCCAAGCTCTTTCATTTTCATTTGCTACAGAGGCATACGGGGCTTCCCAGGTGGCACTAGTGGTAAAGAACCTGCCTGCCAATGAAAGAGACAGAGACGCAGGTTCCGTCTTTGGGTCAGAAAAATCCCCTGGAGGAGGTCATGGCAAACAACTCTAGTATTCTTGCCTGGAGAACCCCCTGGACAGAGGAGTCTGACAGGCTATGTCCATAGGATCGCAAAGAGTCAGACACAACTGAAGTGACTAAACATGCGTGCACAGAGGCATATGGCTCCTAAAATTATACTTAAACAAATTCAGAATCAGTTGAGTAAGACACAGTACAATTCCATCATCAATCGGACAGTGGGGTGAATTGTAGTAAGAGGTCTGACTCATTTTTTGACTTTTGACCACTGACAGCTTCAAAGCCCCATACTCCCTCTTTCCCCTTTGCCCCATATATAGACAAGCTAATCATGATTTTAAAAATCCATCAGTCCCCTTGGTGCCTATGGGAACTTCACACCACACAAACCCTGGACACAGGAAGAAACTTCCACTCTAGACTCGCATTCTACCCAGTCAAAATCAAGTCATCACACCGCCACTTCCACTATGCTCTTGGCTTTATGGGAGAGAGTGCACCTGTCCTATTGTTCCAAGAATTATTTTTTAAGTGATAAATTTTCTTCCAAATTATTTCGGTATGTGTATCATCATTTGCCTCAATATCCAGTCCACTAATTAGGAAGGAATCCTTCTCATCTCCATGGGTGGATAGAACAGGATTAAACTAGAAATCAATCAATGAAATAAATGGAATTAAACTATAAATAAAACTGGAAAATCTATAAATACTTGGGGGAAAAACACCATATTTCTCAGTAATTAACATATCAAAGGACACAAGAGAAGCAAGAAAATATTTTGAATTTACTAAAAGTGAAAAGACAATATATCAGGTTTTTGAAGATATGCTACAATGGTTCTTAGAAGAAATCTTATTACTTGAATGATCTAAGCTTCCTCCTTAAGAAACTAAAAAAAAATAAAATAAAATAAACCAAAAGCAAATAGAACAAAAAGATATTAAAAGAAAATAAATCAATGATATTGAGAACAGAATAAAAGAAAATAAATAAGATTTTTTAAGTTCAATAAAGTTAATACATTTCTAACTATACTGAAAAGAAAAAAGAAAGAAAATACAAATTACAAAAACCAGGGATTAATGAAGAGACATCACTACAGACTCTAGACATATTTAAAAAACCAAAGAACACTATGAGCTATCTAGAACTGCAAATTCAACAACTTAGATGAAATGGACAATTTTTTCAAATTACCAAGTCTCACTCAAGGAGAAATTTATATGATACTCAAAAATCTATACAGATAATGTGGACATTTCAGTAATAGGAAAATGTTCACAAGAAAGAGAAACCTCTAATTCATAGAAATTTTTACTTTTTACCATCATTTTTAAGTAGGTAATTTTTCTTTTAAATATTGACTATGAAATCAGAATGATAGAGAGCCCACATTGTCTTCTACTCAATAAGATGCTATATTCTTTTTTTAAAGTCATTTCTCTATAACTCATTAAGGTAAGGAAATTTTATATCTAATCATTATTATAATTGACAAATAAGTTTTTCCTCAGGAATATTGTTTTCACTTTGTTTCCAGATCTGATTTTTTTTAAAGTAAGTTGATCCTTTTTTAAAAACTAGAAGCTCATTGGATATTTTTATTGTCATCTAATTTGAAAAATTCCAACTAGCTATGTCTAGATATGGATTTACTTTGCATTGTTTGCGTGAAAAATAAATTCTTAATGTTCTTAGTGAAGTCTTTCATTAGATGAAAAGAATTTATTTTATAATTTCAATAAGGCTAAAGCTTCAGTTGTGCCAGTTTATTTTTACTTTTGCTGCTTGCTGCTGCTGCTGCTGCTAGATCGCTTCAGTCTTGTCTGACTTTGTGTGACCCCATAGATGGCAGCCCACCAGGCTCCTCTGTCCCTGGGATTCTCCAGGCGAGAACACTGGAGTGGGCTGCCATTTCCTTCTCCAATGCATGAAAGTGAAAAGTGAAAGGGAAGTCGCTCAGTTGTGTCCGACTCTTAATGACCCCATGGACTGTAGCCTACCAGGTTCCTCCACCCACAGGATTCTTCAGGCAAGAATACCGGAGTGCCTTCTTCATTTTACTTTTGAGTTGTCCTTATCATTGGATGGCATTCTGCCTGGACTTCCAGAACAATATTCTTAATTTCTCTCCAGCCACAAACTAGTGAGCAATGATGAATAAGAAATTTTCCAAAGCACATATTCTGCTATTCACTGACTCAATTACATTTTAAAGTCTCATGCAGTACATCTTAATTGTTTCGCAGAAAGTTCTAAGGATTCTTTCCTCAGTTCAGTTCAGTCACCCAGTTGTGTCCGACTCCCTGTGACTCCATGAACTGCAGCACTCCAGGCCTCCCTGTCCATCACCGACTCCCGGAGTTCACTCAGACTCACGTCCATCGAGTTGGTGATTTCTCCTCAGTGGAAATAATTTAAAATCCTAGGAATACAGTGTGGGTAAAATATTTGTGTAATAAGCTCTATTGTATCAAGTGAAACATCACTATGGCTGGCTTTAGCTGGATTTCTTTCATTTTGCTTTTCTTTATTTTTTGATTTTTGTTTTTCAATTCATAAAATTTATTCAGGAGCTGTTAGAATCCTTTGCTATGTCACTGACAGACTATGATATAGTTATCGTATAAATTAATTGTGAGTTAGGTATTTTGCATTGAAAGTTATCTTGGTACTGAGCCCTAAGACATATTCCAAACAGGTCATGAAGTCTGATTAACCTTTTATCACATTCAACTACTTGAAGTTACATGAACTTGAATCTGTCCTCTAAATATAACAATATGATTTTGGCATCTCATTAATAAACATGACAGCATTTATTAACACTGCCATGTAACTAAAGTAAAACTTCATCAATTCAAATCTCAAGGAACCAGAAGTAATCAAGCTAGAACGAAACAGGAACAAATTATCTGACATCATATTTTAGCAGCAAGAGAGCTGAGAAGCTAAACAACTTGCTGCTTCTGTCAAACAATCTTGATTACTTGTCAGTGTGGAAGAAGTCAGTTGAGTATGGAATGAAAGGTTAATTTACTTGCACTCACATAACCTCTCCCTCTCTTCTTATTGACAAATAACCAAGGTCATTAACTGAAGTTTGCAAATCAACTTCTATGAATTCATGGCTCATAGAATCATGTACTTTAAATTATAAATATAATAGTATTTGACCTTATCCTTGCCAAAATATTCTATACTAGATTACTTATTTTTACTAGCAACAGCAATGTTAAATTAATAAAAAATTGTATTTTTAGTCTCTCATCAGAATTCTAAGCTCAAATATTTGCTTATTTGTTCTTCAGTTATCAAATATTCCATTTTTCTTCCTCTCCTTCTCCCTTCTTTCCTCCCTTTGAAAATAAGACATTTAAAAACATTTTAGGTGCAATGTAAGATATATTCCACACTTGCCTTTGATGTGTAACTACATAGCTTCAATTGCAAAGCAAACACATGATTTTATCATCTATATCAGGTGGGCATTAACACTGAGTATTTAGACAAAAAGAATTAAAAGCAGTTAGTATTTATTTAATCCACTGTGTACATATCCTCACATTTAAATCTCACAACCCTGTAAAGAAGGTACTTTCATCTCCATCTTCTAGAAATAGAAACCTCACAGAAAGATCACACAACCAGGGTTAAATACCAGTATTTTCACTCAGTTCCCCTTGAATCCAAAGTCAGAGCAGTGAAAAAAAGCAGACATACAGCCTTTCTCCAACAAATTTACTGTTGCTCTTACCCTACGAACTGAATGTATTAAAAAACAAAAACTCCTTCCTTCCTTCCTACTTCACTTGTTTCCTCTCTTCCTTCTTATATTAACCATGTTTTCTATTTTCTGGTGCCTTGACATCTGGTGCCTTGCTGACCCTGGAAGGAGTCAGCTGGTCTCCTGCTTAGACAATTTTTGGAGACTGTAAACAGTTCATCCAAGAGCATGCCTTTCAAATACAAATCAACCAATCCAGAACGTATACCCCCAACAAGGTCTTTTATCAGGATCCTACATTCTCAAGGTCACTATCAACTTGCCCTATCACCCCCGGGTCAAGTACCAGACAAACAGGGACAGTCCCTATACTCCAGAGTGTACTGAAGTGATTCAAACTCACCAGTCCTAAACCGGCTCTCCGGCTTTCCCTGACACACCTGTTCCTTCCCCCAAAGAAACCACAATGAAAGTTGTTGCCACAGTTTCCTCCCACCCGCCCTCACCTCCTGAGGGACGAGTGCTTCCCTGTGCAGCAATCAATGATGCAGCATATTCCCTCCACATGCAGTGTGTAACAAACTGTCTTTTCAATGGCAGCAGTCTGAACTGTTAACCTTACTGATATGAATAATAATAAAACTTATTAACCTTGTCTCTCTCTTCCTCTTCCTCCTTCTCCGCCTTCTTTCTCTTTCACTCTCTCCCTCCAACCTTCTCTCACCATTTTCATTCTCCCTTCTTTCTTCCATGTGTAGAAACTAGCAACTATTGAAATCAAGTGCCATCAAGTTAGCAACGTGCTGTACTCTTCTGGCTGCACTATGTAAAATGAATTTTAGCAAAATGAGTACTCTAAGTTTTGGATGGACATATGTTCTTTCATATTTAATAATCTTGAGTGTGAAGAAACACTTCTGCAATCTGCCTTGAGTTATCTGAACATTAGATGAGCGGGTCAGTCTTTAAATATGAGTTATATTTTTAGAAATAAGGAAAAATTATTCATCACAACCCTTAAACAACAGCATATGTTCTTTCCTTCGTATTAACTATAGACAAATACCAAGTTTAAATGTAAACTCTGTTTGGCTGCTAAGAAAAATATGGGTACAAATTTTTGAAATGGTGCCAATCACACTCTACCCTCAATGTAGAAAATATAACAGCAGAAAAGAAACTGCTGAAATCAAAGAACCAAAGGATTAATTGACTTTCAAATTATTTTCTCAGCACCTGAAGAAAAGTCATTTCTATATTAGATTTGTTTCTTAATTAAGTGGAGCATACTTGTGAACTTTTTTTGGACTAAACATCTTTTAAAACGTGGGTTTTAGCTTTTTGGTGTTGATTTATTTTTGTTCCATGGATTTTCTGTTTTCACTTAAGCTTTAGTCCATTAGGTAGGAAGTTAAGCAGGAGCTAGGAGAGGTGGGCTGACTGAAAGGGATACAAGGTGATGGGTAAACCCCATCCCAGACACACCCAGAAGAGCTGACAGATATGCTACAAAATAACCACAGTAACTTTTTCAACTCCAGTACATGTGCCCTAGGCTCACAGTGGATACAAACTAATCAAAGGAGCTTCTTAAAGTAACCTTTGGCATCTGGAAACCATTAAAGGTTCATAAATATCCTGTACATATATACATCTGATTAAAATAGACTGAATTATGGGAAGACATACACAACACAGCTTGCTGTTACATAACTTCCAATTGTCAACTGGCCAGAGCATATGCCCATTCGCATTCCCTTTCATTGACTTATGGTGAGTACAAGCCCTGTTTTGCACAGGGCACAAGGATGAAGAGGAGACAGGAAGTATAAAAGGGAGGAAGCCAAGAGGGTTCATCAAGAGGACTCCTTTGGGATTGGCCTGCTCCCATGTTTCGGGAGTGTCTGTCTGATAAAAGATATGTCTGCTTAAGCTGAACTGAGCTGTAACTTGTCTGTTGTTTTACACCCAAGTAGTCCGTTCCAAATTTTTGTTGTCACGTGACAAGAACCAAGAAAGAGAAATAAACTGACCTGACAAGTCCATATCTGAGTTTCAGTTTTTATTTATATCTCCTATATTGCCCTCTCTTATACTATCATTTAGTTTTTAATTTTCCAATCTCCTAATTTCCCTGTGTGCTTGTGATCTATTTACCCACCCCTTACTACAAGGACTGTAGTAATAAGTGGCAGACAATCAAGGTGAGTTTTACCATAGTAGTGTGCTAATTTTGTTACAAGCATGACTGCAAACCCAAAGGATGTAATTTAGAGAAATTTTGTCTGGACTATCCTCTAGGAACTAGAACAAGGAGACAGAAAAGATGATTCTGAGTAAATCATTTTTTTTTTTTCTCCCCTGCCCGTCCACCCCCCGCCCCCGCCCCCCAATTATAGCTGAATAACAAGGAGCAAACTCCCAGGGAAGGCAGTGATCTGTTTGAAAACAACTAGCAGTGTGCCCTCGTGAGTGTCTTTTGTATACAGTTACTCAAGCACAGACTTGTTGACTACCTGTTAGGGATGCTACAGAAGAGTTTTGACACAGCTGCGAGATGCAACGAGATCACTTCCACCTCTAAAACCTACAAGTGCAATTTAATCACCAACCCTAGCCATCATTAAGAATGACCTCAAATAACTCCAAATCCATGCATCTACTCGCACATTCTTTTCACAGCCAACAGACCTTGAATGATGACTACATGCCAAACACTATTCTAAGACACAGAACAAAGGATAACAAAGGTAACAACCTCTATCATTGTGGGGCTTTTGTTCTTTGGGAAGAAACTTATCTAAATACAAATAGAAACCAGAGATACTATTTATTTTTATTATTATTATGTGAAATAAATAAATAAGGTAATCTGCTAAAGTTAGGCTAGCAGGACAATCAAGGACCAAATATCTTTAAGAAGCAAGTGCCATAGAAAGGAATCATTTACAGAGAATTTTTCTGGAAATGGTATTTCCAAAAAATGGGAACAGCCAATATAATGGCCCTGAAGCAAGATGAAGCTTAACTACAGTCAAGGAACAAAAAGAAGCTAAAAGGTTAGGTCAGGAGATAACCACACAAATTGACACCAGCTGGTCCCTAACTTCATGTCTACATATATTCTTGAAATGAGTTATTTGTGTATATCATCCAAAAAAAAGTTGAACTGAAAATCACATTGGAAATTCTGAGTGAGATTCTTGATAAAGCCACAACCCTATTAAAGATCATAGCCATCATTCTCAAAAGGTTCACTCTGGCAATCACTTGCAGGCATTTAACAGGGGTGTTTAATATCCTCCCGAAAACATTGGGCAGGAAGAACCAGCCTTCCAGCATGTCTGCAATGTGAACCTAGTGTCTCACAACTGAAAATTGGCTTGAGCTTACCCTGCTGGCTGCTTTGCCAGCAGTCCAGCATTTCAAACCTTGAATTCCTGTCCGTTCATCTGTAGTTGCGTTTATGTCTCTCACTTAAGCAGTTTTCAACACACTTCTGTGGTTCTTTTGATATAGTGAATGTGCAGGTGTATGTCTGACTCTGCCAGGGACTGTGTCCAGATCTGGGCTTTATTGCTAAAACAGACATCTTCGAGTATCTGAATCACTGTATATGCCATATTTACTCTTGTGTAGGTAGGCCAATTTTCCTCCAGCTAAAGATATAATTTAAAATTATTTCTCCCTGCTTACTCCTCCACTTTCTCCCATTGCCTATGCTAAATAATTCACCTCACAACTCCAAAAGTGCTGTGAGTCACCCAGCCCATCTATATTCTTTTAGGGTTATAGAGAAGGTCAAAACATGCAAAAAAAAAAAAAAAAAAAAAGGAGCCTATATGGAACAGACTTAGAGAAAAACTGGAAAAATCTCAACAGATCAAAGTAATCGCTCTGACTGAACCAAATTTCACTTTTATTTTGATCTCATTTCCTGGAAAAGGCACACAATTCAGGAAGACTAGTTGGGCAAGGGAGTGAAAAAGTCACTGCAGCTAGCCTGCTTCTCCTCTGAAGCTCCAGTTTTGAAACCTTTGCAGTTATGAACTGGAAATCCATGTGTTACATAATGCATTTCTGGAAAAATGCCCAAGACACATATATGCTCTACGAAGCTCTAATACTAACATTAATCTAATGAACGGTATATTAGAAAATGATTTGTGTACATCCTAATGGAAAGCATATTTTCTGAGAGAAGCTTGTAGACTGAAATGCAAAAAATAATCCATCCCCTAAACACAGCTTCCAGCTATCACATCAACCAATAAGATAAGTTGGTGCACCTTTGCAGAATGCTGAATGATTGCTCTGTTTTCTGTCGCCCAGGGGAAAGCATTTTCCAAATCTCGTGCAGGTGTCTGAGAGAGACTACCTAAAAGGAAAGAAGCTGAATTCTCCTCTTTGAGCCCCTGAATGACTTTTTTTTCACATATAAGCTTATTGTTTAAAATATCAGTTCATTTTTCAAATGCAGCAAAATCCAAGCCCCTGTTTATCCCAGGGGGTTAATTTGGTTAAACCTGCTACATCATATTGTGACTGGCCTCATATTTTACTCGAAAAGGCATAGCATCTTTTATCTTTTATTTATAGTGATCTTCATATTCATTTCTCAACTGAGGCAGGTATTTCAGGGAGAGCTTGCATTGATCTCTAATCTTTTTTTTTTCTCTCTCTTTTTGTAACGTACACTTTTGGCCCTTAAGAAATAGCTCTGATAGAAGTTTGCATTTTTTTTTTTTTAAAGGAAAAGCAAGAGTTTGAGATCATGGATTTTTTTTTTAACCTGCTGAAGACAGAATCAGACTTTGTCACCCAGTCGGTGATATGCCTTTAAATAAAATCTGCATCCCACTATTTTTTTTTAAAGTGCATTTGTCTTCAAAAGATGGAGCTTGACTTGACTCTTTCATGTAGCTGACTTCTGATTATTAACAGGTGAGAGTGAGGCCAGGCTCTAAAGAGAGGCTTAAATGATATAGGAGATGAGAATTTAAATGCTCCTTGCCAACTACAGATGAATTCATGGGTATAACCTAGAGTCAAGACCAACAGATTCATAAACACATTTTAAGGAATCTAAATCCCATCTAGTTGTCCTGAGAAGCAGCCAGAAGGAATTGCAAATCGAGGCATATACCTAACTCAGCTGTCTGGCAATAACAACAGCCTCGTTTCTCATGTCTCAAGTTGCCAGTGTGTGTCTGCATACTCAGTCGCTCTGTCATGTCCAGCTCTTTGTGACCTCATGGATTGTAGCCTGCCAGGCTCCTCTGTCCTTGAGATTTCCCAGACAAGAATACTGGAATGGGTTGCCAGGTCCTCCTCCAGGGGATCTTCCCGATGCAGGGATCGAACCATATCTCCTGCATCAGCAGGCAGATTCTTTACCACTGAGCCACCCAGGAAGCTGCCAGTACTGGCTGAGTAAAGTTTAAAACTGGAAACCCTGGGGATTCAGAGTCACTTTGAGTTGAGCCATGTAGACTAGTGCACACCAATTGAGCATGAGAGCCAGCAGCTCAATTTAGACTTATAGATGCAAATATAATTAACCCATGACTTTTCAACAGGTTGCTCCTCTTAGGGCCTTATTTTGTTGACAACCAGCATTATCCTAATTCAACTGGCATTTTTCTTTTCTTTCCCAAACTCCTTTCTGGACTCCACATATCTTTTTGAGTCTGATCATCTATTCCATTTTCTCTTCTCTAGGAGAAACATGGATATTTCCCTCTGCGAAGCTCCAGAATCAGAGATACTCTGCAAATGATATGTCAAGTGTTATTGTCATGCTGCACATAGATCTCTGGTCTTGAGTGTATGTTAAGAAACACACTTGTCTTTTACTGCTTCTGGCACAATTACAAATTAGCGCTCTTCTAAGGGAAGCCCTAGAGAGCACAAAAATGGGAGTTTTATGAAGAGACTTTGTGATAGGAGATAGCTTGATAAAAAAGATTGAGCACAGGAACTGGGGTCCATTAGCAGCTCCGTTGCTGACTAGCTACAAATATTTGAGCAAACCACTTAGCACTCTCATCCTCAGTCTCCTCATGTAAAATGAGATGTGTAGGGTTAAATAATTTCTGCAATCTCTTCTAAGCCTTAAAACTCTACAACACAGAGAAGAGAAGGAACACTGTTTTGTTAACTCTTTCTCTAGGAAGAGATCCTTCTCACATTCCAGCACCACCTCTTGTTTTCAGACTGGATTTGCAGCAAGTTGGTGGAAGGCCTGTACGGGGTTAATTTCTTCCTCTTGTGGTTTAGTTTCCTCTGGCACATTGTGTCCAGCCTTAATATTTTACACTGTTAGCCATATCATCTTTTATCTTTTATTTATAGTGATCCTCATATTAATTTCTCAATAGCAGCTGATGCGGCAGCAGGGACAAGTCATTGATCTTCCAATTTATCCGCTACTCTTACATATCCTGAGGTTGAGGCAGCCTGGGGAGATTGATGGAGCCCTGATACCTGCCCAGGAGCTGGGTATTCCTCATGCATGAAAATCAACCACAGGAAACCGAAATTCAACAATCAGCAGCAATATCAGCCACCTCTCTAATAAATATAACAGGGCATTCTTTAATCATTGAAAGGGTGGTCTGGGATTCGGTAATGAAAGCACTCCTGCACAAGAGTGCCAGTGCAACTCTGGGCTGGCCAGGTGGTAGATTTGGGTAGAGGGAGTGGAAGTGGGGAGGCTGTTTGCAGATACCAGCTTCTCACATGGCAAATATTCTTATTACTTGAGTCTCAAGCAAGTCACGAGTAAGCATATACTCCTTCACTTATGTAAAGCAAAATATTTCTTATGAAATTTTTTTTTTAATTCTGCAAGAAAAACAACAGATCCTCCTCAGATCATGTTAATGCCCAATGATGACAAAAGAAATGGCCCATGGAGCTGCATACACTCCACTGGTCACAGAGACCAGGTGAACAGTTGTGCCCAGAGCTCTGAGTCATTTGCAGGCCCTCCGAGGGACAAACCACTAATTGATTCTTAAGGGAAGGTCTCCATTCCTTGACACAGCTAAACAGTGGCTTCTATCAAGCCTCTTTGTGGTCTCAGTTATCTTGAGCTGCTTACCTCTTGCCCGTATCTGCTCCTTAGCTAACTGTCCTGCTTGAAATCAGTGTTGCAGACTTATTCGATCATCAGCTTTGTGCCTGTCTCAATAAAAACCCATCCACTGAGGCTTGGTACTCTCTTTTACAATCTGTAGCTGGGGAAACACGTACTAAACGTGGAAGCAAAGTTTCGCATGTTAGGCCACACACATGATGCTGAGGAGGCAAGTCAGCAAGAAGTCAACAGGTGGGGCAGATGTGGAACTATGTACAAGCAGAGCATGCCCATCACTAGCCTGTAAAAATATCCCATTCTCTTGGTTATTACTCAGCATGCATACTACATAGACACACATATTACCTCTGCATTTTAAAAAATAATAGAATGACTAATAATGTCCTCCAGCGATAAACTGGCGTGTCAAGCTGCTCAGAAATTTCAGGCACAGAATTGCCAGAAACAATTTACTTCTAACAGTGTTATGAAGATTTGGAGTATACATGGGGTTTGGGCAATGCAACGATTTTCACAGACAGAACCTCACAAATGTTTGTGCCTGGTGTGTACCTTCTCTTCGTCTGATTAAAAGAAGCTGAGTGGATTCTTTGAGTGTTGAAATCATAATAAGCATATCCAATGACTTTGTCTCATACGGAACCACTGTTTGATATAAACTCACAATAAAAATATATATTTCTTCTAGCAGGTTTGAACACTTTATATGCTTTTGTTCTTTGGATTCTCTTTGCTCCTTGAATTTAAATACAATTTTCCCTTTTGTTATCTAATCAGGCTTTATAGTTATTTATTTTTTGTTACTGTTGTGCTTAGTTGTGTCCAACTCTTTGTGACCCCAAGGACTATAGCCCACTAGACTCCTCTGTCCATGCAATTTCCCAGGCAAGAATACTGGAGTGGGTTGCTATTGCCTTCTCTAGGAGATCTTCCTGACCCCAGGGATCCAACCCATGTCTCCTATGTCTCCCATACTGCAGGCAAATTCTTTACCTGCTGAACTATCAGGGAAGCCCAGCAGTTATTTATCAGTGTTAATAAATAAAAATTCAAGTGGAAACTGGTTCCTCAACAAAATATAAGATATATAAAATGTAATATCATCTTGTACAAAGCATGACAGACTCATTGAAAATGATGAGCATGCTTTATGGATAGCATCTCACCGTGTTATTATTAGCAGTATGGTAGAAACAGGAGTAAGAACAATACAATAGTAATAATGATATTGTGTGTTGCTGCCACACACAGTCATCTTCAAAACGTCAGTAAGTACACAGTTTCCCTTGACCTTCAAAAAAATTCTGTACATTAGACAGGCCTGGTATTCTGATTCCCATTTTGCAGATGAGGAAACTAAATTCCAGTGATATTAACTGATTCACCCAACTAAGGAGACAAAGAGTCAGGCTTTCTAAGTACTAGTCTAGACCCCTCCCCAGGAACTGGTGAGACATAAAGAAATGCACTAATAATCAAAAAAGAAACCAAGAACAAAGCATCCCCAGAACTCTCCTGCTAAGAAGAGTTTGAAAGTAGCTATTGCTACAAGGTAGCTATTGTTACCTAGAACTTATCAGAAACCAAAGAGCTCTGGGGTTCAGTAAAATGTGTCAGTTCAGGAAGTGAAGTGTCAGTTCAGTTCAGTCGCTCAGTCGTGTCCGACTCTTTGCGACCCCATGAATCGCAGCACGCCAGGCCTCCCTGTCCATCACCAACTCCCAGAATTCACTCAGACTCACATCGATAGAGTCAGTGATGCCATTCAGCCATCTCATCCTCTGTTGTCCCCTTCTCCTGCCCCCAGTCCCTCCCAGCATCAAAGTCTTTTCCAATGAGTCAACTCTTCGCATGAGGTGGCCAAAGTACTGGAGTTTCAGCTTTAGCATCATTCCTTCCAAAGAAATCCCAGGGTTAATCTCCTTCAGAATGGACTGGTTGGATCTCCTTGCAGTCCAAGGGACCCTCAAGAGTTTTCTCCAACACCACAGTTCAAAAGCATCAATTCTTCAGTGCTCAGCCTTCTTCACAGGCCAACTCTCACATTCATACATGACCACTGGAAAAACCATAGCCTTGACTAGACGGACCTTAGTCAGCAAAGTAATGTCTCTGCTTTTGAATATACTGTCTAGGTTGCTCATAACTTTTCTTCCAAGGAGTAAGCGTCTTTCAATTTCATGGCTGCAATCACCATCTGCAGTGATTTTGGAGCCCCCCAAAATAAAGTCTGACACTAGATAATTACAAAATGGAATCTGTAAAAAGTCACAGAATTTGGCATTTGCTTGAAAAATAATTCATATTTGGAGAAGCAAAGGCCAGATATGACTTGAAACTGTTTAAAAATAAAATCCCTAAAGAAGTATCCTGCCTACCTGTGTTTTATAGCCTTAGCTTCAGAGTTTATGTGAACTATTTCTTTGGCTGTTCCCATCTAAAATATTACTTTCTATGAGACAGGAGCACTGCAAATATATGACAATTTTATGGAAGAAGAGTTCTAGAGGATATGGGGTCCATACACAGGAAAATCACTTAATAGTAAGCACATGAATGAGGAATAATAACATGTGGAGGGTCACGATACTTGATGTCAGTCATGAGGAAGGGGGGCTTTTTTGGGTCATAACTCTCCCTGCTGGTAGACTCTGTAAATTTCTAGGTGCTTGCTCAACACTGGCTTTATGCAGTAAAGTTGAGTCCTGGTGGTGTGGGCGGGGCAGGGGGTGGGGGTGGTGGCGGGCAGAGAGGGAAGTCAGCCCCTTCTTTCCACCTGAGAATCAGGATTATCAGCTGAATGATTTAGGTAGCCAGGGGATTCTACAATAAAAGTTTAACCATGTTAGCAAATCTTTAAAAAAAGTGACTAATAAAAATATATAAAATGGTTGTGTACACGTGTGCAAACAGTTCAAGCTTACTGCACAAACAATTATCTTTGTTTTTATCTACATGCCCTTAAGATGCAGCCTGATGTTACCAAATGAATAAACCTTAAATATGGCAAAGTAAATCAAGCCATATAGAGGAGACAAAAAAAGGGGCAAGAGACAATACAAATTCGAATAATGAAAAACAAGCTTGATACATCTTTAAAATAGCCAAGAAGTCCCTGAAGAAGAAAACAAATGAAGAAATCCAAGGCAGAACAGCAAGAAAGAGTATTTACCAACACTAAGAATATTAATAAGAACTTGCACCACTGGTTATTTAGGAACTCAGTAAATTTTCTTTGCTTTATCTGCACTAACATAAATCCCAGAACTGCTGAAAAACATGCTTGTCAAACCCTTGCAACAGCTTGGGACTCTGTTATATAAACTTTGGGATACTATTAAACTTGAAGTAGAAAGCCTTTTGAAAATACATGTCCTTATCTGTTCTGGCATATTCATCCCCTGTAGGAGAATTGTGTGATTCAAAGAACATTAAATAGTAAAATTAAAAAAAAAAAAGCAGTTGAGAAAACACAGCACTTCAAAAGGCTTAAATCTGGAAGCATTTCAAATACGAGGTTTAGGATTACTAGTACAGTTTCCTAATCTCCTAATTATTTGAGAATGAGGGCACTTTTATGTATCTCTCTGTTTGGAATCACTGGAAATATCAATTAAACATAACAAATTAAGAGACTCTCCCTTGGGATGTGAGATCATCTTATACACATGATGGCCTTCTGCTAGTGGTTAGTGATTCTTTAATCAATCCAGAGAGGTTTCCTAAGCCCAAGAAATTTGGTCAAATGATTTAGGGCTCACTTAGAGATGTTACTATCATTAGAACTACATTTATCTTTGGAAAAAGAGATGATTTATATATATAAGCCATGTTCTTCATAGTGATACCAAGATCTCTGAACTTATATAGAGAACATCCAATTTTATTCCACTTTTGTTCTTGCTACCCTTTCACAGTCCTTCTGTGCACAAAACATTGAGAAGGCATCTCACCAGAGTCACAGCAGCCATATGCCAACCACTTATCACCAGATACCACTGTTGCCATTGGGTGTAATGGCAACCAAAGACATGTACTACAGCCTCTGATGGGTAATAGTGAGGCTATGATCCTCAAGCATCCTCAGTGAAGCCACAGATGTTCTGGGTACATGTGGGGTAAATTTTATTTTCTCCTTTTCTCTAATATGTTGCTAGAGAGATATCAAAAACTATTGCTGAAATTCAATGAATATGGTTTGATTACTTTTGATTAATGGCACCCCACTCCAGCACTCTTGTCTGGAAAATCCCATGGACGGAGGAGCCTGGAAGGCTGCAGTCCATGGGGTCATGAAGAGCCGGACGCGACTGAGTGACTTCACTTTCACTTTTCACTTTCATGCATTGGAGAAGGAAATGGCAACCTACTCCAGTGTTCTTGCCTGGAGAATCCCGGGGACGGCGGAGCCTGGTGGGCTGCCGTCTATGGGGTCGCACAGAGTCGGACACGACTGAAGCGACTTAGCAGTAGCAGTAGCAGCAAGAGTCCCATCTCTTTCAAGAACTGGGATGTATGTTTTGAGGGAGATAAACTATAGAAATATTCAACTGACAGAGATCATAATGGACTTAACTTCTCTGTTCTTTTGTACATTTTTGTTAAGACAAACTTCTGTTCTTGCCTTCTATTAAGGGTTCTATTAAGATAAAATTAACATGATAAACTGCACATACTTAAAGAACACAATTTGACTAAGTTCTGAAATATATATATATATATATATATATATATATATATATATATATATACATACACCCATGAAACTGCCAACACAGTCAAAAAAAGGAACACATCCATCACTTGCAAAAGTGTCTCCATACCTCATTCATAATGCCCCTATTTTCTTTCCACATTCCATCCCTCCACTTCCCCAGATGACCACTGATAAGCTTTCTATCGTTATAGAGGTGTTTCCATTTTCTAAAAATTTATATAAATGGATTCACACAGTATCCACTCTTCTGCCTGGCTTCTTATACTCAGTGTAATTATTTTGAAAGTAATCCATATGTTTGTGGATATAATAATGGGAATATAATAACATTTTGCTGAGTGGTGTTTCATTGTATGAGTATACAATAGTATGTTTATTCATTAACCTGTTGAAGGATGCTTGATGTTGTTACAATTGTACTAAAAATAAAGGTGCTATGAAGATACATGTACAAGTCTTTGTATGAACAAATGCTTTTATTTTTCTTGAATAAATATCTAGTTATAAAAAGGCTGGATCATATGATAAGCTCTTACCATCTTTAACTTTCAAAGAAATTCACAAACTGATTTCTGAAGTAACTGTACCACTCTCCTGCCAGGCTGGATGAATTGCAAGCTGGAATCAAGACTGCCAAGAGAAATATCAACCATCTCGGATGGTTGCAGATGATATCATTCTAAAGTTAGAAAGTGAAGAAGAACTAAAAAGCCTCTTGATGAGGGTGAAAGAAGAGAGTGAAAAAGCTGGCTTGAAACTTAACATTTAAAAAAAAAAAAAAAAAACCTAAGGTCATGGCATCCGGTCTCATCATTTCACAGCTAATAGAAGGGGAAAAAATAGAAAGAGTAACAGATTTTATTTTTCTGGGCTCCAAAATCCCTGTGGATGGTGACTGCAACGGTGAAATTAGAAGATGCTCATTCTTTGGAAGGAAAGCTATGACAAATCTAGACAGCATATTCAAAAGCAGAGACATCATTTTGCTGGCAAAGGTCCATATAGTCAAACCTATGGTTTTCCTAGTAGTCATGTACAAATGTGAGAGTTGGACCATAAAGAAGATTGAGCACTAAAGAATTGATTGATTTCATATTGTGGTGCTGGAGAAGACTCTTGAGAGTCCCCTGGTCAGCAAGGAGATCAAACAAGTCAACCCTGAAGGAAATCAATTCTGAATATTCACTGGACAGATTGATGCTGAAGCTAAAGCTCCAATACTTTAGCCACCTGATGCAAAGAGCTAACTCACTGGAAAAGACTCTGATGCTGGAAAAGACTCTGATGCTGGGAAAGACTAAGGGAAAAAGGAGAAGGAGGCAGAGAATGAGATGGTTAGATAGCATCACTGACTCAACAGACATGAATTTGAGCAAACTTCAGGAGATAGTGGAGGACAGAGTAGCCTGTAGTGCTACAGTCCATGGGTTTACAGAGTTGAACATGACTTAGTGACTGAACAACAACAGCAACAACAAGCAGTGTATAAACTTCCAATTTTTACACTGCCTCACCAGCACTTAGTGTGGTTGGACTCTAGTTCAACAGGTGTGCAGTGGTATCTCCTGTGGTTCTTTCCTTTTAGCTACTAATTGATTGCATTGAGCAACTTCATGTGCTTATTTGACATCCATACATCTTGGAAGGATCTCTTTTTAAATATTTTTGCTCATTTTTCTTTTAAAGTTTCTAATTACTGACTTTTGAGTTCTATTGGTGTTACAGATACAAGTTTTTTCAAATTTATAATCTGAAAATGTTTTCTTCCAATCTGTAGCTTTTCTTCAAAGATGAAACTTAATTTATCAGTTTCTTTTCTTTTATGGATCTTATTTTTGGTGTCATCTCTAGGAAATCTTCGCTTAACCAAGGTCAAACAGATTTTGTCCAAGTTTAACAGATTTATGTTTTGATCTATTGTTAGTTAATTCTTTATACGGTGTGAGGTAGGGATCAAAAGCCATAGTCTTGCATACGGATATCTATGGATATTACCCGTGTACTACATGTTTCCAGTGCCATTTGTCAAGAAGATTATTCTTTCTCTTCTAAACGGGCTTTGCACCTCTTCTGAAAGTTAATTGTCCTATATGTGTGGATATGTTTCTGGGATTGCTTGATTGACCCATGATATCTGCCTTTTGGTTATAATGTATCCTTTTGATGATTTCTTTTCACTTGCTCATTTAAATAGTCTCCCAGTAATAGAGCCTCACCATTTTACTGGACATACTTAGGTATACCTGAAATGCATTTGGTAAGTTGATGGAATTTGCACTAAAACTAGAGTGCAAAATTTCCAAACTTACTTTTGAAATGTTGAGATGAAAAATTATGGATTCTTCAGCCTTCCCAATTCAACCTAATGTATTCTAATCCATCCCAGGAAGCTATTTTTGTACACGTATTGGTCTGTAGAGTCTGGGAAGTATGTGAGTGGTATACGCAGGCTATACTAAAAGATCATTATAGGAGGCGAAGGGAACATTAGATAAAATAGGTGGGAAAATTCTTATGACAACTGTTAAAACATTTCAAGTTTTTTTTTTTTTTTTTTTTTTTAAGATTTCAGTTCAGTTGAGTTTAGTACAGTCGCTCAGTTGTGTCCAAATCTTGGCATCCCCATGAATCGCAGCACGCCAGGGCTCCCTGTCCATCACCAATTCCAGGAGTTCACTCAGACTCATGTCCATCGAGTCAGTGATGCCATCCAACCATCTTATCCTCTGTTGTCCCCTTCTTCTCCTGCCCCGAATCCCTCCCAGCATCAAAGTCTTTTCAAAAGAGTCAACGCTTGGCATGAAGTGGCCAAAGTACTGGAGTTTCAGTTGTAGCATCATTCCTTCCAAAGAACACCCAGGACTGAGCTCCTTCAGAATGGACTGGTTGGATCTCCTTGCAGTCCAAGGGACTCTCAAGAGTCTTCTCCAACACCACAGTTCAAAAGCATCAATTCTTTGGTGCTCAGCTTTCTTCACATTCCAATTCTCACATCAATACACGACTACTGGAAAAACCATAGCCTTGACTAGACGGACCTTTGTTGGCAAAGTAATGTCTCTGCTTTTCAGTATGCTATCTAGGTTGGTCATAACTTTTCTTCCAAGGAGTAAGCATCTTTTAATTTCATGGCTGCAGTCACCATCTGCAGTGATTTTGGAGCCCAAAAATATAAAGTCTGAAACTGTTTCCCCATCTATTTCCCATGAACTGATGGGACCAGATGCCATGATCTTTGTTTTCTGAATGTTGAGCTTTTAGCTTTTTCACTCTCCACTTTCACTTTCATTAAGAGGCTTTTTAGTTCCTCTTCATTTTCTTCCATAAGGGTTGTATCATCTGCATATCTGAGGTTATTGATATTTCTCCCGGTAATCTTGATTCCAGCTTGTGCTTCTTCCAGTCCAGCGTTTCTCATGATGTACTCTGCATAGAAGTTAAATAAGCAGGGTAACAATATACAGCCTTGACGTACTCCTTTTCCTATTTGGAACCAGTCTGTTGTTCCATGTCCAGTTCTAACTGTTGCTTCCTGACCTGCATATAAGTTTCTCAAGAGGCAGGTCAGGTGGTCTGGTATTCCCATCTCTTTCAGAATTTTCCACAGTTTCTTGTGATCCACACAGTCAAAGGCTTTGGCATAGTCAATAAAGCAGAAATAGACGTTTTTCTGGAACTCTCTTGCTTTTTCCATGATCCAGCAGATGTTGGCAATTTGATCTTTGGTTCCTTTGCCTCTTCTAAAACCAGCTTTAACGTCTGGAAGTTCATGGTTCACATATTGCTGAAGCCTGGCTTGGAGAATTTTGAGCATTACTTTACTAGCATGTGAGATGAGTGCAATTGTGCAGTATTTTGACCATTCTTTGGCATTGCCTTTCTTTGGGATTGGAATGAAAACTGACCTTTTCCAGTCCTGTGGAAAAGTTTTCCAAATTTGCTGGCATATTGAGTGCAGCACTTTCACAGCATCATCTTTCAGGATTTGAAATAGCTCAACTGAAATTCCATCACCTCCACTAGCTTTGTTCGTAGTGATGCTTCCTAAGGCCCACTTGACTTCACATTCCAAGATGTCTGGCTCTAGATGAGTGATCACATCATCATGATTATCTGGGTCGTGAAGATCTTTCTTGTACAGTTCTTATGTGTATTCTTGCCATCTCTTCTTAATATATTCTGCTTCTGTTAGGTCCAGACCATTTCTGTCCTTTATCGAGCCCATCTTTGCATGAAATGTTCCCTTGCTATCTCTAATTTTCTTGAAGAGATCTCTAGTCTTTCCTATTCTGTGGTCTTCCTCTATTTCTTTGCATTGATTGCTGAAGAAGGCTTTCTTATCTCTTCTTGCTATTCTTTGGAACTCTGCATTCAGATGCTTTTATCTTTCCTTTTCTCCTTTGCTTTTTGCTTCTCTTCTTTTCATAGCTATTTGTAAGGCCTCCCCAGACAGCCATGTTGCTTTTTTGCATTTCTTTTCCATGGGGATGGTCTTGACCCCTGTCTCCTGTACAATGTCATGAACCTCAGTCCATAGTTCCTGAGGCACTCATCTATCAGATCTAGGCCCTTACATCTATTTCTCACTTCCACTGTATAATCATAAGGGATTTGATTTAGGTCATACCTGAATGGTCTAATGATTTTCCCCACTTTCTTCAATTTAAGTCTGAATTTGGCAATAAGGAGTTCATGATCTGAGCCACAGTCAGCTCCTGGTCTTGTTTTTGTTGACTGTATAGAGCTTCTCCATCTTTGGCTGCAAAGAATATAATCAATCTGATTTCGGTGTTGACCATCTGGTGATGTCCATGTGTAGAGTCTTTTCTTGTGTTGTTGGAAGAGGCTGTTTGCTATGACCAGTGCATTTTCTTGGCAAAACTCTGTTAGCCTTTGCCCTGCTTCATTCTGTATTTCAAGGCCAAATTTGCCTGTTACTCCAGGTGTTTCTTGGCTTCCTACTTTTGCATTCCAGTCCCCTATAATGAAAAGGATATCTTTTTTGGGTGTTAGTTCTAAAAGGTCTTGTAGGTCTTCATAAAACCATTCAACTTCAGTTTCTTCAGCATTCCTGGTGGGGGCATAGACTTGGATTACTGTCATATTGAATGATTTGCCTTGGAAATGAACAGAGATCATTCTGCCATTGTTGAGATTGCATCCAAGTACTACATTTCAGACTCTTTTGTTGACCATGATGGCTACTCCATTTCCTCTGAGGGATTCCTGCCCGCAGTAGTAGATATAATGGTCATCTGAGTCAAATTCACCCATTCCAGTCCATTTTAGTTTGCTGACTCCTAGAATGTCGACGTTCACTCTTGCCATCTCTTGTTTGACCACTTCCAATTTGCCTTGCTTCATGGACCTGACATTCCAGGTTCCTATGCAATATTGCTCTTTACAGCATCGGACCTTGCTTCTATCACCAGTCACATCCACAACTGGGTATTGTCTTTGCTTTGGCTCCATTCCTTCATTCTTTCTGGAGTTATTTCTCTACTGATCTACAGTAGCATCTTGGGCACCTAATGACCTGGGGAGTTCCTCTTTCAGTATCCTATCATTTTGCCTTTTCACACTGTTCATGGCGTTTTTCAAGGCAAGAATACTGAAGTTCCTTCTCCAGTGGACCACATTCTGTCAGACCTCTCCACCATGACCTGCCCATCTTGGGTGGCCCCACGGGCATGGCTTATTTTCATTGAGTTAATCAAGGCTGTGGTCCTAGTGTGATTAGATTGACTAGTTTTCTGTGAGTATGGTTTCAGTGTGTCTGCCCTCTGATGCCCTCTTGCAACACCTACCATCTTACTTGGGTTTCTCTTACCTTGGATGTGTGGTATCTCTTCACAGCTGCTCCAGCAAAGCGCAGCTGCTGTTCCTTACCTTGGACGACAGGTATCTCCTCACCGCCACTCCTCCTGTCCTTGAACATTGAATAGTGTAAATATTTTTTAATATTTACATTAAGATAAATAAGCAAATTATTATTAAATGAAACACAAAAAATTTAGAGAACATTTCAACCTGCTTATTTTGCCAGATACAACAAGATACTAGGAATAAAGAGAAGAAATTTCTAGAACCATCGTGTCTTTTGTTTTTCATCACCATAGGGTGATTGGTTGTATTTTATTCAGTGTATTGTACATGTGGGTGTGAATAAGATGGAACTTGTCTCAAAAAGAAATGAGCAAAGAATATACGTTGTCAACTTGTCTAAAACATTTTTCATGGTCTGACTCATTTTCTTTGTATTGGCATTTCAAGATATTTTGATTTTTGTTTTTTTTAATTTGACTATTGTAAAAATCTTGATAACTTAAGTAAAACCTCATGAGAATAACATAAACAATTGTAATGGAAAGTGAAAAGATGACAATAGCAATCAGCACTGCAGTATTTCTTGTCAGAGTTCTTTATCACTTAGAATAGTCACAAATCCCATATTCATTTGACTTTTTGACCTTTAGTTTTTACTTTGGTGGAAGAATTTCTTTTGAGAAGCAATTTCTTTCTGTTTGCTATTATTTCTTTGCAATTAAGACAATTAATAACCATACTTTGATATGATTATTTTAGAGTGGTATAGGGGAGGATAATTAGGCAACTATTTATGAATCTATGGGTTCAGTGAAGTTTAAAGACTTGATGTTCGAATCTTATGGAATGTAACCCCCTTTTCCAGAGGGAAATGAACATATTCACGCACTTATGTCATTTAAAATAAGTCAACACAGGTTCATAGAGGCACCTCCTATTCTAGGCATGGTCGGGTACAGGGAAGAGGAGCAAGAGATATACCCAACGAAGCCTGAATATACTGAGAATTAAGATGAAAGACTAAGGGGCTTCTCTGGTGGCTCAGTGGTAAAGAATCTGCCTGCCAGTGCAGGGGACCTGGGTTAGATTCCTGTCTGGGAAGATCCCACATGCCATGAAGCAACTAAGCCCCTGCGCCACAACTCCTGAGCCTGTGCTCTAGAGACTGGGAACCACAACTACTGAGCCCACACACCCTCAAGCTCATGCTCCACAAGGAGAAAAACCACTGCAGCGAGAAGCCCACGCACTGCACACAGAGAGGAAGCTCTGCTTGCCACAACTAAAGGAAGGCTTGCCCAGCAATGAAGATCCAGTACAGCCAAAATGTAAATGCAATTATGAAAATTTAAAAATTAATGGTAACACAATTTTATAAAAAGATGAAAACCTAAGATGGAAGTGAAAATGTCACCTAGAATTAAGGATACACTTAGGCAGAAAGTGAACATTCTGAAAACAGATGCAGAAAATGGTAAAGATTTCACAACAAAATCTAACCTTGTGTTGGCAGAATACAAAATCAGCATACACACATTACTTGCACTTCTGTTCACTAACAATTAACAATCTAAAGAAGAAATCAGGAGAACAATTTCATTTATAATAGTAACAAAAAAAATATGAATAAACTTAACTAAAGACATGAAAGACTTGCACACTGAAAACTAAAAAATGTTATTGAAAGAAATTAATGAAGACATAAATGGAACGATATCCCATGTTTATGAACTGGAAGACTTAATATGTTAAAATGTCCATATTACACAAAGCTATCAAGAGTTTATTGCAATACCTATCAAAATCCCCTGTTTTTTCAGAAATAGAAGAAATTAGTCTAAAATGTATATGTAACCAAAAAGAACCCTCAATAACCAAAGCAATCTTGAGAAAGAAAAACAAAGTTGAAGACCTCACTTTTTTTTTTTTAATCAAGTTTCCTTGTTATGCTGGGTTAAAAATCTGAAGTCCTTAAATGTCCAGAAAGAATCCTCCCAAATGCATGTTTTAATTCATTCTCAGTGGCCGGGCTTTCAGTGTCTCAGTGGACTGAGGGATCCTTCCATATCTACAGCTTAGACTTCTGTCACTGACATTGCCGTGGTCTCCCGGGATCTTGGCTGTTCTATCAGTTTATCAGGTCTTTCATGAACCATGCTTTTAACGATTTTAAAGAGTTACTAAGATTCAATCTGAGATTACAGCATTATGCCCACAATTTAAAAACTCTCAAAACCAAGCCAGTCCCCACTCCTAGAATAATAAAACTAGGCACATTTTCATTCTCAGAATCCAGTACAGAAATTATCAAAGAACATAGCAGAAACTCAGTGGCATTTGAAAGAAAGATAAAGTCTCTCTGATTTTAGCCTCACTAGGATGTCCATTGGTCTGTGCCATTTATCTGAAAGTCCTGACCTGCAAACTTAGAACCAGGAGGACTTTCCTGGCCTAAGGTTGACTGGTCACTATGAACTTGCCATGTGCAATGCACAGCCCTGAGCACCTATCACACATGGACTCTGGAGTTATCCTTCCTCTTTGATGATCTGTTCACACTGCAGTCCTGACCTGATTGTGGGTTCTATCCAGTAACATTATACCTCCAGTTATAATGTGTAGATTCCATGGTCCTATGGTGCCATAGTCATTTTCACAGCCTCTGGCTATGTTACTGCATAGACCAAAGAAGCCTGCCTTTCAGAGAACAGTTCTTTCTCCAACGTAACTGACAAATTCCATGTCAGCTTGGGTCCACATGTAAGGGGATTAACTTGAGCCTATGGTAACCATATATGTCAATGCTGACAAGTTCTATAAAACATACTTTCCTTACAACTAAGTCTTTGTCTCAGTCAAGCCTGCTAGGGAAAAAACTACCTGAAGAGTAAGCCAAAGTGAGCAGCTGCCTGAGTACTTCCTGCCCTGAAAACTCCTGCCCACCCCAAAGTCGAGAGCCAGGTAAAGTTCTCTTTATACTGAAGACCTTCCAGGTCCCCTATTCATTCTGCTCCAGGTATTCGCTCAGCCACCTGCAATTCCCTAGGGCCCCTTTTCTTTTTGCCAGACCTTTACTTAAGTGGCTTGACAGAAACAGCCACTCTCCCATGCAATAAACTGCAGCCAACTGCAGAGTCTTATTGTTGGTGTAGTGGGTTGAAGGATGACCCCCAAAAGGATACATTCATGTTCTAATTCTTAACTGTTACCTCACTTGGAAAAAAGGTCTTTGCAAGTTTCATTAAGGATCTCCAGATGGGATTCCCATCCTGTATTAATCAGATGGGTTCTTAATATGATGACAATTGCCCTTATTAAACAAGAAGGGCAGAGGGCAATTTGGACCAGATGAAGAGAAGATACAGAAACACAAAGGGAGTGAAAACAGAGACTAAGCGATGTGGCCTCAAGCCAAGGAAGCTACTAACCACCGGAAGCTCAGAGAGACAAGGAGTGGACTCTCCCCTAGACCACCTTTAGGGAGTGTAACCCTATGACACCTTGATATCAGACTTTTGACCTCTAGAACTGTGAGACAGTACATTTTTATTATGTTAAGCCAAGTTTATGCTGATTTGTTACAGCAGGTACTGGAAACTAATACAGCATACATTAAACCTTTTCTAGACTTCAGCAGTTACCTGCTTTTAACTGCATAAGCCGAAGTATTTTCAAATAGTCAAAGGTCCCAACATCCCACCACACGTTAAAGACCAAGGTACAAGACTACCTAACATGGAAGCACCGAAACATTTCCATGTGGACATTTTCCTCTCCAAAACGTCTGCTCCTTTCTTTCTATTCAGTGTTTCCAGGTAACACACCAAATGATGCATTTGTGCAAGTACAACAGATACAACACTTAATTACACCTAGGTATAGAGTTAATTAAGAAACAAGATAAAAGAGCGAAGATGGAGGTCAAAATATTCCTGGTACTGACCTAACCCTGGCTTAATTGAATGAAATGATCCCATAACTGAACCCCAGAAATTACTAGTCCGTAACTGAACTAGTAATACACAGGATGACAGAAACAGAAGACACCAACTCTCACTCTCAAGGGAGAAAACAGAATTAGTTAAGACAAACATGCCCACTTAATTCTTTTCAAGCTTCCTATATAAGTCACTTGATCACCCTCGGGTGGAGTAAGTAAAGCAGCAGGGCTGAAATTATTTAAGATCTCTCTTGACAGGATTGAAACATCAAGATGGGAAAAGACCATTCCGTCACTCTCCACCACCACCACTCCCAGCATTAAAAAATAATAGCCTACATTTACAATGTAAAACAAATCAGAAACTACTTTAGTTCTGATTCACTCTTAGTATTACTAATAGCTCATCAGGACCCTTGTGCAAAAACATCTTGATTAGTTGCTAATAAAACTCTTTAGAGGCGGAGCCCTCCATATGCCTCAAAGGGAAGATGTAAACCTCCCATACCTCAGGATTTTCTCACCAAAAAGTCACACAATGTCTTTACTATTCCAGGCAAGTATAGCCTAGCCCTACCCTCATTCCTGCTTTACTTGGATTACCAATAAATATCTAAATGGAAATAAAGAGGAGATATCAGGTAGAAATACATAAAATGGTAGGTAAAACAATGTAAGTGGAGTCAAGTACCACCACCATTCATTACAATAGAAGTGAACATTCAGCACCAACAGTAATGATTTTTCCTGTTATACCTGGAAAGTGATGATAAGTCATATGTACCTACCTTTTAAAATTTATTCAGATCTCATTTTTATGTTAACTACTGCATACCAAGTAACATGCTAAGGCTGCATCAATGGGTGAAGAAAAGGTAGTCACTGGCCCCAAGGAATGTTGCCCAGAAGAAGCCCGAGTTACGTAAAACATCCAACTACAGTACAGTGTAGCAAGTGCAACAGTCAGGTATGCAAAAGTGTAATGGGAGCAAAAAGGAAAGTGTGACCACAACACTAAACAGAAGACAGCATAACAGAGATAATATGCAAACTGAGTTTTGACAAATGAAGTGGGTTTTCCAGGTGCCCAATAGGGCAGAGGGAATTCTTAGAGGAGGGAAAAGATAGTGAATTGTTCATATAATCCTAAGCAGGGAACAACAGAAGAAATGCTTGGATACAGGCATCACGAATACTTGTATGTTTCATTTTGGCAAAGCCATTCCAATGGAAATTTTGAAGATCAACTATAGATGGGATAAACAGAACTAGTAATTACAGGAGACACTAGAACCAATTTCTACTATAATCTACCAGAAAGAAACAACATTATTTCAATGACAACACGGTATCACAGAAGGGGCTTTTTTTTTTTTTTTCTTTAGTGTATTAGGTGTCACTTAAAATTTTGACTGCACACTGTACTTGCTTTGGGATCTTGGACGACACTCATAACTTCAGCTAGTCTCAGTATAGTGAGTTTATGTGATTACCTACATCTGTACCTGCAACACAATCTTAATGTAAATTCAAGTTCAGGTCGAAGCCTAGGTTCTCTGTGACTGCTCTGGTGAATTCAAAAGCTCTCTCTCTCTTCTTCATCTGGCTTCTCTATGGAAATATCATGTCTATGACTTCTAGGTGTCTTTTGTTGTCAGTTTTTTAAATTGAAGTATAGTTGATTTATAATGCCATGTTAGTTTTAGGTGTACAGTTCAGTGATTAATTTATATATACGTGCTTTATCAGGTTCTTTTCCATTAATAAGTTATTACAAAATATTGAGTATAGCTCCCTGTGCTATACAATAGATCCTTACAGGTTGTCTGTTCTATGCCTTCTTTGAATTACTGTAGCGCTTGTTGTCTGTATCATTTACAGGTTTCAATCATGTTATGATTGAAAACAAAAAATTTATATTTGCCCATGCCCTGGTCTGTACTTAAAAAATGTGTTCCTTGATTTCATATTCATTGGCTACATTTTAGACATCGTGTTAGCTGGTGGTTCCAGATGTTAGTAAAATACAGACGTTCCTGATCAGAAGGTCACAGTCTTTGTGGGAAAACAAACAAAAATAAACAATCTGTGTCTCAAACAGCTGTGTACTTCCCAAAGAGAACACACCTAGTTGGTACAGTAAATACATGTATCACAGATAAGTGTATCAATAGCTATTTGGTGTTAATAACTTCAAATAACTGCTTTTCCATTTTGAAGAAATAATGACTGTATTTCACCAGGAGCTCAACACCCCTCTGAGACTGAGGGCTTCACTTCCATCCTCACACACCACATTGGTTTCTTATATGAAAATATACAAGTGTGTACATACTCTCTATTAAAAGGATTATCTGGCATGAATTTCTGACAGCATGAAGAAAAACTCAAGAGGTTCAGAATTCTAGTTCTGAGATGCATCCAAAAGTTCAGATGCCCTAATTCAACTTGGTTGACTGGAAACCAGAGCTGTAAATCTCACAAGAGCAGATGATCCTTTAAGAATTTCAAAACTTCCTGCTACTAATTAGAAATCCTAGAAGAACAGCTGCTTTTAAAATACACTGATAATATGCTTTACCGCTTGATGTCCAGCAGCCTATGTTTCAGTTAAGTGAGCTTCAGGAAAGAAGGAAACTTGTGGTTTAGTTGCATTTACTTTGGAGCCTCTGGTCAAAACGTCTACTTCTGTGCTCAGCCATGCTCTCATTTTCAAAATAGAGGCAACACTAAAAACATAGTTACAGAGATGGTGCACAGCTTCATGTGTCATTGTATTCATGTGTTTCAGAATACCAATAACATCGAAGCTACGACTGCAAAGAGGGGGATGTTATTTGGTGTCATCTACATCAACATTCAGAAAACGAAGATCATGGCATCCAGTCCCATCACTTCATGGGAAATAGATGGGGAAACAGTGGAAACAGTGTCAGACTTTATTTTCTTGGGATCCAAAATCACTGCAGATAGTGATTGCAGCCATGAAATTAAAAGACGCTTACTCCTTGGAAGAAAAATTATGTCCAACCTAGATAGTATATTCAAAAGCAGAGACATTACTTTGCCGACTAAGGTCCGTCTAGTCAAGGCTACGGTTTTTCCTGTGGTCGTGTATGGATGTGAGAGTTGGACTGTGAAGAACGCTGAGCACCAAAGAACTGATGCTTTTGAACTGTGGTGCTGGAGGAGACTCTTGAGAGTCCCTTGGACTGCAAGGAGATCCAACCAGTCCATTCTGAAGAAGATCAGCCCTGGCATTTCTTTGGAAGGAATGATGCTAAAGTTGAGACTCCAGTACTTTGGCCACCTCATGCGAAGAGTTGACTCATTGGACAAGACTCTGATGCTGGGAGGGATTGGGGGTAGGAGGAGAAGGGGACGACAGAGGATGAGATGGCTGGATGGCATCACTGACTCGATGGACGTGAGTCTGAGTGAACTCCGGGAGATGGTGATGGACAGGGAGCCCTGGCGTGCTGCGATTCATGGGGTCGCAAAGAGTCGGACACGACGGAGCAACTGAACTGAACTGAACTGAATGCAACTCTGTTGAAATAAAGAAAAGGAAAGGGGTCTAGAATAGCTATAATTTTCCTGAGAACACAATTATTTTATGGTAAATCTGGGACAAGAATTCTGATCTCATCTCTTTGATTCCATTCCATTCTTCTTTCACTGGGATCTGAACAACCAGAGAAATAAATGTGCTGTGTTCTATGTAACTGGTGCAGGACTTGGCAAGATTGGAATTGTAACACTATGTATGAAGAATTATCTGGAAATTCTTAAAACGAAGTGAGATACATCCCAGGTATATAGAACACTATGTTTTATGAAAATTCTGTGGAATGAACTGAACTGGTAACTGAAGTGTGTGTGCTGTGCTGCAGTTTCAAGTAGGTAGGGTGAATTCAGCACGAAATTCATTCAGCTGAATTTCATTCAGCATGAAAATTAACATCCAAACAAACTCTTCATTGCTGAAAGTGTCCAAAGCGGCTAGCTTCATCTTGTCGCTAAGGCATCTGAAAGAATCATGCTAAAGGACTTCTAACCACCCAAAAGTCTCATATCTGACTCAGTAAGTATCATTATACATTATGGGTATTTTTCTGAGTGACAGAGAACAATATCCTGGCTGAACATCCCTCTGCCATGACACAGAGATGATGGTCTCAAGCTATCTTGAAGATGTTGGAGCCCACTTTATCCACTGCTAATATTAACAGAGGACAAAACTTAACATCCTCTTTGCTCTGTATTTGTTAAATCACTTCTTGCCCTCATTAAAATGGATGGCCCATAATTGAGTCTGTAGTATGTCTATCATTGGAAGCTGAACACATGTTTGTTGGTTTTATTAACGTCACAGGTTTCTGCTGCTGCTACTGCTGCCAAGTTGCTTCAGTCGTGTCCGACTCTGTGCGACCCCATAGACGGCAGCCCACCAGGCTCCCCCGTCCCTGGGATTCTCCAGGCAAGAACACTGGAGTGGGTTTCCATTTCCTTCTCCAATACATGAAAGTGAAGAGTGAAAGTGAAGTCGCTCAGTCGTGTCTGACTCTTGGTAACCCCATGGACTGCAGCCTACCAGGCTCCTCCGTCCATGGGATTTTCCAGGCAAGAGTACTGGAGTGGGGTGCCATTGCCTTCTCCGCACAGGTTTCTAGGGAGTGTCTACTCAAAAGCTAGTTTGGTTTCACAGTTGCAAAAAAATTATGATATAATTTTGAACAAATTAAGCTCATTATAAAGGAAAGATACTGATACTTACTATAACCCTGTCCTTGAGAGGCTCTTGTAAAACACTAAATAAAGTAATAGAGTCATGCACACATGCATGGATTTTCAGTGATATCTGTGCACACTTAAAAAGAACTCTACACAATATATTCTAAAAATCTTGATGCTGTGTGTCCCTAGTTCCCAGCTCTCTCATTAAAACTATCTAAATTAACAAGACCTTCTCTATTAGGATAGCTATCAGAGTATTCCAAATTCTACTTCTTGTAGTACCCTGTCCCAATCATTCGTCTTCCTCTTTTCATTAGACCTCATCCAGAAGCCCTGGAGATTTGTTCATTAATTTATGTACATATTTAGTTATGTGGCCAATTTCTTAATCCCTTATCAAATTTCAGGCACCATTCTTCAGAATGTTTTATAGGTTGATGACACAGCAGTAATCAACACAGATGAATATATCCTCTCTTCAATTGAGGAGGCAGACAAAAATATACAAGCAAATATAAAAATATATCAATATGTAAATAAAAATTAAATAGATGCATAGAATAACTAGTATATCAGGTAAGTGCTAGAGAAAAAAATGGAAAGCATGGTAGGGAGATGGAGATGGCTGATAGAAGGTACCTGCCACTTGAAATTAAGTAATAAATGAAGGCTTTATGGGGGAGATAAAATTTATCAAGGAATTTAAGGTGGTTGTGGAAGGGAGCAAGGTGCATATCTGGGGAATGAATATTACCAGCAGAGAGAACAGTCAGATGGAAAGAGAAGGAGGCAAGAATGTGCCTAGAGTATTCAAGGAACAGAAAGGATGTCCGTTTGTGGGAAATAGAGTAAGCAAAGTAGAGAGGAGAAGGAACAAGTCAGGGAAGAAACAGAGGCCCAGATTTCTAGGCCTACCTATGGAGGCACTCTGAGGACTTTGCTTTCTGCTTGCAGTAAGCCACTGAAGAGATCTGAGCAATACAATCTGATTTATGTTTTAACAGGATCTCTCTGAATGCCCTGTTGATTAGAAGCAGCAAGAGAGTAAGGACAAGCTCCGGAAGACTAAGAGTTGACTCAAAGACATGATTTACTAAAAAAATGCACCTCTTACTCAGTGACAATGGAGAGCAGGGACTGGCAGATAATTGCTCACAAATCATTGTGAGCTCAGCCCGTCTTTTGATGACAGGTGAGCTAATACTGAGCCTTACATTTTGAAAGGCTGCTGAAGAAAGAGGAGAAGAAGCTACAGAAACTGTATACAGCCCAACAAGTCTAAGATATATACTTAAAAATCTGGAAAATGTTTTCCAACACCTGATGTAAGGTATCTGGCTGGTAGTAGGTCCACAACAAAATAGGGAGGAGAAGTACATGAGTGAATGAGCTGCTGAAAATATCGTAAAGTGACAGGTATCAAGAAACCTTTACGGCTTCACCCTTAACCTTCAGAAATGATGTTATTTTCATTGAGCTGTTGAAATATATAATCTAACTTTCAAAACAACAAATCAGAAAGCATTGTCTCACACAAGCAAGGTCATAAATCACTGCCAAGGAAAACTGAAGTAGCAACAAATCAATTGCAAAATCATTTTTATGGACTTTTAAACTTTAGAGAGCATTTGTGTGTTCATTATCTAATGTAATCCTCAAATAAATTCCATGAAATAGTTATTATTTTCCCATTAGAAATTAGAAGAAGGCAATGGCAACCTGCTCCTGTACTCTTGTCTGGGAAATCCCATGGACAGAGAAGTTTGGTGGGCTACAGTCCATGGGGTCGCAAGGAGTCAGACACGACTGAGCGACTTCACTTTCACTTTTCACTTTCGTGCACTGAAGAAGGAAATGGCAACCCACTCCAGTATTCTTGCCTGGAGAATCCCAGGGACGGAGGAACCTGGTGGGCTGCCGGCTATGGGGTTGCACAGAGTTGGTACACAACTGACGCAACTCAGCAGCAGCAGCAGCATTAGGAATTACCACATACTAAGTCCTTAGTGATTACCCCAGAAAAGCTGAAATCTTGAGTTGTTACACCTATTAATGCCAAGGGCTTTTTTTTTTTTTTTTTTTTTTCCTATGGGAAGGTTGGATGCTAAAACTGACCAGGATTTTCAGCTCAAGATGGCAGACTAGGAAATATATTTACTTTCTATTCCTTCTCAAACCATTTTTAAATAAAAGTGTAGAAATATCCAAGTTAATAAGCCAATAAAAGCCAAGATGTTGTGGAAGTCATCTACTACAGAAAGATTTCAACATATTTCTAGAAGGCAAAAAATGAAACAGAGTGATGAATAAAATAATTAAGGAAAGAGTGTCCTAAGAAGGGTCTGCACAAAGCCAGTCAGCTTTTGGTGAGTTCTGGTTTTAGTAAAGGGCAAGGAAAGATGAGGAGCTGAAAAACAAGGAAATTAGAGTTATTTTAGGGAAAAAAGTTACTTGAATGAGCTCCAGAGAACATTCAGCCTGATGCCATATTAATTCATGGATTACAATGGATTGTTGGTAAGCAAGACAAGAAAGCAAGGAAGAAACAAAAATCAAGAGATTGTTCCTTACTGAACTTCTCAAACGAGATCAAGGAATTATGGTTAAATGCCACGGCTGTAAATCATTTCTGCTCCTAGAGAGGTCAGGTAGAGCTTATGATATTTCTCGCTTTTTTCAGACATAATTTAGGTCTGAGAAAAAGCTTTTGTGTCCTCCAATCTCAAATCTTATTGGGGATGGAAGTCCAAATTTGCTCTGACATACTATAAAAAGAATCTGAAGAGCAGAGGGCAAAACTAATGTATAATATATGAATTATGTCCAGTGTTATTTTAAATAGATTTTAAACTAAAATATATAAATAAAGTTTCACTGATCAATACAATTCTGGGTTCTGAAACCTCTACATGTCACATGCCTGATGTGTAACACACAATGTCAGCCAAGGAGAAAGAAAACACTCCAATGAAGTAAGCCAAAGAAACAAGATTCAAACTCAATCAAGCCATGTTAGACTAGGGTTTTGAAGTTCTTTCCTATTATTTTGAAGCTTCTACCTTGTGAATAATAACATCTTTCCCTTGTCCTAGACACCCAAGAGTGTGTCTTCTCTCCTGGGCATAAGAATCTCTAGAATTATACACAGTAGTAAAGATTGGCCCAAGCTGACATGCTCACAGTGACCAAATTGTGCTGACTATTTTAAACTGACACAGGGCTCCACTATGAAGCTGCAATAAATGATGTATTTGCTTTCTAGACATGAATGAGTTGCCTTACTGAACATACTCCAGGAAGGCCATCCATAGAAACTGGCTCCTAATCCATACAGAATAATTCACTGGTAAATTTCTTTCAGGAAAGCCCACGATTTATCTAGACTACGATCTTTACATATCTGGATCCTTCAAACTAGACTAAAGGGAACACTTCCGCTGGTGCTATGCTGACAACTGGTGGTCCCTAACCTGCATCTTCTGAGATCAGAACCCAGTGCAGTAGGCAATCAGTTCACGAACTGAGCAAAAGAAAACCTTCTACAGGGTAGGATATAGGCTCATTATAGGTATGACACTTAGGGCTAAGTGCCACAAGGAGTACAAAAAAAGAACAACAACACATGAAGCATGTATGACAAGGAGGCACCACAGCCCAGAGCAGGCTTGGTTCAAATCCTGGCTAAGCCATTACCATCTGCACACCCTGAAGAACAGTCGAAAGTTTAACTGCTGTACCAAATTTCTAAAAGAAGTGAAAAGAGCCTTACCTGCCAGGAAGGGTTCCCTGCCGGCTGGAGATGGTGGCAGAGCAGCAGCAGTGGAGAAGGTGCTCCTGGCTCCAGGCTTCACAGTGAAGCTGGGAAGGTCCCCATAGGTGCCAGAACGCCCTCCGACGGCGTTGGCGGCTCCTGCACTCAGCTTTGCACAGGCCTCTGAGACCCAGGCAGGGAAGGGCTGGCCGACACAAATGCAGGCACCAAGGTGGCTGCACGATGAGGTGCTAGACAGGATGACCTCTGGAGGAGAAGGCCGCCACAGTCCTGAGCAGTCTCTGAATGGTGGCCCATCTGGTGCCAAACACCTGCCACCCCCAGTGGGAAGTCTAGGCTGCTAGAGAGCTCAGGAGAGGTCATGAGCTGGGGCCCCGCCCTGTGCCCCGCCCTGTGCCCCGCCCTGTGCCCCGCCCTGTGCCCCGCCCTTTGCCACCTGCAGGCGCGCAGCACAGTTTCTCTGTGATGCCTATACCATGGACGCATCACAAGTGCCCGGCTGAGGAGTCCTCCCTCCAGTGCGTGTTTGACCACGAGAGGAGTCAGAAGCTAGGGAGACGCTCTCCCAGTTTCACACTCTATTCTCAGGGCGTTTGGCGCACAATCTGTCCTATATGGGCAATTTCCTGTGTAAATTTGTTTCCAGGCTCTGCCGCCGGCACCCGCCGGGCCGTCGCTCGCTGGTTTTGCCCTCTCGGGATGCCATCACATCCGGCCGGGGCCACCCCGCTGCTCCAGCTTCTGCTTTCCACCCTGTTCACAGGCTGCACCAGCATCAACTGCCTTTATCATCCAGCTTTGACATCGCGCCAAGAAGGCGGTACCCCATCCAGCAGGCTGGGTACTCCCCTGTGGGCATCGTACCCCTGGTGAACTTGAGGAACTCACGGAAGAAGAAGCCCGTCTTGTCCACTCGTAATTCCATGATGTCCGGACCTTCGAGAACCATCAGAATTCCTCCACCTGGGCGCAAAATTACTCTCCTGCGTTCACTACCTGAGCTACCTGCCCAGGTAGTTGAGGTTGAGAAGCCGGTACCAACCAGTCACCTCCCACTTCCTTGCGCAAAGGAGAGTGAGGCGATGGTCCAAGAAGAGCCCAGGGAAGGCATGACAGAGGAGGAAGGTCACACAGAGGCTGAAGGAGAGGACAATGGGAAGATAAGTCCATACTGCAACAGGGATATGACAATGACGCCCAGGCCCCAGGAGACCAGCGGGGTCCTCACGTCCCTCCAGTGCAGTCCTGAGCCTGCAAACTGCCTTCCGGTGCACCCAGAAAGCAACTTCAATGAGGAAGCCCAGGTGCCTCGGATGAACTCTTCCTCCGAAAGCCCCGCCATCTGCTTAGACGGCACTGCTGGAGACCGCCAGCCTCCCTCGCAGCCTGGCCCCCTGGCCACGGTGCTCTCTGCCCCAAGTCCGTGCTGCAACCTGCTGCCCGACAGGCCAATAGAAGTGCGGGGTGAAGACCTCACCCCCAGCTCCCCAGAGTCGCTGATGGCTGGGAAGGCGCTGCGGCGTGAACAACCTTCAGACACCCCACGGAGCAGCTCTTCTCCCCTGGGATCTGCCCGCAGTAGGCACCCCCTCAAGCGGAAGACACCCATGCCGCAGTTTCTGCCCCTGCCGCCACTGCTGCCGCCACTGCCACCACCGCTGCCTCTGCCGTGGGGTCGCAGTGACCTTCCTCCGCCTCGGAAGCTTCCAGGCATGACTCTCGCCAAAGCCTCGGGCACCCTGAAACAAAACATGCAGCGTCAGCGGAACAAAATCCTGAAGGACGCAAGGAAGGCCATGCGACGCCGCAGTGCCCCTCCGCCTGCCCCAGGGACCACAGGCTCCCCGGTCAGTCACATTTTGCAGGTCCCTCCTACCACCACCCACTTGGCCGACCTGTCCTCCAGATTCCCCAATCCGGCTGGCCTTCCACCTTGCCCGACACCTTATATGGGTCAGGAGGCAAGAAACACAGCCCCCGTGATCTCTCATTCTGTTGCTGCAGGTTCTCTTCTTCCTCCAGTTTCCAATCTCACTATGGGAATTACCCGTACGGAGGATAAAGGCATTCAGTGTTCACTCGAAGCAACACCACCTTCTATTTCTGACCTCTCCATACCTCTGAGCGCCCTAACCCTCTCCTCCCAGCCACCCTCCAACCAAAATTGATCCCCAACACCCATGTGTGTAGATTCTCCCCCTCCCACCACTCCCCATTCTAACTGAGCAGCCCCTCACTTCTGCTGCAGCCTCTCTTGCCACCCCAGTCATGCCATCTGCAAGTGTGCCCTCCTTCAGATTCGGGCATCACTGACACAGACACTACTCCCCCTTCCCCAGCCCCACTATCAAGGACTCCTGCCGGTGTCTTCCCCATCCCTCCATCTAGGGTTCTGGCTGCTTCTCCCCTGGGCCCCCATCTACGGCTTTGGGCCCTGTCTTCCCACCCCCCACCCCCCCGCCCAGGGCTTTGGCTGTTTCCCTCAATCCCCAAATCCTGCCTCAACCAGCCCCCCAACTATGGCTTCAGCTCCTGTTTCCCCCAACCTCTCATCTATGGCTTCAGCTCCTGTTTCCCCCAGCCCCCCACCTATGACTTCAGTTCCTGGTTTTCCCAGCCCCCCACCTATGGCTTCAGCAGTTATCTATGCTCCAGCAGATAGCATCTCTACAGATGTCAAACCAGTCTTTGACACTGATGCTATGCACACAACACTTCCTCCTCAGACTGTTATTGTTCAGTCTACCTCTGACTCCAAGAAGAACCATTACCCATATCACATGGCTATTCTTGGTTCTGAGAACACAGCACCCAGTGGTGGCAATGCCTGGACCCAAGCCTCAACTTATTTACCTGTGAATCTGGTCAACAGAGGCACCCATGTTTCAAGTGAAGCCTGAAACCCAGAAGCTTGGACCCAGAACTCACCATTCAGCCCACATCTGGGGCCAACAGTAGGAAGAAGCCTACCAAGTCTATTCCACTGGGAAACCCATTAGCCCTAGAACAAGATAGAAAGCTAACTTCTTCAGCAGTCCAGACACCCAGAGGAAGCATAATGGATTCAGGCTTGCCAGATCCCCTGTCTGCCACCAGCACCATCAACATGCAGCTGGCCTTTGTCTACAACTCAGGTATTTCCCCAGGGATGTATCTGCTACTGCTGGTTTTGGAGCGGATACCACAGTGCCTGGTCCTGGTGCCCAGTACTGGAGACAGTAGCTTGCTGTCTGGTAGTACCGTATCAGGCCCACTGTTGATGGGACCTGCAGCCTCTATGGGAGGCTTGTGGGAGTTTTGAGGCTGGTGTGAATGCCCTAGGCCTCAATTATTCAGAAGCATCTGGCCCACCTAACTTTTGGACAGAACTGTGTGGGGCACCCAGCACCACGTGTGTTCCTACTGTGGGCCAGGCCACCTGGGAGTCATCTCACTGCAGCACGGCTGCTGCAGTAGGAAGGGCAGGCCACCATCCCAGCATCCGGGCACATATCTGCTTTCAATTTGAAGCCAAATGCCTGGGTTCTACCTGAGCTGAATCCAGGTGGTAGAGTGATGGCAGGGGACACCACCATCCTTAGGGTTAGAGGTCGGGGTGTGACCACTTCCCATCGCTGCACCCAGGACCCACACGAGTGTAGAAAATCTACAGTTACAAATCCCATCACCATGGAGAAGAAATTTGTGTTAAGGGACAAGTCAATTTCCACTTTCCACCAGAGCAACAATGCATCCATTGGATTTGCAAGTGTGAGACCCACCCCTGGCTTGGAACCCACCTGTCCAAGATGCAAGTGGTGGTGGTATAGGAGGGAACAACATCATTCCCAGGACTGGAGGACCTGGTATCCACACTTCCCATCAGTACAACTGGGGCCCACCTGGCCAATACACCATGGGTGGAATACATGGGAGGCGCAACATTTCATCTAGGATGGGAGGCCCCAGTGTCAACACCTGCCATTGGACTTGGAACTCATATATGCAAAGCACAGAGGGGGTGTTGGGGGACAGCACCACACCTGCTATGACTGGGTACACTTCTGGTGTTCCACTCACACGAAGCACCCAGGCCTCCCCAGCCCAAACCCACACAGCACGACGGGGGATAGCACCATATATATTTAGAGAGGAACTTCTATGCTCAGAACACCTGGGACCCCAACTCAGGGCACCCCTCTGACTTTGGAGGAGCACAGTGTTGTGTTTAGTGGCTCCTGGTCAGGGAAGCTGCGTCTGTGCTCTGGGTCTGGTACTTTCATCACCTGCCTGGGATTTCACTGGAGCATTAGCGAACTTCTTTCTTCTCTGAAGTAACTCAACAAATAAAGAGCATATCTTGCTCTGCAGATCCTGTGCAATGATGAACGGGCTTTGCTGGAAAACGACTCTACCCACTTAAGTGAAACTGTTAACCTGTTTCCTTCCTACCACGAGCCAAAGGACCACACTCTCAGCGGTGTGCAGGAGTACGTGTGTGGTGTATGTGCATGGGTGAGGAATGTCGGTGTAAGTGTGCTGCAAGGTGAGAAACACATGAGCCCAGTGCAAAAGTACATACCAGACTTGAGAAGTTGCATTTGGAGGATGGAAAATAACCTGCATGTATCATCCACTGTGACATCCCTGGTTTGACTGTAAACTTGGCCAACCCAAACTTCTGGCTATTTTCCCTACACTTGGAACTGGCAGAGTGCCCACTGCTATCTTTAGCTGCTTCCTCTCCCCCTAGCCATTTGCCTCAATGGGCTCTCATCTTTCCCAGATTCATGTACAAATATGTATATATGTAATTTATATATATATAAAAACTTATTCTTATTAATCTACTACAGTTTATGTGTCTTTACTCATTGATATATATGAGTCATGATGTGTTGAGGGAGACTTGAGGTTGCAAAATTTTCTGGGTCCCAGTGACTGGGTTGTGGAGTGAGGCACACATCATGACCATGTGTGCTGACTCCTGAAATCTGCTTTGAGTGTAAGGCGTGACAGTCCAGGAAGAACTAAGGTCCAGAGGAGGCAGAGACAGGGCAACTCATCCTTACTTCTCTATACATCTCTCTCTCCCCAACCCCTACCACCCCACACTACTCGAACCACACTAAAGGCTAGATAATCCCTGATGTGTGAAGAGGAAACACACTTTATGGTTTTAGTTTTTGAAAATGTTTAAATGTCTCTTTTGTGCATCTTTTTTATCCAGCTGAGACTTAGGCCAGTCATCTTTGTGCATTCCCACTTCACCCGGAGAGGATGGATTTTGGATCCAGGTTCATGTGTCTGGCGAAACAAAGGAAGAATCCATGCCTGCTCTGTAATTGTGGAAAGTTTAAGTTTATTTCAAGTTTATCATACTGCTTAAAGTATCAGAAAAGATTCTCTTCAATAACTGGCTTGGCTCTGAGATAGGCTGCTAAAATACCAAACAGAAGAGTTACAACTGTGTCCAGTTCTTGCAGACCCTAGAGTTCTGCTGGGCCTCTATTAGGTTCAATGAAAGCAAAATTCCTGACTCTGTGTAGCCTATCTTTTAGTCAGAGGGGAGAACAGAAATCAATGTAAATTATCTGACAAGTTGTTGTTGTGGTTTAGGCACTAAGTTTTGTCAGATTCTTTGCAACCCCAGGGACTGTAGCCCACCTGTAGGCTCCTCTGTCCACAGGATTTCCCAGGCAAGAATACTGGAATGGGTTGCCATTTCCTTCTCCAGGGGCTCTTCCTGACCCAGATATCGGACTAGGTCTCCTGCATTACAGGTGGATTCTTTACTGACTGACTCACCAGGGAAGCCTAGTAACAAACGCAATAGAGATTAAGCAGTATATGGGAAATTGACCTTGTGGGCAGAGAAACAAGGTTTTCAAGTTAAACAGTAGACAGGAGAAGTCTTACTGGGAAGGCTCAATGTGAACAGTGTAGAGGGAGGCACCTGAATCAGATATACGAGGAAGAAGACTTCCAGATAATGGGAATAACCTCTCCAAGGCCCAGAAGGATACCAGTGTCCTCAGGGAAAAGCTAGTAAATAATGTGGCTGGAATAGAGTCAGAAAGTGAAGGGAGAAGGAAAGGAGGATGGAGAAGAAGTGGACTGAACTGTGGCATCATCATTTATTGATTGTGTGATCCCAAAGTTAATTCCACCTTCAAGTGTTTCAGTGAAATCAGTGATTTTCCTATGGCCAATTTACCTCACACGAGTTTGAGAAGGATAAAATAACACAGGGAAATGAATTATAAGCCACTATTATTATTCTACACAGAAAGACAGATAGAAACAGATATAGAGAGTTAAGACTGAATTCTTTTGTCCCCCTCCACAGATTCATATACTGAAGCTCTATCCCCTTATGTGTGATGCAATTAGGAAACGGAGTTTTTAGGAGGTAACTAGGTTTAGCAGAGGCCATGAAGGTAGAGCTGGGATTAGCTCTTATAAGAAACAGAAAAAAACACTAGAGCTTTCTCTCTCCACCATGTGAGGAGGACACAGCAGAAGATGGCCATCTACAAGCCAAAAATGAAGGACTCACCTGGAAGCAGATCTGCCTTGATCTTAGACTTCCCAGGAGTGTGAAACGTCTGTTGTTTAAGCCCCCTAGTCTATGCTATATTGTTATAGCAGCCTGAGCAGACTAATACAGGTAGGTGAGTAGGGAAAGGATGATTGACAGATACATAGATGGAGATAGAGCACGCATATGTATACTTAATGAATCACTTCAAAGGTCTTCACCAGGCAATTCAAATAGGAGATTCCCATTTTAAAGGAAGCATAAAAGTGCTTGCGTTCATGAAGTATACAGATGGAAAAATATGGTAACTCCAGCCTAAAAATGCACAGCACTGAGCCTAATGCAATATTTCTGAGATTAGTCCCACAAAAACAAAGAACACCATCACAGAGAGCCCGACAGCCTCCTCCCGGCACCCTGCCGCCTGGTCCATTTACTCTAAGTTGTTTGTGACAACTCCAGAGGATCAAAGCTTCTGCTCCCTGACTTTAGAGACTCTCCTTCCCTTTGTTGTCAGGACGGCCTCCCAGAAGCAGGGCTGAAATCCAGTGTGCTTGTAATAGTTCCACACCTTCTCTCGGCCTTGCTGGCAATATTACCAGGAACAATTTTTAAATTTTAAAATTTATACTGCTTTTCATTAAAAAAAAAAAACCTTCAAAGCTGAAAAGAACAATTCTAATAAGCCAAGCACTTAACAAATGTATGAGATGTAAAGATGACTTTGAATTTCACGTTTTAATGCATTTACACCGTTGAAGCTATTTCTAAACAAATAGAAATATTTTTATGAAAATAATATGTGGACATGATAGCATTTCAAATACAGAAATTCAACTTTTCTAACCCCAGTTCCCCTCTCCAGAGACAGTTTTTGGCCACATGAATGTTACCCCCATAATTCTAAACGTTGTGTTCATCTGCTGTATCCATTGTAGATCGATTTTAGCACCCTAACATGAGGCAGGAAGATAAACCCCTACCCTCACTACTTCTCATCCCTCTTCCTTTCAATACATCGTATTCATTTCATTATTTACGCCGCTTCTCTTCCGTAATGCCATGCGATTTTTGCTGGCTTTTACCGAAGGGAGAAGTGGTAGCACAGTGGCTAAAAGCCTTGGTTCTGGAGATGGACCACTTGGCTTGGAAGCTTTGTTCTTCAGGTTGTTAGCTCTGCAATCCTGAGCAATTTACTCAACCTTCCTGGGCCTCTGTTTCCTCACCTGTACAATGAGGAAATGGATGATCACCACCACTGCATGGAGTTGCCCGTGAGGATGCAAATAATAACACATTTGCAGCCTTCAATGTCCAACACACGGAAGCTCTCAGGAAATATTAGCTATAGTACATAGCTACAGGATTCCCTTTCACTCTAATCCCGTCCTTTTCTTTATGCCTGTGACTGCTTGTGCCCCCAGTTCTGTCTTTCCCCTTGTACAACTCACCTTTTGTCAATAGCATGTTTGCTTTTTGGACCTGTGATGATTAATATTTACAATTTGTTATGCAATCACAACACAGTGTCCTGTGTTTTATTTACAGGTGGATGCTATGGGTTGAAAACCAGTAAGTTAAATGAACCAAGTTCTGCTCAGTCCTGGGGACAACAGTATGGGAGAACTGTATTTTCCTCTCCGTAGGCATGATGCTCCTACTTCTGTCTCTAACATCAACTGTTTAAACTGATGCTGTATTTCAGTTTGCTTTTCCCTTCAACTGCTATTTGCTCACTAAATTTCATTACTTTTCCTAAAATTTGACCCACCTTCTTTTGTTCTCCTTGCACCATTTTCCCAGAATAAACTATTTTTTAAATGTTCAAACTGAACACTGTTTCCTTGCCTGGATCCCCTCCTTTTTCAGAACACTTGTCCCTCCTCCTCCTCAGTTTGGAAGCTGTAAGACCAAAGTAAGGATAAGATCCTGAAAGAAAAGAGACCAAATTGCTTTCAGGTTAGACTGGAAATAATGACTAGTTACTAATCATGAAAACTGCATAATTCTGGCCCCACCACTCTTAATTTCCTTGCTTTGTGGAAGAGTTAACAGTCTGGATTTCAACAGTACTTCAGGTAATTATGAGCCAGGTAGTCCTTATTCTATATCGTGCCCAATACTGGTCTAGGCCACAAGTGAGATCTCACCTAGGGCCTCTTCTGTTTCTTAAGATTAGACATTTTGTGTGGGACTTCAGGCTAAAACTCTAGTTATTACTAAGCAGGGCATTTTCCCTGCATATATCTCTTAAGAATTAGAAGGTGGCTTGTGGAAGATTTGAGAATTTCAGACTCAAGGATGCATGTCTTCCTTGCGCTAAATATTTTCTTCTTAGAGATCCAGAAACAGCCCTTGACTGTGAGGAGCCCACCCAGGCCCTCCCTGAACCAGTCACTGCCGTGTACCCAGGGTGATGGGATGCAATGGGCTGCCTGAGCAGCAGTTCATCCTTTGCCTGAGACAGAGCTAGGCGTGGTCCTCTCAGCAGTCCCAGGACAGGAGTGTTGCCCAGATGCCCGTTTCAGGCTCAGAGAATGGCACAGGTGCTAAGTCTTGAGCCATAATATGGATCTCCTGTATTTGTCCATGGTTGGAAGGCTGGGAGAGACAGGAAAACAAAACAAACTTGAAAAGCAAAGCCAGTCTTGAAAAGCTGTCTCTCTGATGTAAATGGTACCTTTGTCTTAAATTCACACTAAGCTGGAGATCATACACCTTTGTTTTTCAAATTGGCAGATAATTGTTTTACAATGTTGTGTTGGTTTATGCCATACAACAAAGCAAATCAGTCATAATTATATATATATATATATATGTATATATATATATATATATATATATATATATATATAAAATTGAGCCTACCTCGGCCCTCCCGTCACACCCCTCTAGGTCATCGGACAGCACCAGGTTGGGCTCTCCGTGTTATACAGCAGCTTCCCACTAGCTTGCTATTTTACACATGATAGTGTTTATATGTCAGTGCTACTTTGTAATGACATGGATGGACCCAGACACTTTCTTAGAAGTAGGTGTACAGAAGATGGAGGACAAATGGAAGTTTATGTCCAAAGAGATGGGGATTTGTGGGGGGGGGGGGGCGGTGGGGGACAGTGAGGTAAAAGGTGCAGAACATAAGCTCTATTTCTAATTTGCTACTGGACTAGCCCAGGCTGTTGTACAGAAATTTGGAAACACTAAACGTGGTGAAATAGCCACATGGACAATTGCTCAAAAATATTTTTCTGTTCCCCTTGAAACAGAATGATTTTATTGATTTCATCAAATACATACCTCAAAGTTATGACAGAAAGTTGAGTAAGTTATGTGCTTGGAATTGCATTTATTATTATTACCAAGCACAATTACAGTGCTTACACTGTAACAAGTACTATTTTAAGTGCTTAGCAAATATTAAACTAATTTAATCCTCACAATTGCAATCTTGGGTACGTATTATTTATAATACTTTTTTTTTGTATTTTAGTATTATTATACTATTTTATTATTTTACTATCTTTAGTATTATTATAATATTATGTATTGTTTTGAAACTGAGGCTCAGAGAGGTTAAAGAGCCTGTCCAATGTCATATAGTAAGTAGATGGCAAAAAACCCAGGATTAAAACCAAACCATCTATACATTCATCACTTGGCCATGTCACCTGATTATGAGTTGTGTTTAAAGAAGGGACTAAAATGACAAGGCTCAACTAAAAGGAAAAGGTAGAAATGAGAAAAATGAGTGATCCCAGAAGCTAGGGGGGATTTAGGCTCAGGAATTTCTGGTGATGAGGTTCTGGAACTAAAAACAAGAACTTACTGGGAATATTAATTTGGGGTAGTATCTGAATCCATTGAGAAATGACTTTGTTTTCTTTAAAATTTATAAAGACCAGTTGGATGAAGAGTCATGAAGGAAAGGAAAAGAATAAGGTGACTTAAGTAACATCTTAAGTGACCTCTTCCCTCTAATTAGGGCTTCCTGGGTAGCTCAGTTGGTAAACAAACTGACTGCAATGCAGGAGACCCCAGTTCGATTCCTGGGTTAGAAAGATCCCCTGAAGAAAGGAGCCAGACTACCCACCCCAGTACTCATGGGCTTCCCTGGTGGCTTAGTTGGTAAATAATCCATCTGCAATGTAGGATACCTGGGTTCGATCCCTTGGTTGGGAAGATGCCCCTGGAGCAAGGCATGGCAACCCACTTCAGTATTCTTGCCTGGAGGATCCCCATGGACAGAGGTGCCTCGGGGGGTACAGTCCATGGGATCACAAAGAGTTGGACATGGCCGAGCAACTCTGACTTTCTTTCTAATTAATAGAGGTGAGAGGACCTGTGGAGAAGGACCCAGCTCTCTCTACTAGCTGTCTAGGCATGTTACCAGGATGAACAAGGAGATAAATGGCAACCGCACTACTGGATTTGATGATCCTGCAAATCCAAGGATTCAGGTTGTTAAGAATGGCTTATGATGGCATACCTGCTGCACGCACATATGCCACTAAGTGTGCCTCCAGTCACACATTTTAACTGGGGTAATAGTTCTTAAGAGGTACACATTTGTTTGCTATGGCTGCCGTAATATTACTACAAACTTGGTGGCTTAAAACAAAACACATTTTCTCATGGTTCTGGAAGACAGCAGTCCAAAACCAGTTTCACTGAACTGAAATCAGGAGTTGGTAGGATCATTCATGTCCCCTCCAGAGGCTCTAAGATAGAATCTGTTTCCTTGTCAGCATTCCTTGGTTTCGGGCTGCATCAATCCAAACCCAGCTTCATCATCACTTTCTCTTTGGAGTCAAATCTCCCTCTGCCTCTCTCTCATGAGAACACCAGTGATGACTTCGGGCCCATCCAGGTAGCCCAGGATAATCTTCCCGTCAATAACCTTCATTTAATTCCATTAGCAAAATCCCTTCTGTCATTTAATGTGACATTCACAGGTTCTGGGCATTAGAATGTGGACATTCAGGGACAAGGGTATTATTCAGTCTACAACAAGGTAGATACTGTGATTTTTCTCAGATGCAGGAAATGAAGTTTAGGGAAGCAATTTTTCCCAGGTTTTACAATTTCCAGAGTTAAGATTTAAATCCTGGCAGTCAGAGTTTAGGACACACTCTAAATAATTTCAATCTGTGTCCCTAACTACTGCATACTCCTTGGTTAAGAGTCACACATAGGTATCAAGACCCAATTGAATAAAACATGATGTACTGTCTCCTCTTTCACTTGTGTATTTCTGAATCTGGCCCAGACCAGAAGAGTCCAGAAAATTGTTAAGCAGGTTTACTAAGAGAACGCATTTACTGTTTGATTTGCATTGAGTAATGAAAGGTTGCTTTTTTTTTTTTAAATAGAATATGCCACCAAGTAGTGTTATCACCAGTTTATATATTTAAACAACCAAACAACAACAAAAAGCTATAGATGCAAAGGTGTCAGGGACATGTCTAAAGGCATCCTGCTGGAAAAAGAGCTGGTACCAGATGCCGAGACCCAAATTCAGCCCATCTAGTCTTGATTAAGCACCTATTCCGAGAGATTGTGGCTCACCACCCAGCACCTGGGTCTTTATATCCCAGCTTCAAGATGGAAATTAGTTGAGGGATCACAGACACTTGTACTAATCACTAATTCATAATCTGCTAACCCCTTCCTTTGTGGAAGAGAACTTGGCATTTCTAAAATCCTTTTCTGCCTGAGAGCACGCAGAGCAGCCCTTGCTCCTTTGGCCATGACCTACTGTGCTTTGAAAAGGTGATTTGACAAGTGCAGCTGCAAACACATCTCCAATATCACACATCTATGGAAAATTCCAGTCAGGTTTTAGACCCAGTCACAGTACATTTTTCTGCGGATCAGTAAGGATTTGCTGAGGATCAGTAATGCTCTCCGTGCGCTAGCTGACAAGGGCATGATCTCTGTGCTTATTATATTCCATTTGTCAGCTCCTCTCTGACACAGTTGTCCGCAGGATTCCTTAGGAATATTTGAGTTATTTAGGCACTATTTCAGGAGTTGCTCCTGCCTGTATCCTCTCATTTCTTAATCAACATTTCCCAGTTGAGACCATAAGTAATTCAGCTGAGGTGGGTTCTGAGAGGCATTCTTCCCTACTCAAATTCACTGGAATCTACACCCTGTACATCTCAATCTCCATGCCCTGTAAGTTTCACACGGGTGACATCACATACTCCCCATCATCACTGTTTTCAGGACTCAGGACCACAACGGTGACTAGCAAGTTCATCAGCCTTTCCGTTTCTCTCCCTTTGGATTGTTTAAGAGTGATTTGCCAGAGACTGTGCGTTTCGATTTTTTGCAAAGCTCAGTGGTCCAGAGACAATACTAGAATTCTGCCCTGGAGAAACACACATTCTGCTAATTGTTCTCTCTCTCTTGTAGAACAGAAAAGAAACTCAGCCATCACAGTTATTCAAGGTTTACCTGTGTCCATTGCTAAGGATTTGGATAAGACTGGTAATACTCCTGGCGTGCTGCGATTCATGGGGTCGCAAAGAGGGGACACAACTGAGCGACTGAACTGAACTGGTAATACTCCATATTTCCTACTGGAAGATACTTTGCATTCCATAAAATTAAATCCACACCATATGAGAAATTTAGTCTAACCTCTCATCTATCGATTCATGAGGTTTGGCTCACTGAGATTTCCTCCCTCATTCTATTGTGAAGAAAAGGAATTGTTGGCCAAAGACATTGTCACATGTTTATGTGTCCAAGTTGGCCAGTTATCTTCAACTCTATTTGGGTTGCCTTTTGCTATGCAGAATTCTTTCATTTTTATGAAGTCAAAGCAACTCTCTTTTTCTTTATATCTCTGTTTCACATTCCACTTAGAGAAAGACTTCCACATAACAAGATATGAATTCTCATCCTATAGGCCTCTAGGTATTTATTTCTTACCATGGAACATTACTCAATGTATGCTATACAGGCAGTCCTCACTCTGAACAGTTTGCTCGTGCATGAATTTCAGTTACCATTACTTAATTAAATAATGCCTGTCCCCCCAACAGAACAAATTTCAGATACCAGCATGTATTAACAGTGAGGAAGTGCCAAACTTCACAGCTGTTATCAAGTTCACAAACCACCACAGTAATGATAGATGTATATCACAATTAGAGAACAATCAGGCCCCATCTTTCAAAGTCTCTGGGTGCTGGGTCATTGTGCATGTTCACATACAGAGGGCAAGACCCATGGAATGTTGATACCTGAACAGCTTCATTTCTAGGTATTTGGGAATTTTCCACCTCTCTTTTTACTATTGATTTCAAGTTACTTCTATCATGGTCTGAGAATAGAACAGAATTCATATGATTTCTGCTATTTTAATTTGTTAGAGCATGCTTTATGTCCCAGAATGTGGTCCCTCTTGGTGTATATGCCATGTGAGCTTGAGACAATGTGCATTCTGCTGTTGTTGGATGAAGCAGTCTGTAGACGTTTATTACATCCATTTTGTCAATGGTGTTGTTGAGTTCAGTTATGTCTGTGCTGATTTTCTGCCTGCTGGATCTCTCCATTTAGGATAGAGGGGTGTATAAATATCCAACTATGATGCTGGGCATCTTTCTTTCTCCTTGCAGTTCTGTTTTTGTCTCACTAATTTGATGCTTTCTTGTCAGGCACATACACATCAAGAATTGTTATGGCTTCTTGGAGAACTGACCCCTTTATCATTATGGAAAGCCTTCTTCGTGCCTGGTAATTTTCCGCGCCCTCAAATCTGCTTTGACTGAAACTCATACGGCTTCTCAAACTTCTCTGAATTAGTATGATATCCCTTTCCACAACCCTTTGCTTCTAAGTTATGTGTGTCTTTATATGAAGATTTAAAGTAGATTTCTTATAAATGGATCTTGTTTTTAAATGCTCTGTGACAATCTTTTAATTGGTATAATCATTGGTATTTAAAATGATTATTGATATCATTAGATTAATATCTATCATATCTGATCCTGTTTCACATTTATTGCCATTGTTCTTTGTTCCTATTTTTATATTCCACTCTTTTTCTGCCACTTGTGGTTTTAACCAAGCATTTCATATGATTCAGTTTTCTCCTTGAAATGCCAGACACAGTATACTGGTGGAATTAACTGCAGCAAACAGATCTTCAGTGATGTGGGGCTGCAGAAGCATCTATAGTCTTATGATTAGGTCTCAGTCTTATAATGAGCATGTGTTCCTCAGCACTGAATTTGGGAAGTGCCACTCAACATTTTCTCTCACTTTAAGTGGGTAGGGTAGGGTATTTCCCTTCCTTCAGGTCAGTCAGTCTCAAAACCCAACAAAACCCAATAGATTGGACCTCTGGTAAAACAGTCCCTCCTGAGGGCAGGACTTACTAAGTGATGGAAGTAAAGTCTGATGCTGTGAAGAGCAGTACTGCATAGGAACCTAGAATGTTAGGTCCACAAATCAAGGCAAACTGGAAGTGATCAAACAGGTGATGGCAAGAGGGAACATCGACATTCTAGGAATCAGCAAACTAAAATGGACTGGAATGGGTGAATTTAACTCAGATGACCATTATATCTACTGCTGTGGTCAAAAATCCCTTAGAAGAAATGGAGGAGTCATCATAGTCATCAAAAAAGTCTGAAATGCAGTATTTAGATGCAATCTCAAAAATGAAAGAGTGATCTCTGTTGTTTCCAAGGCAAACTATTCAATATAAAAGTAATCCAAGTCTATGCCCTGACCAATAATGCTGAAGAAGCTGAGGTTGAATGGTTCTATGAAGACCTACAAGACCTTCTAGAACAACCAAAAGAGATGTCCTCTTCATTATTGGGGACTGGGATGCAAAAGTAGGAAGTCAAGAAATACCTGGAGTAACAGGCTAATTTGGCCTTGGAGTACAGAATGAAGCAGGCCAAAGGCTACAGAGTTTTGCCAAGAGAATGCACTGGTCAGAGCAAACACCGTCTTCCAACAACACAAGAGAAGACTCTACCCATGGACTTCACCAGATGGTTGATACCGAAATCAGACTGATTATATTCTTTGCAGCCAAAGATGGAGAAACTCTATATAGCCAGCATAAACAAGACCAGGAGCTGACTCTGGCACAGATCATGAACTCCTTATTGCCAAATACAGACTGAAATTGATAAAGTACGGAGATCATGGCATCTGGTCCCATTACTTCATGGGAAATAGATGGGGAAACAGTGGAAAGTGTCAGACTTTATTTTTGGGGGCTCCAAAATCACTGCAGATGGTGACTGCAGCCATGAAATTAAAAGATGCTGACTCCTTGGAAGAAAAGTTATGACCAACCTAGATAGTATATTCAAAAGCAGAGACATTACTTTGCCGACTAAGGCCCGTCTAGTCAAGGCTACGGTTTTTCCTGTGGTCATGTATGGATGTAAGAATTGAACTGTGAAGAAGGCTGAGTGCCGAAGAATTGATGCTTTTGAACTGTGGTGTTGGAGAAGACTCTTGAGAGTCCCTTGGACTGCAAGGAGATCCAACCAGTCCATTCTAAAGGAGATCAACCTTGGGATTTCCTTAGAAAGAATGATGCTAAAGCTGAAACTCCAGTACTTTGGCTACCTCATGCGAAGAGTTGACTCACCGGAAAAGACTCTGATGCTGGGAGGGATTGGGGGCAGGAGGAGAAGGGGACAACCGAGGATGAGATGGCTGGATGGCATCACGGACTCGATGGACGTGAGTCTGAGTGAACTCTGGGAGTTGGTGATGGACAGGGAGGCCTGGCGTGCTGTGATTCATGGGGTCGCAAAGAGTCGGACACGACTGGGTGACTGAACTGAACTGAACGGAAAAACCGCTAGACCATTCAGATGTGACCTGAATAAAATTCCTTACAATTATACAGTAGAAGTGACAGACAGATTCAAGGGATTAGACCTGATAGACAGTCCCTGAAGAACTATGGATGGAGGTCTGTGACATTGTACAAAAGGCAGTGATCAAGACCATCCACACGAAAAGAAATGCAAAAGGCAAAATGGTTGTCTATGAAGGCCTCATAGACAGCTATGAAAAGAAGTAAAAGGAAAAGGAGACAAGGAAAGATACACCCATCTGAATGCAGGCTTCCAAAGAATAGCAAGGAGAGATAAGAAAGCCTTCCTCAGCAATCAGTGCAAAGAAATAGAGGAAAACAACAGAATGGGAAAGACTAGAGATCTCTTCAAGAAAATTAGAGATGACAAGGGAACACATTTCATGCCAAGATGGGCACAATAAATGACAGAAATAGAAGATATTAACAGAAGCAGAAGATATTAAGAGGTGGCAAGAATACACAGAACTATACAAAAAAGATCTTCATGACCCAGATAATCAAGATGATGTGGTCATTCACCTAGAGCCAGACATCTTGAATGTGAAGTCAAGTGGGCCTTAAGAAGCATCACCCCAACAAAGTTAGTGGAAGTGATGGAATTCCAGTTGAGCTATTTTGAATCCTAAGAGATGATGTTGTGAAAGTGCTGCATTCAATATGCCAGCAAATCTGGAATACTCAGCAGTAGCCACAGGACAGGAAAAGGTCAGTTTTCATTCCAGTCCCTAAGAAAGGCATTGCCAAAGAATGCTCAAACTAAAGCACAATTGCACTCATCTCACATGCCAGCCAAGTAATATTCAAAATTCTTCAAGCCAGGCTTCAACAGTACATGAACTGTGAACTTCCAGAGGTTCAAGCTGGATATGGAAAAGGCAGAGGAACCAGAGATCAAATTGCCAATATCCTTTGGATCATCAAAAAAGCAAGAGAGTTCCAGAAAAATGTCTATTTCTGTTTTGTTGACTATGCCAAAGCCTTTGACTTTGTAGATCACAACAAACTGGAAAATTCCTCAAGAGATGGGAATACCAGAACTTCTGACCTGCTTCCTGTGACATCTGTATGCAGGTCAAGAAGCAACAGTTAGAACTGGACATGGAACAACAGACTGGTTCCAAATTGGGAAAGGAGTACGTCAAGGCTGTATATTGTCACCCTGTTAATTTAACTTATATGCAGAGTACAACATGAGAAACACTGGACTGGATGCATCACAAGCTGGAATCAAGATTGCTGGAAGAAATACCAATAACCTCAGATATGCAGATGATAGCACCCGTATGCCAGAAAGTGAAGAAGAACTAAAGAGTCTCTTGATGAAAGTGAAAGAGCGGCGTGAAAGAGTTGGCTTAAAGTTCAACATTCATAAATCTAAGATCATGGCAAATAGATGGGGAAACAGTGGAAACAGTGACAGACTTTATTTTGGGGGGCTCCAAAATCACTGCAGATGGTGACTGCAGCCATGAAATTAAAAGACGCTTATTCCTTGGAATAAAAGTTATGACCAACCTAGGCAGCTTATTAAAAAGCAGAGACACTACTTTGCCAACAAAGGTTCATCTCGTCCAAGCTATGGTTATTCCAGTAGTCACGTATGGATGTGAGAGTTGGATTATAAAGAAAGCTGAGCACTGAAGAATTGATGCTTTTAAACTGTGGCGTTGGAGAAGATTCTTGAGGGTCGCTTGAACTGCAGGGAGATCCAACCAGTCCATTCTAAAGAAAATTAGTCCTGAATATTCACTGGAAGGACTGACGCTGAAGCTGAAACTGTACTACTTTGGCCATCTGATAGGAAGAACTGACTCATTGGAAAAGATCCTGATGCTGGGAATGATTGAAGGTGGGAGGAGAAGGGGACAGCAGAGGATGAGATGGTTGGAGAGCTTCAGTGACTCAATGGACATGAGTTTGAGTAAACTCCAGGAGTTGGTGATGGACAGGGAGGCCTGGCATGCTACAGTCCATGGGGTCACAAAGAGTCGGACACGACTGAGTGAGTGAACTGAATTGACTGAGGGCAGGCCTTATTATGAATAGTAGAATTTTCTGGTGTATTTCAAAATTGTTTCTGTTTCCCTCCTCAGCCAGAAGAGGAATTTACTCTGACCTTCTTCACCCAGTAGTGACGCCTGGCAGAGCTCAAGAGACAAAATTCACCAAAGAATAGAGGCCTCCCTGGAATTTTTATCATATAGACATTTGCACACTGAGCCTTTGGCAAATACATCAAATACAGTTCAGTTTTTCCTACCTCAGTATTGGTTTCCACAGTGATTTCTGCTCTTGCATTTCTCTTCCAGTAAGCTATTATATTCTGTGTCTGCCTCTCCAGTTTTGGGCATGGTGATTTTTCCTGTGACCTTACTTCTCTAATGTATCTAAGAATTGTTGATTTTTCAGTTTGTTCAGATATTTACTTGTTAGTACAGAGTGGCAACTTCCAAGCTCCTTTCATGTTGGGCTCAAAACTAGAAGTCGTGTAAGTTTATTTGACAATAGAATAAAACATGCTAATTCTCAGTATTTCTAATGTTTTAGGTTGCAGTCTCTTAACTAAGAATAAGGTTTACTATATTTTGAAAGCTTAAAAGAATGTATCTTTAAGTAAAATAAACATTGTAATATCTAAATATGTTAGCATTTTTATATAATGACTTGCAATTGTCATCTAAAACAATTATATAAATCAAGCTCTACATTTAGGATTAAAAACATTTTTTAACTTGTTATTTTATATTGGAGTACAATTGATTAACAACATTGTGGTAGTTTCATGTGTACAGTAAAGTCACTCTTTTAAAGTCTATATATATATCTACAACCAACAAGTTTCTAGTGTTTTCTCAGCAAGATTTTAAGATCAAGGAACAATAATATTTTCCGCATTGGTCATTAAGATCAACTTTGCACAGTGTAATTTGTATGACCATTTTTGTAGTTCTACAATAAGGACAGTCTGTACTTTATTTACCTTGTACTGTATTTCTTATATATACATGGGTTCCTATACAAGTTTAACAATATATTGATGTACTATTATAGTTTAGTAGATTTTTTTTAAACCACTGAAACTTTGAAGTGTGCTTTGATATTGGATATGCACATTTCTCTCCTCATTCCAACTTTATCTTCCCTTAAAAAAGATCTGCTTTACGGTGATAAATGCCTCTTGATCATTATAACTTTTTAAAAAAATGTGGTGGTGGAATCTATCTGCTAATATTCATTATGACCTGATATCGTAAAAGAAATGTGCTTCTGGTTAATTTTAGGGTAAATTTCTAAATCTGATTTTTGTCTTGAGACTCTTAGCTTTGTTTAATAAAGTGGAAAACAACTGATATCTTTCTTAAGTGTACATCGTTGATTATATTTTTTAACCTCATAAAGCTACTTATATTTTCTACTCAAAATATGAGTCAATATTGGATGCCTATAACTTATTCATTATCATCTAGTTTGTCCAGCTTTTCAAGTGTATTGGTATAAAGTTAGCATAGTATTCTTTTGTAATTAAAAAAATACTGCTGTACAGCTAGTCCCATCCCTATCGCATTTACAAAATATTGCTTGTTTTACTAGTCTTTCTAAAGAACACGCTTTCAGTATTGTCAAGTTTACCAGTTTTCTTCTCTATTTTGTCTTTGCTCTTTATTAATTTTGTCCTTCCACTCTTTTGGATTCACCTTATTCTTTTTCTGTGTCTACTGTCCAACTCCTGTAGCTTCAAGAGCCATTTTCAGCAACTCAACCAGCTCTGCCAGCTGTGTCACGGCCACCTCATGACACGCCATTAAAACTTAATCTCATACACTGGGTGCAGACTCAGCAGCCTTATTTTGCTTTCAGAATTGTTCCTTGGCCTTGCTCCTTCTTCTCCTAAATTAGCCCCATAATCAGAGAAAATTCTAGTGGGCCTCATCCCCATGCTGCTTATAAGGCCTGCCTTTCCTCCAGTTTCATAGTAAAAGACAAAGTATTTCCATCCTTTTTATTTATTTATTTGATATTGATCAAACATTTTGCAACACTTCTTTGCAGTGTATTCAAATTCAGAAAAAAAAAAGCAAGTCTTCATGCACACAGGCTCACTGGAATGTCATGATTTTAAACTATGCATGACCTTGAAATGACCTTTCCTCCAACATCTTTAACACATGGTCGATTTGTCATAAGCTCTTCCTCACTACCACTTCCAAAGGAAACACCATCATTATTTGAAGAGATGTCTACACTCCCATATTCATTGCAGCATTATTCACAAGAGTCAAGATATGGAAACAGCCTAGGTGTCCATCAGTACACTAATGAATAAAGAAAATATGATGCATATATAAAATGGAACATTACTCAATCTTAAAAAAGAAGAAAATCCAACTGTTTAAGACAACATGGATAAAATTGGAAGACACTATGCCAAGTGAAATAACACAAAGACAAATAATGCATGATGTCACTTACATATGGACTCTAAAATGTAACTTAAAAATCTCTACTGCCACAGCACATTTTCCTCAGCAGAATCTAGCAGCCCCTACTATGCGCTGCATCCTTTCTTACTGTCTGTACCAGATTCAAACCACAGGGAAATACGTATCTACTGATGTATCTAGATTATATTTTACCTTTTTTTTTTTTTAAATCATTCCTTCCACTTCTGGCATCAGAATCTCATTTTTTTCCTTCAGAGAAGTCCTAGTGATTCAGGTAGATTGCGTCTTCTCTCTAGGTTGTGTGACCTGGGCCTGGCTAGACACAGTAGTTTATATATGTACTCCATATGTCTTTTGTACTCATTTTTCCTTTTTTTTTTAAGAAAATTTTATTGAAATAGTTTCTCAATTAACAATGGAACAAAGTAAATTTGACTCAAACCTGTCCAATCAGCCTCAACTACTAGTGAAACACCTCAAATATATAGGACAGGATAGGACCCTTAGGTCATATTTCTGCCATTATGGAAAAAAAAAAAAAAAGAGAGAGAGAGAGAGAAAGAGACAGATACAACCAGGCTGTCTCTTACCCTGAGAGCTGGGGTGGTAGCCCTGGCTTCTGCTATTTAAGGCATCTTGGAGGGCAGGGTCTCTAACATTTTGCATGGTGGGTAAAAGGCCCCTCTCCCAGCAGAGCAATGACCTGAAGGCAGGCCAGCCTGTTCCCTCTTTGTGCCAAGAGAGCCTGGTGGCATTTTTACTTTCATGCCATGGTCTTTCCTGCCCCCAGGGTTTTGGGATAGATTCTCTGTTTTCCATCATTTTCCCTCCAAATTTTAGTCTAGTTATTTTTTAATTGACATTAGTAATCCTTTATTTTGTTTGACTATGACACCGTCAAATCATTCTTCTGAGTGCTTAATTTCAGCTACTGCTTTTTAAATTCTAGACTTTCTTTTGATTGCATTTCACCATGTTTGCTTAAATTGTGTATGTTGCCATTTATTTTTAATAACTAATCATAATTTTAAATAATACTTTAATTGAGATATAATTCACTTTCCATATAATTTCAAATGTACAATTTGATGTGCTGTGCATTTACCACCACAATTTTAAATTTTTTGTCCACCTCTCTCCAAAAAAGAAAAAGAATCTATTATAAGTCACTTACTCCCCATTTTTCCAAACCCTAGGCAGCCACTAATATACTTTGTCTTTATGCTGCTGCTGCTGCTGCTGCTGCTGCTGCTATAGATTTGCCTATTCTGGACATTTCATGCAAATTGAATTATACAATTACTTAGCATGGTTTGAAGGTCCATCTATGTTGTAGGTCCATTCAAGAAATCATGTATCAGTACATGATTTCTCTATATGGCTGAACCACATTTCATGGTATGGTTATTATTGTAACTTATTTATTCATTCATCAGTTAGTGGACATTTGGGTTATTTCCACTTTGGGATTACTTAAATAATGCTGCTGTGGCTGGATTCATCTGCAAGTTTTGTATGCAGGTCTAGATTTGTTTTTAAATTAATAGATTATTTTTGAGCAATTTCTAATTTATATTACAATGAAGCAGAAAGTATAGAGTTCCAGTAGTCATGTATGGATGTGAGAATTGGCCCATAAAGAAGGCTGAGCACCAAAGAATTACTGTGTTTTGATTGTGGTACTAGAGAAGGCTCTTGAGAGTCCCTTGGACAGCAGTGAGATCAAACCAGTCGATTTTAAAGTAAATCAACCTGAATATTCATTGGAAGGACTGTTGCTGAAGCTGAAGCTCCAACATGTGCCCACCTGATGCGAAGAGCCAACTCATGGGAAAAGACCCTGAGAGGATGAGATGGTTGGACAGCATCACTGACTCACTAGACATAAATTCAAGCAGAAGGCCATGGGGTCGCAAAGAATTGGACATGACTTAGCGACTGAACAACACATAGAGAGTTCTCACACCTCCTGCCCTCTTTACCCACTTTCCCTTATTATTAACATCTTATGGTAGTGTAACATATTTGATATAGTTACCAAACTAATATTGACACATTGTTACTAACTAAAGCCCATGGTTTACTTTGGACTTCACTCTTTGTTTGGTACATTATGTGATTTTTGACAATAGTGTATCCATCATCACAGAACCACACATGGAAGTTTCACTGCCTTTAAATTTCCATGGTTCACCTATCCTTTTCTCCCTCTCACAACTTCTAGTGACCACAGATCTTTTCATTGTGGCCACAGTTTTGCCTTTTTCTAAATTTCATACTGTTGGAATCATGCAGTATGTACATAGCCTTTGCAGACTGGCTCTTTTTCACTTAGCTATATGCATTTAAGATGCTTCCATGTCTGTTCATGGGTTCATAGACTTTCCTTATTGCTGAATGCTACTCCTTTGTATGTAGCCGAGGAGTTCAAAAGACTATAAGCAGAGAAGCCAACTGGTTCATCTATTGGAAAACATCTTGGTGGATTCCAAGTTTTGGCAATTAAGAAAGAAACTGTTATAAACACCCACATTCAGGTTTTTAATATAGATATAACTTTTCAGTTGCTATGGGCAGATACCAAGGAGCATGATGACAAGATTACTGTATGATAAAAGTATGTTTACTTTTATAAGAAGCTGTCAAATCTCACTAGCAACAAATGAGAATTCCTATTGTTCTATATCCTCACCAGCTTTGGTATTTCAATTGTTTTGGATTTCAGCCATTTGAATAGGTATGTATTGGTAGCTCATCATTTTAGTTTAAAATTCCCTAACGTTATATAACATGTAGCACCTTTTCATAAACTTATTTGCCATGTGTGTATTTTCTTTGTTAAATCATAGTTGTTTTAACTAATGACTGAAAACTCCAATATCTTGTCCTGCTGTGCTGACTTATATTGTCTTTTCCTTTTGGGGCTCTTGACCATTTAGTCTTTTTCCTGGTATGTCAAATTATGTTTTATATTGAAACTGGGCTGATTTTAATGGCAACCCACTCCAGTACTCTTGCCTGGAAACTCCCATGGACAGAGGAGCCTGGCAGGCTGCAATCCATGGGGTCGCTAAGAGTCGGACACAACTGAGCAACTTCACTTTCACTTTAGGAAACTGTAAAGATACCTCTACTCTGGATGTCGTTATCTTTCTTTTGAAAAGATCTCTTTTTGCTCATAGCAGACAGTTACGATGGGGACTGGTAACCTGAGTCCATTCTCAGTTTGAGCTCATTCAAAGGGGTTCTCAGTCTTTGTGAATGTTGGTCTGTTTCTGGCTTGTCCTTCCTCCATGGGTGCTGCCCTTTGAAATTACCATGTGAACATTCCCAAGTACTTGTACTGCTCAGGCTTTATATGCAATGGTTCCATCAGCCCTGTTGAGACTTAGCTTGTCAAAAAGTTGTTGCTTTGTGCTTGAGCTTTTGCCACTTGGCTTCTCTGCTTGTAGTCTTTTGAACTCCTTGGCTTCTCAGCCCCTAGGCTGTAAGATTTGAATCAGCAAATGTCCCAAGGAGAAAAGCTGGGCCAAATGTCAATCCTGTCTCTGTTTCCCTTCTCTCTAGAACTTGGCCCACACGTCTTTGTGTCTCTAACATTCTGATGCCTTCAAACAGATGTTTTTCCACTTTATCCAGGTTTTCTAACATTTCTTCAGACTTCATCTGATCTTATTTTATTACTGAACTATCATCACAATTATCCCTAGAAAGAAAATTTTATGTTTTAAGTTACTTTATTTTCTATATTTACTCCCTTTCTATAGATACCTTTTACCGGATCCTTGACCTTGTTCCTGTATTACCAGTAAGATGGAGGCAAGGTGGAGGCTAAGAATGTTGGGAGGAAATCACTGATGAATTCTATGTCTTGTTCTTTTATTTCTCCTCTCCTTGTCTACTCTGGCAGCCTATATTGGCCTTTCTTGATTTGACCCAGTTGCCCAAATAAGGAACACACTCTGGCAAAGAAAGATCTGATTTCACTCTCAGAAATGTCTGCATGTTAGGATTAGCTGGATGATGAACACCATGCCAGATTTCTTTGGGTGAGACATTTGCAGAACTGTGCAAGCTCTTTAGTGTGGCTTCTGCCAACATTGCTCAGACTATTCAGATTTCCTAAGGTGCTAGAGGTCTAATCTTTCTACTTGCATATCAGAGGAGCCCTTCTCTCTTTCCTGAGCTTATTTGTAGGAGGTCAGCCTTTGGTTTTTTTCTTTGCCCATCCAATCATATTTGTTCATGAATTTCAAAGAGTCTTCAAGATCTCTCTCTTCCCTCCCTTTCTCTCTTTTCTCTTCTTTTAACCAATACTGTTAAATATTAACTATATATTTGCATATCTCTTAATTACAAAGGAATATTAGAAGGCTAAATCATTAAATACGAACCCCACCAACCTATGACTTGCACAGCACTCTCCCCTGGGCCTAAGGTTGTGCTATCCATTGGCTCTCTTATAATATCTTATATGTTTCTAAATTTGTAATGATTTAGTTAATTCCTGAATCATGTGACAACAAAAAATCAATCAAATTAGCATTATACTACTGCAGCTTAGACCCAAGGACCAGAACCAAGGACTACAAAAAACCTGTAAACCAGCAAGTTCCACGTATCCTTTATGTTTAACAAGTGCTGAGGGTGAATGGGAAGTGGAGAGAAAGGATGTTAACTTCATATCACAGAGCCTTGTACGAAAATGAAAAAGAAAATGCCATAGCTCCTAGTTCAAATCATTAAAATCTTTTTTATGTCAAGAAGAATAACACATAAGAAAAACAACATACCCTATATGATGGGGTCAATGGATAATTAATTACCAGGTCAGGGAGGACAAATTAGACTTGCTATGGGATTTCATTTAAAGAAGGGTTTCAAAAAGCACTGCCCTTTTCTGTGAGGGCCTCTTAGATGAGGTACAATTGAGTTTTGAATCATTATAGAAGAAGGACAGCAAAGAGCCTTCAAGAAAGGGACAATATGCAACATGAGGAGTGAGCACAGAGGGCTTATGGAATAGGGAAAAAACCTGGCTGAACATATGAGTACCACATGTTGGGGGACCAGAGGGAAAGGCTGGGTGAGGTTAGTTAAATGAAGTGGATTGAAGAGAAATAGAGGGAAAGACAGATGGAAGACTGTGAAAAGCTCCTGAAAATGGAGGTCCATCTAGTCAAAGCTATAGTTTTCTCAGTAGTCATGTATGGATGTGAGAGTTGGAACATAAAGAAAGCTAAGCACTGAAAAATTGATTCTTCTGAATTGTGGTGCTGGAGAAGACTCTTGATAGTCCTTTGGACAGCAAGGAGATCAAACCAATCAATCCAAAAAAAAAATCAGTCCTGATTATTCATTGGAAGGACTGATGCCTAGCTACAATACTGTGGCCACCTGATGCAAAGAAGCAACTTATTAGAAAAGACCCTGATGCTGGAAACAATTGAGGGTAGGAGGAGAAGGGAGTGACAGAGGATGAGATGGTTGGATGGCATCATCAACTCAATGGACATGACTTTAAGCAAACTCCAGGAGACAGTGAAGGTCAGAGAAGCCTGGCATGCTGCAGCCCATGGGGTCACAAAGAGTCAGACACAAACTGAGCGACTAGACAATAAGAACAACAAAAGGAAGAAATAAAAACAAACAAAAAAAGAGGTTGATAATTCATTAAAAAGCAAGAAGAAAGAGAAGGAAAATAAAAATAAAGGAAAGCAGAGAGATACACTGAAATTTGGGCTTCTGATTCATGCTAGCTGGGAAGAAGTTAAATCAGAAGTGCAGGACTCCTAATCCATATTCTCTCTTACGCAAGGCAAACTCAAATGTGGAAAGGTTCTGAAGGACAAAGTTTCCTGGCACTTATCCCTGCTTCATTCTGAATCTCCTTCCTCTTATCCCCAAGCAAAATTATGGTTCAGTTCAGTCGCTCAGTCATGTCAGACTCTTTGTGACCCCATAGACTGCAGCACGCCAGGCTTCCCTGTCCATCCCAACTCCCAGAGCTTGCTCAGACTCATGTCCTTCGAGCTGGTGATGCCATCCAACCATCTCATCCTCTGTCGTCCTCTTGTTCTCCAGCCTTCAATCTTTCCCAGCATCAGGGTCTTTTCCAGTGAGTCAGTTCTTCGCATCAGGTGGCCAAAGTTTTGGAGTTTCAGCTTCAGCATCAGTCCTTCCAATGAATATTCAGAAATAAATATCCTATTGCTTTAGGATTGACTGGTTGGATCTCCTTGCAGCCAAGGGACTCTCAAGTCTTCCCCAACACCACCAAGATTTGACCAGCTGAGAACCGATCCTTTGTTATCTGAGACCTCACGATCTCATAGAGGTGTCTATTCAATTGTTGATACACTTGTAAGAATATATTTACTAAACAATAAAGGATGGAGGGGCTTCCCTATTAGCTCAAGGGTAAAGAATCCACCTGCAATGCAGGAGACCTGGGTCCAATACCTGGGTTGGGAAGACCTCCTGGAGGAGAGCATGGTATAACCCACTCCAGTATTCTTGCCTGGAGAATCCCCATGGATAGAGAGGCCTGGTGGGTTACAGTCCATAGGGTCACAAAGAGTGAGACATGACTGAGTGACTAACCGCAAAGAATGGAGATAAAGTCGTTTATAGTACTCAATGCTTATCATAGTCACTGCACACACAACACACCTCACCTATACATTGTATACTATTATGTACAAAATATTACATATGTTGGAGCTAACTTTATTGACAAGGAAGCTAAAGCTTAGAGAAGTTTCACAATTAGCTCAAGATCACCCAAACGCTTTACCATCTGAGCTACCAGTGATAAATGAGAGAGTAGCTCTAATTACCCATAAACACAACGCGTCCACTTGTTCAATACTTCAGAGTTTCTGAGAGCTGAAGGTCCACCAATAAAATACATGAGTCACATTTTCAGAGAGTTGTAACTCCAAATTTAAATTACAATTATTTTGAAATGTTCCCTGTAAGAGAGGTTGATAGGGTCAAGGAGTTTTGGAATAAATGGAAACAATTGGAAAGTTTTGTAGGAGTTACATCTTGACCTCTGGTTTAGAGGAAAGACCAGCAAATGTTTTGCCAAATTAAGTAAGAAAAGTTATCTCAGACAACTGACAGAAAAACCATCAATCATTAAAGAGTCATCCTCACTACTCAGAAACTAAAGGTCTTCTTAGGGCAACCATCCATCCAAATTTCCAAGGTTCCTCTGAAACACATGCATCTGTGATTCAGAAATTAAAGTTTCAAATCATAACTGACAACTGCAGTGGCTATTACCCTTTGCCCTTAGAAACCACCACCCAAACTTCCAGGAGAATTGTCCTTACTGTTTACTCTGGAAAGTCTTAGACCCTGGGTTTCAGAGATTTCACTTTGTTTTTGTAAATTTCATTGAGGTGTAAAATATACACAGAAAAGTTCATGAATCCCGGTTCCTTTTGACATCCAGATCGCTCAAACTCAAGTCAGAGTACACTTCAAAGAGATAGAGAGTACTGTGATTTCTTTTTTTTTTTTTTTTTTTTTTTGCTTATCATTACATTCACAACTTGCCATTCTGTTATTACACACTATTTGTGTTTGCTGGTTTAATGTGAGTCCTCCTGTGGGAAAAGAAATTGTATTTAGAATTCTAAAAATTTCATGTTTCCAAACCTTAGAACTGTGGGAAATCCTCTGGGCTTTGGCAAATTCATCCAGGTGAAAGATTTCAGCTTCAGATGTGAAAAAACCTTACTCTGTCCAAATGTTCCTACCCAATTCATCTTGCTTGATTTATCTTGAACTTCAAAAGACCAAGTATTCATCACAACTAATATAGGACAACTCTGTAATAAACATATATTTCATATATATTAAATATATTACACATATAATTCATAGAAAAGTATAACTATTAGAGCTACATCTCTCTTCTATCTGAAAACTATCTTTTGAAAAATTTTGAGAGTGACGGGTGGTTGGCAGGGAAGGTCAAGAGAGAGGAGATACATGTATCAGTTCAGTTTAGTTCAGTCACTCAGTCGTGTCCGACTCTTTGTGACCCCATGAACCGCAGCACGCCAGGCCTCCCTGTCCATCACCAACTCCCGGAGTCTACCCAAACCCATGCCCACTGAGTCAGTGATGCTATCCAACCATCTTATCCTCTGTCGTCCCCTTCTGCCCCCAATCTTTCCCACGTATACCTACGGCTGATTCACTTTTGCTGTACAGAAATAACAGAATATTGTAAAGCAGTTGTACTCCAATAAAAATAATTTAAAATTAATACTGTAATTTTTTTTAATTTGAGAACATAGAACAGGTATTATTCATGAAAATTTTCATTCACATAAACAGTCAGTATCTTTCATATCCCACCTCCTTTATCCTCTGGTTCTTATAATATTCATTGATGGTAATTTTTACAGCTTTAACAAAAGAGAAGGTAGCTTCATTATGGAAACTAAAAAGATAACTCCATACTCTCTGTTTCTTTTTTTTTTTTTTTGTAGATTTTTTTTCCCTCATTCACAGAAATCAGAGTTGATGAAATAGTAGTAATGAATTACATAAAGCAGAAATAAAAACAAAAAGCTGAGTAAATATGATATTTCTTAGATTGTAATGAGGGAGATAGTTTTTCAGAACCTTAAGATGTTATACATCATAAGAGACACCTAAAGTGAGTTGAAGTCAAACCAGTCTTTCATCCATAGATAATTAAAATGACCCCATGTTTCAAGACATAAGTCAAGGATTTTCAGGAGTATAGTAATCTTTAATGGCTAACCTTCAGGAAATTTTCTTTGCAACCTGGGAAAGGTACTGAAAAGAAGCTTATGGACCAAGAAGAGAATTTAATGGGCTCTTAACCCCTTTCAATTGAGATACAAGATGTGGGATTAGGAAACGGAGTAACTATTTAAGTCTCTTCATTCTATTTTTCACTCAGCTCGGAAAGAGTCCAGTTCGCAAAGCACAGTCACTTGAAATTGTATGCGCATCTTCATTCCTTTGAGTACTGAACTTTCACATTTATGAGATTCTTCTATAGATATCTCTAGAAACTAAAATGATTTCTTACCCGTAAATTACTGTATTATAGTGACATGAAAAAGAGAGATTTTTGATGTTCCAACAGTATCACAGAATATTACATTGAAATAAATGAACATTTCTGCTGGGCTGAGAGTACTATAAAATTTAAATGCCAACTGTAAATGGTAAAAGGGTTCATTTCTTGACCTTGGCTATATTTAATTGTTACTAATGGGTATTATATTAATTAAACATGCCTCCTCAATAATTATACGAAGAAGCTGCAAAGCTTTCAAGACTCCTGCTAATCCAGCACCCTCTGGTTCCTTGTTTTCAAATTCGTTCATTTTAACTAATTATGCAAATTAGAGCAAATAAACATGTGAAAAATCTGAGACTCTGACCTCCAAATGTTTTGAATCAGATGGAACAATCCCTGTTCTAGCTCGATTATTCAATTTCTAGAGTAGATTAAAGGATTAAAAAGAATGATTTATTTACTTGTGAATAAGCAGATATATCTTGAGCTTTCATACTTTTCATGGTGACTTCTCAAGCACTAAGGATTGTCATCCTGATCCAGTCCAAAGAGGATTAAAATAAGATAAATGCATAATGAATGACTATACCAATTTTTACCAAAAGCTCCATATAGGATCATATTATGATAATGCCAGAGAAGAAAGAATAAGACAGTTTTGCATGTACTGTTTTTGGCAGACATTAATGACCTCATAAATATGATAGTACACACGAGAGGAACATCCTACATTTTATCTTTTTTAGAGTAATGAACTTAACATATAGGTCTTATATTTTTTGTGGTTTATGTTGTGTACTTCTGTTTAACCCTTTTTTCTTTCTGTTTAACCCTTTTTCAGGGCCATGTTTCCCACTAAGGATATGAGGGCAGATTTCTTTTAATGCTTCCATGGTAGAATATAGACAGAGTTACTGGACACCCACCCTCTCCAGGTCTCCTAGCAGATAATGATCATTATCCCAACTTAGATTTAATGGTGCATTATCCTGCCCAGTGTCCATAAACAAAAAGGCTGGCATGTTTTTTTCTCCTGTGGAGTGATGCACAGTGGGAAAATGAAAGCGTCCCAGGTAGTAAAACTTCCCTTAGCCCAATAACTGAATCAATATTTGTGGGAAGCTGATCCAATGCTTTTTATTGTTTTGCTTTTTTTTCCCATTCGATTATAAAAACATAGTATGCCCAGTGGCAAATCTGTAAATCTTAAAAAATAATAGTCACTCATAACTCCATCACTGAAAAGATCTACTATACATATTTTAATATAATTTCTGCTCCTTTTATTTGTTAATGTGTTTGAGATTATAATATATACAATTTGGTACCTAGTTACCTTGCTTCCATTAATGTTGCAAAGAGCATTTTCTGATGTAATGAATAGCACCTGAATAACATAATAACATTAATGATTTTAGGGCTATCCAACAGCCCACTATATTTAATGATGTATAAATCTCTGTTAGTTCCTCTAACGTCGTACCCTGAGATTGCTTTCGTTTTTTGTGGTTACATCTAACATTGCTGTACATATAAACTTAGCTAGGAAACAGTGTATTTTGATATTATTGAATAGGAAATGTCTTTATATATTCAGTGCAGATCCTGGCCATATGATAATTTTCAGTATTTGGCCACCCTGGACAATTTGAGCAATTAAATATATATAGAAACAAATTATAACCATTGAATAAAATAGAAAGTCATGAATACATGCCCATATAAATAAACAGATGAATAAAATAATGTGGACTAGGATACTCTTATAGTTGCAAATTACCTCCTGATATAATACCTATTACAAAAATGGAAAAATAGTAAGTTTAGAATGGTCAGTAGCATTTTAGTCAACGTATTGAAGGTAAACACTACCAGTAATAGAACAAAGGAAAAACATGTGCATCTGATAGAATGGGCATATAATGAGAACACAACACTATTTCTGAAATACTTCAGCCAATGATGCATTAACTTGAAACTAACAGGAACACCCCAAATTAACAGATGTTCCATGAAATAACTGATTTAGAGTTTCCTGTGACTGTCAAGGTATGAAATACAAAGAAAAAATGAGGAAGGAAAATGCAAAGACACAACAAATAAATGTTATATGTCAAACTCACTGGAATCCCTTTGCCAACTGAAGAAGCTTAAATGAGGTCAACTATCAGATCTATTAATTTCCAGACTTTGTTTTCAGGAAATATAATAATATCATCGGAAAATAATAATTTAATGTTTTCCTCTTTTCAAATCTTTAACGTCTTATGCACTAGTTGGAACTTTCATTTTTTTTCCTTAAATATTCATGAAAATAGAAGATATTCTTATACCATTTATGACTTTAAAAGACTATCTCTGACGTTTAACTGTGAGAAACATCAGAGTATGTATTCTGTTTGTGGCACACTGAGAATATATTTTACATTTCTAGATTAATATTTTTCTATCATAAAAAGAGACCAACTGTTTTTCTGTATCTATTAAGATTAATGTATGATTTCTCTGCTTTGGGCTATGTGATGTGATTAGGCATACTAGCATATTTACTTATAGTAAATAATCTATACACCCTGCCATAAATTTTCACTTGGTTGCAGGTAATTAATAGTTAAACATACTGCTGAATTAGATTTAATAATATTTACTTCCAATACTTCACTTGCATATGAGAAACGTATCTGTATTTTTTTTCATTATGCTTTTCATCCAGTGTTTTAGTATGAGATGATGCTAACAAAATAGGATAACATTACATGGTTTTCTATGCATGTTACAACATGCTAAAACAACAGACATATCTCAGATTAATTTTCAAATCACCAGTTTATAATTTTATTTTTCATAATCCTTTTCTTTATATGCCCTAGATTAAGGTTACAGTAAAGGGCTCTATGACTTTGAGGCCTAATAGTCCCTGTCACAATGACTCAACACTACCCTTGTAGCACAAAAGCAGCCATTGAAAATTTAAAAGTCAAAGAGCATAGCTATGTTTCAATAAAATGTTATTCACCAAAATAGGTGGTGGGCTAAAAGTGACCTATGGACTAGAGTTTGCCAACCTGTGCTTTATTTTAGATATTCTTTTTTTAAATCAGTGAAATTTTAAATTTAAAAAAATTCCTTTTTTATTCTTTAGTATTTGAAGCATATAGAGACATTTATTTCCTTCTGAGCACATGAAAATCTCTCATAAATGTTGATATGTAATATTCTTACCACTGACCTTTTTATGTATTATATAACTTACATTCATATTCCCTTTTGGTCTAAGAATCAGTTAGGAAGATTATCAGTTTAATTTTTACCTGTCAAAAAGTGAAAAGGGCTTTGAAAGTAGGGATATGTATAAGAATAAATAAAGGAATAAAATTAAGTGGCATTTTAGTACTGACAACGGCACACTGTATTCAATGCAAGTGTGAAAGGCTCAGATTTTAACCCATTGTCTTGTGTTACCAGAACTAGAGCTATTTGGAAAGAATTACAGTGCATAGATTATTAACCACAAGAGAAAAGTGCTAAGTGATGTCACTGTGATGGCCATAGAATGTCTTTAGATTAACAAATTCTCTAAAAACAAAAACAAACAGCTTCAACATCAGTCCTTCCAATGAACACCCAGGACTGATCTCCTTTAGGATGAACTATTGGATCTCCTTGCAGTGCAAGAGACTCTCAAGAGTCTTCTCCAACACCACAGTTCAAAAGCATCAATTCTTCAGCGCTCAGCTTTCTTTATATTCCAACTCTCACATCCATACATGACCACTGGAAAAGCCATAGCCTTGACTAGACAGACCTTTGTTGACAAAGTAATGTCTCTACTTTTTAACATGCTGTCTAGGTTGGTCATAACTTTCCTTCCAAGGAGTAAATGTCTTTTGATTTCATGGCTACAATCACCATATGCAGTGATTTTGGAGCCCAGAAAACTAAAGTCAGCCACTGTTTCCAGTTTCCCCATCTATTTGCCATGAAGTGATGGGACCAGATGCCATGATCTTAGTTTTCTGAATGTTGAGCTTTTAAGCCAACTTTTGGTGGCTCAGAGGTTAAAGCATCTGCCTCCAATGAGGGAGACCCAGGTTTGATCCTTGGGTCGGGAAGACCCCCTGAAGAAGTAAATGGTAACCCATTCCAGTATTCTTGCCAGGAGAATCCCATAGATGGAGAAGCCTCGTAGGTTATAGTCCATGGGGTTGCAGAGTCAGACATGACTGAGCGACTTTACTTTCACTTTCTTTCACTTTCATCAAGAGGCTCTTTACTTCTTCTTCACTTTCTGCCATAAGGGTGGTATCATCTGCATATCTGAGGTTATTGATATTTCTCCCAGCAATCTTGATTCCAGCTTGTGCTTCATCCAGCCCAGCGTTTCTCATGATGTACTCTGCATAGAAGCTAAATAAGCAGAGTGACAGTATATAGCCCTGACATACTCCTTTCCCAATTAGAAACCAGTCTGTTGTTCCATGTCCAGTTCTAACTGTTGCTTCCTGACCTGCATACAGGCTTCTCAAGAGGCAGGTCAGGTGGTCTGGTATGCCCATCTCTTTCAGAATTGTCCACAGTGTATTGTGATCCACACAGTCAAAGGCTTTGGCATAGTCAATAAAGCAGAAATAGATGTTTTTCTGGAACTCTCTTGCTTTTTTGATGATCCAGCGGATGTAGGCAATTTGATCTCTGCTTCCTCTTCCTTTTCTAAAACCACCTCTGAGGTAAGGAGCAACAGCTGTGCTTTGCTGGAGTAGCCGTGAAAAGATACCCCACGTCCAAGGTAAGAGAAACACAAGTAAGATGGTAGGCACTGAGAGAGGGCATCAGAGGGCAGATAGACTGAAACCACAATCACGGACAACAGGCAAATCTGATCACACGAATCACAGCCTTGTCTAACTCAATGAAACTAAGCCATGCCCTGTGGGGCCACCCAAGATGGGTGGGTCATGGTGGAGAGGTCTGACAGAATGTGGTCCACTGGAGAAGGGAATGGCAAACCACTTCAGTATTCTTGCTTTGAGAACCCCATGAACAGTATGAAAAGGCAAAAAAGATAGGACTCCCCTATCTTCATCCCCTGAAAGATGAACTCCCCAGGTCGGTAGGTGCCCAATATGCTATTGGAGATCAGTGGAGAAATAACTCCAGAAAGAATGAAGGGATGAAGCCAAAGCAAATACAACACTCAGTTGTGGATGAGACTGTTGATAGAAGCAAGGTTTGATGCTGTCAAGAGCAATATTGCATAGGAACCTGGAATGTTAGGTCCACGAATCAAGGCATATTGGAAGTGGTCAAACAGGAGATGACAAGAGTGAACATCAACATTCTAGGAATCAGCAAACTAAGATGGACTGGACTGGGTGAATTTAACTCAGATGACCATTATATCTACCACTCTGGGCAGGAATCCCTTAGAAGAAATGGAGTAGCCATCATGGTCAACAACATGCAGTACTTGGATGCAATCTCAAAAACGACAGAACGATCTCTGTTCATTTCCAAAGCAAACCATTAAATATCATGGTAATCCAAGACTATGCCCCAACCAGTAATGTTGAAGAAGCTGAAGTTACACAGTTCTATGAAAACCTACAAGACCTTCTAGAACTAACACCCAAAAAAGATATATTTTTCATTATAGGGGACTGGAATGCAAAAGTAGGAAGTCAAGAAACACCTGGAGTAACAGGCAAATTTGGCCTTGGAGTACAAATGAAGCAGGGCAAAGACTAATAGAGTTCTGCCAAGAGAACGCATTGGTGATAACAAACACCCTCTTCCAACAACACAAGAGAAGACTCTACACATGGACATCACCAGATGGTCAACACCGAAATCAGATTGATTATATTTTTTGCAGCCAAAGATGGAGAAGCTCTATACAGTCAGCATAAACAAGACCGGGAGCTGACTGTGGCTCAGATCATGAACTTCTTATTGCCAAATTCAGACTGGAATTGAAGAAAGTGGAGAAAACCACCAGACCATTCAGGTGTGACCTCAATCAAATCCCTTATGACTATCCAGTGGAAGTGAGAAATAGATTTAAGGGACTAGATCTGATAGACAGAGTGCCTGATGAACTATGGATGGAGGGAATGGCAAACCAATTCAGTATTTTTGCCTTGAGAACCCCATGAACAGTATGAAAAGGCAAAAAAGATAGAACTCCCCTATCTTCATCCCCTGAAAGATGAACTCCCCAGGTCAATAGGTGCCCAATATGCTATTGGAGATCAGTGGAGAAATAACTCCACTGTGTGACATTGTACAGGAGACAGGAATCAAGACCATCCCCAAGAAAAGTGCAAAAAAGCAAAATGGCTGTCTGAAGAGGCCTTACAAATAGCTGTGAAATGAAGGGAAGCGAAAAGCAAAGGGGAAAAGGAAAGGTATACCCATTTGAATGCAGAGTTCCAAAGAATAGCAAGGAGAGATAAGAAAGCCTTCCTCAGTGATTAGTGCAAAGAAATAGAGGGAAAAAATAAAATGAAAAGACTAGAGATCTCTTCAAGAAAATTAGAGACACCAAGGGAACAGTTCATGCAAAGATGGGCTCGATAAGGACAAATGGTAGGGACCTATTAGAAGCAGAAAATATTAAGAAGAGGTGGCAAGAATACACAGAAGAACTGTATAAAAAAGATCTTCAAGACCCAGATAATCACAAGGGTGTGATTACTCACCTAGAGCCAGACATCCTGGAATGTGAAGTCAAGTGGGCCTTAGGAAGCATCACTACGAACAAAGCTAGTGGAGCTGACGGAAAGAGGCTTCAGTTCAGCTCAGTTCAGTTGCTCAGTCGTGTCCAACTCTTTGCCACCCCATGAATCGCAGCATACCAGGCCTCCCTGTCCATCACCAACTCCCGGAGTTCACTCAGACTCACGTCCATTGAGTCAGTGATGCCATCCAGCCATCTCATCCTCTGTTGTCCCCTTCTCCTCCTGCCCCCAATCCCTCTCAGCATCAGAGTCTTTTCCAATGAGTCAACTCTTCGCATGAGGTGGCCAAAGTACTGGAGTTTGATCTCCTTGCTGTCCAAGGGACTCTCAAGAGTCTTCTCCAACACCACAGTTCCAAAAGCATCAATTCTTCGGTGCTCAGCTTTCTTCACAGTCCAACTCTCACATCCATACATGACCACTGGAAAAACCATAGCCTTGACTAGACGGACCTTTGTTGGCAAAGTAATGTCTCTGCTTTTCAATATGCTATCTAGGTTGGTTGGGACAAACAAAAAATGAATAATAAAATGGTTGTGCTAACTACCAAGAAAAGATGTTTTAAAAATCAGACACTATTTAATAGGTATTGATTGGGCAAAATAATTGCTAAATATGACGCTTATGTATGGGTATAGCAAACCTATGGCTATAGGGAAATTGATTCTCATACGTTGCTGTTGTGAATGCAAATTACTATCAACACTACATAGTGATAGCCTATACGTGAGCAATTTAACTTTTATGTGTGTGCCTTAGACAAGCTGTTGTAAACATGCTTGAAAAACATATGCAAAGATTTATTGAAACATTTTTAAACTTATTTTTAATAGAGGGGAAAATGCAAAAAATTGAGCTTTATAGAATTTAATTCTGACAAAATATTCACTATAATCCCACAGAATATGGTTCTGACAAAACATGATCCACTGGAGAAGGTAATGGCAAACCACTTCAGTATTCTTGCCTCAAGAACTCCATGAACAGGTTAGAATATAATGCCAGTTAACTAACATTAAAATTTAAACAATGCTGCCTATTGTTTATGGATATTTACAGTAAGTTTAAAGCTCTGATTAGGAACTACCAAATCATGAGTGTCATCACATTTGAGCAGGAAGGTAACAAGCGTGAGAAGGTAGTTATACTGTTCAGATTTTAAAAAGAAACCAGAAGCTAAAATAATATTTTTAAATAGAAAGGAAATACACAATTACTTGTAGCTCCTATTTATACAATTCACTTTACGGGTCTTTTTACCCCATAATACTTTTTGTTATGGTAATTTCAGAGTCAGTTGATTGAGTTATCCAAGGATAATGAAAAAAGGAACAAATACTGTTCATTCATCTCCTGCTTTATTCATCATTCTTAGGAAAGGCAGTAGTCTGAATGGAATGTACACATTTTGATTCTTCCTAATTTGCCAGAGGTTGAGGTAGGACTCATAATCTGTGACCTCCCATTCCTGACACCTGGCTTTGACACTTTAGAGTTTCCTTTTTGACTGGGGCAGCGGCTTCACCAGTGCTAGTACTGCATGGCTATGTTAGAAATATTATAACTTTCAATCTCCTATACGTGTTTCCAAATGTTTTGCAGGTTAAGGGAGTATCATTTCTTACTCTCTAAGCAGCTCACAATAATTGAGGAAGAACTCTAAAACTGAGAAGTCAAAATGGAATGTCATAGTGCAATGCTATGCGACAATTAAAAATAATCACATGGTAATATGCTCCCAGAATACTATTAGGGGGAAAAACAGTGTCCAAATCCATAGTTTGATGCTACTGACATATACATTTTGTTAAAGTTAGTAATAATTATAAACACATGGATGCATAGACTCATATTTCCCCAGGGTGGGAGTGGAAGGGAACTCTATGTGCCAAAATGTTACGTCTGTTTATCACCACTTAATGAAATCCATGACTACACCTTTTTCTTTCTTTCTGTATTGTCTATCGTTCAATGGATGCTTTTACTTTCATAATGTAGAATGTTCAACTCTAAAGACAATTAATTTAAACTTTATTTAAATCTAAATAAATTTCAGAAATGTGGTAAATTTCAGAAATATGGCATCTGTTTTTGCCCACTTCCTACAAATAGTGTGTTAAAGTTAGAGTGCTATCTAATTATGGCTAATTCAAAGATAAATTTAGTTTTATTTCCACGTTTGTTACTGAGGGCTTCCCAGGTGGCACCAGCAGAAAAGAATCCACCTGCCAGTGCAAGAGACACAAGAGCTGCAAGTTCAAACCCTGGGTCAGGAAGATCCTCTAGAGGAGAAGGAACTGGCACCCATCCCAGTATTCTTTTTTGGAGAATCCCATGGACAGAGGAGCCGGGCAGGGTACAGTCATGGGGTCGCAAAGAGTCAGACACAGCTGAGCACCTGACCACAGCACTTCTGTTATTGAATTTGGTTTTGAAAGGAGTATACTTTTCAATCTTTGTGATTATCAATTTAGAACAGATCAAATATAAAATTTGATTTAAGCTCTGCAGTCAAAATCTAGGCTAGATTCTTTACTTTCTTTTCTAAAGCACAGTACTTCTAAGATCAGAGGATACAGATGACTTCTTTCAAGAGAGGTTATTTATATTTTTCTCCTTTTGTATTAACCATGAAGTAGTATTTGGATGAGCCCTTGTCATATGGACTTGAATGAAAAAGATATTTTATTAAAATGTAAAGTGAGGTTACCTTCTGTTCTATCCCAAACAACAAAAAATCAAAATTAAGCTACTCTAAGAAACAGGACATTTGCAAAATCTTCATTCTCCAGCATTTGGATAGTATTTAGCTCAAGTATTTTGATACCATTTGCCAAGGAAGAAACCGAGAACACAAAAATGCTTGCTAGGGTATTTTTCTCTTTCTTTTTCTGCTTAGATTTCTCATCCATAATACATTGGATTGATTCTTTTGTTGGTAGTTTAATATAAGGGTAGTTCACAAATTTTTTCTCTAAGTCCCTTAGGATAAATAAAGTGTCAACACATGCATTTCTAATTAATGCACTAATTAATTTCTAATTAATGCATTTTTTATTAGAAATGCACCCACATTTCTAATTAATAAGATGTTTATTTTACACTAATAGCATGAAATAAAGAGTGGAATTTCATATGATTATGTCCATTGGGTAGTTGCCGTCTCTTGAGTTTTTGTTATTTGCAGAGTTATATTACTGTAATTTGAAATCAATGCAACTAGAATTAATTTAAAAATTCTTATGGAGAAATTTTCATTTAGTTTAATTTTGCATTTTTCTTACTGTATTTCTCTTTACATACATAGTATATTTAAAGCCATGCTGGAAACATTTTTTGACACAGTGTGGTTTTCCAGGTTGGTTAAGCTGTCTATGGAATTAGAGCCTTTTGCTGGTCCCTCCTTCTGGAAAGTTCTTTAACCAGGTATCTGTTTGATAACTCTTTCACCAACTTCAAGTCTCTAATCTTTGCTCAGCTTCACATGTGGCTTATCTTGAATATCTTATTAATTTGGTAAACTCCTTGTACTCATTTTGACCCCACCCTCACTCTCCTAATTTCCCATACTTCCATGTAATTTTCCCTTTCCCCAAAGCACTTATCAACTTTCACCATATTATATAATTTATTTCTTTCTTATATTTACTGTTAAATGTGTAATTCTTCCTCCTAGAATGCAAGCATCTTGAGGACAGGAATCTTTGTCTTTGGGGCTTAATAATACATCCTAAGAACTAAAAACACCTCCTGGATCATCACAGGTACTCAATGTCTGTTTTCTTTAAATTATTTGAGGTCAAATAAGGTATCAACGAAATATCAGCAGATTATTTCACTATTTGGGGAATGAATGCGATGTAGCCTATCCCATTGTAACTTGACTTCAAATACTGTTTCCTAGTATATTCTCTGAGCAATGATGCTAGTGTTGTCCTGGCACATTTGGATTCTGTTGAATAAGTCAAAATCATGGCCATGGACAGGTGACTGACTGCTTAATTATTTGAGGACACGAATGATCATATTACAGTCAGTTTTACTAAGCTTTCCTCTAATTCTCCTCTCCATGTGTGGAGGTGTAGGTTTTTTTACAAAGGAACATCTTAATCTAAAAATGTTTGTCCACACTAAGTCTTAGACTGATAAATTACCATCTTCTCTTCTATAGGCATACAGCTGCAAGAATGAGGGGAATGAGGGGAATAAGGAACTATAAGACAGAGAGAACCATGGCTTTTCATTTCTAAGAGTGAGCAATCAGTAAGAAAGGCATGGAAGCCCATGTTTGGGAGATATTCTTTCACATCATCCTACAGTTATGGTAGAAAATGATTAACAGGAATGGAGTCACATTAAATGATTTAACCAAGCCATAGCTACATTCTTTGAATCTTCTTAGTGTCTTGGGCTTTTGGGTGAATGAATTGTTCCAAAAGGGCCTCATTCAAGGAAATCTTAAAGAATGATCAAACAATGTAAAAAATGTATGTGACTGGCCCCAAGTAGCTGGTCTAAGCTGACACTGGGGGTTCTCACGTCTGTGTGCTGCTCAGGATGATGTATGGGGTAAGTGCATCCTGATCAGTGTCTTGGGATGGACAGAGAGCTAATGCAGAGAGTCAGCAGTTTACAAATCTATTACCGACATCTTGGCTGAATCTGACCTTTGCAGTGCCAGAGTAGATGACTACTAGCTAGCTCCCAGGAAAGCTTATGCTTCATCTTGAATAAAATTTTAATGATGAACCAAGAGCGGAATCTATCAGTACTTATAGCCTTTCTACTATGATTTTTTTGTATTATACTGGAGTGGGTAGCCATTCCCTCCTCCAAGGGAATCTTCCCAACCCAGGGATCAAACTCAGGTCTCATGCATTGCAGGCAGATTCTTTACCAGCTGAGCCACAAGGGAAGCCCGTATTATACTAAGACAGCTATAGAAGACTATATATCTTATTTTGGATATCTAATTTTTTCTCAGAATACATATTGCTGTCTTTATGTATTTGTATGTGTGTGTGTGTGTGTGTGTGTGTATGTGTATCAAACACTTGAATAGCTAAAACTCAAAAAAACTAGAGCTCTGTTAAGTTGTAAAATTTAATTGTCATTAATCCTCTTGATGAAGTCTGTTTCTTGAGATGTTCCCAACTCAGGGATCAAACCCAAGTCTCCTGTATTACAAGCAGATTCTTTACCATCTGAGGCACCATGGAAACCCCTTGAAAATACTACATTTTCCATTTAAGTCTTGAAGTTAATTCTTTCTATTTATCAGGGAATCAGTACAACAGAGTTGTTAAAGCCTAGTACTAGGGTCACCAGTCCTGAATTTTAATCCCAGCCATATCACTTACTAGCTGGATGTATGGGCAAATTACTAGCCTTACTGAGTTTTAGTTTCCTTCTTTCCTCAAAAAGGAGAATAACATCTCCCAGAGCTTTTGTGAGAGTGTGAAAATATATATTTTGTAAATTTTAGTCATTTCGTCTTCACTCCTGGTGCCCTTTCTATCTCGCTGTTTTCTTCCCTGTGTGCTTACACGGAAGGGTAGATTGTTCTGCTTTTTCATAGTTGGAAAACTATTTCTAAAAATTAATGGTGAAGCCACTCATCTGAATGTACCTTTGCCCCCAAATTTCTACTTCCTTCTCTTGGATTCTGAGCCGTTCTACTCTGAATGCAGCTTAATTCACCTCCAGTCCTTCAATTTGTGTAAATAAATTACTACTCTTCTTTTCCCCTCTCATCTATAGATATCTCTCAGGCGAAGGAAACGAACTTTGTGACTGACAAAATGGCTATAAAGCATGGGGCAGGGTAAACACATTACAGGTCTCAATAACACGTGGTCACTGTCACTTGTTGCTCCTGAACACACTCAGAAGTTCCTTGCACTCATTTCACTATTTCATGCCTCTTTTCCCGGCTCACACAATCCCACAACCTCTCTCTTCATATGGAACAGTTAGAACTTATTTATCCAGCGAGACTCAGCTTATTTATTGCTTTCCACGAATAGTTTCTTGCCCGCTACACATCCCTGCCCCCACTTCCACCCTTCAAGAAGAGATCATCTCTCTCCTGCTCTACTTTACTGTAAGCATACTTCTTGCAGGCTCTTCTAAGCATGATTGTGGGTGCTGTCTATCTTTGTTCACTAGATGCTGACCTTAGAGTCCACTGCCACAGCATTGCCTCATCCATTTGTAGACAATCTCCTCTGGGTGTTTCTCGCTACAGAGCTTTATTGCCAGATATAGGATCAGCGTCTTCTGCTCTGGCCCTGACCGAATTCTAATCAGTTAATTACAACTGTCACTATTTACATTGATTATATGTGAAGTAGTATATTGTAGTGGTTTGGTAACAAATTATCTGATTGTGCATCCTAACTCTACCAATTTGTCTTTTGGTTGGTTACCTACTACTTGAGTTTGGGCAAGGTGCTTCTCTGATGTTTGTCTAAGTGTGCTCAGTCGTGTCTGATTCTTTGTAAGCCCATGGACTATAGACCATCAGGCTCCTCTGTCTGTGGAATTTTCCAGGCAAGAATACTGGAGTAGGTTGCCATTTCCTACTCCAGGGGATCTTCTCAACCCAGGGGTCAAACCCACGTCTCCTGCATTGAAAGGTGGGTTCTTTACCACTGAGCCACCAGCAAAGCCCTACCATCTCTAAATTGAGATAATGATAATACCTCCTTGCAGGGATATTGTAAAGTTTAAGTGGGAAATTCATATGCTTAGAATGCAGCCTGGCACACAGAAGCGCTAATCAAGGTTAACGCTCATATTTAAATAATAATCATAATCTAAATAATTTAAAGAAGAAACTTTTACAGTCAGTAGATCCAATTTCTTTTAAGTGTCCTAGGGAAAGATGGCCAGTATGAATGGTTTCCATCCATTTATAGACATGTTAATGTGGAGGCTCATAGTGGTTATATTCAGTTTGAGGGCATGTTCTGAAAGGCTTCTTTCCCGTATAAATTCTTCCTGACTCTCACTTCATAGGAAACAGAGATGGTGCATTTTCTGGTGAAAAGATTTCCCATGAGAGTAATTTTCTGTTTCTCTTTCAAAATGTAAATGATTTCCTTTAGGACATAGTTCTGTAATCCAGTATTATTAATAATTTGCCTGGCTCTCTCATAGTAATTTCCATACTTCTTTAAACTGGAGCTAGTTTTCTGAAACTGGGTGTAGTTTACTAACAGAGGCTCTTCTCTAAAACACCAAATTGCCCTCACTGGTGTTAGATCGCCGAGTCAAGGGAAAGCAGCGAATCTGTCTCAAAGAATTAAGGGGTTGGCTTTTCATTGATTGGCTGAATTACTTATTATACTCTGACTTCACATGTCACGGGATCAATCTCTTGAAAGTATATTAGGTCAACTCACCGAGGAATATGAAATTTTTTCTCCTTTATCTTTTTCAAGTGAATTAATAATTACTGTCCAGTCACCAAAATTACATCTCACTTGAGGTTATTTTTACTGTACTGAACTATTCTAGTGGTATATCTTGAATTAGAAACTGGAAATTTTGCTGTGAAGGGAATTTTCATGCACAGTTTAATAATTCAGCTACCTCCACCCCTGGGCAAAATAAATAGCTAGCTGAACGCTTGTTGGCAAAGTCACAGCGAATTATATTATTTGAAACTCTAAATATCCCCCAAATAAATGTTGAAATTATCTGTGGGAAAGCAAGGGGTTTGGGGCATTACAGTAATATTGCTTCCTTGCCGAATGTGCATTTTCTTCTTGGAGATCTATGGAGTTTGGTAAATTTTTTTTTTTATTAGGAATAATAGAAATACACCCATTGTACTTGGGCTGCAATCACTCCTCCTGACTCTCAGCCCTTCAGCAATTCTAGGACCTGATGTTAGATGAGAAGAGTTACTCCTCTGATTCTTAAACATAGATAAATAAGTTATCTCAAATATCTAGTAAGAATTCCAAAGAGTTGGGAAACTGTCACTATTGAATTTTATCAACTAGTTGCTTTTAATTAATTTATTTTTGATCATTTGTTTTGTGTGAGGCACTGTTAGAGTCAGTTGGCATACATCAGTGAATACAACTGTCAAAGATAACTGCCATTGTAGAGGTTGGATTCCATTGTGGGAAGGGGGTGGGGTTAAGGAAAGAGATAATGAATGATAGACCATTCCATGCCATTAGTAATTCTTCTGGTATGTTAGAAACCGATATATACTATGGGAAAGGAGACTGGGGAAAAGTGAATCCAGAGTAAGGAAAGAGGTTGTAGCCTAGGGAGATTTGGGGTGAAATGGTTTTGCCACAGAAATGGTACGTAACACACCCATGTGGGGAAGTGGTGGAGTGGGGAGAGTAAAGCTGCACAGAGCTCGATTTTCAGCACAGAAGTTTCTGGCCTTGTCTCTCAGTGCTAGAGATGAAATAAATTATAAAGGAAATGATACTGCCCAGGCTCAGATCCTGTGACATCCTCTCTAATTGAAACTCTTATGGGTAGCATGTTTCCCATTAGTTGTCCCAGTCCACAGAGGATGGAGAAAGAAAGCATTGAAGAGATACGCAGTTCAATTCAACAAGCACTTATTCATACATTTTATTTACCCAGAATGACTTTATTCAATTTCAGTGATACAAAGATGCAGACGTTCTTAAGGCCCCTCAGCTATGTTGTAAGATGAACCACAGATGAATGAATATAAAAGAAAAATATGTGATGTTGCTAAGCAAAGGTTGTATATACATTCACATGTGGAAGAGAAATACTGTAATCTGGAGTTAGCCCAGGGCTTTCTGGAAAAATGAGATCAAGGTTAGACCTTTGCAAGCTTGAGTGTGGTAGTGAAGCAAGTGGGAGTAATCCGGGAAGGGCCACAGTATCCCAAGACACAAGAGGTAGAAAAGTCAGAGCTCCTGGGTTAATTAAGGGAGAGAAATCTGGCCAAGGGACTTCATGACCAGGAGTAATGAGCCCCTGGACTAATAGAAGGATTTCCACACTCAGTGTCCCCAATGAGGGGGATCAACACCTATATTAGACAGACTGCTACAGCCTTCCTAGGGACTCAGACTTGGACAGGAGGAGTCTAGTTACAGGGGTGATTCCATTACATTTTACCTTAGTAAAGTGGAGACAAAGGATAATATCTTCAAAATACAAAAAGATGTCTTCCTCTCTTCTGTTACATGGATATGTCCTACCAGTCTCTATGGCCTAACTTAGGCCACTACGGTGGTCATAGGCTTTGAGCTTGAAAAAACAGGGACCCCGCTGAAGACACGGGAGAGGGGGATCGTGTTAGAAAGAAGGCACCCCCAGGATGCGTGTTCACTGCTTATACTCAGCAGGCTGCCTCATGACCTCTCCCCCTGGCAACACCTGCACTCTGTTCCCATGGGCAGCCCGGAGAGGTTGGCACTCGGAGGCCCAGAGAACGTCAGCTCCCATGGATGAGCTATGTCCACGTGTAAACCAAGATTTGGGGGAGGGACAGGGTGAGGCGGGGGGGCTGACACTTTTTCAGGCCGTTTCCTCTGGTTCCTCAAGTCGGGCCCTCATCTGGTCCCACTCCCAGGTTTTGGACAGATGCTGGATCCCTGATGGCAGTCTCAGCATGCTTCCCCCACACCCCCGCGCCGTGGAGCCTGCTTCCCTCGCAGCAGCCGCTAAGACCCGGAGGGGTGGGATTCCACTTTGAAACTCTGTGCGTGCGGCGCGAGGGCCAGCACCGGGCATGCTCAGTCGCCGCGGCGCGGTGGGGCTGCTGCTCCTACAGCTCTGGCCCCGGGCTCCAGGGCTGGCTCCGCCCACCTCCTCCCCCCGCCGCCCCCCCGCGGCTGCGGAGCTTCCAGAAGGCCGAGCTGTAGCGGCTCCCCGCGATCTCGGCCCCCGCCCAGCGCCGCCCGGCTTGCGGCCGCCTCCCACTCCTCTTCCTCCCCTCCTCTGTTAAGGTGGAGAAGCTGGTGCTTGCTTCTGTTCGCGCCACACACCGCTCTGCCAGCCCCAGCCCAGGACCGGCGAATGCCTCCCGGAGACCAGAGGACTCTCGGCGGGGGCTCTTTCCAACACCACTTTGCCTGAAGTGGGGTCGTGGCGGAGTTGCTCCTCCGCCACTCAATGCAAAGCACTATGCGGAGAGCGGTCGGCTTCCCTGTGCTGTGCCTGCTTCTTAGTCTTCACGCTGCAGGTAAGGGGTTGCCCGGCAGAGCTGTGGATGCGCCGGGAGACTGCACATGCTCCAGGACTCTAGGGAAAGCTGGCTTCGCGAGGAAACCCTTAGAAAGGCAAAGCAGGACAGTGCTGACACGGTAGGGGCGAGGGAGTCCTGCACCGTTGGAAGACGGAGGCCGAAAACTTAAGCTAAAATCAGCCCGTGATTTTTCCTGACCTCGTATGAACATTTTCAATGCGAATACAGGTTTGCTTCCTCCACCCCTCCCCTCCATCTAGACTCCCAGATTTTGTTTCTAAGCTCCGCACTTGACTGCCCGTTTTTCAGGAGGCTGACAAGACTCCCTACTGGATGTACTATTTTCTACTGCAGCGGCTACTTCCGTAAGGTCTCTCGGTTTAGCGAGAGCTCACAGGGATCCATTGGCTGTAACCTGATGGACCACATCTCTGCCCCAAAGATCGAAATACACGGTTCCCATTAACGATGCCACTCCAGGCTCCTTTGGCCCCAGCTCTTGTCAGTCGAATTTTCTAAACCAATAAGACGGACGAAAGCTTTAAAATAGGACTCTCTCGTCTCTTTCAGCATCATGGTCAGGTTCCGAGGGCACAAGACAGAAAACCAATCACTGTTTCAAAGCTGACAACCGCAGGGTAGGCACTGTCCCTGGGACGGGTTTGATGAGGTATAGAAAGAAATGACAGTGAGACTGATTCCCGGATATAAATATAGTTGATATCAGAACCAGTATCAGGTTTCGTTTGGAAGCAAACCTTAGGAAGTACCTGGGGAATTGTACATAAAATGTCGCTATAGATCCTGCTTTTTGGATACATGCAGCCTCGATCTGATACAGGGACTTGCTGGACTGAATCCTTTATCATTTTTACGCACACATGAACCAAAATAAAATATGGTAGAGAGATTTTGGGAGCCCTACTGCGACAGCAGTTGTCCGTGCAGTATCCCTGTAGCAATCAAAGAACAGGTATTTTCCCCGAGTTTGCCTGTCATCCAATCACACGTATTCATTCATTTTTCCAAGCAATATTTTATTGAGTATATACTACAGTTCAGAGATAGTGCATGAAGATAATGGATATAAAATTGCAATTTTGGGGTATCTTTTAGAAAGAGTGTGGGTGAGTCCTTTTCTGTGTAGGCAATTGTGAGAGTGAAAGATGGTACTTCCTTATTTCTAGCTAATGCTATTTTAATGTATTGTGAATCTCTTGAACAAGTAATGTATAGGAACATTCAGGCTATAATTAAGTACCCATGTTAATTGTTATAATTATGATGTTATATTGTGGAATTTTCAGTAGTTCTTTAGCACTTTGAAAACCGGGATGTAGCTATGACATGGTCATTAAATTATTTGCAAACAGTTGTAGTAAATCCTTTTATTACTGCATACAATTCTTTAATGTCAAAATATGAGATGAAAACATACACATTGGGTTGAATTTTATTTACATTATTGTTTAATTATAGCCCTGAGACAAATAGCTATTACCAAAAATATCCTCAGTTCCTATCAAATTTAGGAATGATTTGAACTGATCTATGAAAAATATTAGTGTTGTTATTTTTAAAACTAATATATAACATTTCTAAAGATAACATTTTATGTATCTTGAGTAATTATAACTTAAAAGCTATAAATAACCTTAAAATGAAGCAGGTGGAAAACATTTATAAATTTGTTGTGGATGAACATTTGGGATGAGGAAATAGAGGACTTCTGTTCATCAAAAGAGAAACCTAGAAGTCTGTAGCCCTAGATTATACCTGGAGCTCTGCCAAAGGGTGTATTACCAAGACAAACCAATCCAACTCTACTTTGACTTCTTAATTTGAGGGGAAAAAAAAAGGAAGATGATCAATCAATTGAATTTAGTCACAAGGCATTGAAGGCTATCTCCAGATTTCAGTTGTAAGATGCCATATAGAAATTAATTACATTCATATTTTTAATGTAGTGCTTTTGATAGGTGTTTTTTCCCCAGCAGATTGCAAGTTTAATATTGTGGTTGTCTTGCCAGTTTCATTTTGAATGCATTTTAATTTAAACAGCAATTTGTGGGTCACAAGCTGTCATCAGATTAAAATTCATCACAGTTATCTAAATAACATTGTTAGGACTTTTCATTAGAACTGAGACGAATCAGCTTTCTTGATCTCAGCTCCTGTAGATTTGGGTAATAAAAAGGTGAGTGAGTGGAAGGACAAAGATCAAGAAGTCAGTGATAGTCTCTACTTGTTGAATGTCTCATTTGGCTTCTCTTACAGAAAGCTCTCCTCTCAGGGGGAAAGTGGGCTTTATAAAGAAGGAGAATGAATTCTGTGTAGTCAAGCCTCTTTGGCTGAAAAGCTAATTGATCTGTTTTGTTGTGCCCAGGGTAAGCTGGCAGAACTAATGATAGGTTAGACCTCTTTCAGGATGGGAGAAATTGGCTGCCAGGATGTAAGTGCTCTTCGTAGCTATACTAAAAACTGTTAACTTCCATAGTCATTCTCCTAATGGTAAAGTAGCAAACTGTTTTCACCTTGAGTACCCTCTCCAACTGTTTGGTCATGATCGCCTGAGTCACTATGCAAAAAAAAAAAAAAAAAAAAAACATTCTGACCAACCCTGAGTTCTGATGACTTAACAGGGAAAAGTATTGCGATCTGTTCGCAATGTCTATGGGAGCAAAAAGAGGAAGAGGGGTACAATGCTGTGTAATTAACATCTCTAGAGAAGATAACTGTAATGAATTACTGAGCATGGAGTTTATCAGAGAACCTGGACTCAACTCTATCCATGGCAGCTGATTTTTGTAGACCTTCTTAACAGAAAAAGTGATAGTTATTGTTCACCCAGCTGCTTACTACACAGGTGAGAAAACTATGATTCAGTAACTAGTAGATATTATTACTTTAAAGTGCCAGTTAACAGTATAGTCAGGGTAAAAACCCCATGTTTCCAGGCCTGTGATTGCACTCTATGTAAAATCCTACACTCTTTGGGAGGCTACCATTGAGATAGTGGTGCCAGATTCTTTTCCCCTAATTGTCCTCATTCCTTACACCTCTGTGAAGCAACATAATGTATCAACGTCACTAGAAAAGACCACTTTAGGAATATCGAGGAAGGCAACTACAAGGTACTCAGTGATTCGGATGGTAAAATAATTACGTGGAAGAGCCACAGGTAGCTTATTTCCTTCAGTGTTTCTTCTCTTTCTTTGCCCAAAGAACTATGGGAGATTATATTTATTGATAATATTTTAGTTACAAAGGAGTAAATGTCTTGGGGTATCTTGAAGATTCTCATGGGAAAGCTTTCTTTTTCCTAGAGAATGTCTTGCTAAAAAAACACAAGTTGATCTCAATGCATTACTCTCTCTTCGAGCTCTGGAAATGGTTCTTTCAAATTTCTGTATGGTTCTTACTACCTGCTTTTCTGAATGACACAGAGACTACTTTCAATGTATATTCTGATGATGCTTCTGCATTCTCAGAGAAGTGCCTAGTCTTCTAGTCTTTGAGAAGCAAGAGTTCCTGTGATGGAACTAAGAGGATCAGGGAGGTCATTGGCAGAAACCCCATACTCAAAAGAAAGGGTAGGAACTTCCCTGGTGGTCCAGGGGTTAAGAATCTGCCTTGCAATACAGTGAACATGGGTTCAATCGCCGGTTGGGGAGCTGAGATTCCACATGCCATGAAGCAACTAAGCCATGCACCGCAATTACTGAAGCCTGTGTGCTCTAGAGCCCCTGTACTGCAGCTAAGACCCAATGCAGCCAAAATAAATAAATAAAATATTTTTTTCAAAGAAAGGGTAGACAGATAGGAAAATGATATTTTAAGATATCTTTTCTCAATGAAGAGTCCCTTAGAGTTCCAGAATCAGTTTTTCACTCAACATAGTTCTTAACACTGGCCAGGGGTCTGCTCTATTCTCTCCCATATTACCTCTCTGATATCTCTCTGCTTTCCTCTTTTTTGTCTCTCTCCAGCTACAGTGGTCTCCTCCCTATTCCAAGAAGACACCAAGTGCTTGCCCATCCTCCCAAAAAGTTTTACTTCTTTGCCTGAACTATCCTTTCTCCATATTTCCATGGCTCAATCCCTCAATTTTCAGTCTTTGTTCAAAGATGACTTTCTCAGTGAAGCCCTCATTGACTATCCTAATTAATATTTCATCACCCCTCAAATCTTCCAATACCCTTCCTTGATTTATTTTTATTATTAATTGTATTGAAATATAGGTGATTTACAATGATGTGTTGATTTCCGCTGTATAGCAGAGTTCCTCAGTAACTCGTACAGATACTCTTTTTCATATTCTTTTCCATTCTGGTTTATCACAGGATATTCAACATATATAGTTATAGTTCCCTGTGCTATATAGTAGGACCTTGTTGTTTCTCGATTCTATACATACTAGTTTGCATCTGCTAATTCCAAGCTCTCAATTCTCTCCCCCTTGGCAACCACAGATTTGTTCTCTATGTCTGTTTCTGTTTCCTAGATATGTTCATTTGTGCCCTATTTTAGATTCCACATATAACCCCTGATAGCTCAGTTGGTAAAGAATCTGCCTGCAATGCAGGAGACCCTGGTTCAATTCCTGGGTCAGGAAGGTCCACTGGAGAATGGATAGGCTGCCCGCTCTAGTATTCCTGGGCTTACCTTGTGACTCAGCTGGCGAAGAATCTGCCTGCAATGTGGGAGACCTGGGTTTGATCCCTGGATTGGGAAGGTCCCCTGGAGAAGGGAAAGGCTACCCACTCCAGTATTCTGGGCTGGAAAATTCCATGGACTTCCATGGGGTCACAAAGCGTGGACACAACTGAGCGACTTTCACTTTCACTTTTCATAAGTGCTATCATGTATTTGTCTGTTTTGTTTCCTGCTATTTCTATAGCAGATCCTGCCCATCCTAGCACTGGGAGAGGAGCAGTGCCGGGCATAAAAGCTACTAAAAATTAGACAAATACATTGAATAAATAAAAACAACACAGTAATATTTCTAGTCTCCTCTTTTTGCATTTAATTTCTTCTTGGCACTCATGCAAGGCACCTACTCAACTTAGCCACTTCCAGAATGGATTTCAGCAGAGCTCATTTACCCAAAAATTAAGTTGCTCCCCAGAAGTCTCACATACCCAGGGGACATACAATCTCAAGCAGACTTTGCTACTTTGGGAAATGAAGAGCAACTGGGGATGGGCTTTAACACATGAAACTACCACAATGTTGTTAATCAATTGTACTCCAATATAAAATAACAAGTTAAAAAATGTTTTTAATCCTAAATGTAGAGCTTGATTTATATAATTGTTTTAGATGACAATTGCAAGTCATTATATAATAATGCTAACATATTTAGATTTTACAATGTTTATTTTACTTAAAGATACATTCTTTTAAGCTTTCAAAATATAGTAAACCTTATTCTTAGTTAAGAGACTGCAATCTAAAACATTAGAAATACTGAGAATTAGCATGTTTTATTCTATTGTCAAAAAAACTTATGCGACTTCTAGTTTTGAGCCCAACATGAAAGGAGCTTGGAAGTTGCCACTCTGTACTAACAAGTAAATATCTGAACAAACTGAAAAATCAACAATTCTTAGATACATTAGAGAAGTAAGGTCACAGGAAAAATCACCATGCCCAAAACTGGAGAGGCAGACACAGAATATAATAGCTTACTGGAAGAGAAATGCAAGAGCAGAAATCACTGTGGAAACCAATACTGAGGTAGGAAAAACTGAACTGTATTTGATGTATTTGCCAAAGGCTCAGTGTGCAAATGTCTATATGATAAAAATTCCAGGGAGGCCTCTATTCTTTGGTGAATTTTGTCTCTTGAGCTCTGCCAGGCGTCACTACTGGGTGAAGAAGGTCAGAGTAAATTCCTCTTCTGGCTGAGGAGGGAAACAGAAACAATTTTGAAATACACCAGAAAATTCTACTATTCATAATAAGGCCTGCCCTCAGTCAATTCAGTTCACTCACTCAGTCGTGTCCGACTCTTTGTGACCCCATGGACTATAGCATGCCAGGCCTCCCTGTCCATCACCAACTCCTGGAGTTTACTCAAACTCATGTCCATTGAGTCACTGAAGCTCTCCAACCATCTCATCCTCTGCTGTCCCCTTCTCCTCCCACCTTCAATCATTCCCAGCATCAGGATCTTTTCCAATGAGTCAGTTCTTCCTATCAGATGGCCAAAGTAGTACAGTTTCAGCTTCAGCATCAGTCCTTCCAGTGAATATTCAGGACTAATTTTCTTTAGAATGGACTGGTTGGATCTCCCTGCAGTTCGAGCGACCCTCAAGAATCTTCTCCAATGCCACAGTTTAAAAGCATCAATTCTTCAGTGCTCAGCTTTCTTTATAATCCAACTCTCACATCCATACGTGACTACTGGAATAACCATAGCTTGGATGAGATGAACCTTTGTTGGCAAAGTAGTGTCTCTGCTTTTTAATAAGCTGCCTAGGTTGGTCATAACTTTTATTCCAAGGAATAAGCGTCTTTTAATTTCATGGCTGCAGTCAAGTCACCATCTGCAGTGATTTTGGAGCCCCCAAAAATAAAGTCTGTCACTGTTTCCACTGTTTCCCCATCTATTTGCCATGATCTTAGATTTATGAATGTTGAACTTTAAGCCAACTCTTTCACGCTGCTCTTTCACTTTCATCAAGAGACTCTTTAGTTCTTCTTCACTTTCTGGCATACGGGTGCTATCATCTGCATATCTGAGGTTATTGGTATTTCTTCCAGCAATCTTGATTCCAGCTTGTGATTCATCCAGTCCAGTGTTTCTCATGTTGTACTCTGCATATAAGTTAAATTAACAGGGTGACAATATACAGCCTTGACGTACTCCTTTCCCAATTTGGAACCAGTCTGTTGTTCCATGTCCAGTTCTAACTGTTGCTTCTTGACCTGCATACAGATGTCACAGGAAGCAGGTCAGAAGTTCTGGTATTCCCATCTCTTGAGGAATTTTCCAGTTTGTTGTGATCTACAAAGTCAAAGGCTTTGGCATAGTCAACAAAACAGAAATAGACATTTTTCTGGAACTCTCTTGCTTTTTTGATGATCCAAAGGATATTGGCAATTTGATCTCTGGTTCCTCTGCCTTTTCCATATCCAGCTTAAACCTCTGGAAGTTCACAGTTCATGTACTGTTGAAGCCTGGCTTGAAGAATTTTGAATATTACTTGGCTGGCATGTGAGATGAGTGCAATTGTGCTTTAGTTTGAGCATTCTTTGGCAATGCCTTTCTTAGGGACTGGAATGAAAACTGACCTTTTCCTGTCCTGTGGCTACTGCTGAGTATTCCAGATTTGCTGGCATATTGAATGCAGCACTTTCACAACATCATCTCTTAGGATTCAAAATAGCTCAACTGGAATTCCATCACTTCCACCAACTTTGTTGGGGTGATGCTTCTTAAGGCCCACTTGACTTCACATTCAAGATGTCTGGCTCTAGGTGAATGACCACATCATCTTGATTATCTGGGTCATGAAGATCTTTTTTGTATAGTTCTGTGTATTCTTGCCACCTCTTAATATCTTCTGCTTCTGTTAATATCTTCTATTTCTGTCATTTATTGTGCCCATCTTGGCATGAAATGTGTTCCCTTGTCATCTCTAATTTTCTTGAAGAGATCTCTAGTCTTTCCCATTCTGTTGTTTTCCTCTATTTCTTTGCACTGATTGCTGAGGAAGGCTTTCTTATCTCTCCTTGCTATTCTTTGGAAGCCTGCATTCAGATGGGTGTATCTTTCCTTGTCTCCTTTTCCTTTTACTTCTTTTCGTAGCTGTCTGTGAGGCCTTCATAGACAACCATTTTGCCTTTTGCATTTCTTTTCGTGTTGATGGTCTTGATCACTGCCTTTTGTACAATGTCACAGACCTCCATCCATAGTTCTTCAGGGACTGTCTATCAGGTCTAATCCCTTGAATCTGTCTGTCACTTCTACTGTATAATTGTAAGGAATTTTATTCAGGTCACATCTGAATGGTCTAGCGGTTTTTCCTTTCAGTTCAGTTCAGTCACCCAGTCGTTGCCGACTCTTTGCGACCCCATGAATCACAGCACGCCAGGCCTCCCTGTCCATCACCAACTCCCAGAGTTCACTCAGACTCACGTCCATCGAGTCCGTGATGCCATCCAGCCATCTCATCCTCGGTTGTCCCCTTCTCCTCCTGCCCCCAATCCCTCCCAGCATCAGAGTCTTTTCCAGTGAGTCAACTCTTAGCATGAGGTAGCCAAAGTACTGGAGTTTCAGCTTTAGCATCATTCTTTCTAAGGAAATCCCAGGGTTGATCTCCTTTAGAATGGACTGGTTGGATCTCCTTGCAGTCCAAGGGACTCTCAAGAGTCTTCTCCAACACCACAGTTCAAAAGCATCAATTCTTCGGCACTCAGCCTTCTTCACAGTTCAATTCTTACATCCATACATGACCACAGGAAAAACCATAGCCTTGACTAGACGGGCCTTAGTCGGCAAAGTAATGTCTCTGCTTTTGAATATACTATCTAGGTTGGTCATAACTTTTCTTCCAAGGAGTCAGCATCTTTTAATTTCATGGCTGCAGTCACCATCTGCAGTGATTTTGGAGCCCCCAAAATAAAGTCTGACCCTTTCCACTCTTTCCCCATCTATTTCCCATGAAGTAATGGGACCAGATGCCATGATCTCCGTACTTTATCAATTTCAGTCTGTATTTGGCAATAAGGAGTTCATGATCTGTGCCAGAGTCAGCTCCTGGTCTTGTTTATGCTGGCTATATAGAGTTTCTCCATCTTTGGCTGCAAAGAATATAATCAGTCTGATTTCGGTATCAACCATCTGGTGAAGTCCATGGGTAGAGTCTTCTCTTGTGTTGTTGGAAGACGGTGTTTGCTCTGACCAGTGCATTCTCTTGGCAAAACTCTGTAGCCTTTGGCCTGCTTCATTCTGTACTCCAAGGCCAAATTAGCCTGTTACTCCAGGTATTTCTTGACTTCCTACTTTTGCATCCCAGTCCCCGATAATGAAGAGGACATCTCTTTTGGTTGTTCTAGAAGGTCTTGTAGGTCTTCATAGAACCATTCAACCTCAGCTTCTTCAGCATTATTGGTCAGGGCATAGACTTGGATTACTTTTATATTGAATAGTTTGCCTTGGAAACAACAGAGATCACGCTTTCATTTTTGAGATTGCATCTAAATACTGCATTTCAGACTTTTTTGATGACTATGATGACTCCTCCATTTCTTCTAAGGGATTTTTGACCACAGCAGTAGATATAATGGTCATCTGAGTTAAATTCACCCATTCCAGTCCATTTTAGTTTGCTGATTCCTAGAATGTCGATGTTCCCTCTTGCCATCACCTGTTTGATCACTTCCAGTTTGCCTTGATTTGTGGACCTAACATTCCAGGTTCCTATGCAGTACTGCTCTTCACAGCGTCAGACTTTACTTCCATCACTTAGTAAGTCCTGCCCTCAGGAGGGACTGTTTTACCAGAGGTCCAATCTATTGGGTTTTGTTGGGTTTTGAGACTGACTGACCTGAAGGAAGGGAAATACCCTACCCTACCCACTTAAAGTGAGAGAAAATGTTGAGTGGCACTTCCCAAATTCAGTGCTGAGGAACACATGCTCATTATAAGACTGAGACCTAATCATAAGACTATAGATGCTTCTGCAGCCCCACATCACTGAAGATCTGTTTGCTGCAGTTAATTCCACCAGTATACTGTGTCTGGCATTTCAAGGAGAAAACTGAATCATATGAAATGCTTGGTTAAAACCACAAGTGGCAGAAAAAGAGTGGAATATAAAAATAGGAACAAAGAACAATGGCAATAAATGTGAAACAGGATCAGATATGATAGATATTAATCTAATGATATCAATAATCATTTTAAATACCAATGATTATACCAATTAAAAGATTGTCACAGAGCATCTAAAAACAAGATCCATTTATAAGAAATCTACTTTAAATCTTCATATAAAGACACACATAACTTAGAAGCAAAGGGTTGTGGAAAGGGATATCATACTAATTCACAGACGTTTGAGAAGCCGTATGAGTTTCAGTCAAAGCAGATTTGAGGGCACGGAAAATTACCAGGCACGAAGAAGGCTTTCCATAATGATAAAGGGGTCAGGTCTCCAAGAAGCCATAACAATTCTTGATGTGTATGTGCCTGACAAGAAAGCATCAAATTAGTGAGACAAAAACAGAACTGCAAGGAGAAAGAAAGATGCCCAGCATCATAGTTGGATATTTATACACCCCTCTATCCTAAATGGAGAGATCCAGCAGGCAGAAAATCAGCACAGATATAACTGAACTCAACAACACCATTGACAAAATGGATGTCATAAACGTCTACAGACTGCTTCATCCAACAACAGCAGAATGCACATTGTCTCAAGCTCACATGGCATATACACCAAGAGGGACCACATTCTGGGACATAAAGCATGCTCTAACAAATTAAAATAGCAGAAATCATATGAAGTCTATTCTATTCTCAGACCATGATAGAAGTAACTTGAAATCAATAGTAAAAAGAGAGGTGGAAAATTCCCAAATACCTAGAAATGAAGCTGTTCAGGTATCAACATTCCATGGGTCTTGCCCTCTGTATGTGAACATGCACAATGACCCAGCACCCAGAGACTTTGAAAGATGGGGCCTGATTGTTCTCTAATTGTGATATACATCTATCATTACTGTGGTGGTTTGTGAACTTGATAACAGCTGTGAAGTTTGGCACTTCCTCACTGTTAATACATGCTGGTATCTGAAATTTGTTCTGTTGGGGGGACAGGCATTATTTAATTAAGTAATGGTAACTGAAATTCATGCACGAGCAAACTGTTCAGAGTGAGGACTGCCTGTATAGCATACATTGAGTAATGTTCCATGGTAAGAAATAAATACCTAGAGGCCTATAGGATGAGAATTCATATCTTGTTATGTGGAAGTCTTTCTCTAAGCGGAATGTGAAACTGAGATATAAAGAAAAAGAGAGTTGCTTTGACTTCATAAAAATGAAAGAATTCTGCATAGCAAAAGGCAACCCAAATAGAGTTGAAGATACCTGGCCAACTTGGAAACATAAACATGTGACAATGTCTTTGGCCAACAATTCCTTTTCTTCACAATAGAATGAGGGAGGAAATCTCAGTGAGCCAAACCTCATGAATCGATAGATGAGAGGTTAGACTAAATTTCTCATATGGTGTGGATTTAATTTTATGGGATGCAGAGTATCTTCCAGTAGGAAATATGGAGTATTACCAGTTCAGTTCAGTCGCTCAGTTGTGTCCCCTCTTTGCGACCCCATGAATCGCAGCACGCCAGGAGTATTACCAGTCTTATCCAAATCCTTAGCAATGGACACAGGTAAACCTTGAATAACTGTGATGGCTGAGTTTCTTTTCTGTTCTACAAGAGAGAGAGAACAATTAGCAGAATGTGTGTTTCTCCAGGGCAGAATTCTAGTATTGTCTCTGGACCACTGAGCTTTGCAAAAAATCGAAACGCACAGTCTCTGGCAAATCACTCTTAAACAATCCAAAGGGAGAGAAACGGAAAGGCTGATGAACTTGCTAGTCACCGTTGTGGTCCTGCGTCCTGAAAACAGTGATGATGGGGAGTATGTGATGTCACCCGTGTGAAACTTACAGGGCATGGAGATTGAGATGTACAGGGTGTAGATTCCAGTGAAGTTGAGTAGGGAAGAATGCCTCTCAGAACCCACCTCAGCTGAATTACTTATGGTCTCAACTGGGAAATGTTGATTAAGAAATGAGAGGATACAGGCAGGAGCAACTCCTGAAATAGTGCCTAAATAACTCAAATATTCCTAAGGAATCCTGCGGACAACTGTGTCAGAGAGGAGCTGACAAATGGAATATAATAAGCACAGAGATCATGCCCTTGTCAGCTAGCGCACGGAGAGCATTACTGATCCTCAGCAAATCCTTACTGATCCGCAGAAAAATGTACTGTGACTGGGTCTAAAACCTGACTGGAATTTTCCATAGATGTGTGATATTGGAGATGCGTTTGCAGCTGCACTTGCCAAATCACCTTTCCAAAGCACAGTAGGTCATGGGTAAAGGAGCAAGGGCTGCTGTGCGTGCTCTCAGGCAGAAAAGGATTTTAGAAATGCCAAGTTCTCTTCCACAAAGGAAGGGGTTAGCAGATTATGAATTAGTGATTAGTACAAGTGTCTGTGATCCCTCAACTAATTTCCATCTTGAAGCTGGGATATAAAGACCCAGGTGCTGGGTGGTGAGCCACAATCTCTCGGAATAGGGGCTTAATCAAGACTAGATGGGCTGAATTTGGGTCTCGGCATCTGGTACCAGCTCTTTTTCCAGCAGGATGCCTTTAGACATGTCCCTGACACCTTTGCATCTATAGCTTTTTGTTGTTGTTTGGTTGTTTAAATATATAAACTGGTGATAACACTACTTGGTGGCATATTCTATTTAAAAAAAAAAAGCAACCTTTCATTACTCAATGCAAATCAAACAGTAAATGCGTTCTCTTAGTAAACCTGCTTAACAATTTTCTGGACTCTTCTGGTCTGGGCCAGATTCAGAAATACACAAGTGAAAGAGGAGACAGTACATCATGTTTTATTCAATTGGGTCTTGATACCTATGTGTGACTCTTAACCAAGGAGTATGCAGTAGTTAGGGACACAGATTGAAATTGTTTAGAGTGTGTCCTAAACTCTGACTGCCAGGATTTAAATCTTAACTCTGGAAATTGTAAAACCTGGGAAAAATTGCTTCCCTAAACTTCATTTCCTGCATCTGAGAAAAATCACAGTATCTACCTTGTTGTAGACTGAATAATACCCTTGTCCCTGAATGTCCACATTCTAATGCCCAGAACCTGTGAATGTCACATTAAATGACAGAAGGGATTTTGCTAATGGAATTAAATGAAGGTTATTGACGGGAAGATTATCCTGGGCTACCTGGATGGGCCCGAAGTCATCACTGGTGTTCTCATGAGAGAGAGGCAGAGGGAGATTTGACTCCAAAGAGAAAGTGATGATGAAGCTGGGTTTGGATTGATGCAGCCCGAAACCAAGGAATGCTGACAAGGAAACAGATTCTATCTTAGAGCCTCTGGAGGGGACATGAATGATCCTACCAACTCCTGATTTCAGTTCAGTGAAACTGGTTTTGGACTGCTGTCTTCCAGAACCATGAGAAACTGTGTTTTGTTTTAAGCCACCAAGTTTGTAGTAATATTACGGCAGCCATAGCAAACAAATGTGTACCTCTTAAGAACTATTACCCCAGTTAAAATGTGTGACTGGAGGCACACTTAGTGGCATATGTGCGTGCAGCAGGTATGCCATCATAAGCCATTCTTAACAACCTGAATCCTTGGATTTGCAGGATCATCAAATCCAGTAGTGTGGTTGCCATTTATCTCCTTGTTCATCCTGGTAACATGTCTAGACAGCTAGTAGAGAGAGCTCGGTCCTTCTCCACAGGTCCTCTCACCTCTATTAATTAGAAAGAAAGTCAGAGTTGCTCGGCCATGTCCAACTCTTTGTGATCCCATGGACTGTACCCCCCGAGGCACCTCTGTCCATGGGGGTCCTCCAGGCAAGAATACTGAAGTGGGTTGCCATGCCTTGCTCCAGGGGCATCTTCCCAACCAAGGGATCGAACCCAGGTATCCTACATTGCAGATGGATTATTTACCAACTAAGCCACCAGGGAAGCCCATGAGTACTGGGGTGGGTAGTCTGGCTCCTTTCTTCAGGGGATCTTTCTAACCCAGGAATCGAACTGGGGTCTCCTGCATTGCAGTCAGTTTGTTTACCAACTGAGCTACCCAGGAAGCCCTAATTAGAGGGAAGAGGTCACTTAAGATGTTACTTAAGTCACCTTATTCTTTTCCTTTCCTTCATGACTCTTCATCCAACTGGTCTTTATAAATTTTAAAGAAAACAAAGTCATTTCTCAATGGATTCAGATACTACCCCAAATTAATATTCCCAGTAAGTTCTTGTTTTTAGTTCCAGAACCTCATCACCAGAAATTCCTGAGCCTAAATCCCCCCTAGCTTCTGGGATCACTCATTTTTCTCATTTCTACCTTTTCCTTTTAGTTGAGCCTTGTCATTTTAGTCCCTTCTTTAAACACAACTCATAATCAGGTGACATGGCCAAGTGATGAATGTATAGATGGTTTGGTTTTAATCCTGGGTTTTTTGCCATCTACTTACTATATGACATTGGACAGGCTCTTTAACCTCTCTGAGCCTCAGTTTCAAAACAATAAATAATATTATAATAATACTAAAGATAGTAAAATAATAAAATAGTATAATAATACTAAAATACAAAAAAAAAAGTATTATAAATAATACGTACCCAAGATTGCAATTGTGAGGATTAAATTAGTTTAATATTTGCTAAGCACTTAAAATAGTACTTGTTACAGTGTAAGCACTGTAATTGTGCTTGGTAATAATAATAAATGCAATTCCAAGCACATAACTTACTCAACTTTCTGTCATAACTTTGAGGTATGTATTTGATGAAATCAATAAAATCATTCTGTTTCAAGGGGAACAGAAAAATATTTTTGAACAATTGTCCATGTGGCTATTTCACCACGTTTAGTGTTTCCAAATTTCTGTACAACAGCCTGGGCTAGTCCAGTAGCAAATTAGAAATAGAGCTTATGTTCTGCACCTTTTAACTCACTGTCCCCCACCGCCCCCCCCACACACAAATCCCCATCTCTTTGGACATAAACTTCCATTTGTCCTCCATCTCCTGTACACCTACTTCTAAGAAAGTGTCTGGGTCCATCCATGTCATTACAAAGTAGCACTGACATATAAACACTATCATGTGTAAAATAGCAAGCTAGTGGGAAGCTGCTGTATAACACGGAGAGCCCAACCTGGTGCTGTCCGATGACCTAGAGGGGTGTGACGGGAGGGCCGAGGTAGGCTCAATTTTATTTATATATATATATATATATATATATATATATATATATAATTATGACTGATTTGCTTTGTTGTATGGCATAAACCAACACAACATTGTAAAACAATTATCTGCCAATTTGAAAAACAAAGGTGTATGATCTCCAGCTTAGTGTGAATTTAAGACAAAGGTACCATTTACATCAGAGAGACAGCTTTTCAAGACTGGCTTTGTTTTTCAAGTTTGTTTTGTTTTCCTGTCTCTCCCAGCCTTCCAACCATGGACAAATACAGGAGATCCATATTATGGCTCAAGACTTAGCACCTGTGCCATTCTCTGAGCCTGAAACGGGCATCTGGGCAACACTCCTGTCCTGGGACTGCTGAGAGGACCACGCCTAGCTCTGTCTCAGGCAAAGGATGAACTGCTGCTCAGGCAGCCCATTGCATCCCATCACCCTGGGTACACGGCAGTGACTGGTTCAGGGAGGGCCTGGGTGGGCTCCTCACAGTCAAGGGCTGTTTCTGGATCTCTAAGAAGAAAATATTTAGCGCAAGGAAGACATGCATCCTTGAGTCTGAAATTCTCAAATCTTCCACAAGCCACCTTCTAATTCTTAAGAGATATATGCAGGGAAAATGCCCTGCTTAGTAATAACTAGAGTTTTAGCCTGAAGTCCCACACAAAATGTCTAATCTTAAGAAACAGAAGAGGCCCTAGGTGAGATCTCACTTGTGGCCTAGACCAGTATTGGGCACGATATAGAATAAGGACTACCTGGCTCATAATTACCTGAAGTACTGTTGAAATCCAGACTGTTAACTCTTCCACAAAGCAAGGAAATTAAGAGTGGTGGGGCCAGAATTATGCAGTTTTCATGATTAGTAACTAGTCATTATTTCCAGTCTAACCTGAAAGCAATTTGGTCTCTTTTCTTTCAGGATCTTATCCTTACTTTGGTCTTACAGCTTCCAAACTGAGGAGGAGGAGGGACAAGTGTTCTGAAAAAGGAGGGGATCCAGGCAAGGAAACAGTGTTCAGTTTGAACATTTAAAAAATAGTTTATTCTGGGAAAATGGTGCAAGGAGAACAAAAGAAGGTGGGTCAAATTTTAGGAAAAGTAATGAAATTTAGTGAGCAAATAGCAGTTGAAGGGAAAAGCAAACTGAAATACAGCATCAGTTTAAACAGTTGATGTTAGAGACAGAAGTAGGAGCATCATGCCTACGGAGAGGAAAATACAGTTCTCCCATACTGTTGTCCCCAGGACTGAGCAGAACTTGGTTCATTTAACTTACTGGTTTTCAACCCATAGCATCCACCTGTAAATAAAACACAGGACACTGTGTTGTGATTGCATAACAAATTGTAAATATTAATCATCACAGGTCCAAAAAGCAAACATGCTATTGACAAAAGGTGAGTTGTACAAGGGGAAAGACAGAACTGGGGGCACAAGCAGTCACAGGCATAAAGAAAAGGACGGGATTAGAGTGAAAGGGAATCCTGTAGCTATGTACTATAGCTAATATTTCCTGAGAGCTTCCGTGTGTTGGACATTGAAGGCTGCAAATGTGTTATTATTTGCATCCTCACGGGCAACTCCATGCAGTGGTGGTGATCATCCATTTCCTCATTGTACAGGTGAGGAAACAGAGGCCCAGGAAGGTTGAGTAAATTGCTCAGGATTGCAGAGCTAACAACCTGAAGAACAAAGCTTCCAAGCCAAGTGGTCCATCTCCAGAACCAAGGCTTTTAGCCACTGTGCTACCACTTCTCCCTTCGGTAAAAGCCAGCAAAAATCGCATGGCATTACGGAAGAGAAGCGGCGTAAATAATGAAATGAATACGATGTATTGAAAGGAAGAGGGATGAGAAGTAGTGAGGGTAGGGGTTTATCTTCCTGCCTCATGTTAGGGTGCTAAAATCGATCTACAATGGATACAGCAGATGAACACAACGTTTAGAATTATGGGGGTAACATTCATGTGGCCAAAAACTGTCTCTGGAGAGGGGAACTGGGGTTAGAAAAGTTGAATTTCTGTATTTGAAATGCTATCATGTCCACATATTATTTTCATAAAAATATTTCTATTTGTTTAGAAATAGCTTCAACGGTGTAAATGCATTAAAACGTGAAATTCAAAGTCATCTTTACATCTCATACATTTGTTAAGTGCTTGGCTTATTAGAATTGTTCTTTTCAGCTTTGAAGGTTTTTTTTTTTTAATGAAAAGCAGTATAAATTTTAAAATTTAAAAATTGTTCCTGGTAATATTGCCAGCAAGGCCGAGAGAAGGTGTGGAACTATTACAAGCACACTGGATTTCAGCCCTGCTTCTGGGAGGCCGTCCTGACAACAAAGGGAAGGAGAGTCTCTAAAGTCAGGGAGCAGAAGCTTTGATCCTCTGGAGTTGTCACAAACAACTTAGAGTAAATGGACCAGGCGGCAGGGTGCCGGGAGGAGGCTGTCGGGCTCTCTGTGATGGTGTTCTTTGTTTTTGTGGGACTAATCTCAGAAATATTGCATTAGGCTCAGTGCTGTGCATTTTTAGGCTGGAGTTACCATATTTTTCCATCTGTATACTTCATGAACGCAAGCACTTTTATGCTTCCTTTAAAATGGGAATCTCCTATTTGAATTGCCTGGTGAAGACCTTTGAAGTGATTCATTAAGTATACATATACGTGCTCTATCTCCATCTATGTATCTGTCAATCATCCTTTCCCTACTCACCTACCTGTATTAGTCTGCTCAGGCTGCTATAACAATATAGCATAGACTAGGGGGCTTAAACAACAGACGTTTCACACTCCTGGGAAGTCTAAGATCAAGGCAGATCTGCTTCCAGGTGAGTCCTTCATTTTTGGCTTGTAGATGGCCATCTTCTGCTGTGTCCTCCTCACATGGTGGAGAGAGAAAGCTCTAGTGTTTTTTTTCTGTTTCTTATAAGAGCTAATCCCAGCTCTACCTTCATGGCCTCTGCTAAACCTAGTTACCTCCTAAAAACTCCGTTTCCTAATTGCATCACACATAAGGGGATAGAGCTTCAGTATATGAATCTGTGGAGGGGGACAAAAGAATTCAGTCTTAACTCTCTATATCTGTTTCTATCTGTCTTTCTGTGTAGAATAATAATAGTGGCTTATAATTCATTTCCCTGTGTTATTGTATCCTTCTCAAACTCGTGTGAGGTAAATTGGCCATAGGAAAATCACTGATTTCACTGAAACACTTGAAGGTTGAATTAACTTTGGGATCACACAATCAGTAAATGATGATGCCACAGTTCAGTCCACTTCTTCTCCATCCTCCTTTCCTTCTCCCTTCACTTTCTGACTCTATTCCAGCCACATTATTTACTAGCTTTTCCCTGAGGACACTGGTATCCTTCTGGGCCTTGGAGAGGTTATTCCCATTATCTGGAAGTCTTCTTCCTCGTATATCTGATTCAGGTGCCTCCCTCTACACTGTTCACATTGAGCCTTCCCAGTAAGACTTATCCTGTCTACTGTTTAACTTGAAAACCTTGTTTCTCTGCCCACAAGGTCAATTTCCCATATACTGCTTAATCTCTATTGCGTTTGTTACTAGGCTTCCCTGGTGAGTCAGTCAGTAAAGAATCCACCTGTAATGCAGGAGACCTAGTCCAATATCTGGGTCAGGAAGAGCCCCTGGAGAAGGAAATGGCAACCCATTCCAGTATTCTTGCCTGGGAAATCCTGTGGACAGAGGAGCCTACAGGTGGGCTACAGTCCCTGGGGTTGCAAAGAATCTGACAAAACTTAGTGCCTAAACCACAACAACAACTTGTCAGATAATTTACATTGATTTCTGTTCTCCCCTCTGACTAAAAGATAGGCTACACAGAGTCAGGAATTTTGCTTTCATTGAACCTAATAGAGGCCCAGCAGAACTCTAGGGTCTGCAAGAACTGGACACAGTTGTAACTCTTCTGTTTGGTATTTTAGCAGCCTATCTCAGAGCCAAGCCAGTTATTGAAGAGAATCTTTTCTGATACTTTAAGCAGTATGATAAACTTGAAATAAACTTAAACTTTCCACAATTACAGAGCAGGCATGGATTCTTCCTTTGTTTCGCCAGACACATGAACCTGGATCCAAAATCCATCCTCTCCGGGTGAAGTGGGAATGCACAAAGATGACTGGCCTAAGTCTCAGCTGGATAAAAAAGATGCACAAAAGAGACATTTAAACATTTTCAAAAACTAAAACCATAAAGTGTGTTTCCTCTTCACACATCAGGGATTATCTAGCCTTTAGTGTGGTTAGAGTAGTGTGGGGTGGTAGGGGTTGGGGAGAGAGAGATGTATAGAGAAGTAAGGATGAGTTGCCCTGTCTCTGCCTCCTCTGGACCTTAGTTCTTCCTGGACTGTCACTCCTTACACTCAAAGCAGATTTCAGGAGTCAGCACACATGGTCATGATGTGTGCCTCACTCCACAACCCAGTCACTGGGACCCAGAAAATTTTGCAACCTCAAGTCTCCCTCAACACATCATGACTCATATATATCAATGAGTAAAGACACATAAACTGTAGTAGATTAATAAGAATAAGTTTTATATATATATATAAATTACATATATACATATTTGTACATGAATCTGGGAAAGATGAGAGCCCATTGAGGCAAATGGCTAGGGGGAGAGGAAGCAGCTAAAGATAGCAGTGGGCACTCTGCCAGTTCCAAGTGTAGGGAAAATAGCCAGAAGTTTGGGTTGGCCAAGTTTACAGTCAAACCAGGGATGTCACAGTGGATGATACATGCAGGTTATTTTCCATCCTCCAAATGCAACTTCTCAAGTCTGGTATGTACTTTTGCACTGGGCTCATGCACACTTACACCGACATTCCTCACCCATGCACATACACCACACACGTACTCCTGCACACCGCTGAGAGTGTGGTCCTTTGGCTCGTGGTAGGAAGGAAACAGGTTAACAGTTTCACTTAAGTGGGTAGAGTCGTTTTCCAGCAAAGCCCGTTCATCATTGCACAGGATCTGCAGAGCAAGATATGCTCTTTATTTGTTGAGTTACTTCAGAGAAGAAAGAAGTTCGCTAATGCTCCAGTGAAATCCCAGGCAGGTGATGAAAGTACCAGACCCAGAGCACAGACGCAGCTTCCCTGACCAGGAGCCACTAAACACAACACTGTGCTCCTCCAAAGTCAGAGGGGTGCCCTGAGTTGGGGTCCCAGGTGTTCTGAGCATAGAAGTTCCTCTCTAAATATATATGGTGCTATCCCCCGTCGTGCTGTGTGGGTTTGGGCTGGGGAGGCCTGGGTGCTTCGTGTGAGTGGAACACCAGAAGTGTACCCAGTCATAGCAGGTGTGGTGCTGTCCCCCAACACCCCCTCTGTGCTTTGCATATATGAGTTCCAAGTCCAATGGCAGGTGTTGACACTGGGGCCTCCCATCCTAGATGAAATGTTGCGCCTCCCATGTATTCCACCCATGGTGTATTGGCCAGGTGGGCCCCAGTTGTACTGATGGGAAGTGTGGATACCAGGTCCTCCAGTCCTGGGAATGATGTTGTTCCCTCCTATACCACCACCACTTGCATCTTGGACAGGTGGGTTCCAAGCCAGGGGTGGGTCTCACACTTGCAAATCCAATGGATGCATTGTTGCTCTGGTGGAAAGTGGAAATTGACTTGTCCCTTAACACAAATTTCTTCTCCATGGTGATGGGATTTGTAACTGTAGATTTTCTACACTCGTGTGGGTCCTGGGTGCAGCGATGGGAAGTGGTCACACCCCGACCTCTAACCCTAAGGATGGTGGTGTCCCCTGCCATCACTCTACCACCTGGATTCAGCTCAGGTAGAACCCAGGCATTTGGCTTCAAGTTGAAAGCAGATATGTGCCCGGATGCTGGGATGGTGGCCTGCCCTTCCTACTGCAGCAGCCGTGCTGCAGTGAGATGACTCCCAGGTGGCCTGGCCCACAGTAGGAACACACGTGGTGCTGGGTGCCCCACACAGTTCTGTCCAAAAGTTAGGTGGGCCAGATGCTTCTGAATAATTGAGGCCTAGGGCATTCACACCAGCCTCAAAACTCCCACAAGCCTCCCATAGAGGCTGCAGGTCCCATCAACAGTGGGCCTGATACAGTACTACCAGACAGCAAGCTACTGTCTCCAGTACTGGGCACCAGGACCAGGCACTGTGGTATCCGCTCCAAAACCAGCAGTAGCAGATACATCCCTGGGGAAATACCTGAGTTGTAGACAAAGGCCGGCTGCATGTTGATGGTGCTGGTGGCAGACAGGGGATCTGGCAAGCCTGAATCCATTATGCTTCCTCTGGGTGTCTGGACTGCTGAAGAAGTTAGCTTTCTATCTTGTTCTAGGGCTAATGGGTTTCCCAGTGGAATAGACTTGGTAGGCTTCTTCCTACTGTTGGCCCCAGATGTGGGCTGAATGGTGAGTTCTGGGTCCAAGCTTCTGGGTTTCAGGCTTCACTTGAAACATGGGTGCCTCTGTTGACCAGATTCACAGGTAAATAAGTTGAGGCTTGGGTCCAGGCATTGCCACCACTGGGTGCTGTGTTCTCAGAACCAAGAACAGCCATGTGATATGGGTAATGGTTCTTCTTGGAGTCAGAGGTAGACTGAACAATAACAGTCTGAGGAGGAAGTGTTGTGTGCATAGCATCAGTGTCAAAGACTGGTTTGACATCTGTAGAGATGCTATCTGCTGGAGCATAGATAACTGCTGAAGCCATAGGTGGGGGGCTGGGAAAACCAGGAACTGAAGTCATAGGTGGGGGGCTGGGGGAAACAGGAGCTGAAGCCATAGATGAGAGGTTGGGGGAAACAGGAGCTGAAGCCATAGTTGGGGGGCTGGTTGAGGCAGGATTTGGGGATTGAGGGAAACAGCCAAAGCCCTGGGCGGGGGGGTGGGGGGTGGGAAGACAGGGCCCAAAGCCGTAGATGGGGGCCCAGGGGAGAAGCAGCCAGAACCCTAGATGGAGGGATGGGGAAGACACCGGCAGGAGTCCTTGATAGTGGGGCTGGGGAAGGGGGAGTAGTGTCTGTGTCAGTGATGCCCGAATCTGAAGGAGGGCACACTTGCAGATGGCATGACTGGGGTGGCAAGAGAGGCTGCAGCAGAAGTGAGGGGCTGCTCAGTTAGAATGGGGAGTGGTGGGAGGGGGAGAATCTACACACATGGGTGTTGGGGATCAATTTTGGTTGGAGGGTGGCTGGGAGGAGAGGGTTAGGGCGCTCAGAGGTATGGAGAGGTCAGAAATAGAAGGTGGTGTTGCTTCGAGTGAACACTGAATGCCTTTATCCTCCGTACGGGTAATTCCCACAGTGAGATTGGAAACTGGAGGAAGAAGAGAACCTGCAGCAACAGAATGAGAGATCACGGGGGCTGTGTTTCTTGCCTCCTGACCCATATAAGGTGTCGGGCAAGGTGGAAGGCCAGCCGGATTGGGGAATCTGGAGGACAGGTCGGCCAAGTGGGTGGTGGTAGGAGGGACCTGCAAAATGTGACTGACCGGGGAGCCTGTGGTCCCTGGGGCAGGCGGAGGGGCACTGCGGCGTCGCATGGCCTTCCTTGCGTCCTTCAGGATTTTGTTCCGCTGACGCTGCATGTTTTGTTTCAGGGTGCCCGAGGCTTTGGCGAGAGTCATGCCTGGAAGCTTCCGAGGCGGAGGAAGGTCACTGCGACCCCACGGCAGAGGCAGCGGTGGTGGCAGTGGCGGCAGCAGTGGCGGCAGGGGCAGAAACTGCGGCATGGGTGTCTTCCGCTTGAGGGGGTGCCTACTGCGGGCAGATCCCAGGGGAGAAGAGCTGCTCCGTGGGGTGTCTGAAGGTTGTTCACGCCGCAGCACCTTCCCAGCATTCAGCGACTCTGGGGAGCTGGGGGTGAGGTCTTCACCCCGCACTTCTATTGGCCTGTCGGGCAGCAGGTTGCAGCACGGACTTGGGGCAGAGAGCACCGTGGCCAGGGGGCCAGGCTGCGAGGGAGGCTGGCGGTCTCCAGCAGTGCCGTCTAAGCAGATGGCGGGGCTTTCGGAGGAAGAGTTCATCCGAGGCACCTGGGCTTCCTCATTGAAGTTGCTTTCTGGGTGCACCGGAAGGCAGTTTGCAGGCTCAGGACTGCACTGGAGGGACGTGAGGACCCCGCTGGTCTCCTGGGGCCTGGGCGTCATTGTCATATCCCTGTTGCAGTACGGACTTATCTTCCCATTGTCCTCTCCTTCAGCCTCTGTGTGACCTTCCTCCTCTGTCATGCCTTCCCTGGGCTCTTCTTGGACCATCGCCTCACTCTCCTTTGCGCAAGGAAGTGGGAGGTGACTGGTTGGTACCGGCTTCTCAACCTCAACTACCTGGGCAGGTAGCTCAGGTAGTGAACGCAGGAGAGTAATTTTGCGCCCAGGTGGAGGAATTCTGATGGTTCTCGAAGGTCCGGACATCATGGAATTACGAGTGGACAAGACGGGCTTCTTCTTCCGTGAGTTCCTCAAGTTCACCAGGGGTACGATGCCCACAGGGGAGTACCCAGCCTGCTGGATGGGGTACCGCCTTCTTGGCGCGATGTAAAAGCTGGATGATAAAGGCAGTTGATGCTGGTGCAGCCTGTGAACAGGGTGGAAAGCAGAAGCTGGAGCAGCGGGGTGGCCCCGGCCGGATGTGATGGCATCCCGAGAGGGCAAAATCAGCGAGCGACGGCCCGGCGGGTGCCGGCGGCAGAGCCTGGAAACAACTTTACACAGGAAATTGCCCATATAGGACAGATTGTGCGCCAAACGCCCTGAGAATAGAGTGTGAAACTGGGAGAGCGTCTCCCTAGCTTCTGACTCCTCTCGTGGTCAAACACGCACTGGAGGGAGGACTCCTCAGCCGGGCACTTGTGATGCGTCCATGGTATAGGCATCACAGAGAAACTGTGCTGCGCGCCTGCAGGTGGCAAAGGGCGGGGCACAGGGCGGGGCACAGGGCGGGGCACAGGGCGGGGCCCCAGCTCATGACCTCTCCTGAGCTCTCTAGCAGCCTAGACTTCCCACTGGGGGTGGCAGGTGTTTGGCACCAGATGGGCCACCATTCAGAGACTGCTCAGGACTGTGGCGGCCTTCTCCTCCAGAGGTCATCCTGTCTAGCACCTCATCGTGCAGCCACCTTGGTGCCTGCATTTGTGTAGGCCAGCCCTTCCCTGCCTGGGTCTCAGAGGCCTGTGCAAAGCTGAGTGCAGGAGCCGCCAACGCCGTCGGAGGGCGTTCTGGCACCTATGGGGACCTTCCCAGCTTCACTGTGAAGCCTGGAGCCAGGAGCACCTTCTCCACTGCTGCTGCTCTGCCACCATCTCCAGCCGGCAGGGAACCCTTCCTGGCAGGTAAGGCTCTTTTCACTTCTTTTAGAAATTTGGTACAGCAGTTAAACTTTCGACTGTTCTTCAGGGTGTGCAGATGGTAATGGCTTAGCCAGGATTTGAACCAAGCCTGCTCTGGGCTGTGGTGCCTCCTTGTCATACATGCTTCATGTGTTGTTGTTCTTTTTTTGTACTCCTTGTGGCACTTAGCCCTAAGTGTCATACCTATAATGAGCCTATATCCTACCCTGTAGAAGGTTTTCTTTTGCTCAGTTCGTGAACTGATTGCCTACTGCACTGGGTTCTGATCTCAGAAGATGCAGGTTAGGGACCACCAGTTGTCAGCATAGCACCAGCGGAAGTTTTCCCTTTAGTCTAGTTTGAAGGATCCAGATATGTAAAGATCGTAGTCTAGATAAATCGTGGGCTTTCCTGAAAGAAATTTACCAGTGAATTATTCTGTATGGATTAGGAGCCAGTTTCTATGGATGGCCTTCCTGGAGTATGTTCAGTAAGGCAACTCATTCATGTCTAGAAAGCAAATACATCATTTATTGCAGCTTCATAGTGGAGCCCTGTGTCAGTTTAAAATAGTCAGCACAATTTGGTCACTGTGAGCATGTCAGCTTGGGCCAATCTTTACTACTGTGTATAATTCTAGAGATTCTTATGCCCAGGAGAGAAGACACACTCTTGGGTGTCTAGGACAAGGGAAAGATGTTATTATTCACAAGGTAGAAGCTTCAAAATAATAGGAAAGAACTTCAAAACCCTAGTCTAACATGGCTTGATTGAGTTTGAATCTTGTTTCTTTGGCTTACTTCATTGGAGTGTTTTCTTTCTCCTTGGCTGACATTGTGTGTTACACATCAGGCATGTGACATGTAGAGTTTTCAGAACCCAGAATTGTATTGATCAGTGAAACTTTATTTATATATTTTAGTTTAAAATCTATTTAAAATAACACTGGACATAATTCATATATTATACATTAGTTTTGCCCTCTGCTCTTCAGATTCTTTTTATAGTATGTCAGAGCAAATTTGGACTTCCATCCCCAATAAGATTTGAGATTGGAGGACACAAAAGCTTTTTCTCAGACCTAAATTATGTCTGAAAAAAGCCAGAAATATCATAAGCTCTACCTGACCTCTCTAGGAGCAGAAATGATTTACAGCCGTGGCATTTAACCATAATTCCTTGATCTCGTTTGAGAAGTTCAGTAAGGAACAATCTCTTGATTTTTGTTTCTTCCTTGCTTTCTTGTCTTGCTTACCAACAATCCATTGTAATCCATGAATTAATATGGCATCAGGCTGAATGTTCTCTGGAGCTCATTCAAGTAACTTTTTTCCCTAAAATAACTCTAATTTCCTTGTTTTTCAGCTCCTCATCTTTCCTTGCCCTTTACTAAAACCAGAACTCACCAAAAGCTGACTGGCTTTGTGCAGACCCTTCTTAGGACACTCTTTCCTTAATTATTTTATTCATCACTCTGTTTCATTTTTTGCCTTCTAGAAATATGTTGAAATCTTTCTGTAGTAGATGACTTCCACAACATCTTGGCTTTTATTGGCTTATTAACTTGGATATTTCTACACTTTTATTTAAAAATGGTTTGAGAAGGAATAGAAAGTAAATATGTTTCCTAGTCTGCCATCTTGAGCTGAAAATCCTGGTCAGTTTTAGCATCCAACCTTCCCATAGGAAAAAAAAAAAAAAAAAAAAAGCCCTTGGCATTAATAGGTGTAACAACTCAAGATTTCAGCTTTTCTGGGGTAATCACTAAGGACTTAGTATGTGGTAATTCCTAATGCTGCTGCTGCTGCTGAGTTGCGTCAGTTGTGTACCAACTCTGTGCAACCCCATAGCCGGCAGCCCACCAGGTTCCTCCATCCCTGGGATTCTCCAGGCAAGAATACTGGAGTGGGTTGCCATTTCCTTCTTCAGTGCACGAAAGTGAAAAGTGAAAGTGAAGTCGCTCAGTCGTGTCTGACTCCTTGCGACCCCATGGACTGTAGCCCACCAAACTTCTCTGTCCATGGGATTTCCCAGACAAGAGTACAGAAGCAGGTTGCCATTGCCTTCTTCTAATTTCTAATGGGAAAATAATAACTATTTCATGGAATTTATTTGAGGATTACATTAGATAATGAACACACAAATGCTCTCTAAGGTTTAAAAGTCCATAAAAATGATTTTGCAATTGATTTGTTGCTACTTCAGTTTTCCTTGGCAGTGATTTATGACCTTGCTTGTGTGAGACGATGCTTTCTGATTTGTTGTTTTGAAAGTTAGATTATATATTTCAACAGCTCAATGAAAATAACATCATTTCTGAAGGTTAAGGGTGAAGCCGTAAAGGTTTCTTGATACCTGTCACTTTACGATATTTTCAGCAGCTCATTCACTCATGTACTTCTCCTCCCTATTTTGTTGTGGACCTACTACCAGCCAGATACCTTACATCAGGTGTTGGAAAACATTTTCCGGATTTTTAAATATATATCTTAGACTTGTTGGGCCGTATACCGTTTCTGTAGCTTCTTCTCCTCCTCTTTCTTCAGCAGGCTTTCAAAATGTAAGGCTCAGTATTAGCTCACCCATCATCAAAAGACGGGCTGAGCTCACAATGATTTGTGAGCAATTATCTGCCAGTCCCTGCTCTCCATTGTCACTGAGTAAGAGGTGCATTTTTTTAGTAAATCATGTCTTTGAGTCAACTCTTAGTCTTCCGGAGCTTGTCCTTACTCTCTTGCTGCTTCTAATCAACAGGGCATTCAGAGAGATCCTGTTAAAACATAAATCAGATTGTATTGCTCAGATCTCTTCAGTGGCTTACTGCAAGCAGAAAGCAAAGTCCTCAGAGTGCCTCCATAGGTAGGCCTAGAAATCTGGGCCTCTGTTTCTTCCCTGACTTGTTCCTTCTCCTCTCTACTTTGCTTACTCTATTTCCCACAAACGGACATCCTTTCTGTTCCTTGAATACTCTAGGCACATTCTTGCCTCCTTCTCTTTCCATCTGACTGTTCTCTCTGCTGGTAATATTCATTCCCCAGATATGCACCTTGCTCCCTTCCACAACCACCTTAAATTCCTTGATAAATTTTATCTCCCCCATAAAGCCTTCATTTATTACTTAATTTCAAGTGGCAGGTACCTTCTATCAGCCATCTCCATCTCCCTACCATGCTTTCCATTTTTTCTCTAGCACTTACCTGATATACTAGTTATTCTATGCATCTATTTAATTTTTATTTACATATTGATATATTTTTATATTTGCTTGTATATTTTTGTCTGCCTCCTCAATTGAAGAGAGGGTATATTCATCTGTGTTGATTACTGCTGTGTCATCAACCTATAAAACATTCTGAAGAATGGTGCCTGAAATTTGATAAGGGATTAAGAAATTGGCCACATAACTAAATATGTACATAAATTAATGAACAAATCTCCAGGGCTTCTGGATGAGGTCTAATGAAAAGAGGAAGACGAATGATTGGGACAGGGTACTACAAGAAGTAGAATTTGGAATACTCTGATAGCTATCCTAATAGAGAAGGTCTTGTTAATTTAGATAGTTTTAATGAGAGAGCTGGGAACTAGGGACACACAGCATCAAGATTTTTAGAATATATTGTGTAGAGTTCTTTTTAAGTGTGCACAGATATCACTGAAAATCCATGTATGTGTGCATGACTCTATTACTTTATTTAGTGTTTTACAAGAGCCTCTCAAGGACAGGGTTATAGTAAGTATCAGTATCTTTCCTTTATAATGAGCTTAATTTGTTCAAAATTATATCATAATTTTTTTGCAACTGTGAAACCAAACTAGCTTTTGAGTAGACACTCCCTAGAAACCTGTGCGGAGAAGGCAATGGCACCCCACTCCAGTACTCTTGCCTGGAAAATCCCATGGACGGAGGAGCCTGGTAGGCTGCAGTCCATGGGGTTACCAAGAGTCGGACACGACTGAGCGACTTCACTTTCACTCTTCACTTTCATGTATTGGAGAAGGAAATGGAAACCCACTCCAGTGTTCTTGCCTGGAGAATCCCAGGGACGGGGGAGCCTGGTGGGCTGCCGTCTATGGGGTCGCACAGAGTCGGACACGACTGAAGCAACTTGGCAGCAGTAGCAGCAGCAGAAACCTGTGACGTTAATAAAACCAACAAACATGTGTTCAGCTTCCAATGATAGACATACTACAGACTCAATTATGGGCCATCCATTTTAATGAGGGCAAGAAGTGATTTAACAAATACAGAGCAAAGAGGATGTTAAGTTTTGTCCTCTGTTAATATTAGCAATGGATAAAGTGGGCTCCAACATCTTCAAGATAGCTTGAGACCATCATCTCTGTGTCATGGCAGAGGGATGTTCAGCCAGGATATTGTTCTCTGTCACTCAGAAAAATACCCATAATGTATAATGATACTTACTGAGTCAGATATGAGACTTTTGGGTGGTTAGAAGTCCTTTAGCATGATTCTTTCAGATGCCTTAGCAATGAAGAGTTTGTTTGGATGTTAATTTTCATGCTGAATGAAATTCAGCTGAATGAATTTCGTGCTGAATTCACCCTACCTACTTGAAACTGCAGCACAGCACACACACTTCAGTTACCAGTTCAGTTCATTCCACAGAATTTTCATAAAACATAGTGTTCTATATACCTGGGATGTATCTCACTTCGTTTTAAGAATTTCCAGATAATTCTTCATACATAGTGTTACAATTCCAATCTTGCCAAGTCCTGCACCAGTTACATAGAACACAGCACATTTATTTCTCTGGTTGTTCAGATCCCAGTGAAAGAAGAATGGAATGGAATCAAAGAGATGAGATCAGAATTCTTGTCCCAGATTTACCATAAAATAATTGTGTTCTCAGGAAAATTATAGCTATTCTAGACCCCTTTCCTTTTCTTTATTTCAACAGAGTTGCATTCAGTTCAGTTCAGTTCAGTTGCTCCGTCGTGTCCGACTCTTTGCGACCCCATGAATCGCAGCACGCCAGGGCTCCCTGTCCATCACCATCTCCCGGAGTTCACTCAGACTCACGTCCATCGAGTCAGTGATGCCATCCAGCCATCTCATCCTCTGTCGTCCCCTTCTCCTCCTACCCCCAATCCCTCCCAGCATCAGAGTCTTGTCCAATGAGTCAACTCTTCGCATGAGGTGGCCAAAGTACTGGAGTCTCAACTTTAGCATCATTCCTTCCAAAGAAATGCCAGGGCTGATCTTCTTCAGAATGGACTGGTTGGATCTCCTTGCAGTCCAAGGGACTCTCAAGAGTCTCCTCCAGCACCACAGTTCAAAAGCATCAGTTCTTTGGTGCTCAGCGTTCTTCACAGTCCAACTCTCACATCCATACACGACCACAGGAAAAACCGTAGCCTTGACTAGACGGACCTTAGTCGGCAAAGTAATGTCTCTGCTTTTGAATATACTATCTAGGTTGGACATAATTTTTCTTCCAAGGAGTAAGCGTCTTTTAATTTCATGGCTGCAATCACTATCTGCAGTGATTTTGGATCCCAAGAAAATAAAGTCTGACACTGTTTCCACTGTTTCCCCATCTATTTCCCATGAAGTGATGGGACTGGATGCCATGATCTTCGTTTTCTGAATGTTGATGTAGATGACACCAAATAACATCCCCCTCTTTGCAGTCGTAGCTTCGATGTTATTGGTATTCTGAAACACATGAATACAATGACACATGAAGCTGTGCACCATCTCTGTAACTATGTTTTTAGCGTTGCCTCTATTTTGAAAATGAGAGCATGGCTGAGCACAGAAGTAGACGTTTTGACCAGAGGCTCCAAAGTAAATGCAACTAAACCACAAGTTTCCTTCTTTCCTGAAGCTCACTTAACTGAAACATAGGCTGCTGGACATCAAGCGGTAAAGCATATTATCAGTGTATTTTAAAAGCAGCTGTTCTTCTAGGATTTCTAATTAGTAGCAGGAAGTTTTGAAATTCTTAAAGGATCATCTGCTCTTGTGAGATTTACAGCTCTGGTTTCCAGTCAACCAAGTTGAATTAGGGCATCTGAACTTTTGGATGCATCTCAGAACTAGAATTCTGAACCTCTTGAGTTTTTCTTCATGCTGTCAGAAATTCATGCCAGATAATCCTTTTAATAGAGAGTATGTACACACTTGTATATTTTCATATAAGAAACCAATGTGGTGAGTGAGGATGGAAGTGAAGCCCTCAGTCTCAGAGGGGTGTTGAGCTCCTGGTGAAATACAGTCATTATTTCTTCAAAATAGAAAAGCAGTTATTTGAAGTTATTAACACCAAATAGCTATTGATACACTTATCTGTGATACATGTATTTACTGTACCAACTAGGTGTGTTCTCTTTGGGAAGTACACAGCTGTTTGAGACACAGATTGTTTATTTTTGTTTGTTTTCCCACAAAGACTGTGACCTTTTGATCAGGAACGTCTGTATTTTACTAACATCTGGAACCACCAGCTAACACGGTGTCTAAAATGTAGCCAATGAATATGAAATCAAGGAACACATTTTTTAAGTACAGACCAGGGCATGGGCAAATATAAATTTTTTGTTTTCAATCATAACGTGATTGAAACCTGTAAACGATACAGACAACAAGCGCTACAGTAATTCAAAGAAGGCATAGAACAGACAACCTGTAAGGATCTATTGTATAGCACAGGGAGCTATACTCAATATTTTGTAATAACTTATTAATGGAAAAGAACCTGATAAAGCATGTATATATAAATTAATCACTGAACTGTACACCTAAAACTAACATGGCATTATAAATCAACTATACTTCAATTTAAAAAACTGACAACAAAAGACACCTAGAAGTCATAGACATGATATTTCCATAGAGAAGCCAGATGAAGAAGAGAGAGAGAGCTTTTGAATTCACCAGAGCAGTCACAGAGAACCTAGGCTTCGACCTGAACTTGAATTTACATTAAGATTGTGTTGCAGGTACAGATGTAGGTAATCACATACACTCACTATACTGAGACTAGCTGAAGTTATGAGTGTCGTCCAAGATCCCAAAGCAAGTACAGTGTGCAGTCAAAATTTTAAGTGACACCTAATACACTTAAAAAAAAAAAAAAAAGCCCCTTCTGTGATACCGTGTTGTCATTGAAATAATGTTGTTTCTTTCTGGTAGATTATAGTAGAAATTGGTTCTAGTGTCTCCTGTAATTACTAGTTCTGTTTATCCCATCTATAGTTGATCTTCAAAATTTCCATTAGAATGGCTTTGCCAAAATGAAACATACAAGTATTCGTGATGCCTGTATCCAAGCATTTCTTCTGTTGTTCCCTGCTTAGGATTATATGAACAATTCACTATCTTTTCCCTCCTCTAAGAATTCCCTCTGCCCTATTGGGCACCTGGAAAACCCACTTCATTTGTCAAAACTCAGTTTGCATATTATCTCTGTTATGCTGTCTTCTGTTTAGTGTTGTGGTCACACTTTCCTTTTTGCTCCCATTACACTTTTGCATACCTGACTGTTGCACTTGCTACACTGTGTTGTAGTTGGATGTTTTACGTAACTCGGGCTTCTTCTGGGCAACATTCCTTGGGGCCAGCGACTACCTTTTCTTCACCCATTGATGCAGCCTTAGCATGTTACTTGGTATGCAGTAGTTAACATAAAAATGAGATCTGAATAAATTTTAAAAGGTAGGTACGTATGACTTATCATCACTTTCCAGGTATAACAGGAAAAATCATTACTGTTGGTGCTGAATGTTCACTTCTATTGTAATGAATGGTGGTGGTACTTGACTCCACTTACATTGTTTTACCTACCATTTTATGTATTTCTACCTGATATCTCCTCTTTATTTCCATTTAGATATTTATTGGTAATCCAAGTAAAGCAGGAATGAGGGTAGGGCTAGGCTATACTTGCCTGGAATAGTAAAGACATTGTGTGACTTTTTGGTGAGAAAATCCTGAGGTATGGGAGGTTTACATCTTCCCCTTGAGGCCTATGGAGGGCTCTGCCTCTAAAGAGTTTTATTAGCAACTAATCAAGATGTTTTTGCACAAGGCTCCTGATGAGCTATTAGTAATACTAAGAGTGAATCAGAACTAAAGTAGTTTCTGATTTGTTTTACATTGTAAATGTAGGCTATTATTTTTTAATGCTGGGAGTGGTGGTGGTGGAGAGTGATGGAATGGTCTTTTCCCATCTTGATGTTTCAATCCTGTCAAGAGAGATCTTAAATAATTTCAGCCCTGCTGCTTTACTTACTCCACCCGAGGGTGATCAAGTGACTTATATAGGAAGCTTGAAAAGAATTAAGTGGGCATGTTTGTCTTAACTAATTCTGTTTTCTCCCTTGAGAGTGAGAGTTGGTATCTTCTGTTTCTGTCATCCTGTGTATTACTAGTTCAGTTATGGACTAGTAATTTCTGGGGTTCAGTTATGGGATCATTTCATTCAATTAAGCCAGGGTTAGGTCAGTACCAGGAATATTTTGACCTCCATCTTCGCTCTTTTATCTTGTTTCTTAATTAACTCTATACCTAGGTGTAATTAAGGTGTTGTATCTGTTGTACTTGCACAAATGCATCATTTGGTGTGTTACCTGGAAACACTGAATAGAAAGAAAGGAGCAGACGTTTTGGAGAGGAAAATGTCCACATGGAAATGTTTCGGTGCATCCATGTAAGGTAGTCTTGTGCCTTGGTCTTTAACGTGTGGTGGGATGTTGGGACCTTTGACTATTTGAAAATACTTCGGCTTATGCAGTTAAAAGCAGTTAACTGCTGAAGTCTAGAAAAGGTTTAATGTATGCTGTATTAGTTTCCAGTACCTGCTGTAACAAATCAGCATAAACTTGGCTTAACATAATAAAAATGTACTGTCTCACAGTTCTAGAGGTCAGAAGTCTGATATCAAGGTGTCATAGGGTTGCACTCCCTAAAGGTGGTCTAGGGGAGAGTCCACTCCTTGTCTCTCTGAGCTTCCGGTGGTTAGTAGCTTCCTTGGCTTGAGGCCACATCGCTTAGTCTCTGTTTTCACTCCCTTTGTGTTTCTGTATCTTCTCTTCATCTGGTCCAAATTGCCCTCTGCCCTTCTTGTTTAATAAGGGCAATTGTCATCATATTAAGAACCCATCTGATTAATACAGGATGGGAATCCCATCTGGAGATCCTTAATGAAACTTGCAAAGACCTTTTTTCCAAGTGAGGTAACAGTTAAGAATTAGAACATGAATGTATCCTTTTGGGGGTCATCCTTCAACCCACTACACCAACAATAAGACTCTGCAGTTGGCTGCAGTTTATTGCATGGGAGAGTGGCTGTTTCTGTCAAGCCACTTAAGTAAAGGTCTGGCATAAAGAAAAGGGGCCCTAGGGAATTGCAGGTGGCTGAGCCAATACCTGGAGCAGAATGAATAGGGGACCTGGAAGGTCTTCAGTATAAAGAGAACTTTACCTGGCTCTCAACTTTGGGGTGGGCAGGAGTTTTCAGGGCAGGAAGTACTCAGGCAGCTGCTCACTTTGGCTTACTCTTCAGGTAGTTTTTTCCCAAGCAGGCTTGACTGAGACAAAGACTTAGTTGTAAGGAAAGTATGTTTTATAGAACTTGTCAGCATTGACATATATGGTTACCATAGGCTCAAGTTAATCCCCTTACATGTGGACCCAAGCTGACATGGAATTTGTCAGTTACGTTGGAGAAAGAACTGTTCTCTGAAAGGCAGGCTTCTTTGGTCTATGCAGTAACATAGCCAGAGGCTGTGAAAATGACTATGGCACCATAGGACCATGGAATCTACACATTATAACTGGAGGTATAATGTTACTGGATAGAACCCACAATCAGGTCAGGACTGCAGTGTGAACAGATCATCAAAGAGGAAGGATAACTCCAGAGTCCATGTGTGATAGGTGCTCAGGGCTGTGCATTGCACATGGCAAGTTCATAGTGACCAGTCAACCTTAGGCCAGGAAAGTCCTCCTGGTTCTAAGTTTGCAGGTCAGGACTTTCAGATAAATGGCACAGACCAATGGACATCCTAGTGAGGCTAAAATCAGAGAGACTTTATCTTTCTTTCAAATGCCACTGAGTTTCTGCTATGTTCTTTGATAATTTCTGTACTGGATTCTGAGAATGAAAATGTGCCTAGTTTTATTATTCTAGGAGTGGGGACTGGCTTGGTTTTGAGAGTTTTTAAATTGTGGGCATAATGCTGTAATCTCAGATTGAATCTTAGTAACTCTTTAAAATCGTTAAAAGCATGGTTCATGAAAGACCTGATAAACTGCTAGAACAGCCAAGATCCCGGGAGACCACGGCAATGTCAGTGACAGAAGTCTAAGCTGTAGATATGGAAGGATCCCTCAGTCCACTGAGACACTGAAAGCCCGGCCACTGAGAATGAATTAAAACATGCATTTGGGAGGATTCTTTCTGGACATTTAAGGACTTCAGATTTTTAACCCAGCATAACAAGGAAACTTGATTAAAAAAAAAAAAGTGAGGTCTTCAACTTTGTTTTTCTTTCTCAAGATTGCTTTGGTTATTGAGGGTTCTTTTTGGTTACATATACATTTTAGACTAATTTCTTCTATTTCTGAAAAAACAGGGGATTTTGATAGGTATTGCAATAAACTCTTGATAGCTTTGTGTAATATGGACATTTTAACATATTAAGTCTTCCAGTTCATAAACATGGGATATCGTTCCATTTATGTCTTCATTAATTTCTTTCAATAACATTTTTTAGTTTTCAGTGTGCAAGTCTTTCATGTCTTTAGTTAAGTTTATTCATATTTTTTTTGTTACTATTATAAATGAAATTGTTCTCCTGATTTCTTCTTTAGATTGTTAATTGTTAGTGAACAGAAGTGCAAGTAATGTGTGTATGCTGATTTTGTATTCTGCCAACACAAGGTTAGATTTTGTTGTGAAATCTTTACCATTTTCTGCATCTGTTTTCAGTATGTTCACTTTCTGCCTAAGTGTATCCTTAATTCTAGGTGACATTTTCACTTCCATCTTAGGTTTTCATCTTTTTATAAAATTGTGTTACCATTAATTTTTAAATTTTCATAATTGCATTTACATTTTGGCTGTACTGGATCTTCATTGCTGGGCAAGCCTTCCTTTAGTTGTGGCAAGCAGAGCTTCCTCTCTGTGTGCAGTGCGTGGGCTTCTCGCTGCAGTGGTTTTTCTCCTTGTGGAGCATGAGCTTGAGGGTGTGTGGGCTCAGTAGTTGTGGTTCCCAGTCTCTAGAGCACAGGCTCAGGAGTTGTGGCGCAGGGGCTTAGTTGCTTCATGGCATGTGGGATCTTCCCAGACAGGAATCTAACCCAGGTCCCCTGCACTGGCAGGCAGATTCTTTACCACTGAGCCACCAGAGAAGCCCCTTAGTCTTTCATCTTAATTCTCAGTATATTCAGGCTTCGTTGGGTATATCTCTTGCTCCTCTTCCCTGTACCCGATCATGCCTAGAATAGGAGGTGCCTCTACGAACCTGTGTTGACTTATTTTAAATGACATAAGTGCGTGAATATGTTCATTTCCCTCTGGAAAAGGGGGTTACATTCCATAAGATTTGAACATCAAGTCTTTAAACTTCACTGAACCCATAGATTCATAAATAGTTGCCTAATTATCCTCCCCTATACCACTCTAAAATAATCATATCAAAGTATGGTTATTAATTGTCTTAATTGCAAAGAAATAATAGCAAACAGAAAGAAATTGCTTCTCAAAAGAAATTCTTCCACCAAAGTAAAAACTAAAGGTCAAAAAGTCAAATGAATATGGGATTTGTGACTATTCTAAGTGATAAAGAACTCTGACAAGAAATACTGCAGTGCTGATTGCTATTGTCATCTTTTCACTTTCCATTACAATTGTTTATGTTATTCTCATGAGGTTTTACTTAAGTTATCAAGATTTTTACAATAGTCAAATTAAAAAAAACAAAAATCAAAATATCTTGAAATGCCAATACAAAGAAAATGAGTCAGACCATGAAAAATGTTTTAGACAAGTTGACAACGTATATTCTTTGCTCATTTCTTTTTGAGACAAGTTCCATCTTATTCACACCCACATGTACAATACACTGAATAAAATACAACCAATCACCCTATGGTGATGAAAAACAAAAGACACGATGGTTCTAGAAATTTCTTCTCTTTATTCCTAGTATCTTGTTGTATCTGGCAAAATAAGCAGGTTGAAATGTTCTCTAAATTTTTTGTGTTTCATTTAATAATAATTTGCTTATTTATCTTAATGTAACTATTAAAAAATATTTACACTATTCAATGTTCAAGGACAGGAGGAGTGGCGGTGAGGAGATACCTGTCGTCCAAGGTAAGGAACAGCAGCTGCGCTTTGCTGGAGCAGCTGTGAAGAGATACCACACATCGAAGGTAAGAGAAACCCAAGTAAGATGGTAGGTGTTGCAAGAGGGCATCAGAGGGCAGACACACTGAAACCATACTCACAGAAAACTAGTCAATCTAATCACACTAGGACCACAGCCTTGATTAACTCAATGAAAATAAGCCATGCCCGTGGGGCCACCCAAGACGGGCAGGTCATGGTGGAGAGGTCTGACAGAATGTGGTCCACTGGAGAAGGAACTTCAGTATTCTTGCCTTGAAAAACGCCATGAACAGTGTGAAAAGGCAAAACGATAGGATACTGAAAGAGGAACTCCCCAGGTCATTAGGTGCCCAAGATGCTACTGTAGATCAGTAGAGAAATAACTCCAGAAAGAATGAAGGAATGGAGCCAAAGCAAAGACAATACCCAGTTGTGGATGTGACTGGTGATAGAAGCAAGGTCCGATGCTGTAAAGAGCAATATTGCATAGGAACCTGGAATGTCAGGTCCATGAAGCAAGGCAAATTGGAAGTGGTCAAACAAGAGATGGCAAGAGTGAACGTCGACATTCTAGGAGTCAGCAAACTAAAATGGACTGGAATGGGTGAATTTGACTCAGATGACCATTATATCTACTACTGCGGGCAGGAATCCCTCAGAGGAAATGGAGTAGCCATCATGGTCAACAAAAGAGTCTGAAATGTAGTACTTGGATGCAATCTCAACAATGGCAGAATGATCTCTGTTCATTTCCAAGGCAAATCATTCAATATGACAGTAATCCAAGTCTATGCCCCCACCAGGAATGCTGAAGAAACTGAAGTTGAATGGTTTTATGAAGACCTACAAGACCTTTTAGAACTAACACCCAAAAAAGATATCCTTTTCATTATAGGGGACTGGAATGCAAAAGTAGGAAGCCAAGAAACACCTGGAGTAACAGGCAAATTTGGCCTTGAAATACAGAATGAAGCAGGGCAAAGGCTAACAGAGTTTTGCCAAGAAAATGCACTGGTCATAGCAAACAGCCTCTTCCAACAACACAAGAAAAGACTCTACACATGGACATCACCAGATGGTCAACACCGAAATCAGATTGATTATATTCTTTGCAGCCAAAGATGGAGAAGCTCTATACAGTCAACAAAAACAAGACCAGGAGCTGACTGTGGCTCAGATCATGAACTCCTTATTGCCAAATTCAGACTTAAATTGAAGAAAGTGGGGAAAATCATTAGACCATTCAGGTATGACCTAAATCAAATCCCTTATGATTATACAGTGGAAGTGAGAAATAGATGTAAGGGCCTAGATCTGATAGATGAGTGCCTCAGGAACTATGGACTGAGGTTCATGACATTGTACAGGAGACAGGGGTCAAGACCATCCCCATGGAAAAGAAATGCAAAAAAGCAACATGGCTGTCTGGGGAGGCCTTACAAATAGCTATGAAAAGAAGAGAAGCAAAAAGCAAAGGAGAAAAGGAAAGATAAAAGCATCTGAATGCAGAGTTCCAAAGAATAGCAAGAAGAGATAAGAAAGCCTTCTTCAGCAATCAATGCAAAGAAATAGAGGAAGACCACAGAATAGGAAAGACTAGAGATCTCTTCAAGAAAATTAGAGATAGCAAGGGAACATTTCATGCAAAGATGGGCTCGATAAAGGACAGAAATGGTCTGGACCTAACAGAAGCAGAATATATTAAGAAGAGATGGCAAGAATACACATAAGAACTGTACAAGAAAGATCTTCACGACCCAGATAATCATGATGATGTGATCACTCATCTAGAGCCAGACATCTTGGAATGTGAAGTCAAGTGGGCCTTAGGAAGCATCACTACGAACAAAGCTAGTGGAGGTGATGGAATTTCAGTTGAGCTATTTCAAATCCTGAAAGATGATGCTGTGAAAGTGCTGCACTCAATATGCCAGCAAATTTGGAAAACTTTTCCACAGGACTGGAAAAGGTCAGTTTTCATTCCAATCCCAAAGAAAGGCAATGCCAAAGAATGGTCAAAATACTGCACAATTGCACTCATCTCACATGCTAGTAAAGTAATGCTCAAAATTCTCCAAGCCAGGCTTCAGCAATATGTGAACCATGAACTTCCAGACGTTAAAGCTGGTTTTAGAAGAGGCAAAGGAACCAAAGATCAAATTGCCAACATCTGCTGGGTCATGGAAAAAGCAAGAGAGTTCCAGAAAAACGTCTATTTCTGCTTTATTGACTATGCCAAAGCCTTTGACTGTGTGGATCACAAGAAACTGTGGAAAATTCTGAAAGAGATGGGAATACCAGACCACCTGACCTGCCTCTTGAGAAACTTATATGCAGGTCAGGAAGCAACGGTTAGAACTGGACATGGAACAACAGACTGGTTCCAAATAGGAAAAGGAGTACGTCAAGGCTGTATATTGTTACCCTGCTTATTTAACTTCTATGCAGAGTACATCATGAGAAACGCTGGACTGGAAGAAGCACAAGCTGGAATCAAGATTACCGGGAGAAATATCAATAACCTCAGATATGCAGATGATACAACCCTTATGGAAGAAAATGAAGAGGAACTAAAAAGCCTCTTAATGAAAGTGAAAGTGGAGAGTGAAAAAGCTAAAAGCTCAACATTCAGAAAACAAAGATCATGGCATCTGGTCCCATCAGTTCATGGGAAATAGATGGGGAAACAGTTTCAGACTTTATATTTTTGGGCTCCAAAATCACTGCAGATGGTGACTGCAGCCATGAAATTAAAAGATGCTTACTCCTTGGAAGAAAAGTTATTACCAACCTAGATAGCATACTGAAAAGCAGAGACATTACTTTGCCAACAAAGGTCTGTCTAGTCAAGGCTATGGTTTTTCCAGTAGTCGTGTATTGATGTGAGAATTGGAATGTGAAGAAAGCTGAGCACCAAAGAATTGATGCTTTTGAACTGTGGTGTTGGAGGAGACTCTTGAGAGTCCCTTGGACTGCAAGGAGATCCAACCAGTCCATTCTGAAGGAGCTCAGTCCTGGGTGTTCTTTGGAAGGAATGATGCTACAACTGAAACTCCAGTACTTTGGCCACTTCATGCCAAGCGTTGACTCTTTTGAAAAGACTTTGATGCTGGGAGGGATTCGGGGCAGGAGAAGAAGGGGACAACAGAGGATAAGATGGTTGGATGGCATCACTGACTCGATGGACATGAGTCTGAGTGAACTCCTGGAATTGGTGATGGACAGGGAGCCCTGGCGTGCTGCGATTCATGGGGATGCCAAGATTTGGACACAACTGAGCGACTGTACTAAACTCAACTGAACTGAAATCTTAAAAAAAAAAAAAAAAAAAAAAACTTGAAATGTTTTAACAGTTGTCATAAGAATTTTCCCACCTATTTTATCTAATGTTCCCTTCGCCTCCTATAATGATCTTTTAGTATAGCCTGCGTATACCACTCACATACTTCCCAGACTCTACAGACCAAAACGTGTACAAAAATAGCTTCCTGGGATGGATTAGAATACATTAGGTTGAATTGGGAAGGCTGAAGAATCCATAATTTTTCATCTCAACATTTCAAAAGTAAGTTTGGAAATTTTGCACTCAAGTTTTAGTGCAAATTCCATCAACTTACCAAATGCATTTCAGGTATACCTAAGTATGTCCAGTAAAATGGTGAGGCTCTATTACTGGGAGACTATTTAAATGAGCAAGTGAAAAGAAATCATCAAAAGGATACATTATAACCAAAAGGCAGATATCATGGGTCAATCAAGCAATCCCAGAAACATATCCACACATATAGGACAATTAACTTTCAGAAGAGGTGCAAAGCCCGTTTAGAAGAGAAAGAATAATCTTCTTGACAAATGGCACTGGAAACATGTAGTACACGGGTAATATCCATAGATATCCGTATGCAAGACTATGGCTTTTGATCCCTACCTCACACCGTATAAAGAATTAACTAACAATAGATCAAAACATAAATCTGTTAAACTTGGACAAAATCTGTTTGACCTTGGTTAAGCGAAGATTTCCTAGAGATGACACCAAAAATAAGATCCATAAAAGAAAAGAAACTGATAAATTAAGTTTCATCTTTGAAGAAAAGCTACAGATTGGAAGAAAACATTTTCAGATTATAAATTTGAAAAAACTTGTATCTGTAACACCAATAGAACTCAAAAGTCAGTAATTAGAAACTTTGAAAGAAAAATGAGCAAAAATATTTAAAAAGAGATCCTTCCAAGATGTATGGATGTCAAATAAGCACATGAAGTTGCTCAATGCAATCAATTAGTAGCTAAAAGGAAAGAACCACAGGAGATACCACTGCACACCTGTTGAACTAGAGTCCAACCACACTAAGTGCTGGTGAGGCAGTGTAAAAATTGGAAGTTTGTACACTGCTTGTTGTTGCTGTTGTTGTTCAGTCACTAAGTCATGTTCAACTCTGTAAACCCATGGACTGTAGCACTACAGGCTACTCTGTCCTCCACTATCTCCTGAAGTTTGCTCAAATTCATGTCTGTTGAGTCAGTGATGCTATCTAACCATCTCATTCTCTGCCTCCTTCTCCTTTTTCCCTTAGTCTTTCCCAGCGTCAGAGTCTTTTCCAGCATCAGAGTCTTTTCCAGTGAGTTAGCTCTTTGCATCAGGTGGCTAAAGTATTGGAGCTTTAGCTTCAGCATCAATCTGTCCAGTGAATATTCAGAATTGATTTCCTTCAGGGTTGACTTGTTTGATCTCCTTGCTGACCAGGGGACTCTCAAGAGTCTTCTCCAGCACCACAATATGAAATCAATAAATTCTTTAGTGCTCAATCTTCTTTATGGTCCAACTCTCACATTTGTACATGACTACTAGGAAAACCATAGGTTTGACTATATGGACCTTTGCCAGCAAAATGATGTCTCTGCTTTTGAATATGCTGTCTAGATTTGTCATAGCTTTCCTTCCAAAGAATGAGCATCTTCTAATTTCACCGTTGCAGTCACCATCCACAGGGATTTTGGAGCCCAGAAAAATAAAATCTGTTACTCTTTCTATTTTTTCCCCTTCTATTAGCTGTGAAATGATGAGACTGGATGCCATGACCTTAGGTTTTTTTTTTTTTTTAAATGTTAAGTTTCAAGCCAGCTTTTTCACTCTCTTCTTTCACCCTCATCAAGAGGCTTTTTAGTTCTTCTTCACTTTCTAACTTTAGAATGATATCATCTGCAACCATCCGAGATGGTTGATATTTCTCTTGGCAGTCTTGATTCCAGCTTGCAATTCATCCAGCCTGGCAGGAGAGTGGTACAGTTACTTCAGAAATCAGTTTGTGTATTTCTTTGAAAGTTAAAGATGGTAAGAGCTTATCATATGATCCAGCCTTTTTATAACTAGATATTTATTCAAGAAAAATAAAAGCATTTGTTCATACAAAGACTTGTACATGTATCTTCATAGCACCTTTATTTTTAGTACAATTGTAACAACATTAAGCATCCTTCAACAGGTTAATGAATAAACATACTATTGTATACTCATACAATGAAACACCACTCAGCAAAATGTTATTATATTCCCATTATTATATCCACAAACATATGGATTACTTTCAAAATAATTACACTGAGTATAAGAAGCCAGGCAGAAGAGTGGATACTGTGTGAATCCATTTATATAAATTTTTAGAAAATGGAAACACCTCTATAACGATAGAAAGCTTATCAGTGGTCATCTGGGGAAGTGGAGGGATGGAATGTGGAAAGAAAATAGGGGCATTATGAATGAGGTATGGAGACACTTTTGCAAGTGATGGATGTGTTCCTTTTTTTGACTGTGTTGGCAGTTTCATGGGTGTATGTATATATATGTATATATATATATATATAATATATATATATATATATTTCAGAACTTAGTCAAATTGTGTTCTTTAAGTATGTGCAGTTTATCATGTTAATTTTATCTTAATAGAACCCTTAATAGAAGGCAAGAACAGAAGTTTGTCTTAACAAAAATGTACAAAAGAACAGAGAAGTTAAGTCCATTATGATCTCTGTCAGTTGAATATTTCTATAGTTTATCTCCCTCAAAACATACATCCCAGTTCTTGAAAGAGATGGGACTCTTGCTGCTACTGCTACTGCTAAGTCGCTTCAGTCGTGTCCGACTCTGTGCGACCCCATAGACGGCAGCCCACCAGGCTCCGCCGTCCCCGGGATTCTCCAGGCAAGAACACTGGAGTAGGTTGCCATTTCCTTCTCCAATGCATGAAAGTGAAAAGTGAAAGTGAAGTCACTCAGTCGCGTCCGGCTCTTCATGACCCCATGGACTGCAGCCTTCCAGGCTCCTCCGTCCATGGGATTTTCCAGACAAGAGTGCTGGAGTGGGGTGCCATTAATCAAAAGTAATAAAACCATATTCATTGAATTTCAGCAATAGTTTTTGATATCTCTCTAGCAACATATTAGAGAAAAGGAGAAAATAAAATTTACCCCACATGTACCCAGAACATCTGTGGCTTCACTGAGGATGCTTGAGGATCATAGCCTCACTATTACCCATCAGAGGCTGTAGTACATGTCTTTGGTTGCCATTACACCCAATGGCAACAGTGGTATCTGGTGATAAGTGGTTGGCATATGGCTGCTGTGACTCTGGTGAGATGCCTTCTCAATGTTTTGTGCACAGAAGGACTGTGAAAGGGTAGCAAGAACAAAAGTGGAATCAAATTGGATGTTCTCTATATAAGTTCAGAGATCTTGGTATCACTATGAAGAACATGGCTTATATATATAAATCATCTCTTTTTCCAAAGATAAATGTAGTTCTAATGATAGTAACATCTCTAAGTGAGCCCTAAATCATTTGACCAAATTTCTTGGGCTCAGGAAACCTCTCTGGATTGATTAAAGAATCACTAACCACTAGCAGAAGGCCATCATGTGTATAAGATGATCTCACATCCCAAGGGAGAGTCTCTTAATTTGTTATGTTTAATTGATATTTCCAGTGATTCCAAACAGAGAGATACATAAAAGTGCCCTCATTCTCAAATAATTAGGAGATTAGGAAACTGTACTAGTAATCCTAAACCTCGTATTTGAAATGCTTCCAGATTTAAGCCTTTTGAAGTGCTGTGTTTTCTCAACTGCTTTTTTTTTTTTTAATTTTACTATTTAATGTTCTTTGAATCACACAATTCTCCTACAGGGGATGAATATGCCAGAACAGATAAGGACATGTATTTTCAAAAGGCTTTCTACTTCAAGTTTAATAGTATCCCAAAGTTTATATAACAGAGTCCCAAGCTGTTGCAAGGGTTTGACAAGCATGTTTTTCAGCAGTTCTGGGATTTATGTTAGTGCAGATAAAGCAAAGAAAATTTACTGAGTTCCTAAATAACCAGTGATGCAAGTTCTTATTAATATTCTTAGTGTTGGTAAATACTCTTTCTTGCTGTTCTGCCTTGGATTTCTTCATTTGTTTTCTTCTTCAGGGACTTCTTGGCTATTTTAAAGATGTATCAAGCTTGTTTTTCATTATTCGAATTTGTATTGTCTCTTGCCCCTTTTTTTGTCTCCTCTATATGGCTTGATTTACTTTGCCATATTTAAGGTTTATTCATTTGGTAACATCAGGCTGCATCTTAAGGGCATGTAGATAAAAACAAAGATAATTGTTTGTGCAGTAAGCTTGAACTGTTTGCACACGTGTACACAACCATTTTATATATTTTTATTAGTCACTTTTTTTAAAGATTTGCTAACATGGTTAAACTTTTATTGTAGAATCCCCTGGCTACCTAAATCATTCAGCTGATAATCCTGATTCTCAGGTGGAAAGAAGGGGCTGACTTCCCTCTCTGCCCGCCACCACCCCCACCCCCTGCCCCACCCACACCACCAGGACTCAACTTTACTGCATAAAGCCAGTGTTGAGCAAGCACCTAGAAATTTACAGAGTCTACCAGCAGGGAGAGTTATGACCCAAAAAAGCCCCCCTTCCTCATGACTGACATCAAGTATCGTGACCCTCCACATGTTATTATTCCTCATTCATGTGCTTACTATTAAGTGATTTTCCTGTGTATGGACCCCATATCCTCTAGAACTCTTCTTCCATAAAATTGTCATATATTTGCAGTGCTCCTGTCTCATAGAAAGTAATATTTTAGATGGGAACAGCCAAAGAAATAGTTCACATAAACTCTGAAGCTAAGGCTATAAAACACAGGTAGGCAGGATACTTCTTTAGGGATTTTATTTTTAAACAGTTTCAAGTCATATCTGGCCTTTGCTTCTCCAAATATGAATTATTTTTCAAGCAAATGCCAAATTCTGTGACTTTTTACAGATTCCATTTTGTAATTATCTAGTGTCAGACTTTATTTTGGGGGGCTCCAAAATCACTGCAGATGGTGATTGCAGCCATGAAATTGAAAGACGCTTACTCCTTGGAAGAAAAGTTATGAGCAACCTAGACAGTATATTCAAAAGCAGAGACATTACTTTGCTGACTAAGGTCCGTCTAGTCAAGGCTATGGTTTTTCCAGTGGTCATGTATGAATGTGAGAGTTGGCCTGTGAAGAAGGCTGAGCACTGAAGAATTGATGCTTTTGAACTGTGGTGTTGGAGAAAGCTCTTGAGGGTCCCTTGGACTGCAAGGAGATCCAACCAGTTCATTCTGAAGGAGATTAACCCTGGGATTTCTTTGGAAGGAATGATGCTAAAGCTGAAACTCCAGTACTTTGGCCACCTCATGCGAAGAGTTGACTCATTGGAAAAGACTTTGATGCTGGGAGGGACTGGGGGCAGGAGAAGGGGACAACAGAGGATGAGATGGCTGAATGGCATCACTGACTCTATGGACGTGAGTCTGAGTGAATTCTGGGAGTTGGTGATGGACAGGGAGGCCTGGCGTGCTGCGATTCATGGGGTCGCAAAGAGTCGGACACGACTGAGCGACTGAACTGAACTTACACTTCACTTCCTGAACTGACACATTTTACTGAACCCCAGAGCTCTTGGGTTTCTGATAAGTTCTAGGTAACAATAGCTACCTTGTAGCAATAGCTACTTTCAAACTCTTCTTAGCAGGAGAGTTCGGGGGATGCTTTGTTCTTGGTTTCTTTTTTGATTATTAGTGCGTTACTTTATGTCTCACCAGTTCCTGGGGAGGGGTCTAGACTAGCACTTAGAAAGCCTGACTCTTTGTCTCCTTAGTTGGGTGAACCAGTGAATATCACTGGAATTTAGTTTCCTCATCTGCAAAATGGGAATCAGAATACCAGGCCTGTCTACTGTACAGAATTTTTTTGAAGGTCAAGGGAAACCGTGTACTTACTGACGTTTTGAAGATGACTGTGTGTGGCAGCAACACACAATATCATTATTACTATTGTATTGTTCTTACTCCTGTTTCTACCATACTGCTAATAATAACACGGTGAGATGCTATCCATAAAGCATGCTCATCATTTTCAATGAGTCTGTCATGCTTTGTACAAGATGATATTACATTTTATATATCTTATATTTTGTTGAGGAACCAGTTTCCACTTGAATTTTTATTTATTAACACTGATAAATAACTGCTGGGCTTCCCTGATAGTTCAGCAGGTAAAGAATTTGCCTGCAGTATGGGAGACATAGGAGACATGGGTTGGATCCCTGGGGTCAGGAAGATCTCCTAGAGAAGGCAATAGCAACCCACTCCAGTATTCTTGCCTGGGAAATTGCATGGACAGAGGAGTCTAGTGGGCTATAGTCCTTGGGGTCACAAAGAGTTGGACACAACTAAGCACAACAGTAACAAAAAATAAATAACTATAAAGCCTGATTAGATAACAAAAGGGAAAATTGTATTTAAATTCAAGGAGCAAAGAGAATCCAAAGAACAAAAGCATATAAAGTGTTCAAACCTGCTAGAAGAAATATATATTTTTATTGTGAGTTTATATCAAACAGTGGTTCCGTATGAGACAAAGTCATTGGATATGCTTATTATGATTTCAACACTCAAAGAATCCACTCAGCTTCTTTTAATCAGACGAAGAGAAGGTACACACCAGGCACAAACATTTGTGAGGTTCTGTCTGTGAAAATCGTTGCATTGCCCAAACCCCATGTATACTCCAAATCTTCATAACACTGTTAGAAGTAAATTGTTTCTGGCAATTCTGTGCCTGAAATTTCTGAGCAGCTTGACACGCCAGTTTATCGCTGGAGGACATTATTAGTCATTCTATTATTTTTTAAAATGCAGAGGTAATATGTGTGTCTATGTAGTATGCATGCTGAGTAATAACCAAGAGAATGGGATATTTTTACAGGCTAGTGATGGGCATGCTCTGCTTGTACATAGTTCCACATCTGCCCCACCTGTTGACTTCTTGCTGACTTGCCTCCTCAGCATCATGTGTGTGGCCTAACATGCGAAACTTTGCTTCCACGTTTAGTACGTGTTTCCCCAGCTACAGATTGTAAAAGAGAGTACCAAGCCTCAGTGGATGGGTTTTTATTGAGACAGGCACAAAGCTGATGATCGAATAAGTCTGCAACACTGATTTCAAGCAGGACAGTTAGCTAAGGAGCAGATACGGGCAAGAGGTAAGCAGCTCAAGATAACTGAGACCACAAAGAGGCTTGATAGAAGCCACTGTTTAGCTGTGTCAAGGAATGGAGACCTTCCCTTAAGAATCAATTAGTGGTTTGTCCCTCGGAGGGCCTGCAAATGACTCAGAGCTCTGGGCACAACTGTTCACCTGGTCTCTGTGACCAGTGGAGTGTATGCAGCTCCATGGGCCATTTCTTTTGTCATCATTGGGCATTAACATGATCTGAGGAGGATCTGTTGTTTTTCTTGCAGAATTAAAAAAAAAATTTCATAAGAAATATTTTGCTTTACATAAGTGAAGGAGTATATGCTTACTCGTGACTTGCTTGAGACTCAAGTAATAAGAATATTTGCCATGTGAGAAGCTGGTATCTGCAAACAGCCTCCCCACTTCCACTCCCTCTACCCAAATCTACCACCTGGCCAGCCCAGAGTTGCACTGGCACTCTTGTGCAGGAGTGCTTTCATTACCGAATCCCAGACCACCCTTTCAATGATTAAAGAATGCCCTGTTATATTTATTAGAGAGGTGGCTGATATTGCTGCTGATTGTTGAATTTCGGTTTCCTGTGGTTGATTTTCATGCATGAGGAATACCCAGCTCCTGGGCAGGTATCAGGGCTCCATCAATCTCCCCAGGCTGCCTCAACCTCAGGATATGTAAGAGTAGTGGATATGTTGGAAGATCAATGACTTGTCCCTGCTGCCGCATCAGCTGCTATTGAGAAATTAATATGAGGATCACTATAAATAAAAGATAAAAGATGATATGGCTAACAGTGTAAAATATTAAGGCTGGACACAATGTGCCAGAGGAAACTAAACCACAAGAGGAAGAAATTAACCCCATACAGGCCTTCCACCAACTTGCTGCAAATCCAGTCTGAAAACAAGAGGTGGTGCTGGAATGTGAGAAGGATCTCTTCCTAGAGAAAGAGTTAACAAAACAGTGTTCCTTCTCTTCTCTGTGTTGTAGAGTTTTAAGGCTTAGAAGAGATTGCAGAAATTATTTAACCCTACACATCTCATTTTACATGAGACTGAGGATGAGAGTGCTAAGTGGTTTGCTCAAATATTTGTAGCTAGTCAGCAACGGAGCTGCTAATGGACCCCAGTTCCTGTGCTCAATCTTTTTTATCAAGCTATCTCCTATCACAAAGTCTCTTCATAAAACTCCCATTTTTGTGCTCTCTAGGGCTTCCCTTAGAAGAGCGCTAATTTGTAATCGTGCCAGAAGCAGTAAAAGACAAGTGTGTTTCTTAACATACACTCAAGACCAGAGATCTATGTGCAGCATGACAATAACACTTGACATATCATTTGCAGAGTATCTCTGATTCTGGAGCTTCGCAGAGGGAAATATCCATGTTTCTCCTAGAGAAGAGAAAATGGAATAGATGATCAGACTCAAAAAGATATGTGGAGTCCAGAAAGGAGTTTGGGAAAGAAAAGAAAAATGCCCGTTGAATTAGGATAATGCTGGTTGTCAACAAAATAAGGCCCAAGAGGAGCAACCTGTTGAAAAGTCATGGGTTAATTATATTTGCATCTATAAGTCTAAATTGAGCTGCTGGCTCTCATGCTCAATTGATGTGCACTAGTCTACATGGCTCAACTGAAAGTGACTCTGAATCCCCAGGGTTTCCAGTTTTAAACTTTACTCAGCCAGTACTGGCAGCTTCCTGGGTGGCTCAGTGGTAAAGAATCTGCCTGCTGATGCAGGAGATATGGTTCGATCCCTGCATCGGGAAGATCCCCTGGAGGAGGACCTGGCAACCCATTCCAGTATTCTTGTCTGGGAAATCTCAAGGACAGAGGAGCCTGGCAGGCTACAATCCATGAGGTCACAAAGAGCTGGACATGACAGAGCGACTGAGTATGCAGACACACACTGGCAACTTGAGACATGAGAAACGAGGCTGTTGTTATTGCCAGACAGCTGAGTTAGGTATATGCCTCGATTTGCAATTCCTTCTGGCTGCTTCTCAGGACAACTAGATGGGATTTAGATTCCTTAAAATGCGTTTATGAATCTGTTGGTCTTGACTCTAGGTTATACCCATGAATTCATCTGTAGTTGGCAAGGAGCATTTAAATTCTCATCTCCTATATCATTTAAGCCTCTCTTTAGAGCCTGGCCTCACTCTCACCTGTTAATAATCAGAAGTCAGCTACATGAAAGAGTCAAGTCAAGCTCCATCTTTTGAAGACAAATGCACTTTAAAAAAAAATAGTGGGATGCAGATTTTATTTAAAGGCATATCACCGACTGGGTGACAAAGTCTGATTCTGTCTTCAGCAGGTTAAAAAAAATCCATGATCTCAAACTCTTGCTTTTCCTTTAAAAAAAAATGCAAACTTCTATCAGAGCTATTTCTTAAGGGCCAAAAGTGTACGATACAAAAAGAGAGAGAAAAAAAAGGTTAGAGATCAATGCAAGCTCTCCCTGAAATACCTGCCTCAGTTGAGAAATGAATATGAAAATCACTATAAATAAAAGATAAAAGATGCTATGCCTTTTCGAGTAAAATATGAGGCCAGTCACAATATGATGTAGCAGGTTTAACCAAATTAACCCCCTGGGATAAACAGGGGCTTGGATTTTGCTGCATTTGAAAAATGAACTGATATTTTAAACAATAAGCTTATATGTGAAAAAAAAGTCATCCAGGGGCTCAAAGAGGAGAATTCAGCTTCTTTCCTTTTAGGTAGTCTCTCTCAGACACCTGCACGAGATTTGGAAAATGCTTTCCCCTGGGCGACAGAAAACAGAGCAATCATTCAGCATTCTGCAAAGGTGCACCAACTTATCTTACTGGTTGATGTGATAGCTGGAAGCTGTGTTTAGGGGATGGATTATTTTTTGCATTTCAGTCTACAAGCTTCTCTCAGAAAATATGCTTTCCATTAGGATGTACACAAATCATTTTCTAATATACCGTTCATTAGATTAATGTTAGTATTAGAGCTTCGTAGAGCATATATGTGTCTTGGGCATTTTTCCAGAAATGCATTATGTAACACATGGATTTCCAGTTCATAATTGCAAAGGTTTCAAAACTGGAGCTTCAGAGGAGAAGCAGGCTAGCTGCAATGACTTTTTCACTCCCTTGCCCAACTAGTCTTCCTGAATTGTGTGCCTTTTCCAGGAAATGAGATCAAAATAAAAGTGAAATTTGGTTCAGTCAGAGCGATTACTTTGATCTGTTGAGATTTTTCCAGTTTTTCTCTAAGTCTGTTCCATATAGGCTCCTTTTTTTTTTTTTCTTGCATGTTTTGACCTTCTCTATAACCCTAAAAGAATATAGATGGGCTGGGTGACTCACAGCACTTTTGGAGTTGTGAGCTGAATTATTTAGCATAGGCAATGGGAGAAAGTGGAGGAGTAAGCAGGGAGAAATAATTTTAAATTATATCTTTAGCTGGAGGAAAATTGGCCTACCTACACAAGAGTAAATATGGCATATACAGTGATTCAGATACTCGAAGATGTCTGTTTTAGCAATAAAGACCAGATCTGGACACAGTCCCTGGCAGAGTCAGACATACACCTGCACATTCACTATATCAAAAGAACCACAGAAGTGTGTTGAAAACTGCTTAAGTGAGAGACATAAACACAACTACAGATGAACGGACAGGAATTCAAGGTTTGAAATGCTGGACTGCTGGCAAAGCAGCCAGCAGGGTAAGCTCAAGCCAATTTTCAGTTGTGAGACACTAGGTTCACATTGCAGACATGCTGGAAGGCTGGTTCTTCCTGCCCAATGTTTTCGGGAGGATATTAAACACCCCTGTTAAATGCCTGCAAGTGATTGCCAGAGTGAACCTTTTGAGAATGATGGCTATGATCTTTAATAGGGTTGTGGCTTTATCAAGAATCTCACTCAGAATTTCCAATGTGATTTTCAGTTCAACTTTTTTTTGGATGATATACACAAATAACTCATTTCAAGAATATATGTAGACATGAAGTTAGGGACCAGCTGGTGTCAATTTGTGTGGTTATCTCCTGACCTAACCTTTTAGCTTCTTTTTGTTCCTTGACTGTAGTTAAGCTTCATCTTGCTTCAGGGCCATTATATTGCCTGTTCCCATTTTTTGGAAATACCATTTCCAGAAAAATTCTCTGTAAATGATTCCTTTCTATGGCACTCGCTTCTTAAAGATATTTGGTCCTTGATTGTCCTGCTAGCCTAACTTTAGCAGATTACCTTATTTATTTATTTCACATAATAATAATAAAAATAAATAGTATCTCTGGTTTCTATTTGTATTTAGATAAGTTTCTTCCCAAAGAACAAAAGCCCCACAATGATAGAGGTTGTTACCTTTGTTATCCTTTGTTCTGTGTCTTAGAATAGTGTTTGGCATGTAGTCATCATTCAAGGTCTGTTGGCTGTGAAAAGAATGTGTGAGTAGATGCATGGATTTGGAGTTATTTGAGGTCATTCTTAATGATGGCTAGGGTTGGTGATTAAATTGCACTTGTAGGTTTTAGAGGTGGAAGTGATCTTGTTGCATCTCGCAGCTGTGTCAAAACTCTTCTGTAGCATCCCTAACAGGTAATCAACAAGTCTGTGCTTGAGTAACTGTATACAAAAGACACTCACGAGGGCACACTCCTAGTTGTTTTCAAACAGATCACTGCCTTCCCTGGGAGTTTGCTCCTTGTTATTCAGCTATAATTGGGGGGGGGGGCGGGCAGGGGAGAAAAAAAAAACTGATTTACTCAGAATCATCTTTTCTGTCTCCTTGTTCTAGTTCCTAGAGGATAGTTCAGACAAAATTTCTCTAAATTACATCCTTTGGGTTTGCATTCATGCTTGTAACAAAATTAGCACACTACTATGGTAAAACTCACCTTGATTGTCTGCCACTTATTACTACAGTCCTTGTAGTAAGGGGTGGGTAAATAGATCACAAGCACACAGGGAAATTAGGAGATTGGAAAATTAAAAACTAAATGATAGTATAAGAGAGGGCAATATAGGAGATATAAATAAAAACTGAAACTCAGATATGGACTTGTCAGGTCAGTTTATTTCTCTTTCTTGGTTCTTGTCACGTGACAACAAAAATTTGGAACGGACTACTTGGGTGTAAAACAACAGACAAGTTACAGCTCAGTTCAGCTCAAGCAGACAGATCTTTTATCAGACAGACACTCCCGAAACATGGGAGCAGGCCAATCCCAAAGGAGTCCTCTTGATGAACCCTCTTGGCTTCCTCCCTTTTATACTTCCTGTCTCCTCTTCTTCCTTGTGCCCTGTGCAAAATAGGGCTTGTACTCACCATAAGTCAATGAAAGGGAATGCGAATGGGCATATGCTCTGGCCAGTTGACAATTGGAAGTTATGTAACAGCAAGCTGTGTTGTGTATGTCTTCCCATAATTCAGTCTATTTTAATCAGATGTATATATGTACAGGATATTTATGAACCTTTAATGGTTTCCAGATGCCAAAGGTTACTTTAAGAAGCTCCTTTGATTAGTTTGTATCCACTGTGAGCCTAGGGCACATGTACTGGAGTTGAAAAAGTTACTGTGGTTATTTTGTAGCATATCTGTCAGCTCTTCTGGGTGTGTCTGGGATGGGGTTTACCCATCACCTTGTATCCCTTTCAGTCAGCCCACCTCTCCTAGCTCCTGCTTAACTTCCTACCTAATGGACTAAAGCTTAAGTGAAAACAGAAAATCCATGGAACAAAAATAAATCAACACCAAAAAGCTAAAACCCACGTTTTAAAAGATGTTTAGTCCAAAAAAAGTTCACAAGTATGCTCCACTAAATTAAGAAAAAAATCTAATATAGAAATGACTTTTCTTCAGGTGCTGAGAAAATAATTTGAAAGTCAATTAATCCTTTGGTTCTTTGATTTCAGCAGTTTCTTTTCTGCTGTTATATTTTCTACATTGAGGGTAGAGTGTGATTGGCACCATTTCAAAAATTTGTACCCATATTTTTCTTAGCAGCCAAACAGAGTTTACATTTAAACTTGGTATTTGTCTATAGTTAATACGAAGGAAAGAACATATGCTGTTGTTTAAGGGTTGTGATGAATAATTTTTCCTTATTTCTAAAAATATAACTGATATTTAAAGACTGACCCGCTCATCTAATGTTCAGATAACTCAAGGCAGATTGCAGAAGTGTTTCTTCACACTCAAGATTATTAAATATGAAAGAACATATGTCCATCCAAAACTTAGAGTACTCATTTTGCTAAAATTCATTTTACATAGTGCAGCCAGAAGAGTACAGCACGTTGCTAACTTGATGGCACTTGATTTCAATAGTTGCTAGTTTCTACACATGGAAGAAAGAAGGGAGAATGAAAATGGTGAGAGAAGGTTGGAGGGAGAGAGTGAAAGAGAAAGAAGGCGGAGAAGGAGGAAGAGGAAGAGAGAGACAAGGTTAATAAGTTTTATTATTATTCATATCAGTAAGGTTAACAGTTCAGACTGCTGCCATTGAAAAGACAGTTTGTTACACACTGCATGTGGAGGGAATATGCTGCATCATTGATTGCTGCACAGGGAAGCACTCGTCCCTCAGGAGGTGAGGGCGGGTGGGAGGAAACTGTGGCAACAACTTTCATTGTGGTTTCTTTGGGGGAAGGAACAGGTGTGTCAGGGAAAGCCGGAGAGCCGGTTTAGGACTGGTGAGTTTGAATAACTTCAGTACACTCTGGAGTATAGGGACTGTCCCTGTTTGTCTGGTACTTGACCCAGGGGTGATAGGGCAAGTTGATAGTGACCTTGAGAATGTAGGATCCTGATAAAAGACCTTGTTGGGGGTATACGTTCTGGATTGGTTGATTTGTATTTGAAAGGCATGCTCTTGGATGAACTGTTTACAGTCTCCAAAAATTGTCTAAGCAGGAGACCAGCTGACTCCTTCCAGGGTCAGCAAGGCACCAGATGTCAAGGCACCAGAAAATAGAAAACATGGTTAATATAAGAAGGAAGAGAGGAAACAAGTGAAGTAGGAAGGAAGGAAGGAGTTTTTGTTTTTTAATGCATTCAGTTCGTAGGGTAAGAGCAACAGTAAATTTGTTGGAGAAAGGCTGTATGTCTGCTTTTTTTCACTGCTCTGACTTTGGATTCAAGGGGAACTGAGTGAAAATACTGGTATTTAACCCTGGTTGTGTGATCTTTCTGTGAGGTTTATATTTCTAGAAGATGGAGATGAAAGTACCTTCTTTACAGGGTTGTGAGATTTAAATGTGAGGATATGTACACAGTGGATTAAATAAATACTAACTGCTTTTAATTCTTTTTGTCTAAATACTCAGTGTTAATGCCCACCTGATATAGATGATAAAATCATGTGTTTGCTTTGCAGTTGAAGCTATGTAGTTACACATCAAAGGCAAGTGTGGAATATATCTTACATTGCACCTAAAATGTTTTTAAATGTCTTATTTTCAAAGGGAGGAAAGAAGGGAGAAGGAGAGGAAGAAAAATGGAATATTTGATAACTGAAGAACAAATAAGCAAATATTTGAGCTTAGAATTCTGATGAGAGACTAAAAATACAATTTTTTATTAATTTAGCATTGCTGTTGCTAGTAAAAATAAGTAATCTAGTATAGAATATTTTGGCAAGGATAAGGTCAAATACTATTATATTTATAATTTAAAGTACATGATTCTATGAGCCATGAATTCATAGAAGTTGATTTGCAAACTTCAGTTAATGACCTTGGTTATTTGTCAATAAGAAGAGAGGGAGAGGTTATGTGAGTGCAAGTAAATAAACCTTTCATTCCATACTCAACTGACTTCTTCCACACTGACAAGTAATCAAGATTGTTTGACAGAAGCAGCAAGTTGTTTAGCTTCTCAGCTCTCTTGCTGCTAAAATATGATGTCAGATAATTTGTTCCTGTTTAGTTCTAGCTTGATTACTTCTGGTTCCTTGAGATTTGAATTGATGAAGTTTTACTTTAGTTACATGGCAGTGTTAATAAATGCTGTCATGTTTATTAATGAGATGCCAAAATCATATTGTTATATTTAGAGGACAGATTCAAGTTCATGTAACTTAAAGTAGTTGAATGTGATAAAAGGTTAATCAGACTTCATGACCTGTTTGGAATATGTCTTAGGGCTCAGTACCAAGATAACTTTCAATGCAAAATACCTAACTCACAATTAATTTATACGATAACTATATCATAGTCTGTCAGTGACATAGCAAAGGATTCTAACAGCTCCTGAATAAATTTTATGAATTGAAAAACAAAAATCAAAAAATAAAGAAAAGCAAAATGAAAGAAATCCAGCTAAGGCCAGCCTTAGTGATGTTTCACTTGATACAATAGAGCTTATTACACAAATATTTTACCCACACTGTATTCCTAGGATTTTAAATTATTTCCACTGAGGAGAGATCACCAACTCGATGGACGTGAGTCTGAGTGAACTCCGGGAGTCGGTGATGGACAGGGAGGCCTGGAGTGCTGCAGTTCATGGAGTCACAGGGAGTCGGACACAACTGGGTGACTGAACTGAACTGAGGAAAGAATCCTTAGAACTTTCTGCAAAACAATTAAGATGTACTGCATGAGACTTTAAAATGTAATTGAGTCAGTGAATAGCAGAATATGTGCTTTGGAAAATTTCTTATTCATCATTGCTCACTAGTTTGTGGCTGGAGAGAAATTAAGAATATTGTTCTGGAAGTCCAGGCAGAATGCCATCCAATGATAAGGACAACTCAAAAGTAAAATGAAGAAGGCACTCCGGTATTCTTGCCTGAAGAATCCTGTGGGTGGAGGAACCTGGTAGGCTACAGTCCATGGGGTCATTAAGAGTCGGACACAACTGAGCGACTTCCCTTTCACTTTTCACTTTCATGCATTGGAGAAGGAAATGGCAGCCCACTCCAGTGTTCTCGCCTGGAGAATCCCAGGGACAGAAGAGCCTGGTGGGCTGCCATCTATGGGGTCACACAAAGTCGGACAAGACTGAAGCGATCTAGCAGCAGCAGCAGCAGCAAGCAGCAAAAGTAAAAATAAACTGGCACAACTGAAGCTTTAGCCTTATTGAAATTATAAAATAAATTCTTTTCATCTAATGAAAGACTTCACTAAGAACATTAAGAATTTATTTTTCATGCAAACAATGCAAAGTAAATCCATATCTAGACATAGCTAGTTGGAATTTTTCAAATTAGATGACAATAAAAATATCCAATGAGCTTCTAGTTTTTAAAAAAGGATCAACTTACTTTAAAAAAAATCAGATCTGGAAACAAAGTGAAAACAATATTCCTGAGGAAAAACTTATTTATCAATTATAATAATGATTAGATATAAAATTTCCTTACCTTAATGAGTTATAGAGAAATGACTTTTAAAAAAGAATATAGCATCTTATTGAGTAGAAGACAATGTGGGCTCTCTATCATTCTGATTTCATAGTCAATATTTAAAAGAAAAATTACCTACTTAAAAATGATGGTAAAAAGTAAAAATTTCTATGAATTAGAGGTTTCTCTTTCTTGTGAACATTTTCCTATTACTGAAATGTCCACATTATCTGTATAGATTTTTGAGTATCATATAAATTTCTCCTTGAGTGAGACTTGGTAATTTGAAAAAATTGTCCATTTCATCTAAGTTGTTGAATTTGCAGTTCTAGATAGCTCATAGTGTTCTTTGGTTTTTTAAATATCTCTAGAGTCTGTAGTGATGTCTCTTCATTAATCCCTGGTTTTTGTAATTTGTATTTTCTTTCTTTTTTCTTTTCAGTATAGTTAGAAATGTATTAACTTTATTGAACTTAAAAAATCTTATTTATTTTCTTTTATTCTGTTCTCAATATCATTGATTTATTTTCTTTTAATATCTTTTTGTTCTATTTGCTTTTGGTTTATTTTATTTTATTTTTTTTTAGTTTCTTAAGGAGGAAGCTTAGATCATTCAAGTAATAAGATTTCTTCTAAGAACCATTGTAGCATATCTTCAAAAACCTGATATATTGTCTTTTCACTTTTAGTAAATTCAAAATATGTTCTTGCTTCTCTTGTGTCCTTTGATATGTTGATTACTGAGAAATATGGTGTTTTTTCCCCAAGTATTTATAGATTTTCCAGTTTTATTTCTCGTTTAATTCCATTTATTTCATTGATTGATTTCTAGTTTAATCCTGTTCTATCCACCCATGGAGATGAGAAGGATTCCTTCCTAATTAGTGGACTGGATATTGAGGCAAACGATGATACACATACCGAAATAATTTGGAAGAAAATTTATCACTTAAAAAATAATTCTTGGAACAATAGGACAGGTGCACTCTCTCCCATAAAGCCAAGAGCATAGTGGAAGTGGCGGTGTGATGACTTGATTTTGACTGGGTAGAATGCGAGTCTAGAGTGGAAGTTTCTTCCTGTGTCCAGGGTTTGTGTGGTGTGAAGTTCCCATAGGCACCAAGGGGACTGATGGATTTTTAAAATCATGATTAGCTTGTCTATATATGGGGCAAAGGGGAAAGAGGGAGTATGGGGCTTTGAAGCTGTCAGTGGTCAAAAGTCAAAAAATGAGTCAGACCTCTTACTACAATTCACCCCACTGTTCGATTGATGATGGAATTGTACTGTGTCTTATTCAACTGATTCTGAATTTGTTTAAATATAATTTTAGGAGCCATATGCCTCTGTGCACGCATGTTTAGTCACTTCAGTTGTGTCTGACTCTTTGCGATCCTATGGACATAGCCTGTCAGACTCCTCTGTCCAGGGGGTTCTCCAGGCAAGAATACTAGAGTTGTTTGCCATGACCTCCTCCAGGGGATTTTTCTGACCCAAAGACAGAACCTGCGTCTCTGTCTCTTTCATTGGCAGGCAGGTTCTTTACCACTAGTGCCACCTGGGAAGCCCCGTATGCCTCTGTAGCAAATGAAAATGAAAGAGCTTGGACAAATGTATCCAGTCACCTCAGACAGTTGTTGAAAACCATGAAAAAATGTTAGCTGGTGTCTGGAGTATTTGCTCAAAAAAGCAAATTATATTATTAACATGCTTATCTGTTGTCTCATTTGTTGAGTTATTTGAGCAACTTTTTCCCATTATGTCTATCCACATGTAAGAAAAAATACCTTTAAGGAAGAAAACACCTCTCTGGCTGGGCAGTAAACAGGCTGCTGCTGCTAAGTCACTTCAGTCGTGTCCGACTCTGTGCGACCCCAGAGACAAGTCTCCCCTGTCCTTGGGATTCTCCAGGCAAGAACACTGGAGTGGGTTGCCATTTCCCTCTCCAATGCATGAAAGTGAAAAGTGAAAGTGAAGTCGCTCAGTCGTGTCCGACTCCTAGCGACCCCATGGACTGCAGCCTACCAGGTTCCTCTGCCCATGGGATTTTCCAGGCAAGAGTACTGGAGTGGGTTGCCATTGCCTTCTCCAGTAAATAGGCTAAGAATAGGTAATTATCAGGCATTAAAGTCACCAGGAAGCATTGCTCCTCACTATGGGCCTCCAAAGGATGGGCATCTTGCTGCATGTGTCTGGTGGTGGGGGGGGGGGGTGTTTAATATTTATTATTTCTGACTGGATTATGGGTCCTAGGGCAGTGCCAGTGTCCCCCAAGACTGTAAGTAGGGCACTCATAATGTGCAACAGTTCTTTTGTACCTAATGCTGAAAAAGAAACGTTGAGCTGAGAGACCAGAAAGAAACGTGGCCTGCCACCCCCATCCCCCCTTATATATAGGACATCAGAGGGAGGGCCTGGTGGTGGTGTGTAAGAACAGAGGAACAAGCAAGTGTTACTGAAGTGAACCTAGAGCCACTGGAGATTTGAGAATCCTGGTTAAGGCATGTGGTAGTGCAAACACCCTGCTTATGAAGGGCCCGTAGGTTTATTGCTCTGAGCAAAGCAGGAAATTGTCTTAGAATTTGTAAAACAAATCAGACAGAGAGACCAAATGAGCAATTTAAATAAATATTTTAGAATCTGATTAGTTTTATGGAGTTGTACTTAAGAAGGGGATGACTGGCCAAGGATAACTTCTTCTATGAGACTGACTGGAAGTGGATGATGAAAGCTGATGACCTATCTTGGACGGGTGTCAAACTCAGCAATTAGTGAAGTAAAGGACTTGGACTGTATGCTTGATGAGTGGTAAATATATATTATGGGAGAGACCCTTCAAGACAGGGAGGGGATTACTATGATGAAATGAAGTAGGTCTTGAGAGAAGGGGAAAAAACATGAGCAGAGACAGGAATGGGAGTGAAGATGATACTGCAAACTGAATGGGGAAAATTATGGGAATGGAGCTGGGGGAAGGAGTGGAAATGTGGGACTTGGCAAGGAAGATATGGACTTGTTCATGGGTGGTGGAGTGGTAGTTGTCAGGGTTGGAAAATATTGAAGATGGTGAAATCTGGAAGAGAATGAAGGTTGGTTGTGAGAGTTGCATGTGTCGGGCTATAGCCTAGACCAGTAGAACAGAGCAGACAGAGGGTATTCCTAGGTCCAGAGAGAACTTCAGATAACCCATCAGCAGCTCCCTAAAACACGTAGCTAAATAATAAATAAGTATGGATTTGATCTTGGTGCTATCCATAGCATGGATAGCCTGTTGTAAACACTGACACTCATTTGTAGCAATGTTGAGCGTAGGCATGGTGTCACTGCATTTGTGTGATTTAGAAAATATGGTGCAGCAGAGACTGACATGCTGGAGATGGGTCGGGAAAGGCTTTAGACAGGTAGCTAAGATGAAGACAGCATTCTCTCCTCCAGTGAATTCAGAAAGGAGCTAAAGGTAAGCTTCCACTGGGTGTAAGTGCCATAGCCTGAGGTGGTGAGAGCGTGCACTCTAGGAGTAGAGGTAGAAGGGAGCAGTGGGAGCTTAGCACCGTGCCAAGCCGAGAACAAAAGAGGAGCAGCGCTGGTCACTGGCAGTAAAGTTCAGGTCAGTAGTGTGACTGAAGTGAAAATCTGGTTGTGTTGGTGAGTTGGACTGAAATGCTTCTCCCTCATGAATATGTTTATCAAATGTATTGAGGTCACCTGGTGGTCAGGGAATCCGGCTGGCATGTATACTGCCTCCTATATTATGCAAATTTCAGAATAGCCAATAGGAGCTGCTTCAGACATTGTAAGAAAATTTGCCATCAAGATGAAGATGAGTTATTTTACCAGCTAGCTTGGATATGGCCATAGTGCTATCAAGCCTGAATAAGTGTGGGTGGCAGCATGGTCACAGTATAGCCCAATAGTTTTTGCATTGACATGTGAGGTCTGTACAATGGACTATAGTATCCCAGGTCCAAACTGTCACCTAAAGTGATAGCCAGGCTGTGAAAAGCCAAAAGACCAATCATTTATGCAGTGTGAGTGCTGTAGTTTGAGGAACCAAAGAGTTGCTGACAGATAGGGACATAACATGGAACACTTGGTGTTTCCATTCTGAATCCTGATGTGGAGAGGAAGCCTGAATCTCTCAAAAGTAGCTTTAGCAGAGACCAAGCTTAGTATTTGGGCTTCCCAGGTGGCACAGTGTTAAGGAATCTGCCTGCCATTGTGGGAGATGAAAGAGACATAGGTTCTATCCCTGGGTTGGGGAGATCCCCTAGCGTAGAAAGTGGCAACCCACTCCAGTATTCTTGCCTGGAAAATCCCATGGACAGAGGAGCCTGGTGGACTATAGTCCATGGCGTTGCAGAGAGTCAGACATGACTGAGCAACTGAGCACACACATAACTTTAATTTTTCTTAGCCTCACTCAACAATACACATGGTAGTAGTTGTGGGTGATAAAGCTATAGTCTTTACTTCCAGAATAAGCTCCTCATTGGCATTAATTAAATCTTTTATTGCTTGGAAATTGTGTTGAAGCTTGTGACTTAGGCAAATTGTTAGTTCAGTGCAAACATAATTATGGTTTCGGACTGTGAATTTTAAATCATTGTAAGTAGTCTCACACACATCTTTATTAATCAAAATGGGAACCATTACAATCAATACATTTTTGCCAGTGAGAAATAAGTTTGTTTATTGCTATAGCATAAAAATTCACGCTTTGGGATTTGACAGACTCTTGGAAAGCATTTTCTGCCTCCTGCTGGTTGTGGAAGCATTTTCCCTGCAAAAAGTTGTCCCGATGCTTGAAGAAGTGGTAGTTGGTTGGTGAGAGGTTAGGTGAATGTGGTGGATGAGGAAAGACTTCATAGTCTAAACTGTTCAACTTTTGAAGTGTTGGTTGTACAACATGCGACTGAATGTTGTCTTGGAGAAGAATTGGGCCCTTTCTGTTGATCAGCACTGGCTGTAGGCCTTGCAGTTTTCCATGCAGCTCATCGATTTGCTGAGCATATTTCTCGGATGTAATGGCTTCACTGGGACTAAGAAAGCTGTAGCAGATCAGGCCACCAAATGGTGACCGTGACCATTTTTTGGTGCAAGTTTTGCTTTGGGAATTGCTCTTGAGCTTATTCTCTGTTCAAACACTGAGCTGGTTGTTACTGGTTATCATATAAAATCCACTTATCGTCGCACATTACAATCCAATTGAGAAATGGTTCATTGTTGCTGCATAAAATAAGAGAAGGTGACACTTCAAAATGATGATCTTTTCAATTTGCAGTCAGCTCATGAGGCACCCACGTATCAAGCTTTTTCACCTTTTCAGTTGGCTTCAAATGTCAAATGACTGTAGAATGGTTGATGTTGAGTTCTTGGGCAACTTCTTGTAAGAGAATCAGCTTTGATGATCCTTTCAGTTGGTCATTGTTAATTTCTTTTTTTTTCAGATTTTATTTTATTTTATTATTATTTTTTTACTTTACAATATTATATTGGTTCATTGTTAACTTCTGATGGCAAGCCACTTTGCTCCTCATCTTAAGACTGATCTCTTTTGCAGAACTTCTTGAACCACCACTGCACTGTCTGTTCATTAGCAGTTCCTGGGCCAAATGCATTGTTGATGCTGTGAGTTGTCTCTGCTGCTTTTTGACCCAGTTTGAACCCAAATAAGAAAGTCATTCAAATTTGCTTTTTGTCTAACATCATTTCCATGTGTTATTCGGTTGCCCAATAATGTTTGACTCTTTGCAAAGCCATGGACTGTAGCACACCAGGCTTCCCTGCCCCTCACCATCTCCCAAAGTTTGCTCAAGTTCATATCCATTGCATCGGTGATGCCATCCAGCCATCTCAGCCTCTGATGCCTTCTTCTCCTTCCGCCCTCAGTCTTTCCCAGCATGAGGGACTTTTCCAGTGAATCAGCCGTTTGCATCAGATGAACAAAATACTAGAGTTTCAGCTTCAGCATCAATCCTTTCAATGAGCATTTAGGATTGATTTCTCTTAAGATTGACTGGTTTGATCTCCTTGCTGTCCAAGGGACTCTCAGGAGTTTTCTCCAGCACCACAGTTTGAAGGCATCAATTTTTCAGTGCTCTGCCTTATTTATGATGTAGTTCTCAGAACCATATGTGACCGCTGGGAAGACCATAGCCTTGAGTATATGGACATATGTCTGCTGAGTAATGTTTCTGCTTTTCAACATACTATCTAGGTTTGTTATTGCTTTCCTTCGAAGAAATGGTTGTCTTCTGATTTCATGGCCACAGTCACCATCCGCAGTGATTTTAGAGCCCAGGAAGAGGAAATCTGTCACTACTTCCACCTTTTCCCTTTCTATGTGCCATGCAGTATTGGGACTGGATACCATGATCTTAGTTTTTTTTTTTTTTTATTATTTAGTTTTAAGTTGGCTCTTTCACTCTTCTCCTTCACTGTCATCAAGAGGCTCTTTAGTTCCTCTTTGCTTTCTGCCATTAGAGTGGTATCATCTGCATATATGAAGTTGTTGATGTTTCTCCTGCCTATCTGGATTCCAACCTGTAACTTATCCAGCCTGGCATTTCTCATGATGTGCTCAGCATATTGGTTAAACAGACAGGGTGACAACAGACAGCTCTGTCATACTCCTTTGTCAATCTTGAACCAATCAGTTTTTCCATACAGGGTTCTACTGTAGCTTCTTAACCCACATATAGGTTTCTCAGGAGAGAGGTAAGATGATCTGGTATTCCCATCTCTTTCAGAGCTTTCCATAGTCTAAATTAAATATAAAATAAGTAGCATGTAGTAGTAAGTCATTAGCAAAAAAAAATAGTGATAAATGCACATTAAAATGATGTATAACATAACCACATTTATTTAGAATGTATTCCAATACCAATGGCAAATTTCAACAATGCAAAAACCATTTGCACAAACCTATCCCCTTATTGCCAAATTCAGACTTAAATTGAAGAAAGTAGGGAAACCCACAACCCCATTCAGGTATGACCTAAATCAAGTCCCTTATGATTATACAGTGGAAGTAAGAAATAGATTTAAGGGACTACATCTGATAGATAGAGTGCCTGATGAACTATGGATGGAGGTTTGTGACCCTGTACCAGAGACAGGGATCAAGACTATCCCCATGGAAAAGAAATGCAAAAAAGCAAAATGGCTGTCTAAGGAGGCCTTGCAAATAGCTGTGAAAAGAAGAGAAGCAAAAAGCAAAGGAGAAAAGGAAAGATATAAACTTTTGAATGCAGAGTTCCAAAGAATAGGAAGGAGAGATAAGAAAGCCTTCCTCAGTGATGAATGCAAAAAAATAGAGGAAAACAACAGAATGGGAAAGACTAGAGATCTCTTCAAGAAACTTGGAAATACCAAGGGAACATTTCATGCAAAGATGGGCTTGATAAAGGACAGAAATGGTCTGGACTTAACAGAAGCAGAAGATATTAAGAAGAGGTGGAAGGAATAAACAGAACTGTACCAAAAAAGATCTTCATGACCCAGATAATCGCGATGGTGTGATCACTCACCTAGAGCCAGACATCCTGGAATGTGAAGTCAAGTGGACCTTAGAAAGCATCACTATGAACAAAGCTAGTGGAGGTGATGGAATTCCAGTTGAGCTATTTCAAATCCTGAAAAATGATGCTGTGGAAGTGCTTCACTCCATATGCCAGCAAATTTGGAAATCTCAGCAGTGGCCACAGGACTGGAAACGGTCAGTTTTCATTCCAATCCCAAAGAAAGGCAATGCCAAAGAATACTCAAACTACTGCACAATTGCACTCGCGCTAGTAAAGTAATGCTCAATTTTCTCCAAGCCAGGCTTCTGCAATACGTGAACTGTGTACTTCCAGATGTTCAAGCTGGTTTTAGAAAAGGCAGAGGAACCAGAGATCAAATGGCCACCATCTGCTGGCTCAGGGAAAAAGCAAGAGAGTTCCAGAAAAATAACTATTTCTGCTTTATTGACTATGCCAAAGCCTTGACTGTGTGGATCACAGTAAACTGTGGAAAATTCTAAAAGAAATGGAAATAACAGACCACCTGACCTGCCTCGTGAGAAACCTATATGCAGGTCAGGAAGCAACAGTTAGAACTGGACATGGAACAACAGACTGGTTCCAAATAGGAAAAGGAGTACATCAAGGCTGTATATTGTCACCCTGCTTATTTAACTTCTATGCAGAGTACATCATGAGAAACACTGGGCTGGAAGAAGCACAAGCTGGAATCAAGATTGCCAGGAGAAATATCAATAATCTCAGATATGCAGATGACACCACTCTTATGGCAGAAAGTGAAGAGGAACTAAAAAGCCTCTTGATGAAAGTGAAGGAGGAGACTGAAAATGTTGGGTTAAAGCTCAACATGCAGAAAACGAAGATCATGGCATCTGGTCCATCACTTCATGGGAAATAGATGGGGCAACAGTGGAAACAGTGTCAGACCTCATTATTTTGGGCTCCAAAATCGCTGCAAATGGTGATTGCAGCCATGAAATTAAAAGATGCTTACTCCTTGGAAGGAGAGTTATAACCAACCTAGATAGCATATTAAAAAGCAGAGACATAACTTTGCCAACAAAGGTCCATCTAGTCAAGGTTATGGTTCTTGCAGTGGTCATTTATGGATGTGAGAGTTGGACTGTGAAGAAGGCTGAGCGCCGAAGAATTGATGCTTTTGAATTGTGGTGTTGGAGAAGACTCTTGAGAGTCCCTTGGTCTGCAAGGAGATCCAACCAGTCCATTCTAAAGGAAATCAGTCCTGGGTGTTCATCGGAAGGACTGATGCTAAAGCTGAAACTCCAACACTTTGGCTACCTCATGCGAAGAGTTGACTCACTGGAAAAGTCTCTGATACTGGGAGGGATTGGGGGCAAGAGGAGAAGGGGATGACAGAGGATGAGATGGCTGGATGGCATCACCGACTCAACGGACATGAGTTTGAGTGAACTCCGGGAGCTGGTAATGGACAGGGAGGCCTGGCATGCTGCAATTCATGGGGTCGCAGAGTCAGACATGACTGAGAGACTGAACTGAACTGAATATTAGTATCATCATCAAGGTACTATCAGAGACCTAGCAGATAGCCAAATAGACATTCATTGGTGAATGAATCACAATATAAACTTTGTATGGTGTCAGTTATGTTACGTTCACTGAGGTGTATTTTATGGTCTAGAATATGGTCTCTTGGTGAATGTCCACTGGAAAAGAATGTGTGTTATATACTATTGTTATGTGAAGTTTTGTATAAATGCATTTAAGCCAAATTGGTGATATATTATTCAGATCCTCTGCATCCTTGTTGATTTTCTGTGTATTTGTTTCATTGATTACTAAGAAGAGTGTTGAAGTCTTTAACAATAATTGTGGCTTTCTCTTCCCTTTTTATAATTTAGAAATTTTTTTCTCTGCATTTTAAAGTTCTGGTATTAGGTGTTTATACATTTAGAACTGTGCGCTTTCTTCTTGGTGAGTTGAACTTTTTATCATAATGTAATATTTCTTGTTCTTAAGTCTACTTTGTCTGATATTATAATGGGGCATGTGTGTGTGAGTGTTTGTACATTGGTAATTATTTTCCTTGGTGTTTTCTGAGATCTGGGAATTATGGTTATTATCTTGATAATTTTGGAAAATTCTCAATTATACTATTATCCCTTCAAGTCTTTCTTCTCCATTATCTCTGTTTTCTTTTACAATTTTGGTATTTCCCACAGCTCTTGAATGCTCTTTTTTTTTCTAATGTTTTATTCTTTGTTTCTGTGTGGATAATTTCTATTGATGTATCTTGGAGGTAATTATTTCCTTAGCTTTGTGAAACCTACTGATGAGTCTATTGATGTGATTCTTCATCTTTGTTAGTATATGTTTCTTTTGGATTATTTGTCTTTCATTCTCTCATATATTTCATCTTTCTGCTGAAATTCTCCACTTGTTCATGTATGTTGCCCATTTTTCAGCTAGATCTTTTAACATATTAATCATTGCTATTTTTAATTCTTTGTCTGATACTCAAATATTGGGATCATATCTCTGAGTCTAGTGTGTGTAATCCTTTATCGCTTGACATGATGTTGTTTTTGATTGGTCTGACTTCTTTGCATATCTTATATTTGGTGAACATTTGTTGTAAGACAGTAGAGACTGAGGTAATTAGTATTACCTCATACTAATGGCATGTCTTTTTTTTTTTTTTGGTCAGACCTTCATTATATACATTTAGTTAATCTTGTCAGGAGTTGAGTTAGTTTTGGATTTTGTTGTTATAGTTATCGTAGTACATCCTAGTTTTAAAATTACTGTAGTAAAGTGTTACATGTAAGATGTGGGCTGGTTTGTCAGAAGTTTTGTTTTCAATGTTTCCCCCTCAACTTTAGGTTTTCCCTTGTCTCTTAGAGAGGGTCTCTCTTCCTGCTCATATCTCCTCTGGCAGTACCTCCTGTGGGATCCAATATCTGACATCCATCCCAGCCAAACAGTTACCCACTTCTCATCTTACCATGCAGACTCCTGTCTTCCCTTGAGTTTCGCTTGTTTGGTTGCCTTACAACCCCAGTTTTCTCATGGTTTCAGTAGGAGTTATAATTTTTCAGATTATTAAACTTTTTGTTCTAAGAGGGCAAATGTTTCTCTTTGGCATTTTAAGAGGGAAGCAGAAATCAAAAATATTTTACAAATCAAATATATTTCCTAAATCTCTGGTTAAAAAATATGTATATCTGACATACAAAGAGAATAGTATCAAGACCCTCTAAATAATATGCCATGAATTTGGAATTTATATCATGACTCTAGGTAACACAACTCGATGAGAAAGTATTCTTAATGACTCTTTTTTTCTGAATTTCCTTGGTCCCTTGCTGAGAGAAGACCATGAATGTCTCACCAGAATTTCATTTCAGTTTAGCACATAGACTGTATTCTGTGAATGGCTCTGTCTAGTTGAGAGTTCTGGTAAGGAGCTCTGATATTTAACTATTTTCTAGCATAATAGAGACTTAAACTGTAAAGGTATTTATTTTCCTATCTACATAGATAAAGCTAGACCAGAAGAAGTGACTTGTCAAAGAATTTATGCTATCATCTAAATAATCTGGTTAGATGAACTTTAGTGAGAAGACTGGTATTTTCAAGTTGGAGTAAATACATGGGATCTCCCCCAACCATATCTTTTCATAACCACCCTTTCAGTGTCAAACTCACATGATACACAGTGGAGGGACCTTGACTCCATGTGCACGCTGGACAAAAGCATTCCTCTAGTCCAAGCTGGAACTGGCACCTGGACCATTGTCTCAGTCCCTGAACTGGATTGCTTGGATTCGCCTCAGTTGATACTGTGGCTTTGGAAGTTGGAGCACATGTTTTATATTTCTTGGAAGAAATCAGTATGACAGGTTATTAACAGACAGTATTGTTTTTCTCAAGTTCATATAAAAGGAAATTTTCATATACTTTTAGAAACAAGAGAGGCTGTTTTACTATATTTGTTAACATCCTCAGTCGTAGCAGTCTGAGATTATGAATCAGTACTGGAACAATAAACTATGTGCCAATGTATGTGAAAAGAAAAATAAATGGATTTTAACTGATGAAATCCTAAGAGGTTATTAAAAATGAGAGAGATAAAAAAGGGGGGAAATCCTTTAAAAGAAAATGTATGGAATTTAGAAAGATGGCAATGACGACCCTGTATGCAAGACAGGAAAAAAGACACAGCTGTGTATAACGGACTTTTGGACTCAGAGGGAGAGGGAGAGGGTGGGATGATTTTGGAGAATGGCATTCTATCATGTATACTATCGTGTAAGAATTGAATCGCCAGTCCATGTCTGACGCAGGATACAGCTTGCTTGGGGTTGGTGCATGGGGATGACCCACTGAGATGTTATGGGGAGGGAGGGGAGGGGGGTTCATGTTTGGGAACACATGTAAGAATTAAAGATTTTAAAATTAAAAAAAATAAATAAAAGAAAATGTAATAGATAATACACAGAGCTATTATTGTCCCACTTCTATTTGTCTAGGCTTCCTAAACCTCTTGATGGTCTCTTCTACTCTTAAGACTCTCTGGGAAAAGCACTGAGATTATTTCTGTTCTTACTCTATTCACCTCTTCACATTTTGAAGGCTGTAACAATTGGTCTTGATTGAAATCTTTCCAGACTACACGAACAATAGCCAAATACAATAAGAGTGTACATAATGGGCATAAAAGAAACATCATTGTTAAGTTTTCATGTGATTTAAGTTGAGATGTTAGTACTAATCATCTGTTTTGATAAAAGGTTTGTTTGACTCTTTTCTGTTTTATTTCCAGTGAATGTTATTTTCTTTTCATTATTATGCAAGTTTTATGAGTTATGATTTATTTGTGTGTGTGTTGGATTTGATTTATTTCTGTGGGACTCTGCTGTTTCCACAGTAAACTGTGGAAAATTCTGAAAGAGATGGGCATGCCACACCTGACCTGCCTCTTGAGAAACCTATATGCAGGTCAGGAAGCAACAGTTAGAACTGGACATCGAACAACAGACTGGTTCCAAATAGGAAAAGGAGTCCGTCAAGGATGTATATTGTCACCCTGCTTATTTAAGTTCTATGCAGAGTACATCATTAGAAACACTGGGCTGGAGGAAGTACAAGCTGGAATCAAGATTGCCGGAAGAAATATCAATAACCTCAGATATGCAGATGACACCACCCTTATGGCAGAAAGTGAAGAAGAACTAAAGAGCCTCTTGATGAAAGTGAAAGAGGAGAGTGTCCCATCACTTCATGGGAAATAGATGGGGAAACAGTGGCTGACTTTATTTTTCTGGGCTCCAAAATCACTGCAGATGGTGACTGCAGCCATGAAATTAAAAGATGCTTACTCCTTGGAAGGAAAGTTATGACCAACCTAAGCAGCTTATTCAAAAGCAGAGACATTACTTTGCCAACAAAGGTCCATCTAGTCAAGGTTATGGTTTTTCCAGTGGTCATGCAAGGATGTGAGAGTTGGACTATAAAGAAAGCTGAGCACCAGAAGAATTGATGCTTTTGAACTGTCATTTTGGAGAAGACTCTTGAGAGTCCCTTGCACTGCAAGGAGATCCAACCAGTCCATTTTAAAGGAGATCAGTCCTGGATGTTCATTGGAAGGACTATTTTGAAGCTGAAACTCCAATACTTTGGCCACCTGATGTGAAGAGCTGACTCATTTGGAAAGACCCTGATGCTGGGAAAATTGAGGGCAGGAGGAGAAGGGGACGACAGAGGATGAGATGGTTAGATGGCATCACTGACTCGATGGACATGGGTTTGGGTGGACTCTGGGTGTTGGTGATGGACAGGCTGGCCTGGCTTGCCTGCAGTTCATGGGGTCGCAAAGGGTCGGACACGACTGAGTGACTGAACTGGTGAACTGAACTACTATTTCTTAAAACCTGATTAAAAAGAGCTTCCAGATATAAAACTTGTGCTCTGAATTGTCTATTTCTCCAGCAATCTTTGATGATCTTGACCAAATGGTGATCTAATGTTATTCACTTATGTTTTCCTACTGCATATAGTTTGGAACCACTATGTTTCATTCCTAGTCACATTCTTTATTGTATACTTCTTATTTTGTAGTTTCTGTTCCTCAGCATCAACATTCTACTAAACTAAGATGACTACTTTGAGGCAATTTGAAACCAGAATTCTCCCGCCATCTGAAATTATTCATGTACATATAAAGTAAAGAGATAAAGACAAAGATGGCAGCCAGGGGACTTTATTTGTCTTTTAATGATTTAATATAATTTTTCTATACCTTTAACTAGTGTAGAGTTAGCGTTCTAGCTAGCAATAAAGGAGTCACAGAAAAGAATTCAGGAAATATGCAGTATCGAGTTTTCTTGGTAAGTTCGTCAATCTCAAAAAAAAAATTGGCATGTGAGCAGAAACAGTTCCATTACTTAGACAGCCAAATATGTTTGTGCAAAGAATGTGTGCATAATACTGAATATCTGTGGATGGACTAGAATAGGAAAAATGTGTCTTTTCTCATTTGTTTTAGGAAAAGGGAATCTTTTAGAAGATTTCCCCTGTCACTAGTGTCATATTTTGTGAGACTAAGGTCTCAGTAGGTCTAACTTTATAACCTTCTAATTTCAGACAAAGAGAGACTGGAAAGTTAGGAAAGAGAATTCAGTTGCAGCCAGTTCAAACTGCAAGGAAAGAGAGTAGAGAACATCATTGAGAAGCTGCATGCAAACACACATACGTCTTTTCTGCATCTGTTTCCAGCTATACTGTGTCTATCTTAAAAAGGGAGGGTATCAAAACCCGATAAAGACATTGAAAGAAAGGAAAAGTACAGACGAATAACTTTCATGCTTAGGAATACAAAAACCTCAACACCTCAACAAAAGATTAAGAATGTAAATTCAGTAATATGCAAAAATAATTTTATGCCATAACCAAGAGGAATTTATTCTTAGTTTGCCAGGCCAACTCAACATTTGAAAAATAAGTAATTTAATTCATCACAACAACAAGTTAAATAGGAAACATCATGTGCCTCATCAGTAAACGATAAAGTTTCAGAAAACATTAAATAGAGGGGAGTTTCCTCAACTTAATAAAGAAAACATACAAAAAACGTGCATCTAACACCATACTTAATGGTGAAAAACCAGATGCTTTCCCCTGAAGATCTAAAATGATGCAAGGAAGTTCCTTCTTGACTCTCCCATTCAGCACCCTATTAGAAGTCTTAGCTAATGCAATTAGATAAGAAAAGGAAATAAACACATACAGATCGAAAAGGAACAAATAAAATGGTCTTTTTTCACAAATGACATGATTATCTATGTAGAATTCCCAAAGAATCAACACAAAAAGCCTCCAGAACTACTAAGCATTTATAACAAGTTTGCATGATACGTGGTTAGGATAGAAAGGTCAGTTGCTCATAGCAACAATAAATGATTAGAGTTTGAAATTTTAAAATGCAATTTATTTACATTGAAAGCAAAAATTAATAAATATAAAGCTAACAAAATCTGCATAGGATCCATAAAAACAAACCTACAAAACTCCAAAGAAAGAACTCAAAGAAGATTTAAATACATAGAGAGATATTCTGTGTTTATGACTAGGAAAACTAATACTATTAAAATGTCAGTTCTTCCCAGTTTGATCTATAGATTCAATACAATCCCACTCCAAATTTTAGTAGGTTATTTTGTGGATATTAACAAAATGACACTAAAGTTTATGGAAAGCCAAAGGACTCAGAATATCCAACACAGAGCCAACAAAGAACAAAGTAAGAAGACTGATATTACCCAACTTCAGGGCTTATTGTGCAGCTACAGTAATCAATACAGCATGGTATTAATGAAGGAACAGACAAATAGGCCAGTGGAACAGAGTGGAGAGGCCAGAGAGATTTGTTCAGTAGTGGAAACGTTAGGAATGAAACCACAGTAGTGAATAAACGACATTATGTATTTGTCAAAACCTATAGAACTGTACAAGAGTATATCTTAATGTAAATCGTGTACTTTAAGTACTGAAATAATGTATCAGTGTTGTTCATTGGTATTTAACAAATGTACCATGCTAACACAATTTATTTATAATAGAGGACATTTAGACCTTGGACATATGGAGACTTTCTCCTCAATTTTTCTGTAGATCTAACACTGTTCTTTAAAAAGCAGGCTGTTTTTTAAGATAATCTAAAAACATAAGCCAGATATATGGGGATTGTTCTTTTATCTTCCTCTTTCTTCATACCCATTCTTCATTCATTCAGTGCAAGGATTCAGTGTTTTAAACTGCTTTCAGTTTTATTTGCTTTTCCATGTTATTGCCATATTCTAGCAGAGATCATCTCTACCTGGAATTTGCAGTCACTTCCCAGCTATTCTTGTTGGCCTTCTATCACACAGTCTTCAAAATATTGATAGAGTGAGCTTTCTTGGATACAAAATGTATCGTCATTATACTGCTTCAAACCCTTCTTTGGATTTCTATTTCCAAACTTGCTTTTTCTTTTCCTAACTTTTTGTTTTACATTGAAACATAGTCAGCTAACAATGTTGTGATAGTTTTAGGTGGACAGCAAAGGGACTCAGCCATATATGTACCTGTATCCATTCTCCCTCATATTCTCCTTGAATCCAGATGGTCACATAACATTGAGCAGAGTTTCCTGTGCTGTGCAGTAGGACCATGTTGATTATCCATTTAAAATACAGCAGTGTGTAGGTGTCCATCCCAAACTCCCGCACTATTCCTTTCCCCTATTCTTCCCCCCCTGCAAACCATGGCAACCATAAATTCATTCTCTAAGTCTGTAAGTCTGTTTTTGTTTTGTAAATAAGTTCATTTGTATCATATTTTTTTTTAGATTCCACATATAAGGGATGTCATATGATATTTCTCCTCTGTCCGACTCACTTCACTCAGTATGACAATCTCTAGATCCATTCATATTTGATAAATCCATCCATGTTGCAGAAAATGGCATTATTTTATTCTTTTTAATGGGCGAATAGGATTCCACTGTATATATGTTCAGTTCAGTTCAGTCTCTCAGTTGTGTCCGACTCTTTGCGACCCCATGAATTGCAACACGCCAGGCCTCCCTATCTATCACCAACTCCTGGAGTTCACTCAGACTTACGTCTATCGAGTCAGTGATGCCATCCAGCCATCTCATCCTCGGTCGTCCCCTTCTCCTCCTGCCCCTAATCCCTCCCAGCATCAGAGTCTTTTCCAGTGAACTCTTCGCATGAGGTGGCCAAGGTACTGGAGTTCCAGCTTTAGCATCATCCCTTCCAGAGAAACCCCAGGGCTGATCCTGTGTACCTCATCTTATTTACGCACTCCTCTGTCAATGGACATTTGTGTTGCTTCCATGTCTTGGCTATTGTAAACAGTGCTGCAATTAATGTTGGGGTGCATGCATCCTTTCAGACCATATTTTCCTCTGTACATATGCCCGGGAGTGGGATTACAGGGTCATATGGTAGCTCTATTCTTTATAAGAAAGAACTTAAGAGAACTTTAATCATTTAGCCATAAATGATTATATCTTTCAGTTCTTTCTTCCGATTGCTTTTTTGCGTTCTGGCTGGAGTTAGTCTGAACTTCCCAGGGGTCCACCAAAACCAGGCTCCGTATTGTCTTCAGTCTTATCTGCTAATCCCATTGCCTGAATACTTTTCTTGCTAATCTTTATTTGCCTGTTTTATGTTTTATCCTTTGGAATTTTGCTTAGATAGTACACCATCCAGGAATTTTTCTGCTCCCAACAAACTGACCTAAATATTCCTCCTAAATTATCTTGATTTTTTCTTAACATTTTATGCAAACTTCATGCTTTCTTCTCAGGATCTTTGTTTGATCATCACCTCTCTCATTCTCTACATTTTGCATTGGCTTCCCAGAATCTGTAGCGTAACACGATCTGTATTACATACTTATAAAAGCAAAAAGAAAAAACACTTAAAATCAGTCCTGATAATGTATCATAGTTAAATTCATGTCACTAATGAAAAAAATGCATTATAACTTGAATGAGTTCAGTGGAAAAGAAGAGATATGGACTAAAAGAATTAAGCCAAGGATTATAATATTAAATTCTTTTCTTCCAGGACCCTTTTAGTCACTCAAGTAACTTTTTGGTAGCAGTTTTATTAAAATACAATTCACTTACTATATAATTCACTAATTAAAAATGTATAATTCAGTGCTTTTTATTATATTCAGATTGTACAACCATCAATACAATCAATTCTGGAAGATTTTCACTACAACAAAAAGAAACTCTGTATAGCCATCACCCCTCAATCCTCTCATAACCAAGGCAACCATTAACCTATCTTCTGTCTCTGTAGATTTTCCTAAACTGGAAATTGCATATACATGGAATCATATATTGTGTGGTCCTTTATGCCTGGCTTGAGGGAGTAATGTTTACAAGGTTCATCCATGTTGTTCAAATAACTTGATAGTTTTAACTGTATGTCTTGAAATTTTCAACAACAAAGCTAGCCAAAATACATCCAGATCTAACCCAATCCATTAATTAAAAGTTTTAAATATTATAATTGCAGTTTTTTTCTATTGGTCAATGTACATTTTACAGAATATATATTATATGAGAAAGTTTAAGATTTATCACCAGTTACGAAGAACTTTATCCTTTAGGATAAAGTTTGAGCCATTGCGAAGGTACATTATATGGTGTGAATAGAATGCACATTTTTTCTTCATAAGAAAAAAAGTGAAAGTTAAATTGCTCAGTTATGTCCGACTCTGCGACCCTGTGGACGGTAGCTCACCAAGCTCCTCCGTCCATGGGATTCTCCAGGCAATAATACTGGAGTGGGTTGCCATTTCCTTCTCCAGGGGATCATCCTGACACAGGGATCAAACCCAGGTCTCCTGCATTAGAGGCAGATGCTTTACCTCTGAGCCACTGAGTTTACTAAAGTGCACATGGAATGGAATAATAATACCAAATATGTTGTATTCAGTCTATAGACCCATCTGTGGTTATTGAAACTGACTCTTTAAAAGTATGTCTCAAGAATATTGTTTGACTAAATCTTCCACCCTTGTAGGAGTTCAGCCTGCTCCTGAAAGCATAAAGGCTGACTTTGTTGAATACAATTTGGCATTATCTTCTTTTAACAGTTGGTGATGAAAACATCAGGAATGCTTTTAAAATACTGAAGAAATATGCATGTTTACTTCGGAGCACATGTGAACACTTGATTTACTGCTGATGAAACATATTCACAACTCCAGCTTACTTCATTATGTGTGTAAGAAAGTACCTAATATTCTTTTCCTCCCTTTTCTGGAAATGGTAAATGAAGATTTGCATTCAGGGTACAGCATCCTCTTGGGGAAGCAGTAGATGCCTAGACTGACATTCCCTAAGCCCCAAACCTTCTTAAAAGTGGTTTCAGTCCTGGGGACCTAATGCGCTGATTGCTTCCCAAGAAGGAGTCTCATCGCTTGCTCCGTTCGGTCCTATTCCTGAAGGTCTAATTACATCTGTTATGCGGTTCAGTTTCACAGAAGGTTGGGGAAAGACATTAGGGGTATTAGGGGATAGGGATGGGGGCATGTAACCCATGCACACACACATACACGCACATCTACACACACACTCATGTGATGGGTTTTGAGAAATAAACTGGTGGCCAAGCTAGAGTAGTTGTGAAATTGTATCTAAACTATCACGTGTCTTACTGTAACAAGACAAAATGGAGATGGTTCCAATTCTGCATGCTTGCCCAGGCAACAGGGAACCAATTACACTGTCAAAATCTGAAACACTGGGAGCTTAAAAGCCCCATAGGACTTCTTTGGAACCAAACACTTTTTTTTGCTATCTATAAAAGGACAAGTAAAGCATTATTTTTATCCTGTTGCAAAGTGTCATTTATATTCTGAGCTTCCCAAACCTTTCCTAGCCCACTCTTTCCCTGTATACTGCAAACAGTATATGCTTATGCTATGCTTTTGTGTAGCCCAGATGAAGACTGTCATCATGGCCTAATAGAGCTCAAAATGGAAAGGGAGAGGGGGTGGAAAAGAGGCTCATTATTTTTTAAATGGCTTCACTTTTCCCATAGGAATCCTATAGATCCCACTTAGCAGAAGCTCATTCCAGCACTGATTAAGTGGGAAATACACAGAATCTCAAAAGGTCAAACCTATAATCAGCTGTCCTCAGGGACTTCTATGAAAAACCTCTTCATCCAACTTGAATTTATTGCCATCTTAAAACATAGTACAATAGATGATATGACATTAAAAAATATATGCAAATATCTTTATATATAGTCATACACATATATGACACGTGCATGTATGTATATGTGTGTGTGCAGATGACATGACATTAAGAAAAGATAAACATGACATTAAGAAAAGATACCTATGTATGTGCACACACGTATGACATATGCATGCATGTATGTGTGTATGGGTGTGTGATGGATGTCTGCCCGCCTAAACTCACAGTAGCCTGATTTACCTGAACCATTGGATTTGTTAGGTAATCTTCCCTATAGTGTTTTACTTTATGTTATTGGTTTGCCTTTATATTGTTGGAAACTTTGAAATTATAACAAGCTAAGTTTACTTAGAATTGGCTTTGTGTTTTTGAGAGTTCACAAATTATAGACTCTAAAAGTGTATGACTAAAAAAAAGTATATGTAAAAGGAATAGGATAATAGAGGAGAAACAAATAGAATTCTTAATATGTTTCCAAACTGTGTGCAAGCCTGTGATAAACATGTCTTTGTGGGGAGAATATACATGGGGGAACCGGATGGCTTAAGCTGGACAAAGCTTGGTTTCTTTTTTCTTCAAATGCATTTTTACTTATTTTAGTGAAGAATTATAGTCAATATTTTATTTAACAAATGACTTTGGTCACAGGCTGAAGGTTCTCTGCTCATCACACCTTAAAATGCCATCTCTCTTTACGTCCTCACATAAATTTGCAGTCTGTTCATCACCTTGATGCTGAGAGAGGGCACCCAAATACAAAATGTTAAATCAGTCATGAACCTCCGTGCTTGCTTATCCGCGTGGAAGAAAATAGATTGTTCCTCTCTCCTCTGCTTGTTCCGAGTAGTTATTTGGTTAATACTGGAAGAAAATTGACCTTGGAGTTGTCTTGAGCTGTGCGACTGGGAAAGACTGTGACGGTTCTCACGTAAGCCTCATTCTGTGCCCCTGCTTCCTGGGAGACAACACAGTCTTATGCGAGTGATGGAAAGGCAGTGGTGAAAGTGCAGAGTGGCTGCTTTCTGAGTCACTTTTCCTTTCCAGGGTTTAGGAAAGTGGTTGTCATTCCTACCTCTTCCTACCTCCTGAAGAAGAGTAAGAAAGGAAGAGAGAAACTGCAGTTTAGAGCAGATGTTTCCCTAGTCTTCTGCTTATTGGGAAGCTGGGAGAAAGTACCCTGTGAGTGGACACAATAAGGAAATGAGTGTGTTTGTCTCTATAGTTTTGAATATGTCACGAGTTAGAGTATGACTCTTCTGTGAGTATAGTAGCTAGGAAGTGGGAAGACTAGTGACAGAAGGAGCTTCTCCTGGGGGACAGGGATAAACCTCCACGGATACTATCAGTGGAAATATGAGAATGGATTGGCCAGGAGCCCAGGACAGGATTCACATAACTGGGCTTGAGTCTTCACCATATGACCCTGGAAATCTAGTTAACTTCTCTGAGCCTCATTTTTCTCATCTACAACACGGAGATAATACTGGTAGCTGTTTTCAGAAGTTTTGAGGGAATATTAAATGAAATAGAGATTGATGAGTGACTAGCATTTAGTAAGTGTTCATTCGAAATCAGCTGCTGATCCTCTTAATGTTGGGAGGCAAAGACATTATAAAAATGGTAACCCTTCTTGTCCTAATCCAACAGTAATGGAATGAGAAAGTATGACTGGATAGTTACCAAGAGACACAGGTGTTTTGCCTATTTGACTTGAAGGGGTCAAGTATTTTAATGTATTCAGGAATGTTCAGTTCAGTTCAGTCACTCAGTCGTGTCCGACTCTGTGACCCCATGAATTGCAGCATGTCAGGCCTCCCTGTCCATCACCGATTCCCGGAGTTCACTCAAACTCATGTCCATCGAGTTGGTGATGTCATCCAGCCATCTCATCCTCTGTCGTCCCCTTTTCCTCCTGCTCCCAATCCCTCCCAGCAGCCGAGTCTTTTCCAATGAGTCAACTCTTCACATGAGGTGGCCAAAGTACTGGACTTTCAGCTTCAGCATCATTCCTTCCAAAGAACACCCAGGACTGATCTCCTTCAGAATGGACTGGTTGGATCTCCTTGCAGTCCAAGGGACTCGCAAGAGTCTTCTCCAACACCACAGTTCAATTCTTTGGCGCTCAGCCTTCTTTACAGTCCAACTCTCACATCCATACATGACCACTGGAAATACCATAGCCTTGACTAGATGAACCTTTGTTGGCAAAGTAATGTCTCTGCTTTTTAACATGCTATCTAGGTTGGTCATAGCTTTCCTTCCAAGGAGTAAGCGTCTTTTAATTTCATGGCTGCAGTCACCATCTGCAGTGATTTTGGAGCCCCCCAAAATAAAATCTGACACTGTTTCCACTGTTTCCCCATCTATTTCCCATGAAGTGATGGGACCAGATGCCATGATCTTCGTTTTCTGAATGTTGAGCTTTAAGCCAACTTTTTCACTCTCCTCTTTCATTTTCATCAAGAGGCTCTTTAGTTCCTCTTCATTTTCTGCCATAAGGGTAGTGTCATCTGCATATCTGAGGTTATTGATATTTCTCCCAGCAATCTTGATTCCAGCTTGTGCTTCTTCCAACCCAGCGTTTCTCATGATGCACTCTGCATAGAAGTTAAATAAGCAGGGTGACAATCTACAGCCTTGACGTACTTACTCCTTTTCCTATTTGGAACCAGAATGTACCTATAGGAAAATCATAAACTGATGAAGGACAGAAATAAGTTGGTTGAGCCTTCAGCATAGTTTACATGGAGTGTGTATTGCAGTTGCTTTCGTAACCAAGTGAAGTCCAGCTTCTATTGGAAAGCTCATCCTTAATCAGAAAGTATGCTTTTGAATAGTTGCAGATATCCAGGCAGCATAGTGTTTTGCTTAAGCATATAGAGAATTCTCAGGAGTCCCGCAGATCTGAAATGAGCCTAAGAATTTTGGATCTTGGCTGCAGTTGGTATCTGTTAACCCAGCGGTGCTATAGTATTTCCTTGAAAATTTCTCAATAAACATTTCTGTCACAGAAACAGGAGTCAAATAAATATTCAGCTAGACTCTGGGTTGACAATCTTTTGTATCTAACTGATACGGATATTGTTCACTAAAAAAATGCTGTAAAGAATATTGACAGGTCATATAAAATACTTTGTTTTCTGTTGCTGTCTATGAACATCAGTGTAGGGAGACTGGAAATCCTAAATCAGTGTTACGTTTTACCACACACATGCATAAATAATTTTCTCTCATCCCTGTGAATTAGTGCAATTATTTGAAGAGTCAACATTTGTGAATAATGAACAAATTGGTAAGCTGAATTTTTGTACGTTCTGCAAATAATTTTCAGTTGTGAAAAGTACAGAGCACAGTGAGCTTTTGTTATTTTATTAATCTAGAATAATGCTTAAGTGCTATTCTCCTTCATTTGAACATAACATGTATATTGAAACATGCCTTAATTTTCTTGCTTATTGAAGCTCTGCTCTGTAACTAGCACTACTCTAAGTACTAGAATTCAATGCAGAACATGCCTTCTAAGATTTTGTATGCTAGTGGAGGGAATACAATAAGCCGATAAAAGACTAAACAAGTAAACAACGTAGGTTCACATGGTGAAGAAATGACACAGAATATCTTATGTGTATGGAAATGCTACTTTAGGAACACTTCTTCAAAGTGCCTTTGAGCTGAAATATAAGGAATGGAAAGGTACTGCTCATGCAGAGGAAACCCTCAGCTGGAGAAAGCTCAACATGTTTGGAGGATGAAATGGCATAGAGCATGGCTGGAGCGCAGGGAGGAGAGGGCAGGCAGTACCTGAGGCTTGGGCGCTGAAAGGCAGTAGGGCCAGATCAGGGCAAGATTGAAGATTTGGAAGCCACTGATTAGAGAGAGTGTGTGAGAGAGGGAGAGAGAGAATTTCAGTTGAGCAACCAAATGATTGGTTTTCATTTTCTTCCTACCCTTATTTGCATGCACACAGAGCTGTACGCAGCTGCAACTGCAGATCTTAACATTGGAGAGAGTTGCACATTTCAGGTGAAGTTCCTCTCTGAAAGAAACCATGCTACTTGAGAGAGAGAAACGTTTTCACATACATACAATTATACACATATATTCCACATCTCTCTCTATTTTTTCTTTCAGCAAGGCTATGACCTTGTCTAATTTACATTAGAAATTCACCATTTGACTATGGGATGAACAATGGATTGTGGGAGGGCAAGACTGAAGTCAGGGAGACCAATTAGGAGGTCATTACAGAATCCTAGGAAAGAGATGGTGACAGCTTGAAATAGGATGAGGGCTTAGGAGATATGCCATGTTAGCAAACCCAGGTCTCCCACATTGGAGGCAGATGCTTTAACCTCTGAGCCACCTATATCCCCTCCCTTTTGAACCTCTCTCCCATCTCCCTCCCCATCCCTTTAGGCTGATACAGAACCCCTGTTTGAGTTTCCTGAGCCATACAGCAAATTCCCGTTGGCTATCTATTTTACATATGGTAATATAAGTTTCCATGTTACTCTCTGTATTTTATTTTTACTTAGAAAAACTGAAGAAACTTTCTGACCAACCTAATATTTCATACCCACTAGGATGACTATAATCCCAAAGTCAGAAAACAGCAAGTGTTGGCAAATATGTGAAGCAATCAGAACCCACCCTCACATACTGCTGATAAGAATGTGAAATAGTGCAGCCATGTTGGAAAGCTCTCTGACAGTTCTACAAGTTGTTATACATAGTTATCATATGAACTAGCAATTCCACTCTTGGATAATATATACATGTGAGATGAAAACATATGTCCACACAAAAATTTGTACATGAATGGTTATAGCAACATAATAGCCAAAATGTGGAAACAACCCAAATGTCCACAAACTGATAAACAAGTTTGAAAATGTGGTACATTCATACAATGGAATACTATTCAGCAATAAACAGGAATGAAATATGATGCAATAAAACATGCTAAACACAGATGAACCTTGAAATCACTGTGCTGAGTGAAACCTAGTTACAAAAGACCACATGTCATGTGATTCTATTCATAGAAAATGTCCAGAATAGGTAAATTAAAGTGACAGAAAGTAGTCATTGTTTAATTCTGGGCTGGATAGAATAATAAGGGAATGATAGTAAATAGGTACATTTTTTTGAGGTGATGAACATGTTCTAAAATTGACTGTTGATGCTTGTGCATATTTGTAAATACTTAAAATCATTGAATTGTGCATTCTAAATGGGTTAATGTAAGTTATGTAAATTATATCTCAATAAATTTTTTAAAAGAGCTTGGTGGTTGTTTAGTCACTAAGTAATGTCCGACTCTTGTCACCCTACGGACAGTAGTAGCCTGCCAGGCTCCTCTGTCCATAGGATTCTCCAGGCAAGAATACTGAAGTGGGTTGCTATTTCCTTCTCCAGTTAAAAGAGCTTATTCAAGTGTTATTTTTTTATGAAGGCATAGTGACCTCTAAAACAAAATTATATATGTTTGATAATATTCAAGGTTTAAAATATTACAAAATCTTCAAGCAAAGAGTTATAACTAACAGTAAGAGCGATGAAATGTACCTAGATTCTTATTCTAGTTTGACCAATTATTACAGTGTAATTCAGGCAAGTTACTTAGTCTGAAAGTTATTTGATATGAAAAACCAATGTCATAAGCTTATTGAAAAGGGACTAAGTGAAACATGAAGTAAGTTCATACATGTTATAATAGCATGTATGTTATGTTCTATGCTATTATAATTATTATTGTTATTAGCTGATAACTCAATGTTATTAACTTACTACAAGTTCACTTTTCCATGTGCATTGCTGCTGATATGGAGGTGGTGCAACTATGGTCCCAGTTTCAAGAAGTTGCCAAATTATGTGGTGCAGCACACAAAAGCATAAGAGTAGAAGAGGAAAGACAATGAAGGCTAGACTAAATAAGGAAGGTCGTCTCATGCGTGTGAGACAAAAACTGTAGGAGGAGAAAGTGAATTTCAGGATTGGGTGGCAAACTGAGTGGTAGAGATGGAAAGAAAGATAGCATTAGTGATATAGTGAAGAGCTTGGTCTGGGTGAAGACGCTAGAAAGAGATAGGGAACATATTTGAATGGATACAATTGGTCTCTGCTAAGCATGATAGGTAGAGAAGGCAATGGCAACCCACTCCAGTACTCTTGTCTAGAAAATCCCATGGATGGAGGAGCCTGGTAGGCTGCAGTCCATGGGGTCACTAAGAGTCAGGCACGACTGAGCGACTTCGCTTACACTTTTCACTTTCATGCATTGGAGAAGGAAATGGCAACCCACTCCAGTATTCTTGCCTGGAGAATCCCAGGGACAGAGGAGCCTGGTGGGCTGCCGTCTATGGGGTCGCACAGAATCGGACATGACTGAAGCGACTTAGCAGCAGCAGCAGCAGGCATGATAGGCCAAAGTGTTTAGATATGCTGGGGTACTAGTAGTGCTTTTAAGTTGTGGTTCTCTTAGAGAAATAGAATTAGTTGTGTATTGCAACCATTGGGTAACAACTCTTATATTTGAGAGTTGGGTTAAATAATCCCTCAGGCAAGTAGAGGCATTATTTATCTGTGGTTCCAGTAGGTCTTTGAACAAGAAACAAAAATCTCTGCTTTAGAAAGAGCTGTCAAAAATTGCACCAGGTAGGTTAAACAGACAAGGAAGACTGTTCAGGATTTTTGCAATAGAGACCAAAGCTACAGCAATGGAAGAAAGAAATTGAACTCATCTCCTCCAAAACAAAAGATGAAAGAGTTTATAAGTGCTGTTGTGAACTAGTGGGAAGGTGTTGAGAGATACTGGAGGTGAAATTAGTCTGTGTGATTAGGCCATCTGTGTTTACTGCGTGCTCAGTCGCAACCAGCTCTTTGCAACCGTTTGGACTGTAGCCTGCCAGGTTCTCTGTCCATGTCCAATCTTTAAGGCAAGAATTCTGGAATCGGTTGCCATTTCCTCCTGCAGGGGATTTTTCTGACCCAAGGATTCAGAGATCGAACTCCAGTCTCCTGGTTTCTTGCTTTGCAGGCAGATTCCTTACCACTAAGCCATGGGGAAGCCTTCTGTGTTTTCTAATTAGCAGCTATTGAAGTTAGGCTCCTACTCTCCCATAGAGACTAAGCAACAGAGGTGATATTTTTCTTGATTATTGCATTTCAAAGGAATGACTCCCAGGTCCCTGAGAAAGACATTCCTGAATTGTAGAAGATTTATACTTCAAAGGAACAAAAAAAATTCACAATTCCAAGGTTTCTAAAGTAACTACTCCAAGAAATAAGAGGTCAAGGGCCTATAGTCAGGAGAAACCTTTCTAAAGTTAGTCAAGCTGAAGGAAACATTAGGGCCCATCTTGATCATAAGACACTTTTTAAAAAAAATTTTGTCATGTGACCCTTGAATGCTGATAACCCTTGTAAATATATATGCATTTACACGATGAATTATCTTTATTTTTTTTTTTTGATGAATTATCTTTAAACCAAAAATGGTCTGGGTATTGTTAAATGCATTATAAACTAAAGGGAGATCTTTACTTTGTTTCTCTCCAGAACCCAAGTGCTTGTTATTACTTTTTCCTTAACAAAAAAGAACTCTGCTTTGCAGGTTTCCTTCTTTGGGCAATGTTTTAATGTAGAAGTGAGCTTTATGAACTGCTACAAGTCCCATTTAATTTCCATTTTCACTTAAGAAACTAAAGGGACTTTCAGGCTGCCTTTGTGCTGGTAATTAGGACAACTGAATCTGAATCTCAGTGTGTTTGAGTCGTGGTGCATATATTGCTTTCTTTGTCAAATTCATCTTTATTCAAGTGAGACATCCTATATTTGTGGATGACTCAGACAATAATAACAGTAGTAGTTAAATTTTACATTTCTATTTGTTTAGTCACGAAGTCCTATCTGACTCTTTGAGACCCGGTGTGCTATAACCCACCAGGCTCCTCTGTCCTTGGAATTTTCCAGGCAAGAATCCTGGAATGGGTTGCCATTTCCTTCTCTTACATTTCTACAGTGCTTTACAATTTTTAATCACTTTCACACATATAATCTTAGTTTTTCTTCTCAGTAAACACTGTAGTAGGGTTTCTAACAGGAATTTTACAGTTAGTTGTCCTACAGATGGAAAGACTTGACTTTCAGCCTTTTTACCCCTAACTTAATGTCTAGTTAGAAACTGAATAATTTTTCAGATCCAGATTTTCAGCATAAATTTGAAAATCACCATGTTCTCTTTTCAAGTAATTAAATTGGGATAGGTCTCACATATTCAACTTATGTTTGCGATACAACTTTAAGAAGGCTCATAATTGTTGAAGCCTGTTAACATCAATCGGGTCCTTTGATTATAGGCGTAAGGAGTCAAGCTAAAGGCACATAGTCTGTTAGTTTTAAATAAAGATTACAATCAAATATGATCAACAAAATTATTTTTAGGCCTCTGGGGCTAAAACTCAAGAATTGCCTATGGCATTGACAATGAGAAATAATTTTTGAGAAAAGTCAGCATATCTTTGGGAAATTTTCTACATGTCTGATCTAATTTAATAAATATCTCTATGTCATTGTGCATCCAAAAGAAGCTACTGGGTTGACCAAAGTTCTGCTTGGATTTTTCCATAAAATGTTATGCAAAAACCTGAGTGAACTTTTTGGCCAACCCAATATTTAACACATTGTGAATGTAGGCAGAAAAACATATTACTGACATTTCAATCTGAAATAGATATCAAGAAAAATGTCTAAAAATTATACCTTTAGCTTAATCTCTCATGTTTTATTTTTTTTTCTATCATCAGGCAACCCTGCCCAGCCCACTTCTCTCCACTACATGAATCCTTATCAACTGAATGCCTATGGTATGGCACTGAAAGCAGTGGGAGAAATCGTTCAAGATTATGACAGTGATCAAATGTTCCCAGCTTTAGGTTTTGGTGCAAAACTGCCTCCGGATGGAAGGATATCTCATGAGTTTGCTTTGGTAAGAATACATGGAAATAATTGATATTTTGAAAAAAAATAGTATTTTGGATCTTTTCATAGGTTCACTGCTTATGCTTTAATTGCTCATGTAGCAACTTCTTATGATGATAAAATCAGCTCAGTTTTAGTAAATGATTGATTTAGAAGTGTGATATTAATGGCAAAAAGATGAATAGATTAGCAACAAATCTACCTAAAGTGCGTATGATTTAAAACCTATTCTGGTTTTCAGTTGCTACATAACACCTTCCATTATATTCATGATTTGTGGATCAAGAATTTGAGCATGATACAAGGAGAATGGTACGTTTGTTCAAGATACCTGGGCCACACCTGGGATGCTTTGATTGGCTAGAGATGGCTGGAATTGTTCTACTGGAGCCATATATCTGTTCCTTTCTGACTGTCGGTTGGATTCCTCAGTTTTCTTCATGTCATGTCTCCTGGAGCTAGTACCTCCACTAAGATGTCTCATTTGCTCGTGACTAATACCTGCAGCTAGGATGGCTGAAATACCTGGATTCTCTAGGCATCTTTCCTTCTTTCTACATACAGTTTATCCATGTGGTTTTGTGGGCTTCATCACAGTGTAGTGGTCTCAAGGTAGTCGTATTTCTTACACAGCAATCAGCTTTCTCAGAGTGGATATTCTAAAAGGCTGGGGAAGAATCTTCAAGGACTTAGAAGTCTCAGAAAGTTATTTCTCCTACATTCCTTTTTGTCAAGCAAGTCACTAAGTTCACCCCAGTTTTGAGGTAGTAGAAGTAACCTTCACCTCTCAAGGGGAAGGGTATCAAAGAATGAGTAGCTATCCTTATTCTTCCATCTTCCAAAATGTCATTTCTTTTCAAATATAAAGGATCAGTTATTGGTAGAATTATTATTTTTCAAATGTAAAGCAATAATTATAGGTATAATTAATTATAATTTCAATATAATGCAGTAGATGTGACTCAAATATTTATCTAATTAATGTTTAATTTACATAAATCCACTCCTGTTGTATGATTACAAATAAGCAATGTACTGTATTCTACCTTTAAAATAAACTTCACACAGATAGTGCTTATAGGCCCAATCAGCCTTATTCTCACTTACATTTTTTGATAAAAATAATGGGAAAAACTATGTGGGAATGGTTAGATATCATTTTGGAAAATTTTTAAATTTTCCTAATAGAAATGCCTCCCTGCTATACTCTATATATTGTGAAATTAAAGTCTTCTGTGCCCAACAATTTTTGTAGGTATCTTCTGTTGTTTTTATTCTTGTTACAAAAACAATGTGTGGGATTTTTTTTTTTTTAGTTCTGCAAGAAAAATAGACAAATAAACAATTCAATTATTTACTAATTACTGAGTATCAAGCCAGGTACTTTATGCTCATTTCTTGTACAATCTTCATAAAATTCTTGTCTGATAGGTCATGAGATGAGTGACACATCACACTACTATCAAGAGCCACTCATATTAAATACAGTGAAAAGAGTACCCCCAGGAGTTGTATAATTTAGCCCAGAGTCACAGAATTTAATCAGGTTTCCAGAAGACAGGACTTGAACCCAGGTCAGTCGTATTATAGAATCTTTGTTCTTAACCACTACTAAACCACATTTTATAAAAGCATCTATAATAATACCACCTCTTAGATATGTCCTTTATGAGCCTCATTATGTATGCACACACACACATGCACACACACACACACACACACACACACATACACTTACAGAACCTTCTATATGATGAGACTTTATCTTCTTTAATATATTTTAAGAATTGTATTTTAATTTTTTCCCCATATGTATTCTTGATTTTTCTGTTCCATCACCCCCATTTCGGGAAAGGTTGCTGGAGGTTTTAATTTTCTCCTGTGAAATAGCCCATATGCTACCACCCCCAATGTCATATAAAAAATGAATATCTGTTGTGATTTTGTTGTGTGCTGGAGAATTCAAATTTCCCAGAAATTTATAAGACCACGAAAATCACTCATGTGATCCTATATCTTGTGTGCCTCAGGAAAAAGGTCCTGACTATTTTAAAGCTTAAGAAAGGAATAATAAAAAAATAATAACTATGCTAAACTAAATGATATTAATTTTCCTTCCACAAGTTTTTCCTCACCTTTGTGTATGATTTTTCTTCCATTTGTTCTCTAATTCTCTCCTTTTCTGCTTTTCCTGCCTCTATATTCATTCTTTACAACCAAACCTATGCAAAGGAGAAACTTTTTATTATTTGCATCTTAAATGATTCTTTGAACCAAACTCAGATATTTATAGAAGGTCACACTCTAAATTTATGAAAAATAGTTTCTAAAATTGGTGAAAGTGATGATGAAAATGCTTCATCTTTAATTTTACTTAATAATTATATGACTTTAACTTTTTTCAAAGCACTTTTTTCTTGAATAAGACAGACAAAGGTTAAGTAGATCTTCAGAGAGATAGTACTCCATTTAATTTTTGTGTTAACTTCATCCTAAATAACTACAATATATAACTGTAGATGCTGAAAACGGCAAATAGAAAAACTTCAGTCTATGTCAATCTGGCAATTAGTGTACTACCTAGTGTTACCAAACCCTCATATTTCCATGGTAAGAATTTGTGATATATATATATATATATATATATATATATATATATATATATATATATATATATATATATATAAACAATCATTAATGTTTATCAAACTGAATTCAAATAATCTTTCAGATAGCAAGGGAGGTGTCTCACTATTCACACTGCTCACTGAACCTGGGGTAGGTAAGGTGCAAACAAGGAAGCTGGAAGAAGATTCAAGGAGCCATAGGAACTGTAGACATGTTTATTCTCTAATGGCTGGTGCGGCAGCCATGATGCAGCCGTGCTGTATTCTCTGATGACTGACTCAGCAGACACAGCCATAACACAGCTGCAAGGGCTTTTCAGGTGGAGCTTATACAGTTTTACAGAAAAAAAGGGGCCCATGACCAAATGAGAACATCATGACATGCAGGCACAGTGCTATAAATGATCTCAGATGTTACATAACCATGGAAAGTCATTATTTATGGAACATGAGGCAAAAGCAAGAGGTCCTGGGGCAAGAGAACCTGACTACTGCCATCATGGCCAATTGCTCTTTCCCTGCAAGAGCTCTTTAACAAAAATTTTAAATCCCTAATTGGTGAGTTTGAGGCTGGCACCAATGTTGAAGTTGAGCTTTAATCAATCAAAAGGGTCTAAGGTAAACCCCAGCTTTTTATTTGAAATATGTGTAGGAATAGATATTGTGGAAAAAGAAAGGGCAAATATCCCCATATTACCACTTTAGCACTTTTGATTGTGGAATGCCATGGCTCACAATGATACTTGATGATTCATTACACTGTACCTGAAGATATAATTACTCATTACACTGTACCTGAAGATACTGAAGTTTTCAACAGTATGTGAACCAGGAACTTCCAGATGTTCAAGCTAGATTTAGAAAAGGCAGAGGAAACTGGAGATCAAATTGCCAACATCCTTTGGATCATCGAAAAAGCAAGAGAGTTCCAGAAAAAAACATCTACTTCTGCTTTATTGACTACATCAAAGCCTTTGGCTGTGTGGGTCACCACAAACTGTGGAAAATTCTTAAAGAGATGGGAGTATCAGACCACCTGACCTGCCTCCTGAGAAACCTGTATGCAGGTCAAGAAGCAACATTTAGAACTGGACATGGAACAACAGACTGTTTCCAAATCAGGAAAGGAGTATGTGAATGCTGTATATTGTCACCCTGCTTATTTAACTTATGTGCAGAGTACATCATGAGAAATGCTGGGCTGGATGAAGCACAAGCTGGAATCAAGATTGCTGGGAGAAATATCAATAACCTCAGATATGCAGATGACACCACCCTTAAGGCAGAAAGTGAAGAACTAAAGAGCCTCTTGATGAAAGTGAAAGAGGAGAGTAAAAAAAATTGGCTTAAAGCTCAACATTCAGGAAACTAAGATCATGGCATCTGATCCCATCACTTAATGGCAAATAGATGGGGAAACAATGGAAACAGTGATCATTGAGACTTTATTTTTGGGGGCTCCAAAATCACTGCAGATGGTGACTGCAACCACAAAATTAAAAGATACTTGCTCCTTGGAAGAAAAGCTATGAGCAACCTAGACAGCATAGTAAAAAGCAGGGACATTACTTTGCTAGCAAAGGTCCATCTAGTCAAATCTATGGTTTTTCCAGTAGTCATGTATGGATGTATGAGCTGGACTATAAAGAAAGCTGAGTGCTGAAGAAATGATGCTTTTGGACTGTGGTGCTGGAGAAGACTCCTGAGTCCCTTGGACTGCAAGGAGATCCAAGCAGTCAATTCTCAAGGAAATCAGGCCTGAATATTCATTGGAAGGTCTGATGCCGAAGCTGAAACTCCAATTCTTTGGCCACCTGATGGGAAGAACTGACTCATTGCAAAAGACCCTGATGCTGGGAAAGGCTGAAGGTGAGAGGAGAAGGGGACGACAGAGGATGAGATGGTTGGATGGCATCACCAACTCAATGGACATGAGTTTGAGTAAGTTCCTGGTTTGGTGATGGACAGGGAAGCCTGCCGTGCTGCAGTCTGTGGGGTCGCAAAGAGACGGACACAACTGAGTGACTGAACTGAACTGAACTGAAGATACAGTAGTGTAAAGGAAATATTAGGAGGAAATATTTCTAATAATCACATGGCCAGAGACCTTAAAAGAAAATCTTCTGCCCTCTTCCTTAATAAACAACAAAATTAAATGTATTTATTTTCAAAAACATTCTGCATTTTACTTTTGTGTTAGAGCCTCACATAAGCTTATTTTTATTTGTCTTAACAAGCAAAAAACAATTCCCCTTGTTATTGTTTTAAGAAATAAATTTTTTAAAGACTTAGAAAATCATTCTATCAACATACATAAAAAGGGGGGGTGGAGAATGGTACCTTGTTATTTCCAGAGGAATAAAGGAAATACATAGTTTTATAGGAATATAAATCCCGTCCCAGGCAAAATGTTCAAATGCTGATCAAAAAGTAACTCAGAACTATCCTGGTTTGTAATTGTTCCCTTAAGGCAGATATATAATATATTTTATGCCCAAAATCAGTAATGAGTTTTTATTTTAACTAGCTTTATACCTTATCAAGCAAAAGAACAACCTAAACTTATATTTAAAGGAAGGTTAATTAAAGGTCAGCTCAGATTAGCATCAAAAAAATCAAAACATCAAAAAAATTAACGTCAAAAAAAATTAAAAATTTGCTATTTTGTGCTAAATATTATACTTTCATGTTTTAATTTGAATTTGTATAGTCAATTCTATAATATAAATAGTTATTTTATTACTTTTATGATTTAGAAGTTACATGAGGGTTAATTAATAAATTTTGAAGGAGAAGACAAAATTTAAAGAACAAGGTGGATATAAATTATTCTTTCACAGGTGACAAAATTGAAGTCATTGGTAACATTTGCCTTAGTTCACTAAGATCCTCAGTCTTTCAAATGCTTAGGATTTTGTAATATTGTTACATAGTGGTGGTTTCCTGGTGGCTCAGATGGTAAAAAATGTGCTTGCAATGCCAGAAACCTGTGTTCAGCCCCACAGGTTTGGAAAGATGCTCTTGAGAAGGAAATGGCACCAGCATTCTTGCCTGGAGAATTCCATGGACAGAAGCTACAGTCCATGGGGTTGCAAAGCGTCAGACATGACTGAGCAGCTAACACTTTCACACTTTGATTGTTCAGATAAAACATATACATGCTCATTATGTTTAAGCATAGTGACTATGTTTAGTTGGGCTTCCCTGATAGCTCAGTTGGTAAAGAATCCGCCTGCAATGTGGGAGACCTGGGTTCAATACCTGGGTTGAAAAGATCCCCTAGAGAAGGGAAAGGTTACCCACTCCAGTATTCTGGCCTAGAGAATGCCATGGGCTGTATATTTCATAGGGTACCAAAGAGTCAGACATGAAAGCAGCGACTTTCACTTACATGCTTAAGCATGGTTACTGTGTCTAGTGTTTTAAAAACATAACTACAATTTTATATATATATACATATTACCCCCTTCCAGAGGTGGAGCCTAATTCCTCCTCCCTTGAATGTAGGCTACACTTAGTGACTCATTTCTAAAAAGTAGATGAAAGTAAAAGCAATGCTCTGCAACGTATAAGATTAGTTTCTGAGCTTATTGGAGCTTCCTCCTTGCTCTCATTTTGGAGAAGTTAGCCACTTTTGTTGCATAATGTTGGAATACACAAGCAGCCCTGTGCAAAGTTCCTTTAGCTTATCACCAGCAAACCATACAGGTGAGCCTTCTTAGAAGCAGATTGTCCAACTCTGGTCTTGCTTTCAGATGACTGCAGCCCAGGTCAGCTTCTTGACCGTAAGCTCTTGAGAGATCCAGAGCAAAAATCACCTGGCTAAAATATGGGATAATAAATACCTACTGTTTTAAGCCACTACCTTTTGGAATGGTTTGCTAAATAGCAATAGACAACAATGCCTTATTGTGTTATTTGTGGAATCTGGACTCAGAATTAAACCTAATAACAGAGCATTCAGAGAATGAGAAAGCTGAACCAAGTCTCCAGTTGCCCTTCTAGGTTCTATCTGCCAAATAAGAACTCCAGTGCTGTGCTAAGTCACTTCAGTCATGTCCGACTCTTTGCAACCCCATGGACTGTAGCCTGCTAGTCTCCTATGTCTATGGGATTCTTCAGGCAAGAATACTGTAGTGGGTTTCCATGCCCTCCTCCAGGGGATCTTCCGAACCCAGAGATCAGCCCACGTCTCTTACATCTCCTGCATTGCAGAAGGATTCTTTACCACTGACCACCTAGGAAGCCCAAGAACTCCTGTGGCAAGCTCCAATTCCATTGAACAATATGAACAAGTCTCTCTGATTTTTTTCACTTTATCTTGTCGTGATGTTACTCACACCAAATTATATTCCCTTTGATCCCTTCTTTTTGGGGGGTTATCAATTTTGGCCTGAAAATGTGCAAGTGGCAGATATTTTATGTTTTTACTTCCATTAAAAAAGAAACTATTTGAATTGATAGTATTTTTCCTGATTTTTGTACACATCACTGCAGAAAGCTTGGAAAATACAGAATAATCTAAACAATCAAATAAAAATTGACAATTATATAACCACTCAGAGGTAGCCACTATTAATATTTGTTTCCTTCTTTTCAGATTTTTATATGTTCATCTCTGCATGTTCCGAGATCTGTGTATAAGTATTAATCATAAAATGTGATATTCAACTTCTCAAGATTATTTAGAATTTTCTTCTGCCTGTTAGCTGAAAAGTATCCATTTTTAATGATTGCACATTACTGCATATCACAATCTATTTAATATTGATATGTTATAATCTAGTGTTGATTACTCAATTTATTATTATTATTTGCTATTATAAATATATAACTGAGTTTTCTTTGCAAAAAGCTTTCTGGATATCAACATGTGTTGTTCTCTTTTTTAGTTTATTTTTATAGACATTATTCATTCTTTTCCTGTTTTTGCTATAACTTTCTACAGAATGGGAACCCCCAAAACCCCTACTGTAATGGCATTGATGGTGTCATGGAAGCTTATTATAGGAGTCTGAAATCTGTGCAACTGTATGGGCCAACAAATTTTGCTCCTGTAATTAATCATGTAGCAAGGTAAGTAAATAATTTGTTTATTTTAGTGTGCTAGACCAGAATGAAATCATAATTTTATTGTTGGCATGGCTCCACAAATGAAAGTTGTTTTCTAATAATTTACCTCCGAGAAAGTGAAGGAAAAGATATACAGTAAAAAGAATCTCCATTGAGCTATCATGATACTTCAATAAGAACTTTATACCAAAATATCAAATGAAAACTATACACTGGTTTATGTTAGGACCTATATTTGTTCAACCAAGGAAAAAAATTGTATTATTTGAATAAGCATCCATGAGAGCAATATCGATCACAATCTCAGTTGTGAAATCACTCATATCTAAGATTATATTCCATAGCAACATAGAAGTAATAAGAGATTGAATTCTATGAAGACAACTAAAGCCTTTCAGTGATATATAGGACACATTATCTTAACCTCCCTGATATTAACATATAGTATATGATATTGAGATTAGAATATAATTACTTATTCTAAATACATGTTCTAGAAAAATTGTTAATGTAAAATTTTATATGCATTTGCTTAGCATAACCTGGGTCTCCCACATTGTAGGCAGACGCTTTACCATCTGAGACACAAGGGAAGTTGCCCTAGTAAATTAGACACTACTTTTAAATCCCTAAAATATTTTTACTGACACAGTTTTAAATCCTATGAAACCCTGCCTAATTTTTAGGTAATTGAAAAGGAACAACTCTCATAGCTTTCCCAATATGTAACCAAAACTAAAAAAGTACTGCATTTGAATTACTGAAGTTCTGTATTTGAAGGTTCTGGTACTTTACCATCTCCCTGTTAGATATGGTCAGGCTTCCCTGGTGGTTCAGTGGTAAAAGAATCTGCCTTCCAGTACAGGAGATGCAGTTTCAACCCCTGCATCAGCATAATCCCCTAGAGGAGGAAATGGCAACCCACTCCAGTATTCTTGCCTGAGAATCCCTTGGGCAGAGGAATCTTGGTGAGGTACAGTCTATAGGATTGCAGAGTCAGACATGACTGAGCATACACAAGTGCATTAGACATGATCAGCAACTTAAATATGTTCTACTTTTCATTACCTGGGACATAGACATGATAATAAAATATCCCTGCACCCAGGACAGTGGACTCTCCTGTGGAATTCCATCTCAGGTTTACACTGATACATTGACAATGTTTTTTTCTGAGTGTGACCCTTTCGATCAGGTTTTTCAAGCATTTTCAGCTACAATTTGTATTCTTATCAATTTTATGGGTTTTCTTGGTCGCTCAGTGGTAAAGAATCTGCCTGCCAATGTAGGAGATGTGGGCTTGATCCCTTGGTCAGGAAGATCCCCTGGAGAAGGAAATAGCAACCCACTACAGTATTCTTGCCTGGGAAATCCCATGGACAGAGGAGCAAGGCAGGCTTACAGTCCATGGAGTCACAAAACGTCAGACATGACTTAGCAACTGAACAACAACAATGAACCTTATATCTCAACCCTGGACACACATAATTAAAATAAAATAATATGAAATAATATTTATTCTTAACTCATATTTTCTTTTTTTATTACTATGGTTTCCTTTTCTTTTCTCTTACTTTTTTAATGCAAATCTTGACCCGTGAAATTGATTTCAAAATTCACTGAGTCATTACTTGTAATTTGAAAAATACTTCCTAGCTTATTGTGTTACATAGATGAGTAATATTATCTATACTTTCTTTTCCTAAGTCTTTGATAGCCATCAAATAAAGCAGAATGAAAAATTATATTAATGCAAGATAAATTATACTTGATTCTTACTCTCTTACACACTGTCATACCCATCACTGTTTTATGAAAAGATAAAAATGATAGAACCTGTTTTGTGTGAATTCATTATTATAAATAAATAACTGATTACCAGTGTTTACCAATTAATTTCATAGATTTTGTGCTGGTATATCTTTGCTGTAAAAGTTAAACTTTTAGCTATAAAGTTTGCCCTGATATATTAGGCCATTGGTTTGTCCACAATGTATTCAAACTTTATTATTATAGAGTCCATCAGGTACTGATTTTCATTGATAATCAATAGATATTTCATTGAAATAATTTCTCTGTGATTTACTTGATGATTTTTTATAAACTGTCCTCTATGAGCACCATAATTCTTCCTCATTACTAGATATGACCAATATACTAGTTATGTACTAAAAGTCATAAAACATATTCTATTGAGAATATCATCAAGATACTCAGAATGGTAGAACAAAATGGAAAAAGAGAGGAAATATAGTAATAAAATTCTCCCGTATATTTCTAGTATTATTTGGTGAGAATTATGCAGTAGAGTACAGAAAATAAGTACTAGAATATGTTCTCATTACATGCCTAATTTTTGTCTTTGATTTTTATATTTTCCTTCTCATCTTTCACCAATTTAACATGTATTAAAGACCTAAAACTATAGCTTTGTCAAAAAAGTATTTCTTCAGTTGCATTTTGATAAGTAAGATAAAACTCACATGACATAAAACCAACCATTTTAAAGTTTACAGTTCAGTGACATTCAGCATTTTCACAGTGTTATGCAATCATCACTGCTATCTAGTTCCAAAACAAGAATAACAATCATTTATATAATTTAACATGTGTAAAAATCTACCAGTGTATAACAATATAAATATTTACTACCATACATGAAATTTCCTTATTAACGATAGAAAGTTGCATTATCTTGATTTTAAAGATAAGAAAGTAAAGTTCAGATAGTTTATGTAATTTATGCAGAAGGCCATACACATTATGTGTTGCTTAGACAAGATATCTATTTCCAAAAGCCATAGCCATTCCTCTGTGGTAGCATGCCTTCCAGCTCACCTTTTATTTGTGAATGAATTTCTAAGGCTGCCCAACATTTCTGTGTGCCAGCATCCAGTATGCTGTTATTCTAGTGTGCTATTTCAGAGAAAAAAAAAAAATTGTATATTTGAGAATTTGCCTAATATAGGCTCATAACAAATGTTGAAATATTTTCTTGAGATTAACAGATGTGTTGACTATTCCTAATTATATTTAGCAGCTATCATGTGAGAGAAACTGTTTTATTTTGGGTATTGTTTACCTTTTATTTGCCTTTCAGATATGCTGCTTCCGTAAAGGATGGCTCCCAGTATTTTGTGCTCCTAATTGTGACAGATGGTGTTATCTCAGATATGGCTCAAACTAAGGAGTCCATAGTTAACGTAAGTAGGAATCATTCTGTCTTGGGCTGGCTAAACGAAAGCATTGTGCTACTTAGGTTAATTAACTGAAGTCTTAGTTGACTTAACAGTGAAACAAAATGTCCATGCCTTTGCAGCCAGTGCATTATCTAGACAACTCTTTTATAAATGAAAATAAATCATATCATCAACTTCATGTGCATGAGTGTGTTTATTAGTTTCATGTGTATAGTCTTACAATTTGTACAGAATATTTCTAAATATTTGCATTTCAGTTACAGGAGAACTGTGATAATTTCTATGTTTATAGAACTGGATGGGGACTAGTTTCTAATTATGTGCTACATTTATGATTAATTGATTATCTTCTTTAGTAGACTATAATCTATAAAATCTATATTTACTAGATTGCAATCTATAAAATTATATCTGGTTTTACTTACCTTTCTATATTCAAGTTGAGCAGTATTTGACACAAAGTAGACATTAGTAAAAATGGTTGTATGAAAGATTATCATATTTCATAATTATTAATGGCTTATTAATGACATAATTATTAATAGCATATAATTAGCTGTTTGTGTGAGAAAAATTAGTTACATGTGGGAAAAAATAAAATTTTTATAGACATATACTTAGCAAAACCAAACACAAAATGAAAGAGAGGTAAAAGCTTGCACATTATGTGGCACACTGTCTTGCATAATATGTGGAGCCTGGATGGAAAGAAAGTTTGGGAAATAATGGATATATGTATATGTATGACTGAGTCCCTTCACTGTTCACCTGAAACCATTGTTGATTGGCTATATTGGGCTTCCCTGGTGGCTCAGATGGTAAAGAATCTACCCGTAATGCAAGAGATCTTGGTTTGATCCCTGGGTCAAGAAGATCCTCTGGAGAAGAGAATGGCAATCTACTCCAGGATTCTTGCTTGGAGAATTCCATGGACAGAAGAGCCTGGCGGTCTACAGTCCATGGGGTCGCAAAGAGTCAGACATGACTGAGCAACTAACACTTTCACTTTCACTCCTATACAAAATAAAAAGTTAAAAAAAAAAAAAAACTTGAAAGGTGTTTCTCCAAAGAAGATACACAAATAATCAACAAGCTATAAGAGCCTCAACATCACTAATATTTGGAAAATGCAAACCTAAACCACAGTTAGATATCACTTCACACCTGTTATGGTGGCCAACATTAAAATTTTTTAAAAAACTTAAAAAATAAACTAATAGGACATGTACTGAAGAACAGTTATTCATATTTCAATGACCTGGTGATGTGGTTGCTATATTGCTCCACCTTTCTGTTGGTGGATCTCATAGTCTTAGCATAAAATTATTTAATCATACTAATAATAACTTTCTATAATTATCATTTGTAGTCACACATTTACTATAAAAATTGCTTTTCCTAGCCATAACTATTAATGAGATAGAGTACTGCTTTTTCTTTGCAGGTGACCCTATTGGTAAAGAACCTGCGTGCCAATGCAAGAGTGGCATGGGTTCGATCCCTAAGTTGGGAAGATCTCCTAGAAGAGGGCACTGGCAACCCACTCCAGTAGTCTTGCCTGGAGAATCCCTTGGACAGAGGAGGCCAGCAGGCTACTGTCCATAGGGTTGCACAGAGTCAAACACAACTGAAGTGACTTAGCATGCATGCATGCACTACTTTTTCACAAATATGGTATCTTTTTTCACCTTTCAGTAACAAAAAGATCTTCAAATAGAGAAAGAACAAGAAAAAAGAGACTAAAGATACCCAGAGTCAGCTTAGGAAAATTTTGTCTGAGAAAACCAAGTATAAGCAAATGCTCAGTTTAAAAAATATATATATATATTATCCAAGACTGGTTATTCCTGAAGAAAATCCACATGAATTAGCATATGTACAGAGTTCAGAAAGGATGAAAGTGGAGTCAAGTATATTATTCTGTGTTAATATTAAATACATCCAAAAGTATTTGAGTGAAATTATGTGAAAAAGTGTCAATACTTAGGATATTATTTTCTTCCTAATTCTTAGTTGTTTTCCTAATTCAGTTTCTTAACTGTGAACAAATTTTATATTCTCTTTGAAGGCTTCAAAACTTCCAATGTCAATAATTATAGTAGGTGTTGGACCAGCAGAATTTGATGGTGAGTAATAAAATTTCAATAGCATTAATTGGGAATTTATTAACTGTAACTCATCATGTACTTACATATCTATCACTCCTTTTTTTGCATATAGGGATCTGAGTGTGTATGTGGGTTTGTATACTATGTCCATGTACGTACAGACATAGATATCACATGATGGAGTCTATTGAAGCGAGCAAATTAAAAGAATGTCTTCTGAGTAGTTCATTATCTCTCTAGTATAGGTTAATTCAACCATGTAGCTTTCTGTTTTATTAGAGATGAATTGTACCTCAAAATATTTCTTAATATTGAATGATAAATTGAGTTTTTGTTCCTAAGGCAAAACACACTCTGGGTTCCCTAAAAACTTTTAAGGGTGAGCACTAAATAAATAAACCACTATGTTGAGAAGCATAATAATGGATTTTCAGACCTTGGCTTATTGGTAGACATTATCTTTATAAATATTTATGTTCTGTCATATGAAAGACCAAAGTACAATGAAAATGGATATGACTATCTGAAACTTAATAAGACTATATAATCATGCTAAATTCACTTATTGGGCAGTTTTCTGTTTCTGTTGGCTAAAGCCATCTTCAAATGCCAATTAGTGATGGGTGTTCATGTAACTAGTAATCTGGGTAAACTCTAAAGTTAGTCCATTTCTTGTCACCTGATGGATTCCTTTAAGAGAACTCTATGCTAGGTAGCAACTGTATAACCACATAATATTCACCTGATTCATGTGTTTTTACATTGATAATGAGAGTATTTAGCTTGGAACTTTAGAAATTAGAATAATTTAAACATACTTGAAGCAACTTTTGGTATGTGACAGGTTAATTTAGGCACATAGGTGGCTAATCATAATATGATCATCACTAAGATGATTCTTGCCTAACCACCAGGGCCTCCCCAGTACGGACAGTACAGGTCTGTCAGTCTCAGGAAAAACAACACAGCAGTTATATTGCTGATCTTGGAGGTTCTTTCCTTTGATTCCATACTTGGCTGGTCACACTTTGCATCATTATAATCTTCCAGTTTCTAAAGCAAAGTCAGTTTAGCCCTGCCTGCTGTTGCTCCTGCTAATATTTTCTCTGTCTCTGAATATTTACATCTGTTTTCATTGTCCATCAAGCATGACTCTGAGCTACCTCTCTGGAGTCAGGAAAACTAAGACACATCCTTCTTGTTAATACTTTGTGTACTTGATCATCTGCACTGAGCAGTGACAGGCTACAATTCACACACTTTACCAGTTGCTAGGTTAAAGTAATTCATGATTTCCTTTTCAGTTACTAATTTGCTTTTGCCTCTCAAGTATGCACTTTTCACTGGGTACATCCCAGCTCTCCAGGAGTCCTGTGGAAGACCATTGTTAGGTGTAAGACCTCAATCACTTGTTCCTCAACCTCCCACACATAATGTATGGATACAGAGCAACTGATATTTCCTGGTGAATATTTCTGGTCATGTATTTCTATTCAAAGCAGCAGGCACAGCTATTTAGGTACTACCCTCATACAATAGCCACACTTATTTAGTTTCTTCAATTCTTTTGTTCCCAATGAATTCTTGATCAGAGTTTTGAGGTATGAAAATTCATTATTTCCCCCTCTGATTTCTTGAACTAACTAAAAACAATATGCAAGAGTCACTCAAATAGAAATCAAAATGTAAGTTTTATTAATAGTAGTTCAGAATTAGAGAATCTGAGTTACCCTGTGCACAAACGCAGACTTCTTATTTCTTTTCTGCCCCCAAATTAAATGACCTCCCTTTTATGTCAAGGCCTCCTCTGGACAGGAGCAGAGCCTTGCCTATTTATCATACCACAGGGAGAAATTGCCTTCAACCTGAGGATAGAGTACTCCAAAAAGAGATTCAAGGTCAGTTCCATCTCCCAATCTTAGTTATCCTATGAACCACTCTTCTCATGAGGAAGAGTGATTGAAGATTATAGACATAAGGAATTTGCCTTCCCATAGAATTCTGTCTTGGGAATTAAAGTGAACTTTTCCTCTGGCAAGCCTATAAACAGGCAATTAGGGTCCTGAAACACCTGATTTTTGTTTTCACCCTGATGGAAGAAAATTTCTGAGTTACATTCAAGTTGTTATTATCTTATCAGAGGAGCCTTTTTCTAGGCACTTCCAAATCTACCATAAGTAAGTTTATATAGTATGCATATAAATTAGTAGGAAAAGACTGACGTAAAACTTGCATATTTTCTCAGTTAGCTACATAAATCCAACATCTACATGTATTTCAACCAAGAGGTTTACATAGGCAAGAAATAAAACATATTGCCATCTATTCTTTGAAAGTAGAGGAAATATAAATTAACTATTAGATTAACAAGTATTTAAATGTCTTATTTCTGAATTTCAGTGAAAATAATTTAAAACTTTCTGTATAATTTTTCAGGGCAGAATTTCTTTGTCCTTAAAATGCAACAAGTCAATGTAGTATCCATGTAATTGCCTTGATCCAAGTTTAGGAGAGGGGGGGAAATATAAGGGGTTCTAACGTCATTTTGTCTCCCAAGGCTAGAAAGAAATACAGGTCTGTTTCTTATACATCTTTTTTCCAGAGAGGGGATCGGGTGGGTAACCGGGGCTTATGATTTCAGGTTCCTTGAGGACCAGATGATCTGAAAAATTGAAGGATGAACATTTCCCTTCCACCACTTACATGCCATTTCTTTTCTTCTTGCTCTCAAATGTATAGTTTCCAATTCTGCTACCTGCAGCCTTTTAACCCAAAGGACATACTGAAAAGTGGGTGATATTTTTATAGCATCTCATTCTAATACGTTGTTGCCTGAGTAACTGCCATTTTCTTTAACTGAAATGAAACACAAAGACCAATGGAGATTGTAGAGGACAGTGGAAGGTGAGGCCCAGAACATCATCTAATTTTTGTTGTCTATTTTTTGAGTGAGTATAGGGTAATCATTATGAGTTATTAGCAAATTAGATAATATAGGAGAAAATTCTCTGATTGCTGACATGTCACCATCAGTGTTCATTTATGTCTCAAAGTAATATGAAAATTTTGAAAACAAACCTAGAAGAAAAAAGAAATTAATTATTGAAAATATTTGAGTATATTGAATTTTCCTATTTAGATCCCTAATAAATAGGAGAGAAAAATAGTTCTTTTGTATTTTGAATAATTTAATTGCCTTGTTAATGGGTATTTATACAATTTACTAAATATTGACATATATTATATATCTAAACAGATTACTGGATGATGGTTCACTATCAAATTATGTGTACCGGCAATGTTTCACCCCAGATATTTATTCCTGAAAATATGTAGAAAAGTAAAACTTAAAAGACATGTTGTTTAAAAAAAAAAGGCATAACGATATAAAGAACAGTTTGATGGTTGCCAGAGGCTTGCCAGGGCTGGAGGTGGGTGAAATGGGTGAAGGAAGTCAAAAGGCACAAACTTCTAATTATAAAATAAATAAGTCATGGGGAAGTAATGTACAGTGTGGTGAGTATAATTAATACCATGTTGCATATATGAAGGCTGCCAAGAGAATAGACCTTAAAGTTTTTATCAAAAGAAAAAGAATTTATAATCATGTATGCTCAGTTAGACTCATTATGGTGATCATTTCACAGTATACACAAATAGTGAATCATTACATTTTACTGCTAAAAATAATATAATGTTATTTTGCAGTTATAGCTCAATCAAAATAAAAATAGGAAAAACAGTAAAATATCTTTAGCTGAAATGCATTATCCAAGCACTGAAGAAAACAGTGAAAAGGTGAGGACTGTATTCTAGTGATTTTTAGAGGGCAAAAAGCAAACAGTTGGTTTGTGAAAGCAAAATGGCTCTCTGGAGTCTGGTGAATATCATGTGTATACAAAATGAGTTTCTAGTAACAGAATTATACTTTAAGTACAAATTAGCATTCCTTATGTAATTACTTATTTACAGAATTCTCACCAAAAAACATTAAACTCTGGAAAATGTTCTCAATTGCAGCATAACACTACTGTATACCAGCAATTCTGTTATATCACAGCATTCCCAAAAAGCAGTTGACCTATGTAATGTCAAAATTATTTTTAACCAATGAAAAAAATCATATCTCAGAGAGAGATGGTTTATCCAGTCACTAAAAACTTCTTGTTTTAAAATCTATTCACAAAAAGATTACAGACAATACGATTGCATAGTTTGTTGTAATTTCAAAGAGAATAAAGTTCAAATTGTTATTGGAAATTCCATAATGATTAGTACCAAGTTTCTTAAGTTAGAAAAAAAAAAAACATTAAAACTGAATGAATTAGCCTCATTTGATGAATCCATCATGTAAGTATGTAACCCAGAGTTGAGAATTTGTAGGATGGGAGATGTACCTAAAGACTTTTACACTGTATAGGCTCTCCTCACTTTTCAAAGCATCACATGAGGTCTTCACTTGCTTTCTTCATTTGTAAAATTGACATTCAGTTAAGTTTTGGGGAAGAAATCACTGTGGAGATGAAAGGATCAGAAAGCTTTCTGCCTTTACATAGGACATTTTGTTATTTTATACACCTTGGTTTCCTTATTGCCTACATTGTTAGAGTATAATGGCTAAAATGCTTTGGATAAATTATACTATTTTATTTTCAAGCAATGGTTGAATTGGATGGAGATGATGTAAGAGTTTCCTCCAGAGGAAAATATGCTGAAAGAGACATTGTGCAGGTAAGAAATTTGATGAAAATTATTTATTTTGTTCATTGTGAAGAGTCCATGTCAGTTCTAGTTTGTAAATGAACACCATAAATTGAAATCAAACCTCAGGTTCTGTTTAATTTAGGCAGATGATTATGAGATGCATGTTAAGTAAACGGGCCTAAAATAAGCACCCAGTTACTTTCCCCTGTACTTCATGTTCACCACATATAAAACAGAATTGTTAATAAGTATATTTTCTTACTTTATTATTACCAGAAAATATCATTGAGGTCTTTAGTAAAATTAAAATTCAGAAACACAACAGACTTTTAATGGTGTTTATTTATTTATTTTTTAGTACTCAATAAAGATTAAAAATATTTTTAAATAGCTGATACATATTAAACTAAACTTAGTAGAAACAAATAAAAATGTAAAATGTTTTATTTTTCTCATAGATTATTGCTAGAAAAGTATAAAAATACATCTTAGAATTATATATAAATACAAAAATTATATAAAGGGTATGTGTTAATATAGCAATATATAATAACATAATAATTTGTATAATAGTATAATAAAATATAGCATAATAGTAGATTATATGTTTCTATATATAAATATATATATATATATACACATGATTCATAATTCTGTTGGAATCAAGAAAAATACTTAACTGAAGTCTACTATTCTGGGAGGGAGTAGAAAGAAAAGAATCAGTTTAACCAAATTGTAACCAATACAGTAAGTCTATGATTGAAGCAACAGAGTTAAATCAATTAAACTTCTGCATACTTTAAAGTGTTTATATCTTTTAGAATGTCAGAAACAAAAACGACTATGAAATACACCTTTTAAATAGGAAATGGAAGTCCTTGTTACAATTTGAGCACATGATTTAAAAGTTTTGAAAGTGCAAATAATAGAATTCAATATTATCTCCTAAATAATAATTTATATATTCACCCATAATATAGTCATTAAGAGAATCTGTTTGAAATCTAACAGAATTTGGTTCAAATTCTGGATTGTCCTCTGTGATAACTTGGACAAGCTTTCTAAATTTCAGTGTTCTGGCATTGTTGTAAAGATTTAATCATTAATGTATATAAAATACATTACTTAAATAACAATAAAATGAAACAAAAATAATTTTTAAAATTAGAGAGGGAAAATAATATAAAATAATCCATAAATATAATAAAAAGATTAATCTTAACAAGTACAAATGCATTGTTCTTTATCAGTTAGCAAAGTTGTTTTAAGATAGAAACATCTGTATAACAATTTTTTAAGGAGATAATTAAATATGATTTAAACTTTTAACCTGGGGCTTTCCCGGTGGCTCAGAGGTTAAAGCGTCTGCCTGGAATGTGGAAGACCCGGGTTCGATCCCTGGGTCGGGAAAATCCCCTGGAGAAGGAAATGGCAACCCACTCCAGTACTCTTGCCTGGAGAATCCCATGGAAGGAGGAGACTGGTAGGCTACTAGTCCATGGGGTCGCAAAGAGTCGGAAACGACTGAGCGACTTCACTCACTCACTCAAACTTTTAACCTAATGTTTACAAAGCACACACACGTGAATAATTTGGTTAAAAGCATCTGACAAAGGCAACATGGTGATGTGGTCATCTACGAATCCCACAATGTTTTGTTTTTGTAATTAGCCACTTTATTCACCTTAACCTGGTTAGCATAATTATAGATCCAGGTAATTGCACTTTTTTCCTAAAAGTCTCTCCACAATATTTGGTTCACAATTTCCTTAAAATCAAATTACTGCAAGGAAGTATAAATTTGAAGCCCCTTAAAATGTGTTATGTTTCTGTTTTGATGCATTTTTACAAAGTTAAAAGAGGCAACTTCATCTTTCATGGTATCATCTCAATGATGCTTAAAGGAAATTGACATTACTCTCTCCCTTAGAAAGTAGCTGCTTCCCAGGTGGCGCTAGTGGTAAAATATCTGCATGCCACACAGGAGACACGAGCGATGTAGGTTCGATCCCTGGGTAGGGACAATCCCCTGGAGGAGGAAATGGCAACCCACTCCAGTATTCTTGCCTGAAAACTCCATGGACAGAGGAGCCCACAGGCTACAGTCCATGGGGTTGCAAAGAGCCAGACACAGCTGAGCACACACACACACATTAGAGGGTGGTTAAGATTGCTCGTAACATTAAGATTTCCTTTAAGATGACTAATATATTACATTAGTGACAACCAAGTTTTTTAGTTATTTTATTAATAAAACAAAAGTTCCCTTGATCATGAAAGTCTTTTGTCTCTAATTGGATTTGCTACATTGGACAGAATATTGAGATAGGACTCAGGTCTACAAAATTATAATGTTATCATTCTGATCTTGAACAAGTCAATAAATTTCCCTTGAGCCTTTCTTTCATTATCTCCAGACTCCATCTCCATATATATATATAATGCAAAAATGCATTACAACAGCAACACAACACATTTTTAAGGACTTTAAATATATATATATATATATATATATATATATATATATATATATATATATATATATTCTCATTAAAAGTCAGAATCTTGAGACTAATATATCATCATAAAGTGACACTGAGGTCACCAAAGATTTCGAAGGCACCTGATTTTGAAGGCACCAAAGATTTTGAAGGCTAAAGACTCAAGGAATTGACTCAAGCTATTCTACCATATAAAGCTGAACTGAAAAAGTCATGAGATGTTACAGATACTGAACAGGATCTTCCCAGAGAATTAGTAGCCTCCTGAATGACAGTGGCGTCTTGACTTACATGTCTATATTTATTTAAAGATATTTGATGAATCCTTTTCTAATCTTATGGAAAAGTTCCTAAATGCTGATTATCTTTTAAAAATAGTTTGCAGAGTAATCATTTACATATCACATTGTATTCAAGAAGAATTAGCATTTTTCTCTCACCTTAATTAAAATCTCATAACATTGCACAATTACAGGTTTCCTGGTTCTTCCATTTACTAAAACATTTTTAAATGAATTATTTTTAAGAATAGAAATATTCTTGAATATTTATAACATTGAGGTTGCAAAGACACACCAAGAATATTGTCAATCTTCCTACCATCAGAAAATATCTAAGTCATCATAATCAGTGCTGTAAATACTGGTGGTTAAAATAATGTCAGAAAATAAGATCTATTTAGGCTGTCTTAACTTTTTGCTACTTTCAATTTCTTACACATTGCTAATCAAGTTAACACACTCCAAATGATATCCCAAATTTCTTAAGTGGACAAACAAAAGCCTAACTGTAAATGGAAGAAGGTAGCTGAGTTCCACAGAAGGTTGGAAGTGGTAGATGGGATTTTTATTATGTCAAATATTAACTGGCACCCAACTTCTCCATTGCTGGTGCTTTTCAGTCAGTAATGTCAGACTTTTTGCGACCCCATGGACTGCAGTACACCAGGCTTCCCTGATCTTCACTATCTCCCAGAGACTGCTCAAACTCATGTCCATTAAGTGGATGATGCCATCCAACATCTCATCCTCTGTCATCACCTTCTCCTTCTGCCTCCTATCTTTCCCAGCATCAGGGTCTTTGCCAATGGTTGGCTCTTCAATTCAGGTGGCCAATGCATTGGAGCTTCAGCAAAAGTCCTTCCAATGAATATTCAGGGTGGATTTCCTTTAGGATTGACTGGTTTGATCTCCTTGCTATCCAAGGGACTCTCAAGAGTCTTCTCTAGCACAACAGTTTGAAAGCATCAGTTCTTCGGCACTCAGCCTTCTTTATGGTCCAACTCGCACATCCATACATGACTACTGGAAAAACCATAGCTTTGACTATACAGAACTTTGTTGGCAAAGCATGTCTCTGTTTTTTTAATGTGCAGTCTTGGTTTGTCATAACTTTTCTTCCAAGGACCAAGCGTCTTTAAATTTCATGGTTATAGTCACCATCCACACTGATTTTGGAGCCCAAGAAAATAAAATCAGTCACTGTCGCCACTTATTCCCCATCTATTTGCCATGAAGTGATGGGACCAGATGCCATGGTCTTAGTTTTCTGAATGTTGAGTTTTAAGCCAGGTTTTTCACTCTCTTTCATCTTCATCAAGAGGCTCTTTTCATTCCTCTTCACTTTCTGCCATAAGGGTGGTGTCATCTGCATTTCTGAGGTTATTGCTATTTCTCCCAGCAACCTTGATTCCAGCTTGTGATTTATCCAACCTGGCATTCTGTATGATGTACTCTGCATATAAGTTACATAAGCCAGATGACATTATACAACCTTGATGTATTCTTTTCCCAATTTGGAACCAGGCCATTGTTCCATATCCAGGTCTAACTGTTGCTTCTTGACGTGCATACAGGTTTCTCAGGAGGCAGATAAGGTGGTCTAGTATTTCCAAATTTAAAAATTTTCCACAGTTTTTTGTGATCCGCACACTCAGAGGCTTTAGCATAGTCAATGAAGCAGGAGTAGATGTTGTTTCTGGAATTCCCTTACTTTTTCTATGATCCAACAGATGTTTTCAATCTCTGGTTCCTCTGTCTTTTTTAAATCCAGCTTGTACCTCTGGAAATTCTCGGTTCACATACTGTTTGAACCCTAGTTTAAAGGATTTTGACCATTACCTTCCCACTATGTGAAATGAATGCAATTGTGTGGTAGTTGGAACATTTTTTTGCATTGCCCTTCTTTGCAATCAGAACGAAAATTGACCCTTTCCTTTATGTCAAATCTTAAGTGGCATCCATCTTCTTTATATAATAATATTTAATCATTTATTAAGTCCTTCATATGCTAGGCAGGCTAAGAGCTATAATATTACTTCCCCTTGATCTTATGAGACAAGTACTTTGGTTATCATATTTTATTTTTTTAAAAAATGAAGTTTTATCTTTCTTGTCCATACTCACATAGCTAGTAAGAAGTAGTGAAATGAAAGTGGTAGTCGCTCAGTTGTGTCCAACTATTTGCGATGCCATTGACTCCAGTCCCCCAGGCTCCTCTGTCCATGGAATTCTCCACGCAGGGATACTGGAGTATCTTTTGTCAGCGGATCTTCCCAACCCAGAGATCAAACACAGTTCTCCTGCATTGCAGGCAAATTTGTTACCATCTGAGCTACCTGGAAAGCCCAGTAAGAAGTAGAGTCACATCGTAATCTTGAAATTTCTTATTATAAAATATTTAACAAGTACTTTATATATCTTTTATTCTAAAACCTAAACATAGCATTTAAGATAATACATGGCTTGACTCTAATCTTCCTTTTTAGCTATACACAAACACAAGCAAACACACATGCCCACTTTGCCCAGGCCAATAGGACAATTAACTGTCTTTGCATCACCCATTTCTGTAGTTCTGCTCTTATTTTCTTTTGTCATTTTACCTGGAATACTCTTCCCCCTCATTGGGCTGATTAAAACCAGGCATTTTGAAATTTCCCAGTGTACACAGCCTTTTACAAAGCTCTCCCTCTTAACACTTGAATAAATTTCCCCATTCTTTCACTTTATTAACATATTATTTTATATCTTCCTCAAAATACTGGCCACTTTGCCTTTTAATGTTTATAAATAAGGACGCTGAAGCCCAAGATGGAATGTTAACCAACTTGTGAAAAATTATTTAGGTCACAAGTCTGTAGATCCAAAAAGTTGGCAGAGTTCTGATTCCAAAATCTTTTCTGTTACAATGCATCCACTCTCCTAAAAGGCCAAATTATAATTAAGATTAGAAAGATCTATTCCCCTTTTCATATCACTGTAGTAGTTAATGTATAAGAGATCAATTTGAATTTAATCAATATCTCTGATACATACAACTATCTGATCTTGGGGTAAGTTAATTAAACTTAAAGTTTTTATTTTCTTCTTTGTAAGTTCATAATATGCTTATAAGAACTAAATAGATATTGTACTAAATCACTCAGCAGAAAGCCTCCCAACTGCCAGTTGCTCAAAAAATTAATATCAGTATCAGTTATTATTGACAGTATATTAGCATAGTCCAGTGGGAAGGCATTTTTATATCATTGTGTCCTAGCAGCTAGCTGTACCTTGACATATGACATTGTTGTCAGTCTTATGTGTGATTATATTCATTGTCTCAAGGTTCACTCTCATATGGCTATAATATAAACAGCATGCAGGATGAGATTCTATTGTTATTATAAAACTTAAGTGAGTTATTTTCTAAAGCAATATATGTAAAGGTTTTCCATGTATTTGTTTGCTTGCTTATGCTATGAATTGGCCATTGAATATAATGCAGTGTCATTTATCCTGGCTTCATTCAGCTGCTATCCAGCCTATCATTCCCTTAAAAAATATATTTAAAACATATCTTCCATTAAAAGGTAAATAATAACCTTGAAGGCTTAGACATGAAATGCTCTAATGGAGCTCTGCAAAATAGGAACAAATAAATTGAACAGAACTGCAATTAAAAGCTCATTTGCCCAAACTGATTCAAACTTTTTTCACAAATAGGCAAAGTTAGCTGTTAGAGCAACTCTGTAGAACATTTTCCTTATTCTGGATCTAAGTATAAAATAAAGATGCAGAGTGTCAAGGATATGGTATATTTCCACTGAATAGAATGCATTTATTGGTATTCTTCATATGAATGTGATAAATTCGTTCAAAGTAAAAATTGATTTGTTCCTCTAACCTAAACAGTTTAAGGGTCCAAGTTAATTTATGGTACTAGTCAGTGACCAACATACATTCATAAGTGTGTAGGTGTTATTTTGAACAGGAGGTCCCTAGGTATAGTGATCAGAAATAAGTGATTAAAAGGGACAATAAACAGAAGGATCTGATAAATTGAGTGGGAAATTGTTACTGTAGAAGTATATGAACAATAGTCCAGGAAGAAAGAGAGTATAGTTTTGTCATGAATAGTGTGAGGTTCAACATTGATAGGAGGTAAAGGAAGCAGAGTCACTTGTCATTTTCATGTCTAACTTAGGGAAGTGCTTCTTGACTTACTGAAGAGTTGAATGTTCCTTTGGAAAGGATGAAATAATTTAGGTTAGTGAGTAGAACATTCTCAGCCATCTTTTTCTCCACTCCCAACACACATATGGGATGAGGCATACTCCTGTTGATAATATCACAGGGACTCTTAACTCAGGGGCAAGGTCCATACTCAAGGGACATATCAGAATCTGTGCCCACATTTAGTAAACATAAATTAAATGAGATATATACCTCCCTGCTTTGTTGAAAACTAAGATTTCTTTCTTACCCATTATTTATAAACATGTTTTAAGGATAAGTAGAACTGTATGTATTGTGCAAACAATGATTTTGAATCTTAGTTTTGACATTCCAGAGTGTCATAACATTTTTAAAAATAAACTTATATTTACTTCAATAAAAATGTGACACATCTTACCACATTTGCTGAAAAAGTGGAAAAAACAGGATGTTTTAATAACAAATAGATCAGTAATTACATTTTTTAGATTATGGTACTCTAGTACCTAAATTTGAAAGAGAGAAAAACTTGATAAGAAAATGTTTCTTATAAAGTTTTATATGAGTGTAAACAAAAGACTAGAAAGAAAATAGTGCAATATTTATATTGCATATATAAATGTATAAATTAATGAATAGTAATAATAATGGCTATCACACATACATATTATGAGCTTAAAACTGTTTTAAGCACTTATTTGTTGATTTTTTTAATACAACAACCAGATGAAGAAGGTATTATTATTATTATTATTATCTTCATTTTATAGAAGAGGAAACTGAATGACATTAGAAAATCACTTGCCCAAGATCACGCAGCTAATAAGCAGCAGGACCAGCCTCTGCACTTGGGGAGTCTAATTCCAGAGTTTGTGAATTGAGGGAATAAAAAGATTACTAAATTTAGCTTCCATGGTCTAGGAAGAGCTTCCCTGGTGGCTCAGATGGTAAAGCGTCTGCCTACAATGTGGGAGACCCGGCTTCAATCCCTGGGTCGGGAAGATCTCCTGGAGAAGGAAATGGCAACCCACTCCAGTATTCTTGTCTGGAAAATCCCATGGATGGAGGAACATGATAGGCTACAGTCCATGGGGTCGCAAAGAGTAAGAAAAGACTAAACGACTTCACACATGGTCTAGGAAAAAAGTCAAAACCAAAATAAAAGTAAATATAAGAGCAAAGTTGAGATAAAGGAAAGACACAAGCAAGTAAGTTCTCCCTCTGCCCTAGAGAAGAATAAACTATTTTCCAGAGTGTTGCCATTTCCCTGAAATATAGGTATTAGCTATAGATTGTTAAAAAACTGATCCCCCATAAAATAGATATAGATATATGCTTCCCAGGTATTGCTAGTGGTAAAGAACCTGCCTGCCAGCGCAGGAAACATAAGAGACACAGGTTACATCCCTAAGTCAAAAAGATGTCCTAGAGGAGGTCATAGAAATCCACTCCAGTATTCTTGCCTGGAAAATCCCATGGGCAGAGAAGCCTGGTGGGCTACAATCCATAAGGTTGCAAAAAGTCAGACACAACTGAAGTGACTTACATGCACACAGGCAACCAAACCATTACTAAATGTTTATTTTTTAAATAATATGCCTTTTAAAATAAGAATGAAATAAACAATAGCAGAATTTAGATATTTTTTCTCATCAGTCCTTCACTGTATTCACCTTATAGTGTCAGAGAGAAAATAAACCTAACTTTGTTTGCACCTCTTTGCTTTTTTGTTAAAAATGTCATCCTGTCCAAATTAGATAATGACTTTACAAACATTCATATATGCCTCTTTCTTTTCTCAACTGAAGATTATATTTACTGTGTCAGTGTCTTTCTTATCCTTACTTAGATACCTTTAAAATAAGAGAAACATTTGTCACCTTCTATCACATTTCTAAAAGTTGTGCTGTTTTCCTCTTGGTTCATAACAGGGTAAAATTATGATCACATAAGTATGCTTCTGTCTGTATTATGCCTTATATTAAAAAGAAAGAAGTAGTTTTCTGATCTTCCTTAAAAGATATTGCTTTCACTATATAAATGGTATTACATTTGCTATTCAATTTAACATTTTAACTTGCTTTATCTATCACAAGTATCTGACTGATTTAAAGTCTGCTCCCTAATAACAGTTGTTTTCTGAAAGCACATCTTGAGTAACTGTTTAAGTCAAAAGTAAATTTCTCAAAATAAACTTAAAGTGGTTATGTATGAAATGAGAGTGTGCTCACTCCCTGATTCTCTGGGGAAAAAATGATTTAATTTAAACTTCAAAACATTATATTTAAAAGTTGTTCAACCTCCTGAAATGTCTTCACTGTGCCTTTTCTCCAAAACCTAAAATTACTGCATGCCCAAACTATCACAACATTACCAGTTCTCAAGTTGCTTTCAAGAATCATCATGTCTCTAAGGCAAAACTGAATTACTGCTCTCAAACAGCACAGTATTTTTTTTTAAGTAACCTTTATAACAGAGAACAGAATCAAGCAATCTATTGTCAGAGTATTCACTGATACAAATTCTCACATGATTGTTTATATAAAGAGAGAGCAATCATTTTTTTGTACTGTAAAAATAATTTTGATATTTGGTATACATCAATAAGAAGTATACCAAAATCTATGCTGAAGTTTTCCAATTGTTTATTGTTTGCCTTTTCAAATAATATAAAAATCAAGCATATTGCAGGTTCATACTAATGTGAACTGTATAAATTTTTCATTCATTTCCATGTGATTTGATGGTCTGCTAATATAATTTAAAATACTTAACATGTGTTCAGGAATCTTTAGCAATTTGCACTATTTTTTAACCCTGAATTGAGTAATATTTCGACACCGAAAGCTGAGTTAAGCATGCATTAACTTCATTTGAGAAGAAACTGAACCTGAGGAGAATAGTGCTCTTTTCAATTGGAGTCAGGTTAGGTGTAGAACTCAGAACTGTATAATGCATGTAGCAACATGATGGGTGTATCAGGACCAGGAGACAAGAGTTATTGTGGGGAAAAAACATAAATAACAATTACATCTCATTTTAGAAAAATTACAAGAAAGGTGTGGTCACTGTTAGAGCTATTTATAATGAATCAAATCTCTTTAAATTCATAGTAATTATTATGCCTCTTGCCATTACTCCAGCTTCTCTGATTCTCCTACAACCAAAAGTTTATATATGTTGGTTTTGTGTCTATTTTTTTATTTATTCAAATAGCATGGTAAGCTCTGTTAAATAACATACTTTCAACTCTGTTTTAGTTTGTGCCATTCAGAGATTATATTGACAGAAGTGGAAACCACATTCTGAGCATGGCTAGATTAGCTAAAGATGTCCTAGCGGAGATCCCTGAGCAGTTTCTCTCCTACATGAGGGCCAGAGGAATCAAGCCATCACCTGCACCTCCTCCATACACCCCATCTACACATGTGTTACAGACTCAAATATAACTCTGTTCCAAAATGCTAATGTAACTACACTTTGGTTAGAACTGCTGAGTCCATGCTTTTCTCCTGGTGCTCTATAATGAACCAGGGAATAATATATTCATCTAAGTTTGGTTTCAGCAGAATTGGTTAGTATGCCATTTTTTATCCAAAATTTATTATCTTCCTAAACCAAAACTGTAAATATGGTTGTTGCATGAGCAACAGAAAAATTGTTTATATGCTTGATGCAAAATATGATGTCTTGTATGAATCTTAAAGTTTTTGGACAGAAACAGCTAATTTCCAGTGAATTGTTGAGAAAAAACACAACCTATGTTTTTAACTCAGATATTGTCTTAGACTGCAATGTGTATAGGAAAGCAGTCTCTCTGTATCAATGTTTACATGTTACTATTTTTTAAATTAAAATACTTTTATAACTATTCTTAAGAATACAAATTTTGAACATTGAATCCTTTGTCTTCTAAATTGCAATAGCTATAGTCACAAGAGCAATATCTTTGAATGACTGTCTGATCAAATGCAATTGCAAAGAAGGGAAAGTAAAAATAAGTTCACATTTCCCCGTGAGTTGTCTTATGAAGCTACATCTGTTTAGTAAACAGTTTCTCTATGCTATTTGTCAAGTATGGGAATTTACACTTAGCAGATGTCTATCCTGAAAGAATATGCACTTTTTCATCAAGTTTGGGTTCTAAATTTAAACTGCAGTTTGTTTATGTTTCATAATGATAAGTAGAAATAATAAAAAGTCAAACATTGTATACTGTAAATGCACAGAAAATACTTTGTGTAAAAAGTAATGTCTTTATATTGCAATACTGTATAGAAAGACTAAAATTCAGAATATTTAACTGTGCAGCAGATGTTTTAAACACTTTTTTCCATTATACCTTGCTTAGATATTATTTTAATTCAAAGAGATACTGGCTCTTTTGATTTGTATTCCTTTCCAAGTTGCCACAAAGCATGTACAGGCGAGCAGTTTTTTGTGAAATTCCCGATTAAATATATACAACTGCGTGACTTAATACTCAACACATTTGTGGGAAAAAAAACCTGCTCCTATGTTCTAATCTGATAGTACACAATTTAAAATTGTAAAGAGCTTTTGCATGTACAATTTTTAAGAGGATTACAGTTTTGTGACAAGAATGACAGTTGTATCTAAATTAAAGCATTTCTCTAGAACAAATGGCCTTAAATTCTTAAAGAATTCCTGAAAATGATTGTGAATTTCCTTTAAGTAATAAAAAAGTATGTTTATTTTCTCTTTTGTGTCAACAGTGTACCTGCTTTATAATATTTTCCTTACTTATATCCTATTTATTACTCAGTTTATTTCTACTATGTGTTGTTCTCTTTGTCCCAAGTTGACTAAGGGTGACTTTTATAAGCATGAAATTATTTTATAGAAAAGAAATATATATATATATTCACATATCTATCAATAGCAATGTTATATAATTATGCAATCTTTAATTGCTCATTTTGGTGTATAAATTGAAATCTTTGAAAGGATAACTGTTTGTTCTGCAAATTTTATGTATAAATGACATAGAATCTGATGATTTCCTTTACTGGTCTTAAATGTTTATGCCAGCATAGATTATTACCCTGCAATTTTATTATTATTTGCCTTCATTCTTCAGTTAAAAAATAAAAATAAATAAAATCAATATTCTTTCCCTCTTGTAAAACATCAGTGGTTTCTTTTTGAATTGATCAGAAAAAAAATGAAAGATGTGTGCTCCTCTGTCTAAATATTAGTGTGCCCAAATCTTGAGGGGGCACAGGGTTAAGAAACAGGCTCCGTTACAAGCTTTATCCTTTGCGTGGTTGAGATTAATAATCAGAAATGTATGTGATATTAGTAACAAATGTAAGATTAGAAAATACCTAGACTTGTCTCTTTGTTGCATAAATGAAGAAACCAGGACTGAAAGGGTTAGGTGATTTATCTAAAACTGTAAAAATAGAATAAGAAAGACTAGACATCTCTTCAAGAAAATTAGAGATACCAAGGAAACATTTCATGCAAAGATGGGGAAAATGAAAAATAGAAACAGTATGGACCTAACAGAAGCAAAAGATAGTAAGAAAATATGGCAGGAATAACTGAAGAATCACACAAAAATATCTTAATGATCTGGATAACCACTATAGTGTGGTCACTAACCTAGAGCCAGACATCTTGGAGTGCAAAGTCAATTGGGCCTTAGCATCACTACAAACAAAGCTACTGGAGGTGATGGAATTCCAGCTGAGCTATTTCAAATCCTAAAAGATGATGCTGTGAAAGTGCTGCAGCCAGCAAATATGGAAAACTCAGCAATGGCTACAGGACTGGAAAGGTCTGTTTTCATTCCAATCCAAAAGAAAGGCAATGCCAAAGAATGTTCAAACTATTGCACAATCGCATTCATTTCACATGCTAGCAAAGTAGTGCTCAAAATTCTCCAAACTAGACTTCTATAGTACATGAAATAACAATATTCAAGATGTTCCTGATGTTCAAGCTGGATATAGAAAAGGCAGAGGAACCAGAGATCAAATTGTCAACATCCATTGAACCATAGAAAAAGCAAGAAAATTCAAGAAATACATCTACATCTGCTTCATTGACTACACAAAAACCTTTGACTGTGTGGATCACAGCAAATTGTGGAAAATTCTTAAAGAGATGGGAATACCAGACCACTTTACCTGACTCCTGAGAAACCTGTATGCAGTTCAAGAAGCAACAATTAGAACCAAACATGGAAAAACGGACTAGTTCCAAATTGCAAAAGGAGTATGTCAGGCTATATATTGTCACCCTGCTTATTTAACTTATATGCAGAGTACATCATGTGGAATGTTGGGCTGGATGAAGCACACGCTTGAATCAAGATTGCCAGGAGAAATGGAAATAACCTCAGATATGCAGATGACACCACCGTTATGGCAGAAAGCGAAAAGGAACTAAAGAGCCTCTTGATGAAGGTGAAAGAGGAGAGTGAAAAAACTGGCTTAAAACTCAACAGTCAAAAATGAAGATCATGGCATCCAGTCCCATCACTTCACAGCAAATAGATGGGGAGACAGTGGAAACAGTGACTATTTTCTTGTGCTCCAAAATCACTGTAGATGGTGACTGCAGTCATGAAATTAAAAGATGCTTGCTCCTTGAAAGAAAAACTATGACCAACCTAGACAGTGTATTAAAAAGCAGAGACATTACTTTGCTGACAAAGGTCCATGTAATCAAATCTATGGTTTTCCCAGTAGTCATGTATGGTTGTGAGAGTTGGACAATAAAGAAGGCTGAGTACCAAAGAACAGATGCTTTTGGTCTGTGGTGTTGGAGAAAACTCTAGAGAGTCTCTTGGACCGCAAGAAATCAAAAATAACCAATCCTGAATGTCATTGGAAGGACTGATACTGAAGCTGAAGCTCCAATACTTTGGTTACCTGATGCATAGAGCTGATTGATTAGAAAAGACCCTGATGAAGGGCGACCCCATAATGGTGAAGGAATAGGACAGGGAGATACTTTCTCCCCTACAAATTCATCAAAAGATCATTTGAATACAGAGCAACTTCCATAAAACAACTTCTGAACACTGTCAGAGGACACCAGGCACCCAGAAAGACAGCCCAGTTGCCTCGAAAGGAGGTAGGACAAAATATAAAAGATGAAAATAGAGACAAAGGATTTAGGGATAGAGAGTTTATCCTGGGGAGGGAGTCATGAAGGAGACGTTTCCATGCAATAGGAAACCCTCTCACAGGCATGTCAGTGGGGAGACTGGGAATCTCAGAGGGCTACATAAGTGGAAAAATAAAATAAAATAACCACATAGTATGTGCCTAACTGCTACTACCAGTGGAGAAGCAGCTCAGACACTTGCATCCACCAGCAGTGAGTGAGGGCTGGGCAGAGAGGCGTGGGTTGCATCATTGGTCTTTAGGGTAAGGACCAGGCTTGAATGCCCTGAGGACAATCTGGTGGGGCTAATGTGAGATAACAACCCAAACCATAGGGTCACCAGAGAGACAAAAAAAGAAAAAGGACCTTTCTGGCAAAAGGCTCTAACACCACATGCTCACAGAACAAAGACTGTGCCCTAGCAAATGCCAAAGGAGAGTGAGCCAGCTACCATTTAGGGTCCTCTCTCCCTAGAGGCAGAGAGGCAGAAGTGCAGTAGCCAGAGCCAGAAGGCAAGAGGCTGCTCCAGTCTCAGCCCCAGAGACTGCATTTTCCACCAAACTGTGAGCAGGCTGCCAGTTGCTAAGCACGTCTTCCTGGGATCCTGGAAGGTTCACATCTGCCAGGAATATCACAGCCTTAGCAGCTCCTCAGAGGAGATACACACCACATCTGGGGCTGTGCCCTCATGACACACCTGGGAAACTGAGGAGCCAAGAATGGGAAGGTGCATAAGACTCCACAGCCCACCTGGGACAGTGTGCTCATCAAGCACCCAGTTGCCTGAGCAGCTTGGACCTGGGAAGGGCGAAAATTGCCCAGCCCATCTGGATCTGTGCCCTTGTGGAGCACCTAAGAACCTGAATGGCTTAAACCTGGGAAATGCACAAAACTCAGGGCTCACTTGGGATGGTACCCTTGCAGAGCACCCTGGAGCCTGAGCAGGGTGGACCTGGGAAGTACACACCGCCTTGGGCTGTGGCAAACCCACTGTAGTCCATCCAGTGTGACCACTCCCCACACATGCCAGCGGTGTTTGTTTGCAGAGTCCATCTTCACAGCACAACTGAACAAGTGAGCCTAAATAAGTGGCCACATGTGCCTTCTCTTGTCAGGGCAGAAATTAGACACTGAAGATACTTCCAAACAGAGGAATCCAAAATAAACAAAGAAGAGTGAACCCCCCTGGAAGTGACAGGTGCAACAGATTAAAACCCTGCAGTTAATGCTGGGATTATGCATTTAAGGGGCAACTATAGAACTTTAGAACAAGTACAAGCCAGAACAAGGGACTATCTGCCACTGAACTGACCCCACACTTCCCACAACAGCTCCAGAGAAATTCCTAGGTATATTTTTACTATTATCACTTTTTAATTTTTTTAAAATTTTAATGCTTTATTACGCCTTTAACTTTCATGTTTATAACCTACTATTGCAAGGAGATCCAACCAGTCTATCCTATAGGAAATCAGTCCTGAATATTCATTAGAAGGACTGATGCTCAAGCTGAAATTCCAATTCTTTGGCCACCTGATGCAAAGAACTGACTCATTGGAAAAGACCCTGATGCTGGGAAATATTGAAAGCGGGAGCAGAAGAGGAAAACAGAGGATGAGATGGTTGGAGGGCATCACTGACTTCATGGACCTAAATTTGAGTAAGCTCCAGGAGTTGGTGACAGACAAGAAAGCCTAGCATGCTGCAGTCCATGAGGTCACAAAGAGTCAGACACAACTGAGCGACTGAATAGAACTGATTACCTTTCTTAAAAAATAACCTTATTTTTTTTTAAAAATTCCATATATTTTTATTAATCTTTGTGACCAATTTTGTCTTGTATTTTTATATTATATTTTTGAGAGTCTAACCTCTATTCTAGGTGTTTAATCTTTGCTTTTTGATATTGGTTATCAATTTTGTACGTTTAAGAATCTAATCTTCAGTATCCCTTTTCACATAGGGATTTGATTACTGACTTGATTGTTCTCTTCCCTTTTGACACTCCGTTTTCTTTTCCTGGTCACCTCTGTCTCCCCCTCCCTCTTCTCCTCTCTATGAATCTCTCTGGGTGTTCCTTGTTGTGCAGAGTTCTTTCACCGTTAACCTAGGGGTTTTATCTTCAGTGCTGTATGGATGGAGAAGTCTCAAGGCTACTGTAAGAGGAGGACCAAAGCCCAGAGGCAAGAGGCTCAACTCCAGAACTTAAGAACATCAGACAACTCCTGTCTCTAGGGAGCATTAATAGACAAGAGCTCACCCAAAAGTCCCCATACCTACACTGAAACCAAGCTCCTCCCAAGAGACAGCAAGTTCCAATGAAAGACACACCATGCTAATTCTCCAGTAAAACAGGAACACAACCCTGAATATTAAAAGATGGGCTGCCTAAAGCCATACCAAACCCGTATACAACTGAAAGTCACTACTGGATACTTCACTGCACTCCAGGGAGAAGACATCCAGCTCCACCCACAAGAACACAGACACAAGTTCCCCCAAGGAAACCTTGAGAAGCCACTGGTTCAACCCCAACCATAAGAGGCAGACTCCACAATTAAGAGGAACCACAACCTTCTAGCCTGTAGAAAGGACACCCCAAACACAGCAATCTAATCAAAATGAAAAGGCAGAGAAATATCCAGCAGCTGAAGGAACATGATAGTTCAGTTCAGTTCTGTTCAGTCACTCAGTCTTGTCCAACTCTTTGCAACCCCATGAACCACAGCACACCGGGCCTCCCTGTCCATCACTAAGTCCTGGAGTTTACCCAAACTCATGTCCATTGAGTAGGTGATGCCATCTAACCATCTCAACCTCTGTCATCCCCTTCTCCTCCTGCCTTCAATCTTTCCCAACATCAGAGTCTTTTCAAATGAGTCAGCTCTTCACATCAGGTGGCCAAAATATTGGAGTTTCAGCTTCAACATCAATCCTTCCAATGAACACCCAGGACTGATTTCCCTTTAAGATAGACTGGTTGGATCTCCTTGCAATCCAAGGGACTGTCAAGAGTCTTCTCCAACACCACAGTTCAAAAGCATCAATTCTTCGGTGCTCAGCTTTCTTTATAGTCAAATTCTCATATCCATATATGACTACTGGAAAAACCATAGCCTTGACTAGACAGACCTTTGTTGACAAAGTAATGTCTCTGCTTTTTAATATGCTGTCCAGGTTGGTCATAACTTTCCTTCCAAGGAGTAAGCGTCTTTTAATTTCATGGCTGCAATCACCGTCTACAGTGATTTTGGAACCCCCCAAAATAAAGTCAGCCACTGTTTCCCCATCTATTTGCCATGAAGTGATGGGACCAGATGCCATGATCTTAGTTTTCTGAATGTTGAGCTTTAAGCCTACTCTTTCACTCTCCTCTTTTACTTTCATCAATAGGCTCTTTAGTTCTGCACTTTGTGCCATAAGGATGGTGTCATCTGCATATCTGAAGTTATTGATATTTCTCCCAGAAGACTTGATTCCAGCTTGTGCTTCATCCAGCCCAGCATTTCTCATCATGTACTCTGCTGCTAAGTTGCTTCAGTTGTGTCCAACTCTGTGCGATGCTATAGACGGCAGCCCACCAGGCTCCACCATCCCTGGGATTCTCCAGGCAAGAACACTGGAGTGAGTTGCCATTTCCTTTTCCAATGCAGGAAAGTGAAAAGTGAAAGTGAAGTCGCTCAGTCGTGTCCGACTCTTAGCAATCCCATGGACTGCAGTCTACCAGGCTCCTCTGTCCACAGGATTTTCCAGGCAAGAGTACTGGAGTGGGTTGCCATGATGTACTCTGCATGTAAGTTAAATAAACAGAGTGACAATATACAGCCTTGATGTACTCCTTTTCCTATTTGGAACCAGTCTATTGTTCCATGTCCAGTTCTAACTGTTGCGTCCTGACCTGCATACAGGTTTCTCAAGAGGCAGGTCAGGTGGCCTGGTATTCCCGTCTCTTTCAGAATTTTCCACAGTTTATTGTGATCCACACAGCCAAAGGTTTTGGCATAGTCAATAAAGCAGAAATAGATGTTTTTCTGGAACTCTCTTGCTTTTTCCATGATCCAGCGAATGTTAGCAGTTTGATCTCTGGTTCCTCTGTCTTTTCTAAAACCAGCTTGAACATCTGGAAGTTCATGGTTCAAACCCACCAAACCAAACAAAATAGGAGGAGATAGGGAGTCCACTTGAAAAATAATTCAGAATAATGATAGTAAAGATGACCCAAAGTCCTGAAAATAAAATGGAGTTACAGATAAATAGACTAGAGACCATGATTGAGATGCAAGAAATGGACCTAAAAGAAGGATTGAGAAGATTCAAGGACCTAGAAGAAGTAAAGAAGAGTCAATCAATAATGAACAATGAAATAACTGAGATTAAAAACACTCTGGAGAGAGCCAACAGTAGAATAACTGAGGCAAAAGAGAGGATAAGTGAGGTGGAAGATAGAATGGTGGAAATGAAGCAGAGAAGAAAAAAATAGTAAAAAAAAAATGAAGACAATCTCACATACCTCTGGGACAATTTTAAACTCCCCAACATTTGAAACATAGGTGTCCCAGAAAAAGAAGACAAAAAGAAAGGGCATAAGAAAATACTGGAGGAGATAATTATCAAAAACTTCCCTAAAATGGGGAAGGAAATAGCCACCCAAGTCCAATAAACCGAGAGAGTCCCAAACAGGATAAACCCAAGGTGACACACCCCAAGACACATATTAATCTATCTAACAAAAATTAAACACAAAGGGCAATTATTAAAAGCAACAAGGGGAAAGCAACAAACAATACACAAGGGGATCCTCATAAGGATAACAGCTGATCTTTCAATAGAAATTCTTCAAGCCAGAAGGGAATAGCAAGACATACATGAAGTGATGAAAGAGAAAAACCTAAAACCAAGATTACTATAACTAGCAAGGATCTCATCCAGATATGAAGGAGAAATCAAAAGCTTTACAGACAAGCAAAAGCTGAGAGAATTCAGCACTACCAAACCAGCTCTTCAACAAATGCTAAAGGATCTTCTCTAGACAGGAAACACAGAAAAGGGTTATAAAAATGAATCCAAAGCAACAGAGTAAATGGTAATGGGTTCATTCAGTTCAGTTCAGTTCAGTTGCTCAGTCGTGTCCAATTCTTTGAGACCCCATGAATTGCAGCACGCCAGGCCTCCCTGTCCATCACCAACTCCTGGAGTTCACTCAAACTCATGTCCATCGAGTCAGTGATGCCATCCAGCCATCTCATCCTCTGTCGTCCCCTTTTCCTCCTGTCCCAAATCCCTCCCAGCATCAGAGTCTTTTCCAGTGAGTCAACTCTTCACATGAGATGGCCAAAGCACTGGAGTTTCAGCTTTCACATCATTCCTTCCAAAGAACACCCAGGACTGATCTCCTTTAGAATGGACTGGTTGGATCTCCTTGCAGTCCAAGGGACTCTCATATTTATCAATAATTACCTTAAGTGTAAATGGGTTAAATGCTCCAACCAAAAGACAAATTCTGACCAAATGGATACAAAAAAAGACCCCTCTATATGCTCTCTACAGGTGACCCACCTTAAACCTAGGGACACATACAAACTGAAAGGGAGGGGCAAAGAAAGGATATTTCATGTAAATAGAGACAAAAAGAAAGCAGGAATAGAATATTCATATCAGATAAAATAGACTTTGAAATGACCATGACAAGAGCCAAAGTAGGACACCACATAATAATCAAGGAAACAATCAAAGAAGATGCAACAATTAACAACATATATGCACCCAACATAGGAACGCCTCAATATGTAGTGAAATGAAAGTGGCTCAGTCATGCCTGACTCTTTGTGACCCCATGGACTATATAGTCAATGTAATTCTCTAGGCCAGAGCACTGAAATGGGTAGCCTTTCCCTTCTCCAGGGGATCTTCCCAACCCAAGGACTGAACCCACGTCTCCTTCATTGCAGGCAGATTCTTTACCAGCTGAGCTACAAGGGAAGCCCAATATGTAATGCAAATGCTAACAAGTACGAAAGGGGAAATTAACAGTAACAATAATAGTGGGGGACTTCAATACCACACTCACACCAATGGATAGATCAACCGAACAGAAAATTAGCAAAGAAACACAAGCTTTAATTAGTACAGTGGACCAGTTAGACCTAATTAATATCTATAGGGCATTTCAGCCAAAAACAATGGGTTGCACCTTTTTCTCAAATGCACACAGAACATTAAATCTAGCCCTAGTAAATTAAAAAAAAAAATTAAATCATTTCAAGCATCTTTTCTAATCACAATGCAGTAAGATTAGATATCAACTACAGGGGGAAAACTGTAAAAAACACATACATTTGGAGACTAAGCAACATGCTTCTGAACAACCAACAGATCACAGAAGAAATCAAAATATGCATAGAAACAAGTGAAAATGAAAACAAAATAACCCAAAACCAATGGGATTCAGTAAGAGCAATGCTAAGAGAGAGCTTTATAGCAATACAAGCCTACCTCAAGAAATAAGAGAAACATTAAATGACCAACCTAACTTTACACTTAAAGCCACTAGAGAAGGAAGAACAGAAAAACCTCAAAGTTAGTAGAAGGAAAGAAATCATAAAAATCAGTGCAGAAATAAGTGAAAAAGAAACAAAGGAGACTATAGCAAAGATCTACAAAACTAAAAGCTGCTTCTTTGAGAATAGAAATAAAATAGACAAACCATTAGCCTGACTCATCAAGGAAAAAAAGAAGAATCAGATCAATAAAATTAGAAATGAAAATGGAAGAATCACAACAGACAACACAGAAATACAAAAGATCATAAGAGACAACTATGAGCAACTATATGCCAGTAAAATGGACAACTTGGAAGAAATGGACAAATTCTTGGAAAAGTATAACATTCCAAAAATGAACCAGGAATAAATACATAATCTGAACAGACCAATCACAAGCAAGGAAATCAAAATTGTAATCAAAAATATTCCAACAAGAGAACAAGATGGCGGAGGAGTAGGTGGACATGGAGTACATCTCTCTCCACGGATACATCAGGAATGCACGTTCAGACACAAAAGTGCATGCAGGAAGAACACCAGCTGAGAGCGAACAGGAGTACCTGATCAGCGGGAAAGAATATACAGAACCAAGCAAAACTCGGTAGGATGAAGGGACTAGGGGGAAAAACAGGAGCGTTGCTAGAACTGGACCTGCCCTCAGAGGATTGGGGGACTGAAGGAGGGGGTCAGATCCCTACACTGGGGCAATTGTCTGAGTCAGAGGAGAAACATTTAAGGCTAAAACAGCTAATCTGTGGCAGCCTAAATGGAATGAGAATTAGACAGACCTTGCCACAATTATACATAGCCTGGACAGGGATGCAGGTCCCCTAGAAGGTGCAGTGGCTGGGAGCTGGAGCTTAGGGATTGTGGAACAATCCCAGGGTGAGGGATGCTATTGACTGCAGAGAGCCAGACCAACGGGACATGAGGAAAGAGATTGTGGTGGGAAATGCCTGTGGAGGAAAGCCAGGCAGCCATGGAAGCAAGGTGATACTGCTGAATCACGTGTATGGGGTGGAGCCATCACCATAACCTCTCTCTTCCCACATGCCAGCACCCGGTGGCTGAACAATAGAGACTGGCCCATCAAACACCTGACACACTGAACTACAGAGTAGGACCCCACCCAGGGAGCCCCTTTAGGTACCTGAGGCACTGATCTACAGAGTAGGAAGTCAGCCAGAGGGGCCCCTCTATGTGCCTGACATGATGAACAGCAGAGAAGGACCCCAGGCAAGAGAGCCCTCGAAGTGCCTGCACAGGCGGAGCTGTGGAGAAAGACTAGCCAAAGAGGCCTTCTGATCGCCAGTGACCAGAGGCTCAGAAAAAAAGACTGTGATAGGGCCATAACTCCTGTGGCTGAGGCGGTCTGTGTCCCTGCATGCTTGGTACTGAGAGGGTAACAGGCAGGAAGGTCAGGGGTCTCCAAACGGAGGAAATAGCCTGCAAGTGTCAGACATTTTTATCTCTCTTAAGCGGCAGCCGGAAACATACTAGCGATATTTTTTCCTTCTCTATACAAATTTAAAAGGAGGTTTCTCGTAAAATACTGTGTTGGCATAATGACACCTGGTTTCACCTGAAGTTAACTATTCTCAAACCTAAAGATAACCAATGCCCTTTTCTTATGGAAATGCTTGTCTTAAGCTATGCTAATGTACTATGCTGCTGCTGCTAAGTCACTTCAGTCGTGTCCAACTCTGTGTGACCCCATAGACAGCAGCCCACCAGGCTCCCCCGTCCCTGGGATTCTCCAGGCAAGAACACTGGAGTGGGTTGCCATTTCCTTCTCCAATGCGTGAAAGTGAAAAGTGAAAGTGAAGTTGCTCAGTCGTGTCCGACCCTCAGCGACCCCATGGACTGCAGCCTTCCAGGCTTCTCCGTCCATGGGATTTTCCAGGCAGGAGTATTGGAGTGGGGTGCCATTGCCTTCTCTGAATGTACTATGCATTTACCCCAAACTGTTTTCAAGTTGGTTCCGCCTCTTGGCTCAGAACCTACTTGACAAACCAGTATGTTATACTCAGATACTGTTCCTCTAATCTATGTAAATGGAACTATTTGTATGGTGATCTGCCCTTCTTCAAGATTCGAGTTAATCATTTTATGGCCCAGGATGAACCATTTGGTGCCAAGATTATCCCAAAATGCATCTTATGGGTGAGGGGCCTGGTGTCATTCTGAGTTTTAAGACATTCTTTTCTTTCATTAACAGACTGCTAGTGACTATATAACATCCAGCTGAAGACTAGCAGGGGGGTACTCTTTCTGCCCCCTTCTGATGCCTATGTCAGAAGCTTTCTCTATCTCCTTTATGCTTTAATAAAACTTTATTACACAAAATCTCTGAGTGATCAAGCCTCGTCTCTGGCCCCGGATTGAATTCTTCTCCTCCGGGGGCCAAGAATCCTGGGGTCTTTGAGTGATTCAACAACAACCTTTCAGTACCTCCAGGGTCCTCATGACCCAAGCAGCTACACCATCTTCACACTCAACCCTCACAGGGGCAGAGCTGCCACAGGCAAAAAAATGTTGCTGTGGGGTTGCTTTGGTCATGTCCAACTCTTTGTGACTCTGTGGACTGCGGCCTGCCAGGCATCTCTATCAGGGAGGTTCTCCAGGCAAGAATACTGGCGTATGTTGGCAAATACTGGCTGCCATACCCTTCTAGAGCACTATATTTCCTACTCCCTTCATGGCCCATTCCCTTGAGTACCTGGTGCTGCCAGAACCTCTGTGACCCAAGGAGCTGCACCACCTCTGAACCTGGCCCTCACTGGGGCAGGCCCAAGTGCTCCACGACAGCCTCAGGAGCAAACCCCAGTGGACAGCCCACATGCAGAGGTAGAAATAAAACCACAATCGAAACTCAGGGGTAGTGCAGCAAAGGAAGAAAACCCAAAACCTTGCCACCAGCTGTACAAGCTGCAGATTAAGCCTGCACAATCAACTAGGCAGACTCTGTGTCTACAGAATATATAAAAGGACATTGAGCGCTCCCACAAGAGCACATGCACTAGTTCTGATAGCTATGGACACTGGAGGCAAGAATACACAGGAGTAGGACCAGATTAGAATCCAAGCCGACCCAACAGTAGGTCCAAATATCAGTACGGTGTTGGAGGGCATCCTAGGGAGATGACGTGGACTGTGACTCCCAGCGAGAGAAGGATCCTGACAACAGTGACTCAAGAAAAACATTTATTTTATTCTTGTTTTGACTTGTTCTGTAGTTTCTTGGATTCTTATTTTCTTTTCTCTTTTTTCACTCCCTCTGTTGCAGTTGTCGGTTTTATTGCCACTATGAAGTCTAATTAAGCTTTTGAGTTTTTTTTTTTTTTTTTCCTCAATCACACTTTTTATTGTCGCTATAAAACTTTCCTCTATGTGGGGCTTTTGCAGTTCTGTGGAGTTCTCCTTTTTTTTTTTTTTTTCATTCCCCTTCCCTTTTTTCTTTTCTTTTTTCTTTTTAATTATAATTTTTATAGACCTATTATTATTTTTCTACATTTATTCCTTTCTTTGTTTTTCCTACTGTTCTCCCCTTGCAGTTAATCTTTAATGTATATAAATCTTCTGTATCTACCTCTCTTTAGCTTTGCATATCTATTCTTTCTTTCCTTTCTCTCCTTTCTTCTCAACATATTTGCTAGTTTTGTTTTCATTGGCACTTGGCAACGGTGCTATTGGCACTTGGTACCCACTTGAAACTACCTGAAAAAGGTGCCACTTGGCACCTTGCTTTAGTTTTGCTTTCCAGCTTGTGCTTCAGTTAGTTTTGTTCATAACTGGTAGATATAATTTTTGGCTTCCTTTGTTCTCTGGGTCAATCGCTTGTACTTTATTGGACAGTTTTGATTTTGCTTATGGATATTTATGTATATGTGTATATTCCATTATTTTAATTATAAGTTGCCTGATTTTGTAACTGTCATTCGTCTGGGGTTCATCTTTGGTTTCTCGTTTATGGGTATTTGTTTTAATCTCACTTAATATCATAACAGACCACTTGTGGAATCCTCATTCCTGACCAGAGATCAAGTCCTGAGCGTTTGAAGTGGGATCACTGACTCCAAGACCCTAGACTACCAGAGATCTAACCGTAGGGGGAAGTATCAAATAGTGAGAACTCCCACAAAGGAAACCACTTGAATACAAGACCTGGCATTCCCCAACCACCAGGAGCACCCTATGCAGGACACCTCATCCAAACAACAACAAACAAAACAGCAATGTAACTGAATCATCGACAGACAGGATTACCACGATATTCAGCCTTGCCCATCAGAGGATAAACAAGCAAACAAACAAAACTCAGCATAAATCTCACCCCATACTAAGCTTACACAAACAACTGCACCAACCTTAGCAGGGCAGAAATCAAAAGGAACAAAGAATTCAACCTTGAGGCCTGGATAAAGGAGACCTCAAACACAATAAGTTTAAAAATATAATGAAAAGGTAGAGAAATACTGCACAAATAAAGGAACAAACTAGAAACATAGAAGTCCAAATAAATGAAGAGGAAATAGGAAAACTACCTGAAAAAGAATTCAGAATAATGATAATAAAGATGATCAAAACATTGAAAGCAGAATGGAGAAAATGCAAGAATCAATTAAGAAACACCTAGGGCAATTAAAGAACAAATACAATACAATTACTGAAATTAAGGATACTCTACAAAGAATCAATAGCAGAACACCTGAAGTAGAAGAATGAATCGGTGACCTGGAACATAAAAGAAGGAGTCAGTGGAAATAACTTCTGAAGAGGAGAATAAAGTAAAAAGAATGAAAAGAACTGAAGACAATCTCAGAGACCTTGGGGACAACATCAAATGCACCAACATTCGAATTATAGGAGTCCCAGAAGAGAAAAAAGCAAGGGTGTGAGAAAAATTTTGAAGAGATTATAGCTGAAAATTTCCCCAACATGGAAAAGGAAATAGTCGATCAAGTCCAAGAAGTGCAAAGAGTCCCATACAGGATAAACCCAAGGAGAAACACACCAAGACTCCTACTAATCAAGTTAACAAAGATTAAACACAAAGAAAGAATATTAAAAGAAGCAAGGGAAAAGCAACACGTAGCATACAAGGGAAAGGCCTTGCGTTTAAAAGCTGATCTTTCAGCAGAAACTCTGCAGGCCAGAAGGGAATAGCAGGATATATTTAAAGTACTGAAAGGTAAAAATCTACAACCAAGATTACTCTACCTGACTAAGGACCTCATTCAAAATTGATGGAGAAATCAAAAGCTTTTCAAATAAGCAAAAGTTAAGGATTTACTACCACCAAACCAGCATTACAACAAATGTTAAATTGACTTATATAGTCATGATATACAAGAGAAGAAGAATATCTACAAAATCAAACTACAAACAATTTGGAAAATGCCAGTAGGAACATCAGTTCAGTTCATTTCAGTCCAGTAGCTCAGTTGTGTCCAACTCTTTGCAACCCCATGGACTGCAGCATACCAGGCTTCCCTGTCCATCACCAAGTCCCAGAGCCTACTCAAATTCATGTCCATTGAGTGGGTGATGCCATCCAATGATCTCATCCTCTGCCATCCCCTTCTTTTCCCACCCTCAATCTTTTCCAGCATCAGGGTCTTTTCAAATGAGTCAGTTCTTCACATTAATAACCCCTATCAAATTACCAATGGCATTTTTCAGAGAGCAAGAAGAAAAATTTTCACATTGTGTATGGAAACACAAAAGACCCTGAATAGCCAAAGCAATCTTGAGAAAGAAAAATGGAGCTGAAAGAATAAATCTTTCTGACTTCAGAATATACTACAAAGCTAAAGTTATCAAGGCAGTATGGGTGCTGGTAAAAGAAAAAAAAAGCAGGAATATAGACCAATGGAATAAGGCAGAAACTCCAGAGATAAACTCACTCACCTATGGGTACCTTATCTTTGACAACGGAGGCAAGAGTATACAATGGAGGGAGATGGCTTCAGAATGGTGGAGGCATAAGATGACACCACCTTCTCCCCCACAAATATACCAAAAATCATCTGTATGTGGAACAATTCCCACATGATATCTTCTGAACACTGTCAGAGGACCCCAGAAGTCCAGAAGGGCAAACCAATCTCCTCGGAATGAAGTAGAACAAAAGATAAAGACAAAAGGGGAGACAAAGGATTTCAGAATGGGGACCCTTGTCCCAGCGAGGAAGTCACAAAGTAGGAGAATTTCTAAACAATAAGAAACCCCCTCACAGGTGGGATCAGCAGGGAACTTTGGATGCTCAGAGGAAAGCACGAGGCAAAGCAGAGAAAATTCACTACAGAGATTGTGCCAAACAGCAATTTCCAGCTAAGAAATTGGCTCACATACTCACATTCACCTGCAGCGAGTGGGGGCTGGGTGTGGAGGCTTAGGCTTCAGGGGCTGATCCTCAGGGAGAGGACTGGGGCTAACTGCTATGAAGATAATATGGAAAAAAAAAAAAAAAAACAGGAAAATCCATTGGGCCACCAGAGAAACAAAAGAACATTCCATGGGAAGGCCCTAGCACAGTACTCTAAGTCTGCTTATGCCCACAGAACGAAGGACCATACTCTAGTGACTACCAAAACGGGGCAAGCTGGCTATGGTCTGTGGCCCCAGAGACAGTCTGGGAAGCAGGCACATGATTGTCAGCAGCAGAAGGCAAGGTGCCAGTACAGTCAGCTCAAGAGATGGTGACTACTGCCAAGCTATGAAAATCCATGGATTGCTACCTACGTCTTCCTGGGATTTTTAGCGGCTTAGCACTGTCAAAAGTGTCACAGTCTGGGTCCAACTCCTCTTTGGAAACACATAACTCACCTCAGGCTGAGGTGAACCTCCATGTGGCCCAGCCACAGCAAGCACTCCCCACACATTCCAGGGTATTTTCAGTATTCCTCCCTCTCTACAGGGCAACTGAGCAAGTGAGCCCGAAGAAGAAGCCACTTTTATCTCCTATGTCAGGGCAGAGATCAGACACTGGAAAGAGACTTTCAAGGAGAGTTGGGGCAAAAATCAAAGCAAAAGCATGAGCAAAAGAAAGAACAGTGACAAGTGCAGCAGTTTAAATTCCCACAATTAATCTGAGGCTATGCACTTTAGAGTCAAATGTAGACTTTAAGAGAAATTACAAGCTGGAGCAAGGGAAGAACTGAGTCTGAACTGACTCCACACTGCCCATAACAGGTCCAGAGAGCTTCCTAGATATATTGGAAGACTTTCTGAATAGGCAATAATACTGGAGCAGGAAAACAGAGGAATCACTCAGACGTCCCTCTCACTACCACTCTATATATACTCCCCACCCATATTTTTTTATTTTTAAAATACTGTCCTCCCTTTTTTTCTCATATTATCTAATAGGGTTCTTTATTATTTCTTTAATTTTATTTTTATAACTTACTTTTATCTTTAAAATACATTATTTTAAAAATAAATTCTATATATTTTCTATTCAATGTTTTTTTTTTAATTTTGTATTTTTGAGAGTCTGTTTTTTCTAGGTTTCTTATTTTTTATTTTCAATCTTTTGTATTCAATTTTGTACCTTTGAGAGTCAAATTTTTCACTTAAGGGTTTGATTATTGCCTTGATTGCTCTCTTCTCTTTTCACTCTTCCTAGTCACCTTCTCATCCCTTCTCCTTTTCTTCTTCTGTTCTCTATATAAGCCTGTGAATCTCTCTAGGTGTTCTTGGCTGTTGAGTTGTTTCACCATTAATATGGGAGTTTTCTCTTCTGTGCTGTATTGCCTGAGAAGTCTTGATATTACTCTAAGAGGCTGGGCCTGAATCCCAGAGGTAGGAGACTCAACTCCAGGACCATGTAATAGATGAGACCAAGCTCCAGCCAAGAGCCAGTAAGCTCCAGTGCAGGACACCCCATGCCAATCCTTCAGCAAAGCAGGAGCACAAACCTCCACATTGGTAGGCAGACTGCCAAAAGTCATACCAAACCCACAGATACCCCAAAACACATTACACGACACAGCACTGCCCTACACAGTGACTAGATTCAGCTCCATCCACCAAAACACAGGCACAAGCCCACTCCCTTCCCCAACCAGGAAACCTTTAAAAGGCGCTAGTTCAACTGCACCACAGACTTCACAATTAAGAGGAGCTAGGACCTTCAATGGGCTTCCCTGGTGGCTCAGAGGTTAAAGCGTCTGCCTGGAATGCGGGAGACCCAGGTTCAATCCCTGGGTTGGGAAGATTCCCTGGAGAAGGAAATGGCAACCCACTCCAGTACTCTTGCCTCGAGAATCCCATGGATGGAGGAGCCTGGTAGGCTACAGTCCATGGGGTCACAAAGAGTCAGACAAGACTGAGCAACTTTACCTTACTTACTTAGGACCTTCAATAGCTACATAGTTCTGATAGGACTATCGTATCCTAGTTCCATAGGACTGGTGCTGAAGCTGAAGCTCCAATACTTTGGCCACTTGATGTGAAGAACTGACTCATTGGAAAAGACCCTGATGCTGGGGAAGATTGAATGCAGGAGGAGAAGGGGATGACAGAGGATGAGATGGTTGGATGGCATCACTGACTCGACGGGCATTAGTTCGAGCAAGCTCTGGGAGTTGGTGATGGACAGGGAAGCCTGGCATGCTGCAGTCCAAGGGATCACAAAGAGTCGGACACAGTTGACTAAGTGACTGAACTGAACTGAACTGATGACCTTCCAGCCTGCAGAAAGGAGGTTCCAAATATAGTAAATTAAACAAAATGAAAAGACAAGAAATATGCAGCAAATAAAGGAATATGGTAAAAAAAAAAAAAAACAAAAAAAAACACAAGACCAAACAATGAGGAGGAAATAGGTAGTCTACCTGAAAGAGAATTCAGAGTAATGATAGTAAAGATCATTCAAAATCTTCAAAACAAAATGGAGGCACAGATAAATAGGCCAGAGGCACAGATCAAGATGATGCAAGAAATGTTTAATAAGGACACAGAAGAATTAAAGACTAAACAATCAGCAAAGAACAACACACTAAATGAGATTAAAAATACACTAGAGGGAACCAGCAGTAGAATAACTGAATCAGAAGAATGGATAAATAAGCTGGAAGATACAATGGTATCTTCTATACAATGGTAGAAACTGAAGCAGAGCAGAATAAAGGGAAAAAAACATAAGCAGAAATGAGGACAGACTCAGAGACCTCTGGGACAACAGTAAATGGTGTAACATTTGAATCATAGGTGTCCCAGAAGAAGACAAAAGCAAATGTCATAAGAAAATATTTGAGGAGATTATAATAGAACATGTCCCTAAAGTGGGAGGGAAATAGTGGCTCAGGTCCAGGAAACACAGAGAGTCCCATACAGGATAAACCCAAGGAGAAACACACTAAGACACATATTAATTAAATTAACAAAAACTAAACACAGAGAACAAATATTAAAAGCATCAAGGGAAAAGCATAAAAAAAAAAAAATGCAAGGGGATACCAATAAGGCTATCAGCTGGTATTTCAAAAGAAACTCTGCAACCAGAAGGGAATATCAGGATATACTTAAAGTGATGAAAGGGAAAATTCTACAAACAAGATTATTCTATCCAGCAAGGACCTCATTCAGATTCAAAAGAGAAATCAAAAGCTTTACAGGTAAGCAAAAGTTAAGAGAATTCAGCACCGCCAAACCAGCTCTTCAACAAATGCTAAAGGAACTTTTATAGACAGGAAACACAAAAAGGAAAGGCTTATTAAAGCAAACCTAAAACAATGAAGTGAATGGTAGTAAATTCATACTTATCAATAATTACCTTAAATGTAAATGGGCTAAATGCTCCAACCAAAAGATACAAATTGGCTGAACGAATACAAAAACAAGACCCTTATATATGTTGTCTACAAGAAACCCACCTCAAGCTTAGGGACACGTACAGACTGACAGTGAGGGGCTGGAAAGTGGTATTCCTTGCAAATGAAAATCATAATAAAGCAGGAGTAGCAATACTCATATCAGATAAAATAAATACCATTACAGAGACAAAGGACAATACATAATGATCAAGGGATCAAGCCAACAAGAAGATATAATAATTAGAAATATATATATACATATGTATACCCAACATAGGAGGAGGAATTCCCTTGATAACTCAGTTGGTAAAGGATCTACCTGCAATGCAGGAGACCCCTGGTTTGATTCCTGGGTTGGAAAGATCCCCTGGAGAAGGGAAAGGCTACCCACTGCAGTATTCTGGCCTGGAGAATTCCATGGACTCTATAGTCCTGGGGTCACAAACAGTTGGACATGACTGAGCAACTTTCACAACATAGGAACACCTCAGTACATAAGGCAACTGCTAACAAATATTAAAGGGGAAATCAACAGTAGCACAATAAGAGTGGGAGATTTTAATATAGCACTCATACCAATGGACAAATCAACCAGACAGAAAATTAGTTCAGAAACATAAGCTTTAAATGGTACATCGGACCATTTGGACCTAATTAACAACTACAGGGCATTTCATCCAAAAACAATAGATTTCACTTTTTTTTCAAGTGCACATGAAATATACTCCAGGATAGATTACATCTTGGACCATAAATCAAGCCTTGGTAAATACTAAAAATTGAAATCTTTTCAAGCATCTTTTTGGACCACAATGCTATAAGATTAGATATCAACTACAAGGAAAAAGAAAACTAAAAAACACAAGCATGTGGAGGCTATGTAATGCACTAGTGAATAGCCAATAGAATCTGAGGAAATTAAAAAGGAAATCAAAATATGTCTAGAAACAAATGACAATGAAAACATGACAGCTCAAAACCTATGGGATGCAGTAAAAACAGTGCCAAGAAGAAAGTTTATAGCAATACAAACCTATCTCAAGAAACAAGACAGACACCAAGTGAACAACCTAAATTTACACTTACAGCAACAATAAAAAGGAACTAAAAGCCCAAAATTTAGTAGAGGGAAAGAAATCATAAAGATCAGAACAGAAATAAATGAAAAAGAAGTGAAGGGGACTACAGCAAAGATCAATAAAACTAAAAACTGGTTCTTTCAGTAAATAAAACTGACAAACTGTCAGCCAGATTTATTAAGAAAAAGAGAGATGTTTCAAATCAATAAAATTAGAAATAAAAAAAAAGTTACAACAGACAACACAGAAATACAAAGGATCATAAGAGACTACTATGAGCAATGATATGTAAACAAAATGACAACCTGGAAGAAATGAACAAATTTTTAGAAAAATGTAGCCTTCCAAAACTGAGCCAAGAAGAAATAGAAAATATCAAGAGACCAATTACAAACACAGAAATCAAAACTAATGAAAAATCTTCCAGCAAACAAAAGCCTAGCGTTAGATGGCTTCACAGGCGAATTCCACCAAAAGTTTAGAGAAAAGCTAACACAATCCCTACTCAAATTTTTCAGAAAATTGCAGAGGAAAGCAAACTCCCAAACTCATTCTATAAGGCCAGGATCACCTTAATATCAAAACCAGACAAAGATGCCACAAAAAAGGAAAATTACATACCAATATTACGATGAACGTAGATGCAAAAATACTCAACAAAATCCTAGCAAACAGAATCCAACAACACATTAAAAAGATCATACGTCATGATTAAGCGGGTTTTATTCCAGAGATGCAAGGATTCTTCAATATACTCAAATTAATCAATGTGATAATCATATTAATAAACTGAAAGATAAAAACCATATGATCATCTCTCTAGATATAGATAAAGCTTTTGAAAAAATTCAAAAACTCTCCAGAAAGTAGGCATAGAAGGAACATATCTCAACATAATAAAGGCCATATATGACAAACCCAAATCAAACATTATCCTCAATGGCGAAAAACTGAAAGCATTTCCTCTAAAATCAGGAACAAGACAAGGGTGCCCACTCTCACCACTATTATTCAACATCATTTTGGTTTTTGTCCAAGGCACAACAACTGGAGAAGAAAAAGAAATAAAAGGAATCCAGATTGGAAAAGAAGAAGAAAAACTCTATTTCCAGATGACATGAGTCTTTATACAGAAAATCTTAAAAATGTCACCAGAAAATTACTAGCCCTTTGTTGTTGTTATTCAGTCACTCAGTCATGTATGACTCTTTGCAACCCCATGGGCTACAGCACACAAGGCTTCCTTGTCCTTCACATTGTCCATCTCCTGGAGCTTGCTCAAACTCATGTCCATTGAGTCAGTGATGTCATCCAACTGTCTTATCCTCTGTCATCCCTTGCTCCTCCTACCTTTATTATATTCATTGATTACTAGCACTGATTAATGAATGTAGTAAAGTCTCAGGGGACAAAATTTATACACAGAATCAATTATACACTAACAATGGAATATCAGAAGCTAATTAAGGATCAGTTTCCATTCACTATTGAAGGAGGAGCTCCCACGCACTACCACTGACCTTCACTTGAGGATCCCATCTGGAAACAATTCACAGACCTCAGCAAGAGGAAAAAAGATTTTCCCCTTGCCCCAAAACAGTCATTCAGTGAGAAACTGCCATTCAGCCAATGAGAGTCACCACCATTCTGAACTCCCACACTTCTCCAGTGAACTTCGTTCAAAACAGTCCCCCTCAACTTCCTCCTCTTTCCTCTGTGAAAGAAAGCTCCTCTCCTTTGCCTATGGTTCACTGTAAGTTCCTTGTCCTAAAGGGTAATTCATCTGCTATCCCCAAATACATTCATTTTGCTTTCTCTTAAGAAAAAAACAACTGGCTATTTTAAGTTTGACACTTTATATTTAGCACATCAAATATCCTAGTGTGTAAGATATTGGTGTATACTTCATATAACACTTTATTGAACTATAATATACTTAAAGGTACAAAATCAGAAGCACATTCCTTGATGAATTTTCACAAGAGAAACATTTATTCAGCCACCATGCAGACAAAAAACATATTACCAGCAGCCCTCTCTTTGCCCCATTATAAATCACAAACTTCTCCTCAAATTACTATCTTGACTTTGTGAGATGGAATATCTCCTGCTATATCAACAAGCAAGGATGTAAGAGCCATCAGTGATTTCAGCTTCCAAATGTAAATGAGGGCTCCCAAAAGGGAATAAAATGCCTGCAATCCAGCAGATGTTGCCCCTACCCATGGTGATTGCTGAGAGGCTTGGGGATGGGGGAAGAATATAAGAAATCAGAAAGACAAGATTCTGGCCCCAGAAAACTGAGATGCATATGAAAGAAATGAATAATTCCAGACCCTTGCACATTCCAATACATAAAAGAGTGCTAAATTCCTTAACTTGATATCTGGTTTTCCTTAGTTAGCATAAATCTCTGGTGTTCAGACTGCCTGCTCACTTTGTTGCAAACTTGTATATAGCCTGACTGCCTCTCCCACCTCCTCATTGCAATCTCTCAGGGCTACCTGAGATACCTCCCGGGCTTGAAGTCCTAACATTCTCACCAGTAAAATAAACGTCTACTTTTAGGTTGTGATTATTTTACTTCTACATGTTATTTCTGTCTTTTTGTCAGATTGTATATAAACAGACTTACACAATGTGTATTCATTTATCTTATTACTCATCCAAAATCTTGTTTGTAATATTTATCCAAGTACTTGTGCAAGGCAATATTTTTTCTCACTTCTGTATAATATTCCATTGTATTATTTTTGCTCTTTCTTTTAGTCGCTAAGTCATGTTCAGCACTTTTGTGATCCCATGGACTATAGCCCATCAGGCTCCTCTGTCCTTGGGATTTCCCAGGCAAGAATGCTGGAGTGGGTTGTCATTTCCTTCTCCAGGGGATCTTTCAGACCCAGGGATTGAACCCAGATCTCCTGAATTGTAGGCAGATTCTTTACCACTAAGGGACCCAGGAAGTGCATTCCATTGTATAACATATCACAATTTACGGGATTTTTTTAACCAAAGATTATTGGAGTTATTTTAAGCTTTAGAATATAATGAAGAAAACTTTAAGATTAATATTGTGTATGACTTTTGATAGAAATATGCATCTATTTCTTTACTTGGGGTTTCCCTGCTGGCTCGAAAAATTCACAAGCTAATGCAGGAGACCCGAGTTCAATCCCTGGGTTGGGAAGATCCCCTAGAGGAGGAAATGGCGTTCCATTCCAGTATTCTTGCCTGGGAAATCCCATGGTGGGCTACAGTCCATGGAGTCACAGAGTTGGACATGCCTTAGTTGACTAGACAGCAACAGTTTTCATACTTGGCCTAAAATTATAATAAAACAGCTAAGCTATGCTTCTTTTGCTAAGTGTTCTCATAGTTTACATCGTTTTGCATTTTATTATTCAATCTTTTGTATCTTTCATTATATTTAAATTTTCTCTTTTAATATCAATATCTACTGCTACTGCTAAGTCACTTCAGTTGTGTCCGACTCTGTGTGACCCCATAGACGGCAGCCCACCAAGCTCCCCCATCCCTGGGATTCTCCAGCCAAGAACACTGGGGTGGGTTGCCATTTCCTTCTCCAATGCATGGAAGTTAAAAGTGAAAAGTGAAAGTGAAGTCACTCAGTCGTGTCCAACTCAGCGACCCAGTGGACTGCAGCATACCAGCCTCCTCCACCCCATGGGATCCTCCAGGTAAAAATACTGGAGTGGGGTGCCATTGCCTTCTCTGATATCAGTATCTACTTGGGTTTAAATTTGTGCTTTTCTCAGTACAGGCTTTGAATTTGCAGTGGGGAGGCCTGCCTGGATTAGTGCTGTGGATAGGTAATTCTTTCTAATTCTGAGGTTAGGGAGTCCTTCTGCCAGAAGTCACTTTCTCCAGCGGGACTGATAATGTTATCAGTTATAAGGGTGCACCTTGGGTTTCCAGATAAATACATTATGCTCAGTGAAGTTAAATTTCAGATATAAAACAAATGATGTTTTAATATAAAGATGTTCCAAATATTGCATGGGACATACTATACTAAAGCATTATTTATTATTTACCTGAAATGCAAATTTACATGAATGCCCTGTACTTTCACTTGATAAATCTGGCAACCTTAGGTATTTAACCTGACAAACATATGTCTGTGTTTTGCCCATAATAATTACTGTAATTACTGATATATTTAGATTGATATCTACCATCTTACTACTTTTTAACATTTGTTCCACTCATATATATATATATATATATATATAATTTTCTGTTTTTCTCCTTACTTGACTTGCTTTCAAGTGAAAGTGGCTCAGATGTATCTGAGTAGTGACCCCATGGATTGTAGTCCACTGGGCTTCTCTGTCCATGGAATTCTCCAGCCAAGAATACTAGAGTAGGTTGTCATGCCCTCCTCCAGGGAATTTTCCTGACCTAAGGATTGAACCCAGGTCTCCTGAATTGTAGGCAGATTCTTTACTATCTGTCACCAGGATTTGCTTTAGATTAATCAAATATTTTTATTATTTCATAATAAAATTACCAATCTAATAGTCTCTTAGTTATATATATTTTTTACTATTCTTTTAGTGTTCCTAGAGATTAATATGTTTCCTGATTTATTATATTCTAGAGAAATTAGTATATATAGGATATCCCAGCTAATGTCAGAACATAGACTCTTTTAACTTTGAAATTTTGTGATTTACTTGAAATGTACTGTAAGCCTACATATATGCTAAACTCCACAATAAACTTTTTATTTTGTAAAATTAACATTATATTTACCCACAAATCTTTTCCATTTTTTCTCTATGATTTTATGAATTTCTGTGTTTCCATCTGGGACAATTTTCCTTTTGCCTTAAGAATTCTCTTTATTTTTTCCTTTATTGAGTCTACTGATAAGCGTTTTTGTTAGTTTTTTCTCAATTTTTGTTTTTCTGGAAAGGTCTTTTTATAATCACTTGTGGAGGGAGTTTTCTCTGTGCAAAAATGTTTAGGTTAACATTTTGTTGTTATTCTCCTTAACAACATTTTATTGTCTTCTTACTTCCATTATTAAGAAAATAATTATCTAGAACTTATAGTTTATTTTTAAAAGTGATATGCCTCCTTTACCACATAGGAACATATTCTTTCCTTTGGTATTCAGCAATTTTACTGTGATGTTCTTAGGTGTGGTTTTCTTTGTATTTATTTTGTATGGGTCCATAGTGTTTCTTGAAATTGTGGATCAATATTTTTGATAAATTTGGGAAAATTATTATTTATTATCCATTTAAATATTGCTTCTGCATCATCCTTTCTCCCATTCTGGGATTTTTATTTACATGCCCTATATTGTGGGTCAGCTAGTAAAAATCTGCCTGCAATGCAGGAGACCTGGGTTCGATCCCTGGGTTAGGAAGACCCCCTGGAGAAGGGAAAGGTTACCCACTCCAGTATTCTGGCCTGGAGAATTCCATGGACTGTATAGTTCTTGGAGTCACAAACAGTTGGACACAACTGAGTGACTTTCACTTCATTTCATACATTATTGTGCAATTTTTAAGTATACTCCATCCATTTTTCTCTATGTACTTCTGCTGAATATTTTCTATTAATCTATTTTCAGTTTTATTCATCTTCTCTTGAGTCTAATTTCCTGTTAAATTTATCCATTACATTTAAATTTTTGATTATTGTGCTTTGTCTTTCCATTCAATTAGATTTTATAAATTTCAGTTCTTCAGTGAAAGCTTCCAGAATCTTCTCTATTGTTTGAGCATATTAACCACAGTTATTTTAAAGTTATCTGATTACTTTAAAACCCGGCATGTTGTATTTTTTGCTTAGTATCTTGACCTTTCTTTTTATTTAATTGAAGTTATAGTTAATTTACAACGTTATGTTAGTTTCACAACATTGATCTAGTTATACATGTATGTATATCTTTTTCATATTTTTTTCTATTATAGGCTTTCCCAATGGCTCAGTAGAAAGAATTTGCTTACAGTGCAAGAGATACAGGAGATGTGAGTTCGATCCCTGGGTCAGGAAGATTCCTCTGAAGGAGGAAATGGCAACCCATTCCAGTATTCTTGCCTGAAAAATCCTGTGGACAGAGGAGCATGCTGGCTTACAGTCCATAGGGTCACAAAGAGTCAGACATGACTGAGCACACACACATAAGATATTGATGCTCTACAGAAGGACTTTGTTGGGGTTTTTGACCTGGGGTTTTTTCTTGGTTTGCTTATTAATTTTTATAGAATGTTTGAAAAATTATAGAATTTCTAGAAAATGTTGGTTTCTCTATAAGTATTTTTCCTACTTTCCTGTAAGTACTGGGTAGATTACCTCAATCTAATCAGGGGCCTAGCAGTTTCAAGGCAGGAGTGCACACTGTTAGGCTGATTCTACCTCTTCCTCCTTGCTCCAACAGTGTACTTCTGCAGGGGTTCCAAATAAGTTTCTAGAGTATTGACCAGGTTTTCTTCATCATGTTGACTCTGTGCTCTAAGTTCTGTTTCCCTGGCTCCATAAAGCTGCTTAAATATTGACTGGATTCTCTTTCTTACCAGCACTCTCAGCATTGTGTCTTATGTCTACTTCCTCCTTTCAAGCCAAGAATCGGCAAATGCCACAAATGAAAAAAAATTAACACAACTATTGAGCTTGACTAAATGAGCATCACTTCTCTCCAAGACCCTGTGCCCACTTTAGTCTTGAGCTTTGGCATCATTTCCTCAGGATTTTTTCCTTGTTCTTCCAAGGTGAAATTCCATTGTATGCTCTTCTGGTATCCTGGGCTGAGGGTTCCTATCAAAGTTACATACCTGTCTTCCAGCAAGTTTGTTTCTCCTTCATCTCTTCTCTTCTTTCTTTCTCCTACTCATTCTTCTTCCTGTTTATCTGATTATTCTAGTGATTTTGTTTGTTTGTTTGGTTTGTGGATTTATTGGTCTCCTCAGTCCTAGTTAGAATGGAAGCTGCTAGAATTATCAGCATGTCTGTATTCCCTACTAAAATGCAGGCTTTCTAAGGACAAATAATATGCTTTTTTAATGATTACCTAACTGTTTTGATGGCATCACCGACTTAATGGACATGGGTTTGGGTGGACTCCGGGAGTTGGTGATGGACAGGGAGGCGTGGCGTGTTGCGGCTCATGGGGTTGCAAAGAGTCGGACATGACTGAGCGACTGAACTGAACTGAACTGAACTGAACTATTTTTAAGATGAGAAAGTATTGATCTTTACCTGAGCACTATTTGAGAAGAGGAAATAAGACCAGTGGTAAGAAAAAGAATTGACTAGGGAAACAATAGAGTCAATGTTCAACAGCTATTCATCCATTCAAATACTTATTGAATTTTATAGTGTCATGTGGTGACCAAACATAGGACAGGAATGTAATCTGAAATCAAAGAATATGAATGAGAATCGTTTGCATTTTATACTTCATTGGTTTTAACCCAACATGAATATTTTATGATATGGCTTCTGTTCATGTTTCCAGCCTAATAATTTTATCTCACCCTGCTTTGATACTTTTATACATGTACTTCAGCCGCACTGAACGCCTCTGTTTTATTTGTAGACCCATCCACATCCTCTACCTCACTTACTTTTAGTTACCTTTTTTCCTTATTCAGGTCTCATTCAGACAGCATTTCCTTGAGGCTCTTTCTCTGATCTTCCAAGACTGGGAGAGATGCCCTTTGTTCATATTCTTGCAGAGTTCAGGGCTCAGTACTCCTATTCACAACTGTGTCTGTGACATTCATATTTTTTTTCAGTTACCGGTCTGTTTCTCTCACCTTACTGTGAGCTTCCTGAGGACAAGGACTGCAATTACATAATGATTATTCACAGCCAACAAAGGGCCTCGTATACATTCAGTACCCAATAAATATATGTTAACCAAATTGAATGTCCAGTGGGTTGAAAATATAGACATAGTCCAGAACCATGTACAAAAAATTTAACACAAAGGAAAAATGTTTATATTTGACCCATTCTGCAAACTTTGCCAGGGAAAGCATAAATTTCAATGGAGTTTTCATACTGTTCAGGTCCCTTTTAGATCATCAGTTTTGCAAATAGCTTAACACTGCTTTTTTCCCTGTCATAAAGTGAAAATCATTCCTCTAGTCTCAATGTAAAACAGCAAGCCAGTAGAAAGATATTATTTTGGGCACAAAATATCATTATAGGTTAAAGAAAAATAGCTCTGAAAGCCTCAAGCCATTTTCAGTGTTTGCTTCTTCACCCTCTGGTTAAAATAAACTACAAGATGAAGATTTTATCCTACCAGCCACCCATCAATCCCACGTTCTTGAGCTTGCAACTGCCTGCCTTATGCCGAAGTCCTTCCCGCCCTCCCCTCATGCCCATGGCAGTAATGTAGAAGGCCAACTAAACATTAAGTGACTTCAGTGAATTCAGGAAACTCTTTGTCTGATAATGTCATTGCTTCAATTATTGTTTCCTATATATTTCAATAAACTATGAGCACACTATCTCTCCAGAACATTACAATGTATTTATTCCTGTTTAGAGATTGAATGTTTAATAACTTTATTTGATCAAATATTGGGAAAAATCTGCAAATATGGTTTGTAGCTATATCTTATGTAGCTCCATAGGGGAAAAGTCAGGATTAGTTGTAAAGTTACAGGAAAGTGTAATTTCTATCAGTACAAGTATCCCTGCCTGTCACACAGGAGACCACAGATGGATTCCCCAATTGAGAACCAGGACTTCCCATGTGGCACAGTGGTAAAGAATCTGTCTGTAATGCAGGAGACTCAGGTTTAAAGTCTGGGTCAGTAAGATCCCCTGGAGGAGTAAATGGAAAACCAATGTTGGAATATTGGAAATTGGAATATTCCAACATTCTTGCCTGGAAAATTCCATGGACAGAGAAGCCTGATGGGATACAGTCCATGGGGTCCCAAAGAGCCAGATACAACTGGGCAACTAACATGGGAATTTTTCAAAACATTAAAATGACTTGACCCAGGAGATAGAAAAATCTTTCCTTCCTGGACCTGTGTAACAGCAGTTCAAAAATGTGGTAAACAAAAAGTATATCAAGATAACAAGTTGGCTGGTTCACTGACAATGAACACCCCTGAGAGCTGTTTTCCTTGTATTGGTATATTAGCTACTCCTCCAGAGAAGGCAATGGCACCCCACTCCAGTACTTTTGCCTGGAAAATCCCATGGACGGAGGAGCCTGGTAGGCTGCAGTCCATGGGGTCGCTAAGAGTCGGACACGACTGAGCGACTTCACTTTCACTTTTCACCTTCATGCATTGGAGAAGTAAATGGGAACCCAATCCAGTGTTCTTCCCTGGAGAATCCCAAGGACGGCAGAGCCTGGTGGGCTACCGTCTATAGGGTCGCACGGAGTCGGACACGACTGAAGCGACTTAGCAGCAGCAGCAGCTACTCCTCAGAATTTCACATTTCTGTGTAATACTTTATTGCTTTTCATTGGTTTCCTAAACAACTTAGGTGCATCCCTTTACTTTTAAACATAAAGCAATGAAATAAAGAACAATAAAAGAAAAAAGACATAGGTTTTATGGTTTTTTTCATATATTACCTTAAGCTAATTCACTTTCAAGCAATTTTTCTTGTCATATTTACTTACTTTAGGACTTCCCTGGTGGCTCAGATGGTAAAGCATCTGTCTACAATGTAGGAGACCCAGGTTCAATCCCTGGGTCGGGAAGATCCCCTGGAGAAGGAAATGGCAATCCACTCCAGTACTATTGCCTGGAAAATCCCATGGACAGAGGAGCCTGATAGGCTACAGTTCATGGGGTCACAAAGAGTTGGACACAACTGAGCAACTTCATTTTTCACTTTTACTTACTTTGGAATATTATCATAAATGTTTAAATTTCATAACAAGCAAATAACATGTAGTTACTAGAAAACATCATTTAAATAAACATATGGCTTATAATGAAGGAGATTAGTATAATTTCAATACACAGTTCCTCCATGATCATTAAAGAGTCTCATTATCTCTTAGCTAGACATTATATGATACTAGAGGAGGGCACAGCAACCCACACCAGTATTCCTGCTTGAAGAATCCCATGGACAGAGGAGCCTGGTGGGCTATAGTCCATTGGGTCACAAAGAGTCAGACATGACTGAAGCAACTTAGCATGTATGCATGCACATAAGATACTAACACCTTACTACTTAAGGTATTTGTGTTGCAAGATAGATATAATAAAAAATGATCATGTCTGGAAGTGTTGCACAATGACAATTAAATTTGAGTGACCTACTGAAACCCCAATAACACCTTTAGTTATTTTTTTTATCAACATTTGAGATCAAAAATCCACGGGGCATTCACCAGGGTATTAGAGCAATACTTTGGCCACCTGATAAGAAGAACCTGATATCAAGAGATAGCTGGAGTGACAGGCAAGTTTGGCCTTGGAGTACAAAATGAAACAGGGCAGAGGTTAACAGAGTTTTGCCAAGAGAACGCACTGGTCATAGCAAACACCCTCTTCCAACAACACAAGGGGTGACTCTACACATGGACATCACCAGGTGGCCAATACCAAAACCAGATTGTTTATATTCTTTGCAGCTGAAGACAGAGACCCTCTATATAGTCAGGAAAATCAAGACCAGGATCTGACTGTGGCTCAGATCACAAACTCCTCCTTATTGCAAAATTCAGATTTAAATTGGAAAAAGTAGGGAAAACCACTAGGCCATTCAGGTATGACCTAAATCAAATCCCTTATGATTATACACTAGAAATGATAAATACCTTCAAGGGATCAGATCTGATAGACAGAGTGTCTGAACAACTATGGATGGAGATTCGTGACATTATACAGTAGGTGGTGATCAAGACCATTCCCAAGAAAAAGAAATGTAAAAATATTGTCTGAGGAGGCCTTACAAAAAGCTATGAAAAGAAGAGAAGCGAAAGGCAAAGAAGAAAAGGAAAGATATACCCGTTTGAATGCAGAGTTCCAAAGAAAAAGAAGTGCAAAAAGGCAAAATGATTGCCTGAGGAGGCCTTACAGATAGCCCGGAAAAGAAGAGAAGTGAAAGTCAAAGAAGAAAAGGGAAGATACACTTAAGCGAACCCAAAGAATAGCAAGGAGAGAAAAGAAAGCCTTCTTAAGTGATCAATGCAAAAAAATAGAAGAAAAATAGAATAGGAAAGACTAGAGACCTCCTCAAGAAAATTAGAGATATCGAGCAAACATTTCATGCAAAGACAGGCACAATTAAGGACAGAAATGGTATGGAGCTAACAGAAGCAGAATACATTAAAAAGAGGTGGCAAGAATACAGAGAAGAACTATACAAAAAAGATCTTAATGACCCAGATAACCACGATGGTGTGATCGCTCACCTAGAGCCAGACATCCTGAGGAGTAAACTCAAGTGGATCTTAGGAAGCATCACTACGAACAAAGTTAGTGGAGGTGATGGAATTCCAGCTGAGCTATTTCAAATCCTAAAAAGATGATACTGTGAAAGTGCTGCACTCAAAATGCCATCAAATTTTATCAGGGCCACACCCTTTTGACTTCATTTAGCCTTGACGGTGTTCTCTGAAGCTGTCTGCAGAAGCAGCTGCACTGGGGGTTGCAGTGCCAATACTCAAACATGTTTCAGGGAGACATACTGACACGTACTTTCAATCCACAGCAGCTTTATACATTTTATCACATGGAGTGGCGTGTGCTACAGGCTTTTCTGCACCAGCCTTTTTTACCTACTGCATATTTCCTGGAGGCCAGGGCACTTCAGAAAGAACACAGCTTCATCATCACAAAGGCTACAGATAATAACTGCTGGAGAGCTGTGGAGATAAGACAACCCTCCCACTCTGATGGTGGGAATGTGAGCTGGTGCAACCATGGTGGAGAACAGCATGGAGGTTCCTTTAAAAACTAAAAGTGAAACTACCATAGAATCCTGAAGTCCCACTCCTGGGCATATATCTGGAAAAGATGAAAACACTCATTTGAAAAGATACATGGATCCCAATGTTTGTACCAGTACTATTCACAATAGGCAAGACATGGAAGCAACCTACATTCCATCAACAGAGTGTAATGTGTAATGAATGGATAATGTATGTATATATAGTGGAATATTACTCAGCTGTAAAAAGGATGAAGTATTTGCATCAACATGGATGGGCCTAGAGATTTTCATACTAAGTAAAATAAATCAGACAGAGAAATACAAGTATCCTTTGTGTGGAGTCTTTAAGAGATGATACAAATGAACTTTTACAGAAATAGGCTAACAGACATGGAGAACAAATTTTGTGGTTACCAAAAGGGAAAGGGGGGAGGGAAGAACAAATTAAGAGTTTAGGATTGACATACACACACTACTACATAGCACAGGGAACTCTATTCAATACCTTATAATAAACCATAATGAGAAAGCATGAAAAAGAAAAAAAAAAAAAGCCAAAGGGACATAATTAACCTTAGCAGCATTTTCACATCAAAGGAAACCCTAAATGAAAGAAAAAAAAAAAAAAACACTCAGAAAAGGGAAAAAAATATTTCAAAACAAATTTCCCCACAAAGAATTCATCTCCTAACTTACAAACAGCTCAAGCAGCTCAATATCAAAAATAAAACAAAAATAGCCACTAGGAAATGGGCCAAAGATCTCAATGGACATATCATGAATAAGGTATACACATGGCCATTTAGCACTGTAAAAGATGCTTAACATCACTAATTATTAGAGGAAGGTGAATCAGAAGTACAATGAGCTGTCACCTCACACCAGTCATAATGGCCATCTCAGAGAATCTCCAACAATACATGTTGCAGAGGATGTGGAAAGAAGGGATGTCCCTTGCACTCTTGGTAGGAATGTAAATTGGTACATCCACCAGGCAAAGAGTATGAAGTTTCTTTTAAAAAACTAAACACAGAAGTACCATAGGATCCACCAATCCCACACTTGGGTGTAGATACAGAGAAAACCAAAATTTTAAGACGCCTGCAGCCCTATGATCACAGTTGCATTAGGTACCACAAGCAAGACACAGACGCAATCTAAGCGCAGAACACAGATGAACAGATAAAGAAGATGGGGTAGCTAGACATAATACAGTATTACTCAGCCTTTAAAAAGGATCAAATAATGACATTTCCAACCACAGGGAATAAAGCAGAGCTGATCATTCTAACTGAAGTAGGGGAGACAGAGCAAGACAAGGATCACATGGTATCACTTCTAGGTGGAATCTAAAAATGGAGACAGATGAACTTCTTTACAAAAGAGAAATGGCCTCACAGACTTATGGTTCCCAAGGAGGAAAAGAGGAGGGCAGGGAGAAATGAGCTGGTTCAGATTAACATACACACACTACTTTTTATAAAATTATCCACAAGGACCCACTGCATAGAACAAGGAACCCCCCTCAACACTCCATAATAATGTATATGGGAAGAGAACCTGAAAAAGAACATATATATGTCTATCTATACATGAATCAAGCACCTGGAAGGACACCCTCCCTCACTCATTACTGTGCTCACTTGCTCAGTCATGTCTGACTCTGCAACCCCATGGTCTATAGCCTGCCAGTCTCCTCTGTCCATGGAATTTTCCAGGAAAGAATACTGGAGTGGGTTGCAATTTCCTTCTCCAGGGGATCTTCTCAACTCAGGGGTCGAATATACATCTCACATCTCCTGCACTGCAGGGAGATGCTTTACTGCTGAGCCACACCAGGAAAGACCCACTCATTGTTAAATCAATGTAAATCAAATCTACACTGAGGAATCCCCTCCACCTGTCAGAATGGCCAATCTCAGAAAGACCTCCAAAGAATAAATGCTGCAGAGGATGTAGGGAAAATAGAGTCCCCCTACACTCTGAGTGGGGATGCCCAAGAGTGCAGCCAAGATGGAAAACAGCATGGAGGTTCCTGCAAAAAAGCAAACACAGAGGAGCCGTGAGATCTGGCAGCCCCACTTCGGGGCTCAGATTTGGAGAACACCACAATTTGAAATAACACAGGCACCCATTTTCAGGGAAGCACTATTTACAAAAGTCAAGACGTAGAGTCCACCAAAACATCAAGCAACAGGAACATGAAGTCTGAGTGGTCCATCTATATACTGGACGACTCCTCAGGGGTGGAATCAGTATTGGAGAATGTGGGCCTCTGACCAGCAGCTGGTTGGAAGAAGGGAGATAAATCCTGAGCACAGGGCTTCCCTGAAGTCTGTGGGCCCCGCTACCCTGATGGGCTTCATCCCCAGTGGGGATGTGGGCAGGACCTGAGCCCCTTTGATGAAGCCACAACAGCACTGGGCTCAGAAGTCTCCTGATGGTGTCTCAAACCCTGACACAGTGTTTCACAAAAGAACAAGAGAATGAAGCTGTGCTCCTGAGGGCTAGTCCTTCCAGCTCTGAGTAGCTTCCAACAGGACCACCATCACCTGCATGGGGTTGGCCGTAACCCACCTGCCCACCCGCCCACCCCCACCCTCCGGCCTTTCGTCTTCCTCCCAGTGATGATTCCAGTGACATTTCCAGCCTGGATCCCTTTCCTAGGCCAGAAACATCTGTCCATCCACTGCCTCCCCATCTCACCTTGGGGGCTAACAGGACCCTCAGAAGACTGTAATCCTGTTGTTCCCCACACCCAGAAGGCAGCCCCACCTTCCCTGGTTGCTGAGCTCAGACACCTGGTGTAACCAAGCAAGAGCCTAGGGGGTCTTCCCAGGATAGACCCCATTCTGAATCCTCTGCTATAGCTCCTCTCTGAAGTACAGAGGTAACTGTATATGAGGCACATTCCTTGAGTTGCTTCACAGATGCTAAAACCCACACCAAATGGAGGAATTAACTACTTGATGAGCATGAACACATAGCCCTCAGATGAGCATCTCTGGCAGGTATGGGATTTGATTCTAAATACAATTTCACCCCTCCGACCATCTTGTGGGGCTTCTCCTTTGCCCTTGGATGTGGGGTATCTTTTTTTTTGGTGGGATCCAACATTCTCCTGTTGATAGTTGTTCAACAGTGCATTGCAATTTTAGAGTTCTTGAAGGAAAAGATGAGTGCACTCTACTATCTTGTTGTTGTTTGGCCTATTGTTTGCAAAGAGACTTGTTCTATTCTTCCAAGATAATAAATTCTTTTTTTTTTTTTTTTTTAGTATTTTGTTTGAAAAAAAAATCAGTGTTTCTGGTATGGTGAAGGACAGGGAAAGCTGGCATGCTGCAGTCCATGGGGTCACAAAGGGTCAGATGCGACTGAGTGACTAACAGCAACAACAAAGGATTATCTGCTTCCTTCATTTCTTCCTGCCTGCCTGCTTGCTATATGTACATAGATAATCCACAGTGTTTATCTCCTTCCTTCCTCATATACTGAGACTCCAATAGTTTGGCCATCTGATGAGAAAAACCGATTCATTGGAAAAGACTCTGATGCTGAGAAAGACTGAAGGCAGGAGGAGAAGGGGACGACAGAGGATGAGATGGTTGGATAGCATCAGTTGGTGATGGACATGAAATCGAGCATGCTCTGGGAGTTGGTAATGGACAGGGAGGCCTGGAATGCTGCAGTCCATGGGGTTGCAAAAAATCAAACATGACTGAGGGACTGAACTGAACTGAACTTCCTAATATACACAGAAAGTAGATGCTCAGCACTTTGATCAAAAATGTACGGCAAAAAAAAAAAAAAAAAAAGAATAGAGATACCCCATAGATATGTAACACCCCAATTAGGTGGCTGTACACAGACAACAATCATTACATTGTGTTTCAACTATATTGCATGATGTTAAAGGAAAGAAAAGCAGTGCCTACTTTATTATTGCTGAAATTTCTGACTTCAGACTCTATCCCACGCCTGGAAGCTGAGTGGGTTCCCAGTACTGCTGGACTGGGGTGTGGTTGACACAGCCTGGCACAGTGCCTTTCATTGACCCTTTCTAAAGGTCCACTGTCTGTTATGTTCTGGTTGCAACCAGAGTCCCATGTGGCATCAAAGCCTGGAGGAATTTGGAGGCAAGATTCTCTAGCTTCCACCTCTACTGGTGCTGGGGTCCCCAGCTCAAGCCTCTTACCTGAGAGTGCAGCCTCCTAGCACCTAAGCACACTCATCAGGGTGCAGTGGATCTGGAAGGGATTAATCTGGACAGGGTGTCTGCGTGACACTTTAGGGGGAAAAACTAGTGAGACTGAAGCCATTAAATGTTTGCTAAAGCATATTCCACTCTATTTCACAGCAATGGGAAGCATATTTGCCTTAAGGCTCTGGTTGCCTTAGGGCAACCTAAGTGACAGACTTTATTTGGGGGGCTCCAAAATCACAAAGCCATGAAATTAAAAGACGCTTGCCCCTTGGAAGAAAAGTTATGACCAACCTGCTGCTGCTAAGTCGCTTCAGTCGTGTCTGACTCTGTGCAACCCCGTAGACGGCAGCCCACCAGGCTCCCCCATCCCTGGCATTCTCCAGGCAAGAATACTGGAGTGGGTTGCCATTTCCTTCTCCAATGCATGAAAGTGAAAAGTGAACGTGAAGTCGCTCAGTCCTGTCCGACTCCTAGCAACCCCAGGGACTGTAGCCTACCAGGCTCCTCCGTCCATGGGATTCTTCAGGCAAGAGTACTGGACTGGGCTGCCATTGCCTTCTCCATGTGACCAACCTAGACAGTATATTAAAAAGCAGAGATATTACTTTGCCAACAAACGTTCATCTAGTCAAAGCTATGATCTTTCCAGTAGTCATGTATGGATATGAGGGTTGGACCATAAAGAAAGCTGAGTGCTGAAGAATTGATGCTTTTGAACTGTGGTGTTGGAGAAGATGCTTGAGAGTCCCTTGGACTGCAAGGAGATCCAACCAGTCCATCCTAAAGGAATCAGTCCTGAATATTCATTGGAAGGACTGATGCCGAAGCTGAAACTCCAATCCTTTGGCCACCTGATGAGAAGAACTGACTCACTGGAAAAGACCCTGATGCTGGGAAAGATTGAAGGCGGGAGGAGAAGGGGATGACAGAGGATGAGATGGTTGGATGGCATCACCTACTCAATGGACATGAGTTTGAGTAAACCCCGGGAGTTGGTGATGGACAGGAGGCCTGGCGTCCTGCAGTCCATGGGATTGCAAAGAGTCAGACAGGACTAAGCGACTGAACTGGTTGCCTGAGAAAAGAGGTGGGCATAAAGATGTTGCCCCTCATGGACATTCTCTGTAACAACAACATGACCACCAAGGCTCATGCCACCTCTGCTGTGGCTGCTGCTGCTGCTAAGTCGCTTCAGTCGTGTCCGACGCTGTGCGACCCCATAGACGGCAGCCCACCAGGCTCCTCTGTCTCTGGGATTCTCCAGGCAAGAACGCTGGAGTGGGTTGCCATTTCCTTCTCCAATGCATGAAAGTGAAAAGTGAAAGTGAAGTCTCTCAGTCCTGTCTGACTCTTCGCAACCCAGTGGACTGTAGCCTACAAGGCCCCTCTGGCCATGGGATTTTCAGAGTACTGGAGTGGGTTGCCATTTCCTTCTCCTATTGTCACCTAAAGAATTCTGTTAATGACAGCTATTCTCAGGTAATGTCCTGGGGTGGGAACTGCAGAAATATATTCCAAATACAACTGACTTTCAGGAAGCCAATTGCCAAAGGTAAGTTTTCTTCAAACCCTTTAAGGAAAACAAAACAAAACAAAACTCTAACATTCACCACAGGACAGGATGCTCAGCATTCCTAATTGCTGTAGGAATGTCAACAAAATGACAATGAGATATCAAAACCCACCAGTCACAATGGACATACTCACAAGTCTACAAACAATATAGGTGAGAGAAGGCCTGGAGGAAAAGAATCTCTACAGTGTCTATGGCAACAGCCAGTGTGATGGACAGTCTCTGAATGCCTGGGGGGTGGGGAAAAAAAAATACTATCAAGGGGAACAAAGCCTAGGATTTGCATTCCCACACTGGGGCCTATATAAAACCATCAATGAGAAGGCACATGAACCCCAAGCAACACACTACTACAGCACTATATCCAATATAAGACACACAACCAGCAAAATCTCCAGCGAGAGATTAAAGCTCAAATTAGATGTGGTACATGTATACAGTGACGTACTTCTCACTCATAAAAAGCTGCCACTGAAATTAGGGAATTATGACACTGGTAGCCACAGGGATGAACCTTGAAGGATCATACACTAAGCATAGTCAGTCAGGCAGATGACAACTATAGTATGTGAGGTACCTTCCAGACAAAGTAAAAATAGACATACAAGGCAACAAATTTACAATCCAAAAAGCGATTCCGAAAATTCAAAGTCAAACAAAGGGTTCCCCCCAAAAAAGTGAAGGGCCTAGAATGAATTAGGATCTCCAGACTAACATAAACATAGAAACCTGTATCTGTAACAGATAACCCATAAGAATTATCCTCTTCCTTTCTTCCTTCCTTCTACATATACACAAAAATCTGTATTGCTATCTATACACAGAAATCTGTATCTCTGAGAGATAATCTACAATAATTATTTTGTTCCTTTCTCCACTGTATACACAGAAAAGTGCATCTGAGATAAATAATTCACAAAGACCTGATGCTTAGCACTCTGTTCAACATTCTATGGCAAAAAGTCCAAAAAAAGGCTGTCCCATGGATAAATTGAAGAAGGAATTCATAGGGCCTGGACTCCATCTTAGGCCTGTTCATGCTGATCATGCTCGGCCACCTTTCCAATGGACTCTGAACTCTGTGTTTAGTGCCTATGAAAACAACAACAGAAGGATAAGACCCCCTCCAGACAGGCAATCTTGAAGACCATATCTAGGTTACTCATCGCCTAAGATAAAACATACACTAATCACTCCTTCCTCCAGAAAGGCCATAAACTTTTCTGTATCTATCGGAGTGTAACCTCAGGTTTTTTGATTATTGGCTAATTGTTTGACTGTATGGGCACATGAGCACACAGCACGTGAATGATGGGGTTGTTGGGATTGTATTTTCCTTGGTTTATGTAAGTCTCAAGGAATTTGGAGTGGTGAGTTCAGACACATACACATGGGGTATAAAAGATTTTCACAAATGCTGGTCAGGGTCCTTGGCTAAGAGGAGACTCTGCCTTGGGCCTGCCGGTATAATAAACTGTACTCCACTATCTGCATTGTCCTTTTGAATGAGTTTGTTTCCCGGAACGCGTGGCTACAACAACATGGTACCTGAATTGGGTGGCTAGCACAATACTGCAGATCAGTCATACTCCAACATAACATCGGCATAATGTTAAGGACAGAAAAGCAGTCCCTACTCTATTTTATCTCCAACCTCCTTGACTTGGACTGCTCTCCCATTCCTGGAGTCTGGGCAGGCTTAGGTCCCATGGCTGCACATGGGTGGTGTCACGCGAGCGTATGTTCCTCGGTTCTTTGTCTCGTCACAACAAAGATTTGGAGTGACGGACATTAAAGCCCCCTCAGCGTGTCACAGCTCTTAGGTCTTGGATAGACCGCGTTATAGCTCTCAGGTCTCGAATGGACCATGTTATAGCTCTTAGACAAATCAGTGTTACAGCTCTATTTTATTTAGAAGATAGCAGGAAAATCCATCTTCGAGGCATAAGGGTGCGTCGATCCAAAGATACAAGGAGAAGAGTGCCCCAGCGCGCGGGAGAGAGAGAGAGAGAGCTGGCTCTGGCTCCTCTGTTTATATGTTTATCTCTCACTGGGCCTATCCTATGTAAATCGGGCCAGCCAGGAGTGTTGTTTGTTTTACCTGAGGTCCTCACTCCGGTCCTCGGACCTTCTTTTGTTCTATTTTCATGGGCTTTTTCCTTCCTTGTCTTTTAGCCACCTCCATTTTGGACTCCTTTTCCCTGTTCCACCTACCTAACATTCCCCCCTCAAGAGATGAGAGGCCCAGTTCTTTGGGAATAGGGGCATCAAGGTCTTTCTGGCTACTTCCTGCTGAACTGGGATGGTGAGGGGTATTGGGCCTCCCCCTCTTGTTAGTCTCAATCTTCAGAGTCCTTATAGCGGTGTCCATCTAAGGGTGTGTGATATTTTCCGTGGCCGGCTGTAGTTTTACATCTTTGTTGAACTGGCACTGCATGTTGTAGCTGGTTGACCTGGGCAGAGACAAAACAGGTTAGACAATTGACAGTGGATGGAATAATCATAAGCGTCATCAATATAGCATAACAAGGACTAGTAGGGGCATTAGTCAATTTTAAATTCACATCACCAGGATGGCTCAAGTCCCTCCTTGCTCAGGGATCAGAAGATCTATCTCCTGTCTGTTTTGGAGTACAATCTCTGCCAAGCTGTGTTGGCTCTTTAGAGTTATCCTGAGAAATCTTATCTCCAGAAACCAGATTTGGGGGGTGTTCATTAGAATGATACTCATTGGTAGTCCTGAATAGGTATCTGAGATCTCCCAGGGGCTCACAGGTTTATTGAGTGTCCTCTTCTGTTTTCTCCCACAGCTTGACTCATGAGTAGTGAATCCAGGAGTCATGTCCTGGTACCTTGACTGCTGTGGGGGTAGAAAGTATTACAGGGTAGGGGCCCTTCCATGCAGACTGGAGTTGAGCCTTTGGGGACCCATTTTTCCAGACTTTTATTAGGACTTGAGTCCCTGGAGCATAAAGTGGTGACTCCTTAGAATCTTTTGGGTCCTGGTTTATACCCCACAAGTGTATATCCTGTTGGAATTGCCCAATGGTCATGGTATAAGACCGGAGGGTCTGAACCTCTGGATCTAGGAAGAGGTCATTGACATAAACAAAAGGTCTCCCATATAGCATCTCATAAGGACTAAGACCAAGCTGTTCCTTAGGGGCCATGCGGGTGCGGAGAGCTATCGGTAAAGCCTCCTTCCATCCCAGGGAGGTCTCCTGGATTATCTTTTTTATCGCTGATTTTAAGAATTGATTGGCTCCTAGGGCTAGGGCTAGGGCTAGGGCTACTTTTCCTGAAGATTGAGGCCTCCAGGCACAATGAAGTAATGCCCAATGCTTTTGAGACCCCTTGGATGATCTTAGAAGTAAATGATGTCCTATTGTCACTTTGTTAATGACCTGAGCAGACCAAATCTTGGAATGATTTCATGGAGCAGTTTTTTTTTTTGCCACCTCCTCAGCCTTCTCAGTCCAGGTGGGAAAGCCTTCAATCCATCCTATGAATGTATCTATCATGACTAATAGGTATTTATACACTTGAGAAACTGGCATCTGGGTGAAGTCCATCTGCCAGTCCTCTCCTGGGTAGGTCCCACGTCGTTGGATGGGCTGGGCCAGCTGGGGTCTTCGAGCTCCTTGGGGGTTGTTTAATTGGCAAGTGGGACAAGAGGAGACCACCTGTCTTATAGTTGTTTGGAAGCCTGTTCCTCTGAAGGACCTTTCTAGTAATCTTTGGAGGGCCTTTTACTCTAAATGAGTGGTGGCATGTAAGGAATTACCCAACTTCCATTGGAGGTTCCCAGGCAGAAAAAGAAGTTCCTTCTTTTGGAACCACCCCATATGATCTTGAAAGCCCTCGCTCTTAGTTTTAAGAGTTTCACCTTCAGTATATGTAGGAGTTTCTGGCAAATTAGTCTGTGGAACTAAGGTGGCAATCCCTATTAGGTCATGGTTTTGTAATGCTGCTCTCCTAGCTGCCTGATCAGCTGCTTGGTTCCCTCTTGCCACTTCTGTGTTCCCTTTTTGGTGTCCTTTACAGTGGGAGACTGAAACCTTGGTGGACTGCCTCCAAGAGTCAAAGAATCTGATCACCATATTTGATTGGGGACCCTCAGGTAGTCAAGTGGCCCCTTTCTTTTCAAATAGCCATATGTGCATGTAGCACCAGAAAGGCATACTTGGAATCCGTGTAAATGGCTATTCTTTTTCCTTTTCCCAGCTCTAGAGCTCGAGTCAGGGCTATGAGCTCAGCTAATTGGGCTGAAGTACCTGGTGGTAGAGGCTTAGCCTCTATGGTCTCAAAATTGGAGACTACTGCATACCCGGCTCTTCTTTTTCCATCCAAGACAAAGCTGCTTCCATCAGTGTACCAGATTTTCTCAGGATTGGTCAGAGGATCTTCTGACAGTGGTCCAAGGTTTCTAGACAAGCGTGAAAGGGGAAAGAGCCCTCGGGGATAGGCAGGAGGGTGGCTGGGTTAAGAACCTTACAAGGGGATATAGTGAGGCCTGGATTTTCCATCAGCATTACTTGATATTTGAGGATTCTTTGATCAGACATCCATAAATGGCCTCTCCCATTTAGGAGTTGTTTCATTTGGTGGCTGGTAAAAATAGTTAGTTTGCCCCCAAAGGAGAGTTTTAAAGCATCTTCTATCATGATTGCAATAGCTGCAAGATTTCGAAGGCAGGGGGGCCAGCCTCCGGTAGTTGGATCAAGCTTTTTGGATAAGTAAGCTACAGACTGGGGCTCAGATCTCAACCTTTGAGTTAACACTCCCAAGGCTATTCCCTCTCTTTTATGGACAAATGCCTGATCTTTTAAAGTTGGAATGTTTTTTCTGGGTTTGGCAACCTCAAGGCAGGTGCCTGAGTTAAGGCCTGTTTTAGTGTAGCCTCTGCCTTCTTTTGAGGAGTTCCCCACATCAGTGGGACTGAATCATCTCGTCCCTTTAAACTTTCATATAAGGGCTGGGCAATTAGGCTATAGTTGGGTATCCAGATTCTACAATATCCAGTTAGCCCCAGGAAAGCTCACAATTGTTTTCGAGTCATGGGGGAGGGCAACTGGAGGATTCCTTGTACCTGATCAGAGGACAGCCTCCTGGACCCGTGTGTAATCTGAACTTCCAGGTAAGTGACCTTTGTCTCGACCATCTGTGCCTTAGCACGGGAGACTTTATATCCCCTTTCTGCCAAAAAGTTTAGAACCTGAATTGCATATTCTTGGGCACTTTTCTCATCTGGAGAGCAGATTAGTAGATCATCTACGTATTGTAATATTTTCCCATTAGGTCCCAGGTCCAGATCTAAGAGATCCCAGCTAAGGGCCTGTCCAAACAAGAGGGGGCTATCTCTGAACCCCTGAGATAATACTTATCTGTTGGTGTTTTTCTCCTGGGGCCTCCCACTCAAAGGCAAAAAGATATTGGGATTCTTTAGCCAGTGGTATGCAAAAAATGCATCTTTGAGATCCAAGACTGTAAACCACTTGGCACTGGGTGGGATTTCTACCAAGATTACATAGGGATTGGGTACTGTGGGATGGAGGGGACTACAGCTTAATTTATGATCCAGAGATCTTGAACCATTCACCAGGTTCTGTCTTTTTTCTTTACTGAGAGGATTGGGGTGTTACATGGTGAACTGGTGGGGACCAATAGCCCACAAGCAAGGAATTTATTTATTAAAGGCTGTAGTCCCTCCCGGGCCTCTCTTTTGAGAGGATATTGTTTCCGGTTAGGAAACCGAGTGGGATCTCGGAGGACAATGATGACCAGTTCAGCTTCGTGGGCTCATCCAGGAACCCCCTGGTCCCACACCTGGGGGTTAATTTTGTCTTCCTATGGTTTTTGGTCCCTCTCTATTGAAGGTGTAATGGGTTCTTCAGTAGTAACCAGGAGCTGTAGAGCTCTAGGGGCTGAAAAACTTCCCATCACAAGGGTGGTCCCCAGTTTAGTGAGTATTTCTCTTCTCAATAAGGGAGTAGGACACTCAGGGACCACCAAAAACTGGTGGGAAAATATTTGTCCATCCCAGCAACAAAGAAGTGTGTGGGTGCATCTTTTAGTACTTGCTTTTCCTGTAGCACCCAAAATGGTACAGGTTTGGGAGGAGAAGGCTCCAGAGTAGGAGATCGAGACAGAGTAGGTAGCCCCTGTGTCAACCAAGAAATTCTCGGACCTACCTGCCACATCCAGTTGCACCCTTGGCTCCAGCCCTGTGATGGTTATCTGTGACAGGCGGGCTGGCTGGAGCGGGCTGCTTCAGTCCTCTTGAACCATCGTGATGGTAGGCTTGGCACTTGACCTTGAGGCTCTTGGGTCCCCAGGGCAGAGTCCTGACCAATGTCCCAGTTGATGGCATTTGTGGCAAGCTGTTCTAGGAGACTTGTCATGGTTTGGACACTCTTTGGCCCAATGCCGCTCGTGTCTACAGATCAGGCATTTGTCTCGTGCCTTGTCCTTCAGGGGCTCGAGGTTTTCCATAGGGCTTCCCTGGAGGGTGGCCAGCATCTGGGCATGCCTTGTCTCTTTCTTTCTCTCCCTCTCCTGGGCCTTGGCCTCCTTCTCCTGTTCCCTGTTATAAAAGGTATTGGTGGCTGTCTGGACCATCTCATCTAAAGAGGCAGCAGGGTCCTGCTGTTGTAGCTGTTTTAACTTTATCCTGATGTCTGATGCACATTGGGACAGGAATTTGTCCTTAAAATCACCTGCCCTCGTAAGGGTCTAAGTCCAGATTGGTAAACTTTTGGAGGGCCCCTTTTAGCCTTTCCAGAAAGGCAATGGGGTTCTCATTGGGCTCCGGAGTTATTGCTGAGACTGGGCACAGTCCCACAAGTAATAGACTTCCTTCTGTTTCCATGGGTGGACTTCCTTAGGGGTGAGTCTTTCTGAAGCTTATCCTACCCAGAACTGTTGCAACCTGAGAGCCAGGTGTCCTCAGGTCAGGGTGCAGATCCCCAGGCAGGCTGAGGCGTGACAGCCTCCTAGAGATTGAATTCCCGGGTAGGTCGAGGCGTGATGGCCTCCTGGGACCCCTGGAACTGCTGGATCGCTGAGCCGGTTGAAGCATGACAACCTCTCGAGGACCAGATCCCTAGACAGGTCAAGGCGTGGTGACCTCCTGGGACCCCCGGACTGGTGTTAGGCGTCCCCAAGATCTCCATTGTGACCGGTACTGGGTAGGATTAAGGGACTGGATATTATAGAGTATTTCCCTCCCAAGGCCAGCTATTTTCTGATTGTCTCTCCAGAAGATTGTAGAGGCAACTTTGTGGGTCTTGATGGGGCTCAGGAAAAGAGCATGAAACAGGAGGGAAGGGGGCAGAGCACAACCTTTGAAAGAATGACATAGCACGAGAGTATAATGTAAACCAATTAAAATCAGTTGGGTCCAAGATGACAAGTCAAATTCAAGTAAACCTTAATCTCCAATCTATAAGCCAACAGACACACCCAGAGGTGGCAGGACAGCTCCAAGGCACTATCCAAAGATGGAGGAGTGGGTGGTTCCCCAATAGCTGGGATGATCCTCTCACTCATTAGCATACAAATTCACCCCGCTCGCAAAACCTAGCCAGGATGCATTCCATGGCCAGTACCCTGTGGAGTGGACGCTTCTCTCTGAATCTTAACAAGTCTACCTCTTATCTGTCGCTTTGACTCTCAATGAATTTTTGCAATGAGACCTCAGAGCCTGAGCTTTATTAGGTACCCGAAACCATTCTGGGTTTTGGTTGGGCTCAAGTCCCGGGAGAGGGCTGAAGGACAGGAGGAAAAAGCAGTGAGAAAAACATGAATCCCCTTCATAGCCTGCCGGAAATTTTGCTAAACATCTGACCAGTGCTCAGTTTCATTGGTCTGATCCTTGGCACAGAGAAGAAAAAGGACAGAAGAACCCCCACTGGCTTGTGTAACAGCTACTGGGACTCAGCATATGGCGCCTTTGGGACATGCTAAGGAGTAGCCTCTCCAGAGTCCCTCAGTTGTACCCCCTGCCACCCGCCTGTTCATGGGAGGTTCAAGAAAACAAGAAACGAGAGATTGTAAAGGAATTAAGATTTTGTTAGGCATGTCCCTCCAGCCAAAGGAGCGAGGACCTCTTACCTTAACTGGAGGTCTTCTGGAATCTGAGACTGGGCTGCGTGACCTTTCTGCTGAGTTTGTTTTTCACTGTCCCGGTTTCCAGCATGATGGGCCTTCCCCTGCACTGGATTTTCTTCGCGTTCCGCCTCTACCACGGGAGCTTCGCTGAGCTGGGCTCCTGTGTGCTTGGCCTCTTCTGCGCGGAGGTTGTTTCAGCCAGGTTGCATCTGAGTCACGGCACCATAGAATCCCACTCCTGACACCATAGATGTCACACGAGTGTATGTTCCTCGGTTCTTTGTCTCGTCACAACAAATATTTGGAGTGACGGACATTAAAGCCCCCTTGGCATGTCACAGCTCTCAAGTCTTGGATAGACCATGTTATAGCTCTTAGACAAATCAGTGTTACAGCTCAATGTTGCAGCTCTATTTTATTTAGAAGATAGCAGGAAAATCCATCTTTGAGGGGTGAGGGCAGGTCGAGTGCCCCAGCACACGGGAGAGAGAGAGACACCTAGTTTTGGCTCCTCTGTTTATATGTTTATCTCTCCCTGGGCCTGTCGTGTGTAAATCGGGCCAGCCAGGAGTGTTGTTTGTTTTACCTGAGGTCCTCACTCCGGTCCTCGGCCCTTCTTTTGTTCTACGTTCATGGGCTTTTTCCTTCCTTGTCTTTTAGCCACCTCCATTTTGGACTCCTTTTCCCTATTCTACCTACCTAACAGTGTCAACTGTCAGGCTAGATGCACTTGGTTGAGCTCCCTCTTAAACCTGTACTGTCTGATTACCTCTCTGGGACCAGAGTCCCTAATGCACCTGAAGGATGGTGCCCCGACCCTCTGGCCTTAAGGACCTTGGGGGAAAGTCACCTATCCTCAGTTCCCAGCTCTAGCCTCCTTCCTGCCAGTGCTTCCTCCTCCTCGGCACCTGAGCACCCTCAGTTGGCTGCTGTGGCCCCAGTTGGAATGCGCCTGCAAATAAGGTGTGAAACTTTAGGGGTAAGAAATAGTAAGACACCAGCCCAGGCACATTCCACTCTATTTCGCAGCCAGGAAGCTGATTTTCCCTAAGGCTTGGGTTGCCCCGGTAACCAAAGCTGGTCATGAAGAATTGCTGCCGACTTGTGGACATTTCCTGCAACTACAATTTAACCACCACAGCTTACTTCAGCTCAGTTTAGTCACTCAGTCCGTCTTTGGGACCCCACGGACTGCAGCATGCCAGGACATCCCCTGCTTGGGTGGCAGTTACTGGAGCACAGTGGGCTGTGGGCCTTTAGAACACACCAGAGAGTAACCCTGGCCAGAGTTCCTCAGGTGTCTCCGTCTTGGCCAGGCATGGGTTGGAAAAGAAGTTCCAGATGGGAGACAGAATGAAAGAAGGATAAAGTTTATCAGAGTGGGAGACGCTATTAGAACAGCAGGCCAGCTCAAGGGAGAACTGACGCTGAATGCGGGGTCCTGAGTCACTTTTATACCCAGGGTACAAGGAGTGGGACAGGGATCTCGTGGGTCCTTTGCTGATTGGATGAGGCACGTATACTGGGTGGGGGGAAGAGTAAGGCAAATGCCTCCTCCCTAGAGGGTAGGAGGGGAGACAGGTTATACTGCTCAGGAGGACCTGAAATCCATTAATAGTTACAGCACGGGGGAGGGAAGGATGATAGGGTCTGGTTTTTCTGTTCCTGCATTCCAAGACCCTCCTTGGTTTTATAGGCTCTTTTGTCCCTCTCTTTATTCTTTGGCCCCTTTAGATACCCTGCTCATGTCTAACTATCTCCCTATTTCCCTTCTCAGGCATTTGGAAACCCAGTCTCAGGGGGAAAGGGGCGATGACCACTCTGGCTTCTTCAGGCTGCACAGAGGCCTTGTGGGGCTCTGGGTTCCCTTTGCCTGCTCTTTGTCAGGGTGCATTTACAGAGGGAGATGAGAGTCCATGGAATGATAAGATGGCTTGTTTCAGCACTGCCTGGGGGTTGGCCAGGGAATATTCTTGTTGTACTACCACTTGGAGATTTGTTGTATTCTAGAAGAAACAAACTTAACAAGGAAGTTAAAGGTAGATGGGCCAAAGGTTAATAGAAGTAGAAAAGCTGCTGAGCAGCGAGTCAGGAGAATCAGAGCTAGACATGGGTTTGTGACATTAGTGTTTCTCTAGGTATGAGAAGATGCAAGAATTTGGGCTCAAAAGTCTTTACCTGAAAGCCTCTGGTTATCTGAAGGCCAGTTCTTGTGGGTTTCCCCCAGAGCACAGAGTGCCGTATTTCTGATCTCCACCCTGAACTACTTTCAGGGGATGCTGAAGGTCAGCAGCTTGCAGTAGTCAGGATGTAATCCTTGTAGAGGCAGCTGGCAAGTGCCAACTTCCAGTCAGCAGGGTCCCTTCATAGCCACTGATTTCACCATGCTTTGGGGGCATTTCATGGCCATTGTGTCCCACGGTGCTGGGAAAGCTCATTCTCAGGTTTAACGAAGATTCCGTTGACAGGCCACTCAGTGTACGGTTATTGGACCAGGCCTTGTGAGTAGCAAAAGTCTCTGGACCATACCTATCTTACTAGCCTCTTGGTCCAGGAAAATATTCCCTCTTGTTGCTTCTTCCCATATCTAGAGTTACATTATTATAATCATTGACCTCATATGAAACTGCATATCAGCATTTTATCACAGGCTCAGTCACACATTTGGTAATGTAAGAAATGATCTTCTGAAACAAGCAACATAGAAAATAATACAGCTAGCGGTTATTAGTAAGGCCACAAGTAAGGATTATAAGTCAAGAACTTTCACTGGGTAGAGCCCAGTATATCCCAGGTCATCTGACTTTGTTAAATAGCTATGGCCTGGTGTTAATCTCCCGTTTGTACATCATGGAGCATCTCATCTTTATCCAAAGATTGGTTACTGAGATAAGCTTTAGAAACAAACTTAGAGTGTCCTTTTTAATAACTTAATTAAATCTTTTAGCAGCGTAACATAACGACAAGGAACTAGCTCAGAAGCGGCCTTAGTAAACACTGCTGCTAAGTCGCTTCAGTCGCGTCCGACTCTCTGTGACCCCATAGACAGCAGCCCACCAGGCTCCCCTGTCCCTGGGGTTCTCCAGGCAAGAACACTGGAGTGGGTTGCCATTTCCTTCTCCAATGCATGAAGGTGAAAAGTGAAAGTGAAGTCGCTCAGTCGTGTCTAGCCCTCAGTGATCCCATGGACTGCAGCCTACCAGGCTCCTCCATCCATGGGATTTTCCAGGCAAGAGTACTGGAGTGGGGTGCCATTGCCTTCTCCAAAAAATGACCCTACTCTTTATTTAAAAGGAGATATTTGCTCTCGAGAATGAGAAGGTGGTGAATTCTGACAACACCAAGTGCTAGCAAGGCTAGGGTGGGGGTGGTGACTGGAATTCTCATGTTGATTTTGAGGGTGCAGATAGAACATTTTATCAGGAACATCATCTGTAGTCTCATAAATTAAGCATGTAAGTTCCATCTGATCCAGCAATTCCACTAGGTATTTATCCCGACTACATAAAAACTTGCATCCACAAAACTTGTACAAGGAGTGTTCTAGGCAGCTTTATTCAAAACAGCACCTATGGAGAGACACCCCAACAGAGATAACTAAAGAAACAAATCCTGTTACATCCATGCAGTGGAATGCTGTTGCTGCTGTTTAGTAGCTCAGTCGCATAGACTGTGGCCTGCCAGGCTCCTCTGTCCGTACTGAATGGACGGAATACTGGAGTGGGTTATCATGCCTTCCTCTGCTACCTGGTATTTTTAAAAAAAACAATGTTGATAAATCTGAAAGAAATAAAATACCTAGACTCTCTATTCCCATGTATGTGAAGTTCTTGAGCAGGCAAAAATAATCTTCAGTGAAGCCTAGGATGAGATGCAAGGCCTGGGAGGAGCCCTGAGGTCATTTGGCTGTTGGAGTTATTGGTTGGGCAGCCGATAATAGAAGCGTTTGTATTTTTTAAACTCATCTCACTGTGCATTTAAAAGGGGCTCATTCATTTGATAGTATGCATATTGTCCCTCAAGAGAGTTTTTTTTTTTTTTTTTCCCAAGGGAGTTGGGTATCAAGGTAAAGAAGAAGCAGAATTTGAAGTAAGTTTTGATGTGATCAAAAAATACTGTGAATGTTCAAATCCATCATTCCTTTGGGTTCTTTCAGACTCTCAAGGCTCTCCTTCTGTCTTCTCTAATTAAACTTACTTGTGGGGGGCAGTAACATTTAATATAAAATTTGAATAATTTCATGTTTAGTTCTACTATTTTCAATTATTTTCACGTTGACTTACTTGTGTGTATAGAAACAGTATGTTTCATATTATAGTTCTAAACCCATGGTATTATTAGGCTTTGTTAGGTTTTGTGAGCTTGCCTGGGTAGAAGGCAACAATCAGAGCAATACCGTCACAGATCCTAAATTTATCTAAGGCTCGGGATGTGAAGTTCTGTGTCAGGAGCCACTGTCAGGTTAGGGACACTCAGTCCATCAGATTCTCCGCGACATGGTGCCAGTCCTCTGGCAAGCCTCAGTAGCAATAGATTCAGTTTTCCTCCTACATCCAAAACCAGACCTTTAATTAGCTTTTAACATTTTTTACCTTATTGGATTTCATGTAATTGTCCCCAGATTTAATCTGACTCAATTTGTCAACAAGCAGACAACAAAGAATCTATTCTCAAAAACAAAGAGCCCCCCCATTTCTAGCTCCTGGCCCCTAGTGGGTCAACTCCAGCCAAGATTTGAAAGCATTTGTGGAAAAACTATGATTCAGTGTGTGCTCACTATATTATTGTTTTCCTGTTTCCTTCCCAAGTGAAACTTAGGACAAGAGCACTGTGTTGACGATGATGAATAAAATGAAGGCGCTAATTTGAGGTGGGGAAACGGTACCACTTTCTAAACTCTGAACCATTTCTCTCCTTTATTTGCACTAATATTCATTACTTGTATCGCTATTTATTGCTTGTAGCGCCATCATTTTCACCGAGGACTTGCTGAGAGACTCTGTTTTGCCAGGCACTGCAGCAAAGCGGTGCAGGTTCCTATTCCATTTCTGCTGAAGCTGCCTCCAGCCCATTTCCCCAGTCTGCACCCTTCTCCCTCCGTGAAGCCTCCATTTCTAGAGCATGGTCCAGCCCTTCTCCCTAAGTCCACGCTCATGGAGTCTCTTCCCTATACAAGGTTCCTCTCTGTCCTTCTTGCAGTCCACAGAGTGGAAGTACAGGGCTTGGTGAGTGGAGTTCTTGGATTTCATCTGCCACAAGTCCCTTGTGTAGTCAACAATCTGCACATCCATACAGGCCAGACCTGTGCCCTTGGGGCTCCCATCTAACTCCAGACTTAAGTCTTATCTGCTTTGTAGCCCCCACAGCCTGGCAGTTTCTTCTTCCTCTAAACTCCTTTGAGTCAGATTGCTTACTTATGTGACACTCTAAAACACATTTTAAACTTTGCTTGTATGAGTTTTAAGGCCACTTTTGTTCCTGAGATTCTGATCCTCAGAAATGCTGGCTATCAATTTAAAACAAAAGATTAAGTCCAGGTATATTCAGTACTGGATTCAGTATATTCAGTTCCAACTTATTCAGTACTCCTCTGAGGTTGGATTATAAAGAAAGCTGAGCACCAAAGAATTGATGCTTTTGAACTGCGGTGTTGGAGAAGGCTCTTGCGAGTCCCTTGGACTTCAAGGAGATCAAGCCAGTTTATCCTAAAAGAAATCAGTCCTGAATATTCATTGGAAGGACTGATGCTGAAGCTGAAACTCTAATACTTTGGCCACCTGATGCAAAGACCTGACTCATTTGAAAAGACCCTGATGCTGGGAAAGATTGAGGACAGAAGAAGGGGACAACAGAGGATGAGATGGTTGTATTGCTTCACCTACTGGATGGACATGAGTTTGAGCAAGCTCTGGGAGTTGGTGATGGACAGGGAAGCATGGCTTGCTGCAGTCCATAAGGTCACAAAGAGTCAGACACTACTGAGGGACTGAACTGAACTCCTCTGAGGCGTTGCTCCGGGTTGCCATAGAAGAAGGCAGGCAGAAGACACAGTCTGTTTCCTCACAGAGCCTGCTAGTAGTGAGGCCAGGTAGCAGCCTCACAATCCAACATTTCTTGGTGCTCTAATCCCTTGATCAATGCCATGTCTAACACCTCCTTGGGGGCTCAGCTGCCTGGTTTGGGGTGAGACAATTGAGCCTGGATAGAATCACTGACCCTTTAGCTAGGTCTGCACAGACCTGGAAAATCCCATGGACGGAGGAGCCTGGTAGGCTGCAGTCCATGGGGTTGCACAGAGTTGGACACGACTGAAGCGACTTAGCAGCAGCAGCAGCAGCACAGACCTGGAGACCTTGTGATGTTTGGAGGCCTGGAGCCCAGTTGCTCGTGCACACAAGGACCCCTAGGCACCTTTTTACAGTCGGGATTCCGGGCCTCCCCCGGCTACCTACGCCCCCCAGCTTCCCCACGCCCCCCAGGTTCCACAAGCCCCGAGTCCCCACCCCCACACCCTGCCATCCCCACGTCCACATCCCCCCGCTCTGTGTCCCCACGTCCACACAGCCCTTGTCAGCTGTCAGCCACCTGTTTCCAGTCAATCCTTGGGCTTCATTGAGGTGTTTTTAGAAGCTTGTCATCCTTTCTCGTTGTCCAATTGTGAATAGCCCCTTTCCGTGCTTCGCCTGTTTGCATTGAACAAAACTAACTTGGTGATTCATTTGGTGATGAATTTGGAAGCGGGCTGAGAAGGAGGGGGTATAGGGGACCTCGGCCAAGGACTTGGCCCCTCATGGGGACTGAGAAGCCTAGCCTGAGCCTTGGGTCTCTCTGCTCCAGGGAAGATTCCTACCCGGTACCCTGACCTCCTGTGCTCATGTTTGTTTTGTGGCAGAAAAGCAGTTTTGGGGTTCTGGTAGGAAGACATGTTCTGGGTGCGTAGCCTAGTTAAAGAGACGCTCCTGTGCCAAGTCGTCTGATGGTCCTGACAGGGGCAGGGCTGGAGGCCGCCTGGAGGGATTTGGAGACAACTGGGGAAGGTCTGGTGGCTGAGGGGCTTCCCGGAGGCTCAGGGGTAAAGAACCCGTCTGCCAATGCAGGAGAGGCAAGAGACCCAGATTCGATCCCTGGGTCGGGAAGATCCCCTGGAGAAGGAAACAGCAACTCACTCCAGTATCCTTGCCTGGAGAATCCCCATAGACTCCAGAGGAGCCTGGCGGGCTACAGACCATGGGGTCGCGAAGAGCCGCACACGAATGAGTGAGCACACTGCTGCTGAGGCGCGCGGGGTGGAGGCCCAGGCACCAGTGTTTGGTCTCCTGTGTTCATGTCTATGTTTAATTGTCTTAACTGTTGAGAATTGGCTGCTGGGTTATTGGTGATAAAAAATGGCCCCAGATACTGGTTCTGTACAAGAAACAGTTATCCAAAATGGTAATAAACTGAATATGCCCCTCAACTCTGAAAGAGTTAAAGCTTAGTCAGGCAGTCCAAGGCCCTTTAAGGCGGAGGTGAACATTCTGGCTCATGCTTTCCTTAAGCCTTGTGCACCAATGGATCTTGCCCGAGAAGTGGCTTTTCTTTAGGAACTGGTGATCACACAGCTTAATGTCTTTCTCATGGAAATGCTTTTCTTAGGCTCTATATTAATAATAATAATTATAACAAATCTTGCCTGGGAATCTCTTTCTCAAGACTTGTACCCATGATTACACAACAGTATATCTTGCCCAGAGACATTGCCCGGAACCCGTTCTCCCTGGCTAATGTTGTGCCAAAGTTATCTCAGGATGTATATCTTGCAAAAGGGTCTGGTGGAACTCCTACAAACCTGAGGTATTCTTTTCATCTATTCTCAGTAGCCAGTTGAGAAGTATATAATGTCCTGCTTAACTACTGAGGGTAGATATTCTCCTACCCACTTCTGATGTCTATGTCATAAGCTTTTTCTGTCATTTTCACTTTAAATAAAAATTTGCGCAAAGCTCTGAGTGACTGAGACCCGACTTTGGTTCCGGAGTTAAATCATCTCCTTTGGAGACCATGAATCTGGTGGCACCAAACACCTTAAGCCATCAGCTCTAAGAAAAGTATACAAATTAAGAAAATACACTTTAATCTGAGTGAGGTTGTCTAGAGTATAGAGGTGTGTGGATGAAAGGGCTGATGTGGAGAACTTCTTTTATTAATCTTTGTATTTGTGGATAACTGTTGAAACTGAACAGTTGAAATAATACAGAGATCCTGTATGCCCTTTACCCAATTTCCCTCATAATAAGATCCATGAAAATCTGTAGTTAAACATAGCAACTAGCATATTAATCCTGATACAGTCACATGCTGTTGCTTCAGTCATGTCCGACTCTTTGCAACCCCATGGACTGCAGTCCACCAGGCTCCTCTGTCCCTGGGGTTCTCCAGGCAAGAATACTGGAGTGGGTTGCCATGCACTTCTGCAGATCTTCCTGACACAAGGATCGAACCTGTGTCTTTTACGTCTCCTGCATTGACAGGCAGGTTCTTTACCACTAGCACTACCATACAGTCACATACAGAATATTTCAGAGCCCGCAAAGATCTTGTTTCTTGCCTGCCTTTTAACAGCTACACTTGCTTTCCTCCTGTCCCTCCTGCTACCTCATTCATCCTTATCTCCATTTCTGTAATTTCCCCATTTCACAGATACTGCTTATAAGCTGTTGATGTCCTCTCCTGTACTTATTTCAGTTATATTCTTCACCTCTGGTGGGTTTTTAACATTTTCTGTTTAAAACTTCTGTCTTCTTACTCAGTTGACCCGTTCTTCTCCTTAGTTCTTCAGTCAGCTCTATGATCATCATCCTCAGGCAGATTCCCTGTCTTCACGTCACTTCTACAAAGAAGAACTGATTTCTTCATTTGGAACACATTCCTCTGTCTCCTCACGTTGCCTAAGGTTCTGCCCTTTGTGCCTGTGATGTTTGGGTCAGTTTCCCGAACTTGGACAAGTGGCCTCTGCAGGAGACACCCTACATGTCCAAGAAGCACACTCCCCTCTTGTGACCAGAGCTGTCTGCTCTAGGGTCCCTTCTGAGGGCCGCATTGGTCCTGTGAATAGTGTTCACAGGCTGAACACTATGGGTGGTCTGGTAGACTTGGCTGGCCATCCCATCCATTCGGTTGCCAGGCCCTGCCTTGCACAGAGGTTGCTAGATTCTGGTTGGAAGGGGAGGTCCTGAGAAAGTGGCTGCAGAATCACAGGGGGTCCCTGGGGCTAGTGCTCACTCACAGATGAGATGAGTTGGGGTCTAGGTGGTGACACCAGGACCTGGGGCTAGTGCTGGCCCACTCACAGAAAGGGTCTGGCTGAGGGCCCGTGGGTCCAGTGGCTGGTGTCAGACTGCTGATGGGTTAAGAACAGGCATCCTGAAGCTTGTGTTGGCCTGCTGGTGAGTGGGCTGGGTCTTGTCACAGCTGGCTGTGGTTTTCCTGGGGCTGGTGTCTGGTGCACTGTGAGTGAGGATGGATTCAAGGCTAGAGCAGGCTTGCTGATGGGCAGGACTTGGTCTGGGGTCTCTGGATACAGGGCTCTGGGTGTCCATGGTCTAGGGAATGTGTGCTGCATGAGTATGGGGCCAGGTCCTGGGGCCTGTGGTTGGCAGGTCCAAGGCCATATGTGCGTGGGGTTCACGGGGTGGAACTTAAAGCAGCTTGTCTAGTGGGTGGGGCTTATCCCTTCTCAGTTGGTTGCAGAGCCTGAGGATACCAGTCATGGTGCCCACAGGCTGTTGGATAGGGGCAGGGCTGGGTCCTGAGGCTGACCAGCTAGAGGGCGGATCCCACAGCAGTGCTGGCCAGCATACCTCCATGCAGTACAGTGAGATCCCAAATGGCTATTGCCAGTGGCTGTAAATCCAGGGCAACCAGTCTCCTGAAAGTAAGCCCCACTGTCCTTCAAAACCAAATTGTGTAGGGTCTTGTATTCCTATTACAAGACCCGAATTTTGGGGAACCTGATGGGGACCCAGACCTCCTGCTCCTTGGGGAGAACCTCTGCAACTGTAACTATTCTCCCATGTGTGGGTGACCCACTCTGGGTTCAGTTCAGTAGCTCACCAGCTCCTGTTTGGCTCTTTGTAATGCTATAGACTGCAGCACACCAGTCACTGTCTCCCAGAGTTTGCTTAAACTCATATCTATTGAATGGGTGATGCCATCCAACCATCTCATTCTCTGTTGCCCTCTTCTCCTCCTGCTTTCAATCTTTCCCAGCATCAGGATCTTTTCTAATGAATCAGTCCTTTGCATCAGGTGGCCACAGCAATTGGAATTTCAACTTCAGCATCAGTCTTTCCAATGATTAGGACTGATTTCCTTTAGGATTGACTGGTTTGATCTGCTTGCAGTCCAAGAGACTCTCAAGAGTCTTCTCCAACACCACAGTTCAAAAGCATCAGTTCTTCAATGCTCAGCTTTCTTTACGGTCCAACTCTCACATCCATACATGACTACTGGAAAAACCATAGGTTTGACTAGACAGACCTTTGTTGGTAAAATAATGTCTCTGCTTTTTAATACACTATCTAGGTTTGTCATAGCTTTTCTTCCGAGAAGCAAGCACCTGTTAGTACCATGGCTGCAGTCACCATCTGCAGTGATTTTGGAGCCCAAGAAAATAAAGTCTCTCACCGTTTCCTTGTTTCCCCATCTATTCGCCATGAAGTGATGGGAACAGATGTCATGATGTTCATTTTTTGAATGTTGAATTTTAAGCCAGCTTTATCACTCTCCTCTTTCACTTTCATCAGAGGGTCTTTAGTTCCTGTTAGCTTTCTGCCATAAGGGTGGTATCATCTGCATATCTGAAGTTATTGATATTTCTCCTGGCAATCTTGATTCCAGCTTGTGCTTCATCCAGCCTATCATTTTGCATGATGTAATCTGCATAGAAATTAAATAAGCAAGATGAGAATATGCAGCCTTGACGTACTCCTTTCCCAATTTGGAACCAGTCCCTTGTTCCATGTTTGGTTCTAACTGTTGCTTCTTGACCTGCATACAGATTTCTCAGGAGGCAGGTAAGGTGATCTGGTATTCCCATGTCTTTAAGAATTTTCCACAGTTTGTTGTGATCCACATGGTCAAAGGCTTTAGCATAGTCAATGAAGCAGAAGTAGATGCTTTTCTGGAATTTTCTTGCTTTTCTATGATCCAGTGCATGTCAGTAATTTGATCTCTGTTTCCTCTGCCTTTACTAAATACAGCTTGAACATCTGTAATTTCTTGGTTCATGTACTGTTGAAACCTAGCTTGGAGAATTTTGAGCATTACTTTGCTAGCGTGTGAGATGAGTGCAGTTGTGTGGTAGTTTGAACATTCTTTGCATTGCCTTTCTTTGGGACTGAAATGAAAACTGACATTTTCCAGTCCAGTGGCCATTGCTGAGTTTTTCAAATTTGCTGGCATACTGAGTGCAGCACTTTAGCAGCAGCATCTTTTAGGATTAGTAATAGCTCAGCTGGAATTCCATCACCTCCACTAGCTTTGTTCATAGTGATGCTTCCTAAAAGGCCCACTTGACTTCACACTCCAGGATTTCTGGTTGTAGGTGAGTAATCACACCATTGTGGTTATCTGGGTCATGAAGATCTTTTTGTATAGTTCTTCTGTGTATTCTTTTCACCTCTTCTTAATATCTTCTGCTTCTGCTAGGTCTATACCGTTTCTGTCCTTTGTTGTGCCCATCTTTTCATGAAATGTTTCCTTGGTATCTCTAATTTTCTTGAAGAGATCTCTAGTCTTTCCCATTTTATTGTTTTCCTCTATTTCTTTGCATTGATCACTTAGGAAGGCTTTCTTATCTCCTTGCTGTTCTTTGTGTTAGTGATACCATATAGTATTTGTCTTTCTCTGACTTGTTTCTCTAAGAATAATGTTCTCTAGATCCACCCATGTTGCTGCATGGCATTATTTCATTTTATTTTTGTCTTTTTTTCCATTGTGTGTATGTACACATCTTCTTTACCCATTCTTATGATAATGGACACTTAGGTGCCTTTCATAGCTTGGCTATTGTAAATAGTGCAGCTATGGACATTGTGGTGCACATATATTTTCAAATTAGTGTTTGTGGTTTTTTTTTGTTTTTTTTTTTTTTTTAATGAGCCCAGGAGTAGAAATGCTGAATCATGTGGCAGTTGCATTTTTGGCTTTTTAAGGCACCTTTGTGCTGTTTTACATATTGGCTACAACATTTTACATTCTCATAAAAAGACTACAAGTGTTCCCTATTCTCTACATTTTCCCTAACATTTATTATTTGTACACTTTTCAATGGTGGCATTTCTGACTGATTTGGGGTAATACCTCACTGTAGTTTTGATTGGTATTTCTCTGTTAATTACCAGTCCTGAGCCTCTCTGCATGTGCCTCTTTGTCATCTGTGTGTCTTCTTTGGAAAAAATGTCTGTTGGAGTCTTCTGCCCATTTTTTGGATTGGATTTTTATTTATTTATTTATTTGGTATACAGTTGTACCAAAACTGTTGATGCATTTTAGATATCAACCTCTTGCTGGCCATGCCATTTGCAAACAGTACTTTCCATTCAGCATTTTTTCCTTGTTGTTGATGGCTTTTGTGCAAAAACTTTTATGTGTAATTTAGTTTCATTTCTTTATTAGTTTGTTTTGTTTGCTTTCATTTCTTTTGCATTAAGCAAATGAATCAAGAAGTAGTGCCACCATTTATGTCAGAGATTCCTATGTTCTCTTATATGGTTCTACGGTTTTATATCTTGCATTTAGATTCTAAAATAATTTTGAGTTTAGAATGTTCTGTCACCTCACATAGTAGACTAATCTTTCTTTTACATGTGGCCTTTCACCATTCCCAGCACCACTTGAAGAGATGGTCTTTTCTCCATTGTATAGTCTTGCCTCCTTTGTAGATTAATTGACTGTAGGTATGCCCATTTATTCCTGGGCTCTATACTCTGTGACATTGCTATATGTGAGCATTGCTATATATGGGAGTATTCCCTGCTTCCCTGGTGGCTCAGATGGTAAAACATCTGTCTACAATGCGGGAGACCCGGGTTTGATCCCTGGGTCAGGAAGATCCCCTGGAGAAGGAAATGGCAATCCACTCCAGTACTATTGCCTGGAAAATCCCATGGACAGAGGAGCTTGGTAGGCTACAGTCCATGGGGTCGCAAAGAGTCAGACATGACTGAGCGACTGCACTCTGCACTCATTCCCTGCTTAGTTACTTGGAAGAGTTTCAGAAGGATAGATAGAAGTCCTTTGTGTGCCTGGTAGAATTTCCTTGTGAACTGGACTAGGTTAGACTTTTCTTTGCTGGAAGAATTTTTGTGGGTTTTGGTGTTTTTTTTTGTTTGTTTGTTTTTTTAAATTACAGATTCAGAGTCACTTCAGGTGATCAGGTCAGGATGTCCAATTCTGCTTGACGCAGTTTTCCTACCAATACAACATTGGTTTGATTACCGAGCTTCATAGTATAGACAGAAGTCTTGGAGTATCATACTTCCAGCTTTGCTCTCTTTAAGATTGCTTTGGGAATTTGGAGTGTTTTTTAGTTCTCTGTCAGTTTTTGGATTTTTTTTCTAGTTCTGTGGATAATATTCTCACAGTATGATAAGAATTGACTTAAATGTATAGATTGATTTAGGTATTATGGCCATTTTAATATTCTTCCAATCCAAGAGCGTGGGGTATCTTCATATCTTTTAATGATGTTTTATATTGTTTTTAGCATATAGTCTTTTCACTGCCTTGGTTAAGTTTTTTCATAGGGTATTTTTCTCAATGTAATTTTAAACAAGATTGGTGGTGATTGTTGTTTTTTTAACTTTCCTATTCTGATATTTCATTGTTAGCATATAGGAATGCAACTTATTTCTGTATATTAACAAGCCTGCTGAATTCATTAGTTCTTATAGTTTTTAGGTGGAGACTTTAGGGTTCTTGATACAGTGTCATCTGAACATTTAGCACCTCTTTGCTTCCAGCTGGGTACAGTTTACTTCTTACTGTATCTGAGTTGCTCTGGCTAGGGCTTCCAATACTGTGTTGAATAGAGCTGGTGACAGTAGGCATTCTTGTCTTGTTCCTGAATTTAGCAGAAAGGCTTTTAGCTTTTAACCATTGAGCAGTATGTTGACTGTGGGTTTGCTTTAGTAACCTTTTTTATGTTGAGACATGTTCCCTCTATACCCACTTTTTTGAGAGGCTTTAGCCTGGATGGATGGTGAATTTTATCAAAAGCTATTCTGCATCTATTGAAATGGAGATTAGGTTTCAGTCTTTCTGTCAGTATAGTTATCACACTGTGTTTTCGTTTTCATTTTGCATATGTTGAACCATCCCTGAAACCCTCAAATGAATCCAGTTTGCGAGTGGTATTTGATCCTTTTTGTGTGTTATTGGATTTGGTTTGCTAATATTTTGTTGAGGATTTTTGCATGTATGTTCATCAACGGTGTTGGCCTGTAATTTTCCTATTTTTTAGTGTTTTTGTCTGGTTTTGGTGTCAGGATGATGGTGGCTTCATGGAATAAATTTGGGAGTATTCCCTCCTTAGTTATTTGGAAGAGTTTCAGAAGGATAGATAGAAGTCCTTTGTGTGCCTGGTAGAATTCCCTTGTGAACTAGACTAGGTTAGACTTTTCTTTGCTGGAAGATTTTTGTGGGTTTTTTTTTTTTTTTTTAATTACAGATTCAGAGTCACTTTGGGTGATCAGGTCAGGTTGTCCAATTCTGCTTGACTCAGTTTTTGGATTTTTCCATTTTCTAAGTTGTCTGATTTATTAGTCTATTCAAAGAAAATAATTTTTTTCTTTTTTTTTTTTTTTTTGGATTTTCATGGTACTTGTCATGTACCCTTTCATTTCTCTCTTTTTTTTTTTTTTTTTGGGGGGGGGTCCTTTCTCTTTTTTGTGAGTATGGTGAAAAATTTTTTTATCAGTTTTAACTCTTAAAATACTGCATGCTTTCTTTGATCTTTTATTTTCTCTCTGATCTTCATTTCATTCCTCTGTTCATGTTGTGTTGTTTTTTCTTTTGCTAATTCTTTTAATTGGTAGGTTATCTTGTTTAAGTGTTTGTTTGTTTGTTTTTCTCGAAGGTCTGTATTGCTATGAACTTCCCTCTTAGAACTAATTTGGCAGAGTCCAGTTAATTGTATAGAGTTGTGTTTTCATCTTCATGTGTCTGAGGTATTTCAGTTCTTTTTTGATCTCACTGTTGACACATTTATTCTTTTCAGAAGCATGTTTAGTCTCCATGTGTTTGTTCTTTTTTCAGTTTTTTTTCTTCAGTTGATGTAACAATCAGACAAATGCTTGATATAAGTTCTATCCCCTTATATTTGTTGAGGCTTATTTCTTGACCTAGTAGATGATCTATCCTGGAAAATATTTCATGTGCACTTCAAAAAAAAATTGAAATTCTGCTTTGTTAAATGATATGACCTATGGATATCAAGTACATCCAGCTGATCTATTGTATCATTTAAGACTATGATTGACTTATTAATTTTTTAAATTGCATTATCTGTTTGTTTGTTTTTTTTATGTCACTGGGCTGTTAGTCTCCTATTGTCAATACCTGTTTTCACGTCTATTCATATTTGCTTTATCTATGTTATTGATGTTTAGTTGCTAAGTTGTGTCTGACTCTTTGCAACCCCATGGACTGTAGCCTGCTAGGCTTCTCTGTCCATGGGATTTCCCAGGCAGGAATACTGGAATGGGTTGCTATTGTAGCCATGTGTTCGGGGAAACAAACTCACTCAGAAGGGCAATGCAGATAGTGGAGTGCACTTTATTACACCGGCGGGCCCAAGGCAGAGTCTCCTCTTAGCCAAGGACCCTGACCAGCATTTGTGAAAATCTTTTACACCCCATATGTACGTGTCTGAACCCACCACTCCAAATTCCTTGAGACTTACATAAACCAAGGAAAATACAATCCCAATAACCCCATCATTCACATGCTATGTGCTCATGTGCTCAAACAGTGAAGCAATTAGCCAATAATCAATAAACCCAAGGTTACACTCTGATAGATACAGAAAAATTTATGGCCTGTCTGGAGGAAGGGGTAATAAGTGTACGTTTTCTCTTAGGCAATTGCCAGGGTCCAGCCCTGATCCTGGAATGTGAAGTCAAGTGGGCCTTAGGAAGCATCACTATGAACAAAGCTAGTGGAGGTGATGGAATTCCAGTGGAGCTATTTCAAATCCTGAAAGATGATGCTATGAAAGTGCTGCACTCAATATGCCAGCAAATTTGGAAAACTCAGCAGTGGCCACAGTACTGGAAAAGGTCAGTTTTCATTCCAATCCCAAAGAAAGGCAATGCCAAAGAAGGCTCAAACTACCGCACAATTGCACTCATCTCACACGCTAGTAAAGTAATACTCAAAATTCTCCAAGCCAGGCTTCAACAATATGTGAACCGTGAACTTCCTGATGTTCAAGCTGGTTTTAGAAAAGGCAGAGGAACCAGAGATCAAATTGCCAACATCCGCTGGATCATCAAAAAAGCAAGAGAATTCCAGAAAAACATCTATTTCTGCTTTCTTGATTTTGCCAAAGCCTTTGACTGTGTGGATCACAATAAACTGTGGAAAATTCTGAAAGAGATGGGAATACCAGACCACCTGACCTGCCTCTTGAGAAATCGGTATGCAGGTCAGGAAGCAACAGTTAGAACTGGACATGGAACAATAGACTGGTTCCAAACAGGAAAAGGAGTGCGTCAAGGCTGTATATTATCTCCCTGCTTATTTAACTTCTATGCAGAGTACACCATGAGAAATGCTGGACTGGAAGAAACACAAGCTGGAATCAAGATTGCCAGGAGAAATATCAATAACCTCAGATATGCACATGACACCACCTTTATGGCAGAAAGTGAAGAGGAACTCAAAAGCCTCTTGATGAAAGTGAAAGAGGAGAGTGAAAAAGTTGGCTTAAAGCTCAACATTCAGAAAATGAAGATCATGGCATCCGGTCCCATCACTTCATGGGAAATAGATGTGGAAACAGTGGAAACAGTGGAAACAGTGTCAGACTTTATTTTTGGGAGGGCTCCAAAATCAGTGCAGATGGTGATTGCAGCCATGAAATTAAAAGACGCTTACTCCTTGGAAGGAAAGTTATGACCAACCTAGACAGCATATTCAAAAGCAGAGACATTACTTTGCCGAATAAGGTCAGTCTAGTCAAGGCTATGGTTTTTCCTGTGGTCATGTATGGATGTGAGAGTTGGACTGTGAAGAAGGCTGAGTGCCAAAGAATTGATGCTTTTGAATTGTGATGTTGGAGAAGACTCTTGCGAGTCCCTTGGACTGCAAGGAGATCCAACCAGTCCATTCTGAAGAAGATCAGCCCTGGTTGTTCTTTGGAGGGAATGATGCTGAAGCTGAAACTCCAGTACTTTGGCCACCTCATGCGAAGAGTTGACTCATTGGAAAAGACTCTGATGCTGGGAGGGATTGGGGGCAGGAGGAGAAGGGGACGACAGAGGACAAGATGGCTGGATGGCATCGCTGACTTGATGGACATGAATCTGAGTGAACTCCGGGAGTTGGTGATGGACAGGGAGGCCTGGCGTGCTGCAATTCATGGGGTTGCAAAGAGTCGGACATGACTAAGTGACTGAACTGAACTGAACTGAGCCCCGGTGGATCCAGGGTAATTTGAAGCAGGGACAGAGTCGGTGAGGAAAAACTTATTTATTTAGAAATATAAAGAGAGATTAGGAAAGAATAGTGTAGTAGAAAAATTAGTGGAGAAAAGAGGCTGAATAACTTGGTTTATGTGGAAAACCAATAAAACTCTGGGACAAGGAATTTGCACCATCTGCGTAGGCCACCAGTGCCCACTTGAATAGTGGAGGGTGCCCAGCCTTGGGCTCCCTCTCACGTGGGTCTTAGAAGCCAGGGCAAGTAAGTAGACATGGTGAGCCTCCACGCTCCAGATTGGAATTCAGCCAGAAAAGGGAGAAAAGAACGACATGAGGGAGCCAAGCATCGGTGCCAGACCCACAACTTTATTTTCAAAAGCAGCTTATATACCCCATGTTGTACATAAAGAAATAATGGAATGTGCAGAGTTATGCAGGGGCAGCAGTCCTGACCCTTATTGAGACCAGGCTTTCTTTTTGCATACCTTCCCATATACAAAAGGTCTTAAGTGGTTTTACATCATCTTCTAGCAAGGGGCCTGATAACATTTTTATGGCTCTCTTCCTAGATAAATGTCTGTCAACCAGAAAACTCTTTTTCCCGTGACATGTTTTTTTCTTTAAACTGCATCACCCTCAAAGTACTAAATAAAGTTGCATTCCTGTAGAACAAAGGTTCAGTGGGTTATAACAAAGAAAGTACTTAACTCAAAGATCTAATGTTGCTAATACCATGGCTAGTACCTGTTTTTTCTAATACCAACTATATCAACAAATAAAAGATATGAAAACTTGGCAGCAAGTATTGGCTCAACAAATGAAACCCTTAATCAGTCCTTTTCTAACGATTTTGACTCCTCGGAAGCCCCTACATTCCTAGGATGTTTTAAGCTTCTTGTGCCTCTTGCGGTCGGGAGGCCACAAACAATCACATGTACAGCTACAAACAATCACATGCACAGCTATAAGAGTCCGGCAGGCAGGCTAGAAAGCCATCAGAGGGGTTTTTGGATTGAAACACTCTTATTATGCCCAGGAGATTTATTATCTAAAAGCTCTAAATTAACTTTTTCCAGAAAAAGGTGGTGGGGGGACAGCCCCCTGTTAATGTCAGAAGAGTAGGTGGAAAGCATAACACAGTAAAGCAGGCAGACTCTGGTTTTGGGGGTAGATGCTCAAGAAAATCCAGCGAGGCTCCCTTAAGGCCCAACTCACCTTTGCCTGTCGGGACCCTTAACCAAATAACCTTTGCCACGGGCGGGACTCCTCATGCTGGCTCCCAGGAGGCGATGAGTTACCTAGATACGATCTTCAAGGTTCCCTTGTCTGGAGGGGGTCTTATCCTTCTGTTGTTGTTTTCATAGGCACTAAACACAGAGTTCAGAGTCCATTGGAAAGGTGGCTGAGCATGATCAGCATGAACAGGCCTAAGATGGAGTCCAGGCCCTATGAATTTCTTCTTCATTGGAAATCTTCCTAACCCAGGTATTGAACCAGCATCTCCTGCATTGGCAGGCAGGTTCTATACCACTTAGCCACTAGGGAAGCCCTTTTATTGTTACATGATCTTATATTAGATGTGTCTAGAGTAACAAACATTCTCTTCTTGCACTGATTCTTCAATCATTATATAATGCTCTTTTTGTCTTTTTTGTACTTAGATTTAAAGTCTATTTTTTCTGATAGGAGCATTGCTACTCCTGCTTTCTTGGTTCCACTGGATGAAATCTTTTTCTATTGCTTTCTGTCTCTGTGTTTTCCAGCATGAAATGAGTCTTTCGTGGGCAGCCTATTGAAGGGTCTTGTTTTTTTCAGTTCAGTCAGCCACCCTATGTCTTTTTGCTTTTCAAAGCTATTTTTTAGGCACTAAAGAGCATATACTTATTTACTGACAGTAATTAATTCAGTGTACATAAAATGACTAAATTCCACAACTCTTGCTAGTTGTAACAGCAGAATGTGTTGAATAATGTTGATTCCAATTGTGCATGCATTGATGCATATTTTAAATAGGATTGGCTTACCTGTAAATAAACTATTGCTACTGAAGGTAAAAGAACATTATTAACCCAGGTCTCCTGCATTGCAGGCAGATTCTTTACCATCTGAGCCACCAAGGAAGCCCAAAGAATATAAAACAGTATCAATGTTTGGGCTTCTCAGGTGGTGCTAGAGGTAAGGAACCCACCTGCTGATGCAGGAGACCTAAGAGATGTGGGTCCAATCCCTGGGTCAGGAAGATCCCCTGGAAAAGGGAATGGCAACCCACTCCAATATTCTTGGCTAGAGAATCCCATGGACAGAAGAGCCTGGTGGGCTACATAGGGTTGCAAAGAGTTGGACATGATTGAAGCGACTTAACACACAATATCAAAGTTAAAAGAATATAATGATTTGGGAATTTGGGGGCAGTTTTTTTTTTCATTTAATTTTTTATATTCAGATATAGTTTATTATCAATGTTATGTTATTTCAGGTATACAGCAAAGCAGTTCAGGTATCAGTTCAGTTCAGTCCCTCAGTCATGTCCAACTCTTTGTGACCCCATGAATCACAGCACACCAGGCCTCCCTGTCCATCACCAACTCCCAGAGTTCACTCAGACTCACATCCATCGAGTCAGTGATGCCATCCAGCCATCTCATCCTCTGTTGTCCCCTTCTGCTCCTGCCCCAGTCCCTCCCAGCATCAGAGTCTTTTCCAGTGAGTCAACTCTTCGCATCAGGTGGCCAAAGTACTGGAGTTTCAGCTTCAGCATCATTCCTTCCAAAGAAATCCCAGGGCTGATCTCCTTCAGAATGGACTGGTTGGATCTCCTTGTAGTCCAAGGGGCTCTCAAGAGTCTTCTCCAACACCAAAGTTCAAAAGCATCAATTCTTTGGCACTCAGCCTTCTTCACAGTCCAACTCTCACATCCATACACGACCACAGGAAAAACCATAGCCTTGACTAGACTGACCTTAGTTGGCAAAGTAATGTCTATGCTTTTGAATATGCTATCTAGGTTGGTCATCCATCTTTTTCAGATTTGTTCCTCATATAGATAATTACAGAATATTGAGTAGAATTCCCTGTGCTACATAGTAGGTCCTTGTTGATTATCTATTTTATATATAGTAGTTTATATGTATGTTAATCTCAAACTCCTAATTTATTCCTCCCCTGCCTGCCTTGCCCATTTGGGAAACACTAGTTTGTTTCCAGAATCTGTGGAAAATCCCATGGACAGAGGAGCCTGGCAGGCCAGAGTTCATAGGGTCACAAAGAGTCAGACACAACTTAGCAACTAAACAACAAAAACAATTACAACCTTATTTACTCCTAAATGATATTTTTAGAGGAAGTAAGAATCTATATTTCAATTAATTTTCTGAACATACACTGGATTTTGACCAAAATTAATTATTCATTTAAGTGGGCAGTAAATTTTCTAGTTGCCATTGGACAAAAATCAAAGCATATTTTAAAATTAATACACATTAATCTGTGTATTTTAGTTTAAAGGAATGCTCTTTTAAGGAAATTTAACATATTACCTTAATAGCATGTCAGTATGTTTATTTTAAAGCTACGATTTCTAAATTTCTATACATAATTACATACATGCATGCAGAAGAGAGTAGCTAGATAATAAATAGATGATAGATAGACAGCTGATAAATAGATGATAGGCAGAAACAGAGTAGGAGGAGAGAGCCAGCGCGGGCTGGGGGAATAGGAGGAGAGAGGAATGACAACACCAAGGCTTCACTGTGCTGTAAGCTGCAGAGAGCAGAACGCCAGTGATCTATAAAGCTCCTGTATTCTCAGTTTTAAGTAGTGAACTAACTTTGTAGTCATTTCCAACTCTTTTGCTCTATTTTCTTAGACACACATTTTCAGGCTACAATGGACTTACTAATGGACTAAACCCCATTTCACCTCATGCCTGCCGTGAGCCTGAAACACCAGCCCACACAGACATTGGGAGCCATTGACCTTCCCTCCTTTGGCTACACCATGGTGTACACCTGCCATCTGGGATTCTTCCTCTCAGGTGGATTTGAGAACAGGATGTGTAAAGCAGATATGAAATGGACAGGGAAGCCCCCTGTCTATAAAGGTAAGTCACTGTTGAGAAGTGAGAGTGGGTCCCTGCAGAGCAGGATGAGTGTCAGTTGCCCACCAGGCTCATGTCCAGGTGGAAGACCCCCAAGTAGTAACCTCTTGAAGGTGCTCTTGTCCGGCAATCCCCCACCAGCTCAAATCAGTGCTTGCTGTGTGTGAACTGTGTGTGAATATGTGTGCAATCTGTGTTGGAGGCAGAGGAGGCACAGGCTAACAAGAGGTGCAGATCTCCTTATTTGTAAATCACATTTTAAATCAAAGAGAAACTCACTATGAGTTAAAAGGAAAATAAAATACAGTATGTCTTTGGAAAATGTGTTTTTTAATGAAAATGGGCAAATATCACCAGTGTTGGTGAATATATAGCATAGGCCTGTTATTTTTGAGACCATAGCTATTTAGGGGTAGAATATAAGTTTGTGTCCTTGACATTGGTTCTGCTTTGTAAACTTACAAATTTATGAACACCAGAATGATGCACTAATGACTAATGAAGTCGTGTATTTACAAATAAAGGTAACACCAAGTCAGAGCTGACAGCATCACACCTTCAGCTTCTCCACCAAGCCACGCTTATACCTGATAGCTAAGCAGCAGAAACAGACATGACAGAGTGTGACACAGCCCAAGCCTTTAGTGGTAGCTTCTTAGAGCTTCTTTCAGTTCTCACTTCTCAATTCTGAAAGAAAGAATTATCTTTCTGTGAGTTAGAATGCAAAGATGAGCTCAATAAAGGACAGAAATGGTAGGGACCTAACAGAAACAGAAGATAGTAAGAAGAGGTGGCAAGAATACACAGAAGAACTGTACAAAAAGGATCTACACGACCCAGATAATCATGATGATGTGATCACTCATCTAGAGCCAGACATCCTGGCATCATGCTCTAGGGTCCCCAAAATTGTCTTGCACCTTGACCCCGTGAATGTGTAAATGAGACAGACCAGGTGCTCAGATCTAATCCTGTGTCGGAATAAGCTGAGACTTTATAAAATAGTCAGATTTCTTAAGCTTACCTAGGTCCTTTGGATAATATGTTTCTTCATGGAGTTAGGATTTTTTTTCCCCCAAAGGAAATGCTCTCCAGTGTGACTTTGATGCAATTAAGTTTGGATTTGGGAAAGTGGTTAGATCAAGAGTTGTTCAGATTGAGTCCCAGTGGACAGAAGTCCCCCTGCTGTGTACAGTTTGATTGGGAAGGATCATAGAGGAGGAAGCGGAAGTCCCGCTCATGGAGGACCAGCCAGGACCTGGTGTCCTGTGGGGTGCTATAATTTAATCACCATAATAATCTTGTGAATACATGTATCTTATCTCTACTGATACACACCCTAGACAAAACCATTCAGCAGTCATTCTAAGGACCTTTGTCCACCATGCCATTCATTTCATTTTAATAAGTGCAGCTCATTTGTATAAGTAGCTATATTTGGGGCTATTTTTATGGTCTCTCTTTTTTTTATATTGAGAAATATTTGTTTTAAATTTTATAAGAATTTTGTACAAACTCTCCACATTTTTGACATAGCTGTCTTTATGAAGACTTCTTTTTAGTTATTCAGTATTTTTATAGGTGATTCTCCATTTAATATTATTGTAAAATATTTGCTATATTCCCTGTGCTATATAATATGTCCTTGTAGCTTGTTTATTTCATACATAGTAGTTTAATCCCCTAGACTATGTCTCTTTTCCTTTCCTGCAATACATACCCCTGTCCTCAGAAGTGAGTAGAAACTGAATAAAAACATTGAACTTAAAAAATTAATATAACTGAACATATATTATTTTTGTTCCTTCTGTAGAATAAAGATGTTGAATTGAGTGAAGTAGATGATACCTACTCAAGACAGATGAGGACTTCAGTAAGAGGTGATTTTAGGAAAAAAGGACTACAACTTTAAAAATAAAACCATTAATCTCTGTGATTGAAAACACTGTCCTCTCTGTATCATATTCCACAAAATGGGCAAGTACCTACTTTCCTGATCATGAGCGTTCCTGTGATATAAGAATAACCTGTGATCCTTTCCTAGGTGTTTATGAGGAGGAGGAGGCCCACTTACTTCTGAAAGCTTTTCAGATTAAAGGCCCAGTGGATATCTTCGTCAGCAACTTTGAGGACAACAACTGGGGACTGGATGGTTATGTGAGTACTTCCTGGAGGGTTATCTAATCATCATGTCTGCACAGAGGTGGGGGCACCAACAGAGGGATTCCTTCTAAGGCAACCTGAGTCCTGTCTGCACCATGAAAACTCAGGGCCCTCGTCCAGGCCTCTCAGCCACATCACCCCTTCATCATCTGATGAAAGAAAGCCATCTCTGAGACAAGGAAGAAACTGTCCGGGAACGACAGTCTGTTCCTCCTGGACACACGAAAGCTTAGGTGCAGACTGCACTGCACTGTAAGAGTGGGGCCAGACTCTTCGCAAGGCCATGGTAACCACCCTGCATACGCTGAGAAAGAGAGATTCCAGATGTCCCTTCATAGTCTCTTCGCAAGTTAACCCTTTGCTTCTGTGCTAATTCATTATCAAACTTGAGCATTAAAGGGCCTCACGTGATACACAAGAGACAGTAGCTGTGACAGTGAGTTTTACGTAATGTAGGCGCTGAAGTAATTCATACATGTGTCCCCCCTTTACAAAGGATACTCAACCTATAAATTTAGTGTTAAATTTACTAGTTTTTCAGATCAAAATAAGACAGAGTTTGTTAGTTGAAGTTCAAGTCTGTATATTTCAATTTTAACTGTAAATGGAAAACTCCAAAGAATGACAAATTTTTAAAAGAATTAACCATTAATGTCTGGGGCTTCCCAGGTGGTGTTAGTGGTAAAGAACCCACCTGCCATTGCAGGAGACATAAGATACGTGGGTTCCATCCTGGGTCAGGAAGATCCCCTGGAGGAGGGCATGCATGAATACTGGATTCACTCCAGTGTTCTTGCCTAGAGAATCCCCATGGACAGGAGCCTAGCAGGCTACAGTCCCCGTGGTCGCAAAGAGTCAGACATGACTGAGGCAAGTTAGCATTACTAACTAGGAGAAATAATATTTACATTGTGATAAAAGAAGAGGTTATGATTAATCCTTGTTTTCTTCCTTTTCAAGTGTATCAAGTATCATCTGGACTTAAAAGGGAGGGTTTACTTTGGGAAATTCAAGCTGGAAAGGCATAGTATGCTGTACTTACATGATTTTGCAAAGCAAATATCAGGTTGGTCTGCAGATGACTGAGCTGAGCGTGATGGAAAGGACATGACACAAAAGAAACAGAAACAAAAATAAGAGAGAGACTCATGTATGTTACAACTGGATGAAGAAAATCCCCTTCACTGGCAAGAAAGATGGAAAATATCAGCTGACATAAGTGCATTAAATATGCCAGACACAGAATTAATATCCTTAATTTACAAAGACATATTGCGAAACACAGGAAAAAAAGCAAAGTGGAAACTCAAAGAATAAACTACATTACCCTAAGAAGATCATTAATTATAAGTAATTAAAAATGGGCCAATAAATTGTGAAAAGATCTTATCTTGAAAAATATGTATTATGACAACAAAGATCATTTTAAGCCATGAGAATATTGAAGTTTCTTAAAAATGATTTGGGGTGGATTAGAAAAAAGCACCTGAGTGTTCATTTTTGGTGAGTGTGTGAGTAGATATGTACCATTTGACAATATTCTTTTATCAACAATTGTACCTCTGCAATGTTTCATCAGACAAGTATGATCATTATTTTTTGCATATTCAGGTAAAAGTATAGCAGGACTATTTTCAACAGTTGAAGTTAGAACTAACCTGGGTATCTTACACATCTATCATAGATGAATTGGTTCTTATATCAATCCTATACAATGTATTACATTAAACAGAAGACAGTTAATTCAGTATATGTTATTAGAGAACAAAGATTACATAATGATGTAGAAAGGTCCCCATGACTTATATATGAGAAAGAAGTTTGTTCTAGACAGAAGAGACAAATATGTCTGCCTGCCTTCTTTCTGTCTTTCTCAAGTGCTAGACAAGAAAAATATCTGAAAAAAACTCACTAAATGTGATGTTTACATCATCCACTTGCCAGTTTGTGATCAGGGAGGAATTAAAACATTCTTGAGCCTATTTTTTCATCTGAAATTTCAGTAGCATTCTTGGTTGCTGTGAAGATTGAGAGTCAATGTGAGGGTTTGCTTTGTGCTAAAGCTCTTCTCACAGACGTCTTTACTCATGTTGGGACTAAGACAGATGGAGATGAGATAATGAGCACCACGGTTTGTAATGAGACGAGCACCACGTTTCTCTGGAATAGTATTGGCTACATCCTACTTTACTTACAGAATGCCGCTAACATATGAATTGTACACCAGGAGTACTGCATGCCCAGCTTAACACTGAGCAGCCTCCCATGAGTATATTACTTGGTGATGGTTGTCACTGATGTACTCATTTCACAAAACTTCATCAAAATCCTGAGGGATTCCAAAGGAAATATATACCACCCTATTCAATAACTACACTTGAAAAACAAAAAACTTGACCGAAAAGGATAATTAATCATAAAATATTCTAAACCCACCATTCCAAACCAAGACCTTGTACATAGAAGAGTCTTAAATTACAATGTCAGCCATGACCGAGATGGTGCTTTCAATGGAGTTATAGTATTTTGAGATAATGAAAACAGGCCAGATCTAATGTTGGTGAAGTTTTCTCTTGCTCTGAGCCAAATCCTGTGGTTATCTGCCCTCCTTTCTCCGACACACACACTCTAGTAATTCCATCTAAGGACACTCCAACCAGCCTTGCACTGTACTCTGTGGATGTCGGAGTTTACTGATCCAGTCTCAGCCTGAATGGAACCATGACTTTGCTGTTGAGAATTTTCTTTGCATTGCCCCATTTATTTTTAATCTAACAAAATAACAGCTTGCTTTAACAAGTAGTCTTTCTTCTCATGTGATAACGAGCTTACTGTCAGGGAAAACAATCTGCCTCACAAAATAATTTGAATCACAAGCAAGTCTCCCATTCAACTAAGGAGAAAAGGCTATGTGTAAGTAATGCTTCAACAACAGCCATTCATTTCTGAGTCATGGCTACACTCTGTTTTTATGGATATAAATAAACAACCTCTTAATTGTCTCCAGTCAGTAAATAAACTGTAAAAACAAACAAACAAACAAAAATCAGTCAGTAGATACACAGAAACTTTGTGCTCCAGTTTCCCAGGCTGAAAGAGGGAAATGTTCCTATTTCAGGCCGGCAACTCTGCAGGCTGAAAGGTGAACACTGGTTCATTTCCCATATACTATTCCTGAAAACTGTACTTCTTCCAGGAAAATTTATTTCACATAAATATTCGCATCTAAGTCAAAGTTGTCAGAAATATAGAGAAAACTGCCAGAGGAAATCACATTTAAGTTCCATCTAAAATAAGACACAAATGGATTTACCTGTGAAACAGTAAGAGACTCACAAATCCAGAAACTAACAGATGCCTGTGGGGATTTGGTTGTGGGTGTTGCCAGCCTGAAGTAGAAATGAAGAAATGAAAATCATTGTGTATAATGTAAGAAAAATAATAGGATATTGTATGCAGCAGAGAAAAATATAGCCATGCCTTTTCAATATCTTTAAATGGTATATATTCCATGAAAATACTGATCACTCTGTTGTATCCCAAAGCAAACAGAGTAATGTGAGTCAGCTGTGGCTCAGCTGAAAAAGAAAGAGTGGATGGATGGCTCCAAACACATGAAATAGTCAAGAGTGAAGGTTCACAGAATAAAAATGGGAAAAGTTTAGGAATGAAACTCCCATCAAGAACTTAATTTGGATGGGATGACTTAAAATCTCTCGGTCCATCCACTAGACAGCACAGTATGGAGGATCTTCAGAAAACGAAACACGGAAGAGCCAGAGGAAGCAGCAATTGCGTGCCTGGGTGTACGGTAGGGAAAAGAAACATTTTTGAAGAACAGGGTACTCATGCCATCCCTGCCAGACCAGTTTCCAAAGAAAGGACACTGCTGCAACCTAAGTGCACAAGAACACAGAAATGAGAAAAGGAAATGGGTTCTATCACCCAATGGTGAATGAGTCAGCCATGAGGAAGAACAAAACAGTGCCAGGTCCAGGCAGAGGCAAGAAGGTAGAGATGATCATAGCCAGTGAAGTAAGAGAGACAGGGGGCGACAAGCAGAGTGAGATGTCACTTGTAGGTGGCATCTAATAACGGCTACACAGGCGTTGTTTGAGCCAAGATAAACAGTTCACAGACTTAGAAGAAACTTGTCTCCCTTACTGTTAGCAGAGAAGAAAGGTGCTGGGCACATAGAAAAAAGGTACTTGTGTGACATGTCCACACTACTATTTAGAAAATAAGCCCGAAGGACCTACTGGGTAACACTAGGAATGATGCTCCACTTTCTGTCATAATCTGTACAGGAACAGTTCCTGAAATACAGCATATACACGTCAATGTGTGAGGGAATCAAGTGACTATGAATTAAAAAAAAAAATCCACTGCCTTGTAATTCACCTATATACTCAAGTTCAAATAGCTGGGTAAACACAGTAAATATGGAAACATATGCTGACTCGATTCCCCTCATCCCATGGTTAATTTGGGTGCTATCATATCTCTGGAGACTGGGCAGGCTTGGGTCCCAAGGCTGGATTGTTTTTGGGCTCTCGATCCAGGAAGGATGCGGCAGGCAATGTGACTCCAAGATGTTCCTGGGGTGCCTCTTGCCCTCTGCAGGAGCCTTCAATCTCTATGTACAGGCAAAATATCTGAAGAAATGTTAATTAATGTAGACACTCATATGGGTATGCAATAGATGATCCAAAGTGACCTACTGAATAGCAGGTGGAAGTTTATTGAACAGTGTAATCACCTAGAAGGGAACAAGAACTTGAAAGAGAATAGATAAATGTTCATCCATGAATGTATCAACTTCCTGTACACCTGAAGCACACGTAAGATCAGAAATCACCTCTATTCCAATATAAAATCACACTGAAATGACAGGGCCGGGGGCGGGGAAACTTGTGGGGTTGGGTAATGTTGCCGCCCTGTGGCCATTTTCTGTAACAACGGCTTGAAAACCTGTGCTGATGAGCATTGAGTATTCTCAAGGCCAAAGGGTCTGGAAGTCAAAAACTGCTATCTGAACAAACCACGTGAAGGAGTCTTTGGGCCTAGAAAAGAAAACAAAGGGTCTCAAAAGCCCTTGCTGAATCACCTAACTTCCGAGAAAACAAAACTGAACTTTAAGTCCCGCCCTGATGCTCCCAGCCTGTTACATCTACCTGGGACTTATCACCCCCTGCCCAAAACCTCCCACTCCCTGTTCAACTACAAATGCCATCTCAACTAAAGATTACCCAAAACGTCCCACCTGACTAACGTTTCCCTTATCGTTTCCACAAACCTCCCTTTAAATATGAAGCTTCTCTGATCCCTCTCGCACTCAGCTTGGCCGTTAGGCTGACTGTCGCCCCCTCCTTACCTGAATAAAGGTAACCTACCTCCATTGAGGTCGTCTCTCCTTTTCTGCTTCGGTCGGAACTATATCTTACAGGGGTGGTTATCAGAAAAGAATTTAAAACAGGGCTAAGTTACAGGAAGCTGCATTAAGAGGTAACATGAACTCACCCTTGGAAAGAAAGCACATGAAAAGAGGTCAGTTTCGCTAAATAAGAGAAATGCAAATCGAAAGAAACCACAGGAAGGAATCATATCACAGCCCTCAGAATGGCCATTGTCAGAAACTTGACAAACACTAAAGAATGGAGAAGGTGTGGACAAAAGGGAATATTCCTCCCCTGATGCTGGCAACAGACACTGGTAAGAGGCACTGAAGGATCATGGGAGGCTAATTAAGAGAAAACAAAAATGAGATTAGAACACTCTCTAACACCATACACACACTTCAAATCATAAATATCTCAAGGTTAGGAGAGATTCTATGAAACCCTTAAGGAAAACATAGACAGGACACACAAGGATATAAACTGCAAGATCTTTGGGGGTTTGGTTGGTTTCATTGCAAGGTCTCTTGGAATCCATCTCCTACAGCAATGAGAAATAAAACAAAACCAGGAAAATGAGACCTACTTGGATTTCAAAGCAGGTGTCCAAATATGGAAACCTTCAGAAATGAAGAAGGCAACCCAGAATGCAAAGAAACATTTGCCAACCAAGATACTCACCAGCATTTCATCTCCAAAACCAACAAAAAGCTCACATTGTCATAATATTTCAATAAAGTGCGTTCCGTAAAGTATTGCTCCCTTCTGTTGTTCAGTTCAGTTCAGTTGCTCGGTCTTCTCTGACTCTTTGCAACCTCACAGACACAGCACACACCGCTTCTCTGCCCATCACCATCTTCCGGAGCTTGCTTAAACTCATGTGCATTGAGTCGGTGATGCCATCCAACCATCTCATGCTCTGTCGTCCCCTTCTCCTCCTGCTTTCAATCTTCCCAGTATCAGGGTCTTTTCAAATGAGTCAGCTCTTTGCATTAGGTGGCCTAAGTATTAGAGATTCAGTATCAGTCCTTCCAATGAATATTCAGGGTTGATTGCATTTAGGATTGACTGGTTTGATCTCCTTGCTGTCCAGGAATTCTCAAGAATCTTCTCCAACACCACACACAGTTCAAAAGCATCAGTTCTTTGGCGTTCAGTTCTCTTTATGGTCTAACTCTCACATCCATACATGACTGCTGGAAAAATCACAGCTTTGGCTAGACAGGCCATTATAAGCAAAGTAATGTCTCTTTATAATATGCTGTCTAGCTTGGTCATAGCTTTTCTTCCAAGAAGCCACCAGGGAAGCCCTCCAAGAAGCAAGCATCTTTTAATTTCATGGCTGCAGTCACCATCTGCAATGATTTTGGAGCCCAAGAAAATAAAGTCTCTCACTGTTTCCATTGTTTCCCCATGTATTTGCCATGAAGTGATGGGACTGGATGCCATGATCTTTGCCTTTTGAATGTTGAATTTTAAGCCAGTTTTTTCACTCTCCTCTTTCACTTTGATTAAGAGACTCTTTAGTTCCTGTTTGCTTTTTGCCATAAGGGTGGTGTTATCTGCATATCTGAGGTTATAGATATTTCTCCCAGCAATCTTGATTCCAGCTTGTGCTCCATCCAGCCTGGCATTTCACATGATGTACTCTGCACAGAAGTTAAACAATCAGGGTGGCATACACAGTCTTGATGGACTCCTTTCCCGATTTGGAACCAGTCTATTGTTCCATGTCTGATTTTAACTGTTGCTTCTTGATCTGCATACAGGTTTCTCTGGAGCCAGGTAAGGTGGTATGGTATTCCCATCTCTTTAAGAATTTTCCACAGTTTGTTGCGATTCCCTCAGTCAAAGGTTTTGGTGTAGTCAATAAAGCAGATGTTTTTCTGAAACTCTCTTGCTTTTCTTATGATCTAGCGGATGTTGGCGATTTGATCTCGGGTTCCTCTGCCTTTTCTCAATCCAGCTTGAACATCTGGAAGTTCTTGACTCACATACTGTTGATGCCTTGCTTGAGGAATTTTGAGTATTACTTTGCTAGCATGTGAGAGGAGTGCAATTGTGTGATAGTTTGAACATTCTTTCACATTGCCTTTTCTTGGGATTGAAATGAAAACTGACATTTTCCAGTTCTGTGGTCGCTGCTGAGTTTTCCACATTTGCTGGCATATTGAGTGCAGCACTTTCACAGCATCATCTTTCAGTTCAGTTCAGTCGCTCACTTGTGTCTGACTATTTGCGACCCCATGAATTGCAGCACGCCAGGCCTCCCTGTCCATCACCATCTCCCGGAGTTCACTCAGACTCACATCCATCGAGTCAGTGATGCCATCCAGCCATCTCATCCTCTGTCGTCCCCTTCTATTCCTGCTCCCAATCCCTCCCAGCATCAGAGTCTTTTCCAATGAGTCAACTCTTCTCATGAGGTGGCCAACGTACTGGAGTTTCAGCTTTAGCATCATTCCTTCCAAAGAAATCCCAGGGCTGATCTCCTTCAGAATGAACTGGTTGGATCTCCTTGCAGTCCAAGGGACTCTCAAGAGTCTTCTCCAACACCACAGTTCAAAGGCATCAATTCTTTGGTGCTCAGCCTTCTTCACAGTCCAACTCTCACATCCATACATGACCGCAGGAAAAACCATAACCTTGACTAGATGGACCTTAGTCGGCAAATTAATGTCTCTGCTTTTGAATATGCTGTCTAGGTTGGTCATAACTTTTCTTCCAGGGAGTAAGCGTCTTTTAATTTCATGGCTGCAGTCACCATCTGCAGTGATTTTGGAGCCCAAAAACATAAAGTCTGACAGTGTTTCCACTGTTTCCCCATCTATTTCCCGTGAAGTGATGGGACCAGATGCCATGATCTTCGTTTTTGGAATGTTGAGCTTTAAGCCAACTTTTTCACTCTCCTCTTTCACTTTCATCAAGAGGCTCTTTAGTTCCTCTTCACTTTCTGCTGTAAGGGTGGTGTCATCTGCATATCTGAGGTTATTGATATTTCTCCCGGCAATCTTGATTCCAGCTTGCATTTCTTCCAGTCCAGCGTTTCTCATGATGTACTCTGCATATGAGTTAAATAAGCAGGGTGACAATATACAGCCTTGACGCACTCCTTTTCCTATTTGGAACCAGTCTGTTGTTCCATGTCCAGCTCTAACTGTTGCTTCCTGGCCTGCATACAGATTTCTCAAGAGGCAGGTTAGATGGTCTGGTATTTCCATCTCTCTGTGAATTTTCCGCAGTTTATTGTGATCCACACAGTCAAAGGCTTTGGCATAGTCAATAAAGCAGAAATAGATGTTTTTCTGGAACTCCCTTGCTTTTTCCATGATCCAGCAGATGTTGGCAATTTGATCTCTGGTTCCTTTGCCTTTTCTAAAACCAGCTTGAACATCTGGAAGTTCACGGTTCACATACTGTGGAAGCCTGGCTTGGAGAATTTTGAGCATTACTTTACCAACGTAGCACTCAGTGCATCATCTTTAGGACTTGAAATAGCTCAGCTGGAATTTCATCACGTCCACTAGCTTTGTTCATGGTGATGCTTCTTAAGGCCCACTTAACTTCAGACTCCAGAGTGTCTGACTCTAGGTGAGTGATCACATCATCGTGGTTATCTGGGTCATTAGGAATTTTTTGTACAGTTCTTCTGTGTATTCTTGCCACCTCTTCTTAATATCTTCTCCTGCTGTTAGGTCCATAACATTTCTGTCCTTTATTGTGCCCATCTTTGCATGAAATGCTCCCTTGGTATCTCTAATTTTCTTGATGAATTTTCTTTCCCATTCTTTTGTTTTCTTCTATTTCTTTGCATTGCAAGAAAGTCTCTACTTTCCTTTTCTCCTTTGCCTTTTGCTTCTCTTCTTTTCTTAGCTGTTTGTAAGCCCCACTCAGACAATCATTTTGCCTTTTTGCATTTCTTTTTCTTGGTGATGGTCTTGATCACTGCCTCCTGTACAATGTCATAAACTTCTATCCATATTTCTTCAGGCACTCTATCAGATCTAGTCCCTTGGATCTGTTTGTCACTTCCACCATATAATCATTAGGGATTTGATTTAGGTCATACCTGAATGGTCTAGTGGCTTTCCCTACTCTCTTCAATTTATGCCTGAATTTGGCAATAAGGAATTTAAGTCTGAATTTGGCAATAAGGAGTTCATGAACTGAGCCACAGTCAGCTCCCAGTCTTGCTTTTGCTCTCTGTATAGAACATCTCCATCTTTGGCTGCAAATAATATAATCCATCTGATTTCAGTGTTGACCATCTGGTGATGTCCATGTGCAGAATCATCTCTTGTGTTGTTGGAAGAGGGTGTTTGCTATGACAATTGTATTCTCTTTGCAAAGCTCTGTCAGCCTTTGTCCTGCTTCATTTCGTACTCCAAGGCCAAACTTGCCTATTACTCCAAGTATCTTCACTTCCTACTTTTGCATTTCAGGCCCTTATGATGAAAATGGCATTGTTTTATGGTGTTAGCTCTAGAAGGTCTTGTAGGTCATCATAGAACTGTTCAAGTTCAGCTTCTTCAGCATTAGTGGTAGGGGCATAGACTTGGATTACTGTGATATTGAATGGTTTGCATTGGAAATGAACAGAAATCATTCTGTCATTCTTGAGATTGCACCCAGGTACTGCATTTGGAACTCTTGTTGACTATGAGAACTACTCCATTTCTTCTAAGGGATTCTTGACCACAGAGGTAGATATAATGGTCATCTGAATTAAATTCACTCATTCCAGTCCATTTTAGTTCACTGATTCCTATAATGTCGATGTTCACTTTTGCCTTCTCCTGTTTGACCACTTCCAGTTTATCTTGATTCATGAACCTAACATTCCAAGTTCCTACGCAATATTGTTCTTTATAGATAGGACTTTACTTGCATCACCAGTCACATCCACCACTGTGTGTTGTTTTCGCCATGATCTTAGTTTTTCTTAATAATTAGTTTTAAGCCAGCTCTTTCACTCTCCTCCTTCACCCTCATCAAGAGGTTCTTTAGGTTCTCTTCACTTTCTGTCATTAGAGTGGTGTCATATGCATATCTGAAGTTGTTGATGTTTCTTCCGTCTATCCTGATTCTAGCTTGTAACTCATCCACCCTGACATTTTTCATGATGTGCTCAGAGTATAGATTAAACCAACAGGGTGAGAGCAGACAGCCCTCTTGTACTCCTTTCTCAATCTTGAACCAATCAGTTGTTCCATACAGGGGTCTAACTGTTGCTTCTGGATCCACATATAGGTTTCTCAGGAGACAGTTAAGATGGTCTGGTATTCCCATCTCTTTAAGAGATTTCCACAGTTTATTATGGTCCACACAGTCAAAGGCTTTGATATAGTTGATGAAACAGAGGTAAATGTTTTTCTGGAATTCCCTAGTTTTCTCTATAATCCAGTGAATGTTGGCAATTTGATCTCTGGTTCCTCTTCCTTTCCTAAATCCAGCTTGGACATCTGGAAGTTCTTGGTTCACATAATTCTGAAGCCTAGCATGCAAGATTTTAAGCATGATCATACTAGCATGAGAGATGAGTGCAACTGTCCGATGGTTAGCACATTCTTTAGTATTACCCTTCTTGGCAATTGGGATGAGGATTGATCTTTTCCAGTCCTGTGGCCATTGCTGGGTCTTCCAGATTTGCTGACATATTGAATGCAACACCTTGATGGCATTCTTCCTTAGGGTTTTTAATAGTTCTACTGGAATTCCATCACATCCACTAGGTTTATTAGCAGCATGTGCTTCCTAAGGCCCACTTGGCTTCACTCTCCAGAGCGTCTGGCTCTGTGTGGCTGACCACACCATGCGGTTCATTCGGATCTTTTTTATGCCATTCTTCTGTGTATTCTTTCCATCTATTCTTAATCTTTTCTGCGTCTACTAAGTCTCTGCCATTTATGTCCTTTATTGTGCCCATCTTTGGGCAAAATGTTCCTTTGAAATCTCCAATTTTCCTGGAGAGATCTCTGGTCTCTCCACTTCTGCTCTTTTCTTCTAGTTTTAGTCATTGTTCTTTGAAGAAGGCCTTCTTGTCTCTCTGTGCTGTTCTTTGGAAATCTGCGTTTAGGTGGATATGCCTTTCCCTTTCACCCTTGCTTTTCATTTCTCTTCCATCTTTAGCTATTTGTTAAGTCCTCCTCAGATAAATACTTTGCCTTCTTGCTTTTCTTTTTCTTTGGGATGGTTTTGATTGCTGCCTCCCTTACAATGTTGTGGACTTCCAGCCATAGTCCTTCAGGCACACTGTTAACTAGATCTCATCCTTTGAATCTAGTTGGTATCTCCACTGCATATTCATAGGGGGTTTGATTTAAGTCAGACATGGATGGCCTAGTGGGTTTCTCCACTTTCTTTAGTTTAAGCCTGAATTTTGATATGAGAAGATGATGACTTGAGTCACAGTCAACTCCAGGTCTTGTTTTTCCTGACTGTGTGCTGATTCTCCATCTTCATCTACAAAGAGTGCAATCAGTTTGATTTGAGTATTGGCCATTTGGTGTCGTTGCATGTGTCTGGTGTTAGAAGTAAGGTATGGATTGGGGGCAAGAGGAGAAGGGGATGACAGAGGATGAGATGCTGGATGGCATCACCAACTTGATGGATGTGAGTTTGGGTAAACTCCGGGAGTTGGTGATGGTCAGGGAGGCCTGGCGCGCTGTGATTCATGGAGTCGCAAAGAGTCGGACACGACTGAGCGATTGAATGGACTGATGATGTTGTAAAGAACAATATTGCATAAGGACCTGGAATGTTAGATCCATGAATCAAGGTAAACTGTGTCAACTACAAACTGGCACTTACCAAGAGCATTGCCAACAAGTGAACAGCAAAGGCGTTTGCCGTCTGCCTCTACCGAGACTGAACCCCGTGCTGCTGTAGCTGTTGCCCTTCAACAACCCAAGAGGGTGTTCAGGGAGGAGTGAGGCCCTCTGTGCTCCAGGGAATCTGGTGGGGCAGGTCTTTAGAAAGTTGGATGTTTTTAGGAACCGATTTTATGATCTCCATGCCTGCATCTTCTCATCTAGAGAAGCACTAAATCCCAACATCACATCCTCATCACTAACAAAATAACTTTTATAAAATGAATGCTTCAGAGTATTGAACCTCCCCTTCCCCAAAGCCTTACATATTGACCTTCCCCCACTGCTGCTTTGGAGCTCTCAGAGCTATCTGAGACACTGCCTCCTGGTCTGCAGCCCTCATTTTGCCCCAAATAAAACTTAACTCACAACTCTCAAGTTGTACATCTTTTTTAGTCAACAGCTAGAAGTGGTCAAACAGGAGATGGCAAGAGTGAAAATTGTCATTTTAGGAATCAGTGAACTAAAATGGACCAGAATGGGTGAATTTAATTCAGAAGATGATTATGTCTACTACTCTAGGCAAGAATCACTTAGAAAAAATGGAGTTGCCCTCATAGTCAACAAGAGTCTGAAATGCCACATTACCTGCCTCCTGAGAAACCTGCATGCAGGTCAAGAAGCAACAGTTAGAACTGGACATGGAAAAACAGACTGGTTCCAAATTGGGAAAGGAGTACGTCAAGGCTGTATATTGTCACCCTGCTTATTTAACATATGCAGAGTACATCATGCAAAATATCAGACTGGATGAAGCACAAGCTGGAATCAAGATTGCTGGGAGAAATATCTATAACCTCAAATATGCAGATGACATCATCCTTATGGCAGAAAGCAAACAGGAACTAAAGAGTCTCTTGATGAAAGTGAAAGAGGAGAGTGAAAATGTTGGCTTAAAACTCAACATTCAGAACACTAATATCATGGCATCCAGTCCCATCACCTCATAGCAAATACATGGGGAAACAATGGAAACAGTGAGAGACTTTATTTTCTTGGGCTCCCAAATCACTGCACATGGTGACTGCAGCCATGAAATTAAAGATGCTTGCTTCTTGGAAGAAAAGTTATGACCAACCTAGACAGCATATTAAAAAGCAGAGACCTTACTTTGCCAAAAAATGTCTGTGTAGTCAAAGCTATGGTTTTTCCACCAGTCATGTATGGATGTAAAAGTTGGACTATAAAGAAAGCTGAGTGCCAAAAATTGATGCTTTTGAACTGTGTGTGGTGTTAGAAAAGATTCTTGAGATTTCCTTGAGATCAAACCAAGGAGATCAAACCAGTCAATCCTAAAGGTAAGGAGTCCTGAATAGTCATTGGAAGGACTGATGCTGAAGCTGAATCTCCAATACTTAGGCCACCTGATGCTAAGAATGGACTCATTGGAAAAAACTCTGATGCCGGCAGGGATTGAAGGCAGGAGGAGAAGGGGACGACAGAGGATGAGATGGTTGGATGGTACCACTGACTAGATGGACAAGGATTTGACCAAGCTCCAGGAGTTGGTGATGGACAGGGAAACCTGGTGTGCTGCAGTCCATGGGGTCACAAAGAGTCAGACCCGACTGAGTGACTGAGCAACTGAATTGAACTGAACTGAACTGAACTGAACTGAAGGTGGGCTTGCTCCATGAGAACTCATTCCCAGTGAATCGGTTCAGGGTGGAGTCCAACAACACCTTCCCTCTGCAAATGGGTACCCAACCCAATTGGCTTGTCCTGTAAAGAGAAAAACCCAGATTGAGGAGGAAAAAAATGTTCATGGTGTGCACATCGGCACAACTTACCCTCTGGAATCGAGCCCATAGGCTCTTAACACAGAAGGATACACAAAACAAATGAACTGTCTATCGAACTGGGTAGACTTACCTTACAAACCGAGTCTGACTCTAGAAGTCTGTCTATTCCTGTCTCAACTGCCAAGCGCTGGGGGCAGGTGGCACTTCTTCAGGGAATCTTGAAGGAAAGAACATCAGAACAACAAATGGTCCCAGCAGCTTCCAGGGTCTTGCCCCAATATTCCCTAGTCGGAGCCAGTTAGCCGCAAGTAACAAGGCTTCTGGCAGGCTAAGCCAAATTTTTACAGAGTCCAAGCTCACTCTGATAACTGCACCACAGACCAATGAATTCCTTGAAAGATGAGGTGTTGAGGCAAGAAGAGACTTTAATTAGGGAGCCAGCTGACTAAGAAGGCAGGCTAGTGCCCCAAAATAACCGTCTTGTCAGGGCCTGGTTGCCAGGTCCTTTAAAGCAACAGAGATGGCAGGGAGGTGAGGTAATAAAGAAAGAAGACTATTCAGTCTTTGCAAATGTCCCCCAGAATGGCAAGCCTCAGGCAGGGAACTGTATTAGTTTCGTTTCCTCCAGTCCTTCACAGGAGGGCGGCTCAGGTTGCAGGCCATTTTGTTTGCTTACAGTAACAAAACGGGTTAAAGTCACAGAAGCAGATGTAGTGCAAATTGAAAATTAACCCTTCTGGGTTACACTTCCAATAGCAAAGACGCACAACCAGAAAAATCTCCAATGAGAGGTTCAAGCTGGAACAAGACGTGGTACATATATACAGTGGACTATTTCTCACTCTTTAAAAACAGCTACTGAAATTAGGGAATTCAGACACTGTTAGCCACAGGGACGGACCTTGAAGGATCATAGGCAAAGGGAAGTCAGTCAGGCAGAGGAAGACTACGGTATAGGATGTACCTTCCCAGCAGAATAAAATTAGACATACAAGGCCAAAATTTTACAATCCAAAAAGAGACTCAGAATTAAAAGATAAACAAAGGATTCCAGGGGAATAAAATATGTGAATGGCCTCATAGACAACAAATGTGAATCTGTAACAGATTATCCACAAGGAATGTTCTTTTCTCCCCATCCATCGGTTAGGCAGGTAGAACAGGGAAAAGGAGTCCAAAAGGGAGGTGGCCAAAAGATAAGGAAGGGAAAAGCCCGTGAAAATAGAACAGAGGGAGGTCCAAGGACCGGAGTGAGGACCTCAGGTAAAACAAACAACACTCCTGGCTGGCCCAGTTTACACAGGACAGGCTCAGGGAGAGAAAAACGTATAAACAGAGGAGCCAAAGCCAGCTCTCTCTCTCTTTCCCATGCACTGGGGTGCTCTTCTCTTCACATCTTTGGATCAATGTGCCCTCACACCTCGAAGATGGATTGTCCTGCTGTCTTCTAAGTAAAATAGAGATGTAACACTGAGCTGTAACACTGATTTGTATAAGACCTATAACATAGTCCATTTGAAAAATTCTGTGGAAAATTCTAAAAGAGATGGGAATACCAGACCACCTGACCTGCCTCTTGAGAAACCTGTATGCAGGTCAGGAAGCAACAGTTAGAACTGGACATGGGACAACAGACTGGTTCCAAATAGGAAAAGGAGTACATCAAGGCTGTATATTGTTACCCTGCTTATTTAACTTCTATGCAGAGTACATCATGAGAAACGCTGGGCTGGAAGAAACACAAGCTGGAATCAAGATTGCCTGGAGAAATATCAATAACCTCAGATATGCAGATGACACCACCCTTATGGCAGAAATTGAAGAGAAACTAAAGAGCCTCTTGATGAAAGTGAAAGAGGAGAGTGAAAAAAGTTGGCTTAAAACTCAACATTCAGAAAACGAAGATCATGGCATCACTTCATGGGAAATAGATGGGGAAACAGTGGAAACAGTGGCTGACTTTATTTTGGGGGGCTCCAAAATCACTGCAGATGGTGACTGCAGCCATGAAATTAAAAGATGCTTACTCTTTGGAAGAAAAGTTATGACCAACCTCGACAGCATATTAAAAAGCAGAGACATTACTTCGCCAACAAAGTTCCATTTAGTCAAGGCTGTGGTTTTTTCAGCAGTCATGTATGGATGTGAGAGTTGGACTATAAAGAAAGCTGAGTGCTGAAGAATTGATGCTTTTGAACTGTGGTGTTGGAGAAGACTCTTGAGAGTCGCTTGGACTGCGAGGAGATCCAACCAGTCCATCCTAAAGGAAATCAATCCTGAATATTCACTGGAAGGACTGATGTTGAAGCTGAAACTCCAATACTTTAGCTACCTGATTAGAACTGACTCATTTGAAAAGTTTTTCTATTTATACACAGAAAAGTATAACTGAGATAGATAATTCAGAAGGACCTGATGTTCAGCACTCTTCTTATCCTTCTATGGCCAAAAAAAAAAAAAAAAAAGAGAGAGAGAGAGAGAGAAATACACCATGCCATAAATACGTACGCCTGCTTCAGGAAGCTGTACACTGACAATAACCGCAAGATTTCAAATTCAGTGTACTGCACTGCAGCATCAACAAGATGGTAAGAAAAGGAGAGAAAGCAGTGCCTACTCTCTTATCTCTGACCTCCCTGGCTTGGGATGCTATCACATCCCTGGAGCCTGGACAGGCTTGGGTCCCACTGCTAAACTGGAGGTGATTGACACAACCCGGCAGGGTGCTCTTGGTTGACCCTTTTAAAGGTCTACTGTCTCCTACGTTCTGGCTGGGACCAGAGTCCCTCATGGCATCAAGGCCTCAAGTGATTTGAAAGCACATTTCAGCTAGCTTCGACCTCTCTTAATGTTGGGGATCCCAGCTCAAGCCTCGTTCCTAAGAGTGCAGCCTCCTAGCACTAGCACCTAAGCACCATCAGCAGCATACTGTGGTCCTGGAAAGATTAGCCAGGGCAGGCTGTTTGTGTGATGCTTTAGGGGGAAAGATTACTGAGACTCAAGCCCTTTCAGGTTAGCTCATGAACACTCATCCCTATTTCATTGCCAAGAAGCAAACTTTCCCTAAGGTTTTGGTTACCCCAGGTACCAAAGGTAGGCCTGAATAATGCTGCTGCCCTGTAGACATTTTCTTTAACTATATTTTCTCCAGTATTCACTGGCAACTCAAATCACGAGGGCTGGATTTCTGTTGATGACAGAAATTAACATTACCCACCTCAGGAAATGTCCTGGGGCAGATAATGGAGAAATTCCAAACACAGCTGACTTTCAATAACCCAACTGTTAAAAGCAAATTCTCCTGACAACTTTGAGGGAAAAAAGAAAAAAGAAAAAAAAAAGCCAAAACAAATTCAAACCTCCACAATAGGACAAGATACTAAGGATCCCTAATTGCTGGAGGAATGCCATTCAAAACGACAATGGAAAATCAAATCCCACCAGTCACAGTGGTCATCATAACCAATCTACAACCAATAAACGTGGGAGAGAGCCTGGAGGAAAAAGAATCCCCCTAAGCTGTCTCTGGGAATATACATTGACAACAGTCAGTATAATGGATGGTTTCTGAATGCCTGAAAAAAGAGTCTCAGATTAAAACTAGGGTCTGACATTCCCACACCTTGGCCTATACCCTGAGAAAACCATTGATCAAAAGGCTTGGACATCCCAGCAAAGCTTCAGCACTGCTTCTGATAGCTGAGACACACTACCAGCAAAATCTCCACTGAGGGATTAAAGCTGAAACAAGGTCTGGTACATATATACAGAAGACTATTTTTCACTCTTAAAATACCATCACTGAAATTAGGTAATTAAGACAGTAGTAGCCACAGGGATAGTCCTTGAAGGATCACACACTAAGGGAAGTCTGTCAGGCAGAGGAAGACCAGGGTATGTGAGGTACCTTCCAGGCAAAATAAAAGAAGACATACAAGGCAACAAACTTACAACCCAAAATGAGACTCAGAATTCAAAGTCAAAGGAAGGGTTCCAGAGAAACATAAGTGATGGCCTGGGAATGAATTAGGATGCCCATGCCTACATACACAAGAAATCTGTATTGTAATATATAGTCTACAGTTTGTCCCCTTCCATCCTTTCTATCTTCCACATATAGACAGCAATCTGTATCTCTAAAGACAGCAATCTGTATCTCTAAGAGATAATCCACAAAAATTATCTCCTAAATTCCTTTCTTTATGTACACAGAAAAGTGTATCTGAGATGTATAATTCACAAGGACCCGATGCTTGGCACTCTTGTCGACCTTCAATGGTAAAAAGTTCAAAAATGCAATAGAGATACACCGTGAATATGTTTTACCAGAATCGGGCGGCTGTACACTGAGGACAAGCACAACACTGCGAATCTACTGTCCTCCAACACAGCATCGGCATGACGTTAAAGGAAAAGAAAAGCAGTGCCTGCTTTATTCCCTCCCCTCTCCCTGACTTTGGGTGTGATCCATCCTGGAGCCTGTGCAGGCTTGGGTCTCCAGGCTAGACTGTTATGTTTTTGAGACAGCCTGGCAGGGTGTTCGTTGAGTCCTTTTTAAGCCTATATAGTCCGCTGTGCTCTGGTTGGGACCAGAGACCCGCGTGGGATCAAGTCCTCGGAGACCTTGAGGGCAATAGTCACCTAACCTCCCGGTCTCCTAATGCTGGAGTTCCCAGCTCAAGCCTTCTTTCTGAGAGTGCAGACTCCTAGGCACTGAAGCAGAGCCAGCAAGGTGCTGTGGTTCCAGCTGGGATTAGTCTGGAAGCGATGTGTGTGTGTGTGTGTGTGTGTGTGTGTGTGTGTGTGTGTGTGTGTGTGTGTGTGTGTGTGTGTGTGTGTGATGCTTTAGGGGAAATAAGTAGTGCAACACAAGCCCTTAAACGTTTACTCAGGTACATTCCACTCTTATTTCACAACCCTGGAAGCCGACTTTCCCTAATGCTGTTTGCCCCAGTAACCAGAGTAAGCGTCAAAAGTGCTGCCACCTTATGGACATTTTCTGTAACTACAACTTGACCAAAGTCTAATTCACAGGGGGACGGGGATGCTGTCACTGACAGCTTGCCTCAACAAAGGTCCTGAGGTAAATATTAGAAAAATAAATTGCAAACACGCCCAACTTGCAAGATGCCAATAGAAACGTAAATTTTCCACACATGCCTAACTAAAAGAAAAAGAAAGAAAAAATACCCTAACCACCACAAGACAAGATGCTCAGCATCCCTAATTATTGCAGCAAGAATGCTAATCAAAACAACAAATCAAATTCCACCAGTCAGAATGGCCATTCTCACAAGTCTACAAATGATATATGTGGGAGAGAGCAGAGAGGAACAGGAAATCCCCACATGGTTGGCAGAACGATCACTGGCAACAGCCACTAGAACTGACAGCCTCTGCAGAGCAGGAAAAAAAAAAAAAAAATTAAGAGAGCTAACCCTAGGATCTGACATTCCCATATCTCGGCCTATATCCTGCTGCTGCTGCTGCTGCTGCTGCTGCTGCTAAGTCGCTTCAGTCGTACCCCACTCTGTGCGACCCCATAGACCGCAGCCTACCAGGCTCCTCCATCCATGGGATTTTCCAGGCAAGAGTACTGGAGTGCGGTGCCATTGCCTTCTCCACCTATATCCTGAGAAACCCATTATTCAAAATTCACATCACCCCAACATTCACTTCAGCTCTACTTACAAGAGCCAAGACAAAGACCCAGCAAAATGTCCACTGATAAATTAAGCTTAGAAAGGGCCTGGTACTTATAGACAATGGACGGTTATTCAGCCATGAAAAACTGGCAATGAAATTATGAAATTATTCCACTTGTAGCAATAGAAATGGATGCTGGAGAATCACATACTAACTGAAATCAGCCAGACAGAGGAAGACAAGAGCATATAATGTCCCTTCTAGGCAAAATTTAAAGAGACAAAAAGGAGCTAAATTACAACACAAAAATTGACTCTGAGAATTCAAACACCAGAATTTTTAAAAATTAAAAAAGGAAAGGCCAAAGGGTTGATTAGAATGTTGGGCATAATACATACACAGAAATTTGTGTCTATACTAGATACTCCACCAGGACTTGATGATCAGCACAGGGAACTATGCTGACCTTCAGCAAAAAACTTCTATGGGAAAAGAATACAGATATGCTGTATGCATATGTCATAAATGAATCAGGCAAACAGAAAACAGAAAACCACAAAATTAATATACTCCAACATAGCATAGGCATGAAATTAAAGAAAATGAAAGCATCGCTTTTTTTATTCCCTCCAGCCTTCCTGATCTGCACTGCTATTCTATCCCTGGAGCCTGAGTAGGCTTGGGTCCCATCGCTGGATTGGAGTGGAGTCGAGACAGCCAAGCAATGAGCCCTTAATTGAGACCCCTCTTAAACCTCTTCTCTCTGGTTTTCCTGACTGAGATCAGAGTCCCTAGTGCTCCCAAAGAATGGGGACCCAGACCTCTATTTTCCAGGATCTTGGAAATGTTAGCTAGCCCCCAGGACCTCTGGTGCTGGGGTTCCCAACTCAAGCTTCCTTTTTGAAAGTGCAGCCTCCTAGGCCCCTCAGCAGGGTGCTGTGGCCCCGGTTGGAATGAATCTGAAGGGAATGGGTGAAGTTTTAGGGGGAAGAACTGAGACACAATCCCTTAATTTGTTGCTCAGGCACGTTCCACTCCAATTCACAGCCGAGGAAGCCAAGTTGCCCTGACTCTGCTTGCCTAAGGAACCAGAGGTGGCCCGGGGAAAGTGCTGCCATCGTGTGGACACATTCTGTAACTACAATTGCACCTCCAGCGCTTACTACTGCTGCTGCTGCTGCCAGCGCTTACTGGCATCTCTATTTCTCAGCTGTCCTCAGGACATGCCCTGCGGCAGGAATTGCAGAAATAAATTCCAAACACAACCGGCTTTCAGGAAGCCAACTGCCACAGATAAATTTTCCTCACACCATTCACGGAAAAAAACAAAGATCCAAACCTCCACCACAGGACAAGATGCTCAGCATCCCTAATTACTGCAGGAATGCCAATCAAAATGAAAACAAGAAATCAAGTCCCATCAGAGCATCCTCAGAAGGCTACAAACACTAAGGGCAGGAGAGCCTGAGGAAAGGGAACGCCCCTACACAGTAGGTGTGAAGGCACACTCACAACACCTAGTATAATGGACTGTCTCTGAATGCCTAAAAATATACTATCAACAGAGGCGAGGTCTAGGATCTGACATTCCCACATCTGGGCATAGATCCCAAGAAATCCATCATTCAAAGAGGCACATGTGCCCCGACTAGCACTGCAGCACTACGCACAGTAGCCCCACTCCTATTCTTGGAGAGACCTTCTCTCAAAATTCAAAGCCTCTATTACTATCACAAACCCACCTTCTGATCTGTAGCCTGGCTACTGCTCCTCAACCCCAACTTCTTTTCCCCCACCCCATTGCCTCCTCATCCATAAACCCCATAGTTCGGGATACAGACAACCCATCTGTCACCTCTCGCCATGCTCCAGTTCATATCCGCCTCAAAAAGGCCTCTAAATCCCCCAATCAACCACAGTACTCAATCTCCCCAAAACATCAAAGATAAAAGCCTATCACCACTAAACTCCTACTTCAGGGCCTCTTGCGCCCAAGCCACTCTCCCTATAACACCCCTATCTTACCCATCAAAAAGTCAAATGGCTCCTATCAACTGGTTCAGGACCTGAGACTTATCAATGCAGCTTTTATCCCCCTACACCCAATAGCTTCAAATCCCTATACTCTTTTCTCTCTCATTCCTTCTCCCACTGCCCCCTTCATGGTTCTACACCTCAAAGATGCCTTCTTTACCATTCCTTTACACCCAAACTCTCAAGACCTCTTTGCCTTTATCTGTACTGATACAGACAATCATTGCTCCCACCATTTGACAGGGACAGTCCTCCCTCAAGACTTTCGCGGTGGCCCTCATTTCTTTGGCCAAACTCTAGCATCAGACCTAACCTCTCCTGACCTTACTCTGAGTACTGTCCTCCAATATGTGGATGAGCTCCTCCTTTGTAGTCCTTCGCTTACACACTCTCAACAGCACACTGTACAACTCCTCAATTTTCTAGCCGATTGAGGCTATTGAGTGTCTCCCACCAAGGTTCAGCTCTCTCTTCCTAGAGTCACCCATCTTAGAGCCCTTTTATTACCAACCAAAATATATACTGCTACTGATAGAAAGCCCCTTATATCCACCCTACCACTCCAACATCAAAAACAGAGATCCTGTCCTTCTTGGGGTTAGCTGGATATCTACGCCTCTGGATTTCTAATTTCACCCTCTTGGCACCACCCCTGTATCAAGCCACCCAAGGAGATCTTTCAGCATCCCTAGAGCTAAAATCAAATATCCATTCAGCCTTTAAGACCCTTAAGCAAACCATTCTCTCAGCCCCAGCTCTCGTACTTCCTGACCTTTCTTGGCCCTTTATACTCTACACTGCTGAGAGAGAAAAAATTGCCCTAGGAGTTTTGGGACAAAATCAGGGCCCTCCTTCACCCCTGTCACTTATCTATCAAAGCAACTAGATCCACAATTCAAGGATGGCCGGCCTGCCTACGTACTCTGGCAGCAGCTGCACTCCTCACTCAGGAAAGTAAAAAGCTTACTTTTGGAGCACCCACAGTCATTCTTTCACCACATGACTTTAGAGACTTACTTTCCCACAAATCCATGACCCTTCTATCTCTTTCACTCATCCAACTAATTCATGTCACTCTTCTTGAATCTCCCGAGTTCTCCTTTGAACGCTGTCCTACTCTCAGCCCCACCTTATCCCTAATTCTTCTGAGCCTCCCCATCCATACTTGCAAAGAGGCATAAGAAGACCTGATGCCCTGTTTCTCCCACATTTCCTAAACCCCTTTAAATAACCCTGACTTTACTTGGTATATTGATGGCAGCGCCTCTATGACATCAAAAGGAAAAAGGTAGCTGGATGTGCAATTGTCTCTGACACTAAAATTATTGAATCCCAACCTCTTTCCTTGGGAACCTCTTCCCAAAAGGTGGAACTTTACCAAAACAATAAACAACCCAAACAAAAGTGGGAAAAAGACCTAAACAGACTCTTCTCCAAAGAAGACATACAGATGGCTAACAAACACATGAAAAGATGCTCAACATCACTCATTATTAGAGAAATGCAAATCAAAACTATAATGAGATATCTCCTCACACCAGTCAGAATGGCCATCATCAAAAAGTCTACAAACAATAAATGCTGGAGAGGTTGTGGAGAAAAGGAAATGCTCTTGCACTGTTGGTGGGAATGTAAATTGATACAACCACTATAGAAGATGATATGGAGATTCCTTTAAAAACTAGGAGTAAAACCACCATATGACCCAGCAATCCCACTCCTAGGCATATACCCTGAGGAGACCAAACTGAAAAAGACACACGTATCCCATTGTTCACTGCAACACTCTTTGCAATAGCTAGAACATGGAAGCAACCTAGATGTCCCTAAACAGATGGATGGATAAAGAAGTTTTGGTACATATACACAGTGGAATATTACTCGGCCATAAAAAGGAACATATTTGAGTCAGTTCTAATGAGGTGGGTGAAACTAGAACTTATTATACAGAATGAAGTGAGTCAGAAAGAGAAAGATAAATGCCGTATTCTAATGCATATATATGGAATCTAGAAACAATGGTACTGAAGAATCTATTTATAGGGCAACAGTGGAGAAGCAGACATGAATAGACATGGACATGGGGAGAGGGCAGGAGAGGGTGAGGTGTATGGAAAGAGTAACTTGGAAACTTACATTATCATATGTAAGATAGACAGCCAATGGGAATTTGCTGTATGTCTCAGGAAACTCAAACTGGGGCTCTGTATCAACCTAGAAGGGTGGGATGGGGAGGGAGATGGGAGGGAGGTCCAAAAGGGAGGGGATATATGTATACCTATGGCTGATTCATGTTGAGGTTTGACAGAAAACAACAAAATTCTGTAAAGCAATTATCCTTCAATAAAAAATAGATAAAAATTTTAAAAGGAAGAATTTATTGCACTAACTAGAGCCTTTACCCTCACAGCTAATAAGAGGACAAACACGTACACTAATTCTAAATATGCTTTCCACATCATACATTTCCATCCTGCCATCTGGAAGGAATGAGACCTCCTATCTACTAAATGCTCTCCCATAACTAACACTCTCGCTTATTCTCCAGCTTTTAAAGGCAACCAACATGCCAACTGAAGTAGGCATCATACATTGCTAAGGTCACCAGGTGGCCTCAGAGTTCATTTCACAGGGCAACAACACCACAGACAGAGAAGCAAAGCGAGCCTCACTCCGATTATCAGCACAACAACTCATAGTAATCCCCAACATAAAGCCCCTTCACCTCCCCCCAAAAACACACGATTATTACCAAAGGGAGCACAGCCACAAGGCGACTGGTTACAAAACAGGGCTGCTACGTCCCTCCCCAGTCTCAGGCCACACAGATCCTTACGGACATTCATCAGGCGCTAAACCTCTTCGTCATCTCTTAAGACCTCTTACGGCATCACCGACTTGATGGACATGAGTTTGAGCAAGCTCCAAGAGTTGGTGATGGACAAGGAAGCCTGGTGTGCTGCAGTCCATAGGGTGGCAAAGAGTCAGACATGACTGAGCAACTGAACTGAACTGAAGACCTCCTATCACCCATCCTAACCTTCTTTCACTCCTACAACAAATCACTCCCTCTTGCATTACTTGGACTTCAGTCTCCCTGCAGGGAACCCTAAAGCCTATTCCTTCATTTCCAACACATCAGGTTTGAGGGCATATCCCAGAAGAGGGCTGGCCAATTGACTTCATTCATGAAAATTAAAGCTCACACTCACTATCAGAGACACTTTCTCAGGGTGGACTGAGGTTTTTCCTACGAGACCAGAAACTGCCCCAGAAACTGAGTAACACAGATTCTCATATGAGAAAACATCCCTCGCATTGGCTTCTCACTCTCTCTCCAATCCAATAATGGCCTAGCTTTTATCTCCCAAATCACTTAACAAGTAACCCAATCCCTTGGCATAACCTGGAAACAACATATTCCTTACAGACCCTCCCTATCCGACTAATTCATTATCGACCTAAATAGGCGATTCAATTCGTTCCTCTATTAATAACTATAGGAATAGCGGCTGGATTGGAACTCCAATGAGTTATGAGCAGGACTCACAACTTCTTTAAATTACTACCAAAGCCTTTCTAAAGACCTCAGTGAGAGCTAAAAGAAATAGCTACCAGCTTTATCACGATCCAGAACCAGCTAGATTCCCTGGCAGTTGTGGTCCTCCCAAAAAGAAGAGGATTAGACCTTCTCATGGCAGAAAAAGGGGGCCTCTGTCTATTTTTGGAGAAAGCTTGCTGCCTCTAGGCCAACAAATCAGGCATTGTAAAGGAAGAAAGTGAAAGTCATTCAGACATGTCCTACTCTTTGCGACCATGGAATTCTCCAGGCCAGAATACTGGAGCGGGTAGCCTTCCCCATCTCCAGCGGGTCTTCCCAACCCAGGGATCAAACCCAGGTCTCCTACATTGCAGGTGGATTCTTCACCAGCTGAGCTGCCAGGTTATAAAGGAAACAGCCAGAAATCTAACAAACAGGGCCTCAAGAATACACCAACACCTCAGTAATTCATGGGAAACTGGTTAAGCAATTGGAATTGGGTGCCTTGGGTCCTACCTCTTCTAGGCCTCTTCTTCTACTTACCCTTATTTTAGCTTTTAGCCCATGTTTCATGCATCTTTTTTCAAAATATCTTCAGGACCACTTATGAGCCTTCACCAACCGAACTATCCATGAGCTACTTCTAACTCACTCAAATTAACAAAAACTTTGACCCCACACAAATCCCCTTGACCCACATTCCAGGCTTTTCTCATCTCACCTCCATGACACCCCTGTTCCGCGGGAAGCAGTTACAGAAGATTGACCTTCGGCCCTTGTCCCAAATCAAAAAGGCTGAATGACAGGGTCCACATGGGGGCTCATGGCAGATAAGGCTCATGATGTTGACCTTGCAAACAAACAAAGAATAAAATCGCAGTGACCCTTGAGACCGACCAAATTGCCCAAACAGCATTCTGTTTTCCTGCTGACACCTACCTTCTCAAGGCTACGAGGCCACTGGATTCCAGACTTCCACCTATGTGACCACTGGACTCAACTACAGGCTAAAAATCCACCTCCTTTCAGGGAATTTTTCATTGGTGGGGTGTAAGAAAGACTCAGAAAGGGAGGAAAATGGTTCTCCTTAAGGGTCAGTTACCCCCTCGATTCCCTCCAATAATTTCCCTTCTCTTTGCCTGACTGCAGGCTTGCTCTCTTTTCTCTGCCTGCACTTTCCTTACAGTAGCCACAGGGACAGATCTAGAATACTCATACACTAAGGGAACTCAGCCAGACAGAGCAAGACAATAACTCAAGATGTCCCTTCTAGGCAAAATAAAATGAAAGTGAAAAAAGAACTGATTTACAACCCAAAGGGATTTTATTGAGTCCCAGATTGTTCTGCTCATCACAAAGTGATGTCTCTGCTTTTTAATATGTGGTCTAGGTTAGACACAGCTTTTCTTCTAAGGAGCAAGCATCTTTTAAATTCATGGTTGCAGTCACCATCTGCAGTGATTCGGGAACCCAAGAAAATTAAATCTGTCACTCCTTCCACTTTCCCCCCTCTTATTTGCCATGAAGTGATGGGATCAGAGTGATCACACCATCATGATTACCTGGGTCGTGAAGATCTTTTTTGTACATTTCTTCTGTGTATTCTTGCCATTTCTTCTTAATACCTTCTGCTTCTGTTAGGTCTCTACCATTTCTGTCCTTTAAAGAGCCCATCTTTGCATGAAATGTTCCCTTGGTATGTCTAATTTTCTTGAAGAAATCTCTAGTCTTTCCCATTCTATTGTTTTTCTCTGTTTCTTTACACTGATTTCTGGGGAAGGCTTTCTTATTTCTCCTTGCTATTCTTTAGAACTCTGCATTCAAATGGGTATATCTTTCCTTTTCTCCTTTGCTTTTCACTTCTCTTCTTTTCTCAGCTATTTGTAAGGCCTCCTCAGAGAGCCATTTTGCTGTTTTGCATTTCTTTTTCTTGGGGATGGTCTCAATTTCTGTCTCCTGTATGAGGTCACGAACCTCCATCCATAGTTCATCAGGCACTCTGTCTATCAGATCTAGTACCTTAAATCTTTTTCTCACTTTCACTGTAGAGTCTAAGGGATTTTATTTAGGTCATACTTGAATGATCTAGTGGTTTTCCCTACTTTCTTCAATTTAAGTCTGAATTTGGCGATAAGGAGTTCATGATCTGAGCCACAGTCAGCTCCTGGTCTTTTTTTTTTTTTTTTCTGACTGTATAGAGCTTCTCCATCTTTGGCTGCAAAGAATATAATGAATCTGATTTCAGTGTTGACCATCTGGTGATGTCCATGTGTAGAGTCTTCTCTTGTGTTATTGGAAGAGGATGTTTACTATGACCAGTGTGTTCTGGTTGGCAGAATTCTATTAGCCTTTGCCCTGCTTCGTTCTGTACTCCAAGGCCAAATTTGCGTGTTACTCCAGGTATCTCTTGACTTCCTACTTTTGCATTCCAGTTTCCTATAATGAAAAGGACATCTTTTCGGGGTGTTAGTTCTAGAAGGTCTTGTAGGAATTCATAGAACCATTCAACTTCAGCTTCTTCAGCATTACTGGTTGGGGAATAAACTTGGATTACCATGATATTGAATGGTTTGCCTTGGAAACAGAGATCATTCTGTCGTTTTTGAGACTGCATCCAAGTACTGCACTTTAAACTCTTTTGTTGACTATGATGGCTACTCCATTTCTTGTAGGGGATTCCTGCCCACAGTAGTAGATATAATGGTCATCTGAGTTAAATTCACCCAATCCAGTCCATTTTAGTTCACTGATTCCTAGAATGTGGATGTTTACTCTTGCCATCTCCTGTTTGATGACTTCCAATTTGCCTTGATTCATGGACCTAACATTCCAGGTTCCTATGTAATATTGCTCTTGACAGCATTGAACCTTGCTTTTATCACCAGTCCAATCCACAACTGAGTGTTGTTTTTGCTTTCGCCCCATCCCTTCATTCTTTCTGGAGAATGAAAGAATTCTCACACTCATCTAGAGCCAGACATCCTGGAATGTGAAGTCAAGTGGGCCTTAGAAAACATCACTATGAACAAAGCTAGTGGAGGTGATGGAATTCCAGTGGAGCTATTTCAAACCCCGAAAGATGATGCTGTGAAAGTGCTGCACTCAATATGTCAGCAAATTTGGAAAACTCAGCGGTGGCCACAGGACTGGAAAAGATCAGTTTTCATTCCAATCCCAAAGAAAGGCAATGCAAAAGAATGCTCAAACTATCGCACAATTGCACTCATCTCATACGCTAGTAAAGTAGTGCTCAAAATTCTCCAAGCCAGACTTCAGCAATACGTGAACCATGAACTTCCAGATGTTCAAGCTGGTTTTAGAAAAGGCAGAGGAATCAGAGATTAAATTGCCAACATCTGCCAGATCATCAAAAAAGCAAGAGAGTTCCAGAAAAACATTTATTTCTGCTTATGACTATGCCAAAGCCTTTGACTGTGTGGGTCACAATATAGTGTGGAAAATTCTAAAGGAGATGGGAATACCAGACCACCTGACCTGCCTCTTGAGAAACCTGTATGCAGGTCAGGAAGCAACAGTTAGAACTGGACATGGAACAACAGACTGGTTCCAAATAGGAAAAGGAGTACATCAAGGCTGTATATTGTTACCCTGCTTATTTAACTTCTATGCAGAGTACATCATGAGAAATGCTGGAATGGAAGAAACACAAGCTGGAATCAAGATTGCCAGGAGAAATATCAATAACCTCAAATATGCAGACAACACTATCCTTATGGCCAAAGTGAAGAACTAAAGAGCCTCTTCGTGAAAGTGAAAGTGGAGAATGAAAAAGTTGGGTTAAAGTTCAACATTCAGAAAACTAAGATCATGGCATCTAGTCCTATCACTTCATGGCAAATAGATGGAGAAACAGTTGGAAACAGTGGCTGGTTTTATTTTGAGGGGGGCTCCAAAATCACTGCAAATGGTGATTGCAGCCATGAAATTAAAAGTCACTTACTCCTTGGAAGGAAAGTTATGACCAACCTAGGCAACATACTAAAAAGCAGAGACATTATTTTGTTAACAAATGTTCTGTCTAGTCAAGGCTATGGCTTTTCCTGTGGTCATGTATAGATGTGAGAGTTGGACTATACAGAAAGCTGAGTGCCAAAGAATTGAAGCTCTTGAACTGTGGTGTTGGGGAAGCTCTTGAGAGTCCCTTGGACTGCAAGGAGATCCAACCAGTCCCTCCTAAAGGAGATTAGTCCTGGGTGTTCACTGGAAGGACTGATGCTGAAGCTGAAACGCCAGTACTTTGGCCACCTGATGCGAAGAGCTGACTTATTTGAAAAGACCCTGATGCTGGGAAAGATTGAGGGCAGGAGGAGAAAGGGACGACAGAGGATGAGATAGTTGGATGGCATCACCAACACAATGGGCATGAGTTTGTGTAGACCCTGGCAGTTGGTGATGGACAGGGAGGCCTGGCGTGCTGCGGCTCATGGGATCACAAAGAGTCAGACACAACTGAGCGACTGAACTGAACTGAACAGATGGGGCCAGATGCCATGATCCTGAGTTTTAAGCTTTTTCACTCTCCTCTTTCATCTTCATCAAGAGGCTCTTTAGTTTCTCTTCACTTTCTCAAGTGAGTGGCTTATCTTTAGGAATGCAACCAGTGTGATTTATCAGAGGGGGAAACCACTGTAATTTCTATTAAGAATTACACTTGAACCAGTGTAATTAGGCTACAAAGAAGAGATGAAAGTCATAGGAACTGAAAAGTAAGAAATACAAAGCCATCACATATTGTATACAATATGATGATGTCCAAAATCCAAACAATTTTTTAAATAAATTTGAATTTAAGATGATCCCTGGTCATAGGTCAGTGATCTATTGTGTTCCTTTATAAAAATAAAAAGAAGTTGAAAACAAAAGAATTTTAAATATGATTTACCAAAACTGTGTAAAAGACCAAACAGGAATAAATCTAGTACAAGTTAGATTGCAAACTACAAAATACTATTTTGCACTAAGAAAATTCAAGGGGAAACATTTAAAGACATAAATGGATATATCAGGTTTGTGGATTAAATTTTTCAATATTGTAAAGCTATCAGCTGTACCCAGATTGATCCATAGGCTTAATCTTAATTAAAATCCCTGTAGAATACTCCAGTAATTTTTTTTTAATCCCAGTAGAAGTTGTTGTGGAAATTATCAAGATGGCTGTAAAATCATGACAGAGAATTACCTGATTTATGATAATAGAGACAGTGTAATGGAAAGAGTGACTTTTTAATGATGGTTCTGGGTTGATTGGCTCACTATAGGGGAACAAAATGCCTTGAAACCCAGCATAAAAAAATATCAATGTCCAATGTATTCCAGGTGTAAAAGTGAAACATGGAATCATATGACTAACAACCTGGGAGTATTAAATATGCCATAAGCATTGTTGTATTACATTGCTTCTCCATTTCTGTTTATGAAGTGTGATGGGTGCTCAGCCGTGTCTCTTTGAGGTACTTACTAACTAACCACTTGTTAACTGAATGAAACAGTGGTTTAACTCAAAATGTGAATTGAAGGATCACATTCTTTCTTTGTAGAGAATATCTATAACTCCAACTATAACATTATAAGTCTTTTTGCTATAGACATCTTTTCTGTGTGGTATTTAATGAGGTAAGCCATCCACTGATGTAACACATGCAAAAGATAGGCATTCTACTTTAAATTACATACTAATCACATTAGAATGGTTTAAGAGAAAAACATCAATGCCTTTACAAATGTTGCCATCTTTATGCATTTCGGCACACCTAAGAGGAATTCAGGAATGCTGTATTTTCTCCATCTAGAAAGATCTGCCCTCTCTTATCCCTGTACAGTATCCAAGAAATCTATCAAGGTTATCCTTTCATGAATAACATCAAGGAGATGATTTTTGCTTCCTTCCTGAACTTCTGAACTCTCTGTACTTGCTGGTCACTTATTAAACATTGCCTTTCTTTGTTAGAAAATTAAAGTGTTAGTCTCTCAGTCATGGCCAACTCTTTGTGACCCCATGGACTGCACCCTGCCAGGTTTCTCTGCCAATGAGATTTTCCAGGCAACAATACTGGAGTAGCTTGCCATTTCCTTCTCCAGGAGATCTTCCCAACCCAGGGGTCAAACCTGGATCTCCCACACTGCAGGCAGATTCTTTACCAACTGAGACACCAAGTGTAGTATAAAGCTGTGTGGCTCCAGATGAATTTTAAACCCTTTTGCTGGAGATAGAAATCACACCTATTTACCAATAATCTAACATAGCATAATTTAATTGACTAGTTACAAAGACTGATCAAGATTGAGCTCTCTAATAGCTAATATATGAAACAAATATTCAAGTATTAAGAATAATATCTCTTGAAGATACAGTAAAAGTTATAATTAACTTCCAAGTAATGGAATTTGCAAGGAAGTCTGGGGTTGAAGAACAAAACCAAAACCTATTCAAGGAAGTCTGGGTTTAAAGGACAAAAATAAAATCTATTCAAAAGCAAAGGTCTTGTAGGTCTAGAAGGTCTTGCAGGTCTTGATAGAACAGTTAAACTTCAGCTTCTTTGGCATTTGTGGTTGCAGATATGCAGATGACACCACCCTTACGGCAGAAAGTGAAGAGGAACTAAAAGGCCTCTTGATGGAAGTGAAAGAGGAGAGTGAAAAAGTTGGCTTAAACCTCAACATTCAGAAAACGAAGATCATGACATCTGGTCCCATCACTTCATGGGAAATAGATGGGGAAACAGTGTCAGACTTTATTTTGCGGGGCTCCAAAATCACTGCAGATGGTGACTGCAGCCATGAAATGAAAAGACACTTACTCCTTGGAAGGAAAGTTATGACCAACCTAGATAGCATATTCAAAAGTAGAGACATTACTTTGCCGACTAAGGTCCATCTAGTCGAGGCTATGGTTTTTCCAGTGGTCATGTATGGATGTGAGAGTTGGACTGTAAAGAAGCCTGAACGCCAAAGAATTGATGCTTTTGAACTGTGGTGTTGGAGAAGACTCTTGAGAGTCCCTTGGACTCCAAGGAGATCCAACCAGTCCATTCTGAAGGAGATCGACCCTGGGATTTCTTTGGAAGGACTGATGCTCAAGCTGAAACTCTGAAACTCTGGCCACCTCATGCGAAGAGTTGACTCATTGGAAAAGACTCTGATGCTGGGAGGGATTGGGGGCAGGAGAAGGGGACGACCAAGAATGAGATGGCTGGATGGCATCACTAACTCGATGGATGCAACTCTGAGTGAACTCCGGGAGTTGGTGATGGACAGGGAGGCCTGGCATGCTGCGATTCATGGGGTCGCAAAGAGTCGGACACGACTGAGCGACTGAACTGAACTGATAAATAAAACTGCTTATAAACCTTCATAGATGGTAGAATGCTGAAATATTGTGAAAAATCAAACCTATTCCATTTAGTTCCCGACATATTCTGAAAAGGCAAAGAGGAGATCCAATAGGTTTCATCAACCAGTCAGTTGCTAAGCAACTCATCACTAAGATGGATGTAAAGTGCCTTGATAATGATAATGGGCATCATGGGATGTCCTTGCAGTAGTCCAGTGACACAATCATAGGTAAATACAAAAATAAAGAAGGATAAAGCCAGGTAGCCCTCAGATACTAACCTCAAATGGCTGACCTTTGAAAAGGTCCTCTGTCATAGCACAAACATAAGTACCGAATACTTGACCATTTCACAGCAGATATTCTTCATTACGGAAGTACTTCACGAGTCACAAGAGTACTACGAAAACAATCTGAGTAATGATGTGCTTAAAATAAAACAAAAATCTTCATTTTCATCTTCATTTCCATATTTTCCATTTATGTTGTAAAGTAGTATGCTTAAAATTAAGTCCTAAGTTCTCAAGTTATCACTGTCATTTTCACTGCTGAAGACTAAAAACTTCATTTATGATTAAAATAAAATAGTTCTAAAAAATACTAGTTGCATGGGAAGGTTTTTGAAAATGCACCAGGTACCTTTTCTTAACTAGTGGCAATTACATTTTTTATAATTATACAGTCATGCAGAGAAATAAGAGCATACTGAAAATAAAGAGAATAATTAAACAATAGAGGTAAAATAAAGTCTTAATTGTTGAAAATCTCAAAAATGACAGAATGATTTCTATTCATTTCCAAGGCACACCATTCAACATCACAGTAATCCAAATCTGTGCCCCAACCACTAATGCTGAAGAAGCTGAACTTGAACAGTTCTATGAAGATCTACAAGAACTTATAGAACTAACACCAAAAAAAAAAAAGATGTCCTTTTCATTATAGGGAACTGGAAGGCTGTCAAGGGATAGCTGGAGTAAGAGGCAAATTTGGCCTTGAAGTACAAAATGAAGCAAGTCAAAGGCTGACAGTTTTGCCGAGAGAACACGCTGTTCATAGCAAACACCTTCTTCCAACAACACAAGAGAAGACTCTACACATGGACATCCCCAGATGATTAATACTAAAATCAGGTTGATCATATATTTTGCAGCCAAAGATGGAGAAGCTCTATACAGTCAGCAAAAACAAGACCAGAACCTGACTGTGGCTCAGATCATGAACTCCTTATTGCCAAATTCAGACTTAAATTGAAGAAAGTGGGGAAAACCACTAGACTATTCAGGTATGACCTCAGTCAACTCCCTTATGATTATATGCTGGAAGTGACACGTAGATTGAAGGGATTAGATCTGAGAGAGTGCCTGAAGAACTATGGACGGAGGTTCATGACATTGTACAGGAGGCAGTGATCAAGACCATCCCCAAGAAAAAGAAATGCAAAAAGGTAAAATGGTTGTCTGAGGAGGCCTTACAAATAGCTGCAAAAAGAGGTGAAGCAAAAAGCAAAGGAGAAAAGGAAAGATATACCCATTTGAACGCAGAGTTCCAAAGAATAGCAAGGAGAGATAAGAAAGCCTTTCTCAGTGATCAATGCAAATAAATAGAGGAAAACAACAGAATGGGAAAGACTTTAGATCTCTTTAAGAAAATTAGAGATACCAAGGGAACATTTCATCCAAAAATGGGCTCAATAAAGGACATAAATGGTATGGACCTAACAGAAGCAGAAGATATTAAGAAGAGATGGCAAGAATACACAGAAGAACTATAAAAAAAAAGATCTTCATGACCCAGATAATGACAATGGTGTGATCACTCACCTAGAGCATGACATCCTGGAATGTGAAGTCAAGTGGGCCTTAGGAAGCATCACTATGAACAAAGCTAGTGGAGGTGATGGAATTCCAGTTGAACTATTTCAAATCCTAAAAGATGATGCTGTGAAAGTGTTGCACTCAATATGCCAGCAAATTTGGAAACCTCAGCAGTGGCTACAGGACTGGAAAACGTCAGTTTTCATTCCAGTCCCAAGGAAAGGAAATGCCAAAGAATGTTCAAACTACTGCACAATTGCACTCATCTCACATGCTAGCAAAGTAATGCTCAAAATCCTCCAAGCCAGGCTTCAACAGCACATGAACCATGAACTTCCAGATGTTCAAGCTGGATTGAGAAAAGGAAGAGGAACCAGAGATCAAATTGCCAACATCTATTGGATCATTGAGAAAACAAGAGAGTTCCAGAAAAATATCTACTTCTGCTTTATTGACTATGCAAAGCCTTGACTGTGTGGATCACAACAAACTGGAAAATTCTTCAAGAGATGGAATAACAGACCACCTGACTTGCCTCCTGAGAAATCTGTATGCAGGTCAGGAAGCAACACAGTTGCTTCTTTTCACAGTTAGAACTGGATATGGAACAACAGACTGGTTCCAAATTGGGAAAGGGATAAGTCAACACTGTATATTGTCATGTTGCTTATTTAATTTCTATGCAGAATACATCATGCGAAATGCCAAGCTAGATGAAGCACAAGCTGGAATCAAGATTGCTGGGAGAAATAGCAATAACCTCAGAAATGCAGATGATACCACCCTTAAGTCAGAAAGCAAAGAAGTGAAAGAGGAGAGTGAAAAAGTTGGCTTAAAGCTCAACATTCAGAAAACTAAGATCATGGCATCTGGTCCCATCACTTCATGGCAAATAGATGGGGAAACAATGGAAACAATGACAGACTTTATTTTCTTAGGCTCCCAAATCACTGCAGATGATAACTGCAGCCATGAAATTAAAAGATGTTTGCCTCTTGGAAGAAAAGTTATGACCAACCTAGACAGCATATTAAAAAGCAGAGACATTACTTTGTCAACAAAGGTCCATCTAGTCAAACCTATGGTTTCCAGTGATCATGTATGGATGTGAGAGTTGGACTATGAAGAAAGTTGAGTGCCAAAGAACTGATGCTTTTGAACTGTGATGTTGGAAAAAACTGTTGAGTCCCTTGGACTGCAAGGAGATCAAGTCAGTCAATCCTAAAGGAGATCAGTCCTGAATATTCATTGAAAGGACTGATGCTGAAGCTGAAACTCCAATACTTTGGCACCTATTTAGAAGAGCAGACTTATTTGAAAAGATGCTGTTGCTGGGAAAGATTAAGGCAGGAAGAAAAGGGGACAACAGAGGATGAGATGGTTGGATGCCATCATTGGCTCGATGGATATGAGTTTGAGCAAGCTCCATGAGCTGTATTCACCTTTCCCCTTGATCATAAATTCTCAGGAGCTACAGATAACGACCCTCTACAAATTGATGACAGTAGATAATCTTGTGGTTTTCCTGTTGGCTCAGATGGTAAAGAATCTGCTGTAATGCAGGAGACCCAGGTTCGATCCCTGAGCTGGGAAGATCCTGTTGAGGAGGGTATGGTAACTCACATCAGTAATCTTGCCTTGAGAATCCCATGGACAGAGGAGTCTACTGGGCTACAGTCCATAATCTGGTTGTGTGAGCGCACGCCATTAATGTCATGAGTTATTTCTGCTTTCAGTTTCACCCCAGAGCATTCTACATGTGTGTCTTTTTTATTTTTTCTTTTTTTAAAATAAATTTATTTCATTGGAGGATAATTGCTTCAGAATGTTTTTTTAATCATTTTTTTACAAATTATTTCATTGGAGGATAATTGCTTCAGAATGTTTGTTTTTTTTATTTTTATATTTTAATGTTTATTTTTAATATAAATTTATTTATTTTCATTGGAGGCTAATTACTTTACAATATTGTATTGGTTTTGTCATACATCAACATGAATCTGCCATGGGTATACACGTGTTGCCCATCCTGAACCCCCCTGCCACCTCCCTCCCCATACAATCCCTCTGGGTCATCCCAGTGCACCAACCCCAAGCATCCTGTATCATGCATCGAACCTGGACTGGTGATTCATTTCATATATGATATTATACATGTTTCAATGCCATTCTCCCAAATCATCCCACCCTCTCCCTCTCCCACAGAGTCCAAAAGACTGTTCTATACATCTGTGTCTCTTTGAGTATCTTATATATAACAGAGCTGACTTCAAAGGAAAATGAACGGTCCTCTTCAATTTTCTTCCTCTCAGGGTAATTTTAAAATTGTGTTCCCTCTGATTCATTTATGTCCTCAAAGTAAGTTAGACCGTCTTACTACTGACAAGAGTTGCCAAGAGCTACACAAAACAAGGTTGAAAAAAGTTGAGACTAAAAGAAAGTGCAATATTTTTTGACAATAAATATGTAATCTTTCTCTGAAAGTTTTCTAAAAGTTACATTTGTATCTCAATTTCTGAAGATAAATTTCTATAATTTAACAAAAAACTAAATTAAAAGTGAAATGTCTTTGATAAATTGACTATATGAACCCTTGCAATGCATTAGAATGATAAGCGAGTTCACGGTGTTGACTGAGTTCACATGTCAACTGTCAGGTACGGTGTGAGTGCCTCTGAGCCGGCAGCTCTCTGCTGTTCAGCTGTTCAGTCACGTTCGACTCTCTGTGACCCGCGGACCGTAGCCCACCAGGGTCTTCTGTCCATGGGGTTCTCTAGGCAAGAACACTGGAGTGGGCTGGCATTCTCTTTTTCAGGGCATCTTCCCAACCCAGGGATTAAACCCATGTCTCCTACATTGGCAGGCAGTTTCTCTACCACTGAGCTACCTGGGAAGCTCCCCCCCCCCCGCCCCCCCCCGCCCTAAGCCAAGGTTACTGGCCTGCTGTTTTTTCTGTGGAAGCTGAAATAGAAACCACAGCCAGCTCCCTGCCCCTCCTCAGCACAGACCAAGTGGGCAGCTCACCCCTCCCCCCATCATGCCTCACCGAGCCTCCTCCGGCCAACATTTTCCACTGGGATCACTGAACAGGCCATTTTCAAATATTCTGTGTAGATTGAGTACAGAGAGCACTGTGTACCTTCATTAAAATAGAAACCTAATTGTTCCGACTTAACAAACATAAATCAAGTGTTATTATTAGCAAATAAAAAGACCCACACCTTTGAGAGTTGCCAAGGGTTTTCACAGATGTCTACCTTCAAAGAGTCAGTTTTTTCTCCTTTTCCACTTCATTTAATCAATCAGAAAAGACAAGTCTACTTTTTTCAAAAGCCACATTTCCCAATAGGAAGTCAAGAGCCCAGGAAACAATTATGGAAAACGGGGCAGAGCAAAATGCAACAGCCACTCATGCTGTTCCATGGTTTCCTGAACATCCGTTTTCTGTCGCTTCTTTCTCTCTTAAACAGGTTATACCTAATGTGCTCAAAAAGCTGGAGTCTGGAATCTGAAGAACTATTTTGGCTAATACAGAAAGTACTTTCTTACAATATCAGAACTAAAGGTACAGAGCCTTAGAGAGTAGACAAAAACATCCTTTCTCTTTCGCTCTACGAATTTCTTCAATCTGATAAAGAATAATCTGATTTCTTCAAGCTGATTTGATCCAAATCAAAAATAGGGCTAATGTACATAGCTTTTAATTTGAAGTATTAATAAATCAGTTGAAGTATTAATAAAACAGTGTAAGTTACTGTTTTATATATCTCACAAGAACTTTCACCAACTGATCCATAAATAGGATGACTAAATAGAGTTTTGTAATGTATGTTTTTGAAAAAAAAAATTCATCTTCTTCAGGTAATTGTTTTATGACTTTATTTTGAGAAGTATTTTAGATTATTTTAAATCAGGACACAGTTGAGAAAGGCCGTAATAATGCCTTTCAGAGAAGTAAGAAGAACTAGGCGTGCTGCTGTCTCTGCCCAGCGCTGCGGAGACAGGGCTCAGCACATAAAAGAACGGTCCGCTGAAGAATTAGACCTGCTCTGTGCTCAGCATTAGCAAGAGCCCCACGGCAACAATGAACATGCTGTCAAAGTGTAGCTGAGAATCTGGTAGTGATTCTCACGACGTCGTGGAAGACAGTTTTACAGTCATCACTTTGAAACTTGTAAGCCAAAGTTTTGGTAAGAGTGCACGCTTTCTGCAGATGTATGAAGACACGCTTTGTGCTTTGTGCTGTGTGTGTCTAAAACCTGTTGAAAAAACTGTGTGACTTGGCAAATGCACTCAACTGTACATTTAGGCATCACCACAAATCAGGGAAGAAGATCCCACATGCTGCAATGAAGACCTGGCACAGCGAACCAAGTTAATATTTCTGGACTTCCTTGGTGGCTCAGACGGTAAAAGTGTCTGCCTACAAGGCGGGAGACCTGGGTTCGATCCCTGGGTCGGGAAGATCCCCCTGGAGAAGGAAATGGCAACCCACTCCAGTACTCTTGCCTGGAAAATGCCATGGACGGACTGAGGAGCCTGGCAGGCTATGGGGTCGCAAAGAGTCGGACACGAATTAGCGACTTCACTTTCACAAATCAAACTTGTTATCAGTTTTTAAAAGTGAAATTTTCAGGGATTTTCCTGGTGGTCCAGTGGTTAAGAATCCGCCTTGCAATGCAGGGGGACTCGGGTTCAATCACTGAGTGGAGAACTAAAATCCCACACTTTAGTGGGGAGAATCCCACATTTAGAGGAGCGGCTGAGGATAGAAGCTCAGTTGTAAGGATGCTACCATCATCACCGTCTGCCTCCTGACAGAATTTAGAAGCTTAGGAAAGAGTTTTTCTCACTGTCTCTCTTAATGAGACGCTTGGGGCAGGTTATCTGGGAGCTTGGCGTCTGCAGAACGCAGGCGGAGTGTCATGAGCGCTACGGGCATCGGAAGGCTTGGCTGCAGCTGGGGCATCTGCCTTTGTGTGGTCCAGCCACACAGGTGAGAGCGGGAGGGAGGCCCCACTTCCGGATCACCTGTACCCTTCCAGAGCTGCTGGGTCCTCCCTCAAGTGGTAGCCACTTCCCCCTAAGGGCCCCAGGGAGAGATGGAGGAAGCGTCCAGTTCCATATCAAGAAAAGAGTACCTGAAGGCTGTATATTGTCATCCTGCTTATTTAACTTCTACGCAGAGTTCATCAGAGAAATGCTGGGCTGGATGAAGCATAAGCTGGAATCAAGATAATAACCTCAGACAGGCAGATGACACCACCCTTATGGCAGAAAGCGAAGAGGAACTAAGGAGCCTCTTGATAACGGTGAAACGGGGAAGTAAAAAAGCTGGCTTAAAACTCAACATTCAAAAAACCAAGATTATGACATCTGGTCCCATCACTTCTTGCCTGAAAAATCCCATGGACGGAGGGGCCTGATGGGCTGCAGTCCATGGGGTCTCTAAGAGTCTGACACGACTGAGCGACTTCACTTTCACTTTTCACTTTCATGCATTGGAAAAGGAAATGACAACCCATTCCAAGAACCCTCCAGTGTTCTAGCCTGGAGAATCCCAGGGACGGGGGAACCTGCTGGGCTGCCGTCTATGGGGTTGCACAGAGTGGGACACGACTGAAACAGCTTAGCAGCAGCCCATCACGTCATGGCAAATAGATGGGGAAATAATGGAAACAGTGAGAGACTTTATTTTCTTGGGCCCCAAAATCACTGCAGATGGTGATGACTGCAGCCATGAAATTAAAAGACGCTCCTTGGAAGAAAAGCTATGACTACCTAGACAACATATTCAAAAGCAGAGACATTACTTTGCTGACAAAGGTCTGTCTAGTCAAAGCTATGGTTTTTCCAGTAGTCATATATGGATGTGAGAGTTGGACCATAAAGAAGGCTGAGCACCAAAGAACTGATGCTTTTGAACTGTGGTTTTGGAGAAGGCTCTTGAGGGTCCCTTGGACTGCAACAGTCAATCCTAAAGGAAATTAGGCCTGAATATTCATTGGAAGGACTGATGCTGGAAGCTGAAGCTCTAATCCTTTGGCCACCTGATGCGAAGAGCAGACTCATTTGCAAAGACCCTGATGCTGGAAAAGACTGAGGGCAGGAGGCGAAGAGGGTGGCAGAGGATGAGATTGTTGGATTGCATCACTGACTCAATGGACATGAACTTCAGCAAACTCTGGGAGATGATGAAGGACAGGGAAGCATGGTGTGCTGCAGTCCATGGGGTGGCAAAGAGTCAGACACAACCGAGCGACTGAACAACAACAAATCTACAGAAAATTGTACACGTTATATTCATTGTGAGCTGCTCTTATGTCTAAATTAAAATGTTCCTACTGGGATAGCAATGCATTTTCACTTGTTCTTTTTTGGATGAAGAATGATGCCTGTCCACTGCCTCCCAATGATTTTGGCAAAGGTGAGCAATGAGCAGAGAAAAGAGAAAGAGGTGAAAAGGCAGGACTGGAAAGGGAAGAGAAGAGCCCGTAGTCAGTTATTGGACCAGACCTTCTGCTCTGTGGGCTATCATCACCATCAGTGAACAGAGAGGAAGTGCAAGGGGACAGAATTCATTAAAGTAAGGAGCTCAGAATCTGCCTGCAATGCAGGAGACCCCGGTTCAATTCCTGGGTCAGGAAGATTCCCTGGAGAAGGGATAGGCTACCCACACCATTATTCCTCAGCTTCCCTGGTGGCTCAGCTGGTAAAGAATCCGCCCGGAATGCGGGAGACTTGGGTTCCATCCCTGGTTTGGGAAGATCCCCTGCAGAAGGGAACAGCTACCCATTCCAGTATTCTGCTCTGGAGAATTCCATGGACTGTATAGTCCGTGGGGTCGCAAAGAGTCGAACAAGACTGAACGACTTTCACTTTCAAGGAGCTCAGGAAGTCACAGAGATTCAGAGTCAGTGGGAGGTGAGAGGTTCCTGTCACAGCTCCTGAAACCCTTGGTTTCTGGTTGATAGAAGATTATGCTCAGTGACATGTATGTATATCAGTGATCCTTCCATGCTTATGAGGTGTATTATGTGTCAGCAGCAGTGAGCTCAAGCCTCGCAGTTTCTTGTGAGACAAATCACTTACCAGACTTTCTTAAGACATCTGAGGTGTCTTGTTTTTTTCTTCATTCTCTTTTATCAAACTGCTTGAACGTAATGGGCAAAAGGGCTGTGTGGTTTAGTTTCTCAGAGAAGAGTTCAAAATAAATGGAAAGAATGTTTCAAATACCTCTGCTATTTTAACACAAAAATGCAAGATGGGCCAAAGTTTGGTTTATTTCAAAATTGTTCTTCAAAAAGAAAGACCTAACTACTTCCAAATAATTTGGACATGTTATTTCATAATCAGATTTCTAACTTTGGTGGTATTACTTTTGTTCTGCTAATGCAGATGAGGGGTTTCCCCAGTGGCTTATATGGTAAATTAAAAAGAAATAGATGTTATGTCTCTAGAATTTAATCAGGGTACAATGGTGAGAAAGCAGAAATAACATAACAGCAAAATTGAAAATATATTCAGTTCACCTGCCACAAACATCACTTTGTGTATCAATATTACTATAATATGGAATAAAGGTTAATTTGAAAAAGAATACTCAGGAAAAGCACAAAAACTTTTGGGTGTTTGTTCAGGTACATTCAACATTAAATTACAGCCCTGAATTAAAACTCAAAAGCTTTCATTTCCCAGGTAATCACAATTGTGCTTGAGAAAAGTCTGCCACCTTGTGGCCATTCCCTGCAATAGCAACCGTAAAAGTTTTCCTTGTGAGTCCTTGTTCCGTTGCTCAGTGGTGTCCGCCGTTATGACACAAACTATTTAAGGCACATATAGCTCACTGTGGGGCTTCGGCGTAGTGGGTCGCCAGGCTGGGCCAGGCTCCAGGGCAGGGAAAGCAGGTCCAGGGTCCAGAAGAAGAAAGTCTTTCAGGGGAGGTGCCCAAGTACACTCCCTGATTAGGATTCAATCTAGAGAAGTTAACACTCCTGTCACCTCTCAGAGGATTTGGGGAGTTTTCCAGGCAGTCAGAAAAGAACAACGTGTGCAGAAGTGATGAACAGAAATAATCACAAATGACTCTGCATACCTAAGATGGGGAAGTGTTTGGGTATAAGAGAAGGAGAGGGCAATTTACAGGATTCAGATTAGGAGCACCTCTGTGTACCATTTCAGAGACTTTGAACTTTGCACATAGGAACTGAGGGAACACTGAAACTTCAGAAGGGAGATTGGAGTTTGAGATTGGTGTTAGAAGCCCCCTGAAGGCAGAAGGCTTCTCACAGGGATGATCTAAATGACTCCAAAAAACCTATTATTTTTTTGTTTCTTAATTTTGAAATTTATTTTCTCACTTTTCAGCTTTATTAAGAAATAATTGACATACATTACTGTGTAAGTTTAAGGAATACAACATGACAGTTTTGATTGATATATGTTGTGAAATGATGGCCACAGTAGGCTCAGCTAATATCCATCTTCTCGTTCATCATTTTCTTATCTCATGAATTATGCTTTGAGTACTTCATAAGGCTTTAGAAGATTCATGTATCTCTAGCTGAGCTGTGCTCATTCTAATGCCTTTAAACAGAAATGCAACAGTCTCATTAATTTTGTTTACATTTTTTAATTGCAGTATAGTTGGTTACTTTACACTGTTGTGTTAATTTCTGCTGTACAGTGAAGAGAATCAGCCACATGTATATATATATATATATATATATATATATATATATATATATATATATACCCTCTTTCTTGGGTTTCCTTGCCATGTAAGTCACCACAGAGTACTGAGTAGAGTTTTCTGTGCTGTATAGTAGATTCTCATTAGTTGTCTATTTTATACTTCACAGCCTTGCCCTGGCGAAGGGTCTTGCATGGCTCAATGAAGATATGAGCCACGCCCTGCAGGGTCACCTATGACAGACAGGGCAATAGTGAAGAGTTCTGACAAAATGTGGTCCACTGGAAAAGAAAATGGCAACCCACTCCAATATTCTCACCTGGAAAACCCCACGAACAGTATGAAAAGGCAGCGGTCCATGGGACCGCAAAGATTTGGACACAACTTAGCAACTGAACAACAGCAAGGTGAATATAAGGCCCAATTTTTAAAAAAAGTATTTCCTGTTCTTTTTATAGAAGTACAATGAAATATCTAGATTACTCAGAGTTACTGTTTCTTAAACTGTTTTATTGAAGTACTTCTTTATGGTGCAACTCTCACGTTCATACATGGCTACTGGAAAAACCATAGCTTTGACTAGATGGACCTTTGTCAGCAAAGTGATGTCTCTTCTTCTCATCATAGCTTCCCTTCCAAGAAGCAAGTGGCTTTTAATTTCATGGAATATTTCAATAGAATATTACTCAACACTAAATAGAAATGAGCCATCAATCCATGAAAATACATGGAGGAAACGTAAATGCATATTACAAAGTGAAAGAAACCAATCTGAAAACAGCCACGTGCTATATGATTCCAGCTATACGACATTCTGGAAAAGGCAAAACTACGGAGACAATGAAACGATCCGTGGTTCCCAGGGATGAGTGAAGAGGGAAGGATGAATAGGTGGAGTACAGAGGATATTTAGGGAGTGAAACTACTTTGTGCGATACTATAACAGGGAATACATGCTGTTATAAATCTGTACAAACTGATAAAATGTAAAGCACCAAGAGTGAACCCTAATATCCACTATGATTTTTAGGTGGTCATGATATGCCAGTGTAAGAGCATCAGTAGTAACAAATGCACTACTCTGGAGAGAGTTGTTAATAAGGGGGAATCATCTATGGCTGTATGAGGGGAGGGAATGTATGGAAATCTCTGTATTTGCCACTAACCTTTGGTGTGAGTTTAAAACTGCTCTTAAAAAAAAAGTCTATTAAAAAAAAGTTGATAACCTGGCCAACTTTCATTTTTCCCATCTGCTTTTACAATATCTTCTACATAGAAAACTCTATATACACCAATCACATTTAAAATCATGGGATTAAAAAATGTCTGTTACAGTTATTTGAGTGTACCTTTGCTTGAAGGACAGTTATTCAGATGGTGGTCAAAAAGTAAAGCGAAGTAGAGATTAACAGTCAAAGCTCTAAAGATTCCATTTTAATCAAATGATCTGGAAAATTTATTGGGCAAGTAAGCAGTGACACTGAAATTTTAGATAAAGTAGATCTTAAATTTGAGGGTCCCATTCCCCTAGTTATAGCAACAATTAGACTTGTTTTCCCTAAAAAAACTTGCTAAGGTAATCTGAACTTTGCAAGACCATCTGGGCATTAGTTGAAAGGATCTTGTTACATACCTGTGATCTATTTTGGCAAAGATAAACATGAAAGTTTTCATATTTGCTAAGATTCTTAAATTCTTTGGGGAATTCCAAGTCATATAGCATTTAATGTCAAGTATTGTTCAACGAAAAATGATCTAATGCTAAGGATACTTAGAAAGGCTTTCCTAAACACATTGAAGTAGACTTGAGCTGTAAAACAGAGGTAAATGTATTATCAATAGAATAGAAAAAATTAACCACGAGAATTTTGGAAGGGAGCTACACAGGTAGCTTCTAAGTTGGTCTTCAAAAAAGAACCTGGATAACCAACAAGGACATACTGTATAGCCCACAGAATTCTGCTCATTATCATGTAGCCTTGGGAAAAAGAATAGATACAACTGAAACTCACACAGTGTTGTTAATCAACTATGCCAATATAAGATAAAAATGTTTTTTGAAAAGGAACGTGATAGATCAGTTTGCAACACAGCTGCTAAGGGAATACTTGGATAAAAATGGGAAATATATGTATCAGCAACTCCAGATGACATGGTTTTGAAGGTTAACTGATAGCCAAGGGAATAAAAACAATGGGTCAAATGACAAGCTAAGTGGATGTCTAATAATTGCTAATGCTTTAGAAGTCAAACAAAAACAAGGGGAAGTGGAAAACACAGGTTCAAAAAAAGAATCAATGTGGCGAAATAGAAAACAAGTTTATGGTTACCAGAGAATGGGGTGGGGCAGAGAGCGATAAATTGGGAGATTGGGATGGCATATACACACTACTGTATATAAAACAGATAACTAATAAGAGCTTGTTGTATGACCCAGGGAACTCTACTCAATACTCTGTAATGACCTATATGGGAAAAAAATATTTTTTTTAAAGTGGGTATATGTATACATACAACTGATTCCATTTGCTATATACGTAAAACTAATACAACATTATAAATCAACTGTACTCTGTTAAAATTTTTTAAAAAAAGGAAACGTGTACTTCTGGAATGACTATTAAATGCCCCTCCTCCAAAAAAAAAAAAGAAATCCTGCTATACCTCTTTGAATAACTTGGAAAAGAAGCAAATAAGCAATAAAGAGATGAGAACACCAGACCACCTGACCTGCCTCTTGAGAAACCTACATGCAGGTCAGGAAGCAACAGTTAGAACTGAACATGGAACAGACTGGTTCCAAATAGGAAACGGAGTACGTCAAGGCTGTATATTATCACCCTGCTTATTTAACTTCTATACAGAGTACATCATGAGAAACACTGGACTGGAAGAAACACAAGCTGGCATCAAAATTGCCGGGAGAAATATCAATAACTTCAGATATGCAGATGACACCACCCTTATGGCAGAAAGTGAAGAGGAACTAAAAAGCCTCTTGATGAAAGTGAAAGAGGAGAGTGGAAAAGTTGGCTTAAAGCTCAACATTCAGAAAATGAAGATCATGGCATCCCGTCCCATCACTTCATGGGAAATAGATGGGAAAACTGTGGAACCAGTGTCAGACTTTATTTTGGGGGGCTCCAAAATCAGTCCAGATGGTGATTGCAGCCATGAAATTAAAAGACGCTTACTCCTTGGAAGGAAAGTTATGACCAACCTACATAGCATATTCAAAAGCAGAGACATTACTTTGCCAACAAAGGTCCATCTAGTCAAGGCTATAGTTTTTCCAGTGGTCATATATGGATGTGAAAGTTGGACTGTGAAGAAAGCTGAGCGCTGAAGAATTGATGCTTTTGAACTGTGGTGTTGGAGAAGACTCTTGAGAGTCCCTTGTACCTGAAGGAGATCCAATCAGACCATTCTAAAGGAGATCAGTCCTGGGTGTTCTTTGGAAGGACTGATGCTCAAGCTGAAACTCTGAAACTCTGGCCACCTCATGAGAAAAGTTGACTCATTGGAAAAGACTCTGATACTGGGAGGGATTGGGGGCAGGAGAAGGGGAAAACAGAGGATGAGATGGCTGGATGGCATCGTCGAATCAATGAATAAGAGCTGGGTGAACTCTGGGAGTTGGTGATAGACAGGGAGGCCTGGCATGCTGCAGTTCATGGGGTCGCAAAGAGTCAGACTCGACTGAGTGACTGAACTGAACTGAAGCAATAAAGGCCCAAGGGCCTTTAGTATGTTCAGCTATGCAATTTATAAATAAGGAATCTTACAGTTAATACTGTTCACATATTAAATCACTTAATATAATGGACAACATTGCTGATCTATCGATGTATATAATTATTGGATGTTAAAAATTGGTCATATCAAAGTTTTTTGAAAAAATTGAGAAATGACCTTTTTTCTTGAAGGAGAAAATAAATTTATAGATTTTTAATGTATGGAACCTCATGGGAAATATAAATTATATGATGCATGTTTAAAGAATGTTACTCCAGATAATTACCAGTGCCTTTCTTTTAAAAAAGTTATCTGTCATAAAATGATGATATGAAACCTTTACTAATTGAGTATTGTATTCTACTGGAAATTCGGCAGCTCAGGTCACTTGCTGCTCATTATTATGCAAATTGTGCAAGTAACTTAACCTCAGTTCAGTTCAGTTCAGTCGCTCAGTCGTGTCCGACTCTTTGCGACCCCATGAATCACAGCACGCCAGGCCTCCCTGTCCATCACCAGCTCCCGGAGTTCACTCAGACTCACGTCCACCGAATCAGTGATGCCATCCAGCCATCTCATCCTCTGTTGTCCCCTTCTCCTCCTGCCCCCAATCCCTCCCAGCATCAAAGTCTTTTCCAATGAGTCAACTCTTCACATGAGGTGGCCAAAGTACTGGAGTTTCAGCTTTAGCATCATTCCTTCCAAAGAAATCCCAGGGCTGATCTCCTTCAGAATGGACTGGTTGGATCTCCTTGCAGCCCAAGGGACTCTCAAGAGTCTTCTCCAACACCGCAGTTCAAAAGCATCAATTCTTCGGCGCTCAGCCTTCTTCACAGTCCAACTCTCACATCCGTACATGACTACTGGAAAAACCATAGCCTTGACTAGATGGACCTTAGTGGGCAAAGTAATGTCTCTGCTTTTGAATATGCTATCTAGGTTGGTCATAACTTTCCTTCCAAGGAGTAAGTGTCTTTTAATTTCATGGCTGCAGTCACCATCTGCAGTGATTTTGGAGCCCCAAAAAATAAATTCTGACACTAATTCCACTGTTTCCCCATCTATTTCCCATGACAGTGAACCTCAATTTCCTCATCTATAAGTGCGGATGATAAAAAGTATTTACTCCACAGTGTTATGTCAGGGAATAGCATTGGCAGAGTGCCTAGATCATGTCTTGTTGGCATCGGTAAAGACAAACTTTATACAGTTTGGTGTTGTGGTTTTAAATATTGGCTTAAATATTAAAATGAGACTATTATAACATCAATACTTATCAGGAAAGTTATAGAATCTGACCCAAGATACTATGAAGAGTTCTTTTACCTAGTGGGAAGGTTAGGTTCAGCATAGGCTAGTGGAGGGCAGCTACTAGAACTAGGAAATCTATTTCATCATAATACTTCAATGGACTTAAATCCTTCAGTCAACTTATTACAAATCTGTTAAATTAATAAATGTTTTAAATAATAGCAACTTATCAAGTTATCAATACTCCAAAGAATAAGACTTTTGAAACATGAATACAATCTCATAGGAGAATAAAACAGGTGCCTTAGAGAAAACTTAAGCTTTTCTTTAAAGAATATGTTCCAATTATACTTTATATGTTTACGTTCTTTAAAAAGAGATGCTTAATTTTTTCATCTAGAGCATTGCATAATGACAGATGGGCATTTTTTCCTGTAATTATTCTGATACAGTATGAATAAACAACAGGTACAGAGGTTAGTTTCACTCAAAGGGAAGAAATTTAAATTCTGGTAAAAAGAATGAAAATTTTGTTAATTTCCATTTTCTATTGAAAATAAGAAAAAAAAAATGAAAGCATCAAAAAAATTGCCATTGTGTCTTCTGCCACAGAGATAATTCTTTGAAAATTCTGTCTTGATAGCATTTATTCAACAGCATTCTCAGAGCTTTGCATAGTGAATTCTCTGGAATATGGAAGCAAGGGAATGACAGTGATTTGCTGTACCGTTATGTATGACTCCCACTGTTAACAACTGCTTTTCTCCCCTTTCTTACTGGCAGAGAGTATATTGTGAGTTTCACTCACGATCCCAGTAATGCTTAGCCCACACAACCCTATTTCTTTGTAAACTCTGAGGAATAAACACCCTACTGACCCCGTCACATCAAGACTTCTTGCAAAAAAAATCTAATGAAAAATAAACCGTCGATTATTCTTTTAGTGTTATGCCAATATCTCTGGTTATCTGTTTACAAAGTACATTGGCTAGTGGATTATGTCTTTTAGACTGTTTTTCTGAATGGCTTAATGGTTCAATCTGGCCTCTTTGAGGTGGATTCAAACCAAAGAAAATGTGAATTCAGATTACCACCTTCATCAGTTTTCGCATTTGCCGGAAACCGACTTAAGTTAGTGCTGATGGCATGTCTCGTCATAGGGCGATTTCATGCATTCAAAACAAATTCTTAACCTTTGTCATAAAAATATGAAGGGCTATGTATAAAACAATTTAGCTTTGCTTAAGATCCTAAAGCTGGGATGAAACCATAATCAACCAGTCCTCAGAACTGATCTGAAAAAGGTAAGATCCTGATGGATAAATAACTTTGTTAAGCTTCTAGGAATAAGAGGTGGGGAAACCTCTGACACCACAGGAGCTTCTCAATCTTAAGAAATCTAGATTTAGAAACATGGAACAAAATCTGGTATCTGGTATCCATCAGTAAGCAAAGCATTCTAGGATGAAGTCTAGCCTAGATTAGGAACAGAATAGATACACATTAGTGATCCATGAATGAATGCTAAGTTGCTTCAGTTGTGTCCAGCTCTGTACGACCCTATGGACTGCAGCTTGCCAGGCTCCTCTGTCCCTGGAATTCTCCAGACAAGAATACTGGAGTGGGTTGCCATGCCCTCCTCCAGGGGATCTTCCTGACCCAGAGGGCAAACCTGCATCCCTTACATCTAACCTGCATTGTCAGGCAAATTCTTTACCACTAGCACCACCTGGGAAACCCATGTGTTTAGTGAATGAGATAGCAATTCTACGTGTTATACGTAGATTACATACACAGAGCAGCATGCATTCAGTTACTCATTCATTCAACAAATATTCATTGACTTTATATCAAATGCCTTTCTCTCTATGCTGCATTAGGGCAATGCCAAGATATTCACCTTTGCACAATGCCTATGCTTAAGAACTTAATAGTTGAGGAAAATAAAGACTCTGATATACCTGATTTTAGTGTATCATTAAGTGCTGAAAAAAGAGTTACACAAAAAGAACTCTAGGGTAAACCATCTTGTGGGTCTCCATTCATAATAGCAAGGGATTGAGTCAGATAATCTCTTTTCTTTCAGCTCTCAAAATTCCATGGTTTTGTTTTACATATACAAATAATCTGTAAGGCTGCAAACCCATTTTATATCATAAAAATTCTTTGTTCCAATTTGTTAATCATAGAATATACCTTGTTTTTTTTTGTTTTCAATGTCATAAAGATAATGCTTTGTAAAGCATTCCTCAGTATCTTGTTATAAGTTCAGTTCAGTTGCTCAGTCGTGTCCGACTCTTTGTGACCCCATGAATCGCAGCATGCCAGGCCTCCCTGTCCATCACCATCTCCCGGAGTTCACTCAGACTCACATCCATCGAGTCCGTGATGCCATCCAGCCATCTCATCCTCGATCATCCCCTTCTCCTCCTGCCCCCAATCCCTCCCAGCATCAGAGTCTTTTCCAGTGAGTCAACTCTTTGCATGAGGTGGACAAAGTACTGGAGTTTCAGCTTTAGCATCATTCCTTCCAAAGAAATCCCAGGGTCGATCTCCTTCAGAATGGACTGGTTGGATCTCCTTGCAGTCCAAGGGACTCTCAAGAGTCTTCTCCAACACCACAGTTCAAAGGCATCAATTCTTCGGTGCTTAGCCTTCTTCACAGTCCAACTCTCCCATCCATACATGACCACAGGAAAAACCATAGCCTTGACTAGACGGACCTTAGTCAGGAAAGTAATGTCTCTGCTTTTGAATATGCTATCTAGGTTGGTCATAACTTTCCTTCCAAGAGGTAAGTGTCTTTTAATTTCGTGGCTGCAGTCACCATCTGCAGTGATTCTGGAGCCCAAAAAAATAAATTCTGACACTGTTTCCACTGTTTCCCCATCTATTTCCCATGAAGTGATGGGACCAGATGTCATGATCTTCGTTTTCTGAATGTTGAGCTTTAGGCCAACTTTTTCGCTCTCCTCTTTCACGTTCATCAAGAGGCTTTTTAGCTCCTCTTCACTTTCTGCGCTAAGGGTGGTATCAGAATCTTGTTATAAAGTCTGTTTGTATTCTTAATTTTAGTTTACTGTTTTACATAAGACTGTTTACTTTAATTTTGATATATGGCTGATATGACTTCCCTCATAACTCAGTTGGTAAAGAATCTGACTGCAATGCTGGAGACCCAGGTTCTATTCCTGGGTTGGGAAGATCCCCGGAGGAGGAAACAGCAACCCACTCCAGTATTCTTATCTGGAGAATTCCATGGACAGAGGAGCCTGGTGCTTATATTGTTATCACTTTTTAAACCGATTGGTCCATTTAAAAATCGAAACTGAGAAATGTATAGATATCACTGATCTTCCACAGTTTTGCTTGAGCTTCCAGAGGGTGGGGTGGGGTGGGCAGGGTGGTGAGGCAGCATTGGAGGGCTCTTTCATTTCAGTTCAGTTCAGAGTATATCTAGTCTGGGTATTATAATAGGACTTGATATACAGTGACAATCTGAAAGATAATTATTTCGAAGGGATAAGATACCTGTATGGCTAGTTCAGTTCAGTTCAGTTCAGTCACTCAGTCATGTCTGACTCTCTGCAACCCCATGTACCACAGCACGCCAGGCCTCCCTGTCCATCACCAAGTGCCGGAGTCTACCTAAACCCATGTCCATTGAGTTGGTGATGCCATCCAGCCATCTCATCCTCTGTTGTCCTCTTCTCCTCCTGCCCTCAATCTTTCCCAGCATCAGGGTCTTTTCCAGTGAGTCAGCTGTTTGCATGAGGTGGCCAAAGTATTGGAGCTTCAGCTTTAACATCAGTCCTTCCAATAAACACCCAGGACTGATCTCCTTTAGGATGGACTGGTTGGTATGGCTAGTAAGTTATTCTAAAAAACCACCTGTCCTTAGAGATTCTTGGTTCTAAGTTGAACCCCTGCCTATGGGCACGTAGGTAAACAGACAAGAATCTGCCTGCCAATGCAGGACATGCTGCATTGTGTGGGTTCAATCTCTGGGTTGGGAAGATCCCCTGGAGTACGAAATGGCAACTCACTCCAGTATTCTTTCCTGGAAAATTCTATGGACAGAGGAGCCTGGTGGGCTGCAGCCCTTGGCATCGTAAAGAGTCGGGCAGAACTGAGCATACACATAGATAACAATCACACACTGTATTGAGACCCTTCTGTGTGCCAGACAATTTGTCTACTGTGGACCATCAGGCTAACTATGCGTAAACAAACTGCCAAGAGTGCTGAAGCATCCCACCATGGATTTTTCAGCTTCCTCCAGAACTGATCCTGATTGATACCAGTTTGCCTGTTCTACCCTCCTGCTATTTGCACTCATCTGTGTAGTTCTGATTCCCGTTTGGCTTTAGATCTTGGCTTCTCATGATTGGCTCAAGATCTCTTGCTGCTTTTAGACAAATTTCTGGCTCAAAATTTGCTGGTCATTTCCTCTCAAAGATGATTCTGGCATTTATTCTTGTGACCTAAGTATTGCAAGCCACGGATAAAAGACACTATTGACATCTGCTGCTGTGCCAGGAAACAGAGAACCCTGGAGAAAGCCCTCCAGAAGGAGTTAGACTCCAGACATATTTGAATCACTTTTTTATACAAAGTGGGTCCCTGTTATCTTCCTACAGACATTCTCCTACTCAACGCAGCATGTTCTGCAGTGGAACACTGATTGTTATCCTCCTCATCTCCTATCTACTCTTATACTTCTGAGTCTTTGTGTATTAAAATGTTTTCAATACTGTCTTCTCAGTCTAGGGGTTTGTACATGTCTTTCAAAGTCAGCTCAAGTGTCGTTTCCTCTTGGCAACATTCTGACTTCGCCACACCAAGAGTGAGGTGATCCTCGGTGACCCCGCATCAGTTAAGTCCCTGTTCAGTAACTGACTTCCCTGTCTGTTTTCCAAATATGCTAAGAGTGCTGTCACCTTATGCAACATCACGTTCACCTCTGCATCCTCGGTGCCCAGGACAGGGACTGGAACAAAACACATGCTTCATTAAGTGTGGGTTGCGAGTTGCATGTGTGAATGCATTCTTAACAATGGCTCCTTGATTGCTAAAGGTCACCTTCTTCGGATAGTGTCACCTTAAATGTTTCATCTTTCCCATTTAAAATTAAATTATATTTTCCTGCTGCTGCCTGCTTTTTTTCAGGTTTTCATTAAGAATAAATAGTGAATATTTGGATTTTTCCCTCATGGTACTTTGGGGATTTTTTGTTGTTGTTGTTGTTATAATACACTTGTTTTGGCATTTGTCTCTTCTGGTGGGTTACCAGCATGCATCCAGTCAATACCTTTTTATATGAGGAAAGTATTTTTCAAAGTATCCAAGGACTGTATCATGATTGTTTACCCATTATTTTGACAATACCTTCTTTCTACCAACTAACTTTATCATATCTTCCACTGGAGTCCTTCAAACTCAATGTACTCCATTATTGCTGGAGATTTATAGTTTGCTCTTAAAATCAGCCATCCTCATACATTAGCTTGGGGTTTCTCAATTTTGTTCAGGTGGCAAAACGCCTGGAAAAATGATGCATGTTGATGTAATGAGCTCTCCCTTAAAGGAGAAGCACTTTAATTTACAGAAAATGTGGCTATATTCTATGTACATGACGGAAAAGCCACAACACTGAACACACATGTCCTTGGAAAAGAATGAGGTTGGCAAACTATAATAATAAATAATTATTGCAGTAATTTATTTTTTCTTTCTTTCTTGTGGAAAAAAATAAATGCAAATATTCTACATTTTTCTATGTGAAGACTTAATACTTATGGCAGAAGAATTTCTCTCTGGATGGAAGGTAGTTTGTATTTTTCAGGGTGTGTTAATTACTCTATATCTTATGAAGTGCCTTTTAATACTATGTTTCTATAAAACACATATTTCTCCACTAAATTGATTTCTCCACTATCTAGTCTCCACAATATAGACTAGATGTATAAATATATAGATATAAAATATATATTTTTCTAATTTAAAATAAAGTTAATGAATATTATTTAGTCCATTTTTGGTTTTTCCCTCATTACTATTCTTTACTTAAAAAAAAAATTTTATTGGAGTAGAGTTGCATTACAATGTATTAGTTTTTTCTCTACAGCAAAGTGAATCAGCTATATGTAGACATATATCCCCTCTTTTGTGGATGTCCTTCTCATTTAGGCCATCACAGAGCTTTGAGTTCCCTATGCTACACAGTAGGTTTTCATTAGTTATCTATTTTATACATAGTATCAATAACGTATATATGTCAACCCCAACCTCCCAATTCATCCCACCTCTCATCCTTCCTTGGTGCCATATGCTTGTTCTCTGTATTTGTGTATACATTTCTGCTTTGTAAATAAAATCATCTGTTCCAGTTTTTTCAGATTGCACATAGCCATTAATATAATTATTTGTTTTTTTCTTTCTGACTTACTTCACTCTGTATGGCAGTTTCTAGGTCCATCTACATCTTTATAAATAACCCAATTTTGTTCCTTTTCATGGCTGAGTAATATTCCATTGTGTGTATAAATATATACATCTCGATTATTCCTTCCCTTGTTGGACCTCTAGGTTGTCTCCACGTCCTTCACTTTTTGATTCTTTGCATGTCACCTGCTAATAAATGACAAAATGAATTTACAAGTAGTGAATCAGTGTAAATTCAAACTCCATAATAATAATAACAATAATAATAATCCTGTAACCATTCTTAATTATCTGTTCTATATAAATTAAGCTGCATATTGAATTTTATTTATATTCATTATATAATGCAGTTCTCCTACTAGTAACAGAGAATTCCACTTTGCAGATGAGGAAATTGAGATTATAGAGAATAAATAACTCATTCAATGCCTCTTAAAGTTTCTGCTTCTTCTTTATCATTCTCTTGCCCTGAATTTCACATTTTCTTTGGGAATTATATTGAATTTAACAGAGGAGAATATATTAATCAAATATTTTTATGATATTAGTGTGATGGAAAAAATTAACCCAGAATTTTAGACAGTGTTTCATAAAGCTTTTATTTTGTTTCTACTTTGATGGGAAGGGCCTCATTCTTACTTTTATAAGGTAGCAAGATATAAATTGAATACCTTTAACAATAGTCGGTTGCAACCAGGATTCTGTAGCATTAGAAGGTTTTCTCTGTGAATTTTCATTTGACCTGCCTTTTCTCAAACTCTGAATCCATCACTGGTGTGGTGTTGACTTGAGTGGCTTTGTTCTAACATACAAAGCCTGAATAAAAAGCAAATACATTCAGAAATATATAAATTGGAACTCAGTTCATAGAATAATATATTTCCTCCTTTGAAAGAAAAATGCAGCTTTCTGGATTTATAGCCCTCAAAGAGTTTTATTGACACGTTAATTTCTGAACGTCATTTAGATAAATCACTGAGTCTTGCCGGTCCCATCATACGATTTGTGATGCTTTCCAGTGTTTCTGCGCCCAGAAATCAATGACTGCCTTGTGCTTATCAACATATGCCATTCTTCATCTATGACAGACAGAGCATGGGAAATAGATCATTGTTAATTTTTAATAAGATTTGCAAATAACATCCCTTTGGGGGTACAGAGAAGAGTATAGCTGTGCAGAGACTTTAAGATACATTAAAAACTCACATCAAATATACATCAAGACACAGTATTAAGGTCCTCACAGGTATAGTCAAAACAGCCATCTACAAGAGCATCAGTTTGCCCAAAATGTCTCAGGGAGAGTACGCCCGTCACGTACATCTCACCATCTGTGACTTTCCATTAGCTGCGATGGCATGACCTCTTTGGTAAGTGTACCTCCACAGGCCTGCTCTCTGCTTTCCCAGCATGACTGGAAGGTTGCAGTTGTGAACAAATGCTCCTACTTCTTCTTCATTCTGTGATGCCTTATGACTTAGTGCACCCTTAGTGACTTACAGACAGTCTCATTTTTGTAAAGCTATTTATGAGAAATAGAAACTGTGTGATGGCAAGGTGTAACAGGAAGTGAAAGTGAAAGTTGCTCAGTCCAGTCTGACTCTTTGTGACCCCATGGACCATATAGTCCATGGAATTCTCCAGGCCAGAATACTGGAGTGGGTAGCCTTTCCCTCCTCCAAGGGATCTTCCCAGCCCAGGGACTGAACCCAGGTCTCCCACATTGCAGGTGGTTCTTTACCAGCTGAGCCACAAGGGAAACCCAAGAATACTAGAGTGGGTAGCCTAGCCCTTATTCTGCAGATCTCCCTGACCCAGGAATCGAACCAGGGTCTCCTGCATTGCAGGAAGATTCTTTACCAACTGAGCTATGAGGGAATCCCAGGTATAACAGAGAAATGTCACAAATGCTCACATTGAGAAACAAAATCTGACTGCCTAGTGATGTTGTTGTCGTTGTTTAGCCTCTACATCATGTCCAACCCCATGGAATGCGACTGCCTGGTGATACTGGTTTTCGTTAATGATGCTGTCTAAGACTTGACATTCATCTTGCATTCATGCCAGGTAACGTTTCCCTCATCAACTCTCTTCTCCTTAATATTGATGTTACTCAGACTTCATTGTCTTATCCATTGCTTTTTGGTCTTCACATACTGCTCATCAGTTACCTGATTCAGTATGATGTCTTTATCTTCTACCTGTATGCTCTTGCCTTCAGCTTTAGCCTCTTCCCTGTGATTCAGTCACAGAAGTCTAAATATAGGCTGTACACTTGCATTTGACAGGACCCATTATCTCTGCTCTCTCTACTCTTGTTTTCCTGGTGGGTGCTCTGATCCTCTCCAGGAGCACAGAAGTCATTTTTGACTTATTTCTCTCTTATATATCTGTCCTTCAATCCTTCATCAGGTGATACCAATTATATCTTCAGATGTTTCTAGAATGTGCACCCTTTCTGTTCCACTGTATACCTACTTCTACTAACCAAGTAGAGGCTTTTATCATCTCTTCCTATACAATTTCAGTGGCTTCCTGTTTTCTTTTACTCCAGTCATGCTCCAACTCCATAATCAATCCCTCTCACAACTGAAGTGATGTCCTTACAGTGTACACCTTAGCACATCACTCCAGCCCTCAAGACATTTACAAACTCTCCATTGACTGTGGGATGCAGTGTAAGTTCCTTAGTACGTACATGCTCAGTCGCTTAGTCATGTTCAACTCTTTGTGACCCCCATGGACTGTAACCTGCCAGGAAATTCCATGGACTGTAGCCCACCAGGCTCCTCTGTCCATGGAATTTTCCAGGCAAGAACAGTGGAGTGAGTTGCCATCTCCTCCTCCAGAGGATCTTCCTGACCCAGAGATTGAACCCAAGCCTTTTGTGTCTCCTGCATAGGCAGGCGGATTCTTTACCCCTGCCCCATCTGGTTAGAGTGGCATGTAAATAACTATATGTCTTGATCCAATCTTGCTCTACATGGAATTTCTTTTCACTTTTAAGCTCATATTTCATACTCTAATTAACAAGCTTTATACTCCTTTAACATTTTGTGTGTTTGTTTGCTCTGATCCATTTAAGAAGGATGTCCATCTTTCTTTTCTTGGCTACTGTGTACTCATCTTTCAAGGTATTATTTTCTTCTTGGAGTCATACATTAACCCAAGGTTAGAATAAGTGGTCCTCCATGCTCACAAAATATCAAGTATGCATCTGTATTATCCTTAGTGCTTATGACAATACCCTATGTGTCATCTTACCCTAATATAAGCTTCTTAGGAGCTACCTGCTTATTTTATTCTTTGACTCCATTCTTCTAGCCAAGTGACTAGCATAGCGCCTGACAACTGTTAAGACCTCAGTGTTTCCTGATGTGAACTGAGAGGTATTTTGAACATCATTATGGACGCATGAATCAAGACTTAAATTCTGAGGTTTTTCATAATTATATGTCATTATTCAATTTTCAAAGTGTTTAATGAATTTATTTCTGATACTTTTTAGGGTAAGGATACAGAAGAAAGGTAAAGTATGGTTCTTAATCTGAAGGAACGTAATAGTGCAACCAGTATACCAGGGGCATAAGATATTTCATAATCTTTACTTAATTGCATATATTGCATGTTTCACAAAATTCACATATATATTTTGTGAATTTGTATACATTAATATCATGTATAATGTATACATTCAGAAGATAGGTATGATTATTAATCGTATACCAGGCATTAGGACAGGCACTGAGAATTTTACAGCTATAAGACATGAACCTTACCCTCGAAGAGTTTAGTCTAGTTTGGGATTAAACTGAGGAGCGATCACAGATTCATAAGGCAGTGTGATGAGGGTTTTATGTGCACCAGGAACATGCGTGAATCAGAGTGCACTTGCCCTTGATTTGAGGGGTTCACTCGAGAACTAGTATAGTGAATGCTGTATGCAGTTCAGGGGGGATCAAAAAGAACTAAGGAAGGAAGGGGTGACTATATGTTGAGAAGTGGGTAAAGATTTCATGCATGATATGGAAACTGAGTTGGACGTTAAGGGATTGGTTAGGTGGTGACTATGATCTGACTCATCAGACACCATTAAAATTACTCAGCATAGATAGGGTATAATTGTAATCAAATAGCAATATATATTTTTCTTTCCTCTCTTCTTTTGAGAAGGGAAAAACCCAAGTAATTTCTTGTTATGCTATGCCTATTATATGGTTATTTCCTTTCACTCACAGTCAAGTTTCATAAATGAAACTCATCTATAAAAATCATGCATGATATTTTAAGAATAGTTAAAACAATATTTCAAAGTTCATTATGGGGAAATGCCGTAACCTGCCTCTGGCAAAGTTTGTGCAGCAATCCATCTTATATATGAGAATTTCAGGAAGAGGTTATCTTTATGATCCTTTAACAATAGGTGGGATTGGATGGGGAAATAAAGAAAATACCCAACACATCAGCGATGGAACCTCAGCACCTACTTATATTTCTACTTCTTGGTTAGACTTTTCCTGGGTTGTGGTTTTTTAGAACTTTGTAAAACATCACATCAGCAAATCTCAGAGAATTATAGGGCATGAGTTCATTTTCCATCTGATCAGTGAAAACAACATTTTAACCATGAAACTTACAAAGCATTGAGGATCTCGTTTCAAGAATTTCAAAATCAGTCCCTAAAGCATTAATCCAAATATTAAAATGTTAAATGGTCCTTTTACTCATTTGACAAGATTTTAAACCAAAACTCAAGATAAAACTTTCCTCAGAAAACTTCTTCAAGTAATGTGTAGTGTAACACTCAACAAATGCCTACTTGTGAAGTGTTCCCAAATGACCAGTAGATTATTGCATTACACATTGAAGATCACAGTGGCTCATTAACCTCAAGGCAAGGCTCATGCTACTCTTTTTTTTTCCAGCTTTATTGAGATATGATTGACCTACAGCACTGTGTAATTTTAAGATATATACAGCATAATTACTAGACTTACATACATCATGAAATTATTATCACAATAAGTTGCTAAATATCCAACATTTCATATAGATTCAAAAACTAATGTTTGGGAACACATGTACACCCATGGTGGATTCATGTCAATGTATGGCAAAACCAATACAGTATTGTAAAGTAAAATAAAGTAAAAATAAAAATTAAAAAATAAAAAATAAAGGAATAGAAAAAAATTTCCTTATGATTAAAAACTCTTAGGATTTACTCTCTTAACCACTTTCCTATATTAACAGACAGCAGTATGAATCGTATTGTACACTACATCACTAGTACTTATTTATTTTATAACTGGAGGTTTGTACCATTTACCTGCTTTCATTCAATTCCCCCTCCTCCCTACTTCCCACAGGTGGAAACCACAAATCAGATCTCATTTTTTGTCAGTTTGTTTATTTGCTTATGAAGTCCACTTGAACTGCATCCCTATGTTAGCTTATGTTACACGACATAGTGGTTCAATATTTCTATGCATTTTAAAGTGATCGGCATGGTAAGTCTAATTACCACTTGTTAACATATAAAGATATTATATTAATTAAATATAACTACTGACTATAATCCCCACACTGTACATTTCATATATATGGCTCTTTTATTTAACAACCTGAAGTTTGTATCTCTTTATCTCCCTCCTCTATTTCTTTTCTTCTCTTACTCCCTGCCCTTCTAATAAATATCTGTTTGCTCTCTGCATCTATAATTCTATTTCTGTTTTATGTTTCTTCATTTTTTTGTTTTTAGATTCCACATATAAGTGAAATCATACAGTGTTTATTTTTCTCTGTCTGACTTATTTTACTTAGCCTAACAGGTCCATCCATGTTTTATCACAAATGACAAGATTTCATTCTTTTTCATGGCTGAATAGTGTTCCATTATGCACACCATATCTTTATCCATTCATCTACTGATAGGCACTTAGATTGCTTCCTATCTTGGCTACTGTGAATGATGCTGCAGTGACCATTTGGGATGCATAGATCTTTTTGGATTAGTGCTTTTGTTTTCTTTGTATAAATATCCAGGAATAGGATTGCTAAATTATATGGTACTGTTATTTTTTAACTTTCTGAGGAATCTCCATATGTTTTACATAACAGTGGTACCAAATTTACATTTCCACCAACAGTTCATGAAGGTTCTCTTTCTTTCCTCCATACTTTCACCAACAATTTTTATTTGTTGTCTTCTTGATAATAGCCATTCTTACAGATGTGAAGTGATGTCTCATTGTGGTTTTGATTTACGCATCTCTGATAATTAATGATGTTGAACATCTTTTCATGTGCCTGTTGGCCATCTGTTTGTCTTCTTTGGAAAAATGTCTGTTCAGGTCCTCTGCCCATTTTTAAATCCAATTTTTTAATTTATTTTGAGTTGTATGAATTCTTTGTATATTTTAGATATTAACCACTTATTGGATATACTTTTTATGTAAGGTGATTACCCTGCTTTGAAATGTTCTCTTCTGAGAATAAAGTGACATTTTGTTGATCCATGTCTTCTTGCTTATTTGATCTCTCAGTAACAAGAAACGCACATATTTATGAAATAGCTGACAAAGGCAAATGATGTGTTCATGGTGATAGGACAGAGAGAAACAAACTGGCAAGCACAGATAGTGAGTAGGGCATCAGAAAATCAAATCCTGATTCACCAAAAGCAAGATCAGCATTTTGGTACATTTTATAGACATGGAATTTCACTCTTTTTAATAAAACAGGAATGGTGAAATTATGGAAGAAATACAGTTTTTATTTTATTTTATTTTATTTTTTAGAAATACAGTTTAGTATTGAGCATTTCCATCCCCCAAATAAACATACCCAGTCATTTGCTCTAAATTTTGAAAAAGTCTTTGGCCCCTTTTAGCCAAACACACATAACTATGATTGCATGCCTGCCAAGTCACTTCAGTCATGTCTGACTCTTTGCAACCCTATGGGCTGTAGCCCACCAGGTTCCTCTGTCCATGGGATTCTCCAGGCAAGAATACTGGAGTGGGTTGCCATGTCCTCCTCCCGGGAATCTTCCCTTCCCAGAGATCAAATCCAGGTCTCTCCAGTCTTCTGCATTGGCAGAAGACACTAGCGCCACCTAGGAAGCCCACTACGATTGCTGCTACTGCTGCTAAGTGGCTTCAGTCGTGTCCGACTCTGTGTGACCCCACAGACGGCAGCCCACCAGGCTCCCCCGTCCCTGGGATTCTCCAGGCAAGAACACTGGAGTGGGTTGCCATTTATAACTAATTTTTAGAAGCCATTTCAGGCCTACTAAATAAGCAGAAGGTAATGATTAACTGAGTTCACTTTTATATGCTTGTTCAGTGTATTTAGAGTTGTTGAGGACAATTCAAGAAGAGAAACAGTTCCTGATTCAGCTGCCGAATACGGAGTGACCTGTGCCTGCTTTCATGCTAGTACTTATGTAACAATGCACTGCTGACGGTATGAACTAGTGGCAAACCACGGTGATTGCACTGAACTGTACCTTATATGTTGCGGTTTTGTAAAACAGCATTTGGATAGAGGCAAAGACTTTTGTTTTAGTAGAAGTTATAATCACTAACATCATCATAATTATATTTTCTACCAAGTTACAATGCCTATTATGACAAACACATATGTGTATATATATACATACATGTATAGTGCTTCTACTTTATAAGACATCTTTAAGATATCTGCTTTATAAGATAGAAGACAAAGATCATGTTCTCATTCTGACAGAATAATTGATTAAACTAACTTCTTCCTAACCCTTCTGTTAGAAAATGCCTGCTGCTGCTGCTGCTAAGTCGCTTCAGTCATGTCCAACTCTGTGCGACCCCATAGACGGCAGCCCACCAGGCTCCCCCATCCCTGGAATGCTCCAGGCAAGAACACTGGAGTGGGTTGCCATTTCCTTCTCCAATGCATGAAGGTGAAAAGAGAAAGTGAAGTTGCTCAGTCATGTCTGACTCTTAGCGACCCCACGGACTGCAGCCCACCAGGCTCCTCCGCCCATGGGATTTTCCAGGCAAGAGTCCTGGAGTGGGGTGCCATTGCCTTCTCCGAGAAAATGCCTAGAAGTGATGAAAAAATTGTGACAAATAAATTTAAAGTACTGCCAAATTTAAAATTAAGAAAGAAGTATCCCCAAAGGACAAAACTCAATGGGGAAATGGAAGTCAAGGTACTAAGCACAACTTGACATTGGGAAAGAAGTTTAGAATGATGGTGGATATGGTGCTATGGAGTAGGAGGGAGATTAGGAGTGTTATTATATTCTGCATTTGGGCTTTAATTCGCAATATAGACAAATAATAAACGTTGAGTAAGACAATGAGTTGAAAAGTGAGAGACTACATGTATTTGGAACCACTGAAGGACTGTCATAAATACACAATGTAAAGATTCTGAGTTATGCTTCTGGTTTGATTCAGATGTTACTGGACAACTACTCTCACAGATACTATTAAGAGTGAAAAAAGATGCAAAAGAAGTTGAACTTACAGCACTGAAGAAAAGATAAAACTAGGTATATTGTGGAGGAGAGGTGACATTTTGAAGGGAATGGCATAGACAGCGTAAACTACTCATTTTGTGGCAGTTAGCAAAGAGGGCATCATGAACTCCATTAAAAAACATGCAGTTCTTCTGGAACAAAGAACTAGTGAGTGGAGTTTGCTGCTAAAAAATTACAGTAGAAAAACAGATACAATCTAAAGAACTGAGAGAAAAAAAATATGAGCAGAACTTCAGGGAAAGTGAAAGTCGCTCGGTCATACCCAGCTCTTTGCGACCCCATGGACTAAACAGTCCGTGGAATTGTCCAGGCCAGAATAATGGAGAGGGTAGCCGTTCCCTTCTCCAGGGGATCTTCCCAACCCAGGGATCGAACCCAGGTCTCTGGTCTTGCAGGAGGATTCTTTACCAGCTGATTCTTTATCAGGTGGATTCTCTATCAGGGAAATGATCAAAATCAAAATCATGTAATTGGAATCGCAGAAAGAGAAAACGGGTGCAGAAAATGTATATTAAGAAATAATGGCAAAATTTTTCCTAAATGTGGACAAAATTATAAATTTATAGTTCAAGAAATATTATAAACTAAAACAAAGAAATAAACCTTTGCCAAGACACATCACTGCCGAAATTTAAAAGTAAAGAAAATAATCTTGAAAGCAAGAAAAAAAACACCCCACGTTACTTAGAAGATTAACCATGAACAGTTTTTTGTACACCAATTAAACATCAGTAAAGCAGGATAAATGGTATGTATCTGGGTAAATATAAAGGACTATATTTTTTAAGATCTTTAAAACATGTATTACTGTTAAAAGCAAAAATTATCATATTTATAATGGATTTCAATGTATATAAAAGTAATATATATGAGAATTAGAAGGGCAGGTCCAAGGAACCTATTTCGGTATAAATCTTCTTTACTTAAAATAGCAGCAGAATAATAACTCTAAGTAGGTTGTTAATGGAAGGTAAGTGCATTTTACTACCTAGAGTAACTATTGAAGAAATGATACAAAATGAGTTAGCCAGTGCTGGGATTCATGGGGTCGCAAAGAGTCGGACACGACTGAGCAACTGAACTGAACTGAACCACTTTGTGACACTATGGACTGTAGCCCGCCAGACTCCTCTGTCCATGAGATTTCCCAGACAAGAATACTGGAGTGGGTTGCTGTTTCCTTCTCCAGGGGATCTTCTTGACCCAGGGATTAAACCCATGTCTCTTGCATTGTGGATTATTTAATGCTGAGCCACCAGGGAAACTCTAAAAGGCCAATAAGTAAATTCAAAAGGAGTTTAAATTTTAAAAATTTAAATAGACTATTAAAAATAGTTCAGCAATCCAAAAGGAAGAAGGGAAGGAGGCTTCAGTTCAGTTCAGTTCAGTTCAGTTGCTCAGTTGTGTCCGAATCTTTGTGACCCCATGAACCACAGCACACCAGGCCTCCCTGTCCATCACCAACTGCCGGAGTCCACTCAAACCCATATCCATTGAGTTGGTGATACCATCCAAACATCTCATCCTCTGTCGTCCTCTTCTCTTCCTGCCCTCAATCTTTCCCAGCATCAGGGTCTTTTCAAATAAGTCAGCTCTTCGCATCAGGTGTCCAAAGTATTGGAGTTTCAGCTTCAACATCAGTCCTTCCAATGAACACCCAGGACTGATCTCCTTTAGGATGAACTATTGGATCTCCTTGCAGTCCAAGAGACTCTCAAGAGTCTTCTCCAACACCACAGTTCAAAAGCATCAATTCTTCAGCGCTCAGCTTTCTTTATATTCCAACTCTCACATCCATACATGACCACTGGAAAAGCCATAGCCTTGACTAGACAGACCTTTGTTGACAAAGTAATGTCTCTACTTTTTAACATGCTGTCTAGGTTGGTCATAACTTTCCTTCCAAGGAGTAAATGTCTTTTGATTTCATGGCTACAATCACCATATGCAGTGATTTTGGAGCCCAGAAAACTAAAGTCAGCCACTGTTTCCACTGTTTCCCCATCTATTTGCCATGAAGTGATGGGACCAGATGCCATGATCTTAGTTTTCTGAATGTTGAGCTTTTAAGCGAACTTTTGGTGGCTCAGAGGTTAAAGCATCTGCCTCCAGTGAGGGAGACCCAGGTTTGATCCTTGGGTCGGGAAGACCCCCTGAAGAAGTAAATGGTAACCCATTCCAGTATTCTTGCCAGGAGAATCCCATAGATGGAGAAGCCTCGTAGGTTATAGTCCGTGGGGTTGCAGAGTCAGACATGACTGAGCGACTTTACTTTCACTTTCTTTCACTTTCATCAAGAGGCTCTTTACTTCTTCTTCACTTTCTGCCATAAGGGTGGTATCATCTGCATATCTGAGGTTATTGATATTTCTCCCAGCAATCTTGATTCCAGCTTGTGCTTCATCCAGCCCAGCGTTTCTCATGATGTACTCTGCATAGAAGTTAAATAAGCAGAGTGACAGTATATAGCCCTGACATACTCCTTTCCCAATTAGAAACCAGTCTGTTGTTCCATGTCCAGTTCTAACTGTTGCTTCCTGACCTGCATACAGGCTTCTCAAGAGGCAGGTCAGGTGGTCTGGTATGCCCATCTCTTTGAGAATTTTCCACAGTTTATTGTGATCCACACAGTCAAAGGCTTTGGCATAGTCAATAAAGCAGAAATAGATGTTTTTCTGGAACTCTCTTGCTTTTTTGATGATCCAGCGGATGTAGGCAATTTGATCTCTGCTTCCTCTTCCTTTTCTAAAACCACCTCTGAGGTAAGGAGCAACAGCTGTGCTTTGCTGGAGTAGCCGTGAAAAGATACCCCACGTCCAAGGTAAGAGAAACACAAGTAAGATGGTAGGCACTGAGAGAGGGCATCAGAGGGCAGATAGACTGAAACCACAATCACGGACAACAGGCAAATCTGATCACACGAATCACAGCCTTGTCTAACTCAATGAAACTAAGCCATGCCCTGTGGGGCCACCCAAGATGGGTGGGTCATGGTGGAGAGGTCTGACAGAATGTGGTCCACTGGAGAAGGGAATGGCAAACCACTTCAGTATTCTTGCTTTGAGAACCCCATGAACAGTATGAAAAGGCAAAAAAGATAGGACTCCCCTATCTTCATCCCCTGAAAGATGAACTCCCCAGGTCGGTAGGTGCCCAATATGCTATTGGAGATCAGTGGAGAAATAACTCCAGAAAGAATGAAGGGATGAAGCCAAAGCAAATACAACACTCAGTTGTGGATGAGACTGTTGATAGAAGCAAGGTTTGATGCTGTCAAGAGCAATATTGCATAGGAACCTGGAATGTTAGGTCCACGAATCAAGGCATATTGGAAGTGGTCAAACAGGAGATGACAAGAGTGAACATCAACATTCTAGGAATCAGCAAACTAAGATGGACTGGACTGGGTGAATTTAACTCAGATGACCATTATATCTACCACTCTGGGCAGGAATCCCTTAGAAGAAATGGAGTAGCCATCATGGTCAACAACATGCAGTACTTGGATGCAATCTCAAAAACGACAGAACGATCTCTGTTCATTTCCAAAGCAAACCATTAAATATCATGGTAATCCAAGACTATGCCCCAACCAGTAATGTTGAAGAAGCTGAAGTTACACAGTTCTATGAAAACCTACAAGACCTTCTAGAACTAACACCCAAAAAAGATATATTTTTCATTATAGGGGACTGGAATGCAAAAGTAGGAAGTCAAGAAACACCTGGAGTAACAGGCAAATTTGGCCTTGGAGTACAAATGAAGCAGGGCAAAGATTAATAGAGTTCTGCCAAGAGAACGCATTGGTGATAACAAACACCCTCTTCCAACAACACAAGAGAAGACTCTACACATGGACATCACCAGATGGTGAACACCGAAATCAGATTGATTATATTTTTTGCAGCCAAAGATGGAGAAGCTCTATACAGTCAGCATAAACAAGACCGGGAGCTGACTGTGGCTCAGATCATGAACTTCTTATTGCCAAATTCAGACTGGAATTGAAGAAAGTGGAGAAAACCACCAGACCATTCAGGTATGACCTCAATCAAATCCCTTATGACTATCCAGTGGAAGTGAGAAATAGATTTAAGGGACTAGATCTGATAGACAGAGTGCCTGATGAACTATGGATGGAGGGAATGGCAAACCAATTCAGTATTTTTGCCTTGAGAACCCCATGAACAGTATGAAAAGGCAAAAAAGATAGAACTCCCCTATCTTCATCCCCTGAAAGATGAACTCCCCAGGTCAATAGGTGCCCAATATGCTATTGGAGATCAGTGGAGAAATAACTCCACTGTGTGACATTGTACAGGAGACAGGAATCAAGACCATCCCCAAGAAAAGAAGTGCAAAAAAGCAAAATGGCTGTCTGAAGAGGCCTTACAAATAGCTGTGAAATGAAGGGAAGCGAAAAGCAAAGGGGAAAAGGAAAGGTATACCCATTTGAATGCAGAGTTCCAAAGAAGAGCAAGGAGAGATAAGAAAGCCTTCCTCAGTGATTAGTGCAAAGAAATAGAGGGAAAAAATAAAATGAAAAGACTAGAGATCTCTTCAAGAAAATTAGAGACACCAAGGGAACAGTTCATGCAAAGATGGGCTCGATAAGGACAAATGGTAGGGACCTATTAGAAGCAGAAGATATTAAGAAGAGGTGGCAAGAATACAGAGAAGAACTGTATAAAAAAGATCTTCAAGACCCAGATAATCACAAGGGTGTGATTACTCACCTAGAGCCAGACATCCTGGAATGTGAAGTCAAGTGGGCCTTAGGAAGCATCACTACGAACAAAGCTAGTGGAGGTGACGGAAAGAGGCTTCAGTTCAGCTCAGTTCAGTTGCTCAGTCATGTCCAACTCTTTGCCACCCCATGAATCGCAGCATACCAGGCCTCCCTGTCCATCACCAACTCCCGGAGTTCACTCAGACTCACGTCCATTGAGTCAGTGATGCCATCCAGCCATCTCATCCTCTGTTGTCCCCTTCTCCTCCTGCCCCCAATCCCTCTCAGCATCAGAGTCTTTTCCAATGAGTCAACTCTTCGCATGAGGTGGCCAAAGTACTGGAGTTTGATCTCCTTGCTGTCCAAGGGACTCTCAAGAGTCTTCTCCAACACCATAGTTCCAAAAGCATCAATTCTTCGGTGCTCAGCTTTCTTCACAGTCCAACTGTCACATCCATACATGACCACTGGAAAAACCATAGCCTTGACTAGATGGACCTTTGTTGGCAAAGTAATGTCTCTGCTTTTCAATATGCTATCTAGGTTGGTTGGGACAAACAAAAAATGAATAATAAAATGGTTGTGCTAACTACCAAGAAAAGATGTTTTAAAAATCAGACACTATTTAATAGGTATTGATTGGGCAAAATAATTGCTAAATATGGCGCTTATGTATGGGTATAGCAAACCTATGGCTATAGCAAAATTGATTCTCATACGTTGCTGTTGTGAATGCAAATTACTATCAACACTACATAGTGATAGCCTATACGTGAGCAATTTAACTTTTATGTGTGTGCCTTAGACAAGCTGTTGTAAACATGCTTGAAAAACATATGCAAAGATTTATTGAAACATTTTTAAACTTATTTTTAATAGAGGGGAAAATGCAAAAAATTGAGCTTTATAGAATTTAATTCTGACAAAATATTCACTATAATCCCACAGAATATGGTTCTGACAAAACATGATCCACTGGAGAAGGTAATGGCAAACCACTTCAGTATTCTTGCCTCAAGAACTCCATGAACAGGTTAGAATATAATGCCAGTTAACTAACATTAAAATTTAAACAATGCTGCCTATTGTTTATGGATATTTACAGTAAGTTTAAAGCTCTGATTAGGAACTACCAAATCATGAGTGTCATCACATTTGAGCAGGAAGGTAATAAGCGTGAGAAGGTAGTTATACTGTTCAGATTTTAAAAAGAAACCAGAAGCTAAAATAATATTTTTAAATAGAAAGGAAATACACAATTACTTGTAGCTCCTATTTATACAATTCACTTTACGGGTTTTTTTACCCCATAATACTTTTTGTTATGGTAATTTCAGAGTCAGTTGATTGAGTTATCCAAGGATAATGAAAAAAGGAACAAATACTGTTCATTCATCTCCTGCTTTATTCATCATTCTTAGGAAAGGCAGTAGTCTGAATAGAATGTACACATTTTGATTCTTCCTAATTTGCCAGAGGTTGAGGTAGGACTCATAATCTGTGACCTCCCATTCCTGACACCTGGCTTTGACACTTTAGAGTTTCCTTTTTGACTGGGGCAGCGGCTTCACCAGTGCTAGTACTGCATGGCTATGTTAGAAATATTATAACTTTCAATCTCCTATACGTGTTTCCAAATGTTTTGCAGGTTAAGGGAGTATCATTTCTTACTCTCTAAGCAGCTCACAATAATTGAGGAAGAACTCTAAAACTGAGAAGTCAAAATGGAATGTCATAGTGCAATGCTATGCGACAATTAAAAAAAATAATCACATGGTAATATGCTCCCAGAATACTATTAGGGGGAAAAACAGTGTCCAAATCCATAGTTTGATGCTACTGACATATAAATTTTGTTAAAGTTAGTAATAATTATAAACACATGGATGCATAGACTCATATTTCCCCAGGGTGGGAGTGGAAGGGAACTCTATGTACCAAAATGTTACGTCTGTTTATCACCACTTAATGAAATCCATGACTACACCTTTTTCTTTCTTTCTGTATTGTCTATCGTTCAATGGATGCTTTTACTTTCATAATGTAGAATTTTCAACTCTAAAGACAATTAATTTAAACTTTATTTAAATCTAAATAAATTTCAGAAATGTGGTAAATTTCAGAAATATGGCATCTGTTTTTGCCCACTTCCTACAAATAGTGTGTTAAAGTTAGAGTGCTATCTAATTATGGCTAATTCAAAGATAAATTTAGTTTTATTTCCACGTTTGTTACTGAGGGCTTCCCAGGTGGCACCAGCAGAAAAGAATCCACCTGCCAGTGCAAGAGACACAAGAGCTGCAAGTTCAAACCCTGGGTCAGGAAGATCCTCTAGAGGAGAAGGAACTGGCAGCCATCCCAGTATTCTTTTTTGGAGAATCCCATGGACAGAGGAGCCGGGCAGGGTACAGTCATGGGGTCGCAAAGAGTCAGACACAGCTGAGCACCTGACCACAGCACTTCTGTTATTGAATTTGGTTTTGAAAGGAGTATACTTTTCAATCTTTGTGATTATCAATTTAGAACAGATCAAATATAAAATTTGATTTAAGCTCTGCAGTCAAAATCTAGGCTAGATTCTTTACTTTCTTTTCTAAAGCACAGTACTTCTAAGATCAGAGGATACAGATGACTTCTTTCAAGAGAGGTTATTTATATTTTTCTCCTTTTGTATTAACCATGAAGTAGTATTTGGATGAGCCCTTGTCATATGGACTTGAATGAAAAAGATATTTTATTAAAATGTAAAGTGAGGTTACCTTCTGTTCTATCCCAAACAACAAAAAATCAAAATTAAGCTACTCTAAGAAACAGGACATTTGCAAAATCCTCATTCTCCAGCATTTGGATAGTATTTAGCTCAAGTATTTTGATACCATTTGCCAAGGAAGAAACCGAGAACACAAAAATGCTTGCTAGGGTATTTTTCTCTTTCTTTTTCTGCTTAGATTTCTCATCCATAATACATTGGATTGATTCTTTTGTTGGTAGTTTAATATAAGGGTAGTTCACAAATTTTTTCTCTAAGTCTCTTAGGATAAATAAAGTGTCAACACATGCATTTCTAATTAATGCACTAATTAATTTCTAATTAATGCATTTTTAATTAGAAATGCACCCACATTTCTAATTAATAAGATGTTTATTTTACACTAATAGCATGAAATAAAGAGTGGAATTTCATATGATTATGTCCATTGGGTAGTTGCCGTCTCTTGAGTTTTTGTTATTTGCAGAGTTATATTACTGTAATTTGAAATCAATGCAACTAGAATTAATTTAAAAATTCTTATGGAGAAATTTTCATTTAGTTTAATTTTGCATTTTTCTTACTGTATTTCTCTTTACATACATAGTATATTTAAAGCCATGCTGGAAACATTTTTTGACACAATGTGGTTTTCCAGGTTGGTTAAGCTGTCTATGGAATTAGAGCCTTTTGCTGGTCCCTCCTTCTGGAAAGTTCTTTAACCAGGTATCTGTTTGATAACTCTTTCACCAACTTCAAGTCTCTAATCTTTGCTCAGCTTCACATGTGGCTTATCTTGAATATCTTATTAATTTGGTAAACTCCTTGTACTCATTTTGACCCCACCCTCACTCTCCTAATTTCCCATACTTCCATGTAATTTTCCCTTTCCCCAAAGCACTTATCAACTTTCACCATATTATATAATTTCTTTGTTTCTTATATTTACTGTTAAATGTGTAATTCTTCCTCCTAGAATGCAAGCATCTTGAGGACAGGAATCTTTGTCTTTGGGGCTTAATAATACATCCTAAGAACTAAAAACACCTCCTGGATCATCACAGGTACTCAATGTCTGTTTTCTTTAAATTATTTGAGGTCAAATAAGGTATCAACGAAATATCAGCAGATTATTTCACTATTTGGGGAATGAATGCGATGTAGCCTATCCCATTGTAACTTGACTTCAAATACTGTTTCCTAGTATATTCTCTGAGCAATGATGCTAGTGTTGTCCTGGCACATTTGGATTCTGTTGAATAAGTCAAAATCATGGCCATGGACAGGTGACTGACTGCTTAATTATTTGAGGACACGAATGATCATATTACAGTCAGTTTTACTAAGCTTTCCTCTAATTCTCCTCTCCATGTGTGGAGGTGTAGGTTTTTTTACAAAGGAACATCTTAATCTAAAAATGTTTCTCCACACTAAGTCTTAGACTGATAAATTACCATCTTCTCTTCTATAGGCATACAGCTGCAAGAATGAGGGGAATGAGGGGAATAAGGAACTATAAGACAGAGAGAACCATGGCTTTTCATTTCTAAGAGTGAGCAATCAGTAAGAAAGGCATGGAAGCCCATGTTTGGGAGATATTCTTTCACATCATCCTACAGTTATGGTAGAAAATGATTAACAGGAATGGAGTCAGATTAAATGATTTAACCAAGCCATAGCTACATTCTTTGAATCTTCTTAGTGTCTTGGGCTTTTGGGTGAATGAATTGTTCCAAAAGGGCCTCATTCAAGGAAATCTTAAAGAATGATCAAACAATGTAAAAAATGTATGTGACTGGCCCCAAGTAGCTGGTCTAAGCTGACACTGGGGGTTCTCACGTCTGTGTGCTGCTCAGGATGATGTATGGGGTAAGTGCATCCTGATTAGTGTCTTGGGATGGACAGAGAGCTAATGCAGAGAGTCAGCAGTTTACAAATCTATTACCGACATCTTGGCTGAATCTGACCTTTGCAGTGCCAGAGTAGATGACTACTAGCTAGCTCCCAGGAAAGCTTATGCTTCATCTTGAATAAAATTTTAATGATGAACCAAGAGCGGAATCTCTCAGTACTTATAGCCTTTCTACTATGATTTTTTTGTATTATACTGGAGTGGGTAGCCATTCCCTCCTCCAAGGGAATCTTCCCAACCCAGGGATCAAACTCAGATCTCATGCATTGCAGGCAGATTCTTTACCAGCTGAGCCACAAGGGAAGCCCGTATTATACTAAGACAGCTATAGAAGACTATATATCTTATTTTGGGTATCTAATTTTTTCTCAGAATACATATTGCTGTCTTTATGTATTTGTATGTGTGTGTGTGTGTCTGTGTGTGTATGTGTATCAAACACTTGAATAGCTAAAACTCAAAAAAACTAGAGCTCTGTTAAGTTGTAAAATTTAATTGTCATTAATCCTCTTGATGAAGTCTGTTTCTTGAGATGTTCCCAACTCAGGGATCAAACCCAAGTCTCCTGTATTACAAGCAGATTCTTTACCATCTGAGCCACCATGGAAACCCCTTGAAAATACTACATTTTCCATTTAAGTCTTGAAGTTAATTCTTTCTATTTATCAGGGAATCAGTACAACAGAGTTGTTAAAGCCTAGTACTAGGGTCACCAGTCCTGAATTTTAATCCCAGCCATATCACTTACTAGCTGGATGTATGGGCAAATTACTAGCCTTACTGAGTTTTAGTTTCCTTCTTTCCTCAAAAAGGAGAATAACATCTCCCAGAGCTTTTGTGAGAGTGTGAAAATATATATTTTGTAAATTTTAGTCATTTCGTCTTCACTCCTGGTGCCCTTTCTATCTCGCTGTTTTCTTCCCTGTGTGCTTACACGGAAGGGTAGATTGTTCTGCTTTTTCATAGTTGGAAAACTATTTTTAAAAATTAATGGTGAAGCCACTCATCTGAATGTACCTTTGCCCCCAAATTTCTACTTCGTTCTCTTGGATTCTGAGCCGTTCTACTCTGAATGCAGCTTAATTCACCTCCAGTCTTTCAATTTGTGTAAATAAATTACTACTCTTCTTTTCCCCTCTCATCTATAGATATCTCTCAGGCGAAGGAAACGAACTTTGTGACTGACAAAATGGCTATAAAGCATGGGGCAGGGTAAACACATTACAGGTCTCAATAACACGTGGTCACTGTCACTTGTTGCTCCTGAACACACTCAGAAGTTCCTTGCACTCATTTCACTATTTCATGCCTCTTTTCCCGGCTCACACAATCCCACAACCTCTCTCATCATATGGAACAGTTAGAACTTATTTATCCAGCAAGACTCAGCTTATTTATTGCTTTCCACGAATAGTTTCTTGCCCGCTACACATCCCTGCCCCCACTTCCACCCTTCAAGAAGAGATCATCTCTCTCCTGCTCTACTTTACTGTAAGCATACTTCTTACAGGTTCTTCTAAGCATGATTGTGGGTGCTGTCTATCTTTGTTCACTAGATGCTGACCTTAGAGTCCACTGCCACAGCATTGCCTCATCCATTTGTAGACAATCTCCTATGGGTGTTTCTCGCTACAGAGCTTTATTGCCAGATATAGGATCAGCGTCTTCTGCTCTGGCCCTGACCTAATTCTAATCAGTTAATTACAACTGTCACTATTTACATTGATTATATGTGAAGTAGTATATTGTAGTGGTTTGGTAACAAATTATCTGATTGTGCATCCTAACTCTACCAATTTGTCTTTTGGTTGGTTACCTACTACTTGAGTTTGGGCAAGGTGCTTCTCTGATGTTTGTCTAAGTGTGCTCAGTCGTGTCTGATTCTTTGTAAGCCCATGGACTATAGACCATCAGGCTCCTCTGGCTGTGGAATTTTCCAGGCAAGAATACTGGAGTAGGTTGCCATTTCCTACTCCAGGGGATCTTCTCAACCCAGGGGTCAAACCCACGTCTCCTGCATTGAAAGGTGGGTTCTTTACCACTGAGCCACCAGCAAAGCCCTACCATCTCTAAATTGAGATAATGATAATACCTCCTTGCAGGGATATTGTAAAGTTTAAGTGGGAAATTCATATGCTTAGAATGCAGCCTGGCACACAGAAGCGCTAATCAAGGTTAACGCTCATATTTAAATAATAATCATAATCTAAATAATTTAAAGAAGAAACTTTTACAGTCAGTAGATCCAATTTCTTTTAAGTGTCCTAGGGAAAGATGGCCAGTATGAATGGTTTCCATCCATTTATAGACATGTTAATGTGGAGGCTCATAGTGGTTATATTCAGTTTGAGGGCATGTTCTGAAAGGCTTCTTTCCCGTATAAATTCTTCCTGACTCTCACTTCATAGGAAACAGAGATGGTGCATTTTCTGGTGAAAAGATTTCCCATGAGAGTAATTTTCTGTTTCTCTTTCAAAATGTAAATGATTTCCTTTAGGACATAGTTCTGTAATCCAGTATTATTAATAATTTGCCTGGCTCTCTCATAGTAATTTCCATACTTCTTTAAACTGGAGCTAGTTTTCTGAAACTGGGTGTAGTTTACTAACAGAGGCTCTTCTCTAAAACACCAAATTGCCCTCACTGGTGTTAGATCGCCGAGTCAAGGGAAAGCAGCGAATCTGTCTCAAAGAATTAAGGGGTTGGCTTTTCATTGATTGGCTGATTTACTTATTATACTCTGACTTCACATGTCACGGGATCAATCTCTTGAAAGTATATTAGGTCAACTCACCAAGGAATATGAAATTTTTTCTCCTTTATCTTTTTCAAGTGAATTAATAATTACTGTCCAGTCACCAAAATTACATCTCACTTGAGGTTATTTTTACTGTACTGAACTATTTTAGTGGTATATCTTGAATTAGAAACTGGAAATTTTGCTGTGAAGGGAATTTTCATGCACAGTTTAATAATTCAGCTACCTCCACCCCTGGGCAAAATAAATAGCTAGCTGAACGCTTGTTGGCAAAGTCACAGCGAATTATATTATTTGAAACTCTAAATATCCCCCAAATAAATGTTGAAATTATCTGTGGGAAAGCAAGGGGTTTGGGGCGTTACAGTAATATTGCTTCCTTGCCGAATGTGCATTTTCTTCTTGGAGATCTATGGAGTTTGGTAAGTTTTTTTTTTTTATTAGGAATAATAGAAGTACACCCATTGTACTTGGGCTGCAATCACTCCTCCTGACTCTCAGCCCTTCAGCAATTCTAGGACCTGATGTTAGATGAGAAGAGTTACTCCTCTGATTCTTAAACATAGATAAATAAGTTATCTCAAATATCTAGTAAGAACTCCAAAGAGTTGGGAAACTGTCACTATTGAATTTTATCAACTAGTTGCTTTTAATTAATTTATTTTTGATCATTTGTTTTGTGTGAGGCACTGTTAGAGTCAGTTGGCATACATCAGTGAATACAACTGTCAAAGATAACTGCCATTGTAGAAGTTGGATTCCATTGTGGGAAGGGGGTGGGGTTAAGGAAAGAGATAATGAATGATAGACCATTCCATGCCATTAGTAATTCTTCTGGTATGTTAGAAACCGATATATACTATGGGAAAGGAGACTGGGGAAAAGTGAATCCAGAGTAAGGAAAGAGGTTGTAGCCTAGGGAGATTTGGGGTGAAATGGTTTTGCCACAGAAATGGTACGTAACACACCCATGTGGGGAAGTGGTGGAGTGGGGAGAGTAAAGCTGCACAGAGCTCGATTTTCAGCACAGAAGTTTCTGGCCTTGTCTCTCAGTGCTAGAGATGAAATAAATTATAAAGGAAATGATACTACCCAGGCTCAGATCCTGTGACATCCTCTCTAATTGAAACTCTTATGGGTAGCATGTTTCCCATTAGTTGTCCCAGTCCACAGAGGATGGAGAAAGAAAGCATTGAAGAGATACGCAGTTCAATTCAACAAGCACTTAGTCATACATTTTATTTACCCAGAATGACTTTATTCAATTTCAGTGATACAAAGATGCAGACGTTCTTAAGGCCCCTCAGCTATGTTGTAAGATGAACCACAGATGAATGAATATAAAAGAAAAATATGTGATGTTGCTAAGCAAAGGTTGTATATACATTCACATGTGGAAGAGAAATACTGTAATCTGGAGTTAGCCCAGGGCTTTCTGGAAAAATGAGATCAAGGTTAGACCTTTGCAAGCTTGAGTGTGGTAGTGAAGCAAGTGGGAGTAATCCGGGAAGGGCCACAGTATCCCAAGACACAGATGTAGAAAAGTCAGAGCTCCTGGGTTAATTAAGGGAGAGAAATCTGGCCAAGGGACTTCATGACCAGGAGTAATGAGCCCCTGGACTAATAGAAGGATTTCCACACTCAGTGTCCCCAATGAGGGGGATCAACACCTATATTAGACAGACTGCTACAGCCTTCCTAGGGACTCAGACTTGGACAGGAGGAGTCTAGTTACAGGGGTGATTCCATTACATTTTACCTTAGTAAAGTGGAGACAAAGGATAATATCTCCAAAATACAAAAAGATGTCTTCCTCTCTTCTGTTACATGGATATGTCCTACCAGTCTCTAAGTGTGGCCTAACTTAGGCCACTACGGTGGTCATAGGCTTTGAGCTTGAAAAACAGGGACCCCGCTGAAGACACGGGAGAGGGGGATCGTGTTAGAAAGAAGGCACCCCCAGGATGCGTGTTCACTGCTTATACTCAGCAGGCTGCCTCATGACCTCTCCCCCTGGCAACACCTGCACTCTGTTCCCATGGGCAGCCCGGAGAGGTTGGCACTCGGAGGCCCAGAGAACGTCAGCTCCCATGGATGAGCTATGTCCACGTGTAAACCAAGATTTGGGGAGGGACAGGGTGAGGTGGGGGGGCTGACACTTTTTCAGGCCGTTTCCTCTGGTTCCTCAAGTCGGGCCCTCATCTGGTCCCACTCCCAGGTTTTGGACAGATACTGGATCCCTGATGACAGTCTCAGCATGCTTCCCCCACACCCCCGCGCCGTGGAGCCTGCTTCCCTCGCAGCAGCCGCTAAGACCCGGAGGGGTGGGATTCCACTTTGAAACTCTGTGCGTGCGGCGCGAGGGCCAGCACCGGGCATGCTCAGTCGCCGCGGTGGGGCTGCTGCTCCTACAGCTCTGGCCCCGGGCTCCAGGGCTGGCTCCGCCCACCTCCTCCCCCCGCCGCCCCCCCGCGGCTGCGGAGCTTCCAGAAGGCCGAGCTGTAGCGGCTCCCCGCGATCTCGGCCCCCGCCCAGCGCCGCCCGGCTTGCGGCCGCCTCCCACTCCTCTTCCTCCCCTCCTCTCTTAAGGTGGAGAAGCTGGTGCTTGCTTCTGTTCGCGCCACACACCGCTCTGCCAGCCCCAGCCCAGGACCTGCGAATGCCTCCCGGAGACCAGAGGACTCTCGGCGGGGGCTCTTTCCAACACCACTTTGCCTGAAGTGGGGTCGTGGCGGAGTTGCTCCTCCGCCACTCAATGCAAAGCACTATGCGGAGAGCGGTCGGCTTCCCTGTGCTGTGCCTGCTTCTTAGTCTTCACGCTGCAGGTAAGGGGTTGCCCGGCAGAGCTGTGGATGCGCCGGGAGACTGCACATGCGCCAGGACTCTAGGGAAAGCTGGCTTCGCGAGGAAACCCTTAGAAAGGCAAAGCAGGACAGTGCTGACAACGGTAGGGGCGAGGGAGTCCTGCACCTGTTGGAAGACGGAGGCCGAAAACTTAAGCTTAAATCAGCCCGTGATTTTTCCTGACCTCGTATGAACATTTTCAATGCGAATACAGGTTTGCTTCCTCCACCCCTCCCCTCTTTCTAGACTCCCAGATTTTGTTTCTAAGCTCCGCACTTGACTGCCCGTTTTTCAGGAGGCTGACAAGACTCCCTACTGGATGTAATATTTTCTACTGCAACGGCTACTTCCGTAAGGTCTCTCGGTTTAGCGAGAGCTCACAGGGATCCATTGGCTGTAACCTGATGGACCACATCTCTGCCCCAAAGATCGAAATACACGGTTCCCATTAACGATGCCACTCCAGGCTCCTTTGGCCCCAGCTCTTGTCAGTCGAATTTTCTAAACCAATAAGACAGACGAAAGCTTTAAAATAGGACTCTCTCGTCTCTTTCAGCATCATGGTCAGGTTCCGAGGGCACAAGACAGAAAACCAATCACTGTTTCAAAGCTGACAACCGCAGGGTAGGCACTGTCCCTGGGACGGGTTTGATGAGGTATAGAAAGAAATGACAGTGAGACTGATTCCCGGATATAAATATAGTTGATATCAGAACCAGTATCAGGTTTCGTTTGGAAGCAAACCTTAGGAAGTACCTGGGGAATTGTACATAAAATGTCGCTATAGATCCTGCTTTTTGGATACATGCAGCCTCGATCTGATACAGGGACTTGCTGGACTGAATCCTTTATCATTTTTACGCACACATGAACCAAAATAAAATATGGTAGAGAGATTTTGGGAGCCCTACTGCGACAGCAGTTGTCCGTGCAGTATCCCTGTAGCAATCAAAGAACAGGTATTTTCCCCGAGTTTGCCTGTCATCCAATCACACGTATTCATTCATTTTTCCAAGCAATATTTTATTGAGTATATACTACAGTTCAGAGATAGTGCATGAAGATAATGGATATAAAATTGCAATTTTGGGGTATCTTTTAGAAAGAGTGTGGGTGAGTCCTTTACTGTGTAGGCAATTGTGAGAGTGAAAGATGGTACTTCCTTATTTCTAGCTAATGCTATTTTAATGTATTGTGAATCTCTTGAACAAGTAATGTATAGGAACATTCAGGCTATAATTAAGTACCCATGTTAATTGTTATAATTATGATGTTATATTGTGGAATTTTCAGTAGTTCTTTAGCACTTTGAAAGCCGGGATGTAGCTATGACATGGTCATTAAATTATTTGCAAACAGTTGTAGTAAATCCTTTTATTACTGCATACAATTCTTTAATGTCAAAATATGAGATGAAAACATACACATTGGGTTGAATTTTATTTACATTATTGTTTAATTATAGCCCTGAGACAAATAGCTATTACCAAAAATATCCTCAGTTCCTATCAAATTTAGGAATGATTTGAACTGATCTATGAAAAATATTAGTGTTGTTATTTTTAAAACTAATATATAACATTTCTAAAGATAACATTTTATGTATCTTGAGTAGTTATAACTTAAAAGCTATAAATAACCTTAAAATGAAGCAGGTGGAAAACATTTATAAATTTGTTGTGGATGAACATTTGGGATGAGGAAATAGAGGACTTCTGTTCATCAAAAGAGAAACCTAGAAGTCTGTAGCCCTAGATTATACCTGGAGCTCTGCCCAAGGGTGTATTACCAAGACAAACCAATCCAACTCTACTTTGACTTCTTAATTTGAGGGGGAAAAAAAAGGAAGATGATTAATCAATTGAATTTAGTCACAAGGCATTGAAGGCTATCTCCAGATTTCAGTTGTAAGATGCCATATAGAAATTAATTACATTCATATTTTTAATGTAGTGCTTTTGATAGGTGTTTTTTCCCCAGCAGATTGCAAGTTTAATATTGTGGTTGTCTTGCCAGTTTCATTTTGAATGCATTTTAATTTAAACAGCAATTTGTGGGTCACAAGCTGTCATCAGATTAAAATTCATCACAGTTATCTAAATAACATTGTTAGGACTTTTCATTAGAACTGAGACGAATCAGCTTTCTTGATCTCAGCTCCTGTAGATTTGGGTAATAAAAAGGTGAGTGAGTGGAAGGACAAAGATCAAGAAGTCAGTGATAGTCTCTACTTGTTGAATGTCTCATTTGGCTTCTCTTACAGAAACCTCTCCTCTCAGGGGGAAAGTGGGCTTTATAAAGAAGGAGAATGAATTCTGTGTAGTCAAGCCTCTTTGGCTGAAAAGCTAATTGATCTGTTTTGTTGTGCCCAGGGTAAGCTGGCAGAACTAATGATAGGTTAGACCTCTTTCAGGATGGGAGAAATTGGCTGCCAGGATGTAAGTGCTCTTCGTAGCTATACTAAAAACTGTTAACTTCCATAGTCATTCTCCTAATGGTAAAGTAGCAAACTGTTTTCACCTTGAGTACCCTCTCCAACTGTTTGGTCATGATCGCCTGAGTCACTATGCAAAAAAAAAAAAAAAAAAAAAAAAAAACATTCTGACCAACCCTGAGTTCTGATGACTTAACAGGGAAAAGTATTGCGATCTGTTTGCAATGTCTATGGGAGCAAAAAGAGGAAGAGGGGTACAATGCTGTGTAATTAACATCTCTAGAGAAGATAACTGTAATGAATTACTGAGCATGGAGTTTATCAGAGAACCTGGACTCAACTCTATCCATGGCAGCTGATTTTTGTAGACCTTCTTAACAGAAAAAGTGATAGTTATTGTTCACCCTGCTGCTTACTACACAGGTGAGAAAACTATGATTCAGTAACTAGTAGATATTATTACTTTAAAGTGCCAGTTAACAGTATAGTCAGGGTAAAAACCCCATGTTTCCAGGCCTGTGATTGCACTCTATGTAAAATCCTACACTCTTTGGGAGGCTACCATTGAGATAGTGGTGCCAGATTCTTTTCCCCTAATTGTCCTCATTCCTTACACCTCTGTGAAGCAACATAATGTATCAATGTCACTAGAAAAGACCACTTTAGGAATATCGAGGAAGGCAACTACAAGGTACTCAGTGATTCGGATGGTAAAATAATTACGTGGAAGAGCCACAGGTAGCTTATTTCCTTCAGTGTTTCTTCTCTTTCTTTGCCCAAAGAACTATGGGAGATTATATTTATTGATAATATTTTAGTTACAAAGGAGTAAATGTCTTGGGGTATCTTGAAGATTCTCATGGGAAAGCTTTCTTTTTCCTAGAGAATGTCTTGCTAAAAAAACACAAGTTGATCTCAATGCATTACTCTCTCTTCGAGCTCTGGAAATGGTTCTTTCAAATTTCTGTATGGTTCTTACTACCTGCTTTTCTGAATGACACAGAGACTACTTTCAATGTATATTCTGATGATGCTTCTGCATTCTCAGAGAAGTGCCTAGTCTTCTAGTCTTTGAGAAGCAAGAGTTCCTGTGATGGAACTAAGAGGATCAGGGAGGTCATTGGCAGAAACCCCATACTCAAAAGAAAGGGTAGGAACTTCCCTGGTGGTCCAGGGGTTAAGAATCTGCCTTGCAATACAGTGAACATGGGTTCAATCGCCGGTTGGGGAGCTGAGATTCCACATGCCATGAAGTAACTAAGCCATGCACCGCAATTACTGAAGCCTGTGTGCTCTAGAGCCCCTGTACTGCAGCTAAGACCCAATGCAGCCAAAATAAATAAAATATTTTTTTAAAAGAAAGGGTAGACAGATAGGAAAATGATATTTTAAGATATCTTTTCTCAATGAAGAGTCCCTTAGAGTTCCAGAATCAGTTTTTCACTCAACATAGTTCTTAACACTGGCCAGGGGTCTGCTCTATTCTCTCCCATATTACCTCTCTGATATCTCTCTGCTTTCCTCTTTTTTGTCTCTCTCCAGCTACAGTGGTCTCCTCCCTATTCCAAGAAGACACCAAGTGCTTGCCCATCCTCCCAAAAAGTTTTACTTCTTTGCCTGAACTATCCTTTCTCCATATTTCCATGGCTCAATCCCTCAATTTTCAGTCTTTGTTCAAAGATTACTTTCTCAGTGAAGCCCTCATTGACTATCCTAATTAATATTTCATCACCCCTCAAATCTTCCAATACCCTTCCTTGATTTATTTTTATTATTAATTGTATTGAAATATAGGTGATTTACAATGATGTGTTGATTTCCGCTGTATAGCAGAGTTCCTCAGTAACTCATACAGATACTCTTTTTCATATTCTTTTCCATTCTGGTTTATCACAGGATATTCAACATATATAGTTACAGTTCCCTGTGCTATATAGTAGGACCTTGTTGTTTCTCGATTCTAGACATACTAGTTTGCATCTGCTAATTCCAAGCTCTCAATTCTCTCCCCCTTGGCAACCACAGATTTGTTCTCTATGTCTGTTTCTGTTTCCTAGATATGTTCATTTGTGCCCTATTTTAGATTCCACATATAACCCCTGATAGCTCAGTTGGTAAAGAATCTGCCTGCAATGCAGGAGACCCTGGTTCAATTCCTGGGTCAGGAAGGTCCACTGGAGAATGGATAGGCTGCCCGCTCTAGTATTCCTGGGCTTACCTTGTGACTCAGCTGGCGAAGAATCTGCCTGCAATGTGGGAGACCTGGGTTTGATCCCTGGGTTGGGAAGGTCCCCTGGAGAAGGGAAAGGCTACCCACTCCAGTATTCTGGCCTGGAAAATTCCATGGACTTCCATGGGGTCACAAAGCGTGGACACAACTGAGCGACTTTCACTTTCACTTTTCATAAGTGCTATCATGTATTTGTCTGTTTTGTTTCCTGCTATTTCTATAGCAGATCCTGCCCATCCTAGCACTGGGAGAGGAGCAGTGCCGGGCATAAAAGCTACTAAAGATTAGACAAACACATTGAATAAATAAAAACAACACAGTAATATTTCTAGTCTCCTCTTTTTGCATTTAATTTCTTCTTGGCACTCATGCAAGGCACCTACTCAACTTAGCCACTTCCAGAATGGATTTCAGCAGAGCTCATTTACCCAAAAATTAAGTTGCTCCCCAGAAGTCTCACATACCCAGGGGACATACAATCTCAAGCAGACTTTGCTACTTTGGGAAATGAAGAGCAACTGGGGATGGGCTTTAACTATCGATGAACTCAGTGGCAAAGTCCTTCCAACTGATTGCCAGATGCTGTAAGAGCCCAAATGCCTTGTTGGTTGGCTATATTTTTAATTCTTTGTAAAATGCTTTATACCTGTGGGAATGGCTATGATAATGTCTGCATCTTTAGCACTTAAGAAGATAGATGTATGTATATTTGAGACCACACATTCCTAGAACCACGGAGACTGCTTATTCTATTGGAAATGACACCCTGACTAGCACGTTGTAAAATTGTGGATTGTATTATCCACAACCCAGATAATGATGAATGTATTATCTATCATGCAGACTTCTTCTCTGTTTCTCATCTACTTTTCTATCAACTCTAATCTTTTTTTCTTAATTTTAAATTTATTTATTTTTTGATTGAAGGGTGATTGTTTTACAGGATTGTGTTGGTTTCAGCCAAACATCAACATGAGTAAATCATAGATAAACATATGTCCCCTCCCTCCTTCCCATCTTCCCTATCCCACTCCTCTTGGTTGTTACAGAGCCCCAGTTTGAGTTCCCTGAGTCATACAGCAAATTCCCCAAACTCTAATTATGGTTCCATATAGTTAAGGTGGTAATTTATCTTTTCCTTATCAATGAATATTGAGATTAGATTGAATCTAACTTTGAAAATTCTTCTCATTGATTCCCATGGATAGCCACTGGTTTCCTCAATAGCTTCTCTCTTATCTAACTAGTCATTTCTCAGTTGCACTTTTAGGTCTTTCTCTGAGCATTCTTTAATAGGTTAGTGCTCTGTAGAATTTATGTGTCCTAGGTCTTTTTTTCTCTTTTATCCCTGTATACTTTCTCTGTGGATGTTTACATCCAGGCCTACATACCAAAGTTGAAATGCATATTTCTATCTCAGATATTTCTCCTGTTCTCCAGTCCTATCACTACAATTTTCTAGGAGTCATTGGAGATCCCACAAGTATCAGGAATCTGGCTGTTAATGCTCAGCACTTCCCATAACAACTTCTTTTATTTCTATATATTCTATCATTGTGAATAACATGAGAGTCCCCCACAGTCACCCAAGCCTGGTACAACTGGGAAAAAGCATACTCGATCACATTCTCACTTTGTATTCTCTAATACAGCCATTTCCTTTTCTCTTAGGGTAAACTCAGACTCATTAGCATGGGGAAGTCTTTTACTATCAGGTATTTCCCAACTCCATCCTTATTTCCTATCATCATGTTCTGCTTTGCCCACTGTTATCATACCAAAAGCAAATTTCACTGGTTTGCCATGCCTCTCATCCTTTTCACATACTGTTCTATTTATTTTAAGTATCCAACTCTGCTTCATTTTCTAGATAATTTTCCTCCAACTTTAAATCATAGTTGAGCATTGCCTACTTTGAGAACCCTTCCTCAAACCCCATCTCATCCAAGTAGCTTTCCTAGGTTTTCCTTTGAGGCCCTGTGTATTTCACTATTAATGCTCTTAACCTGAGTTTTTTGGTTTTTGTTTTTTTTTTTTGAGGACAACAAGAGAATTATAGCTTTTATCTCTGTATACTAATAATATATTAATAGAACTGTGCTTGTTATCCGGTATACCATCAATAAATGCTGCACCCAATAAATATATTCAGGAGGTATTTGGCAAAATAAATTTTGATTAATTTATATTTACAAAGATTATATCTCACTTTCATGATCATAAAGAGTAGAATTGACTTTACTACTGCCCTTTCAATCAAATGTATGTTTACTGGTTACAAAGCAGTGGAAATGGGACAGAATAGCTTTCATTTAAACATATTCTGTTTAAGATAAGTTTGTGTTCTGTGAGCATGAGGCTTATTCTAGTGGTGTTGTGTGCTGAACTCCTCCTAGATGGATAGACATTCCTATATGATTTTCTAGTACTACTTTAGGATGGGAGTGAGATGAATGTGTTCATTTTAAAGAGAGAAAAGAATTAGACAAGATACATTACATGATAGCTGTGCATTAAAGGATGGACCCAGAACCCCTAATTAATTCTGATTACTGATCAGTTATCTGAAATAACAAACATGAGCCACCTACACATTTAAAATCAGGTAGGAGTTTGAGGCAGTGGGTTCAATAAGCAGAAATAAAAAATAATCTAACCTTCCTTTGCTCCCCCTACCAAAATCCAAACCATCACAGAAAATTTCTGAGTATTGGATGGTTTTATACAATTTTTCTCTTTTTTATGTATAGATAAAGTCTTTATTAAACCTTTATGCGAGCTGTGCTTTTACTTGAAGAATGGAGAGTGGTTGATGAATAATAAAAATGTCACTTCTTCTGAGATGCTGGGGTCACACATCAAAAACTCATTTATTGCCATTATTATTAGTGATAACATGGATGTTATGTTTCATGGTAAATATATTGTTAAATCTCTTAAAAGCTGTGTGTAAAGTCTAGTTCAAAAGGTAGAGAAAGCCATTTTTCCCTCTAAAGATCCTACTTGGCCATAAATGCATTCTTCATCTTCAAAGCACTTACAAATGCTGACACACTTAGTGTAGCTTTGATATTTCTCAACACGAAGGATTTTAACAGCTTGAAACATTTTAATGGTAAAATATTATTTTAAGATCAGGTTTCCTAATTCCTGTTCACCAAACAATGTAGCTGTAAGTGTCTACTATTGAGATATTTGCCACAGAATGACAATTAGCAAATTTATGTTGTGAATAGTAGCACTTTCCATTTAGATAATTTTCTACTTATAATGACAATCTAGACTTTTCTCATAATCAAACCTTATTTGATTTGATTTTATTAAGATGTTGATATCCATGAAAATTTCAACCACAGGGACCAACAACAAAACAAAACTGTCTACCTGAAACAGCAGTCTAGATCAATATGTCTAATTACACTGAAGTAGATGCCAAGTTCAGTAGGAGCTTGAACTATTTTCTGTCTTAGTTCGGACGTGAAGCAATGTCCATTTACTGACTTAAATGTGCAGAAGAGCTTAAGACAGCCTAAACTACTGTTTCTTTGAAAAAGAGCAGTGAATGAGCACAGAGGAAGAGTGTCTCACAGTGATTTACTGGCCTATGCAGCAACATGGACAGAGTAAAACTCCTCTGCTATTTCGCTACAGTAGTGATTCAATTCCTGACGGAGGCTGGAGGGGAAATGAGGCGATGCGCATAACTACACAAGGTCAGCTCCCAGTACTGGGATACTTTCACTTACCTGGCAACGAGGCTCAATACAAACTATGCCAAATATTATATCATGATGAGTTAGTCCACAAGGCCATCAATCTATAAATATAAATTTATAGATTGTGATTTTAAAGTAATTCACTTTCTTGGTCTCTTGTTGATTCAAGACAGTATTTTTATTCTCCCTGGAAGAAAATGAAATAGCTTAAGCAGAAAAGTTAAGAGAAAATTGAAACAAAGGAGAAAATGCCATATTTTTAGATAATGCTTAGCAGAATACTGTAGCAGATAAGAGCGTGTATATGGTGATCAGTTTCAAATCCAGGCGTCGTCACTTACTGTCTCTCTGGTGGCTTAGTCCCTAAGTTGTGTCCGACTCTTGCAACTTCATGAACTTAAGTTCCCAAGGCTCTGTCCATGAGATTTCCCAGGCAAAAATACTGAAGCAGATTGTCATTTCCTTCTCCAGGGAGGATCTTCCTGACCCAGGATTTGAACCTGGGTCTCCTGCATTATAGGCCAGTTCTTTCCCAACTGAGCTATGAGGGAATCCCTACCATCTCTCTATAACTTGGAGTAAATTGCTTGATCTTTCCACATCTCAATTTCTTCTTTTAAAAATGGAGACCATGTATTATAGAGTTGTTGTTGTGTGTTAAATAGGATAATGTGATGTAAAATAGACTGTACTGTCTTAGTAAGTGCCATGTAAGTGTTAGGTGTTATTTGACTAGGGCTGGGAGAGGTCAGATGCTAAATGATCAACCGATATCTTGGAGCAATTTCTCATTCTTTTTGTATTTGAGCCAATGCTAGAGAAGTATACATGTGCAAGAGAGATTCTGGATCCCAATCTCTTTTTCAGTTGGATCTTGTCTGCATAATTCCTCTCTCTTTGGTCTGAGCCTTACTAAGCAGGTCTGTGATGGATTTTGAAGCTTCAAAGCATCCACCTGTTTCTTCTGGCCACTGAGAGGCTGAAGAGAGCCTGGCCAGGCCCAGGATGTCAGATCTCATTCTCCTAGTCCCTCTTCAACACCCCACACCAAACCCCTCAATAAAATAGTTTAACATACTTCTCCTCCTCCAAATTCAGCTCTCCCCTAAGTCTCCTAATGCCTTACCTATAAGCATCTAAATGTATTATCTATCTATCATGTCTTCAGCAAATTCTTAAAGTGAATATATTAGTAAAATGCAAATTTCTCTTGGGCTTACCTCATGGTAATTGAAAATAGATAACCTTTTCACCTTTTCCTAAACACCATAGTTCTGACATATCTAGTTCTTATTTCAGCTTAGCAGATAGCCCAAACTTGTCCTCGGAGCTGCCTCCCTAACTAGTCTCACTGGCACAGATGCAGAGTGAGAAGTTCAGACGTGTGACCAAGGCTGCAACTCATAGCTCTAAGAACCTCTTTTAGGACTGCTGCTCTCGTAAGGCTTCTCCTCTACTGACTGACTGACACTCTCCTGCTCGCTATCTGTAGCCTATGGAACTTCTAGATCACTGGGCTCCAGGTCCACATGGAAGGCTGCCCATGGTTCTGTGGGCACTGGAGAAGTTAAAGGGAAAGCAAGGAGGGACATGGAGACGGGGAGACATTTTATTGGGGATTGTCAAGCACAGCCTTCGCCTGTTCAAGGGACGACTCATCACTCCCTAACACCCAGACCTTGCTTTCCAGCCCCACTTGATCTAAGGATTCTATCCTGCTGATTTTATCTCAGGTGACCTACCATGTATAGCTCCAGTCTGGCTCCCTGGGAGAGCTGCAACCCATCAGAAAAATCAGAATTCAACTATGGAAACTTTTTCATGGTGCTAACCTCCAATATGCGAAGTTATGTTCGTGGTGGGTTGGCTGTTTCAGTGCCTCTGAACACTCCATGGCAGTTAAGAAGCTCCCTAGGAGAATTCTCACAGGTTCTCACAGGTCTGGTACAGTTGGGCAGGGCTCTTGGCATTCCTGGGTCCCTCTGTATCTCCAGAGCATCAAGATTCCCCCCAGGTGTCCACTGGTCTTTTCTGAGTGACTTATTTCCTCAAAATGGGAGTGGCTGATTCTTAGAGAGCTTGGATTATAACATTTATCAGGTTGTTTGTTATTCCTAAATCTGAACATTAACTGAAGCTATGAAAATATAACAGAAGGGTCTCCTCTCTAGATATACATTGGATTTATAGGGAAGAGACAAATAGATTTCATTATAAGAAAAGAAGGAAAATACAAATGACTATTTCCTAAATTCCTGTGATGTGCTAAGTGTGAAAGTTAGTTGCTCAGTCATATCTGACTCTGTGTGGCCTCATGGACTACAGCCCAGCAGGCTCCTTTGCCTGTGGAATTCTCTAGGCAAGAATACTGCAGTGGGTAGCCATTCCCTTCTGTTGAAACCAGGTCTCCTGAATTGCAGGCAGATTCTCTACTGTCTGAGCCACTAGGTCTGTTTAACCCCTATGACATACTAATCTCTATCCCAAATGCTTTCTATAGTATAATCATCTCACCCTTTAGGATAGAAAGTTTGTTTGAAATGGTATGCTTGTGCTACAGAAACAGCAAAAATATACTCTAATTCATGTAGCAGAGTAAAAATAGAAAAATTAAGCTCTAGAATCTGACTTCCTGGGCTTGAATCCCATCTCTGCTATTTACTGTTTAAATTCCCTGTGCTTCCCTTTTCTTATCAGAATAAAAGGCTAATACCATGGTAACTACCTCATAGGGTGGTTTAAGGATTTAAGGAGCTAATTCATAAGGCCCACAGCATGGGGCTGGAACACTGCATATATTCAAAGGCAATAGTTGTGAGAATTATCATATTAGCATTTGAAAACTTTCATTGGTCCTATATTTCAGGTTCCATACTTGAAAAGGAAAAAGTGTGCACATTGCTGCTGCTGCTGCTAAGTCGCTTCAGCCGTATCTGACTCTGTGTGACCCCATAGACGGCAGCCCACCAGGCTCCCCCATCCCTGGGATTCTCCAGGTAAGAACACTGGAGTGGGTTGCCATTTCCTTCTCCAATGCATGAAAGTGAAAAGTGAAAGTGAAGTCGCTTAGTCGTGTCCCACTCTTAGCGACCCCGTGGACTGCAGCCTACCAGGCTCCTCCATACATGGGATTTGCCAGGCAAGAGTACTGGAGTGGGTTGCCATTGCCTTCTTGACTATCGCCCATTAAAAAGAAATTCACTCTGAAGCCTTCTTTTGTGAAGAGTCCCTGCCATGAACATCTAATTTTTGTACCTCCATTAAAAAGAAAATACTAGTAAACTTTTGCCTTGTGAATTAAAAATTGCTCATAACTAGTAAGCTAGTGTTGGAAGCAATGAATGCTGTTTTCCAAACTGGAGAACATAAGAGAAAAATAACTCCATAGCCACCAGAGGTGCTGCAATTATGGACAACCTCTGGTAAAGACCTTCAGTCTTAGGTTTCGGGTAGAATTTGTAGTATCACCCCTGCTGCTGTCTCACTCTACAAACTACCTGAATTCACAACATCCAACAGGAGCCAAAATATCCCACTTCTAATGGTGAACCTTCTGCATGTCCACGGACACCTTGCAAACTCTGTGAATTGCATGGTTCGCATATTCCACTGTGAGAGCCTTGCCCATATACCTTTGAGGTGTGTATGTGGGAGGGGAGGGAGTGGGCTTCATGAAATCAGAGTTGCTATATATGCATTCTGTGGATCAAGCAACCTACCTCCCCTAGCGTTAAGTTCTGCTGAGTCGACCATAAATTCACCATGGGTACAGACTGTGCCTCCAAACCAGTCCTACCCTGAGCCTGAAGCAAAAGTGCTTTGGGTCTCCCATACCTCAGCCTAAGGCATCAGCCCCCGCTGGTGGCAGCCCCTTCCCTTCCCCCAACCCTGCCCTTGACATCTTGAAGCTCACTCTCTGGAGCTCTGTGCTCAGGCTGAATCTCAACCTCTTGCCTTCTCCTTCCTCTCCACCCCAATGAAAGTGTGTTCTTCTTACTTCGCATTTCAAGAGGGGTCTCTCCTCCACTAGCGCTATTTTAGGAAAGATGTGACGCAGTGATCTACTCCTGATAAAAATAGCTGTTAACTGTATGGTCTTTCCCTAGCAAATGTTCATTTTTTTCAAAGAAAAGTGAAAAAAAAAAGCAGTGTCTGCTGAGAAAGCAGTACCTTTGACCAGTGGTGTTAATTTCAAGTGATGGATGAAGGGACCAGGACAGGATGGAGTAGAGGTGTTGACCTGAAGGACCTACCAAGTGCCCTGTGCTCCTCAAATCCCTAAATACAGGCAGAGGAGACCAGGACAAGATTTCTTCAAGTGGCCACCATGGACCTCCTTTCTTACTCTCTGTAGTATCATTACTGGGGCTTCCCAGGTATAGCTAGTGGTAAAGAACCTGCCTGCCAATGCAGGAGACTTAAGAGACATAGGTTTGATTCCTGAATCAGGAAGATCTCCTGAAGGAGGGCATGGCAAGCCACTCCAGTATTCTTGCCTGGAGAATCCCATGGACAGCGGAGCCTGGTGGGCTATAGTCAACGGGGTCATAAAGAGTTGGACACGACTGAGCGACTGAGCACAGCACGGCACAGTGTCATTACTATGAAAATATTGTAATTTTTTGATCTGTTCTAATATTCATCTTGCTATTTTTAAATATAATTCCTAATCTACTATGAGAATTATTCTTAAAACAGATATTTTTCTTTTCCTTGCAATTGAAGTACAGCTTTCAAGTCATTTGGAGAATTCTGCTATAAATAAGATGATAATAGTTTATAATCTCTATATTTATAAATACCAATATTTTAAATGCTTGCATAACAATGAGGCATAAAAATTACATTTTACAAGTGTATTTAGAGCTTTATCACTCTATAAATGCATATGGAACTCAATTTCTATGATTTCTGCAGAGGCTAGTGTTACTTAGCTTTCTAGCTGTATGATCATTTTTCCTCACTTCTGCATTTCCCAAGAGGGCGTATCTTGATGAAGATCTTCTCTTAACTGCTGTGTAGAGTTGAAGAGATAGTAGCTTTCACTCTTGTCAACCTCTCCTCCAAGCATCTTTCAACTCAGTTCTTCAGGAACTGGGGAGCATCTATCTGCTTCTGTTGAGCCAATATAAATCTCACTTCCTCCAGCAGAGTCTGAGGCCATGGTCTTAATCTCATTTCTTTATGACTTCTGTCTAGTCACACTGCCCCAAGGGTGCTGCCCAAATTGTATTAAATTTCACTCTGTAATACTGATTTATCAGATGAAACATATGGCTACTAAAGCTTGGCAAAACCCAGGAAACATGAAATCCTTTCATTATAATTTTACCACCGGCACGTGGCACACAGTGGATATTTGCTGAAATGACTGTCCTTTTCTGTGGCTTCCAGATCGAGTTTTCTGTCATGCAGCTCAACTTTGGATGGAAGAGTTAAATAGGAAGAATGGAGGGACTCCCAGAGTAGTTACAGTGGGCTCTAAGTGGGAGTAGGAACCATGTTAGTTCTAACAGGATATTTGAGGAAATATGAAGGAGTGTTTATATCAAAGAACATGCAGGAAAAGCTGACAAGATGCCTTAATAAAAATCTTTCCTTATTGTGGTAAGATTCAGGCCCTTTCCTACACAGAAAAAAATAGAAGCAGTTCTCTAAAAATAAGACTAGTTACTGTGGGTTTTTTTTTTTTTAATTTTTATTATTGATATGCTAGACATATCACTGGCCAAACACTTGAAGCATTTAAATAATGTTAGGAGAAGACATAGAGTTTCCTCATGGAATTATGTTTTTATATCTTAAAGACTAGGGCATAAACTAGATTTTAGGAAAAAACATTTCTGGAAGGGAGTGCTCTTTTGGTAACAAGCTCCTTTACCAAAAGGGAGGGCCTTTTGGTAAATCATGGTAATCATGGGAGGGCCCATGATTGCTTAAAATTTTTATGTGTATAATTCAATTAAAATTTTTATAATTGTTATCTTTTAGAAACAATGGCTCAGTGCGTAAAGAATCTGCCTGCAATGCAGGAGACTTGGTACGCACGAGTCTCCATCCCTGAATCAGGAAAATTGCCTGCAAAAGGAAATGGCAATTCACTCTAATATTCTTGCCTGGGAAATCCAATGGACAAAGGAGTGTGGAGGGCTCTTCCATGGGGCTGCAAAGAGTCAGACACGACTAAGTAACTAAGGACGCATGCACGCACACATTATTTTACTTTTTATGATTCATTTACTGGTCTGAAGATGAACTTTTTTTTATCAAATTGATTATTTGGTATCAGGATACAAAATAAGTGTGTGCACATATAAATATATGCATACATAATATAACACATGTTGTAAGAACATAACTAAGACACAAACTGAATTTTGCAAAATTAGCTTTATGTTAATATATATAGACAGAGCCATAATGGAATTTTCAAAGCACTAGTGTACCTTGCTAATAAGATTAGTATGAGTGAGTGTCTGTTATACCTGGAAGGTTATCCTAATACACCTCAGTTGCCGCATCTTGGGAAGGCTGTATTTGTTCACCAGGAAGATTCAGTGTTGGTACTGTGGGTGCTTCTAACTGGAGATTAGTGCCGTGGTGACTTCATGGGTTAGCATTAACAGTAGTAAGTAGTATTACAGAACAGCTGGAAGTGAAGTGAAGTGAAGTCGCTCAGTAGTGTCCGACTCTTTGTGACCCCGTGGACTGTAGCCCACCAGGCTCCTCCATCCATGGAATTCTCCAGGCAAGAATACTGGAGTGGGTTGCCATTGTTTTAATGTTAGACTCCTTCCATCCAAGGATAGCGCTTCTGAAAATCCTCCTTATAGAGAAAAATCAGTGCCATGGGAAATCTAACTGAATTGAGGCTCACTTTAAAGCAGAGACATTAGTTTGCCAACTAAGGTCCGTCTAGTCAAGGCTATGGTTTTTCCAGTAGTCATGTATGGATGTGAGAGTTGGACTATGAAGAAGGCTGAGCACCGAAGAATTGATGCTTTTGAACTGTGATGTTGGAGAAGACTCTTGAGAGTCCCTTGGACTGCAAGGAGATCCAACCAGTCCATTCTGAAGGAGATCAACCCTGGGATTTCTTTGGAATGAATGATGCTAAAGCTGAAACTCCAGTACTTTGGCCATCTCATGCGAAGAGGTGACTCATTGGAAAAGACTTTGATGCTGGGAAGGATTGGGGGCAGGAGAAGAAGGGGACGACCAAGGATGAGATGGCTGGAAGGCATCACTGACTCGATGGACGCAACTCTGAGTGAACTCCGGGAGTTGGTGATGGACAGGGAGGCTTGGCATGCTGCGATTCATGGGGTCGCAAAGAGTCAGACACGACTGAGCGACTGAACTAAACTGAACTGAACTGAACTTAAAGAATGTACTGTGCTCTCTTGTAAAGTACATTTCTAATCTGGTTGTAGACCTGTAATACAAGATCCACCTTCATTTTCTGATGAGAAAACTGAGGCTCAGAGAGGTTATAGTGAATATAGTGAAGTCGCTCAGTCGTGTCCGACTCTTTGCGACCCCATGGACTGTAGCCTACCAGGCTCCTCTGTCCATGGGATTTTCCAGGCAATAGTGCTGGAGTGGATTGCCATTTCCTTCTCCAGGGGATCTTCCCAACCTAGGGATCAAAACTGAGGCTCAGAGAGGTTGAGGACCCATAACTCAAGTTCTGATAGACAGGGTGTGGTGGGTGTTAAAGATACAGTCTACGTCTCTTTTCTCTTAAACCATTGCTTCTTTTTAAAAGCATGTTTCTTTGAATCAGTTCTGATGAGATGGATAAAACTGGAGCCGGTTATACAGAGTGAAGTAAGCCAGAAAGAAAAACACCAATACAGTATACTAACAGATATATATGGAATTTAGAAAGATGACAATGATGACCCTGTATGCAAGACAGCAAAAAAGACACAGATGTGTATAGCGGACTTTTGGACTCAGAGGGAGAGGGAGAGGGTGGGATGATTTGGGAGAATGGCATTGAAACATGTATACTATCATGTAAGAATTGAATCACCAGTCTATGTCCAATGCAGGATACAGCATGCTTGGGGCTGGTGCACGGGGATGACCCAGAGGGATGTTGTGGGGAGGGAGGTGGGAGGGGGGTTCATGTTTGGGATCGCATGTACACCCGTGGTGGATTCATGTCAATGTATGGCAAAACCAATACAATATTGTAAAGTAAAAAATAAATAAATAAATAAAAAAAATGAAATAAAATAAAATAAAAGCATGTTTCTTTCCTTTCTCAATTCTATTAATTGGCATTTTCTAAGTAAAATTTTACTGGTACTTATCTATTTTTAACTTTTCCTGAGAGGCATTTACAAATCAAATGAGAACCTTGTCATATCTCATGTAGAAATTCCCAAGGGACTTCCTTGATGTTATCCATTTGCATTTCCTTTCTAGAGAAGGAAGTGCTGGCAATCCTTGAAAAACAATGATTGTCCTTTTACAAAATGATCAGAAAACAAAGTTGCCCTTTTTTGATTGTTCACTTTTTTAGGTCTCTTTGGTGACCACTGTTTCATCCTTTATTCCTTTCCCAAGTCACTGACACTGATTTAAACAGCTGCCATCCATAGGATTTATTCTGAGAGGGTGTATGTGAGGCCATTCTACCTTATGCATCCAGAGTTACTAAAGTTGATTTTGAAATAATGAATCATAATGTACATAAGCATAAAATCACATTGTGATTTTACATATTTTCTCTTTCCTTTGTTATGGATCTCTTCAGAGATTATCAGGGTCATATCCAGAATGAAATTTCAATTGTGGAATTTTATGACCATCAAAACTGGTTATTGTCCTGTAAATGCCATTCCTATGATAAAAGTACTTTTAAATGCAGTTAAGTATCTTCAACGAGCTAGTCACTATTCTGCCAGGGAGCTCTGTCCTTTAGAAATAGAAAAAATTGTCACTGAGCTCTCAGTGAAGATGAGGAATCCTACTACTCATCTTATATCTACTTTCTTTTTCATTCCTTACAAGACGTTTTTTCAGTCCTTCTCAATTCTCCTGGAATCTCCAATCTTCGTTCTCTTATCCTCTCTCTCTTATGAGATAGCTTCATCTCCTTCATGGAGAAAATAGAAACTGTCAGAAGAAAACTTGCTCAATTGCCACTGCCAGATCCATTAACATCCTTCATCTTTCTGCCTCTCCCGAATCCCCATATTATAATGGAAAAAATACCTCCTTCCAATCCAAGGTTCATCCCCCTGATGGTACTCTGGATCCCAACTCCTCCAGTCTGCTGGGGAGGTTCAGTCTACTGATTATTCCATCTGTTTTTCTTTTAGTGATATTTCCAACCACTCCTTCTCAACTAGCTCTTTCTCTTTAAGGATTAAATGTATTCAGACCTCTCCTATAGTGAAAAAAAAAAAAAAATCCCTCAACCCTGCTTTCCCTTTCTGTGAATACACTGCTACTCTCTTATCCCAGCAGTGGCCACAGGACTGGAAAAGGTCAGTTTTCATTCCAATCCCAAAGAAAGGCAATGCCAAAGAATGCCCAAACTACCACACAATTGCACTCATCTCACATGCTAGTAAAGTAATGCTCAAAATTCTCCAAGCCAGGCTTCAGCAATATGTGAACCGTGAACTTTCAGATGTTCAAGCTGGTTTTAGAAAAGGCAGAGGAAACAGAGATCAAATTGCCAACATCTGCTGGATCATGGAAAAAGCAAGAGAGTTCCAGAAAAACATCTATTTCTGCTTTATTGACTATGCCAAAGCCTTTGACTGTGTGAATCACAATAAACTGTGGAAAATTCTGAAAGAGATGGGAATATCAGACCACCTAACCTGCCTCTTGAGAAATCTGTATGCAGGTCAGGAAGTAACAGTTAGAACTGAACATGGAACAACAGACTGATTCCAAATAGGAAAAGGAGTATGTCAAGGCTGTATATTGTCACCCTGCTTATTTAACTTCTATGCAGAGTACATCATGAGAAACGCTGGACTGGAAGAAACACAAGCTAGAATCAAGATTGCCGGGAGAAATATCAATAACCTCAGATATGCAGATGACACCACCAGTATGGCAGAAAGTGAAGAGGAACTAAAAAGCCTCTTGATGAAAGTGAAAGAGGAGAGTGAAAAAGTTGGCTTAAAGCTCAACATTCAGAAAATGAAGATCATGGCATCCAGTCCCATCACTTCATGGCAAATAGATGGGGGAACAGTGGAAACAGTGTCAGACTTTATTTTTGGGGGCTCCAAAATCACTGCAGATGGTGACTGCAGCCATGAAATTAAAAGACGCTTACTCCTTGGAAGGAAAGCTATGATCAACCTAGATAGCATATTCAAAAGCAGAGACATTACTTTGCCAACAAAGGTCCATCTAGTCAAGGCTATAGTTTTTCCAGTAGTCATGTATGGATGTGAGAGTTGGACTGTGAAGAAGGCTGAGTGCTGAACAATTGATGCTTTTGAATTGTGGTGTTGGAGAAGACTCTTGAAAGTCCCTTGGACTGCAAGGAGATCCAACCAGTCCATTCTAAAGGAGATCAGCCCTGGGATTTCTTTGGAAGGAATGATGCTAAAGCTGAAACTCCAGTACTTTTGGCCACCTCATACGAAGAGTTGACTCATTGGAAAAGACTCTGATGCTGGGAGGGATTGGGGGCAGGAGGAGAAGGGGACGACAGAGGATGAGATGGCTGGATGGCATCACTGACTCGATGGATGTGAGTCTGAGTGAACTCCAGTAGTTGGTGATAGACAGGGAGGCCTGGCGTGCTGCGATTCATAGGGCCGCAAAGAGTTGGACACGACTGAGCGACTGAAGTGAACTGAACTCTCTTATCACACTGAAGTTTGTTGCAAGAGTTGTTATACATGTTATTTCTCATTTATCTCCCATTTGATCCTCAATCCAATTACATCTAGCTTTCTCTCCCCCCCCCAACTCTGAAATTACTTTCTGTACATTATCAATCATTGTTAATGTGATAGATAAACATTTAGTGATGAGAAAAGATGTTTTGATACAGTATTGAGTGAAAAAGGTAGCTTACAAAGCATAACATAGCATAATCTATTGCCTTTATTTGGAGTATAGTGCAATGAATTTTAACCTATCTATAGATTCATGTAATCATATTGTATACAAAAAAGTTCAGTCGCTCCAAAGAACTCCTTCATTCTACTCCCCCTGCTTCTCAACTGATAACCTAATAATCACTGATCTAGTTTTTTCTTTTCAGTATTAGTTTTTGCTTTTCAAGAATGTTCTATAAATGGACTTTCTGCAATTGTCTTCCTTTCCTCAGCCTAATACCTTTGAGGGTAATCCAAATTGTTTTGCAGATCAATAATTCATTTTTTTTCGTTGATGAGCAATGTTCCTTTGTATAGATGTATCAGTTTGCTTTCCATTCATCGATCGAAGGACATTTGAGTTGATTCCACTTTATATTCCACTCATATGCAACTATGCATAGAGTTGCTGCAAAAGTTTGTTTACTATCTGAGTATTGTTAGTATTTTTCATTTTAGCAATTCTAAGAGATATGTAGTGTTATCATATCACAGTTTTAATATGGATTTCATTACTGGGGTAATATTCATGTGCCTCTTTGCTATTCATATATCTTTGCCTTTGTGTCTGTTCAAATCTTTTCGCCTAGTTTTAAATTGGTTTGTTTTCCTACTGTTAAATTTCTTGAGTTCTTTATTTTTTCTTATTACAAGTCCCTTGTTGGATATATGATTTGCGATTATTTTTTGCCACTCTTTAGCTTGCTGCTTCATTCTCTTAACAGTGTCTTAAACAGAGCAGAAATTTTTCTGTTTTAATCCAGTCCAATTGAGCAATTCTTTTTCTCTTATGGATTGTGATTTTGGTGACACATCTAAGAATTTTCTGCCTAACCCTCGTTATAAAGATTTTCTCCTGTATTTTCTTCTAGAAGTTTTATAGTTGTACGTTATACTTGGATCTGTGATCTTTATTAAGTTCATTTCTATGAAGTTTGTATAGAGACTCATTTTGTTACAAATGAATGTCCGATTGTTCCAATATGATTTTGAAAAAAACTATCCTTTATTGTTTTTACATATTTATAAAAAAATCAAGTGGTGACATTTTCTCTGGATCTGTTTTAATTTATTAATTTCAGTTGGAGACTAATTACTTTACACTATTGTGGTGGGTTTTGCCATGCATCAATCTGTTTTTGAACTCAATTTTGTCTCACTGATTTATCTACCTTTTTCTTTGCTAATACTCCATTATATTGATTACTGTAGCTTTATCGTAAGTCCTAGAATTGGACTGTAGTATTCTGTCACCTTTATTCTTCATTTAAAATTGCTTATTCTACTTTAGAATCAATCTATTATATGTGTAGAGTTTTGCTTGAATTTTTATTGTTGTTGGGGATAATTAAATCTTCATTATATAAAGCCTTCCAATTCATGAACACAGTATGTCTATTCAGTTCCTTTTGTTTTACTTTCTCAGTGTTTTGTAGTTTTCACTAGATATATCCTGTACATATTTTGTTAGAGTTATACCTAAGTATTTTATTTTCTGTAACTCTTGTAAATATTTTTTAAAAATCAGTTTTCAGTTGTACATTGCTAGCTTATAGAAATGCCATTGATTTCATAGGTTAATATTACAGTCTATTCACTTGCTAAACTCACCCGTGGTATCAAAATTTTGATGAGTTCCTTAGGATTTTATAGATAGACAATCATCCTTTCCACAAATAGAACAATTTTATTTTTTCTTCTCCACTGTGTGTGCCTTTTACTTCTTTGTTTACTGGCAATAAATAGGATTTTCATGCAGTATAGTGTTGTACAGAAGTGATGAGTGTCATTGTCTTGTTCTCTATTCTTAAGAGAGGGAAGGTAAACCTATTGTTAGCTGTGAGTTTTTGTGTAGGTGTCTTTTACACGTTTAAAGAAGTTCCCTTCTATTTCTGGTTTGCTTATTTTTTTCACTGTAAGTTGATATGAATTTTGTCAAATGCTCTTTCTGCATCAGTTGGTATGATAATATGGTTTTCCTTCATTAGACTGTCAATATGATGGATTAGGTTGATTGCTTTTTAAATATTAAAGCAGCCTTACATTCCCAGGATAAGCCTTACTTGGTTATGTATTATCTTTTATATTTCTGCATTCAATTTGCTAATATGTTGAGGATTTTTCCATATATATTCATGAGCAATATTTGGTCTTTAGTTTTCTTTTTTAGTAGGGTCTTTTTCTGGTTTTGTTATCAGAGTAATTTTGGCCTCATAAGGTGCTTTGAGGAGTGTTCTTTTTTCTTCTATTTTCAGGGAGAGGTTATATATAAATGAAGTTAATTTTTTCTTTAAGTGTTTCAATTTGCCAGTGAAACCATTTGATCTTGAAGATTTCTTTTTCATAAGAAAAAAATAGGAATTCAATTTCTGTTATAATTTTAGGACAATTTAGGTAACATATTTCTTGTGTGAGTTTCATTATTTTCTAGGGTTTGAATTGGTCATTTCATCTAACTTGTTAAATACAGATGCAAAGAGTTGTACACATTTATTTTCTCATTATCCTTTTCATGTCTACTGGGTATGTAGTGATATTCTTTCTTTCATCTGGTGTTGGCAATCTGTGTCTTCTCTATTTGTCAGTCTTGCTAGAGTTTTATCAATTTATTGATGTTTTCAAAGAATAAACTTTTGTTTCATTGATTTTCTTTATTGTTTCCTATTTTCAGTATAATTATTTCTCATTTTAACTTCTTAATTTCTTTTCCTTTGCATACTTTACATTTATTTTGCTCTTTTTGTTTTTCTGGTTTCCTAAAGTAGAGGCTTCGATTATTGATTAGAGACCTCTCTTCTTTTCTAATACAAACATTTATGCTGTAAGCTTTCCTCTAAGCACTGCTTTGACTGTGTCTCCCAAATCCTGGTGTTGTATTTTCTCCTGGAGCTATCCTTGTCTATACTCTGGTGTACACTGTGGGTTGGCTAGAGAATACTGGAGGCAAGGAGAGACGAATTTTGAATTCTGTTCATCATCCCTAATTGCTCTGCTACCATTTACTTCCCAGAGTCCTCAGAAAGCTGTTTTATACATTTTGTTTAGATTTTATAGCTCTGTTTATTATAGTTAACAAGACAGAGTGTGTTTGCTCCATCGTATCCAGGCTCAGAATCTTCCTTAACCTTTTAAGTCCTTAAAGATTACTTTATTATTTTCAAAGACTCAACAGTAGAGAATGGTTTGTATTTCTAATGCTCTACCCAGAGCTTTTCCATGTGGAGTCTGGTGCTCTGAATATCCAGGGTCAGCTGTCCATTGATGAAGTTTCGGTCAGTAAATCCTATGCAAGTGTTCAGAGTTGTTTCAACTCTCAGATTGTGAGTGACACTGGACACTGCCAATCACAGACCCCTTGGTACACTCTTTCCACGACTTCCATACTTCCACAATCTCTAATTTTTCTTCTTCTCCTGCCAAATATTCCTTTAATGTGGCTTTTTCTGAATCCTTGCTGTAGACTCATAGTTCTTGTCATTCCACAAGGTAGTCTCATCATTCAGGCGCTCACTTTTCCTTGAGTATGCTTATGGTTTTTCAGTATTTATCTTTAGTCCAGCACTTTCTCCTGGGTTCCATATAAATGTAATTTCTTTCTAGATGTTTCCATTTCTATATATTGTAGGCACTACAGAATCACATTTCCCTGTCTCAATAAAGGACACCCTTATATGTTGAATTGCCAACTGGAAATAGAATTATTCTTAAATATCCACTGTTCATTCCTTCCTACAACATTAACTCAATTACTGAATTTATTCCTTTTTATTTTTTCATCAATTCCTATATCTTAAGGCTTCTGAAATTCACCTCTGCTTTGTCTTCCTACTGCCTGCCACCTTGTCTGGGCTATTCTATTGTCATCTAAAATATTTTACCCAGTACATTTGCACTTACTTTTGCTTCCTCCCAGTCCATTTTATTGTACAGCCAGAGTGATCTCTGAGAAATATAAATTTTACATTATCACTTCCCTCTTTAAATTTTATAAAATGTTCAATTTCCTAATATTTCATTTTTAAAATGCTATTAAAGGTATTTTGCAATGTACCATGTTATCCTCAAAAATCACTCAGTGTCTCGGCATTAGTTTCCTATCACTGCATAACAAATTGCTATAAAATTTAGCAAATTAAACAACACATATTTAGCATTTCTCAGTTTCTGTGAGGCAGAAATTTGGCCATGGCTTACCGGAGACTTCCGCTTCAAGGTCTCTCATTAGGCTTCAGTTAAAGTGTTGGCCTGAGCTAGGCTCCTAGGTGAAGGCTCACCGGAGGACAGATTTGCTTCCAAGTTTATGGCACCCCACTCCAGTGCTCTTGCCTGGAAAATCTCATGGATAGAGGAGCGTGGTAGGCTACAGTCCATGGGGTCGCAAAGAGTCGGACATGACTGAGCAACTTCACCTCACTCACTTTATTTACATGATTGCTGACAGGATTCAGTTCCTTAATCGCTGTTGCAACTGGGAGCCTCAGTTCTTCCTCGGATTTTGGCTAGAAGCCTCCTTCTTCACGTGGACCTCTCCAACAACTTGCTTCATCAAAATCAAAAGGAGTCTCCCAGCAGCACAGAAGTCATCTTTTTTTAGCTGAATCACAGAAAGGACATCCCATCACAAGCGAGGTCTCACTCACTCTTAATGAGCATGAATGCCAGTAGGTATGGGTCTTAGAGTCCCAAAGGAATCTTCTTTTTCTTATTTCCACTCTTAATTTCTCTGTGCTGCTTTCTGAATTATTACCTAAACCTTTCCAACTTACCAATTCTCTATTCAGTGGTGTCTAGTCTATTGTTTAACCCATGTATTGCATTTCTTCAGTTACTATATTTTTCATTTCTATGATTTTTGCTTGAATTGAAACATGCCAGTTCTCTTTCCCTCAAATCCCTTATTCTTATTTTCTTTTCTATTTGGATGTTTCAATTAACTTATTTTGAAGCCCCCTTCAATTTTCTCTTTCATTTTTTCTTCTTAGTTAAGAATCTACCCACTTCTCCATTTTCTGACCTTCTCTCATGGCGGTAATCCCTATGTGCTTTGTAATTTTTTTAAGTCGATAAGTATGTCTTCAGTGGGACTTACCTTACTTGGAAACACATGGAAATTCCATTTATATTCAAGTTTCTAGAGACATCACTATAAGACTGATTTTTCAGTTGCTCCTAAGACCTTATAATACATACAGGTTCTAAAACATTTTCTCTCTTAATCTTCTAGGAATTACTCTTCCTTGATTTTCCTCCTTCTTTACTACCGTTCCTTCTCATTTGTCATTGCTGGCTCTATTTCATTCAGCTTCTTGACTCTAAATATTGTAATTCTCCCATGAGCTCTGCCCTATATACTCTTCTCTTTTCAAGGAATCTCCAGTCACTTGGCTTTAAATTTTATCCATACTGGATGATTTACAAATATGTCTCTCTCCAACCATGAAGTATACACTTATTAAATTTCTAATTCAACATCTCCACTTTGATCTTTAATAGACATCTGAATCTTAAAATTTCCAAAATGTTTACCTGAATATAGTCATAATGTTGAAGTGAAGGAGGTGATAGAGAGGTAACATTTGAAGACAAAACAAATAAAACTTGTCCCAAATACTAACTCAGTGGTCCTCAACTTCAGAGTTGGAATGTGAGAAAATTTTGATTAGAAATCCAGATTTGTAAGTTACCTTTCCAAAGAGTCTGCGATATGGGGATCTGAGTCTTAATATCCCAGGTAATTTTGATGCAGGGATCTAAGCATAACACTTTGAAAAACTTTTTCTTTCCTAATGTCTTTGGTGGGGTTCCTAATAGTGATGCCAGCTTGGTTCTCATTACTCAGGGACAAGCCAGGACTGAGTCTTTTCACATTTATAACTTGATAGGGCTGGGAGATTCTAGTTGTGTTTCAATTGCACTTAAAATTAGATGTTTTTCATCTTTCTCTGTAGGCTTATTTTCGTACAAGAGCCTTATTAGTCGGACTCACCTATTCTATTTTTGGGGGATTGATATCACGTATTGTGTGTTTAGCCACTCAGTCGTGTCCAGCTCTTTGCGACCCTCTGGACCATAGCCTGCCAGGCTCCTCTGTCCATGGGATTTTTCAGGCAAGAATGCTGGACTGAGTTGCCATTTCCTTCTCAGGATCGAACCTGCGTCTCCTGTGTCTTGTGCATTGCAGGTGGATTCTTTACCCACTGAGTCATCAGGGAAGCCTGATATCATATAAAAAGAAAGACTGAAGATAAATTTCTCAGCTCTTCATTAATTTTTCCCCTTCTCATAAAGCTGCATTTTCTGATCTTCTGAGCTACTTCTTTTTCTTAGTGAAACTCTTCGCCATCCCCTACCATGTTTTGTTTTGTTTTTTTTCCCCTTTTTTCTCTTCCCAAATCTTGCAAGGACTTCCAATCTTTTTTGCATGTTAATTTTTTAATTAACATGCCTATTTCTATAGCACTATCTTGTTAGATAGGGTTATAATCCCTCTTTTTGGTAGGAGAACAAATCCCTCAGGTGAGAAACCTAAATTCATTCAAGTGTGCAATATGCCTTTTCTGAGACAAGGGACCATCTTTAACTGAGGCATGTTTACAAAGTCAGCTAAGATAAAAATAGTATCTCCATTCTGTTTCTTAGCCTTAAGGTGACCACTCCGTTGTTGCTCTTTACAATGTCAGACTCAGTCCTCTAAGAGGGGAGGGAGGAAACTTCACCTATAGTATAGAAACACTGTAGGACAGTAGCCCCCAGCCTTTTGGCACCAGGGATCAGTTTCGCGGAAGAGAGTTTTTCCATGGACAGGCCTGGTGGGGGATGGTTTGGGGATGATTCAGGTGCATTACATTTATTGTGTACTTTATTTCTGTTATTGTTACATCAGCTCTACTTTATATCATCAGATATTAGATCCTGGAGGCTGGGGACCCCTACTGTAGGACACTACTATATAATTTATTAAATCACTTTCAGTAAAATTTAAACAAACATTTGTGGTCAGAAAGTTAATATATCTCTAAAACATTTTATCACCATTCTCCATTAATAAAGCACAACAAGAATATTAACAGCGAAGGACCGTATTCATTTATATATGTTCCTAATGACAGTGTCATTTCCAAATCTGAGGAATTCCTACTTCATTCAGAGAAACAAAGTTGATAGTTATTTCAAGGTCATACTGTCTAATCATCATTGTTGGTGAATTATAGTAAATTGATTTCTTTTTCTAAAAAGTTACAGTCTATTCAGCATGCTGAGGATTGAAGACATGAGGATTAGTTTCTATACTGTCTCAGAATTCACATGGAATTGAATTGTGATTGGAATGATCTAAAAGCCTAAAGGCACTGGGACCCAATAATTTCCAAACAATTACATCGTGGTGAATGCAGTTGAGCTTACTGAGAAAAATAACCTGTCTTCTTATCCCTAAGTGAGAGTTGAGAGCATAATGGTAAAATAACGTTACTGAAAGTGCTGTAAATACATGCTGGTCACAGAGGCTGGATGGAAAAGAAAGCTATAAAACTAGCAATTTCTCTACTATAAATATTTGGTAAGAATTCAAGACACCCCAGAATTCTTATAAAAAGAGCGATGTCATCTTCTGGGGAGAGCATTTTTACAGCTTATTGTTGCCATAGGCATCCTGAGGGAAAATCTGTGGTGCCTAGGTTGCTAGGTACAATGTGGATGGCATTATTATGTTGTGATTTGATCAATCTGCTTGTCATCTTATATAGAAGATCTTAAGCTTGCTTTTCGAATTGGCGTGTCACCTAGTGACACTCTTTAGACTTACATGTATATGTTACCTGTTTCTTTCTGTGGCTGATGATAAAAAGAACAAAAGAGCCATTCAAGTCAATGGATATTTGCATAACAGATGAAATAAAAGAGAATGTATTACTTTATCAGGATGGCCATATTACTAAGTAAGAAGGGAAGAATGGATATTATACAACTGGGAGTTGCTACCACAATGAGTATACTCAGACTTCTGCCATTAGTCAGCTTCAAATAGTCTACAAGTATTAAAAATTAGACATAGTTGATTATAAAACATCAGCAGGATAAAAGAAATATGAAATAAGAATTGTATGAAATGCTATTGATTAAAGGGAGGAAAGCTTGAATATGATATAAAGGGTTGTCATTTGAGGAATAGGTAGGACATCCAGGAAGAGTCGGTCAACAAGATGATAGAGCCGTGCATTTAGATAAAGGAGGAAATTCCTGACTAACAGATGCTTTAGAATATCTGAAATATAGGACTTCTTCAAACTATACCCTTCTGTGTACTCAAAAGCTCTGACATGCCTCCATACCACCAAGTGTGTTCTCTTTATTGGGGATAATGGAGTAGGGATGAAAATGAAGAGTAACTGATCTAAAGCCTTCACAAGTCTTAAACAGGTTAATTCTCTTTATCAGATAGTCTATTCAGCTCAGTGAAAAAGGTCTTTGATTTTTGCTTCTACTTCGTCCCCCTTTCAGGATGCCTTGCAAGAAATAATGATCACTTTTGGGCAATTCATCAGAGGAAGAATGGGAAGCCAGCATTCATTTATCACCACTCACAAGACATTGAGAAGAGCCTGGATATAGCTCCACAAAAGATACACAAATATAACTACCGTTCCTCTTCTGAAGCTCAAATAGGCAAACACCACCGAATTGTTAATTCAGCATTTCCTAAACCTGCATATGACCCACCTCTCAATCTGTTGGCCATGGCTGGTCAAGACCTTGAAGTGGAAAACCGCCCAGTCCCAGCAGCAAATGTGGTTGTGGTGGTAAGTACTGCATTTAACTGATGCTAATGCTTTCCTCTGTGGTTGATGCTTTCAAACAAATGAAGCCTAATGGTGACGAGTTGTCCCTGGATCTCAGTGACTATTTACCATAGCATTTCTTCTTCTCTGGTGTTTCCTTTTTGTTAACTGATTATTATCTGTTGGCTTCCTCTTGAATGTAGGCTCATTAAATAAGAAACTCTGTCTGTATCTTCTCTGCACAGCCCAATGCAAGGTGCACAGTAGGCACTTAATAATTTGAACAAAAAGTTGTATTAGGAGGTCTTATGTTGGTTCGTATCCTGCAGTTTTGGATCATATCCTGCACTAAGCCTCCTGTCTTCTGTGATACTTTGCTCTAAGTAGATGGAGTCTCAGTTTATATATAAATTGTTGTTGTTGCTTAGTCCTTAAGTCATTTCTGACTCTTTTGCGACCTCATGGGCTGTAGCCCACCATGCTCCTCTGTCCATGGGATTTTCCAGGCAATACTGGAGTGGGTTGCTGTTTGCTTCTGCACGGGGTCTTCCCAACTTAGGAATCAAATCTGCACCTCATGCATTGGCAGGTGGATTCCACCGCTGAGCCACCAGGAAAGCCCATATATATACATAGTATTTATTAAAGATCTTCTGGTCACTTGACTCAAATGGTAAGAAGTGAAGGGACCCTGAAAGGGAAGAAGTGATGATGAAGGAGGGGAGTTTTCTAACTGGAATAGATAAAGTGGTTGGGAAGTATTGGATGGATAATATTCCTAATATCACTGAACAACCATCACCTTTTATTAATCAAGGTGATGTAGTGGGTCCATTGTTTGCATTCTTAAGATTTGTAACCTACACCAGAAGTTCCCAATTTCTGGAAGTATCATAAACTTATGCTAAGGTTGACAGAGCATTTGGACTACAGTCCATCTCAAGTTTAAAATTACGATAGGAGGATTCACATTAAAGCCACAAAGTAGTAGCTAAATGAGTGTTGATTGCATTTCTGTCTCCAAATATAACCAAATATGTTGACTTTTAAGGCAAGATGATTCAATGAAACCGTGTTTGCATTTTGGCAACCTCTCTGTAAGCCTAGAGAGAGAAGAAGGCAATGGCATCCCACTCCAGTACTCTTGCCTGGAAAATCCCATGGATGGAGGAGCCTGGTGGGCTGCAGTCCATGGGGTCGCTAAGAGTCGGGCACAACTGAGTGACTTCACTTTCGCTTTTCACTTTCATGCATTGGAGAAGGAAATGGCAACCCACTCCAGTGTTCTTGCCTGGAGAATCCCAGAGACAGTGGGCCCCTGTCTATGGGGTTGCACAGAGTCGGACACGACTGAAGCAACTTAGCAGCAGTAACAGCTATAAGCCTAATGTAATGAAAATTAATAAGCTTTTTTTTCCTTTTCTTTACTTTTTTATCTACCACATATATGACAACTAAGTATGGAGGATCAAAGATCCATTCATTGATGTTTTCAGCTAGCATGCTCTTAATATTTATTATGATCCAGCCATCATTTTGAGCATCTAGAAATACCCATCATTTGAGGTATCTACAAATGAAATGGAGTCTCTTGTTTTGGTTGGGAAATGTCTGGGAGGAATGTTGGTAACCAAAGAAAAAAAATCAGAAACTGAGAACATAATATGAGCTTTTGTTAAGAATGTGGGTCATTTTGCTCCTTGAAAAATTCAGACAAGGTTTCTGCACTTGCATGAGTAGCAGATGTTCTGAAGGTAAAAGCCATGCACTGTGTCTACTGAGTGAAGACACATGATGTTAGTGATGTCCCTGGATCTCTACATGCCTGTGCTAATGCTCGGACTCGGGAGAGATGTTTCCTCTAGTGACCATCATACACTCATCGCTATCAACTCTTAAAGTCACTGTGAATTACAGATCAAGAGGTTTGTTCTATCTTCTGATGTCATGTACTGTCGAGTTAATTTAATATTATGGAGGATAAAAGGCATCAGTGAGGAATTCTGGCAAGTCATTTCACTTTTAGTCCATCTGTGGTTTAGAGATCCATGACGAAGCTGTGCTTTTTCTTTGGGGTGATGATGACATGGAGGCAATAAGCAATTTTGCTGCATTAGCCTTCACTAACCTCTTTTGGTCTAGACTCTAACTATGCTGTGGCTCTGGTAGCTGGCAACAACAATGGCTAGTGCTAATGTTTCCTGTAATCCACTTACATTACTTGTGCACATGGTGATTTACTAGGAAAACCAGAGAAGTAGGGTTATTTTTAAATAAATCAATAATTTTCAGCTTGCTCAAAAAGCAGAGTGTCAACATTTAATCAACTATCAGCTGGTTTGATGGTTCATTCTATACAGAAAGGAGAGTTAGGAATGGAACATATGTAGTGAAAGGGAGATATTTCAGCTGCTGAATGACTTTGGTGGAGTAATTGGTATATGTTTGCACACATATATATGTGTTTGTGCATATATATATATATATATATATATATATATATATATATATAAAATATTGCAGTGATACCAAAGAATTATTTTTGGCTTAATTTATACTAAAATGAGTAGTATCAATGAGTATTCATTTCCTGAATTGGGGAAAAGTATTGCAGCTTTTTTCGGCCAGGGTAAAAATCTACTCCCAACTTCCAAAATATACATGTCGATAACTTTTAAGACTTCCTAGCTCAGAGGAGAGATCACTTGTTTCTTTCTCTTTCACTCATTCCTGATGTCTTTAAGACCGTGAATTTTAAAATAAAAAATTTAACAAGGTCTTGAAAGTTGCATATATCCTTCTTATTTTTCTTATTCCCGATTGTTGGCACAAAGCATTTCAGAAAACATTTGTCCCCAAATGATTTTCTTTTTTCCTTTTTGTCTTTCTTTTATAATCCGGAAAACCTGTAGTTTATTTATTCCAGGGAGAGGACAGCACAATTAGAATGTCTATCCTAAAGCATGCTAACTATGTTCCAGAAGCTCAATTAAGAAGCTGTTCAGATTTTTGTACAAAGAGGAAATATGAATATCCTCAAGGTCAAGGCTGTGGTAGGAGTAAAAAAAAAAAAAAAAAAAGTGGCTCTAGCGAAACATGTGCTGAGAATTCCATCAATATACATCAGGTCACAAGGCTGCCACATTAAGAAAGAGGGAAGTCAGGGTGTGAGGGGAAATGGGAGCGTAGAAGATGCAGGCTTTCCCATTTCAGCGAGTTCAGCGTAGATTGCTGAGTGAAGAAGGCTTTAGCTTGGGCAAAGTATGAGAAGACTGGGGAACAGGAAGGTTTTGGAATATAAAGGGTGGGGATTATTTAGTAAGATTACGGCTTACTCCACAGAATGGATTTGAGGGAAGGAAAAGAGATAGGAGAAGGAGGAAGAGAAGGGGATGAAGAAGGAAAGGGGAGGAGAGAGGACAGGAGAGGAAGAACCCGAGAGTAACAGGAAGGAAGGAGGGGAGAAAAGGAGGGAGAAAGGAGGGGAGGGAGGCAGAGGAGAAGGAGATATAGCGGCAGTTCTTGGGGCAGTGGGAAGACTTCTGTGAGCACATGAGATGGTGGAGAGTCTCCAGGAGCCCAAGATGGTCTCTATGGGATTCCTAGAATCCCAAAGCTTCTTGTCTCACTCACCACTCACCCAGACCATTACCCAGACTATTGACTAAATTAAGTTACTTACTTACTTCATCCCTGAACAGTTTGTGGCCAGCTAATGAAATAAGGCACATTATCTCAAACTAAAACCATATGCCTCACCCGTAGAGCATCCCTAAAAACCCACCATCTGTTTACAAGAGGGGAGGTTACCTGATAAAAATTGGGACACTATTAACAAGTAAAGGCAGAATGGATGCCGGAGAGCAGCTAAATGTATGAGAAAGCAGAAGACCAGGACTTCAGTTTTTTTAAGACATGATAGTGCCTTCAAGAAATAATGAGGATATGACAGCTTACAACTTGTCCTCAAGAATATGATTCTTGTACCAAAAAATATATGACTAAAGTCACACTGACAGTAGCCCAAACAAGCAACAAATACACTGATGTAGGATAAAATTAAATAAAGGTGCTTGGGCTATGTCCTAACACTCAGATTTTTTGCCTATGAGGACTATGATTTAGTGCAATCTTTTGGACCCAGGATATTTTATCCCAAGAAGGTTCTGAACTTATGAAAACCACTCTAGCCTGTATACTTCTTGATGCGTGTATGCATGCTTGGTTCCTCAGTAGTGTCCAAGTCTTTTGCAACCCCATGAACTGTAGCCTGTCAGGCTCCTCTCTCCATGGAATTCTCCAGGCAAGAATACTGGAGTGGGTTGCCATTTCCCCCGCCAGGGCATCTTCTTAACCCAGGGATCAAACCTGTGTCTCGTGTCTCTTGGGTTGGCAGTTAGATTCCTTACCACTAGCACCATCTGAGAAGCCCATACTTCTTGGTGCTGCTGTTGCTGCTGCTAAGTCGCTTCAGTCGTGTCCGACTCTGTGCAACCCCATAGATGGAAGCCCACCAGGCTCCTCCATCCCTGGTATTCTCCAAGCAAGAATACTGGAGTGGGTTACCATTTCCTTCTCCATACTTCTTGATAGTGGCTGCTTATTTGGTGGGGACCAAGATGGCTGCATTCATGCATGGGCTAAGTGATTGCAGACAGTGGAGTGATGGTCATGGTGGGCAAGCTCACAGAAGGTGGGAAGCAAATGCAGGCTTTGGGAAAATTACGAATTATTGTGTGTCAAGCATATTCAGGGTCTGATAGTAAGTACCAAGTCCAAAATATTAAATAGATGCAGACATAAGCCTAATGCAATGTAACGTCTTCCAGTGCAGTCCTGAGAACTAGTCCCAAGTTCCTAAAGAAAATGAATATAAAAAAACTCAAAGAAAAATCTCTACCATTTTTTTTTAATGTTGAGCTTTTTTTACTTTATTTTTAACTGAGGGATAATTGCTTTACAATATTATGTTGGTTTCTGCCATACATCAACATGAATCAGACATAGATATACATATGTCCCCTCCATCTTAGCCTCCCTCCCACCGCCCACCCCATCCCACTCCTCTAGTTTGTTACAGAGCCCTGGTTTGAGTTCCTTGAGTCATACAGCATATTTTTACCATCTATTTTATTTATGGTAGTGCTGTGTTGTGCTGTGTGTGCTCAGTGGTGTCCAGCTCTTTGCAACCCCATGGACTGTAGCCTGCCAAGCTCCTTTGTCCATGGAATTTTCCAGGCAAGAATACTGGAGTGGGTTGCTATTTCCTTCTCCAGGTGATCTTCCTAGACAAGGGATCGAACCCATGTCTCCTACATTTCCTGCATTGGCAGGCAGATTCTTTACCAATGAGCCACTGGGAAGTCCACAATGTAGTTACATATGGTTAATATATATGTTTTATATTATGTGAGTTTTAATGAAATAAATTTTAAAAAATAATCGGTTGCTAGGTCTTATCCGCCTTTTCATGGATGAAACTGCAGAAGGCTTGAAATCACTGGGGACTCTCTTAGAGCGTGGGTGCCACAATCTTCAAAGCAAAATTGGAGAATCTTTTTATTATGCTATTGCTTATTATGTACTTCTACCTGTAAACTTCCAGAAAGATGACATATAAACTTCAGGAGAGGTAGCTGTGTGCTAAAACCATATTACTGCAGAAATTTCATCATATATCATAAAAGGGAAAGAAACTGTGTCAGTGAAGAATCTTTGAGCCTTAAAAAAAGCCCTCATGATTGGTGGCAATTTACAGGCAAAAAAATCAAAACCCTAAATCAATGTTTCTCCAAGTTATACAATTAATAAAAGGTGCTAGAGGCAAAATTCAAATTTGCCTGACTTTAAAACTCAAACATTTTCATTTTTAACAGAAGTTATTTGGTTTGCTTTGGGAAAGTACTGTAAATTTTCCTAATAGAGAATGTGACTTTATGAATTCCATTTTATTTAAGCTAATGATAATGTTAATCTTTATACTCTGGAAATACATTCATTGATAGCTAGATGTTCATGTTGGAGCCAGAGGTTAAAAGGTAAAAGATCCGCTCCACAGATCATAATATAAAATGAATTATAATGTAACATTAGATTTTAAGAAAGTCTAGTAAAAGAAATTCTGCAGTCTACTTCAGATATTTAGTTAACTTTTTACTCTTTTCTGAAACAAAAGCCTTCGTATTAAACTATAAGATCTTACATAATTGCCTTTCTTTTAAAATCCCAAACATTTGCATTTTGGAAAGCTTTTTGCCTAGATTCTCCAGATATTATTGTACCCCTGGAAAATCATCTTGAAGTAGAAATTCCCTTCTCGAGGTTGGCACCCTGACAGTCACAGCTATCACCATCTGTTGCTTTTCTCCATTTCTAGCTACTAAAGCAGCAAGGAGAATGCTGGAACACATTTTGGAAATGATAGAGGTCAAGCTTAGGCAACATCTATGTGAAGTTTCAACACTGGGCCACTCAGTACATGTGTTTGTTTTGGATCATTTAGACCCAACATTAGAATGATGGGAAGTCTTACGAGAACTGATTTAATTATCATACCAATTGGACATTGGATATTTAGTAATGTTTATGTTTTAACTCCAGAAGTAATATATTTTCATAGCATTTCAGAATATTTAGAAATATAGAGAAGGAAAAAAGAGGAAGTAAAAATAATCCTTAGCAGATAACAGTGTTGTCTTGATATATGTGTCTATCTATATGATCTTTTCAATATATATGGATATAGATCTTATTTACCAAATATGCATCAGGATATGTAAGATTTTGTCAAATTTTTTGCTTAGTTTGTATTGCATAAACTATGAAATTCCATGATATATCTTCATATTAATAACTATACAGCATTATTTTTGTTGTTGTTGTTGTTCAGCCACTCAGTTATTTCGGTTTGCAACTCCATGGACTGCAGCATGCCAGGCTTCCCTGTCCTTCACTATCTCCTGGAGTTGACTCAACCTCTTGTCCATTGAGTTGATTATGCCATCCAATCATCTCATCCTCTGTCATCCCCTTCTCCTCCTGCCCTCAGTCTTTTCCAGCATCAGGGCCTGCTAAAACTTCCATTGTGTAATAGATTTCACAGTTTTTATGTACTGATGTATATCCCCAATACATTCAGTAAGTTAAGACAAAAGGAGAAATAAATGTTGAGTATATCAAATATAGTACTTGTTTCCATTGCAACTGCCTCCTTAATAGTCTTGAGAGAATTTTGAGAGTTCATCTTAAGGGAAACGGCTTTCTTTATGAACTCTATATATAATTGTAATATAGGATTGATTTTTTTCCACTTGGCCAAATTATGTCTTCCATAGACCTTAAATTTTAAGCAAGGGAAATATTTAAAGCAGTCAATGAAGTTAGCAGGACAAAAAAAAAAGGATGTCCTGTTAAGAGCATATTAAAAAATATTCTGTTTCAGGACTTTTCATTGAGGAAGATGGAAAGTGCTGTGTCTCATTGTGTTGAAACCTAAAAACTCTTTTCGTCAGTCCAAATTTTTCAGTAATGTAAAAACAAATAGAATCTGCAGATGAACAAAGAGATTTATATTTTCTTTTGAGCAAATATTTACTTGTCAGGTCTCTCTCTAAGAATCGCCCTTCAGGTCACCAGTTGTTAAGAACTGTGGTCTCGCACTCTCTGGGAGCGACTTAGTCCCTTTTTCTTTCCTTCTTTGTTTCTCTCTAATTATAAACACCTGTATATCATGCTTATTTGTGTGTTTGTTTTGTTTGTTTTACTGTACAATGCTTTATTTAAAATCTAACTGCTGATGGATAATTTAACTGGGCTTTCTGGGCATCTGGCCTTGCCAGTGAATAATGAGATTGGCCCCATTTAGCAAATAAGTTAGTTATTTGTCCATGATCCCTGTAACTCAGAGGGCAGAAGCAATTTGTTCCTTTCTCTTGTTTTAAGAAAACATGAGTTAAAAGCCTCTGGAAGGTTGTCTCCTTGAGCAACGTTATGAAGCTTCCTCATTGGTAACTTTTATCTTTAGCAACTGAGCACAGCACAGCTGCTGCTTCATTCTGTGGGTGACCACACGGCCACCAGGGAAGCAATGGTCATTGTCCCCTGCCCTTTGATCCATACCCCCCACCCACCCGCAAATCACATGTTTTCATGAACCAGAACTGAAATGAAAAATCCCACTTTTTTTAAGATTTTTTTTTTAATGTGGACCATTTCCAAGGTTTTTATTGAATTTGTTACAATATTGCTTCTGTTGCTTATGTTCTGGTTTTTTGGCCAAGAGTCATGTGTAATCCTAGCTCCCCAACCAAGTATTGAACCCCCGCCCCCCAACACACATACCTCATACTGGAAGGCAAAGTCTTAACCACTAGACGCCAGGAAAGCCTCATCAATCCCACTTTTAACGTCAAAATGCAAAGGAAGAAAACCCTCCTCTGCTACTCCTCTGCTCTTCACGCTCTCAGCGCTCTGGTTATGCCATTTCTGGCCACCATATCTGAGGGGAGGGCAGGCTTTCCATACCAAGCAGTTCTGCAGCACCAGCTGGGTGTCCTCCAATGTAATTCAGTTCAGACACTCTCTACTTGGAGAGAGCATCAGATCCCACAGGCTAAGGGCTTAGTCCTATAAAAGTTCCGGTGCCAATCACAAGTCCAGGTTGTTACCTGTGCTTTTGATCAACTGTCTGTGAATTGGAGTTCCTTTGAACCCTTTATTGGGTTTGATCAGTTTGCTGGAGTGGCTCACAGAGGTCAGTATGACATTTTACTTAGCAGATTACCAGTTTATTATAAAAAGATATAACTTGTGAAAAGGCAACTGGAAAGAGGCAAAGGGCAAGGAATGTGGGAAGAAATACAGAGCTTCCCTGCCCTCTCTGGGTGCACTGTTCTCCAAGCACCAATCTCTCTGAACCCTTTTCTTTGGGATTTCTATAGAGGCTTCATTATGTAAGCATGATTGACTAATTCATGGGTCATGGGTAATTGATTGGACCTCCTAGCCCCTCTCCCTGCCCCAGAGGTTTGGGGATTGGACTGAAAGTTCTATCCATCTCTCCCTGAGGTTATTTCTTCTGGCAACCTGCCTTCATCTTTAGAAAGATGAGTGGTCCAAAAGTCACCTCACTAATGTAAACCCAGGTGTGGTTTATGTGAATAACAAAATATACCCATTTCACATTTATAACTTGAGTTAGTTTAGGAACTGGAGACAAAACGAAATAGAATCCTTGGGGCTGGTGCACTGGGATGACCCAGAGGGATGGTAAGGGGAGGGAGGTGGGAGCGGGGTTCAGGATGGGGAACACCTGTAAGCCCGTGGCAGATTGATGTTGTCGTGTGGCAGAACCAATACAATATTGTAAAGTAATTCACCTCCAATTAAAATAAATTTAAATTAAAAAAAAAAACTAAATTGTGTAACAAAAGATGTTTCTGCTGCTCTTATATAGGAAACTGTAAGGGTGCCAGAAACTGTGGATGAAGATCAAAATACTTATTCTTATTATAAATCACAATATCACATCACCTTAGCCATTTATCATTGCATTTTCATCTTGTACTTTATACATGTTTCCAAATTTTCTTTCTGAAGAGTGAAAGTACAACCCAGCCAGTATTCATATCCCAAGTTGCTCTTTCCTTACCTATCTGCTGTACTTGGACCATATGAATCCAGAAAAATAAACCAGGAGGAAATCATCAACTTTACATCTTTCACTTTAGCCTGTGGTTTCATATGATTTAGTCATTTAACTGAAACAGTAAGTTAGCAACAGAAACTTCAATGAAATAAGAAGAAAAAGACCCAGTGTTGAGGGCTAGGACAGATGTTCACAGTTCCTAAGACTGCAGGAAAGATGTGTTTGTGAGATTTGTCTGCCCTTTTTTTTCTGGAAATGGCAGTCACACGATACAAATTCCAAGAGAGCTGGAGAGAACACTGAGATATACATCAAGATAATCATGGCTAAGAGTCTTAATCCCAGATTTCCTGGATTGTATTTATGAATGTCATTCAATTATTTTGAATATCGTGGGGTTTTGTATGTTTGTGTGTCTATAGTTCAAAAAGGCCTCTGATTTTCTCATGCTTTCATTATTGACCTAGTGAAGCTGCACAGTTTAAGAATTTGTCTATTTTTCCTGCCTGAAAACATGGCAACTAGAATTAGGTCTTTAATCAGAACAAGTTATTTTAACATGTTGGTTTATTGTGCTTTAAGCCATCAAGTTGCTTAGAGCTGGTCTGTATTTTAAATAGAAAGTTTTGAGCAACAAATGGCAAAATGTGTATGAAATGGGCCTCTGGGCAAATTCTTTGAATTTAGACTTTTGGAAATCAGCAGTCTTCTTTTTATGGGCAAATAAATGTTTCAAACTTTCTTCATGTATGACAGGTGATGGTATCATCTTTATACTTAAAGGTAGTTTTTAAAATTAAAAGATCAAATTAATTAAATCAAATCTATGATAAACTGGATTATGAAAAACAGCCAGTTACAGAAACCAATATATTTCTCATAACTATTATAGTATAGGTAAGTCATGGAGACAAGAGAAGAGTATGTGGTATCTAGAAGGAAATGAGAATAAGTAGGGATAACTGTATCCTCAGACATGCGAAAGGTTTGAATGAACACCTAATGCTTGCTCCTTGAAATAGTCATTCATTCAAAAAATCACTGAGTACCTCCTATGTCCTAGGAAGTAAAGTAGGCCCTGGAAATGCAAGAGTTGACAAGGTAAACAATATCATTACAGCTGTGTAGCTCGCATTCGGATAGGAGAAAAACAATAAAAACAAGTGAGCAACTGAACATATTTCAGATGGTGATGAATGCAGTGAATAAAACAAAATGAAGTTATGTGGCAGGGAGAGAGCGGTGGGACTAGACTGGACTGGATATTCAGGGATTCTATTGTATATCCAGAAACACTTAGGGATTGGATCAAAGTATAGCTCCCAAACGGAAGCTGCAACAAAGCATAACTTTGGAGTCAACAGAATGGGGTTGAAATCCCAAATTAGGTACTTATTAATTGTATTTCCTTTGGTGACTTAACATCTCTATATTTCACTTTCCTCATCTGTAAAAAATCGATACTAACAATACCCATCTTACGGAATTCATGTGGGAATTGAATGAGATAAAACATTCAAAGCACTTTACATCATGTCTGACACATAGTAAGATGCTTCATTCACCTAGAGCCAGACATCTTGGAGTGTGAAGTCAAGTGGGCCTTAGGAAGCATCACTACAAACAAAGCTAGTATAAGTGATGGAATTCCAGCTAAGCTATTTCAAATCCTAAAAGATGATGCTGTTAAGGTGCTGCACTCAATATGCCAGCAAATATGGAAAACTCAGCAGCGGACACAAGACTGAAAAAGGTCTTTGGGATTTCTTTCCAATCCCAAAGAAGGGCAATGCCAAAGAATGTTCAAACTACCACACAATTGCACTCATTTCACATGCTAGCAGAGTACTGCTCGAAATTCTCCAAGTGAGGCTTGAACAGAATGTGTGAACTGAGAACTTTCAGATGTTCAAGCTGGGTTTAGAAAAGGCAGAGGAACCAGAGATCAATTGCCAACATCTGTTGGATCATAGGAAAAGCAAGAGAATTCCAGAAAAACACCTACTTCTGTTTCATTGACTACACCAAAGCCTTGACTGTGTGGATTACAAGAAACTGTAGAAAATTCTTACAGAGATGGGAAGACCAGACCACCTTACCTGTCTCCTGCAAAACCTGTATGCAGGTCAGGAAACAACAGTTAATACTGGACATAGAACAACAGAATGGTTCCAAATTGGGGAAAGGAGTACATCAAGGCTGTATATTGTCACCCTGCTTATTTAACTGATATGTAGAATACATCATGCGAGATGCCAGGCTGGATGAAGCATGAACTGGAATCAAGATTGCCAGGAGAAATACCAGTACTCTCAGATGTACAGATGACACAACCCTTATGGCAGAAAACGAAGAGGAACTAGAGCCTCTTGATGAAGGTGAAAGAGAAGAGTGAAAAAGCTGGCTTAAAACTCAACACTCCAAGATCATGGCATCTGGTCCCATTACTTCATGGCAAGTAGATGGGGAAACAATAGAAACAGTGAGACACTTTATTTTCTTGGTTTCCAAAATCACTGCAGATGGTGACTACAGCCATGAAGTTAAAAGACGCTTGCTGGACATGCATATTAAAAAGCAGAGACATTACTTTGCCAATAACGGTCCATCTAGTCAAAGCTGTGTTTTTTTCAGTAGTCATGTATGGATGTGAGAGTTGGGCCATAAAGAAGGTTGAGCACTGAAGAATCGACGCTTTTAACTGTGGTATTAGAGAAGATTCTTGAGAGTGCCTCAGACTGGAAGGAGATCAAACCAGTCAATCCTAAAGGAAATCAACCCTGAATAGTCATTGGAGAGACTGATGCTGAGGCTGAAACCCCAATACTTTGGCCACCTGACTCATTAGAAATGACCCTGATGCTGGGAGAGATTGAAGGCAGGAGGAGAAGGGGTTGACAGAGGATGAGATGGTTGGATGGTATCACCGACTCAATGGACATGAGTTTGAGCAAGCTCTCGGAGATGATGAAGGACAGGGAAGTCTGGCATTCTGCAGTCCGTGGGGTTTCAAAGAGTCAGACATGACTGAGTGACTGAGCCCCACAACACAGCAAATTGTTAGCATTGCACTTCTCAGGTGGTGCTAGTGGTAAAGAACCCACCTGCCAATGAAGGAGACATGAGACATAAGGGATCGCAGGTTCAGTCCCTTGATTGGGAAGATACCTTGGAGGAGGGCATGGCAAACCACTCCAGTATTCTTGCCTGGAGAATCCCAAGGGCAGAGGAGCCTAGCAGGCTACAGTTCATAGGGTCACAAAGAGTCAGACATGACTGAAGTGACTTAACATACACACATTATTAGCATTATATGAGACAGTGGAAGAATACAACTTTCTAGTCAGTACCAAGAACACTTGTATTGCTCCTGAGCCCTTGGTTGGCTTTTATCGTTTAAATACTGTGAATCATATTTCCCTCTTTCCCTTGACAGCTGGAAAGCAGAGAGCCAAATCTGTGGTCCACCTCTAGCAAATAGAACTTTATTGAGGGCCTTATTTATTTTGTGAACTGACCTCATTCTTGGCTGGATGTTTACTTTTCTTTACTCGTTTTCTAATTCAATTTCCTCATTTCCTTAGTTTTTATTCAGTTTTATTTTGTGATATTTGTGTTTTTGTAAGCTGCCACAAATCCTTTGTGTAATATATTTTCTCTAAACAAATAGTCACTACAAGGAAATAGCCAATCAGTATGGACAAGTTGAGTCTGAATGTTACATGTTTTCCCTTATAGGGAGAATTTGTTTAACCCTTGGGTTTGAAAATATAAGGAAATATAATTTATGTTAAAAATTACAATGTGCATAATGGTCTGTTTGGCTCACTGCTCAGCAGACCCTCAGCCTCAGCCTAATCCAATGTCATGGGCCAATATTCATTCTTATCATGAGTGGTTTGAGCCAGTAGGAACACAATGGTTTTCTTTTTTGTTTTTTTAACTTTTCATTTTATACTAGAATGCAGTTAATTAACAATGTGTTTATTTTTAAGATGTCCAACAAAGTGATTCAGTTATATATATACATGTATCTAGTCTTTTTCACATTCTTTCCCCATTTAGGTTGTTACATAATACTGAGCAGAGTTCCCTGGGCTATACTGTGCATCCTTGTTGGTTATTCATTTTAAATATAGCATGACAGGTGAACATGTCAATCCCAAACTCCCTAACTCTCCCTTCCTCCCTTAGAAGAGATGTCCTATGTTCACACGACTGTTCTGCCACTGACTGCCATTGAGATCTTGGGCAAGTCAATGAACATTTCTGAGTCTCTGATTTTTCATTTTAATGGCAGTTTTAATATGTGACCTGGCTACCTTCTTCGGCTCTTTTCCAGGACCAGTGACTGTATTGTGTAAAGCATAACACATTGCCGTAATGTCTGCTGTTGCAGTCATGGTGATGATAGTGATGGGATGATGATAATCAGTAGGTTGTCAGTTCTGTTGCTGATCTACTCTGATCTTGGGGTAAAACCTCAGTACTGTAACGGGCTTCTTGCCTTGCTATACAAACCTAGAAGGTATCCCTCACACAGTAGTTTAAGCCAACAGCATCACCCAAAGCTGTGCATCACACAGCCACATGTGGTCACCCTGACTAAAGCCCTCCTCAACTTCCATTGCTAATTACCTAAGTTCTTAACATCATCTTCCTTCCCTGAGTATCTGCTTGTTCAGTCAACCGGTACTTCAGTTCCTCTGAGCCTGGAAACCTGTCGTATTACTACATTTGTCTTTCAGCTCCAATCTCACAGCTAGCCCACACCTCTTTCCTGCTGGTAGCTTTTCATGTTGCCGTGGGCCATGTCTTATGAAACTCCCACCTTCTATTCTTATCTACAGAAAGCCTCACCATCTTTTCCGTCAGCCAGAATGTGTTAACACCTGCTCCACGTTCACCTCTCATCACCTGCTTCCAGATGCAGTGACTTCTTTTTGCCTAGAATTTTCTGAAGAAAATAATGTTTTAATTGCCTTCAGGATCTTAACATTTGCTGTATTGTCAGTAGTTTCTGTTACAGAAAAAAAATTTTTAAAGGTGTTATTAATCCAAATGAAGAGTAATTTATTGACAAATTAATAATTTATTAATAACCTTATAATTTATTCCCAATTTATTAGGGAAGATCAGGTAGTAAGGACTCCATACATATAAACACATACTCTACATAATTGAAAGTTACCTCTATAATTATTAAGATTGTGAGTTTTTAAAATTTATATTATGCATTTCTCTATTTTTAATGGGTATATAGTGCTTTTAATTACTTTTTGAAAAACTAGGTCATACTCTACAATTTGCTTTTCTTAATAGTAGCAGGTCATAGATATACCTCAAAGCCTTTAGATATAAATTTGACTAATTAGAATAAATATTCTAACTAGAAGAAAAATTCTAAATAATTCTAAAGTTTGAAGGTTGCATCTACCATATTTTCTTAAACTATGCCTCAGATTCAGTGTACAACCAGTTGTTCTTTATATGTTTTGTATTTGCTACAGCAAAACTGCTGCAATAAATGTCTTTAATATACACTCTTAGAGAAAAAAGAATACATAATATGTATGTGTGTATATATTTATTATAATATGTATATAATACATGTGTGCTTATATACACAGTATGTATTAAAATATATTTTGTTCATTTATATATATATGAGATTTTCAAAAGAGAGATTGTTTGCTACAAGAGTATTTTAGTTAATATATTATTAAATTATTATTTTCTGAATAATTGTAGCAATTTGCCCTCTAACTAGTAATGTATCTGACTGATTCAAAATCTCTCTGGTAGCAGTTGGTTGCTGATTTTTTTAAATTTTTGCTGACCGGTAGGGGAAAGAATTGCACCTCATGGTTGCTTTGCTTACATTAGCATTTCCATGACAGTGTAAAATATTGAGTGTCTCTCATGTGTATTGATTATTTGGATTGCCTCTCATGCAATTGCTTATTTGTAACTTGTGTATCAAGTTAATCATCTTTTTCTTAACAATTTGTAGAAGCTCTGTTTATCGGGATATAATCCCTTTGTCTGCCATATGTGTTGCACAGATTTCCTTCTAGACTCTCATTTTCTTTTTTATGATGTCTTTTGCTGTACAAATTTTTAATTGTTTTGCATTCAAACATTTATGTTGGCCTTCTTTAAAAAGTAACTTTCTTGTGGCTTTCTCTTTTCCACTTAACAAGATATCATGGTCATTTTTACAAGGCAGGTTTAATTTGTTCATTTATCTTTCCCTAGTTTCTTTGTATGGGATAAGCTTATGCATGCATAGGGAAGGGCTTCCCTGGTGGCTCAGAGGTTAAAGCGTCTGCCTGAGAAATCATTTCATTTTTTATTGTAATAATTCTTATTTAGTATTTTTTCTGTCTTCCTTCCCCTCTCCTCCTTCTTTTCTCCCACTTCCTCTCCTGTTGAACCCTCTTATTCTTCTGGTTATTCGTACTAAGAACTTAGTGGGTGTCCTCTTATTTATTTTTTGTACTTGTAGAATTCACACACACGTACATATGCATGCACATACACAGTCACACACATATATGTACATATAGACATATACCTATGTTGAAATTTTTGTCATTTTATGTTCCACAAAAATGGTATAATGTTATAAATATTTCTTTGCTCTTTTTCCCTTTCTTTCCCACTGATAACTCATGAAAAACTTTTCTACTCCACGGCCATACGACTTCATGATGTGGTTATACCATAATTTATTCAGTGCTTCCTCTATTCACAGTAATTCACATTGTTCCACCTTTATTTTTGGCCCTATGGATAATGTTATAAAAAGATCTTTGTACATATGCTTCTACACGCTAGCCCTTTTATTTCTACAGACTAGATTCCCAAAAGTGATATTGCCAGGCTGAAGTAATATATAGCAAGATTTGTTTCCCAAAAGACAATAGTAATTTGCATTTCCACCCATAAGTACACAAGTACCACCTTTCATCCTTGTCACCAACAATGTTATCAGTCTTAATGATTGTGAATGACAGGTATAAATTTATATCTCATTATTACTTCTGGTTTCTTAAAGAAGCTATCAAGTATAACCTGCCCTTTCTGGATGACTCCAGATCCTTTGACTTCCTTGATGTGGTATGTTAGCTTTGTGAGTTTCCTGATTCCTCTCTGAATGTCTCAGTCACTGCCTGTGTTGTGCCTGCTTCTAGGGGTCATGGCTCCACCCCACCTACTGGGTTGTCTCTGATATGTTTCAAAATTTTGATTTTAAAACCAGAAGAGTATTTGCCCATAATATTTAAACATCAGTCAATAAACTCTCAGTGAAGACCCAAAGAATACCATTTATGAATTTAGTCTGATAACTTCATAATCATTCAATTCTTAAGAAAAATTTATTTTCCAAAAAGTTAGTTAATAAGGGTGAGTTAAAAAGCTTGGATTCCATGATTTAAAATTGTTGGACACCATTGTCAGTCTGCTTAGAGTATTAATAAACTCAGAACCTGCTTATCACATAGCAAGAAAAATGTATAACCTCAGGTCACCAGCTTAGAAAAGAGTGATCACCTCCATCATGACATACTGGCAGCTTCTTTAATGACAAATTCTGTTTGTCACTCACTCTTCCTGCATCCTGCCACTGCTTCACTGAAATTTATGGACTCTGGTCTTTATATGTTCTGAATGTTCCTGTCTGGGAACATTTATTTTCTTTCCTATCATGTCCCTGGAATAGTCTCATGGTAAAATTGTAGCCTAGATAAATGACCGCAGTGGAAGATAGCAAAGGTGGCTCACAAAAGGAGAGAGAAGGCATGCTGGGTGTGTTCCTATACACACAATAGTCTCCCATGGAATGGAGTATTTGTCAAAAGATTCCAAATATTTTGGTTCCGTAGGTTCATGCATAGTTAGAAAATCCTTCAGCTATCTTAAAGACTTTTCTTTTTTTCATTGATCATTTCAATTCTTTTTGCTTTGATTTTTTATTTTATTTTATTTTATTTTTTTTTTATTAAATTTTAAAATCTTTAATTCTTACATGTGTTCCCAAACATGAAACCCCCTCCCACCTCCCTCCCCATAACATCTCTGTGGGTGATCCCCATGCACCAGCCCCAAGCATGCTTTGATTTTAGAGTCAACAAAACTGACTTCTGTTCAAGACTAGGCCTCTCATCCAGCTTAACTACAGGATGAGATTACTCCAAAGAAAATGGTTTTAAGAATTCTAGTTCCCAAGAAATTTATTTAAAAAAAAAAAAAAAAAAGGATTCTGGTTCCTATGCAATCAGCAATCACTTCTCTCTGTAAATGAAATCACTAGACACCCAGCTGTCCCAGGCTTCTTGATTGGCATGCGTTTGCTCATGGTTCCATCACATCTAGGCACTTAGCAAGAGGGAGTAAAATCTCAAGTAAAATCTCTGGCACAAATGGGCAGCCTGATCAGTTTACCACCCAGTGAAGTCTGAGTTGTTTCAACCACTTGATCTTTAAATGTATACAAGTACTAGTAGAGGAAGTAGTCTTACACACCACCTACCTGTCTAACACACTTATTTTGCAGATAGTTCAGAAATATGAGATGTCTTGCTGGAGACTTAAAGCTTATCAAGGACTAAAGCATCTTGAGCCAGATCATCTGAATCTCAATTTCTTTCATGAAAAATTATGATATTAATGTCTGTTCTGTTTCCTTCACAAGGATTTTGGTGATGAGCAAATGAATCAATGTGTATGAAAACATTTTGAAATAATTGTGTTATGCACAAATGTCAGATATCAAAAACTGTTTTATTTTTATTTTTTATTGATTTATTTTTTGGCCACATCATGTGGCATGTGGGATCTTCATTTCTTGACCAGGGATCAAACTCACATCTCCTGCAGTGAAAGCAGAGTCTTAACCACTGGATTGCCAGGAAGATTCCCACAAAATTGTTTTAAAGATGAGTGCTGAATTCCTTGTAGTAAGAATTTCTGGATGGATTATAATAGCCACCATTTATTGAGATGCTATCTATGAACGGGCCCTCTACCAACCTTATTTTGAGATTTTTATTGTCACACCTCTAGGGCTCCCCAGGTTGTGCGTAAAGAATCTGCCTACCCATGTAGGACAAGCAAGAGACACAGGTTCAGTCTCTAGGTTGGGAAGATCCCCTGGGGTAGCAGTATACTCGCCTGGAAAATTCCAGGGGCAGAGGAGCCTGGCAGGCTACAGTTCATTGGGGTGCAAAGAATTGGACACGAATGAAACCCCCTTCCCCCTACACACACATTGTCACACCTCTACCCTTGCCCAAAAGGAATGGGATAGTTGATTTGTTAAACATCAGGATGTTTCTGCAATCATTTTTTCTGAAAGACATTTAAGATGGGCAATATATCGTGGAGAAAAGACTCAAATTCAGGCAGATCTTTTCCCGTGTCTATGCACTGAACCCACCTGTCTTCATGAAGCCTATTTTATGTGTCACTATATGACCTTCTATAGAAATGAGTGTAAAAATTTTACAAACATGAAATAAAAATGTTTATGTCTGAACGTAAAGTTTTACTTATACCCACATTTTAAATAACCTTAAGAAAATAAATCTAACTTAAAAAAATTTAAATATCACTCCAGTCAATTCTGTTTATGGTCCTTATGAAACAGCTGCTGCTGCTGCTGCTGCTGCTGCTGCGTCGCTTTAGTCGTGTCCGACTCTGTGCGACCCCATAGACGGCAGCCCACCAGGCTCCTCCGTCCCTGGGATTCTCCAGGCAAGAACACTGGAGTGGGTTTCCATTTCCTTCTCCAATGCATGAAAGTGAAAAGTGAAACTGAAGTCGCTCAGTCGTGTCTGACTCCTAGTGACCCCATGGACTGCAGCCTACCAGGCTCCTCCATCTATGGGGTTTTCCAGGCAAGAGTACTGGAGTGGGTTGTAGCTATATGAATTCACATTTTTAAAAAATCAGATTATTCAATTTATATCCATTGATTTTTGTTCAGAAATATGAAGTCTATGTTTTCAAAAATAAGTTCAAAAGTACCACTCTGAAAGCTCTGCTGTTACGTCTCTGAACTCTTTCAGGCTTCTCTATTGACCATTATTATTGTCTTTATGAAAATGAAGCCAAGGTGGTGATAGAAGGTGATAAAATAATCCCTGCTCCAAAATATATACACTAGCATCTACACAGTCTACACTTCCACCAGTGGAAAAAAAATTTCTCAAATAACGGCACTGAATTCCCAGGATATCTGGAGTGAATAGAGTCTTGATATTTTAGCAATACCTAGGTACTGAGATATTCCCCATATACATTTTCTAGACAGCACCACCAAATAATGTATTTATGCAGCATGCCTTATTGATCCTGACTTGATGTATACTGTTGTACATGTGGGGCTCTGGATTCCCAGCCTTGTCCTCAAGGAATCAATGAGGCTTCAGATACATAATCTTGTCCACAAGAGAGTGACCTAGGCTTGGAATATTCTTGTGTTGTTGTTCAGTGACTCACTCATGTCTGACTCTTTGTGACCCCATCCACTGCAGCATGGTTAGGCTAAAATGGGCCTTCGGCTGGGGAGGTCTGAGGAATCAGAATGGGAAGTACAGGGTGTGGACACCTAAGAGGAGTGATGGTGATTTGTTGTAGGGGTGGCTCTGAAAACAAATAGCTTCCATAGCCTTCTTTTCCTTTAGACTGAGTTTGTTACTGTTGACTTTTTCAGCAAACATCCCTTAGCCGCAGGGGGCACATGCTCCAAGTCTGTGAACTGAAGCCAGCCTACAGAGGAGTCTGTTGGTTCCAGGGTTTTGATGGAAACCCCAGGGCAGAGCTTTCAAGCAGGACTTGCTGCTCAGTCTGCACCGAATCCTACAGATGGCAGGTCCCTCATCCTTAACACCCTGGGTTTCCTGCTTGACTTCTAAAATCTTTTGGGTTTGTAACATTGATTTTAGATGTTCAGATCCACTGAACCTCTGTATCCCAAGTATTGGTTGTATTTTTAATCTGTTCCAAAATTTGTTCATGTCCTTTACCTGCTTTTTTTCAACATCAAATCTGTGAGTGCACCCTGCTTTACATATCCTCTGCTCAGTTAATGCAATAAAACTGTGAAAACCTTGCTGGAAATGTCACTGTGAATCTTTGCAAAGCCTGAAGGCTGCTGAATGCCATAAGCATGTAGTCTGAAGCTGCAATAATTAAATCCTTCTTTAACAGGTGCTAGTAACACACTGCGGAGAAGGCAATGGCACCCCACTCCAGTACTCTTGCCTAGAAAATCCCATGGATGGAGGAGCCTGGTGGGCTGCAGCCCATGGGGTCGTGAAGAGTTGGACACGATTGAGTGACTTCAGTTTCACTTTTCACTTTCATGCATTGGAGAAGGAAATAGCAACCCACTCCAGTGTTCTTGCCTGGAGAATCCCAGGGACGGGGGAGCCTGGTGGGCTGCCTTCTATGGGGTCGCACAGAATCGGACACAACTGAAGTGACTAAGCAGCAGCAGCAGCAGTAACACACTGTGTGTATTGGACATGATGGTTGTCAGGATGGCTTAAGGACAGTGGACTTTTCTAGAAGTTTCTCATGCTTCTAATATTCTAGTGATAGGAGGTTGTACTATAAATGTACTATGTTCACAGTGATGGCAGTATCTGTTACCCCTGTCTTTGAGGGAATAGAGTATGAAGACCACAATTAAAGGTTTTTTTGTTGTTTCTATTGAGCTGCTGGTTCACTAAGGATATGTAGAAAACTCAACATTGTGATCATGGTGAATCTAGAGAATATAGGGTAACAATAAAGGAATAACCATGTATTGGGCTCCCACTATTCATAAGGCCGTGGTAGAGGCTTTTCATCCCTCTAGTTCCTAAATCTGTGTCATATTATTATTCTCATTTTACAGATAATGACATCGAAGCTCACAGAAGTTGTCACACAGAACATATCTCGTTTGACTTTTAAAGATAGTGTTCTTTCCACCATGTGGCTCTGGGTTTCCTCTCATCTGTGGGCTTTGGGAAAGGTCTGATCAGGATTGGAGATGACTGGTAACTATCTTCCTTGGGCTCTAGCAAGAGAATTATTTGTGCAAGGAAAATCAAGGGCTTTCTAATAGATAGTAGATTCCCTTAGTGCTAGGAAGCTCTGAAATTCATGCCCTGGATCTGTGAAAAATTCTGTCTCTAACTCTCCCACAGCATTCTCTTTGGTCCAGAAGAGAATGCCTGACTCCTTGGAAAGTTCCATGTTGCTGTATTAGCTGCCTATGGGTGTGCAATAAATCACCAAAAACATAGTGGCTTAGAACAACACTCTTGTATTATCATATAATTCTGGAGGTCAGAAGTCTAAAATCAGTCTTACTGGGATAAAGTCAAGGAGTCTACAGGGCTGGTTCCTTCTAGAGGAGGCTCTAGGGGAGAAATAGTTCCTTGCGTTTTCCAGCTTCTAGTGGCCTCTTGCATTCCTTGACTGATGACCTTCTTCTGGCAATGGCATCTTTCTGACCCAGCCATCCTTCACTTTCCTGCCTATCTCTCATAGAACTCTTGTGATTACACTGATCTCATCTGGAAAATCCAGAATAATTTCCCATCTCAAAATATTCAACTGAATCATATCTGCAAATAACCTTTTGCTCTGTAAAGTCACATTCATAGGATGAAGATGTTGGCATCACCGGGGGTCCATTATTCAGCATACCACAGCCGCTGTTCCTGGTGATTGCTCCACTGGTAATGATATCCCACTTTGGACAGCTCAGGCCTGCCCCAGCATCTCGCAAGACACAGAATTCAGAGTTGCCCTCGTGCATACCTCCTCAAGGCAAGAGTGTGAGTGGCGAAGCCAATTTGGGCTTCTTGCTGTCAAACAGGACTTGCAATTTGGTATCCTCAATCTGGATGCAGCTCGTAGATAAATTTTGAATGTGCATTTTTTTCTTAAGTTGGATGTTCTCTGTAAAAACTGGCATTTTGAGTATTTAAAAATTGGGAGATCTGGCATCACAGTGCCATGTTTTCAAATGGCTGCATAATGGCTTCCACTTTTCCACTTTAGACAGAGTCTGTCTCTCCCATTCATCTTAGTCCCTGTCACTGTCTGATCATGAATTACACTGGCCTTTTCACTCATTTATTTTAACCACTTGGACTGTGCAGTTTGAGTATCTGAATGTACAATAACGATTCTCAAACCACAGCATTAACATGCATATCAGAGAACTTCTGTTCAGTCATTTAGGGCAGGGAAGTAACTTTATTTGTACTAGAACACTTTGTGTTAATCCCTGGGTATCCATGCAAGGGAGAGAATGATCTTGTCCTACAGCAGCATCCTGACATTTGCAGATTGGTTGGATCCTCCCTTTGGATGTTTATTTTTTCAGCCTAACATGAACACCTGGGCCAAGCATTCCTAATCATCAGTTTAATATTTCCATTTCACTGGAGGCAAAATTTTCTACCTGTTACTGGGAAAAGTGACCCTCCTTTTCTTCTTCCTAAGACTGTTTCATAAGTATATCAGTTTCTTAAAATTTAGAATCTAGTTTATTCCACAAAAAGACAGTCATTCTCTTTATGTCCACAGTCTCAGAGAGTGGCTGGTGTATAATAAGTGATTTATAAATATTTACTGAATGGATGAATAAATGATGATAATGAGTGACATTGGTAATGATAGCTAACATTTATGTGAACTTAGTTATGAATGAATGTTGCATCTTTAAATGAGTTAGCAATTGTAGTCCTGATAGAGACAAGTTCATGCCCTCCCACAAGCCCTGGAAAAGCTACCTTATTTATCATATGATGCTCTGTTCCTGGCTACAGATGATGGGACCACAGAAAGATTTCTAAGCCAAGGATTCCCCATCCTTAACCTGACCGGGAACCTATGACATGGCCAATTGCAAAGAGCATTCCCAAGAAATCAATCTAGCCCTCTAGGGTGTTTTTGTTTTGAGAACTCAAATCAAGAGAAACAGTCTCTCTACAGTTGGCAGCAGATGCTGGAGCAAATGGATCATACTGGGATTAGGGACAGACTCCCAGTCAGGCTACATGCAAGATGATTAGGCAGAAATAATGCAGCCACTGAGAGATGGAGGAGAACCTCAGTGCCTGATTTTCCAGCTCCCAGTTAACATTTTACTGAGGCTTGGCTATTTTGGGAGGGCTCTGAAGTTACCTGTTGTACCCTTACAACTTTGCTTCATCTGTCTTTAACTCAGAGAGACTATCATTAAAACACTTGCCCAGAACGTTGCCTTAGTCTGGGATCCTAGCATGACAGCAGAATTTAATGAAGGAGGGATTGTCGAATAGCATGTGGCCAAAGTGAAGAACCAAGAATTCTGCCAGCTTCAGGTGCTACAAACTCCCAGTGAACAGAACTGGGACTCAACAGTTTTTAGTGTTGAATGGTTTTCAATATGTGAATGTGCCTGAATCCTTCCATTCTAAATGGGGAAAAAAAAAATAAGAAAAGCACCCGGAGGTACTACACCCTATTATAAACCAAAAATAAATGATAGCAATTGGTTCATTAGATTCATTGGACTGAAAAGGATGTCAAATAAAAAGAAACTGTTAATATTTAATTGGGCATTTTAGGAATCAGCTTGCTAAATTTGTAAAGATTGCATTCTTGGTTTTTTAATATGCTTCCTGGAATAACTACCTTCAGAGTGGGTATAATCTTTGTGCAATTGCCTTGGCATTAAATTTTTACGAATTAAAAAGCATGCTCGGGGATTAAAGTAGAATAATAGATGTAACATTACATGAAAGTAGGACATTCATAAATCATTTATGACTTCCTTGCTCATCAGGACTTGACTTTTTGAATCTTAATTGAAAACTGGCATGGATTTATTGTTGAAAAAAAGTAAATTGGTAATTCTGATAGCAGACAACTTTTATTAGGGAGTTAATTAATTTTAGGAGGCTGCGAGCCTGGTTTCTTAAACATGCACAGTCATGTTGAATCGTGGGGCTTTATTTAGTTATAGTCATCTCCTGGTCAGTGCACATTGTTTATCTTTTATTTTCATTCTGAGCAATGCTAGTGAGATACAGTATAAGCTATTGTGAGCTACAATTGTGTAGCAAAACAAAAAAATAGTTTTAGGCCCCAAGTAGTCTTAGATGAGCACATGTGCTCAGTTGTGTCCAACTCTTTGCAACCCCATGGACTGTAGCCTGCCAGCTCCCCTTTCCATGGAGTTTTCTAGGCAAGAATACTGGAGTGGGTTGCCATTTCATGCCCCAGGGGATCTTCCCGACCCAAGGATTGAACCCATGTCTCTTCCATCTCCTACATTGGCAGGCAGATTCTTTACCCCTAGTGCCACCTGGGAAGCCCAGACCCCAAGTAGGCCATAGGTCAATTGGTTGACAAAAAGACATATCCTGTAGCAGTCTTCACACTAGACCAGTCCTCATGCCATCATATTTCTATCTTCCTTTTATGTTTACTTACTCATCAATTGCTGCAATAAAGTTGAACATTTTTTAGATCCCAAATGAGATACTATTATAAAAGATCAATTAATTGATTTTTTAGAAAGAAAAGATCAATTAATTGCTCTTTTAATTGATTAATTAAAATTAATTTTATTAAGAAATAATAAAATTCTTTGATAAATAAAGCAACAGATAGACTGGCTGGTATACTTTATTATTCTGAAGTTAACTATATAATTTCTTTAGTTTTTACCCTTTGAATTCCCTAACCGTCTTCGTTCCCTTCTTTAATACAAATGATTATTCTACTAGTTATTGCACACCAAACAGCACTAGTTGTAATACCTGTACATCTGTACAAAAGGCATCACTCTCTTCATTTTACAGATGAAGAAACTGAGGCTTATGTATGTCACCAAAACGTAACTTTTCCAGGGCTGCGAAGTTCTGAAAAAGACTGCTTTTTAAGTAAGTCCTGGAGATTTTTCAAGCACTTATAAATTTTTGCACACTGCTTCATCTTTCCCATGGGGACTGTGGACAATCGCCCTACTTTCTCCATCACTAAACGTGAACTTTGTCATGCTGACTGGATTGGTGTGGGAAAGAAAGTTCTGATCATGAGCAATCCTGATTTATTTGCCTTGTGCCCCCACCCTCTGGCCAGATGTCATTCTGTTTAAAATTCTTCCTTAAAAGAGCATGACAGTCTGAGGATCACCCTATTCTGAGTTTAAGTTTACATCCTGGTTTTGAAATCCAATTTTTATTCCTTAAGAACTAGATTTGGAAGGCAGTAGCCAATTAAAGTCATCTGCTCATGGAGAAGGAAATGGCAACCCACTCCGGTATTCTTGCCTGGAAAATCCCATGGACAGAGGAGCCTGGTGGGCTACAGTCCATGGATAGTGTTCCACTACCTTCTGCCATTTTGGAGGGCTTCCCTGGTGGCTCAGAGGGTAAAGCATCTGCCTGCAATGTGGGAGAACTGGGTTCGATCCCTGGGTTGGGAAGATACCCTGAAGAAGGAAATGGCAACCCACTCCAGTATTCTTACCTGGAAATTCCCATGGACAGAGGAGCCTAGTGGGCTACAGTCCACGGGGTAGCAAAGAGTCGGACATGCCTGAGTGACTTCACTTTCTTTCTTCTAAGAAATATGGGAGATTATGTGATGTCTCTACAGGAAATTGAATTACCCACATCATATTAATAAGGTTAAGGTTAGATCTTCTTGTTGTCTAGCATATTGAGGCACTGCATCTTAACTCTGCTGCTGGTTCACGGGTGGTTCAGGTGAAGGGTGGCTGTAGCTGTTTATGCATTATGATATTTTGTTGGTACATTGCAGTCTGAGTCCAACTGAGCTGAGATAGAATTTTCACTGAATGGCTCTTCTGTGGCAGAGAAAAGGCTCAGTACAGGGATTTCTCTAAAACCAACCAAAGAAGGCTTAGTTACTGAGAGCACAAAATAAGTTGATTGTAAGGGTCTCTTATCTCTGAGGTAAAGCCAATCAAAAACACAAAGCTTTGTAAAAATTCGAGATAAGAAGATAATCTGACCATATTGATCATAGTATATTTTTATGCCTAGTGACTTCATGGTATCTCTGTTAAATCTAACCCCTGTTCTGATAATTCTGGTGGAGGAATGATGCTGGAATTTGATTAACCTTAATCTCCTGCTATGTAGCAGAAGTGAAAAGTGAAGATCCATCAGGCTCCTCTGTCCATGGAATTCTTCAGGCAAGGGTACTGGGGTAGCCATTCCTTTCTCCAGGGGATCTTCCCAACCAGGGATCAAACCCGTTCTCTACATTGCAGGCAGATTCTTTACCATCTGAGCCACCAGGGAAGATATGGGGTGAAGGATATTCAAATGGAGACACAAGGACAACGCCTGCCTCCCCAACAAGGCCTCAAACATTCTTAAAGGGGGAGGAATTTGCAGTGGGTTCTCCCCACAGTTTTCAACGATGATCCATGTTTCACTGTCCTGTGTGCTGTCACACCAATTGTTCAGAATCATGTAAATCTCTATCCTGTGTTGGAAAGACTCTCGTGGAAGAAGCAGCTGGCTACAATCAAAGACTCAGAAATTAATCCATTTAACTCAGAAATGCTTATGGCAGACAGAATAATACCTCAAAAATGTCCAAGTCCTAATTCCCAGAACCTATGTATGTGTCACTTTACATGGCAAAGGGGAAATAAAGTTGCAGATGGAATCAAGTTTGCTAATAAACTGACCCCAAGATGAGGAGACTATTCTGGCCAATGAAATCACAAGGGTCCTTAAAAGTGGAGGAGAAGCAATGTGAGAGTGTTACAGTGTGAGGACGACTCAGTGTGCCATTGGCACCTTTGAAGATGAAAGGGGGAAACCATAAGACAAGGAACATGACGTCCTCTAGAATGGGAAAAGGCAAAAGAAATGAATTCACCCCAGCCCTAGCACCTGCAGAAAAGAATGTGGTCTGGTAGACACATTTTAGCCCTGTGAAACCCATGTCAGACCTCTGACCTACAAAGCTATACTATAAATTTGTATTATTTCAGGCATTCAATTTCAGTAATTTGTTATGGCAACAGTATTAAATGAATACAGTGGCATTCAGGAACCAACAGGATATCAAAATCCAGTGACTGTAGTTACTTAACTCACATTTCAGAATCCAAAGACTTGATCACTTTTTATGGGACAACAGGCAAGCCAATAAGAGGGCATTAATATTGCAGGATGGCATAGATATGTTGGTTTTGAACTGATAGTGGTTTATATCTGCTTCTAGGAAAGATATTTTAAGTACCAATATGAGTACCAACCAGTGTCCCAGTGGAGGGAAGCCAAACTCTATACCTTGCTCACATGTGAGCACAATCAATCAGTCATCAAGTGCGTTAGCTCAGAACCATATCATAACCAGGTTCTTTCTACTTCTCACAAGGTTGATAATTCAATAATCACTTATTTTACTCGCTAACTATCTATGGTACTCTAATATCATTAAAAGAAAGGAATTTGCAAACCATAAAATTATATCTCATGGAATGTTTTATCCCCCTGACTTAGATACCCCAAATCAACATCAATACGATTACACTAGGTGAGAAACGCTGGGCTGGAAGAAGCACAAGCTGGAATCAAGATTGCCGGGAGAAATATCAATAACCTCAGATATGCAGATGACACCACCCTTATGGCAGAAAGTGAAGAGGAACTAAAAAGCCTCTTGATGAAAGTGAAAGAGGAAAGTAAAAAAGTTGGCTTAAAGCTCAACATTCAGAAAACAAAGATCATGGCATCTGGTCCCATCACTTCATGGGAAATAGATGGGGAAACAGTAGAAACAGTGTCAGACCTTATTTTTCTGGACTCCAAAATCACTGCAGATGGTGATTGCAGCCATGAAATTAAAAGACGCTTACTCCTTGGAAGGAAAATTATGACCAACCTAGACAGCATATTGAAAAGCAGAGACATTACTTAGCCAACAAAGATCCATCTAGTCAAGGCTATGGTTTTTCCAGTGGTCACATATGTGAGAGTTGGACTGTGAAGAAAGCTGAGCGCTGAAGAATTGATGCTTTTGAACTGTGGTGTTGGAGACGACTCTTGAGAGTCCCTTGGACTGCAAGGAAATCGAACCAGTCTATCCTAAAGATCAGTCCTGGGTGTTCATTGGAGGGACTGGTGCTGAAGCTGAAACTCCAATACTTCGGCCACCTAATGTGAAGAACTGACTCATTGGAAAAGACCCTGATGCTGGGAGGGATTGGGGGCAGGAGGATAAGGGGATGACAGAGGATGAGATGGCTGGATGGCATCACTGACTCGATGGACATGAGTTTGGGTGAACCCCGGGAGTTGGTGATGGACAGGGAGGCCTGGCGTGCTGCTATTCATGGGGTCTCAGAGAGTCAGACGCGGCTGAGCGACTGAACTGAACTGAACTGATAATAGTTTAAAAATAGCCTGTATAGCTTCACAGATCAAGCATATTACATATGCTGCAGTTACATATTCCTAAGATTTGCTACATATTACACATATTGCAATTACATATTCCTAAGATTTTTTTTCCATAATCTTTAGCGATTTAAGACATCTGACTTGTGGCAACCATGTTCAATGACCAATGATGTATCAAATGTCTTTTAGACATATATGTTCACACACACAAAATAAAGAGGAGTAAAAAAAGTTTGAGTGAATTAGGATATCAGTTCAGTGGTTTTACTTTTCTTTCCTGTAGAAATCTAGCCTGATAGGTATATCAAGTGGGCAGAAAAGTTCTGATCTATGAGCTCATCTGAAAAATTGCTAGAGAAGACTCTTGAGATTCCCTTGGACTGCAAGGAGATCAAACCAGTCAATCCTAAAGGAAATCAACCCTGAATATTCATTGGAAGGACTGATGCTGAAGCTGAAGCTCCAGTACTTGGCCCCCTGATGTGAAGAGCCAGTGCATTAGAAAAGACCCTGAAGCTGGGAAAGATTGAGGACAAGAGGAGAAGGGGAAGACAGAGGATGAGATGGTTGGATGGCATCTTCAACTCAATGGACATGAGTCTGAGCAAACTCTGGGAGATAGTGAAGGACAGGAAAGCCTGGCATGCTGCAGTCCATGGGGTCCCAAAGAGTTGGACACGACTTAGCAACTGAACAACAACAACAAATGAGCTTATCTGAGACCCATGTTGTGTCTTTCTTGCCATCCCACCCTACTTTAGGAGACGATTCTATACATTCACATCACAGTGTCACAGCATCTTCAGCATCACAGTATCCACATTCTGGTCCATAAGCAGGGGATAAAGCAGAGGACAGACAGCTTCTGTTCAAAGGCATCCAGAAAGGTGCACACTGCACTACTGACTTCTCATTAGCTAGAGTTGAGTCACATAGCAAAGCGGCAAGAGAGGTTGGGAAATGTATTCTGTAGACAGATGGCTACATGTTCAGCTAAAATTTGGAGGATCCGATTAGTTACGGCAAATGGAGAGTCTGGATATTGGGGGAGTAATCAGCAGTCTCAGTGCAGAGAGCTAGAACAATCCTTACCCGTCAAACCAGATTTGGCCCAGACCTTTGTATGTGTATCTTCACCTTATTCCTATGGTAATGTGCCTGGTTTTGACCTATTTCTGGCTGCCTGTTTTTCCCTTTGTATTCCTTTGTGTATTTCTGTTTGCCCATTGTCACTTCACTTGCCTTTGCTACCAGTTTACAGTCTTTTTCCACTGTATTCTTGGGATATCAGTTTTGGTTTATGGTTGCCTGTCACTCCTACATTCTGTCTTTAAGTGGTCACCTTCCTGGCCACCAAATAATCTGGGATCTCAAATAGTCGAGTTCTTCTCTTTCACTCCCAGATAATCTCAATCAATAATGTATGACATACATCACTTTTATGCAGACAGCATCCACAAGCTTTATCCTTTGCCAAAATGCATTAAGAAAGAATGACGTCAGCAGGTTTTATGTTTTATTGACCTTTAGAGGAGATAAAACTTGTGCTAAAGAGTTAGTAGCTCTACTTAAACAGATTAGATTGATTTGAGACCAAATCTACGTTAGGTAGTCAATATGGAACCTCATTTACAATAGCACATCAATCGTAATGTAGGATTAGCAGTCATGTGGATGAACCTCTGAAGCTACCACCTTCCATGGACTACTTATTCTCGATCTTTTTAAGATGTTTTGTTGGTGTCTTAGAATTTTTTTTTTTTCTTTTTTAAAGGAATTTTGAGAAAATGAGGCCCAGACTCTAGGAACATAGTGAAGAAGAGGCATTTCCAAGTCAATAGCTTTCTTTGTAATAGTCAGCAAAAGAAATATATAAATTGAACTTATAATGGAGAAATCATGATATCCCATCAAATTAAGACATATGAAGTAACTGATCAGTGCTTAAAGGCATCTAAAGTAACTAATCATGAAGGCAGCCAATGACTTCAGTAATGTAAAAGATAAAAAATAGAACACTCAGAGATTACATAGCCCAGCAGCTTTTGTCTTACTGATTGAAAGACATAACCAAGTGGGGGGATTCTCACTTGAGAAAGCCAGAACTGGAACTAGGTATAAATCCTCGGGCAAAATACAGTGTCTTGGATTTCTGACTGACCTACACTTAGAGCTACATCTCTTTTTATCTCTTCTTACCTTTTTCTTTTCTTTTTTTTTCACTAACAAAGTTGCTTTACTTTGGAAAATGCTGAAGGAAATAAATTAAATACTCTGGTCATTTGGCTAACCAGTTCCACAAATTCCACACACGAGATGAGTTTGTACCAAGTCAGAGGAAACAAAAATACATGCATATTCATATACAAGAGTGGGCTTCTCTCGTCACTCATAATCTGCCTGCAGTGCAGGAGACCTGGGTTCAATCCCTGGCTCAGGAAGATCTCCTGTAGAAGGGGATAGCAACCCACCCGAGTATTCTTGCCTGGAGAATTCCATAGACAGAGGAGCCTGACGGGCTATAGTCCATTGGGGTTGCAAAGACTCAGACACGACTGAGTGACTAACAAACAATACAAGAGTAGAAAGAGAATCTTTAACTTAAGACTTTCAGAAGTTCACAGATTGAAAGTCCTTTAGTAGTACAAAATTAAATGAACACCAAAATGGTTTCTAAAGATAGTGAAAACAATAGTTCCAAGTCAATCTATCGACATCAGGTTGTGGTGAAGGAAAGTGCAGTGTTTATTACAGGGCACCATGCAAGGAATTTGGGCCTGTTAAGCACTAGTTACTTGGACTCCTTGCTTGGTGTGCTGCAACAAATGCTGTACTTTTCTTCACCATAACCCAGTGTTGGTAGATTGACTTTACTGCACACAGGCAAGCAGACTCAAGTTTGGTGTGGTAACAGTATCACTAGCTTTTGCTCTAGCTTTGATCAAACTTACATATGAGCTTTTAGAAGGTGAATTGGATCTAATTCTTGGAAAATTTACTTTTCTGAATGAAAGAGGCCTGAAAGCCATAGGATTTCCTAAGTGAGTGGAGAAAAGTAGAGGAAAGAGGCCCCACATATCTCTACTCAGGCTCCTCCTCTCTGTCTCCAGATACACAGTGGGCAGAGCTCCCAGTTTCTGGCTTGTTTACCCAGGAGCAATTAGCAAGATTGATAGGCTACTTCAGCCAAGGGTCTGTGGCCAGCTTCTCCAGGATGGTGCTCAGTTCAGAGACAGCCTTGTCTTTGACTACAAGCCAATGCTGTTTTCTCCAAGTCATCCCTTCAACTAACTATTGACATATGTTTGACTGTAAATTAACTTTTAGCATCAGTCACTTCCAGTAAGAGATGCTAAAGAAATATTTTCTAGCCAGGAAGCAAGTAATCAGGATAGATACCTTGTATGCAGAATGACAAATATAATTTTCCTCCTTTAAAAATGTTCTTTTACTATGGTTTACTTTTAAGGATTATCTGGGAGTAAATTCATTCTATTAGTTAACAACTGTACATCAAGGACCTGCTGGATCCTAGGCATGATTCCAACCATTGAAGGAGCAGCAATGAATAAAAGAGAGGAAAACCCTGCCCTGATTGGTCTTACATTCCCATCACTTGAGTTCTAATGGTTTGAATCACTCAAATAGTTTCTCTACTAGGTGCCAACATCAAACTAATTTGAGAAAATGAGCTAATTCTGCACTTTACATTACCCATGTGATTTTGTCAGTTGAAAAGACTGAATAAAGATCTTCATGTATCAAAACTTTCAGTTAGGTGGCCCGAGAGATTGAGGATATGCAGAGAGAGATGGCTCAGAACATCATCATTCAGTGGAGCTTTGCTACACACATATATAAGCTTGTCACGATAAAAATGGGGCAAAAGCCTGCAGCCCTAGAAAACATTAAAACATTTTTTTAGTAACATAAATTTTAAAAAATTGTAGAAGATAACATCGGTAAATGTAAATTTTTTTTTAGAAATACATTTCAATAATAGTTACCATATTCTAAAGGCCACCAAGGTGCTGTGGAGCTACTGGAGTCCTACAGTAATAGCCCGGGTATGTCTGGTGCCCCAGTGTCAGGTGATATTTTGCAGTTCACTTTAGCCCACGCTCCATGAGGCTGACATCTGTGGCAGAAGACAAGATTTCTGTTCCCCACAATGTGCCCACAATTTTTGAATGCAGATTCAAAAGTCAATAACTGCCTGAGTCTCTAGAAAGCCTGCTGATGGAGTCAAAGCCAAAGTCATTGTACATCCTTTTCCCAGTGTGATAACATTTGTAGCTGCAGTGACTGTTTGAAGAAGAAATGCATGGGAGGGACTGAGCAGTCCCAGGAAAGCTTCTTCCATGTATTGAGTCTGTCCCTCTGGGGCCTTTTCAGGGACCATTCTAGATGTCACATTTGTTCCATCAGGTGTTTTCCATTGGATTGCTACATGCAAAGGGAGCTCGCCACTTGTCAGCTTAGATATCCAAACCACTGCAATGTGTAGGGGCAGGGAAGTATTGCTTTCTCCTGCCTACTGAGGCTTTTTGGTGATAGGATCCAAGTCTCCAAGGGTAAATGAGATGGAAGTGAGAGTATTGTCTGCATTGATTGTCTTCCTTAAACCCCTAAGACATCATCCTCAACTCCCTACCTTAAAGGCTGTTGTGCTCCAGCTTCTGATCCCAAGGTATTTCCTGTCTCACCCTCCACTCCCAGGACTTCAAGCAGTTTTTACAGTGATGTCTCCTCAGAAATTGTCTCCAGCCCCCCTGAATACCTCACAGCATATCATACAGAACTTGTCAAACCCTGAACTTGTTACCTCCTCTTCCCCACACCATGAATCCACCATGCTTACTGTTGTCCCATATTTCCAGCCTCAGGGAATGACAGAAGTCACTCCCCACTCATTTTTCCAACCTACAAACTTGACTGGCAGCCTGTGTCCTTGCTTCTCCCTCGTTACCACTCTGACCCCATCACCACTTCCTGCTACTTCTCTTCCTACGAATTCTTAAGTCCGTATGTCCTCTGCATCCCTGTGTATGTTAGATCCTCAACATGTTCCACAGAAATGGTGTGGCATCCTCCTGACTTCTGCTCCAACCCCAGTTTTCTCCTCAACTCATCCTCTTAACCACTCAAATATAAAGGTGAATCTACACCATATAACCACTAACATCCTTCCATATACTCTCATCACCTGCAGGATAAAATCCACGTGACTTTCCAGCCCACTTTCCATTATTGCCTAGCATGCACTACACCCTAGTACATGAAATTGCTTTAATTTCAGACATACCACATTCTCTCAGATTCTCTCTGCCTGTAAAGTCCTTTCCCCATAATATTTTTCAACTTCAGGTAACACTGAAAACTCAGAGGCTTTCCAGACTCACAGACTTAGAGAATGAACTTATGGTTACCATCAGAGTGGGGATAGTTAAAGAGTTTGGGATGGACATGTACATACTGCTATATTAAAATGGATAACCAACAAGGTCCTACTGTATAGCACAGGGAACTTGGCTCAATGTTATCTGGCAGACTGGATGGGTGGGAAGTTTGGAGGAGAATGGATGCATGTATTTGTATGGCTAGGTCACTCTGCTCTTCACCTGAAACTATCACTACACTGTTAATTAGCTATAATATAAAATTAAAACTTTAAGAACAAAAAAATAGAAAAAAAATTAAAAATAAAAATCAGATTTTCACAGTTTTAAAAATCTGAGTTTTAAACTTCTCTAGAAAAATCATCTCTGGCAGCATGGAGTCTGCTTTTGCACACAGCAACAATTGGCCAGAGCTCCAAGCTGCTGGCCTTGTAGCTAGAACCTCAACTCTGTTTCTGACTACTACTCTCCAGCCCTGCTCACTTTCTTCATTGTTTTATGTGTCTGCTCACTGTTGGCATTTGAATTTGCAACCCCTGATCTACAGAAATGCAAAAGCTTACGAATTCATTTTCCAGTGAATCATAAAGCTTCCAGCATATGGGACAGTTGCATTGCCATGACTTAAATAAACAGTGTTGCTGTAGTGAGCAAGACATTCTGCCCTCTAATTCTATTCCAGGCATTGAGAATAGAAAATTTGGTAAGATAAAGTTATACTGGCATGCCTATTACATTTTGTTTTATTATACTTTGCAGGTACTCAGTTTTTTTTTTATTTGTTTGTTTTTTTCGGTTTTTTTTTTTTTTTACAAATTGTAAGTTTGTCGCAACCCAGCATTAAGCAAGACTGTCAGTGCCAGTTTTCCAACAGCGTTGGGTTCATTTTGTGTGTCTGTGTCACATTTTGGTAATTTTCACAATACTTCAAACCCTCCACCAGCAAAATGACTGTGACTTGTTGAAGGTTCAGATGATGGTTAGCATTTTTTAGCAATAAAGTATTTTATTCATTGAGGTAGGCACATTGTTTTTTTTTAGAACATAATGCTATTGCACACTTAATAGGCTACAGTATAACATAAATACAACTTGTATATGCATCGGGAAACCAAAAAATCCATGGGACTCACTGCATTTCAATGCTTATTTTATCATGGTGGCCTCAAACCAAATCCAGAATATCTCTGAGATCTGCCTGTATCTATTTAGGTCTTGGAGGAGACGCTAAATTTGGGCAAGAAAGATTTTGTTTCAGAATGTGAGCATTAAAACTAAACATGTTGGTGAGCAAGAGCAGGCAGAATCAGGTTTGAATGGAATTAGGGTGCTACTAGAAGAAACGTTGTTGGGATTTAAGTGGGAAGATCCATGTTGGAAGACTTCCTGATCGTTAAGACTTTAAGAGATCTAGGAGGAGCAATGAGGTGTCAGGGACTATAAATATGACCTGAGGAAAGAAATGCTTTCTTAAGAAATAGAAAGCTTCATGTGGCTACATGCAGGTGAGCCAAAAAGCAGGCCTGAAATGACAGCTTGCCATCTGTCCTCCAAGAGCCAGCTTTGCAGAACACCAGCCAAAACGAAAATGGTACCACTTGTGTGGGTTGCTCTCTTTTGTAGCATTTGTAACAACAGAATTCTTCACCCAGAGTGAAGCCAGAGCATTCCACAGCTGAAGGGAGGGTTGGGAAACCCTCATTTCCTCTGATTCTATCTTCTCCATGTGTGGGCTCAAAGAACCTCCTTTCACTTTTCTCTGCAGTCTGGCTCCTTGTTACAGAGAATGCCAAAATAATATCTGAAAGAACTCAATTGAGACTTTACCTAGGCTATTGATTGATGATTATTAGCCCATTAAGTCTGCTGGGTCCAAAAAAGTGAGATAGTGCTTTCCGGTGAATTGCCAACAAAACACTTTTAAACCTACTCCTATCCCCCAAGTCACAAATTTAAAATGAAGAATTAATTAATATATTCAACATTTATCATTTTCAGCTTTACACAGTGGGGTTAAAAGTGTGGGCTTTGTTGATTCAAATCACTATTCATTAAGGGAACTCGAGGTTAAAGTTATTTAACCTCTCTGCACCAGTCACCTTTTCCTTATCTGTAAAGTGGGGATAATAACAGTAACTTTTTCTTAAGAGTTGTGAGAACTTAAAAAAGCTAAAACAGGTAAAGTCTTTAAAAAGAGGCTAGGTGTGGATTAGCTATTATCAACACTGTATATATTAGACACTCTGCTAGGTACTGAATATCTTTCACAGAGCTTAGCCTAGCGGCTGGCAATGTGTAAAATGTTTCATAGTTACTTTGATTCGCCATTCCAGACAGCGCATTTGGATATAAAAAAGACCTTAGAACCCCTGATGGCAGCTTTTTCTCTCTGGCAAAGTGATCATATCCTTGCACAAAGATGACCTCTGGCAGAAGCACAGAATGTTGACAGCCCGGTCAGGTGAGAGATCAGTGATTGCCTTTCAGATTCAGAGGTGCCGGTTTGGCAAAGTTGCTATCCATAGATGTTACAGTTTTAAAAGATAACAGAAGCTGCTCGAGCAGCTGTAGTAGACTGTACTACCCTTCACGAGATCCCTTGCTCTTCCATGGCAGACTTGGCCATGCGACTTGCTTTAGGCGATATAATCCACTTCTGCTCTAAAGCTTTAGAGCCTTTGCACTGTAAACTGTGCTCTTTTTCTTGCTTCTGAGATTATGGAAGCATGTCACATGAAGCCTCCTCCAGCCTGGGTCTCTGAAATATTATAATGAGTATCCTTTGTACATGGGTGCATCTTTTGTACATGAGGTGCATGAGCGAGAATAATTCTTTATCAATAAAGCTCCTGAACGTGTGGAGCCCTTTGTTACTGAATCATCACCTATCCTATTTTAACTAATACGTCATCCATAGTTACATCCAGTTGCTATGATGGCCAGAATGCGCTGCTGCATAGATCTTTAACCTCAGGACCTCATGCTCCTCTTTCTTTCACTTTATGTCTTTGGTGGCTCCATTGGTACTTCCAGAGTCGGACAATGAGCACTAGACCCGAACCCAAATTCTGAGACCAAGGTCCAGCCCGTCCACTGTCTAACTTTGTGATCTTCAGCAAATCAATTCATCAATCTGAGCCTCAATTTTATTTGCTTAAATAGGAGTAAAATGTCTGCTAATTATAACACAACTTTGTTCTCCAGAAGCACATTATAAGTGTTATGATAATATAGAAAATCATTTTTAGTTCTTAAGAAGTCATGGGTGAGACTTCTCTGGCAGTCCAGTGGCTAGGACTTGCCGCTTCCATGGCAGGTGACATAGGTTTGATCCCTGATCGGGAAGCAAAATTCCCTCATGCATATGATGCAGCTGGAAAAAATAAAATAAAGGGCACACCAATTTTATACAATTTTTTTTAATTATAAGAAAAGAAATCATGGATAGGCCTGATCGCCATCAACCCATGAAACTCTCAGTCAACACCAGTTGACTGATAATGGTGACCACAGAGGGCAGGGCATCTTAGAAGACTGGTTTATAAGTGAGAGGTCAAGGTCCTCATTTGTGTCCTTACTCAAAACGCACTTCTCAGTCCAAAAGTGCCATTCAGAAAGGGGAGACTTGATGACAACTTTTCTTAGTTTTTCAAGACACATTTTCTTATGCCAAATAATATTGCAATTGTCTTTGAAATGCAATATGTGAGGGAGAAAACCTTAGACTCAACCATCGATATACACAGAATTCAGATTTAAACAGAATGTGAATAAATGTGTACATACCCAGTTCAGTTCAGTCGCTCAGTCGTGTCCGACTCTTTGCGACCCCATGAATCGCAGCACGCCAGGCCTCCCTGTCCATCACCATCTCCTGGAGTTCACTCAAACTCATGTCCATTGAGTCAGTGATGCCATCCAGCCATCTCATCCTCTGCTGTCCCCTTCTCCTCCCACCTTCAATCATTCCCAGCATCAGGATATTTTCCAATGAGTCAATTCTTCCTATCAGATGGCCAAAGTAGTACAGTTTCAGCTTCAGCGTCAGTCCTTCCAGTGAATATTCAGGACTAATTTTCTTTAGAATGGACTGGTTGGATCTCCCTGCAGTTCAAGCGACCCTCAAGAATCTTCTCCAACGCCACAGTTTAAAAGCATCAATTCTTCAGTGCTCAGCTTTCTTTATAATCCAACTCTCACATCCATACGTGACTACTGGAATAACCATAGCTTGGACGAGATGAACCTTTGTTGGCAAAGTAGTGTCTCTGCTTTTTAATAAGCTGCCTAGGTTGGTCATAACTTTTATTCCAAGGAATAAGCGTCTTTTAATTTCATGGCTGCAGTCACCATCTGCAGTGATTTTGGAGCCCCCCAAAATAAAGTCTGTCACTGTTTCCACTCTTTCCCCATCTATTTGCCATGATCTTCGATTTATGAATGTTGAACTTTAAGCCAACTCTTTCACGCTGCTCTTTCACTTTCATCAAGAGACTCTTTAGTTCTTCTTCACTTTCTGGCATACGGGTGCTATCATCTGCATATCTGAGGTTATTGGTATTTCTTCCAGCAATCTTGATTCCAGCTTGTGATTCATCCAGTCCAGTGTTTCTCATGTTGTACTCTGCATATAAGTTAAATTAACAGGGTGACAATATACAGCCTTGACGTACTCCTTTCCCAATTTGGAACCAGTCTGTTGTTCCATGTCCAGTTCTAACTGTTGCTTCTTGACCTGCATACAGATGTCACAGGAAGCAGGTCAGAAGTTCTGGTATTCCCATCTCTTGAGGAATTTTCCAGTTTGTTGTGATCTACAAAGTCAAAGGCTTTGGCATAGTCAACAAAACAGAAATAGACATTTTTCTGGAACTCTCTTGCTTTTTTGATGATCCAAAGGATATTGGCAATTTGATCTCTGGTTCCTCTGCCTTTTCCATATCCAGCTTGAACCTCTGGAAGTTCACAGTTCATGTACTGTTGAAGCCTGGCTTGAAGAATTTTGAATATTACTTGGCTGGCATGTGAGATGAGTGCAATTGTGCTTTAGTTTGAGCATTCTTTGGCAATGCCTTTCTTAGGGACTGGAATGAAAACTGACCTTTTCCTGTCCTGTGGCTACTGCTGAGTATTCCAGATTTGCTGGCATATTGAATGCAGCACTTTCACAACATCATCTCTTAGGATTCAAAATAGCTCAACTGGAATTCCATCACTTCCACTAACTTTGTTGGGGTGATGCTTCTTAAGGCCCACTTGACTTCACATTCAAGATGTCTGGCTCTAGGTGAATGACCACATCATCTTGATTATCTGGGTCATGAAGATCTTTTTTGTATAGTTCTGTGTATTCTTGCCACCTCTTAATATCTTCTGCTTCTGTTAATATCTTCTATTTCTGTCATTTATTGTGCCCATCTTGGCATGAAATGTGTTCCCTTGTCATCTCTAATTTTCTTGAAGAGATCTCTAGTCTTTCCCATTCTGTTGTTTTCCTCTATTTCTTTGCACTGATTGCTGAGGAAGGCTTTCTTATCTCTCCTTGCTATTCTTTGGAAGCCTGCATTCAGATGGGTGTATCTTTCCTTGTCTCCTTTTCCTTTTACTTCTTTTCATAGCTGTCTGTGAGGCCTTCATAGACAACCATTTTGCCTTTTGCATTTCTTTTCGTGTGGATGGTCTTGATCACTGCCTTTTGTACAATGTCACAGACCTCCATCCATAGTTCTTCAGGGACTGTCTATCAGGTCTAATCCCTTGAATCTGTCTGTCACTTCTACTGTATAATTGTAAGGAATTTTATTCAGGTCACATCTGAATGGTCTAGTGGTTTTTCCATTCAGTTCAGTTCAGTTCAGTCACCCAGTCGTGTCCGACTCTTTGCGACCCCGTGAATCACAGCACGCCAGGCCTCCCTGTCCATCACCAACTCCCAGAGTTCACTCAGACTCACGTCCATCGAGTCCGTGATGCCATCCAGCCATCTCATCCTCGGTTGTCCCCTTCTCCTCCTGCCCCCAATCCCTCCCAGCATCAGAGTCTTTTCCGGTGAGTCAACTCTTCGCATGAGGTAGCCAAAGTACTGGAGTTTCAGCTTTAGCATCATTCTTTCTAAGGAAATCCCAAGGTTGATCTCCTTTAGAATGGACTGGTTGGATCTCCTTGCAGTCCAAGGGACTCTCAAGAGTCTTCTCCAACACCACAGTTCAAAAGCATCAATTCTTCGGCACTCAGCCTTCTTCACAGTTCAATTCTTACATCCATACATGACCACAGGAAAAACCGTAGCCTTGACTAGACGGGCCTTAGTCGGCAAAGTAATGTCTCTGCTTTTGAATATACTATCTAGGTTGGTCATAACTTTTCTTCCAAGGAGTCAGCATCTTTTAATTTCATGGCTGCAGTCACCATCTGCAGTGATTTTGGAGCCCCCAAAAATAAAGTCTGACACTTTCCACTGTTTCCCCATCTATTTCCCATGAAGTAATGGGACCAGATGCCATGATCTCCGTACTTTATCAATTTCAGTCTGTATTTGGCAATAAGGAGTTCATTATCTGTGCCAGAGTCAGCTCCTGGTCTTGTTTATGCTGGCTATATAGAGTTTCTCCATCTTTGGCTGCAAAGAATATAATCAGTCTGATTTCGGTATCAACCATCTGGTGAAGTCCATGGGTAGAGTCTTCTCTTGTGTTGTTGGAAGACGGTGTTTGCTCTGACCAGTGCATTCTCTTGGCAAAACTCTGTAGCCTTTGGCCTGCTTCATTCTGTACTCCAAGGCCAAATTAGCCTGTTACTCCAGGTATTTCTTGACTTCCTACTTTTGCATCCCAGTCCCCGATAATGAAGAGGACATCTCTTTTGGTTGTTCTAGAAGGTCTTGTAGGTCTTCATAGAACCATTCAACCTCAGCTTCTTCAGCATTATTGGTCAGGGCATAGACTTGGATTACTTTTATATTGAATAGTTTGCCTTGGAAACAACAGAGATCACTCTTTCATTTTTGAGATTGCATCTAAATACTGCATTTCAGACTTTTTTGATGACTATGATGACTCCTCCATTTCTTCTAAGGGATTTTTGACCACAGCAGTAGATATAATGGTCATCTGAGTTAAATTCACCCATTCCAGTCCATTTTAGTTTGCTGATTCCTAGAATGTCGATGTTCCCTCTTGCCATCACCTGTTTGATCACTTCCAGTTTGCCTTGATTTGTGGACCTAACATTCCAGGTTCCTATGCAGTACTGCTCTTCACAGCATCAGACTTTACTTCCATCACTTAGTAAGTCCTGCCCTCAGGAGGGACTGTTTTACCAGAGGTCCAATCTATTGGGTTTTGTTGGGTTTTGAGACTGACTGACCTGAAGGAAGGGAAATACCCTACCCTACCCACTTAAAGTGAGAGAAAATGTTGAGTGGCACTTCCCAAATTCAGTGCTGAGGAACACATGCTCATTATAAGACTGAGACCTAATCATAAGACTATAGATACTTCTGCAGCCCCACATCACTGAAGATCTGTTTGCTGCAGTTAATTCCACCAGTATACTGTGTCTGGCGTTTCAAGGAGAAAACTGAATCATATGAAATGCTTGGTTAAAACCACAAGTGGCAGAAAGAGAGTGGAATATAAAAATGGGAACAAAGAACAATGGCAATAAATGTGAAACAGGATCAGATATGATAGATATTAATCTAATGATATCAATAATCATTTTAAATACCAATGATTATACCAATTAAAAGATTGTCACAGAGCATCTAAAAACAAGATCCATTTATAAGAAATCTACTTTAAATCTTCATATAAAGACACACATAACTTAGAAGCAAAGGGTTGTGGAAAGGGATATCATACTAATTCAGAGAAGTTTGAGAAGCCGTATGAGTTTCAGTCAAAGCAGATTTGAGGGCACGGAAAATTACCAGGCACGAAGAAGGCTTTCCATAATGATAAAGGGGTCAGTTCTCCAAGAAGCCATAACAATTCTTGATGTGTATGTGCCTGACAAGAAAGCATCAAATTAGTGAGACAAAAACAGAACTGCAAGGAGAAAGAAAGATGCCCAGCATCATAGTTGGATATTTATACACCCCTCTATCCTAAATGGAGAGATCCAGCAGGCAGAAAATCAGCACAGACATAACTGAACTCAACAACACCATTGACAAAATGGATGTAATAAACGTCTACAGACTGCTTCATCCAACAACAGCAGAATGCACATTGTCTCAAGCTCACATGGCATATACACCAAGAGGGACCACATTCTGGGACATAAAGCATGCTCTAACAAATTAAAATAGCAGAAATCATATGAAGTCTATTCTATTCTCAGACCATGATAGAAGTAACTTGAAATCAATAGTAAAAAGAGAGGTGGAAAATTCCCAAATACCTAGAAATGAAGCTGTTCAGGTATCAACATTCCATGGGTCTTGCCCTCTGTATGTGAACATGCACAATGACCCAGCACCCAGAGACTTTGAAAGATGGGGCCTGATTGTTCTCTAATTGTGATATACATCTATCATTACTGTGGTGGTTTGTGAACTTGATAACAGCTGTGAAGTTTGGCACTTCCTCACTGTTAATACATGCTGGTATCCGAAATTTGTTCTGTTGGGGGGACAGGCATTATTTAATTAAATAATGGTAACTGAAATTCATGCACGAGCAAACTGTTCAGAGTGAGGACTGCCTGTATAGCATACATTGAGTAATGTTCCATGGTAAGAAATAAATACCTAGAGGCCTATAGGATGAGAATTCATATCTTGTTATGTGGAAGTCTTTCTCTAAGTGGAATGTGAAACTGAGATATAAAGAAAAAGAGAGTTGCTTTGACTTCATAAAAATGAAAGAATTCTGCATAGCAAAAGGCAACCCAAATAGAGTTGAAGATAACTGGCCAACTTGGACACATAAACATGTGACAATGTCTTTGGCCAACAATTCCTTTTCTTCACAATAGAATGAGGGAGGAAATCTCAGTGAGCCAAACCTCATGAATCAATAGATGAGAGGTTAGACTAAATTTCTCATATGGTGTGGATTTAATTTTATGGAATGCAAAGTATCTTCCAGTAGGAAATATGGAGTATTACCAGTTCAGTTCAGTCGCTCAGTTGTGTCCCCTCTTTGCGACCCCATGAATCGCAGCACGCCAGGAGTATTACCAGTCTTATCCAAATCCTTAGCAATGGACACAGGTAAACCTTGAATAACTGTGATGGCTGAGTTTCTTTTCTGTTCTACAAGAGAGAAAGAACAATTAGCAGAATGTGTGTTTCTCCAGGGCAGAATTCTAGTATTGTCTCTGGACCACTGAGCTTTGCAAAAAATCGAAACACACAGTCTCTGGCAAATCACTCTTAAACAATCCAAAGGGAGAGAAACGGAAAGGCTGATGAACTTGCTAGTCACCGTTGTGGTCCTGCGTCCTGAAAACAGTGATGATGGGGAGTATGTGATGTCACCCGTGTGAAACTTACAGGGCATGGAGATTGAGATGTACAGGGTGTAGATTCCAGTGAAGTTGAGTAGGGAAGAATGCCTCTCAGAACCCACCTCAGCTGAATTACTTATGGTCTCAACTGGGAAATGTTGATTAAGAAATGAGAGGATACAGGCAGGAGCAACTCCTGAAATAGTGCCTAAATAACTCAAATATTCCTAAGGAATCCTGCGGACAACTGTGTCAGAGAGGAGCTGACAAATGGAATATAATAAGCACAGAGATCATGCCCTTGTCAGCTAGCGCACGGAGAGCATTACTGATCCTCAGCAAATCCTTACTGATCCGCAGAAAAATGTACTGTGACTGGGTCTAAAACCTGACTGGAATTTTCCATAGATGTGTGATATTGGAGATGCGTTTGCAGCTGCACTTGCCAAATCACCTTTTCAAAGCACAGTAGGTCATGGCCAAAGGAGCAAGGGCTGCTCTGCGTGCTCTCAGGCAGAAAAGGATTTTAGAAATGCCAAGTTCTCTTCCACAAAGGAAGGGGTTAGCAGATTATGAATTAGTGATTAGTACAAGTGTCTGTGATCCCTCAACTAATTTCCATCTTGAAGCTGGGATATAAAGACTCAGGTGCTGGGTGGTGAGCCACAATCTCTCGGAATAGGTGCTTAATCAAGACTAGATGGGCTGAATTTGGGTCTCGGCATCTGGTACCAGCTCTTTTTCCAGCAGGATGCCTTTAGACATGTCCCTGACACCTTTGCATCTATAGCTTTTTGTTGTTGTTTGGTTGTTTAAATATATAAACTGGTGATAACACTACTTGGTGGCATATTCTATTTAAAAAAAAAAAAAGCAACCTTTCATTACTCAATGCAAATCAAACAGTAAATGCGTTCTCTTAGTAAACCTGCTTAACAATTTTCTGGACTCTTCTGCTCTGGGCCAGATTCAGAAATACACAAGTGAAAGAGGAGACAGTACATCATGTTTTATTCAATTGGGTCTTGATACCTATGTGTGACTCTTAACCAAGGAGTATGCAGTAGTTAAGGACACAGATTGAAATTGTTTAGAGTGTGTCCTAAACTCTGACTGCCAGGATTTAAATCTTAACTCTGGAAATTGTAAAACCTGGGAAAAATTGCTTCCCTAAACTTCATTTCCTGCATCTGAGAAAAATCACAGTATCTACCTTGTTGTAGACTGAATAATACCCTTGTCCCTGAATGTCCACATTCTAATGCCCAGAACCTGTGAATGTCACATTAAATGACAGAAGGGATTTTGCTAATGGAATTAAATGAAGGCTATTGACGGGAAGATTATCCTGGGCTACCTGGATGGGCCCGAAGTCATCACTGGTGTTCTCATGAGAGAGAGGCAGAGGGAGATTTGACTCCAAAGAGAAAGTGATGATGAAGCTGGGTTTGGATTGATGCAGCCCGAAACCAAGGAATGCTGACAAGGAAACAGATTCTATCTTAGAGCCTCTGGAGGGGACATGAATGATCCTACCAACTCCTGATTTCAGTTCAGTGAAACTGGTTTTGGACTGCTGTCTTCCAGAACCATGAGAAAATGTGTTTTGTTTTAAGCCACCAAGTTTGTAGTAATATTACGGCAGCCATAGCAAACAAATGTGTACCTCTTAAGAACTATTACCCCAGTTAAAATGTGTGACTGGAGGCACACTTAGTGGCATATGTGCGTGCAGCAGGTATGCCATCATAAGCCATTCTTAACAACCTGAATCCTTGGATTTGCAGGATCATCAAATCCAGTAGTGTGGTTGCCATTTATCTCCTTGTTCATCCTGGTAACATGTCTAGACAGCTAGTAGAGAGAGCTCGGTCCTTCTCCACAGGTCCTCTCACCTCTATTAATTAGAAAGAAAGTCAGAGTTGCTCGGCCATGTCCAACTCTTTGTGATCCCATGGACTGTACCCCCCGAGGCACCTCTGTCCGTGGGGGTCCTCCAGGCAAGAATACTGAAGTGGGTTGCCATGCCTTGCTCCAGGGGCATCTTCCCAACCAAGGGATCGAACCCAGGTATCCTACATTGCAGATGGATTATTTACCAACTAAGCCACCAGGGAAGCCCATGAGTACTGGGGTGGGTAGTCTGGCTCCTTTCTTCAGGGGATCTTTCTAACCCAGGAATCGAACTGGGGTCTCCTGCATTGCAGTCAGTTTGTTTACCAACTGAGCTACCCAGGAAGCCCTAATTAGAGGGAAGAGGTCACTTAAGATGTTACTTAAGTCACCTTATTCTTTTCCTTTCCTTCATGACTCTTCATCCAACTGGTCTTTATAAATTTTAAAGAAAACAAAGTCACTTCTCAATGGATTCAGATACTACCCCAAATTAATATTCCCAGTAAGTTCTTGTTTTTAGTTCCAGAACCTCATCACCAGAAATTCCTGAGCCTAAATCCCCCCTAGCTTCTGGGATCACTCATTTTTCTCATTTCTACCTTTTCCTTTTAGTTGAGCCTTGTCATTTTAGTCCCTTCTTTAAACACAACTCATAATCAGGTGACATGGCCAAGTGATGAATGTATAGATGGTTTGGTTTTAATCCTGGGTTTTTTGCCATCTACTTACTATATGACATTGGACAGGCTCTTTAACCTCTCTGAGCCTCAGTTTCAAAACAATAAATAATATTATAATAATACTAAAGATAGTAAAATAATAAAATAGTATAATAATGCTAAAATACAAAAAAAAAGTATTATAAATAATACGTACCCAAGATTGCAATTGTGAGGATTAAATTAGTTTAATATTTGCTAAGCACTTAAAATAGTACTTGTTACAGTGTAAGCACTGTAATTGTGCTTGGTAATAATAATAAATGCAATTCCAAGCACGTAACTTACTCAACTTTCTGTCATAACTTTGAGGTATGTATTTGATGAAATCAATAAAATCATTCTGTTTCAAGGGGAACAGAAAAATATTTTTGAACAATTGTCCATGTGGCTATTTCACCACGTTTAGTGTTTCCAAATTTCTGTACAACAGCCTGGGCTAGTCCAGTAGCAAATTAGAAACAGAGCTTATGTTCTGCGCCTTTTACCTCACTGTCCCCCACCGCCCCCCCCCACGCAAATCCCCATCTCTTTGGACATAAACTTCCATTTGTCCTCCATCTCCTGTGCACCTGCTTCTAAGAAAGGGTCTGGGTCCATCCATGTCATTACAAAGCAGCACTGACACATACACACTATCATGTGTAAAATAGCAAGCTAGTGGGAAGCTGCTGTATAACACGGAGAGCCCAACCTGGTGCTGTCCGATGACCTAGAGGGGTGTGACGGGAGGGCCGAGGTAGGCTCAATATATATATATAATTATGACTGATTTGCTTTGTTGTATGGCATAAACCAACACAACATTGTAAAACAATTATCTGCCAATTTGAAAAACAAAGGTGTATGATCTCCAGCTTAGTGTGAATTTAAGACAAAGGTACCATTTACATCAGAGAGACAGCTTTTCAAGACTGGCTTTGTTTTTCAAGTTTGTTTTGTTTTCCTGTCCCTCCCAGCCTTCCAACCATGGACAAATACAGGAGATCCATATTATGGCTCAACACTTAGCACCTGTGCCATTCTCTGAGCCTGAAACGGGCATCTGGGCAACACTCCTGTCCTGGGACTGCTGAGAGGACCACACCTAGCTCTGTCTCAGGCAAAGGATGAACTGCTGCTCAGGCAGCCCATTGCATCCCATCACCCTGGGTACACGGCAGTGACTGGTTCAGGGAGGGCCTGGGTGGGCTCCTCACAGTCAAGGGCTGTTTCTGGATCTCTAAGAAGAAAATATTTAGCGCAAGGAAGACATGCATCCTTGAGTCTGAAATTCTCAAATCTTCCACAAGCCACCTTCTAATTCTTAACAGATATACGCAGGGGAAATGCCCTGCTTAATAATAACTAGAGTTTTAGCCTGAAGTCCCACGCAAAATGTCTAATCTTAAGAAATAGAAGAGGCCCTAGGTGAGATCTCACTTGTGGCCTAGACCAGTATTGGGCACAATATAGAATAAGGACTACCTGGCTCATAATTACCTGAAGTACTGTTGAAATCCAGACTGTTAACTCTTCCACAAAGCAAGGAAATTAAGAGTGGTGGGGCCAGAATTATGCAGTTTTCATGATTAGTAACTAGTCATTATTTCCAGTCTAACCTGAAAGCAATTTGGTCTCTTTTCTTTCAGGATCTTATCCTTACTTTGGTCTTACAGCTTCCAAACTGAGGAGGAGGAGGGACAAGTGTTCTGAAAAAGGAGGGGATCCAGGCAAGGAAACAGTGTTCAGTTTGAACATTTAAAAAATAGTTTATTCTGGGAAAATGGTGCAAGGAGAACAAAAGAAGGTGGGTCAAATTTTAGGAAAAGTAATGAAATTTAGTGAGCAAATAGCAGTTGAAGGGAAAAGCAAACTGAAATACAGCATCAGTTTAAACAGTTGATGTTAGAGACAGAAGTAGGAGCATCATGCCTACGGAGAGGAAAATACAGTTCTCCCATACTGTTGTCCCCAGGACTGAGCAGAACTTGGTTCATTTAACTTACTGGTTTTCAACCCATAGCATCCACCTGTAAATAAAACACAGGACACTGTGTTGTGATTGCATAACAAATTGTAAATATTAATCATCACAGGTCCAAAAAGCAAACATGCTATTGACAAAAGGTGAGTTGTACAAGGGGAAAGACAGAACTGGGGGCACAAGCAGTCACAGGCATAAAGAAAAGGACGGGATTAGAGTGAAAGGGAATCCTGTAGCTATGTACTATAGCTAATATTTCCTGAGAGCTTCCGTGTGTTGGACATTGAAGGCTGCAAATGTGTTATTATTTGCATCCTCACGGGCAACTCCATGCAGTGGTGGTGATCATCCATTTCCTCATTGTACAGGTGAGGAAACAGAGGCCCAGGAAGGTTGAGTAAATTGCTCAGGATTGCAGAGCTAACAACCTGAAGAACAAAGCTTCCAAGCCAAGTGGTCCATCTCCAGAACCAAGGCTTTTAGCCACTGTGCTACCACTTCTCCCTTCGGTAAAAGCTAGCAAAAATCGCATGGCATTACGGAAGAGAAGCGGCGTAAATAATGAAATGAATACGATGTATTGAAAGGAAGAGGGATGAGAAGTAGTGAGGGTAGGGGTTTATCTTCCTGCCTCATGTTAGGGTGCTAAAATCGATCTACAATGGATACAGCAGATGAACACAACGTTTAGAATTATGGGGGTAACATTCATGTGGCCAAAAACTGTCTCTGGAGAGGGGAATTTGGGTTAGAAAAGTTGAATTTCTGTATTTGAAATGCTATCATGTCCACATATTATTTTCATAAAAAATATTTCTATTTGTTTAGAAATAGCTTCAACGGTGTAAATGCATTAAAACGTGAAATTCAAAGTCATCTTTACATCTCATACATTTGTTAAGTGCTTGGCTTATTAGAATTGTTCTTTTCAGCTTTGAAGGTTCTTTTTTTTTAATGAAAAGCAGTATAAATTTTAAAATTTAAAAATTGTTCCTGGTAATATTGCCAGCAAGGCCAAGAGAAGGTGTGGAACTATTACAAGCACACTGGATTTCAGCCCTGCTTCTGGGAGGCCGTCCTGACAACAAAGGGAAGGAGAGTCTCTAAAGTCAGGGAGCAGAAGCTTTGATCCTCTGGAGTTGTCACAAACAACTTAGAGTAAATGAACCAGGCGGCAGGGTGCCGGGAGGAGGCTGTCGGGCTCTCTGTGATGGTGTTCTTTGTTTTTGTGGGACTAATCTCAGAAATACTGCATTAGGCTCAGTGCTGTGCATTTTTAGGCTGGAGTTACCATATTTTTCCATCTGTATACTTCATGAACGCAAGTACTTTTTTGCTTCCTTTAAAATGGGAATCTCCTATTTGAATTGCCTGGTGAAGACCTTTGAAGTGATTCATTAAGTATACATATGCGTGCTCTATCTCCATCTATGTATCTGTCAATCATCCTTTCCCTACTCACCTACCTGTATTAGTCTGCTCAGGCTGCTATAACAATATAGCATAGACTAGGGGGCTTAAACAACAGACGTTTCACACTCCTGGGAAGTCTAAGATCAAGGCAGATCTGCTTCCAGGTGAGTCCTTCATTTTTGGCTTGTAGATGGCCATCTTCTGCTGTGTCCTCCTCACATGGTGGAGAGAGAAAGCTCTAGTGTTTTTTTCTGTTTCTTATAAGAGCTAATCCCAGCTCTACCTTCATGGCCTCTGCTAAACCTAGTTACCTCCTAAAAACTCCGTTTCCTAATTGCATCACACATAAGGGGATAGAGCTTCAGTATATGAATCTGTGGAGGGGGACAAAAGAATTCAGTCTTAACTCTCTATATCTGTTTCTATCTGTCTTTCTGTGTAGAATAATAACAGTGGCTTATAATTCATTTCCCTGTGTTATTTTATCCTTCTCAAACTCGTGTGAGGTAAATTGGCCATAGGAAAATCACTGATTTCACTGAAACACTTGAAGGTGGAATTAACTTTGGGGTCACACAATCAATAAATGATGACGCCACAGTTCAGTCCACTTCTTCTCCATCCTCCTTTCCTTCTCCCTTCACTTTCTGACTCTATTCCAGCCACATTATTTACTAGCTTTTCCCTGAGGACACTGGCATCCTTCTGGGCCTTGGAGAGGTTATTCCCATTATCTGGAAGTCTTCTTCCTCGTATATCTGATTCAGGTGCCTCCCTCTACACTGTTCACATTGAGCCTTCCCAGTAAGACTTCTCCTGTCTACTGTTTAACTGGAAAACCTTGTTTCTCTGCCCACAAGGTCAATTTCCCATATACTGCTTAATCTCTATTGCGTTTGTTACTAGGCTTCCCTGGTGAGTCAGTCAGTAAAGAATCCACCTGTAATGCAGGAGACCTAGTCCGATATCTGGGTCAGGAAGAGCCCCTGGAGAAGGAAATGGCAACCCATTCCAGTATTCTTGCCTGGGAAATCCTGTGGACAGAGGAGCCTACAGGTGGGCTACAGTCCCTGGGGTTGCAAAGAATCTGACAAAACTTAGTGCCTAAACCACAACAACAACTTGTCAGATAATTTACATTGATTTCTGTTCTCCCCTCTGACTAAAAGATAGGCTACACAGAGTCAGGAATTTTGCTTTCATTGAACCTAATAGAGGCCCAGCAGAACTCTAGGGTCTGCAAGAACTGGACACAGTTGTAACTCTTCTGTTTGGTATTTTAGCAGCCTATCTCAGAGCCAAGCCAGTTATTGAAGAGAATCTTTTCTGATACTTTAAGCAGTATGATAAACTTGAAATAAACTTAAACTTTCCACAATTACAGAGCAGGCATGGATTCTTCCTTTGTTTCGCCAGACACATGAACCTGGATCCAAAATCCATCCTCTCCGGGTGAAGTGGGAATGCACAAAGATGACTGGCCTAAGTCTCAGCTGGATAAAAAAGATGCACAAAAGAGACATTTAAACATTTTCAAAAACTAAAACCATAAAGTGTGTTTCCTCTTCACACATCAGGGATTATCTAGCCTTTAGTGTGGTTCGAGTAGTGTGGGGTGGTAGGGGTTGGGGAGAGAGAGATGTAGAGAGAAGTAAGGAGGAGTTGCCCTGTCTCTGCCTCCTCTGGACCTTAGTTCTTCCTGGACTGTCACTCCTTACACTCAAAGCAGATTTCAGGAGTCAGCACACATGGTCATGATGTGTGCCTCACTCCACAACCCAGTCACTGGGACCCAGAAAATTTTGCAACCTCAAGTCTCCCTCAACGCATCATGACTCATATATATCAATGAGTAAAGACACATAAACTGTAGTAGATTAACAAGAATAAGTTTTATATATATATATAAATTACATATATACATATTTGTACATGAATCTGGGAAAGATGAGAGCCCATTGAGGCAAATGGCTAGGGGGAGAGGAAGCAGCTAAAGATAGCAGTGGGCACTCTGCCAGTTCCAAGTGTAGGGAAAATAGCCAGAAGTTTGGGTTGGCCAAGTTTACAGTCAAACCAGGGATGTCACAGTGGATGATACATGCAGGTTATTTTCCATCCTCCAAATGCAACTTCTCAAGTCTGGTATGTACTTTTGCACTGGGCTCATGTGTTTCTCACCTTGCAGCACACTTACACCGACATTCCTCACCCATGCACATACACCACACACGTACTCCTGCACACCGCTGAGAGTGTGGTCCTTTGGCTCGTGGTAGGAAGGAAACAGGTTAACAGTTTCACTTAAGTGGGTAGAGTCGTTTTCCAGCAAAGCCCGTTCATCGTTGCACAGGATCTGCAGAGCAAGATATGCTCTTTATTTGTTGAGTTACTTCAGAGAAGAAAGAAGTTCGCTAATGCTCCAGTGAAATCCCAGGCAGGTGATGAAAGTACCAGACCCAGAGCACAGACGCAGCTTCCCTGACCAGGAGCCACTAAACACAACACTGTGCTCCTCCAAAGTCAGAGGGGTGCCCTGAGTTGGGGTCCCAGGTGTTCTGAGCATAGAAGTTCCTCTCTAAATATATATGGTGCTATCCCCCGTCGTGCTGTGTGGGTTTGGGCTGGGGAGGCCTGGGTGCTTCGTGTGAGTGGAACACCAGAAGTGTACCCAGTCATAGCAGGTGTGGTGCTGTCCCCCAACACCCCCTCTGTGCTTTGCATATATGAGTTCCAAGTCCAATGGCAGGTGTTGACACTGGGGCCTCCCATCCTAGATGAAATGTTGCGCCTCCCATGTATTCCACCCATGGTGTATTGGCCAGGTGGGCCCCAGTTGTACTGATGGGAAGTGTGGATACCAGGTCCTCCAGTCCTGGGAATGATGTTGTTCCCTCCTATACCACCACCACTTGCATCTTGGACAGGTGGGTTCCAAGCCAGGGGTGGGTCTCACACTTGCAAATCCAATGGATGCATTGTTGCTCTGGTGGAAAGTGGAAATTGACTTGTCCCTTAACACAAATTTCTTCTCCATGGTGATGGGATTTGTAACTGTAGATTTTCTACACTCGTGTGGGTCCTGGGTGCAGCGATGGCAAGTGGTCACACCCCGACCTCTAACCCTAAGGATGGTGGTGTCCCCTGCCATCACTCTACCACCTGGATTCAGCTCAGGTAGAACCCAGGCATTTGGCTTCAAGTTGAAAGCAGATATGTGCCCGGATGCTGGGATGGTGGCCTGCCCTTCCTACTGCAGCAGCCGTGCTGCAGTGAGATGACTCCCAGGTGGCCTGGCCCACAGTAGGAACACACGTGGTGCTGGGTGCCCCACACAGTTCTGTCCAAAAGTTAGGTGGGCCAGATGCTTCTGAATAATTGAGGCCTAGGGTATTCACACCAGCCTCAAAACTCCCACAAGCCTCCCATAGAGGCTGCAGGTCCCATCAACAGTGGGCCTGATACGGTACTACCAGACAGCAAGCTACTGTCTCCAGTACTGGGCACCAGGACCAGGCACCGCTCCAAAACCAGCAGTAGCAGATACATCCCTGGGGAAACACCTGAGTTGTAGACAAAGGCCGGCTGCATGCTGATGGTGCTGGTGGCAGACAGGGGGTCTGGCAAGCCTGAATCCACTATGCTTCCTCTGGGTGTCTGGACTGCTGAAGAAGTTAGCTTTCTATCTTGTTCTAGGGCTAATGGGTTTCCCAGTGGAACAGACTTGGTAGGCTTCTTCCTACTGTTGGCCCCAGATGTGGGCTGAATGGTGAGTTCTGGGTCCAAGCTTCTGGGTTTCAGGCTTCACTTGAAACATGGGTGCCTCTGTTGACCAAATCCACAGGTAAATAAGTTGAGGCTTGGGTCCAGGCATTGCCACCACTGGGTGCTGTGTTCTCAGAACCAAGAACAGCCATGTGATATGGGTAATGGTTCTTCTTGGAGTCAGAGGTAGACTGAACAATAACAGTCTGAGGAGGAGGTGTTGTGTGCATAGCATCAGTGTCAAAGACTGGTTTGACATCTGTAGAGATGCTATCTGCTGGAGCATAGATAACTGCTGAAGCCATAGGTGGGGGGCTGGGAAAACCAGGAACTGAAGTCATAGGTGGGGGGCTGGGGGAAACAGGAGCTGAAGCCATAGATGAGAGGTTGGGGGAAACAGGAGCTGAAGCCATAGTTGGGGGGCTGGTTGAGGCAGGATTTGGGGATTGAGGGAAACAGCCAAAGCCCTGGGCGGGGGGGGGGGGGGGGGGGGCGGGAAGACAGGGCCCAAAGCCGTAGATGGGGGCCCAGGGGAGAAGCAGCCAGAACCCTAGATGGAGGGATGGGGAAGACACCGGCAGGAGTCCTTGATAGTGGGGCTGGGGAAGGGGGAGTAGTGTCTGTGTCAGTGATGCCCGAATCTGAAGGAGGGCACACTTGCAGATGGCATGACTGGGGTGGCAAGAGAGGCTGCAGCAGAAGTGAGGGGCTGCTCAGTTAGAATGGGGAGTGGTGGGAGGGGGAGAATCTACACACATGGGTGTTGGGGATCAATTTTGGTTGGAGGGTGGCTGGGAGGAGAGGGTTAGGGTGCTCAGAGTTATGGAGAGGTCAGAAATAGAAGGTGGTGTTGCTCCGAGTGAACACTGAATGCCTTTATCCTCCTTACGGGTAATTCCCACAGTGAGATTGGAAACTGGAGGAAGAAGAGAACCTGCAGCAACAGAATGAGAGGTCACGGGGGCTGTGTTTCTTGCCTCCTGACCCATATAAGGTGTCGGGCGAGGTGGAAGGCCAGCCGGATTGGGGAATCTGGAGGACAGGTCGGCCAAGTGGGTGGTGGTAGGAGGGACCTGCAAAATGTGACTGACCGGGGAGCCTGTGGTCCCTGGGGCAGGCGGAGGGGCACTGCGGCGTCGCATGGCCTTCCTTGCGTCCTTCAGGATTTTGTTCCGCTGACGCTGCATGTTTTGTTTCAGGGTGCCTGAGGCTTTGGCGAGAGTCATGCCTGGAAGCTTCCGAGGCGGAGGAAGGTCACTGCGACCCCACGGCAGAGGCAGCGGTGGTGGCAGTGGCGGCAGCAGTGGCGGCAGGGGCAGAAACTGCGGCATGGGTGTCTTCCGCTTGAGGGGGTGCCTACTGCGGGCAGATCCCAGGGGAGAAGAGCTGCTCCGTGGGGTGTCTGAAGGTTGTTCATGCCGCAGCGCCTTCCCAGACATCAGCGACTCTGGGGAGCTGGGGGTGAGGTCTTCACCCCGCACTTCTATTGGCCTGTCGGTCAGCAGGTTGCAGCACGGACTTGGGGCAGAGAGCACCGTGGCCAGGGGGCCAGGCTGCGAGGGAGGCTGGCGGTCTCCAGCAGTGCCGTCTAAGCAGATGGCGGGGCTTTCGGAGGAAGAGTTCATCCGAGGCACCTGGGCTTCCTCATTGATGTTGCTTTCTGGGTGCACCGGAAGGCAGTTTGCAGGCTCAGGACTGCACTGGAGGGACGTGAGGACCCCACTGGTCTCCTGGGGCCTGGGTGTCATTGTCATATCCCTGTTGCAGTATGGACTTATCTTCCCATTGTCCTCTCCTTCAGCCTCTGTGTGACCTTCCTCCTCTGTCATGCCTTCCCTGGGCTCTTCTTGGACCATCGCCTCACTCTCCTTTGCGCAAGGAAGCGGGAGGTGACTGGTTGGTACCGGCTTCCCAACCTCAACTACCTGGGCAGGTAGCTCAGGTAGTGAACGCAGGAGAGTAATTTTGCGCCCAGGTGGAGGAATTCTGATGGTTCTCGAAGGTCCGAACATCATGGAATTACGAGTGGACAAGATGGGCTTCTTCTTCCGTGAGTTCCTCAAGTTCACCAGGGGTACGATGCCCACAGAGGAGTACCCAGCCTGCTGGATGGGGTACCGCCTTCTTGGCGCGATGTAAAAGCTGGATGATAAAGGCAGTTGATGCTGGTGCAGCCTGTAAACAGGGTGGAAAGCAGAAGCTGGAGCAGCGGGGTGGCCCCGGCCGGATGTGATGGCATCCCGAGAGGGCAAAACCAGCGAGCGACGGCCCGGCGGGTGCCGGCGGCAGAGCCTGGAAACAACTTTACACAGTAAATTGCCCATATAGGACAGATTGTGCGCCAAACGCCCTGAGAATAGAGTGTGAAACTGGGAGAGCGTCTCCCTAGCTTCTGACTCCTCTCGTGGTCAAACACGCACTGGAGGGAGGACTCCTCAGCCGGGCGCTTGTGATGCGTCCATGGTATAGGCATCACAGAGAAACTGTGCTGTGCGCCTGCAGGTGGCAAAGGGCGGGGCACAGGGCGGGGCACAGGGCGGGGCCCCAGCGCATGACCTCTCCTGAGCTCTCTAGCAGCCTAGACTTCCCACTGGGGGTGGCAGGTGTTTGGCACCAGATGGGCCACCATTCAGAGACTGCTCAGGACTGTGGCGGCCTTCTCCTCCAGAGGTCATCCTGTCTAGCACCTCATCGTGCAGCCACCTTGGTGCCTGCATTTGTGTCGGCCAGCCCTTCCCTGCCTGGGTCTCAGAGGCCTGTGCAAAGCTGAGTGCAGGAGCCGCCAACGCCGTCGGAGGGCGTTCTGGCACCTATGGGGACCTTCCCAGCTTCACTGTGAAGCCTGGAGCCAGGAGCACCTTCTCCACTGCTGCTGCTCTGCCACCATCTCCAGCCGGCAGGGAACCCTTCCTGGCAGGTAAGGCTCTTTTCACTTCTTTTAGAAATTTGGTACAGCAGTTAAACTTTCAACTGTTCTTCAGGGTGTGCAGATGGTAATGGCTTAGCCAGGATTTGAACCAAGCCTGCTCTGGGCTGTGGTGCCTCCTTGTCATACATGCTTCATGTGTTGTTGTTCTTTTTTTGTACTCCTTGTGGCACTTAGCCCTAAGTGTCATACCTATAATGAGCCTATATCCTACCCTGTAGAAGGTTTTCTTTTGCTCAGTTCGTGAACTGATTGCCTACTGCACTGGGTTCTGATCTCAGAAGATGCAGGTTAGGGACCACCAGTTGTCAGCATAGCACCAGCGGAAGTGTTCCCTTTAGTCTAGTTTGAAGGATCCAGATATGTAAAGATCGTAGTCTAGATAAATCGTGGGCTTTCCTGAAAGAAATTTACCAGTGAATTATTCTGTATGGATTAGGAGCCAGTTTCTATGGATGGCCTTCCTGGAGTATGTTCAGTAAGGCAACTCATTCATGTCTAGAAAGCAAATACATCATTTATTGCAGCTTCATAGTGGAGCCCTGTGTCAGTTTAAAATAGTCAGCACAATTTGGTCACTGTGAGCATGTCAGCTTGGGCCAATCTTTACTACTGTGTATAATTCTAGAGATTCTTATGCCCAGGAGAGAAGACACACTCTTGGGTGTCTAGGACAAGGGAAAGATGTTATTATTCACAAGGTAGAAGCTTCAAAATAATAGGAAAGAACTTCAAAACCCTAGTCTAACATGGCTTGATTGAGTTTGAATCTTGTTTCTTTGGCTTACTTCATTGGAGTGTTTTCTTTCTCCTTGGCTGACATTGTGTGTTACACATCAGGCATGTGACATGTAGAGGTTTCAGAACCCAGAATTGTATTGATCAGTGAAACTTTATTTATATATTTTAGTTTAAAATCTATTTAAAATAACACTGGACATAATTCATATATTATACATTAGTTTTGCCCTCTGCTCTTCAGATTCTTTTTATAGTATGTCAGAGCAAATTTGGACTTCCATCCCCAATAAGATTTGAGATTGGAGGACACAAAAGCTTTTTCTCAGACCTAAATTATGTCTGAAAAAAGCGAGAAATATCATAAGCTCTACCTGACCTCTCTAGGAGCAGAAATGATTTACAGCCGTGGCATTTAACCATAATTCCTTGATCTCGTTTGAGAAGTTCAGTAAGGAACAATCTCTTGATTTTTGTTTCTTCCTTGCTTTCTTGTCTTGCTTACCAACAATCCATTGTAATCCATGAATTAATATGGCATCAGGCTGAATGTTCTCTGGAGCTCATTCAAGTAACTTTTTTCCCTAAAATAACTCTAATTTCCTTGTTTTTCAGCTCCTCGTCTTTCCTTGCCCTTTACTAAAACCAGAACTCACCAAAAGCTGACTGGCTTTGTGCAGACCCTTCTTAGGACACTCTTTCCTTAATTATTTTATTCATCACTCTGTTTCATTTTTTGCCTTCTAGAAATATGTTGAAATCTTTCTGTAGTAGATGACTTCCACAACATCTTGGCTTTTATTGGCTTATTAACTTGGATATTTCTACACTTTTATTTAAAAATGGTTTGAGAAGGAATAGAAAGTAAATATATTTCCTAGTCTGCCATCTTGAGCTGAAAATCCTGGTCAGTTTTAGCATGCAACCTTCCCATAGGAAAAAAAAAAAAAACAAAAAAGCCCTTGGCATTAATAGGTGTAACAACTCAAGATTTCAGCTTTTCTGGGGTAATCACTAAGGACTTAGTATGTGGTAATTTCTAATGCTGCTGCTGCTGCTGAGTTGCGTCAGTTGTGTACCAACTCTGTGCAACCCCATAGCCGGCAGCCCACCAGGTTCCTCCGTCCCTGGGATTCTCCAGGCAAGAATACTGGAGTGGGTTGCCATTTCCTTCTTCAGTGCACGAAAGTGAAAAGTGAAAGTGAAGTCGCTCAGTCGTGTCTGACTCCTTGCGACCCCATGGACTGTAGCCCACCAAACTTCTCTGTCCATGGGATTTCCCAGACAAGAGTACAGGAGCAGGTTGCCATTGCCTTCTTCTAATTTCTAATGGGAAAATAATAACTATTTCATGGAATTTATTTGAGGATTACATTAGATAATGAACACACAAATGCTCTCTAAAGTTTAAAAGTCCATAAAAATGATTTTGCAATTGATTTGTTGCTACTTCAGTTTTCCTTGGCAGTGATTTATGACCTTGCTTGTGTGAGACGATGCTTTCTGATTTGTTGTTTTGAAAGTTAGATTATATTTTTCAACAGCTCAATGAAAATAACATCATTTCTGAAGGTTAAGGGTGAAGCCGTAAAGGTTTCTTGATACCTGTCACTTTACGATATTTTCAGCAGCTCATTCACTCATGTACTTCTCCTCCCTATTTTGTTGTGGACCTACTACCAGCCAGATACCTTACATCAGGTGTTGGAAAACATTTTCCAGATTTTTAAATATATATCTTAGACTTGTTGGGCCGTATACCGTTTCTGTAGCTTCTTCTCCTCCTCTTTCTTCAGCAGCCTTTCAAAATGTAAGGCTCAGTATTAGCTCACCCGTCATCAAAAGACGGGCTGAGCTCACAATGATTTGTGAGCAATTACCTGCCAGTCCCTGCTCTCCATTGTCACTGAGTAAGAGGTGCATTTTTTTAGTAAATCATGTCTTTGAGTCAACTCTTAGTTTTCCGGAGCTTGTCCTTACTCTCTTGCTGCTTCTAATCAACAGGGCATTCAGAGAGATCCTGTTAAAACATAAATCAGATTGTATTGCTCAGATCTCTTCAGTGGCTTACTGCAAGCAGAAAGCAAAGTCCTCAGAGTGCCTCCGTAGGTAGGCCTAGAAATCTGGGCCTCTGTTTCTTCCCTGACTTGTTCCTTCTCCTCTCTACTTTGCTTACTCTATTTCCCACAAACGGACATCCTTTCTGTTCCTTGAATACTCTAGGCACATTCTTGCCTCCTTCTCTTTCCATCTGACTGTTCTCTCTGCTGGTAATATTCATTCCCCAGATATGCACCTTGCTCCCTTCCACAACCACCTTAAATTCCTTGATAAATTTTATCTCCCCCATAAAGCCTTCATTTATTACTTAATTTCAAGTGGCAGGTACCTTCTATCAGCTATCTCCATCTCCCTACCATGCTTTCCATTTTTTCTCTAGCACTTACCTGATATACTAGTTATTCTATGCATCTATTTAATTTTTATTTACATATTGATATATTTTTATATTTGCTTGTATATTTTTGTCTGCCTCCTCAATTGAAGAGAGGGTATATTCATCTGTGTTGATTACTGCTGTGTCATCAACCTATAAAACATTCTGAAGAATGGTGCCTGAAATTTGATAAGGGATTAAGAAATTGGCCACATAACTAAATATGTACATAAATTAATGAACAAATCTCCAGGGCTTCTGGATGAGGTCTAATGAAAAGAGGAAGACGAATGATTGGGACAGGGTACTACAAGAAGTAGAATTTGGAATACTCTGATAGCTATCCTAATAGAGAAGGTCTTGTTAATTTAGATCGTTTTAATGAGAGAGCTGGGAACTAGGGCCACACAGCATCAAGATTTTTAGAATATATTGTGTAGAGTTCTTTTTAAGTGTGCACAGATATCACTGAAAATCCATGCATGTGTGCATGACTCTATTACTTTATTTAGTGTTTTACAAGAGCCTCTCAAGGACAGGGTTATAGTAAGTATCAGTATCTTTCCTTTATAATGAGCTTAATTTGTTCAAAATTATATCATAATTTTTTTGCAACTGTGAAACCAAACTAGCTTTTGAGTAGACACTCCCTAGAAACCTGTGCGGAGAAGGCAATGGCACCCCACTCCAGTACTCTTGCCTCGAAAATCCCATGGACGGAGGAGCCTGGTAGGCTGCAGTCCATGGGGTTACCAAGAGTCGGACACGACTGAGCGACTTCACTTTCACTTTTCACTTTCATGTATTGGAGAAGGAAATGGAAACCCACTCCAGTGTTCTTGCCTGGAGAATCCCAGGGACGGGGGAGCCTGGTGGGCTGCCGTCTGTGGGGTCGCACAGAGTCGGACACGACTGAAGCAACTTGGCAGCAGTAGCAGCAGCAGAAACCTGTGACGTTAATAAAACCAACAAACATGTGTTCAGCTTCCAATGATAGACATACTACAGACTCAATTATGGGCCATCCATTTTAATGAGGGCAAGAAGTGATTTAACAAATACAGAGCAAAGAGGATGTTAAGCTTTGTCCTCTGTTAATATTAGCAATGGATAAAGTGGGCTCCAACATCTTCAAGATAGCTTGAGACCATCATCTCTGTGTCATGGCAGAGGGATGTTCAGCCAGGATATTGTTCTCTGTCACTCAGAAAAATACCCATAATGTATAATGATACTTACTGAGTCAGATATGAGACTTTTGGGTGGTTAGAAGTCCTTTAGCATGATTCTTTCAGATGCCTTAGCGACAAGATGAAGCTAGCAGCTTTGGACACTTTCAGCAATGAAGAGTTTGTTTGGATGTTAATTTTCATGCTGAATGAAATTCAGCTGAATGAATTTCGTGCTGAATTCACCCTACCTACTTGAAACTGCAGCACAGCACACACACTTCAGTTACCAGTTCAGTTCATTCCACAGAATTTTCATAAAACATAGTGTTCTATATACCTGGGATGTATCTCACTTCGTTTTAAGAATTTCCAGATAATTCTTCATACATAGTGTTACAATTCCAATCTTGCCAAGTCCTGCACCAGTTACATAGAACACAGCACATTTATTTCTCTGGTTGTTCAGATCCCAGTGAAAGAAGAATGGAATGGAATCAAAGAGATGAGATCAGAATTCTTGTCCCAGATTTACCATAAAATAATTGTGTTCTCAGGAAAATTATAGCTATTCTAGACCCCTTTCCTTTTTTTTATTTCAACAGAGTTGCATTCATTTCAGTTCAGTTCAGTTGCTCCGTCGTGTCCGACTCTTTGCGACCCCATGAATCGCAGCACGCCAGGGCTCCCTGTCCATCACCATCTCCCGGAGTTCACTCAGACTCATGTCCATCGAGTCAGTGATGCCATCCAGCCATCTCATCCTCTGTCGTCCCCTTCTCCTCCTACCCCCAATCCCTCCCAGCATCAGAGTCTTGTCCAATGAGTCAACTCTTCGCATGAGGTGGCCAAAGTACTGGAGTCTCAACTTTAGCATCATTCCTTCCAAAGAAATGCCAGGGCTGATCTTCTTCAGAATGGACTGGTTGGATCTCCTTGCAGTCCAAGGGACTCTCAAGAGTCTCCTCCAGCACCACAGTTCAAAAGCATCAATTCTTTGGTGCTCAGCGTTCTTCACAGTCCAACTCTCACATCCATACACGACCACAGGAAAAACCGTAGCCTTGACTAGACGGACCTTAGTCGGCAAAGTAATGTCTCTGCTTTTGAATATACTATCTAGGTTGGACATAATTTTTCTTCCAAGGAGTAAGCGTCTTTTAATTTCATGGCTGCAGTCACTATCTGCAGTGATTTTGGATCCCAAGAAAATAAAGTCTGACACTGTTTCCACTGTTTCCCCATCTATTTCCCATGAAGTGATGGGACTGGATGCCATGATCTTCGTTTTCTGAATGTTGATGTAGATGACACCAAATAACATCCCCCTCTTTGCAGTCGTAGCTTCGATGTTATTGGTATTCTGAAACACATGAATACAATGACACATGAAGCTGTGCACCATCTCTGTAACTATGTTTTTAGCGTTGCCTCTATTTTGAAAATGAGAGCATGGCTGAGCACAGAAGTAGACGTTTTGACCAGAGGCTCCAAAGTAAATGCAACTAAACCACAAGTTTCCTTCTTTCCTGAAGCTCACTTAACTGAAACATAGGCTGCTGGATATTAAGCGGTAAAGCATATTATCAGTGTATTTTAAAAGCAGCTATTCTTCTAGGATTTCTAATTAGTAGCAGGAAGTTTTGAAATTCTTAAAGGATCATCTGCTCTTGTGAGATTTACAGCTCTGGTTTCCAGTCAACCAAGTTGAATTAGGGCATCTGAACTTTTGGATGCATCTCAGAACTAGAATTCTGAACCTCTTGAGTTTTTCTTCATGCTGTCAGAAATTCATGCCAGATAATCCTTTTAATAGAGAGTATGTACACACTTGTATATTTTCATATAAGAAACCAATGTGGTGAGTGAGGATGGAAGTGAAGCCCTCAGTCTCAGAGGGGTGTTGAGCTCCTGGTGAAATACAGTCATTATTTCTTCAAAATAGAAAAGCAGTTATTTGAAGTTATTAACACCAAATAGCTATTGATACACTTATCTGTGATACATGTATTTACTGTACCAACTAGGTGTGTTCTCTTTGGGAAGTACACAGCTGTTTGAGACACAGATTGTTTATTTTTGTTTGTTTTCCCACAAAGACTGTGACCTTCTGATCAGGAACGTCTGTATTTTACTAACATCTGGAACCACCAGCTAACACGGTGTCTAAAATGTAGCCAATGAATATGAAATCAAGGAACACATTTTTTAAGTACAGACCAGGGCATGGGCAAATATAAAGTTTTTGTTTTCAATCATAACGTGATTGAAACCTGTAAACGATACAGACAACAAGCGCTACAGTAATTCAAAGAAGGCATAGAACAGACAACCTGTAAGGATCTATTGTATAGCACAGGGAGCTATACTCAATATTTTGTAATAACTTATTAATGGAAAAGAACCTGATAAAGCACATATATATAAATTAATCACTGAACTGTACACCTAAAACTAACATGGCATTATAAATCAACTATACTTCAATTTAAAAAACTGACAACAAAAGACACCTAGAAGTCATAGACATGATATTTCCATAGAGAAGCCAGATGAAGAAGAGAGAGAGAGCTTTTGAATTCACCAGAGCAGTCACAGAGAACCTAGGCTTCGACCTGAACTTGAATTTACATTAAGATTGTGTTGCAGGTACAGATGTAGGTAATCACATACACTCACTATACTGAGACTAGCTGAAGTTATGAGTGTCGTCCAAGATCCCAAAGCAAGTACAGTGTGCAGTCAAAATTTTAAGTGACACCTAATACACTAAAAAAAAAAAAAAAAAGCCCCTTCTGTGATACCGTGTTGTCATTGAAATAATGTTGTTTCTTTCTGGTAGATTATAGTAGAAATTGGTTCTAGTGTCTCCTGTAATTACTAGTTCTGTTTATCCCATCTATAGTTGATCTTCAAAATTTCCATTAGAATGGCTTTGCCAAAATGAAACATACAAGTATTCGTGATGCCTGTATCCAAGCATTTCTTCTGTTGTTCCCTGCTTAGGATTATATGAACAATTCACTATCTTTTCCCTCCTCTAAGAATTCCCTCTGCCCTATTGGGCACCTGGAAAACCCACTTCATTTGTCAAAACTCAGTTTGCATATTATCTCTGTTATGCTGTCTTCTGTTTAGTGTTGTGGTCACACTTTCCTTTTTGCTCCCATTACACTTTTGCATACCTGACTGTTGCACTTGCTACACTGTATTGTAGTTGGATGTTTTACGTAACTCGGGCTTCTTCTGGGCAACATTCCTTGGGGCCAGCGACTACCTTTTCTTCACCCATTGATGCAGCCTTAGCATGTTACTTGGTATGCAGTAGTTAACATAAAAATGAGATCTGAATAAATTTTAAAAGGTAGGTACGTATGACTTATCATCACTTTCCAGGTATTACAGGAAAAAACATTACTGTTGGTGCTGAATGTTCACTTCTATTGTGATGAATGGTGGTGGTACTTGACTCCACTTACATTGTTTTACCTACCATTTTATGTATTTCTACCTGATATCTCCTCTTTATTTCCATTTAGATATTTATTGGTAATCCAAGTAAAGCAGGAATGAGGGTAGGGCTAGGCTATACTTGCCTGGAATAGTAAAGACATTGTGTGACTTTTTGGTGAGAAAATCCTGAGGTATGGGAGGTTTACATCTTCCCTTTGAGGCATATGGAGGGCTCCGCCTCTAAAGAGTTTTATTAGCAACTAATCAAGATGTTTTTGCACAAGGCTCCTGATGAGCTATTAGTAATACTAAGAGTGAATCAGAACTAAAGTAGTTTCTGATTTGTTTTACATTGTAAATGTAGGCTATTATTTTTTAATGCTGGGAGTGGTGGTGGTGGAGAGTAACGGAATGGTCTTTTCCCATCTTGATGTTTCAATCCTGTCAAGAGAGATCTTAAATAATTTCAGCCCTGCTGCTTTACTTACTCCACCCGAGGGTGATCAAGTGACTTATATAGGAAGCTTGAAAAGAATTAAGTGGGCATGTTTGTCTTAACTAATTCTGTTTTCTCCCTTGAGAGTGAGAGTTGGTATCTTTTGTTTCTGTCATCCTGTGTATTACTAGTTCAGTTATGGACTAGTAATGTCTGGGGTTCAGTTATGGGATCATTTCATTCAATTAAGCCAGGGTTAGGTCAGTACCAGGAATATTTTGACCTCCATCTTCGCTCTTTTATCTTGTTTCTTAATTAACTCTATACCTAGGTGTAATTAAGGTGTTGTATCTGTTGTACTTGCACAAATGCATCATTTGGTGTGTTACCTGGAAACACTGAATAGAAAGAAAGGAGCAGACGTTTTGGAGAGGAAAATGTCCACATGGAAATGTTTCGGTGCTTCCATGTAAGGTAGTCTTGTGCCTTGGTCTTTAACGTGTGGTGGGATGTTGGGACCTTTGACTATTTGAAAATACTTTGGCTTATGCAGTTAAAAGCAGGTAACTGCTGAAGTCTAGAAAAGGTTTAATGTATGCTGTATTAGTTTCCAGTACCTGCTGTAACAAATCAGCATAAACTTGGCTTAACATAATAAAAATGTACTGTCTCACAGTTCTAGAGGTCAGAAGTCTGATATCAAGGTGTCATAGGGTTGCACTCCCTAAAGGTGGTCTAGGGGAGAGTCCACTCCTTGTCTCTCTGAGCTTCCGGTGGTTAGTAGCTTCCTTGGCTTGAGGCCACATCGCTTAGTCTCTGTTTTCACTCCCTTTGTGTTTCTGTATCTTCTCTTCATCTGGTCCAAATTGCCCTCTGCCCTTCTTGTTTCATAAGGGCAATTGTCATCATATTAAGAACCCATCTGATTAATACAGGATGGGAATCCCATCTGGAGATCCTTAATGAAACTTGCAAAGACCTTTTTTCCAAGTGAGGTAACAGTTAAGAATTAGAACATGAATGTATCCTTTTGGGGGTCATCCTTCAACCCACTACACCAACAATAAGACTCTGCAGTTGGCTGCAGTTTATTGCATGGGAGAGTGGCTGTTTCTGTCAAGCCACTTAAGTAAAGGTCTGGCATAAAGAAAAGGGGCCCTAGGGAATTGCAGGTGGCTGAGCGAATACCTAGAGCAGAATGAATAGGGACCTGGAAGGTCTTCAGTATAAAGAGAACTTTACCTGGCTCTCAACTTTGGGGTGGGCAGGAGTTTTCAGGGCAGGAAGTACTCAGGCAGCTGCTCACTTTGGCTTACTCTTCAGGTAGTTTTTTTCCCAAGCAGGCTTGACTGAGACAAAGACTTAGTTGTAAGGAAAGTATGTTTTATAGAACTTGTCAGCATTGACATATATGGTTACCATAGGCTCAAGTTAATCCCCTTACATGTGGACCCAAGCTGACATGGAATTTGTCAGTTACGTTGGAGAAAGAACTGTTCTCTGAAAGGCAGGCTTCTTTGGTCTATGCAGTAACATAGCCAGAGGCTGTGAAAATGACTATGGCACCATAGGACCATGGAATCTACACATTATAACTGGAGGTATAATGTTACTGGATAGAACCCACAATCAGGTCAGGACTGCAGTGTGAACAGATCATCAAAGAGGAAGGATAACTCCAGAGTCCATGTGTGATAGGTGCTCAGGGCTGTGCATTGCACATGGCAAGTTCATAGTGACCAGTCAACCTTAGGCCAGGAAAGTCCTCCTGGTTCTAAGTTTGCAGGTCAGGACTTTCAGATAAATGGCACAGACCAATGGACATCCTAGTGAGGCTAAAATCAGAGAGACTTTATCTTTCTTTCAAATGCCACTGAGTTTCTGCTATGTTCTTTGATAATTTCTGTACTGGATTCTGAGAATGAAAATGTGCCTAGTTTTATTATTCTAGGAGTGGGGACTGGCTTGGTTTTGAGATTTTTTAAATTGTAGGCATAATGCTGTAATCTCAGATTGAAACTTAGTAACTCTTTAAAATCGTTAAAAGCATGGTTCATGAAAGACCTGATAAACTGCTAGAACAGCCAAGATCCTGGGAGACCACGGCAATGTCAGTGACAGAAGTCTAAGCTGTAGATATGGAAGGATCCCTCAGTCCACTGAGACACTGAAAGCCCTGCCACTGAGAATGAATTAAAACATGCATTTGGGAGGATTCTTTCTGGACATTTAAGGACTTCAGATTTTTAACCCAGCATAACAAGGAAACTTGATTAAAAAAAAAAAAAAGTGAGGTCTTCAACTTTGTTTTTCTTTCTCAAGATTGCTTTGGTTATTGAGGGTTCTTTTTGGTTACATATACATTTTAGACTAATTTCTTCTATTTCTGAAAAAACAGGGGATTTTGATAGGTATTGCAATAAACTCTTGATAGCTTTGTGTAATATGGACATTTTAACATATTAAGTCTTCCAGTTCATAAACATGGGATATTGTTCCATTTATGTCTTCATTAATTTCTTTCAATAACATTTTTTAGTTTTCAGTGTGCAAGTCTTTCATGTCTTTAGTTAAGTTTATTCATATTTTATTTTTTTTGTTACTATTATAAATGAAATTGTTCTCCTGATTTCTTCTTTAGATTGTTAATTGTTAGTGAACAGAAGTGCAAGTAATGTGTGTATGCTGATTTTGTATTCTGCCAACACACTGCCAAGTTTATTAGTTCTAATAGATTTTGTTGTGACATCTTTACCATTTTCTGCATCTGTTTTCAGAATGTTCACTTTCTGCCTAAGTGTATCCTTAATTCTAGGTGACATTTTCACTTCCATCTTAGGTTTTCATCTTTTTATAAAATTGTGTTACCATTAATTTTTAAATTTTCATAATTGCATTTACATTTTGGCTGAACTGGATCTTCATTGCTGGGCAAGCGTTCCTTTAGTTGTGGCAAGCAGAGCTTCCTCTCTGTGTGCAGTGCGTGGGCTTCTCGCTGCAGTGGTTTTTCTCCTTGTGGAGCATGAGCTTGAGGGTGTGTGGGCTGCAGTCATTGTGGTGTGTGGGCTCAGTAGTTGTGGTTCCCAGTCTCTAGAGCACAGGCTCAGGAGTTGTGGCGCAGGGGCTTAGTTGCTTCATGGCATGTGGGATCTTCCCAGACAGGAATCTAACCCAGGTCCCCTGCACTGGCAGGCAGATTCTTTACCACTGAACCACCAGAGAAGCCCCTTAGTCTTTCATCTTAATTCTCAGTATATTCAGGCTTCGTTGGGTATATCTCTTGCTCCTCTTCCCTGTACCCGACCATGCCTAGAATAGGAGGTGCCTCTACGAACCTGTGTTGACTTATTTTAAATGACATAAGTGTGTGAATATGTTCATTTCCCTCTGGAAAAGGGGGTTACATTCCATAAGATTCGAACATCAAGTCTTTAAACTTCACTGAACCCATAGATTCATAAATAGTTGCCTAATTATCCTCCCCTATACCACTCTAAAATAATCATATCAAAGTATGGTTATTAATTGTCTTAATTGCAAAGAAATAATAGCAAACAGAAAGAAATTGCTTCTCAAAAGAAATTCTTCCACCAAAGTAAAAACTAAAGGTCAAAAAGTCAAATGAATATGGGATTTGTGACTATTCTAAGTGATAAAGAACTCTGACAAGAAATACTGCAGTGCTGATTGCTATTGTCATCTTTTCACTTTCCATTACAATTGTTTATGTTATTCTCATGAGGTTTTACTTAAGTTATCAAGATTTTTACAATAGTCAAATTAAAAAAAACAAAAATCAAAATATCTTGAAATGCCAATACAAAGAAAATGAGTCAGACCATGAAAAATGTTTTAGACAAGTTGACAACGTATATTCTTTGCTCATTTCTTTTTGAGACAAGGTCCATCTTATTCACACCCACATGTACAATACACTGAATAAAATACAACCAATCACCCTATGGTGATGAAAAACAAAAGACACGATGGTTCTAGAAATTTCTTCTCTTTATTCCTAGTATCTTGTTGTATCTGGCAAAATAAGCAGGTTGAAATGTTCTCTAAATTTTTTGTGTTTCATTTAATAATAATTTGCTTATTTATCTTAATGTAAATATTAAAAAATATTTACACTATTCAATGTTCAAGGACAGGAGGAGTGGCGGTGAGGAGATACCTGTCGTCCAAGGTAAGGAGCAGCAGCTGCGCTTTGCTGGAGCAGCTGTGAAGAGATACCACACATCCAAGGTAAGAGAAACCCAAGTAAGATGGTAGGTGTTGCAAGAGGGCATCAGAGGGCAGACACACTGAAACCATACTCACAGAAAACTAGTCAATCTAATCACACTAGGACCACAGCCTTGATTAACTCAATGAAAATAAGCCATGCCCGTGGGGCCACCCAAGACGGGCAGGTCATGGTGGAGAGGTCTGACAGAATGTGGTCCACTGGAGAAGGAACTTCAGTATTCTTGCCTTGAAAAACACCATGAACAGTGTGAAAAGGCAAAATGATAGGATACTGAAAGAGGAACTCCCCAGGTCATTAGGTGCCCAAGATGCTACTGTAGATCAGTAGAGAAATAACTCCAGAAAGAATGAAGGAATGGAGCCAAAGCAAAGACAATACCCAGTTGTGGATGTGACTGGTGATAGAAGCAAGGTCCGATGCTGTAAAGAGCAATATTGCATAGGAACCTGGAATGTCAGGTCCATGAAGCAAGGCAAATTGGAAGTGGTCAAACAAGAGATGGCAAGAGTGAACGTCGACATTCTAGGAGTCAGCGAACTAAAATGGACTGGAATGGGTGAATTTAACTCAGATGACCATTATATCTACTACTGCGGGCAGGAATCCCTCAGAAGAAATGGAGTAGCCATCATGGTCAACAAAAGAGTCCGAAATGTAGTACTTGGATGCAATCTCAACAATGGCAGAATGATCTCTGTTCATTTCCAAGGCAAATCATTCAATATGACAGTAATCCAAGTCTATGCCCCCACCAGGAATGCTGAAGAAACTGAAGTTGAATGGTTTGATGAAGACCTACAAGACCTTTTAGAACTAACACCCAAAAAAGATATACTTTTCATTATAGGGGACTGGAATGCAAAAGTAGGAAGCCAAGAAACACCTGGAGTAACAGGCAAATTTGGCCTTGAAATACGGAATGAAGCAGGGCAAAGGCTAACAGAGTTTTGCCAAGAAAATGCACTGGTCATAGCAAACAGCCTCTTCCAACAACACAAGAAAAGACTCTACACATGGACATCACCAGATGGTCAACACCGAAATCAGATTGATTATATTCTTTGCAGCCAAAGATGGAGAAGCTCTATACAGTCAACAAAAACAAGACCAGGAGCTGACTGTGGCTCAGATCATGAACTCCTTATTGCCAAATTCAGACTTAAATTGAAGAAAGTGGGGAAAATCATTAGACCATTCAGGTATGACCTAAATCAAATCCCTTATGATTATACAGTGGAAGTGAGAAATAGATGTAAGGGCCTAGATCTGATAGATGAGTGCCTCAGGAACTATGGACTGAGGTTCATGACATTGTACAGGAGACAGGGGTCAAGACCATCCCCATGGAAAAGAAATGCAAAAAAGCAACATGGCTCTCTGGGGAGGCCTTACAAATAGCTATGAAAAGAAGAGAAGCAAAAAGAAAAGGAGAAAAGGAAAGATAAAAGCATCTGAATGCAGAGTTCCAAAGAATAGCAAGAAGAGATAAGAAAGCCTTCTTCAGCAATCAATGCAAAGAAATAGAGGAAGACCACAGAATGGGAAAGACTAGAGATCTCTTCAAGAAAATTAGAGATAGCAAGGGAACATTTCATGCAAAGATGGGCTCGATAAAGGACAGAAATGGTCTGGACCTAACAGAAGCAGAAGATATTAAGAAGAGATGGCAAGAATACACATAAGAACTGTACAAGAAAGATCTTCACCACCCAGATAATCATGGTGATGTGATCACTCATCTAGAGCCAGACATCTTGGAATGTGAAGTCACGTGGGCCTTAGAAAGCATCACTACGAACAAAGCTAGTGGAGGTGATGGAATTCCAGTTGAGCTATTTCAAATCCTGAAAGATGATGCTGTGAAAGTGCTGCACTCAATATGCCAGCAAATTTGGAAAACTTTTCCACAGGACTGGAAAAGGTCAGTTTTCATTCCAATCCCAAAGAAAGGCAATGCCAAAGAATGGTCAAAATACTGCACAATTGCACTCATCTCACATGCTAGTAAAGTAATGCTCAAAATTCTCCAAGCCAGGCTTCAGCAATATGTGAACCATGAACTTCCAGATGTTAAAGCTGGTTTTAGAAGAGGCAAAGGAACCAGAGATCAAATTGCCAACATCTGCTGGATCATGGAAAAAGCAAGAGAGTTCCAAAAAAACATCTATTTCTGCTTTATTGACTATGCTAAAGCCTTTGACTGTGTGGATCACAAGAAACTGTGGAAAATTCTGAAAGAGATGGGAATACCAGACCACCTGACCTGCTTCTTGAGAAACTTATATGCAGGTCAGGAAGCAACAGTTAGAACTGGACATGGAACAACAGACTGGTTCCAAATAGGAAAAGGAGTACGTCAAGGCTGTATATTGTTACCCTGCTTATTTAACTTCTATGCAGAGTACATCATGAGAAACGCTGGACTGGAAGAAGCACAAGCTGGAATCAAGATTACTGGGAGAAATATCAATAACCTCAGATATGCAGATGATACAACCCTTATGGAAGAAAATGAAGAGGAACTAAAAAGCCTCTTAATGAAAGTGAAAGTGGAGAGTGAAAAAGCTAAAAGCTCAACATTCAGAAAACGAAGATCATGGCATCTGGTCCCATCAGTTCATGGGAAATAGATGGGGAAACAGTTTCTGACTTTATATTTTTGGGCTCCAAAATCACTGCAGATGGTGACTGCAGCCATGAAATTAAAAGATGCTTACTCCTTGGAAGAAAAGTTATGACCAACCTAGATAGCATACTGAAAAGCAGAGACATTACTTTGCCAACAAAGGTCCGTCTAGTCAAGGCTATGGTTTTTCCAGTAGTCGTGTATTGATGTGAGAATTGGAATGTGAAGAAAGCTGAGCACCAAAGAATTGATGCTTTTGAACTGTGATGCTTTCTTCTCTGAAGAGAAGACTCTTGAGAGTCCCTTGGACTGCAGGGAGGTCCAACCAATCCATCCTAGAGGAAATCAGTCCTAAATATCCATTGGAAGGACTGATGCTGAAGCTGAAACTCCAATACTTTGGCCACCTGATGAGAAAAACTGACTCATCTGAAAAGACCCTGATGCTGGAGAAGACTGAAGGCAGCAGGAGAAGGGGATGACTAAGGATGAGATAGTTGAATGGCATAACCGATTCGACGGACATGAATTTGAGTAGGCTCTGGGAGTTGGTGATGGACAGGGAAGCCTGGTGTGATGCAGTCTGTGGAATCGCTAAGAGTTGGACATGACTGAGTGACTGAAGTGAACTGATACCAGATGGAAATGATACCTTTTCGCTCTTTTCAAGGTATTATGAAGCTCAGTAGAGATAAGGAATGTAAAAGTACCTAGGAAATTATGAAATTCGTTGCAAATGTGTATTGTTCATGAAATTATACTCCAGATTGCAAGCTTTTTAAGAACAAAGACTATTTCTCTGTCCATTCCAAGAATATCCTTACATTGCAACTGTTTAAAAATATTTTCTTTATTTGAAAACCAACCCAAGATCACTCTTACATAAGTTGGAAAAAAGTACAACACATTTTCCTCACACCTCAAATATCACAGATGGAAAACTGTCATTTTGCCTCCCTATTTTCTATGCTAAAATGATTTTTTAAAGGTAGCAAATGACTAATATATGCCTAAGGAAAATTTAAGATTTTAACTATTTCTGTTTGTAAGTGACTATTTGTCAATGAATTAATAACTATTTCTTAATGAATTGAATGCGCCAGTGTCAATAGAGAAGCCATTTTTTTTTCTTTCAGTTTTATTGAGATACAGTTGACATACAGTACTATATAACCTTAAGTGGTAAACATAGTGATTTGACATACATGATTCATGAAATGATTACCATAATAATTTTTCTGACTGTCCATCATCTCAAATGAACAGAAAAAATACAGAAAGAAAAATTTGTTTCCTTGTGATGAGAACTCTTGGGATTTACTCTCTTAATAACTCTAATGTATAACATAGTTAGTTCAGTCACCCAGCTGTGTCTGAATCTGTGACCCTATGGACTGCAGCACCCAGGCTTCCCTGTCCTTCATCAACTCCTGGAGCTTGCTCAAACTCAGGTCCATTGAGTTGGTCATGCCATCCAACCATTTCATCCTCTGTCATCCCCTTCTCCTCCTGGCTCCAATCTTTCCCAGCATCAGGGTCTTTTCCAATGAGTTAGTTCTTCGCATTAGGTGGCCAAACACAGAGAAGTATTAATTATATTTATCATGTATAGTACATACCTAGTACTTATTTATCTTTATAATTGGAGGCTTGTACTTTTTGACTCAGTTCAGTTCAGTTCAGTTCGGTCGCTCAGTCGTGTCCAATTCTTTGCGACCCCATGAATCGCAGCATGCCAGGACTCCCTGTCCATCACCATCTCCCGGAGTTCACTCAGACTCACATCTGTCGAGTCCGTGATGCCATCCAGCCATCTCATCCTTTGTTGTCCCCTTTCCCTCCTGCCCCCAATCCCTCCCAGCATCAGAGTCTTTTCCAATAAGTCAACTGTGGTGCTGCCTTACATATATTTTGCAAGATAAAGTAACAGGTTCTCTCCTGAGTTAAAGTAGTAGATATTGTTTTATACAATTTCTTTGTATCTAAAATCAAACATTTAGAAATTTATATTTACCAAGTAATCTAGCTTGAAGATTGATAACCATTGTTTTAATTAAAAAAGGGATTTAATTTATATAATAATTTATATGACCCAGGTAATGTACACTTAGATTTATGGTTGTTGCTGGTATTGAGTTGCTAAGTTGTGCCTTCTCTCTCACGCTTAAAAAAGGACTTTATGATAGTAACAACTAATCCAAGTCCTTAGATATGTTATTTGACAAGTAGGCATATTATTTGTAATTGTGTATTGCAGCTAAATGGCAATATGGTATTTGCTTGGTTTGATATGTTATTATACAATTATTGTTTGAAAATTCAATAAAATGTTAAAACAAATAAAGCTATTAATATGAAGGAAAACCTTTCTGTGTGTGTCACACCCTCTGTCTCTAGACTATGAAAGAATGAAGCTGTGCTCATTAATTGTTTTAAAACCACTTGCAGAGTTAATCTCTGATCTACCAAAAAAGAGTTTACAAAACAAGTCAATTGTTTTAGATCTTTGTTATAATTTTGATTCTATTAAAAATGATACCTATCAGTTATGTGCTATAATTCAATTTTGTCCTTTTCTAGAACATAGTGACTTAATAAAATTGTCACCAGTGTAATTTTACCAACGTAAAAAACAGTAAATTCTATTTTAGCTTCAACATGTAAAATTGCTCATTTTTGTATCCTTTTAAAATAGTTATAGATTTATATTTTATGAGAAAATTTCCAAATTGTCAACATTACCCTGGTTAACAGATAGGTAAACTGTAAAATCAATACTAAAACCTTCATTATGCCTATCATGTATTTCATGATAATAAAATTGAATATTTCTCTTGGGTTCAATGTATAATTTGTATATAGAGAAAAATAATAAATTTTTAGCCCCTAACATAAACTGTGGAAAATTCTGAAAGAGATGGGAATATCAGACCACCTGACCTGTCTCTTGAGAAACCTGTATGCAGGTCGGGAAGCAACAGTTAGAACTGGACATGGAACAACAGACTGGTTCCAAATAGGAAAAGGAATACGTCAAGGCTGTATATTGTCACCCTGCTTATTTAACTCCTATGCAGAGTACATCATGAGAAACGCTGGACTGGAAGAAACATGAGCTGGAATCAAGATTGCTGGGAGAAATATCAATAACCTGAGATATGCAGATGACACCACCCTTATGGCAGAAAGTGAAGAGGAGCTAAAAAGCCTCTTGATGAAAGTGAAAGAGGAGAGTGAAAAAGTTGGCTTAAAGCTCAACATTCCGAAAACGAAGATCATGGCATCTGGTCCCATCACTTCATGGGAAATAGATGGGGAAACGGTGGAAACACTGTCAGACTTTATTTTTTGGGGGGCTCCAAATTCACTGCAGATGGTGACTGCAGCCATGAAATTAAAAGACGCTTACTCCTTGGAAGAAAAGTTATGACCAACCTAGATAGCATATTCAAAAGCAGAGACATTACTTTGCCAACAAAGGTCCGTCTAGTCAAGCTATGGTTTTTCCAGTGGTCATGTATGGATGTGAGAGTTGGACTGTGAAGAACGCTGAGCACCGAAGAATTGATGCTTTTGAACTATGGTATTGGAGAAGACTCTTGAGAGTCCCTTGGACCGCAAGGAGATCCAATCAGTCCATTCTAAACGAGATCAAACCTAGGTGTTCTTTGGAAGGAATGATGCTAAAGCTGAAACTCCAGTACTTTGGCCACCTCATGCAAAGAGCTGACTCATTGGAAAAGACTCTGATGCTGGGAGGGATTTGGGGCAGGAGGAGAAGGGGATGACAGAGGATGAGATGGCTGGATGGCATCACCGACTCGATGGATGTGAGTTTGAATGAACTCCGGGAGTTGGTGATGGACAGGGAGGCCTGGCGTGCTGTGATTCATGGAGTCGCAAAGATTCAGACATGACTGAGCGACTGAACTGAACTGAGCATAATTAATTAGCCATTTTCACATTAATTTGTTTTAGAAGCTTTCTCTTATAAGATTATAAAGAGTTTATGTTGAACTTGTAGACAGCTGTTTTATAATCACATTAGCTATAAAACTGTAATTATGCTACAAATAATATTATAATTTTATTATATCTACAAGTTATAGTAAACAATGCATTTTTAGTTCCTAATTTTTACCTTATTTTTGTGCTCTTGTTTTTCTCACAACACGATATGCTTGTTTATATTCCTCTTAAGTTTAAGCCTAACAAATTCCTTTGAACAAACTTTTACACCTATTAGAGTTGAGTGAAACTCAGCTTTTCCTGAGATCCAATGCCTTCCTGGGTACATGTCCATGATTAATACCAAGTAGTATACAAGATATTAGGTGCTTCCCTGATAGCTCAGTTGGCAAAGAATCCACCTGCAATGCAGGAGACCCTGGTTTGATTCCTGGGTCAGGAAAATCCTCTGGAGAAGGGAAAGGCTACCCACTCCAGTGTTTTGGGGCTTCCCTTGTGGCTCAGTGGGTAAAGAATCTGCCTGCAATGCAGAAGACCTGGGTTTGATTCCTTGGTTGGGAAGATGCCCTGGAGAATGAGATCTGAAGAACACTCCAGTATTCTGGCCTGGAGAATTTCATGGGCTGTATAAGTCCTTGGGGTCAAAAAGAGTCTAACATGACTGGGTGAAGTTCACTTTACTTGACTTCATACAAGATATTGACTATCTAATAACTGTACACAAATAAGTCTTTGCATTTAACATTAAGAAGGTAAGTGGGATGTTCAATTGTTTCCAAAGTTACTTTCTGCAAAAAAGAAACTGCTCTTAACAAGTAAATTAAGATGAAACTTCTAAACATAAAAGTTTTTCTTAATTTCTCCCTCCCTTCCTCCTTACCTTTCTTATCATAGAAAACCATCATTAAAAAGAGAGCAAAGGGAAAGCCAACTTTGTGCCAACCTGGAAAATCTAAAAACCTCAGGTGACAGCAGACTTTAGAAACTGAAAACTTTCTTAAAAGACCATATTCAAAACTCTGTTTTGGGAACAAATCAGAAAAACTGACGATGGTAAGAGAATGAGAATATTTTGGATAATAAGGGTCTCGTTACATGAAAGCCACCCACTCAGTTGCAGATGTCGCTTGTAAATAATGAACACAGGGCAAGCAGGAGAAGCTCAGCAAAATGTGAGCCATGCCAGAGGACGCAGAGAAATCTGAGCCTGAACTATCATCTCAGGGTAGGCTAGGAGAGATTGGAAAATTACGTATCTACTATTCCTAGCTGTCTTTTAGCTTAACCGTAAATTCCGGCTGTATTCTTTGTCACTCTGTCTAGAGTATCTGCCAACACACAAACCCATGTTATGTTCTAAAACGTTATTTATTTTACTACTAACATTCATCATAATCTGAAATTATCTTATTATTTCATGTGATTGCTTACACATTTCTTGTCTGTTTTTCTATTTTCGCCACTAGAAAGCAAGCTTTATGAGGAAGGGTTCTTATACAGATACTGTTCTGTATGGTAACTAATAGCCATATGTAGCTATTTAAATTTAAGCAAACTCAAGTAATATAAAACACTCATTTTCCATATTCTAATGCTCAGTAGCCACATGTGGCTAGCAGCTACCATATTTGACTACATGAACTATAATTTCTATTAGTAGCAACATTTATAGCTTGAAATAATTTTTAAGTTCATTTTTCTTATTTAACAAACACAAAAGTACAAAAATCAGTATTAAGTCCTCCCAAGTCAAATGAGGAAATTAATTCCCTTGTTTTATTTCTTTTTGACCTCATTATCACTTTCATCAGTTTTCTGACTGGAATGAAGGAAGTTGGACATATGGGAAAAGAGTTTCATTTTCTCTGTATAGCTCTGAATCATTTGTTTCCATAATTGTTTTTGCCAGAATTTGGTTATAAACGCTAACTGTGTGTATTTTATTTTGAATGAAGCTGTCCTATTTGTTGGGTTTATTTTGTAACTTTACATGTAAGTTTACATCTTTTGACACCATGTAAGCTTACATTTCTTCTGACACCCTGGCACCACCGACTCAATGGACATGAGTCTGAGCAAGCTCCAGAAGTTGGTGATGGACAGGGAGGCCTGGCGTGCTGCAGTCCATGGGGTTGCAAAGAATTGGACATGACTGAGCAATTGAACTGAACTGAAATGACACCCTGAGGAAACTTCACTTCCCCCTGGAGGATTAGACTGTAGAAAAAAAGTGAAATTATGCTACAATTTAGCCTACCATGGTGGTGGTGTTTTAGTTGCTAAGCTGTGTCTGACTCTTTGAGACCCCATGGACTGTAGCCTGCCATGCTGCTCTGTGCATGGGATTTCCAGGCAAGCATACTGGAATGGGTTGCCATTTCCTGCTTCAGGGGATCTTCCCAACCCAGGGATTGAACCCACGTCTCCTGCATTACAGGCAGATTCCTTACTGCTGAGCCACTAGGGAAGCCCTACCAACCATATTCTCCTTCAATTTTACAATTCTTGTGCCTAAGCAATGGTAAAGTAAGATCTAAAAGGGTTACTGTAGCCCACTTACTTCTTCAGCACCCTTTTTTTCAAACTGATAGATACTAATATGTTCTGTCAGAAATACACCCACTTTAGGTCATTCTGTTCTGGGTCTAGACAGTTTTAGTTTGGTTTATTTTGATTTCTTTCAATACCATCTAAATTGTCATGTAATATGACATGTATTTGTTTGATGGGTGAGGCCAACCGTCCACCCATGTCTCCACCAGAGGCTGGTAGACACTCAAGGCTCAGTCTCTTCTTGGGACACGGCTCCCTTCTCCTGGCTCCTGGTGTGCATGAGGTTTTGTTTGTGCCCAGACTTCCCTGTTGGCTCAGACAGTAAAGCGTCTGTTTACAATGCGGGAGACTTGGGTTCGATCCCTGGGTCGGGAAGATCCCCTGGAGAAGGAAATGGCAATCTACTCCAGTACTATTGCCTGGAAAATCCCATGGACAGAGGAGCCTGGTAGGCTACAGTCCATGGGCTTGCAAAGAGTTGAACACGACTGAGCGACTTCACTTCAAGAGTCTGTCTCCCTTGTTCTGTGGAAGTTCTGTAATCAAATCCCACTGGTTTCCAAAGTCTAATTCCCTGGAGGTTCTCAGTCCCTTTACCAGATCCCCAGGTTGGGATATCTGTTGTGGGTCCTAGAACTTTCTTCACACTGTGAGAATTTCTTTAGTATAATTGTTCTGCAGTCTGTGGGTCATCTGCTTGGTGGTTCTGTGGTGGGAAACACTGTGTGACCCAGGTCTGCTGCAACCAGAGCACCTGTCCCCACAGCAGGTCACTGCTGACCTATACCTCTGCAGGAGATATTTATTCCAAGGCAGGTCTGGTTCAGTCTCTGTGGGGCCTCTGGGTCCTGGTGCACACAGGGTTTTGTTTGAGCCCTCCCTGTATCTCTGGAGGGTATGGGGTTTGATTCTAATGCAATTTCACCCCTCCTACCATCTTGTTGGGGTTTCTCCTTGGCCTTGGATGTGGGGTTTCTCCTTGGCCTCCTATCTTTTTCTGGTGGGATCCAACATTCTCCTGGATGGTTTTTCAGTAGTGAGTTGCAATTTTGGAGTTCTTCCAGGAGAAGATGAGCACACATCCTTCTACTCTGCATCTTGCTTACTTGAACACAGCTCCACCCATCAACAGAAAATTGAGTTAAAGGTTTACTGAGCATGGCCCCACCCATCAGAACAAGACCCACCTTCCATGAGTCTCTCACACCAGGAAGCTTCCATAAGCCTCTTATTCTTATTCATCAGAGGGCAGGCAGAATGAAAACCACAATCACAGAAAACTAACCATGTGTGAGCACATGGACCACAGCCTTGTCTAACTCAATGAAACTATGGGCCATGCCATGTAGGGCCACCCAAGATGGATGGGTCATGGTGGAGAGTTCTGACAAAACGTGGTTCACTGGAGAAGGGAATGACATACCACTTCAGTATTCTTGCTTTGAGAACCCCATGAACATTATGAAAAAGCAAAAAGATAGGACACTGAAAGATGAACTCCCAAGTCGGTGGGTGCTCAGTATGCTACTGGAGAAGAATGGAGAAATAACTCCAAAAAGAATGAAGAGATGGAGCCAAAGCAAAAACAATGGCCAGTTTTGGATGTGACTGGTGATGGAAATAAAGTCTGATACTGTAAAGAACAATACTGCATAGGAACCTGGAACATTAGGTCCATGAATCAAGGCAAATTGGAAGTGGTCAAACAGGAGATGGCAAGAGTGAACATTGACATTTTAGGAATCAGTGAGCTGAAATGGACTGGAATGGGTGAATTTAACTTAGATGACCATTATATTTACTACTGTGGGCAGGGATCCCTTAAAAGACATGGAATAGCCCTCACAGTCAATAAAAGAGTCCAAAATGCAATACTTGGGTGCAATCTCAAAAATGACAGAATGATCTCTGTTTGTTTCCAAGGCAAACCATTCAGTATCAAAGTAATCCAAGCCTATGCCCCAACCATTAATGCTGAAGAAGCTGAAGTTGAATGGTTCTATGATCACCTACAAGACCTTCTAGAACTAACACAAAAAAAGATGTCCTTTTCATGATAGGGGACTGGACCGCAACAGTAGGAAGTCAAGAGATACCTGGAGTAACAGGCAAATTTAGCCTTGGAGTACAAGATGAAGCAGGGCAAAGATTAACAGAGTTTTGGCAAAAGAATGAATGCACTGGTCATAGAAAACACTCTCTTCCAACAACACAAGAGACAACTTTACACATGGACATCACAGATGGTCAATACTGAAATCAGATGGATTATATTCTTTGCAGTCGAAGATGAGAAGTTGTACATAGTCAGCACAAACAAGACAGGAAGCTGACTGTGGCTCAGATCATGAACTCCTTATTGCCACATTTAGACTTAAATTGAAGAAAGTAGGGGAAACCACTAGACTATTCAGTTATGACCAAAATAAAATCCCTTATGATTATTATACAGAAGTGAGAAATAAATGCAAGGGATTAGATCTGATAGACAGAGTGCCTGAAGAACTATGGAAGGACGTTCATGACATTGTACTGGAGGCAGTGATCAAGATCATCCCCAAGAAAACTGTGCTGTATATCTGAAACGTTTTTGTACAGACTTTGTTGTATGCCTGAAACTAACACATGATACTCGACTATAATTCAATATAAAATAAAAATGTTTTAAACAGTTTTTTTGTCCCTTAAAACATTGATTCAAGAAAAACAAACTTGGTGTTTTTTATGTATAGTTAGTTGGAAATTTTGCATTCAACTTTAAAATGTCATTAATAGCTTTATATGTTGTCCATAGTTCCTCCAACAAAAGTTTGTTGAGGTTCATTTCCCTAGGCAATATACAGTGAAATGCTATTCAGTTTTCATTATTATTACTTACTTTTCCCTTTAAACTTTAAAAAAAAAATTATGTTTCCACCTTAATAAAGAATCTGTCACGTCATATATACTCAAGGATTAACCAATGCATACATAAAAGGAATAATGATGAATGAGGAGCTAATAAATTAGTACATCTATATGAACATTCCTTTATTAGATTAAAAAGGGAAACTGTCCAGATTCTCTTTTATGTCTAAGGTTTTTAAAAAAGACATTAATAAAAACAGCAATTATCATTGGTAAAATGTTTTACACTTCATTGATAAAGGCAATTTTAAATTCTTAAGTACAAAAGCTCTATGGGCAAGGCAATTTTGGTTTACATATTTTAAAGATAATAGTAGGAAATCCACATGGTCAGGTTAAGCAGCAGAGAATAAGCAATGTTGTCTAATGACAGAAGTGCAGCTTTCCAAGTCCACCAAAATGGTGTCACTAGTAGGCATATAGAATATAAAAAGTCACATTAAATCAGAACATCTGAAAATTCCATATTCTGAGTAATTCCATATTTAGGTTAAGAATATAGGCTAGGAACAGTCTTATATGAGTAAGTCCACCCCAAAGAAACACCGTCGGACTAAACATTTTTTTAAAAATCAAATCAATTAGCATAATAAAATACTATTCATAATAGACTTTATAGACTTCCTTTGACAAATTCATTTTCATAATGAAAAAACAGAAAAAAATTATAGTTTTAAACGAAATTTTTACCAAAGATGATAAATCTCTATATTTATACCAGATAGTTATCTGGGTGTTCCCTATTTATACCTGTTAAATGTGGGAGATTTTACTCTTTGCCTTACTCTCATGGACAGTGGGAGAAGACATGAGACTTGGGCTGGAGACAAGGGGGTTCACTTATTCACAGCAATATTAATAGTAGTCTGAGTGACATCCTTTGCATGTGTTACCGAGCACCAGTTTCCATTTGGTGACAAGGGCCACACGATGCCTGGGCATACAGTGTCTTGCAGTACAGGACTAAAACCCTGGTCATAGGAAATCTCATTCTTTTAAGGATTCTGCAGGGAAACCTGTTCAAACTCTGCATCTGAGAGAGACATTATCTTTTTTATTCTGGACAGCAAAATCCTGCCCTTTTTCAGGAAGAATACACTATCTCTATCTTCCAAGTCTATTTGCTACACAAACATTCTTTAAAATATAGTCTGAAATAAAATAATGACAATGTCTTTGCTGGCAAGGTGCATAGAAATATTAGACATTCATGGAGAAACGTCTCCTAACAGTACTACTGTGTTTGACTGAATAATAAAGAAATATACAGCTTACTCCTTGGAAGAAAAGTTATGACCAACCTAGATAGTATATTCAAAAGCAGAGACATTACTTTGCCGACTAAGGTCCATCTAGTCAAGGCTATGGTTTTTCCTGTGATCGTGGACTGTGAAGAAATCTGAGTGCCGAAGAATCGATGCGTTTGAGCTGTGGTGTTGGAGAAGACTCTTGAGAGTCCCTTGGACTGCAAGGAGATGCAACCAGTCCATTCTGAAGGAGATCAGCCCTGGGATTTCTTTGGAAGGAATGATGCTAAAGCTGAAACTCTAGTACTTTGGCCACCTCATGTGAAGAGTTGACTCATTGGAAAACACTCTGATGCTGGGAGGGATTGGGGGCAGAAGAAGAAGGGGACGACAGAGGATGAGATGGCTGAATGGCATCACTGACTCGATGACATGAGTCTGAGTGAACTCCGGGAGTTGGTGATGGACAGGGAGGCCTGGAGTGCTGTGATTCATGAGGTCTCCAAGAGTCGGACACGACTGAGCGACTGAACTGAACTGAACTGAACTGAACAGGTTACAAATCACTATAAAATTATTTCATAAATTATGCATGCCTTGATTTCAGCCAAATCATTAAATATGGTGTTGTAAAACAACCCTTCTACATAGTTTTTGTTCTACTGAAAGTAATGCCAAATTAAACATCTTTTCTTTAATCATTATAGTTCCTATATTTTAATATTAATCTGTTAAAAGCTAAGAAGTTGCAGTGAAGTTATCTATTACAATTCTTGAAGCAATTCTTATATTCAGAAATAAATTAGGATTTTGAAATTGAATTTTATATATTATCATCATAAAAGACAAAATATTTTAATTTCAACACATCATTCACTAATTTTACTTAATTATATTGCCATTTTTACCACCTCTAAAATATATTTGCACAATAAAACAAAGAATCATCATACATATTTAATTGTCAGTTCAGTTCAGTCACTCAGTATATTTAATTACACATATATATGTAAATTATTCAATATTATAATATATTGTTGCCATAAGATATGTTAATTATGGGCCTCCCTGGTGGCTCAGTTGGTAAACAGTCTGACTGCAATGCAGGAGACACAGGTTCAATTCCTGGATCAGGAAGATCCCCTGGAGGAGGGCATGGCAACCCACTCCAGTATCCTTGCCTGGAGAATTCCATGGACAGCGGAGGCTGGCGGACTACAGTCCATGGGGTTGCAAAGAGTTGGACATGACTGAGCGGCTAACACGACACTTCATGTTAATTACAAGCCATTATTTATGGATTCTTTCAGAATCCTGCATTAGAACACAAAGAAAAGCAGTATAAGGACCACTGGCACCATTTCATTGCATCTATAACATTTATTCTGTATATGAGGAAGATTCTATCAAGTTTACTAATATTTTCTTCTGCATAAAATCTATTATTCTTATTCAATGGAGCTTACATTCATCTCTAAGATTTTCATTTTTCGTCCTTAGAGTATTTTTGTTTTCATTATACTTATGCTTTTCATTAAACTCTTGAACATATAAGTTGAGATTTCTGAACCTGTTTCTCCTAACTGATAATTCTCAGATTGTGGATCACATTTTCCTGGACTTTTATATGACTAGTATGTCTTGATTGAATGCTAGACATTGTAACTATTATGTTTTTGAGTATCTGTAATTTGATGCCTTCCTTTAAAAGCAGTTTTTATTTATTTATTTTTTGGGGGGTTAGGAAGTTATTTCTGGATTAGCTTGATCCTTTGATAACTTGTCAAGTTCACTGTTTGACTATGTCTATAGTAGTCTAGTAATCTTCAGGAATAGTTTATCACTATTGAAAATGTGTATATACCATTTCTGGTGACTCTTTAAAGCCCTAAGTGTTCAGTAACATCTTCTTACCCTTTCTTGTCTGAATTCAAATGTCTTTACTGTGTGAGTTTTGGCTGCTGTTTATCTTACAGATATAATTTAGTTGTTTACTGTCTAGTCTGAATTTCATCCCATATAGTTGTATAACTAAATACTGAAGAGGAGGCCATGCAGATTTCAGGAACTTTTTTTTTTTTTGCCTAAAAAATATATTTTGTGGTATTTCTCCCTCTATATTCCAGCTGCCTCTATATCTATGAATATTTATGATCTTTATCTTCTCAATACAGGCATATCTTGTTAATACTGCAAGGTCAGTTACAGATCACTACAATAAAGTGAATAGAGGGATAAAGAGAGTCACACAAAAATTTCTGTTTTCCTAATGCTTATAAAAGTTATATTTATACTATATTGTGGTCTATAAAGTGTGAAATAGTGTTATGTCTAAAAAAATGTACACACCTTTATTAAAAAATCCTTTATTGCTCAAAAATGCTGTCATCTGAGTCTTCAATAAATTGTAGTAGCAATATCAAAGATCACTGATCACATACCATCATGACAAATAAAATGAAAAAGCTTGACATAGCATGGGAATTACTTAAATGTGACACAGAGACATGAAGTGAGCAAAGGTTTTTGGAAAAATGGCACCAAGCTACAAAACTTAAACTTGTAAGAAAGGCAATATCTTCAAAACACAATAAACCTAAGTGCAATAAAATGAGGTGTGCCTATATAGAGGGAATCTATCTCCCCATCACTACACTAGAATCAAGAAAGTGCTTCCCAGCCCTCAACAATCGGGAAGTAATTATAAAAGTAATTATAAAATTCATGTTGTTTATTTTTCTTCCATCAGGATTACAGTCTTATACTGCCTATTGTCCAGTGTCTAAAAACACTCTCTCTTTTTTAATGTCAGGAGAGTTAGTCTAGTAACATGTACCCAATTATAGTTGGAAGCAGAATCATCCAGTTCTTTTTTAAATTTTTTTAACTTTTCTGTTGTGATTTTCCACCTTTGACCTCTTGATGCCTATATTTTTCTTTGACGCTATGGCCTTATATATAAAAGCTCTTTTAACTTTCCTGTTTGCTAATTTCATTGACATTGCTACATTTCTCTACTTATTTTTTTCCTTTTAGCTATAGATCACAGCATCCTGCTTTTTTTTAATGTAGGTATAGATTTTTTTAAATTATAACCTGGCCCCTGTGGATGTTAACATCGTTCAGAGTCTGGATTCTGCTGATTTCTTTTAAAGAATTATAATTTTTCTGATAACAGCCACATTTTTCATGTCTGTTGAGTTTTGTTTTTAGAATTTGTTGGAGCAGTTCTAAAGTAGTCTTATCTCTAGTAAGAGCGTAGTCTTAATTCTGAGGAAAGGACTTTCTGTCACTTCAGTTAAATGTCCAGAGTGATCAGTGAATTCTCTCCATACTGGCTGGATAAACTGCAATGTATCCAGAAGTCTGAAACCTCCAGAATTCCTATTCAGAATACAGTCCCTCAGTAGTTGTTCTCAGAAAGGTCTCATAGAATATCATCCTTGTACGTGCATATTAATCTTCAGCCAGGAATCAACGGGTTCCTATGCAGATTTCTACGGCTCTTTCTCTTTGTATTTCCTGTATGTCTCATATCCTGCTTCTCAAATTTCAGCTCCCTCTGCTGCTGCTGCTAAATCGCTTCAGTCATGTCCAACTCTGCGCCACCCCATAGAAGGCAGCCACCCGGCTCCTCCGTCCCTGGGTTTCTCCAGGCAAGAATACTGGAGTGGGTTGCCATTTGCTTCTCCTCAGCTCCCTCAGGAGTCCCATATTGCAGTTACTTACTTCCTCTTTTCTCTTTGTGCATTCCCTTCCTTTTGTCATGGTTCAGAAAGTTTCCCCAGGCAGACATCTTGGTGAATGTGATGCTCACTTAATGGACTTCCTTTCTTTTACAGATAATAGCCTTGTCCTATGTTGTTCAGGTTCTGAAAGAGTTGCTTCATGTAGTTTTCCCAGATATACTGTTGTTTAGGTAGGGGGTTAAGTCTGATACCTGGTATTCTACATTTGAAGGATATTTCTTCTGAGTGTAGGACTGAATATTGGAAATGTTTCTAGCATGTAAATATGTCATTAGACTGCCAACTGTCTTTGACGGTCTTTGCTGAAAAGTCAGCCATTATTTTTACTGATCCTTTAAAGGCAATACATCTTTTGTTTCTCTAGCTACTGTCAAAATTTTCTCTTGATCTTTGATTTTCAACAGTTTCACTGATATGATTGAATATGTTTTTCTTTATATTTATCCTGTATGCAATTAAATAAAAGATTTGTATCTGCCTGAATTCACGGAGAAATTTTCATTAATTTTTAAAATTATTTGCTGTCATTATTCAAGTACTGATTCCTTATTGTTTTCTCTATTCCTCTCTCTCTGGGGTTCAAATATCACATGGGCTAGAATTTTGATGATATCTCACGCATCTCTTGCATTTTGCTTTGTGCTGTGTGCTCTGCTCTGTCCCGTCTGACTTTCTGTGGCCTCTGAATGGAGCCTGCCAGGTTAGTTTTAAAAATCGGTTCTAATTCAAATATTGAAATTACCCATTCATATAAACTTGAATAGGTCATTTGACATTTTAAGATCTCCATTTTCTTGTATATAAATTTAGGTAATCACATTTTCTCTAAAATTCTGTTAGCTTAGGAGGTGCTCTTGTGCGCACCCCCACCTCTCTTTGTGTGTCAGTCTCTTAAGCACAAAATAAGGTTCATACTTTCTGTGCTGCTGTGCTCTGCTTAGTCGCCCAGTCAAATCTGACTCTTTGTGACCACATTTACTGCAGCCCGCCAGGCTCCTCTGTCCATGGGGAATCTCCAGGCAAGAATACTGAAGTGGGTTGCATGCCCTCTGCGAGGGGATCCTCCCAATCCAGGGATTGAACCCAGGTGTCCCCCACTGCAGGTGGATCCTTTCCCATCGGAGCCATCAGGGAAGCCCAAGAATGCTGGAGTGGGGAGCCTGTCCTTCTCCAGGGGATCTTTCCCACCTAGGAATCGAAAAGGGGTCTTCTGCACTGCAAGCAGTTTCTTTACTAACAGAGTTACCAGGGAAACCCTCATAGTTTTGGTATTTTGGGGCATTTTGGTGTACAGTGAAAGTACCATGAAATACAGGAACGAGAAGAGTTTTCATTTTCACACTTCAAGGACTACATTATGGATCATTTTCTTCAAATTAATTCTCAGAAAATCTCTCTTGAAAAAAACCTAGAACAGTGCAAATTTTTGTTGATATGGTATATATTAATTCTATAAATCCCATTTGTATAAAACTTAATAAACTCTGTAACTACTTCATTAAACTCAAACCTTCAAATACGTATGGTACTTTGTAAGTGAACCTACTTACCTAATCAGTTCAGTTCAGTCACTCAGTCATGTCCGACTCTTTGCGACCCATGGAATGCAGCACGCCAAGCCTCCCTGTCCACAACCAACTCCTGGGATTTACTCAAACTCATGTCCAGTGAGTCAGTGATACCGTACAACCATCTCATCCTCTGTCATCCCCTTCTCTTCCTGCCTTCAATCTTTCCCAGCGTCAGGGTCTTTTCTGATGAGTCACTTCTTCGGATCAGGTTGCCAAAGTATTGGAGCTTCAGCTTCAGCATCAGTCCTTCCGATGAATATTCAGGACTGATTTCCTTTAGGATGGACTGGCTGGATCTCCTTGCAGTCCAAGGGACTCTCAAGAGTCTTCTCCAACACCACAGTTCAAAAGCATCAATTCTTCAGCGCTCCGCTTTCTTTATAGTTCAACTCTCACATCCATACATGACTACTGGAAAATCATAGCTTTGACTAGATGGACCTTTGTGGACAAAGTAATATCTCTGCCTTCTAATACACTGTCTAGGTTTGTCACAGCTTTTCTTCCAAGGAGCAAATGTCTTTTAATTCATGGCTGCAGTCACCATCTGCAGATTCTGAGGCCCAAGAAAATAGTCTGTCATTATTTCCATTGTTTCACCTTCTATTTGCCATGAAGTGATGGGACCAGATGCTATGATCTTCCTTTTTTGAATGTTGAGTTTTAAGCCAGCTTTTTCACTCTCCTCTTTCACTTTCATCATGAGGCTCTTTAGTTCTTCTTCTCTTTCTGCTATAAGGGTGGTGTCATCTGCATATCTGAGGTTATTGATATTTCTCCCTGCACGGTCCCACCCATCAATAGAAAATAGGATTAAAGGTTTACTGAGCATGGCTTCACCCTTCAGAACAAGACCCAGTTTCTCCCACAGTCAGAGTCTCCCATCAGGAAGCTTCCATAAGCCTCTTATCCTTATTCAACTTCCCTAATAGATACAAAAAATAATAAGAACAATAATAGATAATATTTATTAAGAGCTTATTTTAAAGTAATTAAGAAACTAAACCGCATACCCATGTAATCCACAGAATAAAAATTTAATGATTTTGGATAGTTTATTAATATTTGTATAAATGTAACAATATATGCCTTTATTTCATTATAATTGGGGTATATTCATGTAACTATTTATATGGAGCATTAAAAATATGTGATATCTGTTTATTAACTAATGATTGCCAAACTGCTCCTGAAGTATGTATTGAAGAACACAGTTGCTGTTGCTTTTACAATATAAATTAAACATTTCAGCTTTTCATCCACACCAGTTCCACTGGAAATATATATTGATTTCACTGTTTTATTCTAATTATTTGATTATTCATTAAACAACATTTCAGTAATTTTTACTATCTGAAAAATTTATAGAACTTTTACATTGCTACTGATTTTTTATCAAGTACATTTAACCTATCAGACATGCAATTTACCATAAATTTCACCCTGTAGTACTTTACCTATGTATTATCAAACTCAAAAGTTTTAGATCAAAAGCCGACTTACCTTTTGCTTTCTCCCACAGTTTCCTACATTTCTCCCACATGGCACTACATATTACATAACTTATAGGGTAGGTCACTATTCTAAGAACCCCTGTAATAACGTGCATTCATTCTTTATTTTAGGATCCCGTGATTACTGATAGTCCTAAAGTTATAACTGTAATGTGAACAGTGCAACTGTTGCCAGGTAAAATGTATTCTTTTAGCACAGTAAGTGTGTAGACATGATTTGGAGGGTTGTTGAATGAAAAAAAAAAAAACCCATTAAGTGATAACTCGTAACAAAGGAGTCCACATGAACAGGGCTAACCAGAAAACAATAGAAATAAATTATTTTGATATAGCTAAAATCCTCAGAAGGGTTTCTGAAGAAATAATTGAATTTATCTGTAGCTTATTCTCCAGGGATTTTTTTTTTTTTTTTTTTTTTGACTGCACCATTTGGTATGAAGAATCTTAGTTCCCCAACCAGGGATCCGACCTGACTTCCAGGACCAGGAGGGTGAGTCTCAATCACTGAACCACCAGGGAATTTCCTGATAATCTATTAAGTGACCTTATTTTTAGTGTTTCATGAATAGTGGACCCTGCATTGTTATAAAATGAATGATACTTTTCACTATATAAAGATTGCTCAATTCACATGTAAAACAAGTTTAAGAGTCATGTTGTAATAATTTCAGATAAAAATGCACTTGGAATTTTATTCATAAAAATTAAAATAATCTGAGAAATAATAATGACTTGAAGTCTAATACTTAGGTTCCTAAAATTAATAAGCTATACTCTTCCCCAGTGGTGCAGCAATAAAGAATTTGTCTGCAATTCAGGAGACACAGGAAACATTGGTTCAATGCCTAGGTCTGGACTATCCCCTGGAAGAGTTAATGGCAATCCAATCCAGTATTCTTACTGAGAAAATCCTATGGACAGAGGAGTCTGGCAGGTTGTAGGTCCTAGGGCTGCAGAGTCAGACATGATTGAGCACCTGAGCACACACACACTTCAGGTTAATGCAAGGGAAAATAACGTATTCAGTGGATGTGTGTGTGTGTGTGTGTGTGTGTGTGTGTGTGTGTGTGCTCAGTCATTCAGTTGTGTCCGTTTCTTTGCAACCCCATGGACTGTAGGCTGTCAGGCTTCTCTGTCCATGGGGTTTTATAAGCGAGAACACTGGAGTGGGTTGCGAGTCCCTTCTCCAGGGCATCTTCCTGACCCTGGGATTGAATCCACGTCTCTTGTGTCTCTTGCATTGACAGGCAATTCTTTACTACCAGCACCACCTGGGAAGCCCTATTCAATGAATCCAAACTATAAATTGAGAAAATGAGTATCTTTGACTTAAAATGTTGAAGTTTGTTGTTTTCAGATTTTTTTGAAATGTTTTGCTTTGCTCTATTGTGTTCTCATCTATCCTTAATTATTTTATTATATTTCTAATCAATGATATTAAACCAAAAGGCTAATGTTTCCCTTGTTCTATTTCACTGATACTGACACAGTTTAAAATGTTGAAGAAACAGACTGAGTTTGTCATATAGCCTCTGGAGAAAATATATATATATTAGCTTATCCCCGTACATGAATTTTTAGCAGCCTAAAATATTTATAATGGTCAAACTTTGGTTCCTTGTGTGTTGATATGATGAAAATCTGTGTTTTTTGTATTGTTTTCAAACTGTGCTTTACTTGTGCTTCTTCTGTTTGTTTCAAAAATGATTACTTATCCTATTAGGTGGTATTAAATTAACATGCTTCTTACTCAAATAAAAAGCAAGCCACTAAACTATACTCTATTTTATTTACATGTCTTTTGTAGCCCCAAATGTACATTCAAACAGAAGCTGGAAATGTCAACTGCATTTGACACTGGTCAGCTGATGAAAATGCTTTGTCCTATCGACTTAACTCCCACACTTAGGATTGCTCATCATGGCTGCTGCACAGAGTGATTTTTGCTACAGTGACCTGTGCCGTTATGTGTTTTGGAAATGGTCTTTATCTTCCCAAATAAAGTTGGTGCATCCAAATTTGGAAACTGACAGCAGTAATATTCCCCGGCTAAAGCTGGAGCTTAGCCCTGTTATACTTATTAAAAAGCCTATTCATACAAATTAAATCCATTCCATATCCTGGCCTCTGATGACAGGTCCATTTTTTTCCTTGTCTGGTTTGAATTACCTCAAGTCTGTACCCAGAAAGAATTTATCCCTTTCAAGAGACTTCTCCAAGCCTATAATAAATTCACATGGGTCGTCCCATCAATGTAGTGAATTTGCATTATTATTTCATTATGAGTAGGAAAGAAAGCGGATTAGATCTCTTCCAGCATTGGCAGAGCCTAATTCAACCTGAACACATGATTAAAGCTGGCATTTATGACTATAACTGTCAAAGAAAACTAATTGTAAACTGAGAGCTGTGGATAATTATGGCTTTTGCTATTAAACTATTTCTCTCCTATTTATCACAGAACCAACTACAGACCCTACTACTGTTTGCATTTAGTTCTCTGATTACTATGAACCTACTTATGCAAATGAAATTTGATCTATATTCTCAAATTGAAAACTTTGTGTAAACGTAAGTTCAATCAGGCTTTAGTGTATATGTCTTGCATTTTCTTTCCTTCTTAAAACTTTTTTGGAGAAGGTGAAGTAACACCAAGACCACTGAATCTAAGACACTTCATTTTGCATTGTTTTAATTAAAAACTTTGAAACAGCTGTCTGATATTAAATTTGACACATATGCTATTTGAACTAACTTTCACAAGAGACTTTTAAAAATTATCCCTGATTATTAGCTGTCTATATGCTAAGGCCTATAGACTATATACATAAGGGTTTATACATTTTTATATTTATATATACTTACAATGGTACCCCACTCCAGTACTCTTGCCTGGAAAAATCTCATGGACAGAGGAGCCTGGAAGGCTGCAGTCCATGGGGTTGCTGAAGGTCGGACATGACTGAGCAGCTTCACTTTCACTTTTCACTTCCATGCATTGGAGAAGGAAATGGCAACCCACTCCAGTGTTCTTGCCTGGAGAATCCCAGGGATGATGGAGCCTGGTGGGCTGCCATCTATGGGGTCTCACAGAGTCGGACATGACTGAAGTGACTTAACAGCAGCAGCACTCAGGTATGAATAGCTATGCACATACAGACATGCATATAGAAATATATGTGTACACACATACATACATATATAGGTATCCATGGAGGTGCATGCATACGTACATACAAACAAATGTATGGATATGTCACCAGTAAACACTGTAAGTTCTTAATGATGTAATGAATATTTTTATAATTTCATGGGAAGCTGTATATGGTAGTGGCTAATCACATAAGCTCTTAAGCATGTCTATTTAGGATTCAACTGCATTTTTACCCTTTATCAGCTACACACATTTATACAACATATTTATTTTGAAAATGTGTAGGCATTATTATGAGCAGGATAATTAAATGAAATAACTGCTATAAACTAACTTGCACATAGTAAGTGTTCAATTAATGTGAGCTTTCAACAATTTTTTTGAATATTCTAGTATTGAAACTGTGGATCACTGTGTCTGTATGAATTTTTATGGAAATATATTTTGAAGTCGAAATACAACAATAGTGATAAATATAATTAAATTACATGCTTAAATTTTACGGGACAGTTCTAATACATGAATTTGTGTTCATCAAAGGCAATTACTTAAAAGCTTAAGTAGCAGAATTTAATTTGTATAACTGGAAAAATTATTTAAGAAAAATAAATTGCACATAAAAGGAAAAAATGACTTATTTTGTCTAATGATCTAGTCATCAATTCAGAGAATAGTTTCACTGAATCATATGCAATAGGACTGATAATCAATGAAATGAATTGTATGTTGATAAGATAAGGCTAGAGAGTGGCCAAGATGGGGAAGTAGAAAGACCCTGATCAGACTTTCTCTCATGAGTCCACCAAAGTCACCATGACCTGCAGAACAACCGCTGACGGAAAAGACAAAGAAACCAGAAAAGATCTTCAACAATGAAAGACATAAAGAAGGAACCAGAACAAGGTGGGTGGGAGAAGCCAAGGACTGCAGCTAGCCTATCACACACATGGAAGTACAAATAGCAACTTAGACAAAATGAAGGAGCAAAGGAATGTGTTCCAGACAAAGAAAAGGTTAGAATCCCAGAAGAAGAACTCAGTGAGGTGGAAACAGGGTTCACAGCTATGATTAAAAAGATGATCAAAGAACTGAGGAGGTGAATGGATACCCAGAGTGAGATGACTGAGATGAAAAGTTGTGTTTTTTTCATTATTATTTTAATAAGAGTTAGAAAATATAAGGATCTGCCGAACATATGAAAAATACACTAGAAGGAATCAGTACTAGACTACATGATACAGCAGACTGGGTCGGTGAAGCAGCAGGCAGAGCAGTGGAGATCACTGCCACTGAGTAGAGAACAGCAAAAAAAAAAAAAAGAATGAAAAGAAGAAACAAGAGACCTCTGGTAGAACAAGTGCATCACTAATATTCACATTATAGGGGTCTCAAAAGACCCCTATAAGAGGGAGATAAAGGGCCAGAGAAAATATCTGAAGAGATAATGGCTTCAAACAGTCTTAACTTGAGGAAGGAAACAATCACCAAACTCTAGGAAGCAGAAAGAGCCCCACACAAAACGAACTCAGACAGGAACACACCAAGACACACTGTAATCATGGCAAAAATTATGATAAAGAGAGAATATGAAAAGCAACAAATAACATACAAAGGAACTCCCACTGGCTATCAACTTATTATTTTTTTTTTTAGGAGAAACTCTGCAGGCTAGAAAGGAGTGGCATGATATACTTAAAATGATGAAAGAGAAAAACATACAGTGAAGAATATTTTACATAGCAAGGTTCTTGTTCAGATTTGATAGAGAAATCAAATGTTTCACAGGGGAAAAAAAAAAGGTAAAAGAATTCAGCACCACCAAATCAGCTTTACAACAAACGCTAAGGAACTTTTGTAGTAGAAAAGAAAAAGCCACAACTAGTAACAAGGAAATTATAAAATGAAAAGCTCACTGTTAAAGGCAAACATACCATAAAGGTGGAGAACGAAATGGCAACCCACTCCAGTATTCTTGCCTGGAGAATCCCATGGAGGGAGGAGCCTGACAGGCTACAGTCCATGGAGTCGCAAAGAGTCAGACACGACTGAGCAACTTCACTTTCACTTTCACCATAAAGGTAGGAAATAGTTCACACTCAAAGCTAACAGGAAGGGTAAAAGACAAAAGTAGTAAATCATCCATCGTCAATAAGAAGTCAAGGGAGCAGCCCCCGTGGTGGCTTCGTGGTAAAGGATCTGCCTACCAATATATCTATTTCTGCTTTATTGCCTATGCCAAAGCCTTTGACTGTGTGGATCACAATAAACTGTGGAAAATTCTGAAAGAGATGGGAATACCAGACCACCTGACCTCCCTCTTGAGAAACCTGTATGCAGGTCAGGAAGCAACAGATAGAACTGGACATGCAACAACAGACTGGTTCCAAATAGGAAAAGGAGTATATCAAGGCTGTATATTGTCACCCTGCTTATTTAACTTATATGCAGAGTACATCATGAGAAATGCTGGGCTGGAAGAAGCACAAAGTGGAATCAAGATTGCCAGGAGAAATATCAGTCACCTCAGATATGCAGATGACACCACCCTTATGGCAGAAAGTGAAGAGGAACTAAAAAGCCTCTTGATGAAAGTGAAAGAGGAGAGTGAAAAAGTTGGCTTAAAGCTCAACTTTCAGAAAACTAAGATCATGGCATCTGGTCCCATCACTTCATGGGAAATAGATGGGGAAACAGTGGAAACAGTGTCAGACTTTATTTTTTGGGGCCTCCAAAATCGCTGCAGATGGTGATTGCAGCCTTGAAATTAAAAGATGCTTACTCCTTGGAAGAAAAGTTATAACCAACCTAGACAGCATATTGAAAAGCAGAGACATTACTTTGCCAACAAAGGTCCATCTAGTCAAGGCTATGGTTTTTCCAGTGGTCATGTATGGATGTGAGAGTTGGACTGTGAAGAAAGCTGAGTGCTGAAGAATTGATGCTTTTGAACTGTGGTGTTGGAGAAGACTCTTGAGAGTCCCTTGGTCTGTGAGGAGATCCAACCAGTCCATCCTAAAGGAGATCAGCCCTGGGATTTCTTTGGAAGGAATGATGCTAAAGCTGAAACTCCAGTACTTTGGCTACCTCATGCAAAAAGCTGACTTGTTGGAAAAGACCCCGATGCTTTGAAAGATTGAGGGCAGGAGGAGAAGGGGACGACAGAGGATGAGATGGCTGGATGGCATCACCAACTCGATGGACATGAGTCTGAGTGAACTCTGGGGGTTGGTGATGGACAGGGAGGCCTGGCGTGCTGCAATTTATGGGGCCGTAAAGAGTCAGATATGACTGAGCGACTTAACTGAACTGAACTGCACCAGGAGACACAGGATGGCTCCCTGATCTGGGAGGATCCCACATGCCATGGGGCAGCTAAGCCTGTGCGCCACAACTGGGCCTGTGCTCTAGAGCCCAGGAGCTGCACCTGCTGAGCCCCAGTGCCACAGTTACTGAAACCTGAACACCTTAGAGCCCATGCTCCACATGAGAAGCCATGGCAATGAGAAGCCTGCACAGCTAGAGAGTGGCCCTCACTCTCCACAACTAGAGAAAAAGCCCATGAAGCAATAAAGACCCAGACAGTCAATTTTTTTTTAAGTAGTTTAGTGATGCACAAAGAAACCATAATATATATGTATATATATGCTGCTGCTAAGTCGGTTCAGTCGTGTCCGGCTCTGTGCGACCCCATAGATGGCAGCCCACCAGGCTCCCTTGTTCCTGGGATTCTCCAGGCAAGAACACTGGAGTGGGTTGTCATTTCCTCTCCAATGCATGAAAGTGAAAAGTGAAAGTGAAGTCGCTCAGTCGTGGCCGACTCTTAGCGACCCCATGGACTGTAGCCCACCAGGTTCTTCCATCCAGGGATTTTCCAAGCAAGAGTACTGGAGTGGGGTGCCATTGCCTTCAACCTCATGGTAACCACCAACCAAAACTATATAACAGATATTCAGACAAAAAGGAAACAAAACATAACACTAGAAATAGTCATCAAATCACAACAGAAAACAACAAAAGAAAAAAAAAAAAGAGAATAAAGATCTGCAAAAACAAATCCAAAACAATGAACAAAATGTAATATGAACATACATATGAATAATTACCTTAAATGCAAAAGAGACTAAATGCTCCAACCCAAGGTCATAGAGTGGCTGAGTAGATACAAAAATAAGACTGATACATATGCTGCCTACAAGAGACTAACTTCAGATCTACAGACATAAATAGACTGAAAGTGAAGATGTGGAAAAAAGTATTCTATACAAATGGAAATCAAGAGAAATCCAAGGTAGCAATACTTATATGAGAAAAAAAAAGAAACAAATTTAAAAATACTGTTAAAAGAGACAAAAAAGTATACTACATAATGGTCCAGGGCTTAATCCCGGAAGATGTGTTTATAACTGTAAATATATATGTAACAACACAGAAGCCTCTCAATATATAAGACAAAGGCATAAAGGAGAATTGATAGGACTTGACAATATTAGTGGGGGACATCAGTGGATAGAACATGCAGACAGAAAATCAGTAAGGAAACATAATTGTATACATATTACACCAAATGACCTTAACTGATACATAGAGAGCATTCCATCTGAAAGCAAAAGAATACATATTCTTTTTAGGTATACATGGAACAGTCTTCAGGATAGAGCAGAAGCTGGGCCGCAAAGCAAGTCTAAGTAAATTAACAAAATGGAAAGCACATCAAGCATCTTTCACAGGCACTCTGCTAGGAGGCTAGAAATCAACTACAAGGAAAAAAAAATTCAGAAAACACAAATGCAAGCAGGCTAAACAACCAATGGATTACCAAAGAAATCAAGGAAGTCAAAAAATACTTGGAGACAAGTGAAAATGAAAACATAGTGATAAAAATCTTATGGGGAATAGTAAAAGCACTTCTGTGAAAGAAGTTTGGCTCTAGGTGAGTGATCACACCATCGTGATTATCTGGGTCATGAAGATCTTTCTTGTACAGTTCTTCTGTGTATTCTTGCCACCTCTTCTTAATATCTTCTGCTTCTGTTAGGTCCATGCCATTTCTGTCCTTTATCGAGCCCATCTTTGCATGAAATGTTCCCTTGGTGTCTCTAATTTTCTGGAAGAGATCTCCAGTCTTTCCCATTCTGTTGTTTTCCTCTATTTCTTTGATTGATCGCTGAGGAAGGCTTTCTTATCTCTTCTTGCTATTCTTTGGAATTCTGCATTCAGATGCTTATATCTTTCCTTTTCACCTTTGCTTTTTGCTTCTCTTCTTTTCACAGCTATTGGTAAGGCCTCCTCAGACAGCTATTTTGCTTTTTTGTATTTCTTTTCAATGGGGATGGTCTTGATCCCTGTCTCCTGTACAATGTCACGAACCTCCGTCCATAGTTCATCAGGCACTCTATCTATCAGATCTACTCCCTTAAATCTATTTCTCACTTCCCCTGCTTATTTAACTTATATGCAGAGTACATCATGAGAAATGCTGACTGGAAGAAGCACAAGCTGGAATCAAGATTGCTGGGAGAAACTTCAATAACCTCAGATATGCAGATGACACCACCCTTATGGCAGAAAGTGAAGAGGAACTAAAAAGCCTCTTGATGAAAGTGAAAGAGGAGAGTGAAAAAGTTGGCTTAAAGCTCAACATTCAGAAAACGAAGATCATGGCATCTGGTCCTATCACTTCATGGGAAATAGATGGGGAAACAGTGGAAACAGTGTCAGACTTTATTTTGGGGGGCTCCAAAATCACTGCAGATGGTGACTACAGCCATGAAATTAAAAGACACTTACTCCTTGGAAGAAAAGTTATGACCAACCTAGACAGCATATTGAAAAGCAGAGACATTACTTTGCCAACAAAGGTCCATCTAGTCAAGGCTATGGATTTTCCTGTGGTCATGTATAGATGTGAGAGTTGGACTGTGAAGAAAGCTGAGCGCCAAAGAATTGATGTGTTTGAACTGTGGTGTTGGAGAAGACTCTTGAGAGTCCCTTGGACTGCAAGGAGATCCACCAGTCCATTCTGAAGGAGATCAGCCCTGGGATTTCTTTGGAAGGAATGATGCTAAAGCTGAAACTCCAGTACTTTGGCCACCTCATGCAAAGAGTTGACTCATTGGAAAAGACTCTGATGCTGGCAGGGATTGGGGGCAGGAGGAGAAGGGGACGACAGAGGATAAGATGGCTGGATGGCATCACTGACTCAATGGACGTGAGTCTGAGTGAACTCCGGGAGTTGGTGATGGACAGGGAGGCCTGGAGTGCTGCGATTCATGGGGTCGCAAAGAGTTGGATACGACCGAGTGTCTGAACTGAACTGAACTGATGAAAAGTTTGCAGCAACAATTTTACTTCAGGAAACAAGAAAATCTCAAATAAACAATGTAACCTTACACCTAAGACAACTAGAGTAAGACCCTTCTAAGTGTCAATGAAGGTAACATTTCATTCACAATTTAATATTTAATTCAGCAATATTGAATCTGGGGTCCAGGGGCTATAAGTTTCTGTACTATGCGAAGTTGTACATTTAACCTATTCTATTCAATGAATAATTAAAATAATTAGTTTCTACTGTAAAATAATATTAGTTTAAAATCAATAGCAGAACATGTATGCAATACTAAAAGATTGAGATTTTTGAATCAAATATTTGTGTTACTCTTTTGCTAATGAAATAAGAAGCCTTTTAAATTATCCTGTTTCATGACCTTACTGATAAGTCTTTGCATTTGTGTATTACCTTTCCACCTGTGTGTGTGTGTGTGCACGTGCGTGTGTGCGTGCGTGTGCGTGTGTGTGTGTGCACGTGTGTGTGTGCGTTACTCAGTTGTGTCTGATTGTGACCCCATGGACTGTAGCCCACCAGGGCTCCTCGATCCATGGAATTCTCCAGGCAAAAATACTGGAGTGGGTTGCCATTTCCTACTCCAGGGAATCTTCTAGATGAAGGGACTGAACCTGGATCTCCCACAGAGAAGGAAGACTCTTTACTGTCTGAGCCACCAAGGAAGCTCTCCATTTCTGTGCACGAGCGTTAAGTATTTTGGCAGTTATATTAATTATGTACCTGCGCTGTGTGTGCCCCTTTTTCACTTATTATTAGTTCATAAACACTGAACTGTATTTTTATGTAACCACTGTATTATAATTTAAACAACCTCTTAAAATGCCACGGAGTCAACATTTTTTATAATTTACTTGAATGATATTCTTATAAGACTTTCAGACTGTTTTCAACTTGTTATGTATCCAGAACACTACAAAAAAAAAAAAAAAAAAAAAACCTCAGAGCATATATCTTTGCTTGAATTATTTATTTAGGCTCAATTATTTAGAATCTGATGACATTTTTGAAAGGTATGAAACAATCATGATTTAAAAATATTTTGCCATATTATTCTCCAAAAGGATAGTATAAACAATAAGGCTTTAACTAATAGTTTTATACTGTCATTTGGTTCATATTTATTATGTTGTTAATTTGTAAATAAATATTAAAATATATTTCTTAATGAAATACAAAGACCAAAGATAAAAAATCAACAATTATGAAATCAACTTCATTCTCTGTATATACATTGGGTGACATCTAATTTCTTGGTTTTCACTTTCTGAGAGCCTGCACTTTGCTTATGGATCCTGGAGAAAATTGATAAATAAATTATATGCTAGCATTTCAGAAGTCTTAATTTCATACTTAAATGAAAATCTAACTTACCACCTCTGTAGCAAACTTTTCTTAAGAAATAAAGCATCACTAAATACAATATTAACTTCTTTAATTGAAGTTAAAATAAAAAATTAATAAATAAAGAGGTACTTATTTTAATGTACAAAAGAACATTTTTGTATACCCTTCAAATTATCACTAAAGCTTATAAAGTAAGCAGCTCAAAATACATACACATACTTCCTAATTCAGATGATAGCATGCATAGATAAAAATTATTTATGCAATAGAGCTGGCATCAGTTTGAATGAAAGAAGCATCATTTTCTCACAATGATATCACAAATTCCTGTAATTCAGTGATGATTTATTAATAGAGTTTTACTAAAATGATTCTCAGTTGAACTTTGTTTAACTTTTATACATGAGACAAATTTCAATGTAGAATTATATATATTTCTTCCTTGTGTCAAAAACTCTCTCAAATCTCTCATTAATGTAAAAAGAATTAATTCTGCCAAAGGGTCTAGAGTATCAAAAAAATTATTGAAAATGTTATTAAACATTTGTATGCATATTATTTATTATATATTTGTCAGAAATATAGCCCTTCACTATTTTTATTCATTGTTCATCATTAATGATACTTCTACAGATGAAGAGATATGCAAGTAATTTATCAAGTATACCAAAGCATAAAAAGGATTGAAAATGGAAAAAAAAAATGTTATAAATGTTATTGTGTTCTCAAGAATATATGAACATAATTTTTCAGAAAATGCAACAGATATAACCAGAGTATCATTGGATTTAAGAGGAGTAATATGTCATTGCCCAACTATAGTCCAAAGCCCATTTTTACATTATTAAGCTAAAGCGAGTATATATCCCAAATGAGAGTAAGAAAAACTGAAGTCCCCAAATATTGAATACGATCCTAGAAATTTAGCAAGTCTTAAATGACAGTGACTAAAAATTACTCTGCTACACAGATGATTTCATGACTTCAATGGAGGTCAATGCAGTGGGGACTAAGTGACATTTATAGTTGAGGTAAGACCTCTTGAATGCTTTGGCTTAAATTAAGAACTGGTGGCTATACACAGAAACTTTTTGTTTTTTTTTTCCCTATAGAAATAAATTTAAATAAAATATTCTCTAAAGAGAGCCTTATCAGTACAGGGTTTTGATAGGACAGTGCTGCTGCTGCTGCTAAGTCGCTTCAGTTGTGTCCGACTCTGTGCGACCCCATAGATGGCAGCCCACCAGGCTCCCCTGTCCCTGGGATTCTCCAGGCAAGAACACTGGAGTGGGTTGCCATTTCCTTCTCCAGTGCATGAAAGTGAAAACTGAAAGTGAAGTCGCTCAGTTGTGTTCAACTCTTAGCGGCCCCATGGACTGCAGCCCACCAGGCTCCTCTGTCCATGAGATTTTCCAGGCAAGAGTACTGGAGTGGGGTGCCATTGCTTTCTCCGTGATAGTGTAGTAAGAACCAAAAAATTTTCATTTTCGTTATTGTCTTACTTTCATTTCTTAACAATATGTGTCAAAATCATATACATTAAAACAAAACAAAACTCTCTTTTTACCGCCAATTGCTACCAAAAGCCCACAGGCCTTCATTATGCAAATTCTGAGTGCCATAAAATGCAGAAGACTTCTTTTTCTAAAGAGGTAAAAGAGGGTATCTATCATACTCTACAGAAAACAAAGGAATCAACAAATACATTCTGGAATAAGTACAAGTCCTTTCTGCCTCTGTTTTGGAAACACCAACAGTTATTCTTCAGGCAAGACAGTAGAAGATCATTTTTTGAAAAACATAGAAACCTAAGAGAAAATACTATAGACATTAACATTGGGGATTTCCAGCTGATTTAGCTAAGGAAAGCAAACATTGAATAAATAAAAGAAAGAGGTACTTTTCAGTAAATTATCATCCAGTAGTACACTGGGGCCAACTAGCTTTGGGACAACAGCCAACTGTTAATACCTTCTCCCTACTCTTCATTCAGTGCCTACATGTTGGTAACCCTAAACTATTGTTAGTACCTTGAAACCCATCATGGTGGAAGAATTTTATACCCCTTAAATCGGCTAACTAAAAAAAATGCAACATTAACCTTAACTGTCTCAGAGATATACTGCAACTATTAGGTCCACAAAAAGACGATTCCACATTTATAATAAGGAAAAATCAGAAACAAAAGTCAAACTTTTCAGAATTAAAATTATGAAACTGGAATGGAAAAATGCCAGAGAATTTTTGGAAAGATTCTGCTCCCTCAAACAAGGACAAAATAAAACAGAATAAAATACAGGACAAAAAAAAAAAAAATTAAACTGCTAGTCTAGTTGTTCAAAATCCTGGCAGTAGAAAATCCAAAAATAGGCAGCAGATAAAATTGACTTAAAAAAAAAAAAAAGGCAAAATTATTCATTAATACTCTCAATAGCTAAAGTTATTGTGTTTCCTAATTGACAGCACTTACAAAATATCCAGACCATGAGTGAAGACATACACACACCATGATATATCACCATTAAATTTCAAACCATGAACACAAAAAGAATATTTTAAGTTTCCTCTAAAAGCAACTCATCTTGGAAGAAAAGCTCAAAGAAAAGAATAATTTTTACTGTTTTAATTTTAGTGTGGAACACTTGAAGGTAAAAAGAATGGTATCATCAAGTTACTTAGCAGAAATGATACAGAATCCAGAATTCTACATCTAGTTAAATTGTTATACAAATATTTTGGCATTGTTGTTCAGTCACTAAATTGTATCCAACTCTTTGCAGCCCTGTGGACTACAGCACACCAGGCTCCCCGTCTTTCATTACCTCCCAGTGTTAGCTTATATTCACGTCCAATGGACTGGTGGTGCTATCTAACTGTCTCACACTCTGCCACTCCCTTCTCCTTTTGCCTTCAATCCTTCTCAGCATCAGGGTCTTTTCCAATGAGTCAGCTCTTCCCATCAGGTGGCCAAAGTTTTGCAGCCTCAACTTCAGCCCTTCCAATGAATATTCAGGGTTGATTTTCTTTAGAATTGACTGATTTGATCTCCTTGTAGTCCAAGGAACTCTCAAGGGTCCTTTCCAGCACCATAATTTGAAAGCATCAGTTCTTCAGCGCTCAACTTTCTCTATGGTCTAACTCTTATATTTGTACATGGCTCCTGGAAAAACAATAGTTTTGACTTTACAGACCTTTGTCGACTGGTCTGTATAGTGACGTCTCTGTAAAGTGCTGTCTCTGCATTTTAATACACTGTCTAGGTTTGTCATAGCTTTCCTTCTAAGGAGCAAGTGTCTCTTACGGCATGGCTCATAGCTTCATTGATTTACACAAGCCCCTTCACCATAACAAGGCTGTGATCCATGAAGGGGATACAAAGTTTAGGATAAAGAAAAATTTGGACAGGTAGCAGAGACTGAAGACTCCTCCAAATGAGAAATTAAACAAACATTTTTAAAGGAGGAATACGTGTGATAGGACCCTGGAATCAGGGAATTCAAATATGGCAGAGTGGCAAAGGGGGACTCGAGGAGGAGGATGGAGCGAGAATCTTGAATAACTGTATTCTACAGGTAGAGCAAAGTCCAAAAGGAAGCTGGGGAGAGGAAGCCCACAGAGACTCTCTAAGAAGATTCAACTGACAATACACCCGCTAAGTCAGAATGTATTTCAAGGAAATTTGAACACCTGGCTGGATATGTAATGTTACATAACAGCCAGAGGAAATAAGATCAAATTCACTCTAAGGAAAATAAGAAGTCAAGGAAATAAAATAAATAATAAGTGAAGGAAATAAAAGAAATAAATAATATTATGCTCCATGGCTCAGTGGTGAATAGCATTTATATTATCATCATTTTAAACTCTGGATAATGTTCCAATGAGAAGGCCCTCAGCTCTCATCTCTGGCTTACTTTGAGGAGCTATACAAGCAAGTGAAGTCAAAAGGAGAAATCGATATCAATTGCTTGGTTGAGTGTTAAACTTGTGCTCCAGAATGAAAATAGATCTCCTTTGTAAAGACTGGGAGACTTATCTAAGGAAATCTCTGTTCATTCATTACCTGATAACTTAGCTAATCAAGCAGAGATTTCAGTGGCCACATGTGACAAACAACACAGATTTTACAGAATTAGTTCAGAATTATTTTAAAAAGTATTGGTTGAGTACCTACTCTGTTCTGATAGGTGGCCATTACAATAAAGATAACTTATCATATACTTCAAATTTTCGAAGTTTGAAAGTAGCAAGGAAGGAAGGCTTTAGCTCACTGCGGTTTAGGAAGAGTGGTCTACCGGGCTTCCCCAGTGGCTAAGTGGTAAAGAAGCAGCCTGCTATGTAGGAGACACAGGAGATGCAGGCTCAATCCCTGGGTTGGGAAGACCCTTGGAGGGGAGCATGGCAATCCATGCCAGTATTTTTGCCTGGGAAAATCCCATGGACAGAGGAGCCTGGCAGGCTATAGTCCATGGGGGTCTCAAAGAGTTGGCCAGGAGTGCAGCGACTGAGCATGGGCGGGAGAGGTTTACTGTGTGCTAAAAGTTTAGTTAAAGATGCACTTAGAAGCAAAGACTCAAAAATGAAAAAAAGAAAAGAAAAGACTGGGGTTTTTGTTTGTTTGAATTGTCTGATTAAGTTCATTTCTTTCTTTTTTTCTTTTTTTTTTTTTTTTGCCGAAATGCTTTGTAAACACATATATCTTATGAGTTACAAAAATATTTTGTTTTAAACAATACAATCTGATTCTATTTCATTTCTCCCATTCTGACATTTTATGATGTTTCCTTTGAGCATTTGCTCTTGTAATTATCTAGAGCACTATACAGGCCTATGAAGCCCGTGAGGACTTTGTAAATGGATGTCCCTGTCTTTCTAGTAAAATCATTAATCCATCCTTTCTGTTGGTGTAGTAAAAGAAGCATCAGGCATAGAATGTCTGAGAGGAAAATGTAAAAGTGTTCGATTTGTCAAGGTCTAAAATAAACCAAAAGCATGGAATAGGAAAAAAACACACACATAATTTGACCAACAGGTATTTAAATGAAAAATGACTAAGATGTTTTACTGATAAAGAGTAGATATGTACCTCATCAATTAAAAAAAAAAAAAAGAAGCCTACCCTTTCCAGTGAGATTTTTAGATATAAAAGTAAAAATGTAATATGCCATTCATGTGCTCACTTCCAGACACAGAGAAATCCAGATGGTGTCAAATGTAACAATAATACTGATGTTTAAGAGTTCAGTAAAAGTTTGTATGCAGAAAGTCTGCTGCTCAGAAAGAGCTCAAAAAGTGTATGTTTGATTTGAATATGCTTTTTAAAACATGCTATCAATTAAAATGATGAGCATTTCATATCCAGTTTCAAACTTCTGAGTTTTCTAGAACAATCTGAATAACTCGCACATTGGACGCAAGCTGGATTGCAGGGCACGCTTTCTAGCTTGCTGCCTTCCTTGTCCATCTGTAGTGACTCCCAGGCATGAGACCAGGTCTTAGTTCACATGTAACCTTGTGTTTCCTCTGTTGCTTTTCTTCTCCTTGGACAAACAACAGTGGAACATAAAAGAGAAGGCTTCAAGAAAATCAGAGTGAGCGCATTACTGTGGAAATGAAGAATATTCTTCATTTTTAATATATCAAATATGTGTGCCCAGAAAGTTCAAGATAGCATTTTCATAAATCCAACTATCAAGCCATGAAAAGCCAAGTAGGGCCTTTAAGTCAAAGAAGACAAACTGAGAAAACCACGTACTATATGATTCCAGCTATAAGACATTCTGGAAAAGGCAATGATGTGATGGAGATAGTAAAAAGATCAGTGGTTGCCAGTGGTTGGAGAGGCAAGGGAGAGTTGAATAATTGGAACAAATAATATTTTTAGGGAAAAGAAAATAGTCTATATGATGCTGTAACAAGGAATTCAACCATTATATGTTTACCCAAATCGGTAGAATGCACAACACCAAGAGTGAATGCTAATGTAAACCATTGGATCTGGGGTGGTTACAGTGTGCCAGTGTAGGCTCATCAATTGTCACAAATGTGTAAATCTGGTGGGGGTTGTTAGTAATGGTGGAAGCTATTAATGTGTGAGGGCTGGAGGTATATGGGAAATCTCTGTACCTCTCTGTTGATTCTGCTGTGACCCTAAAGCTCTTCTAAAAATTGCCTTTGAAAAACAAAAACAAATGCTGAGTACATTTTCAATGCAATGAGAAGTATGGTAAAACCTCAGAATTCTAATAACCATTGCAAGTGTGTATGCTCAGTCACTCAGACATATCAGACTCTTTGTGACGCCCTGGACCATAGCCCACCAGGCTCCTCTGTACATGGGGTTTTCCAGGCAAGAATACTGGAGTGGGTTGCCATTTCCTTTTCCAGAGGATCTTTCCAACCCAGGGATTGAACCTGCATCTCCTGCATTGGCAAGCAGATTCTTCACCACTGAGCTGTCTGGGAAGACCCTAATTACCATTGAGTGATAGCTAAAGCATCTAAGACCAAAGGAACTATTTGCGGAAGCCTCCATAACACTTCTTTAGGAAAGAGCAAGGTTAGTGAATGGGGCCTTCTAATGGTACAGCTCAGAAATCTCCAGCAAATATTCACTCTTTAAAGGGAGATCCATTCTAACCAGGAGCTACTCTGAGCAAAATGGACACGGGAAAAGACTAGAGATGCTCCAGATATGGCAGGTGTTAGAAAGTGGCAGCAAAATAAACCCTGAATAATGAATGCGTCACTAAGGGAAACTAATGCTGCCATCCCGACATTTAGCACTCAACAAGCCAGAGAGATGCAGGGTTATGGAAAATCTCTCTTAAAAAGATAAGGTCTTAGGAGGGTCAATTATACAGAAATTCCATGTAGAGCAGATTACTGCTAGAGTCAGAGAAGAAGTGTACACATATGTGCGTCTGTCTGGAAAGAGAGAGCAAGAGAGAAGCAATTTCCGCTGAAAAACATTTACAAAGAAATAACCATCGCTTCCACAAAAAACTCTAGTTATAATTGGTTTCACAAGAAATGCTGTGAAATATTAAAGACCCAAGAGGTTTTTTAGAACACAGGAAATAAAGAAAATTTCTAAATTATTCTCATGCTTCAAGCATAAGCTTAATAATGATTTTTTTTTAATTTTAAAAAATTTAAAAAGACAAGTATATGGGTAATACAGAAACAATCTAAATGTCTGCTATTGGATGCATGGTCAAAGAAAAGTAGTTATATGTGTAATGGAATATTACTAATCCTTAAAAAGAAGGACATTCTGCCATTTGCAACATGAACCTAAAGGACATTTTGCTAAGTGAAATAATTCAGATGTCGAAAAACAAATACTGCATTATCTTCCTTTAATGTGAGATCACATTACTTTACTTACTTTAGTAATCCAAATAGTCAAATTAATAGAAACAGAGTAGAATGGTGGTTGCCAGGGGCAGGAGGAAGGGGAAACTGAAAAGATGTTGCTCAAGGAATACATTTCCACTTTGCAAGATGAGAAAGATTATAGTCAACAATATTGAATTTCATACTGGAAATTTTCTAAGAGGTTTTATCTTAAGTCTTCTCACCATATGCACAAAAATATGTTAAGTATACAAGGAAATGACTATGTTAATTAGCTTGGTTGTGGTGACTATGTTACTATGTATATCAAATCACCAAATATAAATCAAATATAAACAATTATAATTGTTAGTTATGCTTCAATAAAACTGTAAATAAGTAAGTAATGGGTTTTGATGTAATAACATCCAATAAGGATTAGCTGGTAGCTCAAATGGTAGAGTCTGCCTGAAATGTGGGAGGCCCAGTTTCAATCCCTGAACTGGGAAGATATCCTGGAGAAGGAAATGGCAACCCAATCCAATATTTTTGCCTGGAAAATCCCATGGATGGAACAGCCTAGCAGGCTACAATCCATGGGGTAGCAAACAGTTGGACACGACTGAGTGCTTTCACTTTAAACAACTTCAATATCCAATAAAATAAAAAGCAGTAGCCCAGGAACACTTAAAAGCATAATATAATTTAGTGGGGTTTACTCCAGGAACAAATTAGTTCAATATTAAGGTTATATATTAAACATAATTTACCTTCTTTAGAAAGTACCAAAATATCATCTGAGCATTTCTGTAGATGCTGAAAATTCTTTTGACAAAATTCAGCTGTCTGAATCATTAAAAAAACTCAAAAATTGAAAAAAAAACTTGTACAGATAACATTTTTCTTACCATGATAATATATTAAGTTCAACACAGAAGCTACTTATTACACAAAATGTGTAGATACTACAAACTTTTCCACTAAGATCAGGAATAAGATAAGGATATATTCTACTACCACAATTATCCAAAAACTGTCGCCATTATCCAATAACATTAGGAAAAATAAATAAAACGAGTAAATACTGAAGGAGGTTAACTAACATTTGCAGATGACTTGATTTTGCATTAGGAAAGTGAAAGAGAATCAAGAGAAAATAACTTACTATGGTACTAAGACAAAAATTGATGGTGGTGAAGTCGCTCAGCCGTGTCTGACTCTTTGCCATCCCGTGGACTGTAGCCTACCAGGCTCCTCCATCCGTGGGATTCTCCAGGCAAGAATACTGGAGTGGGTTGCCATTTCCTTCTCCAGGGGATCTTCCCAACCCAGGGATCGAACCCAGGTCTCCCGCACTGGAGGCAGACGCTTTAACCTCTGAGCCACCAGGGAAGCCTAAGACAAAAATTAGCATATAATAATAGCTAATTACATAACACATCAATAACCTTCATGTACTTCAATAACTATAAGCCAGAAGAAATATGATGGAGGAAATATTCCATTAATATTAGTAATGAATAAGATAAATTGGACGTAAAAGACTTTGCAGGAAATTTTCAAATCATACATTAAAAATATCTTAAAATGTTTCTGAATGACACAAAAGTTGTAAACAAATGGAAAAGCTCACCATTTTCTTGAAAAAGTCTCAGTATCATCTCGCTTATTCCTATTATTTCACATATTTAATGTTATGCTACTTAAAAATGCCATCAGGATTTTACCAGTAATTAACTGAAATCACCGTTCATTATTTTTTGGCCTACTTTTTTTCTTATTTTAAAATATTTACTTGTTGCTGGAGTATAATTGCTTTACAATGTTGTGTTAGTTTCTGCTGTACAGTTAAGTGGATCAGTTCTGTGTATACATATATCCCCTCACTCTTGCACCTCTGTTCCCCCTAGCCCAACCCATCCTACCCTTCTAGGTCATCAAAGAGCACAGAGCTGAGCTCCCTGAGTGATATACCTCTCAAATAGCTAGCTAGTGGGAAGCTGCTGTATACTGTTCACTACTAACCCCATGACCCAATTCACACCCACAGGAGACTGCCCCTCTCAGCCCCTTGCAAGTATAGGGTCATCTGATTCATCGTGGACCATGAAATAGAAAAGCTGCTTGTGTCCCTTCCAGCCTAAGCCACTAAAAAGCCAGTAGGTATGTCTATTTGTCTCTTCCATTTCGTGACAGTCTTGGAAGAGGATTTTTGCTGAGATGGTGGGCCTAAAGATTGGAGCAATCTGGATCACTGAGTTATATTAATGAATAGAGCTATTCTGTAAATTATTTAGACATAGCAGAATTTGTGGGAATAAAATAAGAGAGTAAAATAAGGCAAATTATAACAGAGCAAACATTTTTGTTTAAACCAGTGAAAATTTATGATTGTTTCCTATCACTACTTAATTATCTTGTTATTTTCATTAATATGGAGGAAAATTGATGTCAGAAGTGATGTATTTTTGTAAATCAACAAAATGTGTGGCCTTGACTTAGTAAAAAATTATTACAAATATCTTAATATATAATGTCAACACTTTATTTAAAATACAAAAATTCTTACATTAGATTAAAAGTGATATTACAGTTATAAAACAAATAACCAAAAGAAATGAAAGTATAACATAAAGCTATCTTGTCCAAATACAAATAGAAAGAAAGACACTATCATGTTTATATTTAACACAGTAACGATGGACCTAGGTAATGTTGGATGACAAGAAGGAATGAAAGGTATAAAATTGTCAAAGACCCTAAAATACATTAAAAAATCTTTTGACATTCACAATTACTATGGTTTTTATAACAAGCACAAGAGATCCTACTGACAAATTAATACTAATAAAAGTGATAAGCAAATGTTCTGAACATAATACAATTTATAAAATAAAATTGCATTTTAATATACTATCAAGGGAGAAGGCAATGGCAACCTACTCCAGTGTTCTTGCCTGGAGAATCCCAGGGACAGAGGAGCCTGGTGGGCTGCCGTCCATGGGGTCACACAGAGTCCGAAACGACTGAAGCACCCTAGCAGCAGCAGCAAGATGGCAGAGTAGAAGGACATGCGCCCACCTTCTTCTGTGAGAACACCAAAACTGAAACTAGCTGCTGAACAACCATAGACCAGGGAATGTTGGATACCAAAAAGACAATACCCCACATCCAAGGGCAAAGGAGGAGGGGCAAAATTACCTTTAGAATCAAACCTCATACCCGCCAGAGACACTCAGAGGGCGCAGATGAAACCTGGTGCACACCAGGACCCATGGAATGGAGCAGAGACCCTAGAGACTGACCAGACGTGCTGTTGAGTGTCTGAGTGTCCCCTGCGGAGGCACGGGTCAGCAGTGGCCTGCCAGGGGGACAGGGCTCTCGCTGCAGCAGACCTGGGAGGTGTGGAGCGTGGCACAAGTCCTCTTGGAGGAGGTTGCCACTAACCCCACCATACAGCCCCGGAGCAGACAACCGAAAACTGGAAGACAATTACACCAAAGAAGTTCCTGCACTGTTGCAAAAGTTCCAGGGCCCACAACAGATTGAGACTGAGAATACCCAAGGACTTTGACTTTGAAGGCCAGTGGAATCTGATTACAGAACTTCCACGGGAAGGGGGAAACAGGCTCATGGAGGGCACGACAAAACCTTGTGCATGCTGGGACCCAGGAGAAAGGAGCAGCGACCCCACAATTGACCGAGCCAGACTTCCCTTTGAGAGTCTGGGAGTCCCGGTGGAGGCGTGGGAAGACAGTGGCCTGCCGCGGAGTCGGGGCACTGAATACAACAGTCCCGAGAGCCGCAGAAAGCTGGCATAAGCCTTTTTGAAGGAGGCCGTCAGCCTACTGCCATTACCCTGACCATAGTTTGGTCTGAGGCCGGACTACAGGGAGGGAACACAGCTCCACCTGCCAGCAGAAAATTGGATTAAAGACTTACCAAGCAGGGGCCTGACCACCCGAGCAAGACCCACTCTTCTCCACAGTCAGTCCCTCCCATCAGGAAGGTTCCAACAAGCCTCGTATCCTCATCCATCAAAGAGCAGACAGAACGAAAACCATAATCACAGAAAACTAACCAAACTGCTCACCATAGATCACAGCCTTGTCTAACTCAATGAAACTATAAGCCATGCAGTATAGGGCCGGCCAAAACGGATGGGTCATGGTGGAGAGCTCTGACAAAAAGTGGCCAACTGGAGAAGGGAATGGCAAACCAGTTCAGCATTCTGGCCCTGAGGACTGTCGGGAGCCGTGTTAGGCATTACTGACAAAATAGAAGCATGGCCCTAAACCCCCTCCATTTGTTCCGTAGGCACGGACCTGGAATGAAGGAGTTAGGCTTTGTGATTCTGACTTGTGTTTTCCTTTCCTCGGCTGAGTTGACTGAAGAGAATATTAAGGTGCTTACTGTTTTTGAGAGGAGCAAGAGAAGGCATAAAGCCTCATGCAGCTGTGCTCAAAAAATAATTCATAAAGTTAATCACTGACATTCGTTCAAGGACTTTTACAAAAGAGTGTTCCAGGGTGAGCACAGAGGCCACAGCTTGAGACCATGGGAGGGATTCCTATCTGAGGCCCATTTGTGAGAAAAGTGTTTATGGCAAAGAAGTTTGCTGAATTTAGGGCTTAGGAATAATCAAAATAGTTAGAAGCTAAAGATTTAAGCATTGCTATAATGTTACAATATTCTACTATAGCTTATAAAAATTAGAGACTTTAGAGATATTATTAACTAGAAGCCCTTTCTAAGAAATAGTGAACTTAGGATACTAGGGGCAAACAGGACTTAGAAAGATAAAAAATAAACTGAAGAATGTAGTATGCGGCCCAGATATTAGCATGAGTTACAGCATATTCACAAGGACACGTGAGAAGAAGTAGATAAGAGAATTGCTGAGGAAGGAACTCCTTTTGAGGGGCAACAATGATTTTTGGAGAAAAATAAATCTGGGTTAATGGGAACTAAAAATATCAAACCTCTGACCTAATGCTTTTATAAAAGTATAAAAGAAAATCATAAGCTTGAAATAAACAGACAATCCAAGGAAAGACTGAGAGACTGCCTCAGTTTCTCTTTCGCCTACGCCATCCATCCTGAGGGTATCCCTAGATCCTGCTGAGGCTGGACCTCAACAGAGGACCCTTGGCAGTATGAAAGGGCAAAAAGATATGACACTGAAAGATGAACTCCCCAGGTCTGTGGATGCCCAATATGCTACTGGACAAGAGGGTAGAAATAGCTCCAGAAATAATAAAGACACTGAGCCAAGGTGAAAAACACTGCCCAGTTGTAGATGTGTCTAGTGGTAACAGTAGAATCTGATGGTGTAAAGTACAATGTTGCATAGGAACCTGGAATGTTAGGTCCATAAATCAAGGTAAATTATAACTGGTAAGGAGATGAAATGAAATGGCAAAAGTGAACATCAACATTTCAGGAATCAGTTAACTAAAATGGAACAGAATGGGTAAATTTAATTCAGATGACCATTATAGCTATTACTGTGGGTTAGAATCCACTAGAAGAAATGGAGTACTCCTCACAGTCAAAAAGAGTCTGAAATGCAGTGCTGGGTGCACTCTCAAAAACAACAGAATGAACTCTGTTTATTTCCAAGGCAAACCATTCAATAGCACAGTAACTCAAGTCTATGTGCCAAGTGCTAATGCTGAAGAGGCTGAAGCTGAATATTTCCAGGAAGACCTACAAGACCTTCTAGAAATAACAAAAGAAAGATGTCATCTTCATCATAGGGGATTGGAGTACAAAAGTAGGTAGTCAAGAGATACCTGGAGTAACAGGCAAATTTGGCCTTGGAGTACGGAATGAAGCAGGGCAAAGGCTATTAGAGTTTTGCCAAGACAACACACTGGTCATAGCAAACACCCTCATCCAACAACACAAGAGTAGACTCTACACATGGGGATCACCAGATGGTCAACACCGAAATCAGACTGATTATATTCTTTGCAGCCAGAGATGGAGAAGCTATACAGAGTCAGCAAAAACAAGACTGGGAGCAGATGTGGCTCCAATCATGAACTCCTTATTGCCAAATTCAGACTTAAATTGAAGAAAGTAGGGAATACCATTAGACCATTCAGGTATGACCTAACTCAAATCCATTATGATTATGCAGTAGAAGTGACAAATAGATTCAAGAGATTAGATGTGATAGACAAAGTGCCTGAAGAACTATGGTCGGAGGTTCATGACATTGTACAGAAGGCAGTGATCAAGACCATCCCCGAGAAAAAGAAATGCAAAAAGACAAAAAGGTTTTCTGAGGAGGCCTTACAAATACCTGAGAGAAGAAGAGAAGCTAAAGGCAAAGGGGAAAAGGAAAGAAGTGCCCATTTGAATGCAGAATTCCAAAGAATAGCAAGGAGATACAAGAAATCCTTCCTCAGTATTCAATGCAAAGATATAGAGGAAAACAATAGAATGGGAAGGACTAGCGATCTCTTCAGGAAAGTTAGAGATACCAAGGGATGATTTCATGTAAAGATGGGCTCAATAAAGGACAGCAACTGTATGGACCTAACAGAAGCAGAAGATATTAAGAAGAGGTAGCCAAAATAAAGAGAAGAAATATACAAAAAAGATCTTTAGGACCCATATAACCAAGAGGGGATGATCACTCACCTAGAGCCAGACACGCTGGAATGTGAAGTCAAGTGGGTCTTAAGAAGCATCACTACAAACAAAGCTAGTGGAAGTCATGGAACTCCAGTTGAGCTATTTCAGATCCTAAAAGATGATGCTGTGAAAGTACTGCATTCAATATGCCAGAGAATTTGGAAAGCTCAGCAGTGTCCAGAGGACTGGAAAATGTCATTTTTCATTGTAATACCAAAGAAAGGCAATGCCAAAGAATGTTCTAATTACTGCACAATTGCACTTATCTCACAGGCAAGCAAAGTAATGCTCAAAATTCTCCAAGCTAGGCTTCAACAGTACAAGAACTGAGAACTTCCAGATGTTCAAGATAGATGTAGATAAGGCAGAGGATTGATCACATCCTAGTCACAAATCAAGCCTTTGTAGATTGAAAAATACTGAAATTGTATCAAGCATTTTTTCCAACCACAATGCTATAAGATCATATATCAACTAAAGGAGAAAAAAAAAAAAAAAACTGTTAACAGCACAAACACAAGGAGTCTAAACAATACATTTCTGACTAATGAAGAGGTCATTGAAGAAATCAAGGAGGAATGAAAAAGTGCCTAGAAAAAAATAACAATAAAAACACAACTCTAAACCTATTGTATGCAGTAGAAGTAGTGCTAAGAGGCACGTTTATAGCAATACAAGCCTAAATCAAGAAATAAGAAAAACATGAAATAAACAACCTAACCTGGCTCCAAAAGCAAACCAAAAAAAGAGGAACAAAAATACCTCCAAAGTTAGAAGAAGGAAAATAATCACCAAGATCAGAGGTGAAATAAATGAAAACTAAATGGAGGAAATAGCAAAAGTTAATACAACTAAAAGCTTGTTCTTTGAGAAGATTTTAAAAAATTGACAAATCATTAGCCAGATTTATCAAGAAAAAAGGGGAGAATACCCAAATAAATACAATTAGAAATGAAAAAGGAGAAGTTACAACAGATAACACAGAAATACAAAGGATCATAAGAGACTACTATGAGTGATTATATGCCAATAAATGGACAACCTGGAAGAAATGGATGAATTCTTAGAAAAATGTAACCTTTTTATCTGGATCAGGAAAAAATAGAAAATACGGACAGAAAAATCATAAGCATTGAAATAGAATCTATGATCAAAAGTCTTCCAACAAAATCCCAGGGCCAGATAGCTTCATGAGCGGATTCCACCAAATGTTTAGAGAAGAGCTATCCTACTCAAAGTCTTTCAGAAAACTGGAGAGGAAGGAAAACCCCCAGACTCATTCTATGAGGCCACAATCACCCTGATACCAAGACGAGACAAATGCAGCACCGAAAAAGAAAATTACAGGCCAATATCAGTGATGAAAACAGATGCAAATATTCCCCCCAAAATTCTAGTGAACAGAATCCAACAGCACATTAAATGGATCATATACCTTGATCAATTGAGATTTATCCCAGGGATAGAAGAATTGTTCAATATATAAATATCATGAAGGACAAAAATCATATGATCATCTCAATAGAAGCAGAGAAAGCTTTAAACAAAATTCAACATCCGTTTATGATAAAAAAAAAAAAAAACAAACACAACTCTCCAGAAAGTAGACATAGAAGGAACATATCTTAATATAATAAAGACCATACATGGTAAACATACAGAAAACATTATTCTCTGTGAAAAGTGAAAGCATTTAAGACCAGAAACAAGACAGGTGCCCACTCTCACCACGATTATTCTAAGGTTTTGGAAGTCCCATCCATGGCAATCAGAGAAGAAAAAGAAGTAAAATGAGTCTAGATTGGAAAAGAAAGAGTAAAACTCACTGTTTGCACATGACAGGATACTACACATAGAAAACCCTTAAGATGCCACTAGGAAATTCCTGGAACTAATCAATGAATATAGTAAAGTTTCAGGATATAAAATTAATACACATGTATACTAGCATGTAAGAATCGAATCACCAGTCTATGTCTGATGCAGGATATAGCATGCTTGGGGCTGGTGCATGGGGATGACCCAGAGGGATGTTGTAGGGAGGGAGGTGGGAGGGGGGTTCATGTTTGGGATCACATGTACACCCATGGTGGATTCATGTCAATGTATGGCAAAACCAATACAGTATTATAAAGTAAAATAAAGTAAAAATAAAAATTAAAAAAAATTAATACACAGAGATTACCTGCATTTCTATACATTAACAATGAAAAACCAAAAAGAGAAATTAAAACAATTACATTCACCATTGCAACAAAAAGAATAAAATACCTAGGAATAAACCTATCTAAAGAGAGAGACAAAGACTTGTGGGCAGAAAACTATAAGACACCAATGAAAGAAATCAAAGACAACACAAGCAAATGGAGATATATTATATTCTTGGATTAGAAGAATCAATGTTGTGAAAATCACTATACTATGCAAAGCAATCTACAGATTGTATGTGATTCCTATCAAACTACTAATGGTATTTTTCACAGAACTAGAACAAAAATTTTCACAATTTGTTTGGATATACAGAAGACCCCAGATAGCCCATGTGATCTTGAGAAAGAAAAATGGAGCTGGAGGGATTAACCTTCCTGACTTCATCCTATACTACAAAGCTACAGTCATCAATATATTATGGCATTACACAAAAACATAAATATAGACCAATGGAACAAGATAGAAAGCCTAGAGATAAACCCACACACGTATGGAACCTTATTTTTACAAAGCATGCAAGAATATACAATGGAGAAAAGACAGTCTTTTCAATAAGTGGTTTTGGGAAAAATGGACAGCTACATGTGACTGAATGAAATTAGAATGTTTCCTAATACCACACACAAAGATAAACTCAAAATGAATGAAAGACAAATGTAAGAACACAGACTATAAGACTCTTAGCGGAAAATGTAGGCAGTACTCTTTGACATAAATCACAGTGACATCCTCTTTGACCCAAATCCTAAAATAATGGAAATAAAAACAAAAATAAACAAATAGGGCCTAATTAAATATAAAAGCTTTTCCACAGCAAGTTCAGTTTAGTTCAGTCACTCAGTCATGTCTGACTCTTAGCCACCCCATGGACCACAGCATGTCAGGCCTCCCTGTCCATCACCAACTCCCAGAGTTTACTCAAATTCATCTCCATTGAATCTGTGAAGCCATCCAACAATCTCATCCTCTGTCGTCCCCTTCTCCTCCTGCCCTCAATCTTTCCCAGCATCAGGGTCTTCTCAAATGAGTCAGCTCTTCCCATCAGGTGCCCAAAGTATTGGAGTTTAAGCTTCAACATCAGTGCTTCCAATGAACAACCAGGACTGATCTCCTTTAGGATGGACTGGTTGGATCTCCTTGCAATCCAAGGGGCTCTCAAGAGTCTTCACTAACACTACAGTTCAAAAGCGTCAATTCTTTGGCACTCAGCTTTCTTTATAGTCCAACTCTCACATCCATACATGACCACTGGAAAAACCATAGCCTTGATTAGACAGACCTTTGTTGGCAAAGTAATGTCTCCGCTTTTTAATGTGCTGTCTATGTTGGTCATAACTTTTCTTCCAAGGATTAAGTGTCTTTGTATTTCATGGCTGCAGTTACCATATACAAAGGTGATTTTCCACTATTGTTTCCTTTCCACAGCAAAGGAAACAATAAATGAGAATAAAAGACAACTGTTGGAGAAAACAACTAACAAAGGGCTAATCTCCAAAATATATAATCAGCTCATACAGCTTAATTCAGGAAAACAGCCCAATCAAAAAATAAGCAGCAGACCGAAACAGACATTTCTCCAAAGAAGACATACAGAGATCCAATAAAAAACATGGAAAGATGCTCAATATCAGTAATTATCAGAGAAATGCAAATCAACACTACACAATGATGTATCATCTCACACCAGGCGGAATGGTCATCGTCAAAAAATTCTACAAAAAATAAATGCTGGAGAATATGAATCCTTCCTACACTGTTGGTGGGAATATAAACTAAAACATCCATTATGGAGAACTATAGAGATTTTTTAAAAAGAAAAAGGTAGTAATAAATCTATGATGTGACCCAGTAATCCCACTACTAGGCATATACCCTGAGAAAACCACAATTCTAAAACACACATGTACCCCAAGTTTCAACAGATGAATGAATAAAGAAGATATGGTACATCATACATACGTGGAATATTTCTCAGTCATAAAGAGGAATGGATTTGAGTCAGTGATAGTGAGGTGGTTGAACCTAGAGCCTCTTATACAGAGTTAAATGTCAGAAACAGGAAAACAAATGCCATATATTAACATATATCTATGGGAATGTAGAAAAATAGTATTGATGAAAGTATTTGTAGGGAAGGAACGGAGGTGCAGATGTAGAGAATGGACGTGCCGATTCAATGAAGGGAGGAGAGGGTGCTGCTGCTGCTAAGTCACTTCAGTCGTGTCCGACTCTGTGTGATCCCATAGACATCAGCCCACCAGGCTCCCCTGTCCCTGGGATTCTCCAGGCAAGAACACTGGAGTGGGTTGCCATTTACTTCTCCAATGCATGGAAGTGAAAAGTGAAAGTGAAGTTGCTCAGTCGTGTCTGACTCTTAGCGACCCCATGGAGTACAGCCCACCAGGCTCCTCCGTCCATGGGATTTTCCAGGCAAGAGTGCTGGAGTGGGGTGCCATTGCCTTCTCCGAGGAGAGGGTGAGACAAATGGAAAAAGTAGCATTGGCATACACTATCATGTGTAAATTAGATGGCTGGTGAGAAGTTGTGATGAAAAACAGGGTACCCAGCCTGCTGCTCTGTGATGACCTAGGGGGTGGGGGAGGGGAGGAAGGTTCAAGGCGGAGGGGCTATCTATACATTTATGGCTGATTCACATTGCTGTATGGCAGAAACCAATAGAACAATGTAAAATGATGTTCCCATAATTGAAAATTAAAATTTAAAAAGTCAACCATTAAACACAGAACTACCATATGACGCAACAATCCCACTAGTGGATATAAACCATGAGAAAACCACATGTATCTGGCGTTCACTGTGATACTATTTACAATAACCAGGTCATGGAAGTAATCTAGATGTTCATCCAATGGATAAAGATATGGTATATACAATGGAATATTACTTAGCCATAAAAAGAGATGAAATTGAGTCAGTTGTAGTGCTGTGAATGAGCCTAAAAATCTGTCATATTAATGCTGATATATGGAATCTAGAAAAATGGTACGGATGAACCTATTTTCAGGGCAAGAAAAGAGGTGCACAGAAATAGGGAATGGACTTTTGTACACAGAGGGGGAAGGAGGAGGGGACGAACTGAGAGAGCAGCATTGAGATATACACACTACCATGTGTGAAATAAATAGCTGGCAGAAAGCTGCTGTACAGCACAGGGCCCTCAGCTCAATGCTCTGTGATGACCTAGATGGCCTGGATGGCTGGTGGGCGTGGGCTGGGGGCTCAAGAGGGAGGGGGTATCTATACACCTATGCCTGATTCATGATGCTGCACAGCAGAAACTAACACAACATTTTAAAGCAATTATATTCCAACTGAAAAGATAAAAATAAAAAAATCAGTAAAATAAAGTAATATAAAAAAGGTGGGTTTATAATGACATTTATGTCATGGGATTGTTGGAAGAATTGAATGAGAAAACACTTGGCACACTGTGATTGCTAGTATTTAGTAAATATTTACCTGTTGATATAAATATCGTATAAAATGTATGTGCGTGTGTGTAAGATAAACTAATTTTTAGGAAATTTATTTTTTAAGTCATAACAAATATTTCGATGGTTATTGTTGAATATCAATCCTGAATAATCCATAAGTATTTTTAAAGGGATAATTAATTCTTTAAGAGAAAACTTAGGGATAATTATAGGCCTCAAACAGTAGATGAGAGGATGAATGGAACGTTATATAAATGTGAATTTGTAAAAGTTATGTTATGCCTTCAATTTCCAAAGTGAGAAAGCAAAAGGTATATGTTATATTCATCAGAAGACTTCTATTTTGTTAGAGACTGGTAGGCTAGGCAACTTAAAGAATATAATGATGATTCAAGAACATGAGATCAAGAGATGATTGACTCAAGTTTAAATCACAGCCAGTTACCTGTCCTTGAAATTAATTTAGCTATACCATTCTGACTTGTCCTTTGTCTTTCGAGTAAGTATCAAAAATAAAATCACTTGAAATATGAGTGTATGTAAACTAGCCTTGTCAAGGTAACTTCTAAACGTAATGAGTGTGCTGCTTTGGCAAACCTTGGTAAGTACAGGTCATTTTGTCAAGAGATTCTGTTACAAGATCTTGATAGCACCCTTGATTTCAAACCATTATGCTTGAGCAGTTGCTGCCAAATAGGAATTTACCTCTATTAAATTGAATCAGAAAATTTCTGCCTTCTTCACAAGATGATTGCAATGAAATATTACATTTAGAATTGACTGGTATTGGAGATCTCTGCTTTAAAATGCCACCTGGCTAAAAAAAATGTCTGATGCAATCTTTAACAACTCCCATCATCAATAATTTTGAAGTTTAGAAAAATGCAAAATCTCATAGTCTAAATGGTTACTGGTTAAAAACCCATTTTCTAAATCAGGGAATTCATTCTAAAACTTCACGACCTATAATTATGGTGCACATATGCTTCCTATAAAAGACTAAAATTCAAAAGACAAAATCTTTAGATTTAATATTTGCCAGAAAATAGTTTGTAAATTTATTGTTCTTTAGATTTAATATTTGACAAACTGTCCATAGTAGAAGCTAAGCAAATATTTTACACTGGGTTAAAATGGTAAAAAAAAATGTGTTTCAAATAAATAATGCCATTACAAGTTATCTGCTATCTAGAAAGTATTAATAAAGACAATGCGTTAAGTGGTTGGGAGACTGAGGCTGTAATTAGATAGCATAGTATAGAATGACACAGTGGCATAAGACAAGTTAGGTAGCCTTTTAAGTAGGAAAAATAGGCCATGTTATATATAAAACATCCCCCTTACATGTTTTATTGTTGGGTATGAGTTATCCCTACCCATATCAGGACTGGAAGGATATAATTAAACTATTATCAGCATTATTCCTATATTTAAGAATTATGGGAATTTATGTTCATGTTTAAATTCTCTGTCTTTTCTCAATTTGTTAAAAACAACATACATTATTATTCAAATTAAGTATATTATAAACATATTTGAAGTGAATATATAAACTATTTATTTTGGAGAGTAGTAATATTAGAGATGAAGTGTATTTTTTTGCATCTAATGTAGTTTTAATTACAGTCAGGACAAGTTTGACTTCAAAAAAATTCATTGTGTAACAAGTTCAGAGCCCCATTATTGTTTTATAACAAAACTGACTGCCTTAGAACATGGTATACATTTTATTTGGTAATCAGGAATATCAATGTTTAATAGCAACACTATTTCTGTCAAATTATTAGTTCAAAAATTGGGTTATGGATACACCAAGTTCGAGAAATAGTTGTTCAGATAGTATTAGATCTCTGTTAAGCTGTAATGCTTTGCTTCTAAAACACTTACCAGTATGAAATAATGTGCTGTCCTGATAAATAATACATGGTCACCATGTTTTATAATGCTAGATCATAATAATTAAAATTCATTTTGGGCAAGTAGGTCAAAATGCTCATATGACAGAATATTTTATCAGTTCAGTCACTCAGTCATGTCCAACTCTTTGTGACCCCATGGACTGCAGCACACCAAGCTTCCCTGTCCATCACCAACTCCCAGAGGTTGCTTAAACTCAAGTCCATTGAGTTGGTGATGCCATACAACCATATCACACTCTGTTGTCCCTTTCTTCTCCTGTCTTCAATAATTCCCAACATCAGGTCTTTTCCAATGAGTCGGTCCTTCGCCTAAGGTGGCCAAACTATTGACATTTCAGCTTCAGTATCAATCAAATAGTCAAGACTGATTTCCTTTAAGATTGACTGGTTGTATCTCCTTGCAGTCCAAGGGACTCTCTGTACACCAGCTGTGGTTATCTCCAACATCAAAGTTCAGAAACATCAATTCTTTGGCACACTTTTTTCTTTATATTCCAACTCTCACATCCATACATGACTACTGGAAAAACCATAGCTTTCACTAGATGGACCATTGTCTGCAAAGTAATGTCTCTGCTTTTTAATATGTTGTTCAGGTTGGTCATAGCTTTTCTTCCAAGGAGCAAGTGTCTTTTAATTTCAAGGCTGCAGTCACCATCTGCAGTGATTTTGGAAACCCAAAAATAAAGTCTCTCACTGTTTCCACTGTATCCCCATCTATTTGTCACAAAGTGATGGGACCAGATGCCATGATCTTAGTTTTCTGAATGATGAACTTTAAATCAGCTTTTTCACTCTCGTCTTTCACTTTCATCAAGAGGCTCTTTAGTTCCTCTTCACTCTGCCTTAAGGGTGGTGTCATCTGTATATCTGAGGTTATTGATATTTCTCCTGAATCTTGACTCCAGGTTGTGCTTCATCTAACCCAGCATTTCACATGATATACTCTGCATATTTGGAGAAGGAAATGGTAACCCACTCTAGTACTCTTGCCTGGAAAATTACATCGATGGAAGAGTCTGGTAGGCTATAGTCCATGTGGTCGCAAAGAGTCAGATATGACTGAGTGACTTCATTTTCTTTAAATAAGCAGAGTGACAACATACAGCCTGACATACTCCTTTCCTGATTTGGAACCAGTCTGTTGTTTCATGTCTGGATCTAACCGTTGCTTCTTGACCTACATACAGATTTCTCAGGAGGCAGGTCATGTGATCTGGTATTCCCATCTCTTGAAGAATTTTCTACAGTTTGTTGTGATCCACACAGTCAAAGACTTTGGCATAGCCAATAAAGCTGAAGTAGATGTTTTTTTCTGGAACTCTCTTGCTTTTTCAATGATCCAATGGATGTTGGCAATTTGTTCTCTGGTTCCTCTGCCTTTTCTAAATCCAGGCTGAACATCTGGAAGTTCAAGGTTCATGTACTGTTGAAGTCTGGCTTGGAGAGTTTTGAGAATTACTTTACTAGCATGTGAGATGAGTGCAGTTGTGCAGTAGTTTGAACATTCTTTTGCATTTTCCTTCTTCGGGTTGGAATGAAAACTGACCTTTTCCAGTCCTGTGGCCACTGCTGAGTTTTCCAAATTTGCTGGCATATTAAGTGCAGCACTTTCACAGCATCATCTTTTAGGATTTGAAATAGCTCAACTGTAATTTCATCACCTCCACTACCTTTGTTCATAGCAATGCTTCTTAAGGCCCACTTTATTTTGCATCGCAGGATCCCTGACTCTAGGTGAGTGATTACTCCATCATGGTTATATGGGTCATTAAGATCTTTTTTTGCATAGTTTTTCTGTGTATTCTTGCCACCTCTTCTTAACATCTTCTTCTTCTGTTAGGTCCATACCATTTCTGTCCTATATTGAGCCCATCTTTGCATGAAACGTTCCCTTGGTATCTCTAATTTTCTCAAAGAGATCTCTAGTCTTTACCATTCTGTTTTCCTCTATTTATTTGCATTGATCACTTAGGACAGCTTTCTTATCTCTCCATGCTATTGTTTAGAACTCTGCTTTCAGATAGGTATATCTTTCCCTTTCCTCCTTTACCTTTAGCTTCTCTTCTTTTCTCAGCAATTTGTAAGGCCTCCTCAGACAACCATTTTGCCTTTTACATTTCTTTTCTATGGTGATGGTCTTGATCCCTGCTTCCTGTACAATGTCACAAACCTCCATCTATAGTTCTTCAGGCACTCTATCTATCAGACCTAATCCCTTGAATCTATGTCTTACTCTTACTGTATAATCATAAGGGATTTGATTTAGTTTGATCTGAATAGTCTAGTAGTTTTCCCTCCTTTATCTTTGAAGACAGATATATTCAAAATAGGAGAGAAATGAAATTTTCACAGATGGAATTGCTATATGTAAAATCATGTGAAATGTGTGTTACAGTTTTATGGAGTATTATCTTTTCAGTAAAAATTTTAAATAAAATGGTATCATAGGAATGCAAAGTATCATGAGACGACTGAGAACTATAATATGCCCATAAATTGGACAACATGGAAGATGAATTAATTCCTAAAAGTATACACTACACCAAGAATGAATCAGGATGAAGTGGAAAATATGAACAGACTGATTACTAGCAAGGAGACTGACTCAGTAATAAAAACATCTCAACAAACAAATATTCAGGACCATATTGCTTCACTGCTGAATCCTATCCAGGTTTCAAAGAATTTATATCAATTCTTCTCAAACTTTTGGAAAAAATAAAAGTAGGAAACTCTTCTAAGCACATTTTATGAAGTCAGGATTACTCTGATACCAAAATCAAAGATGCCACAAAAAAGTAAATTATAAGCCAATATTCCTGATAAACACAGATGTAAAAATTCTCACTAATTATTAACAAACAAAATTCAATAAATTAAAACGATTATACAGCATGATTAAGTGGAATTTATTTGAGTGATACAAAGATGTTTCAACACCCACAAATTAGTCAATATCATATGCCACATTAGCAAAATACGATCATCTCAATGAAGTGAAGAGAAGTCGCTCAGTCGTGTCCGACTCTTTGGGACCCCATGGACTCTGGCCCACCAGGCTCCTCTGTCCATGGGATTTTCCAGGCAATAGTCCTGGAGTGGGTTGCCATTTCCTTCTCCAGGGGCTCTTCCTGACCCACGGATCGAGCCCGGGTCTCCCGCGTTGGAGGCAGACGCTTTACCCTCTGAGCCAGCTGGGAAGTCCTGGTGGACTCAACAGATGTAGGAAAAGCTTTTGATAAAGTCAAGCATGCATTTGTGATAAAAACTCTAAGTCATACAGTGGGTATAGAGGGAAACATGCCTTAATATTATAAAGACCATATATAACAAACACAGCTAACTTCACTAATAGTGGAAAGCTGAAAGCTCTTCTTCTAAGATTAGGAAAAAGAAAAGGATGCTCACTCTTAGCACTTTTATTCAACACAGTACTGGAAGCCCTAGTTAAGCAATTAGAAAAGAGAAAGAAAATCCATCTAAATTGGAAAGTGACAAGTAAGACTGTCATTATTTGTAGATGACATGATGCTGCTTACAGAAAAATCCTAGAGTTCATCAGCACACTTTAGAATGAATAAATTCAGTACAGTTGCAGGATACAAAATCAATATGCAAAAATCTGTTGTCTTTTTATATTAAACAGTATATTATTAGAAAGAGAAATTTATAAAACAATTTCATTAACAACTGCACAAAAAGTAAATCCCTAATATATTTAACTGAGGAGGCAAAAGACCTACACATTGAAAACTGTAAGACTCTACTAAAACTAACTGAAGAAGACACAAGTGGACAAATCCCCCATGTTCATGAGCTGGAAGAATTAATGTTGTTAAAATGTTCATACTATGATAATCAGTGTACAGATTCCATGTAATCCCAATCCCTATTTTGATGGTATTTTTCATAGAAATAAAACAAAAATACTAAAATTTGTATGAATGATGAAAGATCCCAAATAGCCAAAGCAATCTTGAGAAAGAACAAATATATAGGCATTGCATGTCCTGGTTTGAAACTATATTACAAAGCTATACTAATTAAAACACCATGGCATTGACAAAAAAAGCCACATGGGTCAATGAAACAGGGGAGCCCAGAATTAAACTGCAGCATATGCTGTCAACTAAATCCTGAACAAAGAAGCCAATAGTATACAATGGTAAAAGGACAGTATCTTTAATAAGTGGTGTTGGCAAAACTAGATAACCAAGAGCAAAGAACGAAACTAGACCATTTTCTTACACCATATACAAAAATTAAATCATAATGGATTAAGGACTTAACATAAGACTTGAGATAGTACAACTCTTAGAAGAAAACACAGGCAGTAAGCTCCTTGACATAGGTTTAATGATGATATTCTTTAATCTGATATCAAAAGCAAAGGCAACAAAAAGAAAAATAAACAAGTAGAATTACATGAAACTAAAATGCCAAAGAATGCTCAAACCACCACATGATTGTACTCATCTCACATGCTAGTAAAGTAATGCTCAAAATTCTCCAAGCCAGGTTTCAGCAATACGTGAACTATGAACCTCCAGATGTTCAACCTGGTTTTAGAAAAGGCAGAGGAACCAGAGATCAAATTGCCAGCATCCGCTGGATCATTGAAAAAGCAAGAGAGTTCCAGAAAAACATCTATTTCTGCTTTATTGACGAACCCAAAGCCTTTGACTGTGTGGATCACAATAAACTGTGGAAAATTCTGAAAGCGATAGGAATACAAGACTACCTGACCTTCCTCTTGAGAAACCTGTATGCAGGTCAGGAAGCAACAGTTAGAACTGGACATGGAACAACAGACTGGTTCCAAATAGGAAAAGGAGGACATCAAGGCTGTATATTGTCCACCCTGCTTATGTAACTTATACGCAGAGTACATTATGAGAAACACTGGGCTGGATGAAGCACAAGCTGGTATCAAGATTGCCAGGAGAAATATCAATAACCTCAGATATGCAGGTGACATCACCCTTATGGCAAAATGTGAAGAAGAACGAAAGAGCCTCTTGATGAAAGTGAAAGAGGAGAGTGAAAAAGTTGGCTTAAAGCTCAACATTCAGAAAACAAAGATCATGGCATCTGGTCCCATCACTTCATGGCAAATAGATGGGGAAACAATGGCTGACTTTTATTTTTCTGGGCTCCAAAATCACTTACTCCTTGAAAGCCATGAAATTAAAAGACGCTTACTCCTTGGAAGGAAAGTTATGACCAACCTAGACAGGATATTAAATAGCAGAGACATTACTTTGCCAGCAAAGGTCCATCTAGTCAAGGCTATTGTTTTTCCAGTAGTCATGTATGCATGTTAGAGTTGGACTATAAAGAAAGCTGAGCACAGAAGAATTGATACTTTTGAACTGTGGTGTTGGAGAAGACTCTTGAGAGTCCTTTGGACTGCAAGGAGATCCAACCAGTTCATCCTAAAGGAGATCAGTCCTGGGTGTTCATTGGAAGGACTGATGCTGAAACTGAAACTCCAATACTTTGGCCACCTGATGTGAAAATCTGACTCATTTGAAAAGAGCCTGATGCTGGGAAAGATTGAGGGCAGGAGGAGAAGGGGACGACAGAAGATGAGGTGGTTGGATATCATCACCGACTCAATGGACATGAATTTGGTTGGCTCTGGGAGTTGGTGTTGGATAGGGAGGCCTGGCGTGCTGCACCTCATGGGGTCGAAAAGAGCTGGACACAACTGAGTGACTGAATTGAACTGAACTGAACTGAACTGAAAAACCTTTTGTACAACAAAGGATCCCATTAAAAAAATGTCAACCTACTGAATGGGAGAAAATAATTGCAAATCATATATGATAAGGGGTTAATATCCAAAATTTACAAATCACTCATAGAGTTCAATAACAATAACAACAAGAAAACAACAAATATTTCGGTTAAAAATGAGTAGAAGATCTGAATACTTACTTTTCCAAAAAGGACATTCAGATGGCCAACAGATATATGAAAAGATGCTCAACATAATCAGTCATCAGGAAAATGCAAATCACAACCACAAACGGATATCACCTCACACTTGTTATAATGACTATTATAAAAAAGAGAAGAAACGTTAAGTGTTGGGGACGATGTGAAAAGAAAGGGAACTTATGCACTGTTGATGGGAGTGTAAATTCATTCAGCGACTCAGAAAAGCTGCATGGAGGTTTATTAACAATTTTAAAATTTAATTATCTTGTGATCCAGCAGTTCCACTTCTGGTATTTATCCAAAGAAAAGAAAAACATTAATTTGAAAAGATCTCACTCCCATGTATATTGCAACATTAACTGCAACAGTCAAGAAACAATCTAAGTGTCTATCAAAGGATGAGGGAATAAAAAACTGTGAACCTGGCAGATATTTCACTAAGTGAAATATGTCAGAGAAAGACAAATACTGTATTATCTCCTTCATAAATGGAATCCCCCCAAAATAAATACAAGCACACAGATGCAGAGAACAGATAGGTGGTTGCAAGAAGCAGGACTGAGGGTAGATGAAAGAAATGGGTGAACTGTTTTGTTCTTGTTTTTTAGGTTAAACAAACTGAATAATTTTTTAAATGGCTAGAACGTAATATATTAAAAGGAAGAACACGATGTATGTGAGACCATATGTCACACAGGAAAAAACACTATCTTTCACATAAATACAGTCATTTTTTAAATCAGAATTGCTGAAGCTATGGAGCTCCATTTGGTGATCTACATAGCTTTATCAGGAATTTGAGTCATTTACCCGAGCTATCAATGTGTATTCTCTCTTTCTCTCTCTGAATATTGTAAGATTCTGGCTCTGCTCAATAATCATTATGCTTCTCACCTGCTAGTAGTTGAATCAATAGAGTTTGTTCTCTACATGGATTTAAGAAGTGCATCTTGATTTCAATAAATGCTTTGTAGAACCAAGGGTTTTTAGGGCATGACTATGTTAAATACAGAACAACTTTACGATTGATACTAAATCTTGTTAAGCTTAGAAACTGTTAAGAATGCCATGAATATAGACAACCCATAATTTAAAACATGCTATTCCTAATGAAAATAACTGTTATTGAGTTTAAAAAAAATTAATTGAATATTCATTCTGTCATTATGACAGTATAGGAGCTAGCCATATAAAACAGGGAAATCATATATAATTATATTTAATTTTAGCAACATCATTATTCTTTCTTGGGCTTACTATATCGAGTCAAATATGACAAAAATGTGGGAATTTGGAGACTATGAAAAATGATTTTGACTTAGGGACACTTGGCCATCTATGTCCTAAGATTTCTTCTGTTATCTTTAGCTAAGAAAGAAACTGAATACTATGCATGGTTTATCCAAAAAAATATATGATTAATGTATCTCTTAGAGTGAATGATGATTAATAATAATAATAGAAGTAGAGTTCTTCAGAGTCCTAAGTTACACATGAACAATTGTGAATAGTACTTCACATGCATCATTTGATCGTTATACATTAATATTGATAATAACAACAACTATCTTTGTTCAAGTGTTTACTTGTATTTAGACACTTTGTAGAGGAAACTTCATAGTTTCAAGGAAAAGACATTAAAAACCCTGAGGCTCAAATACAGTATTTTATATTGCTACTATACTTTGAAAGCAATGAGCCGAGATTCTTTTTCACATTTATCTGACTCTGCCCAATACACTAGATTTCCTCGCAAAGTTCTTGAAACAAAGGCAAGATAATTATCATTAACCATTCAATAAGCGAGGCTCCATAATCAGAAAAATCTTACAGACTTTGAATAATAAACTAAATCAGATCCTGCTGCACCCCCATATAACCCTTCTTCAATTATGAAGATAATGAGTATGTACAATAAAGAATGAAAACTCAAAATCCTTTGTGGCATTAAAAAAGGGATATAAATAGTTATTTCAACAGACAAATTATAGGTACTTTCAAATTTGTAGAATATGAAAGGAAGGGAAAATCATATGAAAAAAAAATGCTTCATTCATCCACCTTACAACTTTTTATGAAAGAAAGTTGGTGAACAGTGGTATATTGATTAATTTCACCCTTCATTTTTTTCTAATTCATTTTTCTTTTCTCACAGTTTTAGGAGATGGCACCTTAGAACCAGCAAACTTCTTTCTTTAACTTAAAATTATTTACATTATAAACATCAACTACTTAAGTTATTTTGAAAGAACTTTGAACAAGCAAACAAAACCCACTTACTTCCCACTTGTTCTTAATGGTTTATAATAGAGTATAATTATATTGTGTCCCTTTTCTTTCTTTTTCACTTATCATACAATGACACCATTGTTTTCAGATAATAAGATACATAATACTGTACTCTGCTTTTTCCCCTCTAGTAGGCTAGCACAATGTAAATGTTATCACCTAACAATGAAGATAATTGTTTTAAGAAAAAAAATCTTTTACATCTTCTGTGACAAAAATGATTTTAAAAAATTGATGTAGTTACAACCGCTAAACAGAATTTTTTTCTTTTACTTTCGGTTCTTGTCAAGAGGAATAAACACACAGCCCTTAGCACATTTTAGAATATATTCTAATACCCTGCATTTAATAAGGTATATCTCTCTGTCCCCACAAATCTTATGTATAATCCCCTAAGAATGTACAATAAACTGCATTCAGCCTGTTGTCAAGAGCCTGAAACCAGGAGGTCAAAGGCATGAAGCTATTAAGATATAAAACTTGTAATCTCAGTAATGTTTTACTTTGAATGCCATTTTATGAGGATTTTCCAATACCTTTTCCCAAGTTCACTGAGGTTCACAGGGGCAGTGTGAAACAAGGAGTTACAGGCCAAAAATTTGGGTCAAGTTCAAGCTTACTGACTGAATTCATTCAAAACTTTATAAGGTACATGGACCTTGTTTTTATCCCCATTTCCTCGCACAGAACTTGGCATGGATTAAGAACTAAATAAATATCTTTTGAATAAATAAAGGCATGAGCTCAAACAAACTGTTAATGTTCCCTGAGTCACAGATTCTTCAGTTGAAAAATGGAAATAATAATATCTGAACTGGGATGACAATAAGAAACGATATGTGTGTTTGGTTGTTTTGTGTGTATGTGTACATGAAATGTTCTGAAGTTCGTGGTAGCTATAAAGTACATGTACATGTAAAGAATTATTATTATTATTTTTAAAATACTGGAATCCTTTTTGAAGGCACTAAGTGAGGAAAATGAGCACTTTATGATCCTCACTCACTATGATAAACATCAAAAAGCTTGTAAATCCAAAGTGAGGTTTATAAATACAAAATGTGAGAATGCCCGTATGCTTCCCACTTGTGATAAATTGTCCTGACCCAAATACTCACATCTGTTCCCTGAGAGGCAAGTTAAATACCACTTAATGTTGTCAATAGGATGTTCAAGAAGAAAACAGTGTCTTAACGTGTCAGAGATGTTCTCACACACTGCACTGCCGTTAAATATGCACATCAATCAGGGCCTCATTAAAGGAAGGAGTGGGTTTAACATTTAGATTATCCGTAAACCTTAGAGCACTCACTGCGATTGGTAGGAGCACGTCAAAGATGAGACAGTGGGAGCCGTCCATCTGTGGAGCAGGCAATTCACGAGGTGCACTGTCGGTGGAGAATTTAGAAACAAAAATAGAACTTGACTAAAGTTGCTCTGCTTTTTATTAACACCATGCTTCAAGTCAGTGATAAAATTGTCCTTCCAGAAAAAATCTGTTTTTTTAAGTACTAAACAATTGCTATGGTTACTACTCAGTTTTAATAATATATATGTAAGCTTCAAATTAGCACATTTTTATTACTTATCCTTTGGTAAACATTGTATTCTACATGGAATTTAATTTAACTCTCAGTTATACAGCTGGGCTTGATACATGCATCTGTTTCAACAACAAGTTTTTAAAGATGTGGAATCATTTAAGCTCTCTTCAAGCACAGTTCATGGTTCCATTTAAACAGCAGAGCAGAAATAAACAAGATAGGCTAGTGCTTGTAAAAAAGGAACAAAGCTTGATAATCTATACTTTTATTTGTGGTAAGTATTGGAAGCTGTTGGAATTACTCCTAAAGAAACAAAGATGTACAGCAATATGATACTTTCTGGAATTTACTGTAAAATGGGATTTTTATAACTATGGCAAAAGTTTTTCCTTATATTTTAGATTATTAAAAATTGTATAAATTGGTTGTATCATGTGAAATAAATTTTTTGAAATTAAAATTAATAAGAAGTGTTTCTCAATCATTACTATAAGTAGTCATAGTGTTACTAGTTATATTGCCTATAACCATAAATATTTTAAGAAGATTCATTTGATAAAGTCATTGATATATCAACAGATTAATACTTTGAAATAGAAAATGTAAATTTATTATAACTCATTACAACTTTAAATATATGATATTTTCATAATCTTTAAAAGACACAGTAATAAACTAAGAAATACTAACTCACTATAATATTCCTTTCTGTAATATATAATAATTCCACATTTATATTCAATAATTTGTTTTATGGATATTATATATACATGAAGTTCAGTAAATAAAACCTTTACTCTCTTTGTTCTTTCTGGACATTACTCTTATGACTTTCATTCCATGATTATTACTTGGTAATGACCCATTCAGTGTGTCATTTACGCTAGCTATGCTACGGATGATTCCTGACCCACAAATTGTTGTATAAAGAAAAGACTGTTGAAACAAGTTATGTCTATTTTCAAACAATATGGGAGTAATGGATTGTTCTAAATAACAGACAAATTCACTTCTCAATTGAATGGTACAATACCAAAGGGGAAAAAAAAAGTCAAGGTTGGTGGTTCAGATGGCAGAGAATCTGCCTGCAAAGCAGGAGACCTGGGTTTGATCCCTGGGTCAGGAAGATCCCCTGCAGAAGGGAATGGCAACCCACTTCAGTGTTCTTGCCTTGAAAATTCCATGGACAGAGGAGCCTGGTGGGCTATAGTCCATGGGTTGCAAAAAGTTGGACACTGAGTGATTTTTAAGGGACTAACACCACCTACCACGGGCAAATATACAGAATAGCTAGTGGTCGGAGTCTAAACTGGTACAGTATTTTGCAAAAGCACTTAGTTATAGGCATACCCTGGGACCCAGAAGTTTCTTGTAAGAGGGACCTTTGTTGTTGACTGAAGTTGTGTCTGACTCTTTCTGATCCCATGGCATGCCAGGTTCCTCCCTCCTCGACTCTCTCCCAGAGTATGCTCAAATTCATGTCCATCAGGGTGATCTAGCAGCTTCATTTATGATGTTTAAGAACTGTAAACTACCCAGTCTCTTATCAACGGTAGAATAAATGAATTATCTGTGATGTATTAATAGAATTAAATATTCTAGAGCAATGAAAATGGAAAATCTGCTGCTAAACGCAGTAAGATGCATTCTCACAAAATTCACTAACATACTTTCTATAAAGTACATAGAAAAAAGAACTCCTACAAAATTTATATTAAGTTCAAAACTGGACAAAACTTTTATGGAAAAAAAATCCTTTATAGAGCATCAGAAATCAGGGGAATAACTAATTTGGGAAGAAGTATTAGTAACTGGGAGATACCTCAAGGAGGAATTTTGGCGTGCTAGTAATATTCAATTTGTTAAAGTTTTCTATATGCTTGTTCTACTTCCATAAAAAGTGTTTATAATAAATGATAATACATAACACTTATTGCAATTTCAAGAACATAGCAAGTCTAAACCAGAATTTCACTTGTATAGCAGAGTCACAGAGACGATATCTCTAACCTATAACGGCCCTAAACATAAACTGATCTTATAGCAGCCTTTGTCGTAGGCATTGGTATAGACATTTATGTTTTATAAAAAATGTTTTAGATGTTAGTCTTTAATAGGCAATTTATATACAATTGGATTTTGAGATTGAGGGGAAAAAATCTATTACTTTTGTTTCTTATATGAAGATTTGATATCTCGTTCACAGCTTAAATCATTATCTCACAAAGAATTATTAGACTGCCCAGTGGAATTACCAGTTAAAGAGATATAAAGAATATGTGTGTTACATTATTCTTAGCATGTCCTTTATGAGTTTTCACAGATGTCTTGAAATGTACATTAGGGACAATCACTTTGCCAGACATATAATTAATACTTTTCAAATCAAGAACCTATTGAAAGTTATACCTTCACTATTTTGAGCTTTTCTGATTAGGTATATGCTGTTATTTGTTGTAACTGATTTTATTTTTTTCCAAGAAAACTCAAACAGGTAAACTTTCTGGGTAAAAATCCTTGAATTTTCTTTAAGGACAGAGGATAAGGGAATAGTAACAATGTATTATAATAGCAAGAAGAATAAATGTGTGCTTTTCTTTTTGATTTCCTGGATTATGCATATTGATTAATATTTATAATAATGTTTTATAAGTCAATTTTATTATTATTATAATTATATGTGAAATTTCATCAAATATGAAATTATTATAAGTTACTGGTAAGTTAAGAATAAAAGCCCCCATACCAATGTTGTTCAAATTATTTAAATATTATCAAAATTTATAAATGAAGAAAAGAATTAGTAAACCAAAAGGATAAAATTTTAAAGTGCTTGACAGACAACTAAACCAAGGTTAATAAACTCTGTCCTTTTATCAAACAAGAAATGTTTCAAGACAATGTCTATATGATACCATTAATTCTTAAATCACTAGGAAATTACAAGTCCATATGCAAATAAACTCAGTTTTTTATAATGTGAGATAATTGTCATAAATTATGTACATAGAAATTATGCAAGGGTTTAGTGTACTGACATCACTGAAAAATCTAAAAAAAAATATGATTTAGATATTATGCTTTGATACCAAGGCAGAAATTCATGGCTTGGGTCATGGAAAGACACTTAAAAAATAATTTTTTTTCCAACTACTACATAGCAAAACTATGATTGGGTAGAAAGTTATTTTTTTTCCATATTATGTAACTTATCAAAGATAATTTACTTTCATTCCCGTAAATCACGCAGTTAGAAGGAAACATTTGTATATACCATTGCTCCACTAGTGGGTTTCTATTAAAAAAATAATATCTTAAAATGCAACGAGCAGTTAAAAAATCTTGGGTCTGCTATAATTTTCAATACTGTCATCTCCGTGAATTAGACTTCAATCTCTTAAAAAACTGTAATACACATCAATCTAGAAGTTACCTGTCCTGATGAAATTTTGGTACTTCTTTTTATAGGTCACTTTCTTAATACCCTTAAAAATGACTGTGCTAGGTGCTCAGTCACGTCTGACTCTTTGCGACCCTGTGGACTGTATAGCTCTACAGCTTGCCAAGCTCCTCTGTCCATGGAATTTTCCAGGCAAGATACTGGAGTAGGTGTTCATTTCCTTCTCCATTTAATTAATCATTAAAAATGAGTAATATATTCAATTAACATATTTTGAAGCTTGTTTTTAAAAACAATTTTCAAATTAAAAAAATTAGAATCTGATCAATTCAAATAATTCTCATGAAGTTCTATATGAAAATATATTCTTGGGACACAAAAAATTTGACCGGATTACCAACATTAAAACTGGGGCATCATTCACAACAAATTCCCAGTGGAAGCTTAATGAATAATTATTTTTCTGCTGCTTTCTTAATTTTTTTAATCTGTTCTAAATACAGACACAATCAGTTACCCCTTGCCTGAAATTCTTTACTATTGTGAAATGAAGGTGTGACTTTTTATCCTGAAATTTACTGGTAGGAAAGTAAAAGACCATAATGTTGCAGATGAAATATATGGATCAGATACCCTCAGACGAGTCAAGAAAAAGTGTGAAAAGTTGGCTCTGCTTGCTGTGGTATTAAATGAATGGGACATGTATATTTTCTTTTTTAAAATGTTTTTGATGATATTTGTTTAATTTGCGGATTTTCCAGGGGCTTAGTGGTAAAGAATCGCCTGCCAATGCAGGAGATGCAGGAGACTTGGGTTCAGTCCCTGGGTCGGGAAGATCCCCTGGAGAAGGAAATGGCAGCCCACTCCAGTATTCTTGCCTGGAGAATCCCATGGACAGAGTAGCTTGGCAGGCTACAGTCCACGGGGTCGCGAAAAGTCAGACAGGATCTAGCGACTGAGCACAGCACTGCAGCACATTTGCTCACTTTCTAGGTTCAAGTCAATGATGTCAATGAATTAAAGATTTTAAAGATTCTATTTAGATAGATATGAATTTTTAAAAATGTAGCCACAATATATTACCTGATTTAAAAATTACTATTTCCTTAATACTATCACAAAATATACAGATTAAACCATAATTTGACTTAATATGGATACAAATGAGATCAATATTCCCCAGTTTTCTTCTAAGTGTTTATTGTGAATAATTCATATTTATTTAATTATATTTTCCCATAATACCTCTTTTTCGACTTGCAATTTTTTTATTGAAAAAAAAAAAAGAATTGTTCAGTGGAATATCACAAAGTTTGGATTTTTCTGACTGCAGTGTCATTTATTGAACATATTTCTTCACAGTTTATATCGCCTGAAAACTGACAGGTAAATCTTGAGGCTTGAGTTTACTTCAGGTGAGAGACTTCATAATTTTTTTCATTCAACATCAGCTAAGAGTTTAGAAAATTTATTGTTGGCAATTAAGCCTACATTGTCCTTATTCCCAGAGTGTTGTTACTCTGAGTGGTGATGAGGTTTCTTCTCGACGAGAATCAATGTAAAACATCCTGTGGCAGAAAATATGAGGACGATACAAAGCATCATCTCTCTGGGGTTCCTGTTTGGATTGGATTTATAAGGTAACAGTATACCTCTGTATTTCACTGGGGAGACATAAGCAGAGTCTTTAATTCTAATGAGTCCTGCTGAATACTTAGCAGGGCTAAGCTACTTTCTATGTGATCTACTTATTTTCTGGAGAGAAAGTTTGTTTTATCTTGTCCTGTAGTGAGCTTTTGGGAATTAATGACAAAGTTTTGTCAACTTAGTAGAAAGGAGTACTGAGCATTTGTGCTTTAATTCTCCAAATATTAGATGTGGCTTAGTGGTAAAGAATCTGCCTGTCAATGCAGGAGATACGGGTTTGATCTCCGGGTCGGGACGATCCCCTGGAGAAGGAAATGGCAACCCACTCTAGTATTCTTGCCTGGGAAAACCCATGACAGAGGTGCCTAGCAAGCTACAGTCCATGGGGTTGCAAAAGAGCCGGGCACAGTTCAGCAGCTAAACAACAAACACCTCTGGGCCAGGCACTGTTTTAGAAAATGAGGGTATAAATATTAGTGAAAACAGATACGTTTTCTCTTTTTATAGCACTATGATGATATGAGGAATATAGATAATAACTAAATAATTTTCCTAGTTAATATACCATTACTAATTGAAAGTGCTCTGAGGGGAAAGAACATTATTTAACATCATTAAAACAAAGGAACCACATTTCAAGATGTACCAAGAAATAATGAAGGCAGTCCAGAACCAGGCGCATTTGGGAGGTGATTAGTATCCACCGGTACTGTTCATGGATTTCTCCTGGCAAAAATACTGGAGTGAGTTGCTATCTCCTCATCTGGTGGAGGCAAAAGGAGAAGGGGGTGGCAGAGGATGAGATGGTTAAATACTATCACTGACTCGATAGACATGAATTTGAGCAAACTCTGAGAGATAGTGGAGGACAGTGGAACCTTGTGTGCTACAGTCCATGGGGTCGCAGAGTCGGTCACAACTTGACGACTGAGTAACAAGTAGCCACCAGGATAATTTGTGGAACATAAAACAATATTTCTCAGTTTCAATCCCGGATATTCATTAAGGAAGGAAACTCAATTCCTGAAAACGTTTCTGAAAATCTTTGAGATATCATCCTCACACTTTTTAAAACTAGACATTGAATACAAGGTTTATCCCTGAAAGGAAGAGAGAGATAAGAGATATAATTTCTAACTCACAACTGCTTGTAAATCACAGGCCTTCTCATCCCTCTTGTTTGCCCATATGGTCCACATGGAAAATATTGGGTAAGCAAAGAACTATATCTGGTCACAGAGTTCTGACTTCTGGATAGGTCCAAACATAATTTTCACTGCTGTTTGTAATTCAAACTAAATAGTGTAGTGAGTATATCAACTACATCAATACTAGGCTAACTAAGTTGCTTTGTCTAGAAATAGAGACATTTCTAATAGGCCACATGTAAAGCAACCATAAATAACCATGTGAAAAAATATGAACGCAAGCTGAACAGCTTTAGAAATACAATATCCCCTACATCATGAACTATTTCTCTACTTTGGCAGTTCTTTGTGTGAGAGAGGCACCAAGACACTTTAATATACAGAAACCACAACTTTTTTTTGTAATAAATGGGAAACAGAAGAATTGAAAAACAGAATATAGGAAATAATTTATGAAGAAAAAGATAGAAAACAAAAGAACAATTTTTTACTTATAAAATTTTGCAGTCTGATACCTGTCTTGCTCATAGGAACCATTTTTCAGAGAAGATAAGTGGTGACAGATGCGGCTTTGTTATGGAAAGAATGTAATGTCAAGCAGCTGAGCAAGTACACTTCTTAAAGAAATTAATCCTGTCTTCCTAATTGGACTCTTTTTGTCTCCCCTTTCCTCCTTAAATTTCTAACTGGCATTTTCAGTAAATGATAACAATCTTGATGGCATCTAATGGTCTTAGTGATATTACATTCCCAATTCTTTCTGTTGGTGGTGTTTATAAACACCTTTATAGTACAAGTGCCCAAGGTGCAATAATTCATTTGAAAGGATGGCTATTTATTTATGATATGTTATCATTTCCATATATATTCTCCTTTCTATTACTATATATTTTCTTTCTTGTTATACTTTTTTCAAAGGAGAAATAGGTGAAGTGAAAGTTGCTCAGTCATGTCCGACTCTTAGTGACCCCATGGACTATACAGCCAATGGAATTTTCCAGGTCAGAATACTGGAGTGGGTAGCCTTTCCCTTCTCCAGGCAATCGAACTCAGGTCTCCTGCACTGCAGGTGGATTCTTTACCAGATGAGCCACAAAGGAAGCCCAGAAATAGGTTAGACAATGATAATACTAGTAATTCTATTTTATAGGAGACAAAAATACCATTTTTATATGTTATATATTTAACCATGACATTTGAGATTCCTGTAGCATGAGGATAACATCTTTTAGTGGGGAGGGGCAGTTTTGCATTTCTACTAGGTAGAATTTTATACCAAATCCTTTTTTTTTAAATCCATAATAAACAACAGAACAATCAATGACAGAATACCAAATTAAAGGCCCTCTGTGTGTGTTAAGTCGCTTTAGTCGCATCCAGCTCTTTGCGACCCCATGGACCGTAGCCCGCCAGGCTCTTCGGTCCATGGGGTTCTCCAGATAAGAATCCTGGAGTGGGCTGCATGCCCTCTTCCAGGGATCTTCCTGACTCACGGACTGAATCTGCCTCTTTAACACCTCCTGTGCTGTCGAGTGGATGCTTCACCACTGCTGCCACCTGGGAAGCCCAAAGGCCCTCTGGGACCTTTTTTTACCTTCCTAAAGACCCTCTGTGGAAGATATATAAAGGGTGGAAATTATATATATATATATGTATGTATATATATATATATATATGTATATGTATATGTATATGTATAATACCTTTCCTATTGCCATATGTATTGGGTTGGCCAAAAAGTTTGAGTTTTTCCATAAAATGTTAAGGAAAATCTCACACAAAATTTTGGTCAACCCGTATTTTGGTCACCACACCATGAGGACTCTCGCAGTGACAGTAGGGCCTTGGGGCTATCCCTGGGTGGTGATGGTGATGGAGCGAGGAGCAAGGGGGTGATTTATACTGTGGGAGCCTCGTGAGCTGCTCAAGGAGAGACTGTGATTCCAGTGATACTTCCCTGGTCTTGAACGACCATTTTCACATTCCAATGAAACAGCTCCTCACCGCTGTGTGGCGTTGCCTGGCTCTGCACGTGTAGTCTTTCACCTGGGATTTTCTATTTTCCTGTCCATCGTCTTCTTACATCATGGTTAAGCTCCTCAAGGAATTCTAGATCCGTGCTGTCCAAGAGAAATATTATTCATGATCCATACATAATTTACAGTTTTCTAGTAACTATATTAACGAAAGTAAAAATGAGTAAATTTTAATGTCTCTAAACTAAGATATTAAATATTATTTCACACACATCTGGAGAAGGCAATGGAACCCCACTCCAGTACTCTTGCCTGGAAAATCCCATGGACGGAGGAGCCTGGTAGGCTACCGTCCATGGTGTCGCTAAGAGTTGGACATGACTGAGCGACTTCACTTTCACTTTTCACTTCCATGCATTGGAGAAGGAAATGGCAACCCACTCCAGTGTTCTTGCCTGGAGAATCCCAGGGGCGGGGGAGCCTGGTGGGCTGCCGTCTATGGGGTTGCACAGAGTTGGACACGACTGGAGCGACTTAGCAGCAGCAGCAGCAGCACAAGGCAAGACACAATGGAACCTTCTCATTTCAATGGAGTTTATTCTCAGAAAGGACTGTAAAAAACACTTTAAAAATACTTTTAATATTGGAGTGGGTCGCCATTTCCCTTTCCAGGAGACCACATTTTGTCAGAACTCTTCACTATGACTCTTCATCTTGGATGACCCTGCATGGCATGACTTGCAGCTGCACTGAGTTATGCAAGCTCCTTTGCCCCAACAAGACTGTGATCCATGAAGAAACACATGTGCACAATGGCTACCATATTGGAGAGCACAGCTCGAATTATTCCTCCTTCATGTAGCCACAGGCCTACGTCAAGCAATCATGCTCTTTATCAAGGATACCCCTCCATTTTTACACACTGAGAAATCTATTAATAAGACAACCAAGTCAAATCCTTAGAAAGCCAAATATCACCTTTTCTTTTAAAGTTCATCTGATCTGGACACAATTGACATGAGTCTCTACAACCCAGTTCATAAACAGAGCATATGAAATTTAATTCTCAGTCTCCTTGCATCCCACACCTAGACATCAGGTTTGTACATTATTTCCTCTTCAAACTCTCAGGTATCTGTTTGTTGACCAAGCCCTTCAGTTCAGTTCAGTCGCTCAGTCGTGTCCGACTCTGTGACCCCGTGAATCGCAGCACACCATGCCTCCCTGTCCATCACCAACTCCCAGCGTTTACCCAAACTCATGTCCATCGAGTTGGTGATGCCATCCAGCCATCTCATCCTCTGTAGTCCACTCCTCCTCCTGCCCCCAATCCCTCCCAGCATCAGAGTCTTTTCCAATAAGTCAACTCTTCACATGAGGTGGCCAAAGTATTGGAGTTTCAGTTTCAGCATCAGTCCTTTCAGTGAAAACCAAGGACTGATCTCCTTTAGGATGGACTGGCTGGATCTCCTTGCAGTCCAAGGGACTCTCAAGAGTCTTCTTCAACACCACGGTTCAAAAGCATCAATTCTTCAGTGCTCAGCTTTCTTCACAGTCCAAGTCTCACATCCATACACGACCACTGGAAAAGACATAGCCTTGACTAGACTGACCTTGTTGGCAAAGTAATGTCTCTGCTTTTTAATATGCTGTCTAGGTTGGTCATGACTTTCCTTCCAAGGAGTAAGCCCTTAAGATGCTCTTAATATAAATTAGGCAGAAATAGGAAGCAAAAGAGAATTCAAAACTCAAGAGAAGTTGGGAATCATATACGCCATATATCATGTTCCTAGGAAATTAGTATGTTCATAGTAAAAGCCAAAAGCAAGGCTATTAGCTTGTTATATTTGTTCAGATAGAGCTATATTCTAATTCTGCCTCTATCATCTGTTTGCATGTATGCTAAGTCACTTCATTCATGTCCAAATGTTTCTGACCCTATGGACTGTGGCCCTCCAGGCTCCTCTGTCCATGGGATTCTCTAGGCCAGGATACTGGAGTGGGTTGTCATTTCCTACCATAGGAAATCTTCCCAACCCAGGGAGCGAACCCACATCTCTCATGTCTTCTGCATTGGCAGGTGGGTTCTTTACCACCAGCACTGCCTGGGAAATCCTAGAATATTAGAGCTGGTTACCATGCCCTTCTCCAGGGGATTTTCTTGACCCAGGTTTCAAACCCAGGTCTCCCACATTGCAGGCAGATTCTTTATCATTTGAACTACTTGGGACCTAAAATTTTCACTATAGGAACATTTTTTTGCTATAATATAGGAACAATAATATTAATAGTCCTTGATATTAAGAATTACAATTGCAACCATACCTTTAATACTTGCACTGGATCAGATACTTTGCTAAGGTTTTCACATTCATTATTTATTAAATAAAGGAAATATATCTCACCAAATGTGGTAATACATGTACTATTTCTATCTTATATTTGCTTATGAATATAGTCAGTATAATACATTAACTATTATGATTATAATGATTTCTTTATTATTTCTCATCTATCTTAAATTTTCTTAATTGATGATAACATCCCTATTTTCATAATAGACAGAAAATCTGCAGTGACAAAACAATGTGCATTATATGAATCTCCAGGGTACAGTTTGTTTATTTCTTATCAACTTCTGATGCTCAGCTGCTCAATAGATAATGAATAAATTAACAAATTAATTAGTGAGCCAAAAAAGGGAGAATTTCTGAATTCAATACCCATGGTATAGCAAAGCAAGATTATATTAATTATGTTCTCTATTTCATTTAGAGAGCTGTATTTTACACAGCAGCCTCCAAAATTTCTCAAAGCAAACCAAAAGAGATGTATGTTGTACCACCAGTGGAACAAATTGAATGTTTATTTAAATGGAGGCACCAGATTCTTTGACAATGAGACCAATTTGATTCCTCTAACTGCTGACTCATTTGAAAAGACCCTGATATTGGGAAAGGTCGAAGGCAGGAGGAGAAGGCGACAACAGAGCATGAGATGGCTGGATGGCATCACCGACTCAATGGACTCTGGGAGTTGGTGATGGACAGGGAGGCCTGGCGTGCTGTGGTTCATGGGGTCACAAAGAGTCAGACATGACTGAGCAACTGAACTGAACTGATTGCTCCTCTCCTTCCCCTTCCCACTAGTGACGAGGTCACAGACGTGCCACTTGGTTTGTTAAACAGCAGTGCACAGACAGTTGTGAATTCTCTGGATGCAGAACAGATTCATATAAAAGAGGGGCTGCTCTTTCTGAGATGTTAGATCTGGGAATTTACTGGATCTGCTCCCTTCTTTTTTTTTTTTTTTTCAAAATCTTACAAAATATGAAGTTTTTGCTTCTACCATCAACATGTAAGTTATTAACAAACCATACCAAACCATTTGTATGCAAATGTTGAGGTAATGCCCTTTTGTGTACAAACTTCTAGTTTAAAAATGCTCATTTTGTAACAGCCAACAAAGTTAACTGGTAATGACATTGGCATTTTTGAGAAAATTAGATATTCATACATAAAAGAAATGAGACACCTATTTTACACTACTCAGAATTAAATAAAAATGTATTAAAGACTTAAATATAAGAGTAGACACTATAAAACTCCTAGAAGAAAATAGTTTTTAAAAAAAAGGCTGGACAGGGCTCTTGGCAATGATGATTTGGATGTGACATGTAAAGGACAAATAACAAGAGCAAAAATACACTTGTAGGACCATAACTGAAACGCTTCTGCACAGCAGAAGAAACAATTAACAGAACGGAAAGGCAGCCTATGGAATGGGAAATGGTATTTGCAAACTATGTATCTGACCACAGGCTAATACCCAAAATATATAAAGAATTCATATAACTCAATAGCAAAAAATTTCCAAATAATCCAATTAAAAACTGAGCAGAGGATTTGAATGGACATTTTTCAAAAGAAGATATATGAAAGGCCACAGGTACTTGAAAAGATGTTAAATATCACTAATCATCAGAGAAATGGAGTGAAAGCACAAGATATTATCTCATACCTACTAAAATGGTTACCATTAAAAAAGAAAGGGATACCAAGTGCACCGTTACTGTGACTGCAAATTGGTATAGCTGCTAGGGAAAACAGTATGGAGGCTTCTCAAAAGCTTAAAAATAGAGCTGCTTATACAAGCCATCAACTTCAATCCATAAGATACATCCAACTAAGACAAACGCCTTAAGTCGAGGGGTATCTGCGCCCCTGTGCTCACTGCAGCACTATTTACAATAGCCAGGTGTAAAAACAATATGTGTCCAAATAAAGACGTAAGGATAGAGAAGTTGTGACACACATACAACAACGGGGTATTTTTCAGGAATTAAAAAGAAGGGAATCTGCCATTTGTGACAACATGAATGGAACTTGAGAGCATTATGCTAAGCAAAATAAATTAGACAGAAACACAAATTCTGAATGATTGCTCTTACACGTGGTATCCAAAAACAAAACAAAAAACCCCACCAAACTCAAAAAAGATAAGGGTTTGTACCTATTAGAGGCGGTAGGTGGCGGGAGGAGGGAATGGCTGAAGGTGGTTGAAATGGTTGAAAAAGTACAAACTTCAGTTATAAGACAGGTAAATAGGAGGGGGTCACCAGGTAAAGAGTCCACTAGCAATGCAGGAGATGCAGTCCAACCCTTGGGCTGGGAAGGAGCCCACGGAGGAGCAAATGGCAACCCCTCTAGTATTCTTGCCTGAAAAATCCCATGGACAAAGGAGCCTGGTGGGATAGAATCTAAAGGGTGGCAGAGTCAGACAAGCCTGAGCCCCTGTGCACACGCAGGCACTAGGGATGCAATGCACACGCACAGTTAGCACTGCTGAATGACACATTTGAAAGCTATTAAGAGAGTAAATCATAAGAGTGGTCATCATAAAAACAAACTAACAAACAAACATTTTTTCCTCTTTTTTTGTATCTATATGAGATTATGGAGGTTAACCACTTATAGCCATTTTACAATACACTTAAAGTAAGATCATTATGCTGTGTACCTTAAACTTATATAGTTGTTTAGTTGATAGTCATGTCCAACTCTTTTGTGACCCCTGCATTGCAGCCCACCATGTTCCTCTGTCTATGGGATTTCCCAGGCAAGGACATTGGAGTGGGTTGCCATTTCCGTCTCCGGGGGATCTTCTCAATTCAGGGACCAAACTCTTGTCTCCTGCATTGCAGATGGCCTCTTTACTAACTTGTATACCTGGTGGCTCAGAGGTTAAAGCGTCTGCCTCCAATGCGGGAGACCTGGGTTCGATCCCTGGGTCAGGAAGATCCCCTGGAGAAGGAAATGGCAACCCACTCCAGTATTCTTGCCTGGAGAATCCCATGGACGGAGGAGCCTGGTAGGCTACAGTCCACGGGGTCGCAAATAGTCGGACACGACTGAGCGACTTCGCCATAGTGCTATATGTCAATTTTATTGCAATAAATTTAGAAAAATTTAGGAGAAAAATAATCAGCATTTTGCATTAAATGCTATTTTGAGTGACAATCCATTTTCTTTACTTTTCTTGCCCTATTAAACTTTACTTAAATGGAAATATTTTTATGTAGCTACATTTCCTATTTATATGAACAGCAAATAATTGCTACTTTATATGTGATTGTATCCCTGGAGCAGGAAATGGCAATCTGCTGCAGCATTTTTGCCTGAAAAATTCCATGGACAGAAGTCTGGTTGGCTACAGCCCATGGAATCTCAAAGAGTCAGACACAACCGACACACTGAGCTCACATGTGATTCTATATCGGAGTTACATATCATTATTTTGCATCTAGGCTGTTTATTTAAAGAACTTCTACATTAAAAGAACCAAAAACCACAACACTAAAGGATGAAATTTTCATTGAAACGGCTCAGGAATTCCTGCTCTAAAAATTTTCAGGATGTTTCCAATGCCAGTATTAGAACATATGCTTATAACAAATAAAAGAGATATAATTCTTTACACCTGGGAGATATTTAAGATGAAATGTTTACTTAAAGAAAGAAATAAGATTCAATGTTTTTCCTCAAAGGAAAATTGATATAAAAATGTATCTCCTCTCTCCTTCCTCCTTCCTTCTTTCATTCCTTCTCCCCTTCCTTTCTTCTCTTTTTCTTTCCTTTCTTTCTTAGCAGAGGAATAAAGCTTCAAATATTGATATCATTGGAGTTCAAGAAATGAGATCCATTCTTTGGAGCCCTGAAGGATTAAAGATTATTGCCTGAGGGGACAAAGAGCTTGTCTCAGCAGACTCTATAACTACCTCAACTGAGGAAAAGGTGTGCACGGTCCTGCTACTGAGCTTTCTGTGAAGCTCTCTGATCATCACATCGTTGACAAGGTATCTCACATACGGGAACAAGAGCACAGATCCACAGACGCACTGCTCCGCCCTTCCATGCTCGGGGATTCAGCAAACACAGTCTGGATTATGCACAATCCTTAATGGAAATAGCCAGAAAACAGACTTGATCGTGCAGTAAACTGACAGGAATCTTAGCCTGAACGTTTGAAAGACAAACACATCATTAAAAAAGAAAAAAAGGAGAGGGAGAATCATCAAATTATCAAGAATTGTCAAGCCATCCTAGTTTCAGGACCTATACAGTTCAAAGTTGAGTTAGAGGACTCCAAGCCAGGAAGGTTTATAGACTTCTAATTTTGTCTTCAAGATATTTAATTTTTTGCTTAAGCTCTTTTTAAAATGACAATTACAGGGAATCAAAAAAAAAAAAAAAAGCAAATTAAAACCAAAAAAGCAAAATCTCTGCTTTGTTAAGCTTTATGCATTCTCAAAGAGTTATCTATAAAGTAGAAGAATCTTGCTGAATAAATGAAGGTTAAATCATCAATAGCAAGATCATTATTTTCTCATTTAAAAGATCTATAAAAGGACGCAGCACTGCCCTTGCTGTATTAATTTGTGAGCATAAATACTTGAAGGTAAATGCTTGGGATATGTATCTGGTCCAAAGCTAAAATAGTAAATGAAAGCTAACTTCTATTTCTTTGAATCTATTTTTCTCCTAGATTATAAAGCAGATCAAATTATGATTTGTAAGGAAAGGAACCTTTCCTACTATATTTATCATATTGTGTATAATACTGTACTATATTTAAATATCAAATCATATTTAACATCTGTGACAAAAGGTGTATCCATATATATAAATAAATAAGGGTTGTGTTACTAGGAGTTCCCCTCATTGGTTTCACTTTATGTTTATTATGAACGAAGTTTGGCATATGCATATAATTAAGTGAGATTCTTTACATATTTAGCACAACTAATACACAGCAAAGTACCTAGAAGTAAGAGATTTGTGCCTAACTTTTGATGAGAAATTTTAACATTCTGGGGCTCGTTGTTGTTCAGTCGCTCAGTCGTGTCCGACTCTTTGTGACCCCGTGGACGGCAGCATGCCAGTCCTCCCTGTCCTTCACTATCTCCTGGAGTTTGCTCAAACTCATGTCCATTGAGTCACTGATGCCATCCAACCATCTTACCTTCTGTAGTTCCCTTCTCCAGACTTTAATCTTTCCCAGCATCAGGATCCTTTTAATGAGTCGGCTCTTCCCATCAGGTGGCCCAATGTATTGGAGCTTCAGCTTCAGCACCAGACTGTCTAATGATTATTCAGGATTGATTTACTTTAGGATGGACTGGTTTGATCTCCTTGCCGTCTAAGGGACTCTCAAGAGTCTTTGCCAACACCACAGTTCAAAAGCATCAATTCTTCATTGTTCAATCTTCCTTATGGTCCAACTCTCACATCCATACATGACCACTGGAAAAAAACATAGCTTTGACCAGGCAGACCTTTGTTGGTAAAGTAATGTCTCTGCTTTTGAATATGCTGTCTAGGTTGGTCATGACTTTTTTTCCAAGGAGCAAGCATCTTTTAATTTTTTGGCTGGAGTCACTATCTGCAGTGATTTTAGAGCACGAGAGAATAAAATCTGTTACTGTTTCCATTGTTTCACCATCTATTTGCCATGAAATAATGGGACCTGATGCCATGATCTTCGTTTTATGAATGTTGAGCTTTAAATCAACTTTTTCCACTCTCGTGTTTCACTTTCATCAAGAGGCTCTTTAGTTCTTCTTTGCTTTCTGCCATTAGGTGAAACCTCTGCATCTCTGAGGTTATTGATATTTCTCCCTGAAATCTTGATTCCAGCTTGTGCTTCTTCCAGCCCAGCGTTTCTCATGATGTACTCTGCATATAAGTTAAATAAGTAGGGTGACAATATACAGCCTTGACAAACTCCTTTCCCTATTTGGAACCAGTTTGTTGTTCCATGTCCAGTTCTAACTGTTGCTTCCTGACCTGCATGCAGGTTTCTCAAGAGGCAGGCCAGGTGGTCTGGTATTCCCATCTCTTGAAGAATTTTCCACAGTTTTTGTGATCCACACAATAAACAACCTTAGCATAGTCACTAAAGCAGAAGAAGTTTTTTCAGCATATGTTGGCAATTGGATCTCTTGTTCCTCTGCCTTTTCTAAAACCAGCTTGAACATCTCGAATTTCTTGGTTCAAGTACTGTTGAAGCTATCTTGGAGAATTTTGAGCATTACTCTGCTAGCATGTGAAATGAGTGCAATTGTGTGGTAGTTTGAACATTCTCTGGAATTGCCTTTCTTTGGAATTGAAATGAAACTTTATATTTTCCCATCATGTGGCCACTGCTGAGTTTTCCAAATTTGCTGGCATATTGAATGCAGCACTTTAACACTTTTAGGATTTGAAATAGCTCGGCTGCAATTCCATTACCTCTACTAGCTTTGTTTGTAGTGATGCTTTCGAAGGCCCATTTGACTTCACACTCCAAGATGTCTGGCTGTATATGAGTGATCACACCATTGTGGTTATCTAGGTCGTGAAGATCTTTTTTTATAGTTCTTCTGTGTATTCTTCTCACCTCTTCTTAATATCCTCTGCTTCTGTTAGGTCCCTATCATTTCTGTCCTTTGTTGTGCCCATCTTAGCATGAAATTTCCCCTTGGTATCTCTAATTTTCTTGAAGAGATCTCTAGTCTTTCCCATTCTATTGTTTTCCTCAATTTCTTTGCATTGATCACTGAGGAAGGCTTTCTTATCTTTACTTGCTATTCTTTGGAACTCTGCATACAGATGAGTATATCCTTCCATTTGTCCTTCGTCTTTCACTTCTTTTTTTCTTGGCAATTTTGTTATGCCTCCTGAGACAATCATTTTGCCTTTCTTTTTCTTGGGGAGGGTTTTGATCACCATCTCCTGTACAATGTCATGAGCTTTTGTCCATAGTTCTTCAGGCTCTGTATCAGATCTAATCCCTTGAATCTGTTTGTCACCTACACTGTATTTTCATAAGGGATTTAATTTAGGTCTTACCTGAATGCTCCAGGAGTTGGTGATGGATAGGGAAGCCTGGCGTGCTGCAGTCCATGGGGTTGCAGAGTCAGACACGACTTGAGTGACTGAAGTGAACTGAACTGAATGCTTTAGTGTCTTTTCCTACTTCAATGTAGCCTGAATTTTTGCAATGAGTTCATGATCTGAGCCATAGTCAGTTCCTGGTCTTGTTTTTGCTGACTGCATAGAGTTTCTCCATCTTTGACTGTAAAGAATGGCCTTAATGGCCTTAATGTCCTTATTTGTAAAATCGTTTTTTGAAAAAAAAAAATAGGTTAGAGCTAGTTGTTCAAGGTGTTATAATTTTTTTCTGGACAGGGCACAGAGACACATGCTTAAGAATCTATCTATATTATTCTTTCCTTTTCTATATAAAATAGCTTATTAACTGATTTACTTATTTTCTTGATCCTTAAAGATGTATTATTAAAGAAATATAGAGTCAGTTTTTAATTATTTTTTTCTCCAGCTTTTGCTTCGAGGAGCTTTCTTGTTTTATACATAAGAAGGTATGAAGTATTTCTCTGAAACTGCATGAAGAATAAGAATAAATAAAAACTATAAACCAGTTTTGTACCAGGTTTCAACAATAAAGAAATGCCTTTGGTTCTTTATATTACCTTTTGGACTATACACATGATTATAATTGACTGATCTAGTTACCTTTAATTCCAGTTTATCCCCATTTGATTCTAAGCAATTATCTGTCTAGATGAAGTAAGGAAATAAATCATCTGCATTTTATATGAGGTGTTGACATTTATTGATTTAATGTTCTCTTAAATACTTTCAGGGAAACAGTTTTTAAATTATAATAATAAGTGGACAGAAATTAATGGACCTAACAAGAGTAACATGTTGCCGTATAATTCACTGTCAAAATTTTGTGAGTGAATTTTATTTTCACCCTTTTTAGTAAGAGAAAATTATGGCTCATAGGCTATGTAGCTGTCCTTTGTAACTTGCACTGCTCCTTTCCCATGAGCAGTGAGAGGATACTGCACTATTGGTGAAGTGAAAGTCCCTCAGTCGTGTCCGACTCTTTGCGATACTATAGACTATACACCCTATGGGATTCTCCAGGCCAGAATACTGGAGTGGGGAGCCTTTCCCTTCTTCAGGGGATCTTCCCAACCCAGTGGTCGAACCCAGGTCTCCCGCATTGCAGGTGGATTCTTTAGCAGCTGAGCCACCAATGAAAAACATAATTACTCCTTTTAGACACTGACATGTATTATGTTTCCTGCTTTCACAAGACTAAAAGTCCTTCAAAACAAAACCTTTGAAAAAAATATTGTACTCTAAATAATTCAGGAAGAAATAATCTATTATGAATATAATAAATGATTAACAGACACTTCTGTATTAATATTTAATACAAAAATGTGTTACAATGTAACAAGCATTATCAGTTCAGTTCAGTCGCTCAGTCTTGGCCGACTCTTTGCGACCCCACAAATCGCAGCTTGCCAGGTCTCCCTGTCCATCACCAACTCCCGGAGTTCACTCAAACCCATGTCCACTGAGTCGGTGATGCCATCCAGCCATCTCATCCTCTGCCATCCCCTTCTCCTCCTACCCCCAATCCCTCCCAGCATCAGAATCTTTTCCAATGAGCCAACTCTTCGCATGAGGTGGCCAAAGTACTGGAGTTTCAGCTTTAGCATCACTCCTTCCAAAGAAGACCCAGCGCTGATCTCCTTTAGAATGGACTGGTTGGATCTCCTTGCAGTCCAACTTTACTAAACATTGTATATAAAAACATGAAGCATAAATAATTCAGACTACCTTTCTTATAATCTCCAAGAAAGCTGTGAGTACGTATTAAATGTGTCTTTCTATAAATACATAATCAGCCATCTTTCACCTTGTAATTCCTTTCATGTTCTTTACCTTGTGCTCTGTCAGTTTTACCCAATCCTTTATCTATCCTCTTGATTTTTTGGCTTGTTTTCATCTTTAAAACAACATGAATTACAGCTTCTCTTTTTCATATGCAAATAAATTATATTTCAAAATTGTTATACTTTATCAGGTTTGATTGTTGGCTCAGTGGTAAAGAATCCACCTGCCAGTGCAGGGGATGTGAGTTCAATCCCAGAGTCAGAAAGATCCTCTGGAGAGGGAAATGGCAATCCAGTTCAGTATTCTTGCCTGGGAAATCTCATGGACAGAGGAGCCCTAGAGGGCTACAATTCATGGGATTGCAAAAGAGTTGGACATGACTTACTGACTAAACAACAGACAACATAGATACATGCAAGGTAAGTATAAAATTAGAATATACCACTTATCCCATATCAGTTTCATATTTAACCATCTTTAATAAAATCAGCAGATGACACCACCCTTATGGCAGACAGTGAAGAGGAACTAAAAAGCCTCTTGATGAAAGTGAAAGAGAAGAGTGAAAAAGTTGGCTTAAAGCTCAACATTCAGAAAACGAAGATCATGGCATCTGGTCCCATCACTTCATGGGAAATCGATGGGGAAACAGTGGAAACAGTGTCAGAATTTATTTTTGGGGCTCCAAAATCACTGCAGATGGTGATTGCAGCCATGAAATTAAAAGGCGCTTACTCCTTGGAAGAAAAGTTATGACCAACCTAGATAGCATATTCAAAAGCAGAGACATTACTTTGCCAATAAAGGTCTGTCTAGTCAAGGCTATGGTTTTTCCTGTGGTCATGTATGGATATGAGAGTTGGACTGTGAAGAAAGCTGAGTGTCGAAGAACTGATGCTTTTGAACTGTGGTGTTGGAGAAGACTCTTGAGAGTCCTTTGGACTGTAAGGAGATCCAATCAGTCCATTCTAAAGGAGATCAGGCCTGGGTGTTCTTTGGAAGGAATGATGCTAAAGCTGAAACTCCAGTACTCTGGCCACCTCATGTGAAGAGTTGACTCACTGGAAAAGACTTTGATGCTGGGAGGGATTGGGGGCAGGAGGAGAAGGGGAATACAGAGGATGAGATGGCTGGATGGCATCACCGACTCGATGGACTTGAGTTTGAGTGAACTCCGGGAGTTGGTGATGGACAGGGAGGCCTGGCATGCTGCTATTCATGGGGTCACAAAGAGTTGGACATGACTGAGCGACTGAACTGAACTGAACTGAAAAAAGTTAGGATTTTTCTAACATTAATAGCAATAAAAATTTTGTTATCAATAAAGATTAGGTTAAGGGAGCAATAGATAGATCATAACAAGTTCACTCAAAAAAAAAAAAAAAAAAGAAAGAAAGAAAAAGAGAAGTGAGCTGCTTTTGCCTTAATAGGAAATATAGAGATGGTGAAAAGAGTTCAAGTGTCAAAATTTTACCTTAGGTTGAATTCTTGCCTTATTTGAAATCATAGTGAAGGGCTGTCTCCTTTTAGACACCTGTGTTTAACCATACTGTTTTCTGATACAAACTATTTTTCTTCTGTTACAAGTGTCTATGCTACATTGTTAAATCTGAAGTCTGGGGTCAAAGAAGACAGTATCACTTCATGATTCAGTCACAGTACAAGAGGCGTTCTCCCATACCCCTCTGATGCCTGAAGTGCTCTTGTGAGTTTCCAGAGCTTAGCCTTCCAAAGAAGGGAAGGCTAAAGTGAGTCTCAGACATGGGTTAAAGCAACTTTTAGATTCTCACTATTGTGGAAAATAAACCCCCCATCTTGAAATTTTACTTCAGATTGATTAGGCAAATAAATGATGCTTGAAAAAGCTGTTCCACTTCAAAATCTTTGGCTTTTGCACACTGTTCTCAGTTTGATTTTTGAAAAAACCTCTCTTCTCTGCCAATTGTGCTACCCCCAATGGTCTTTTGGCATTATCTGTTGGGTTATTGTATGATCTCGGTGTACACGAAATGCAAGCAGCTGAAAAACGTACTTTATATTAAAGATATACTCAAGTTTTTAAATGGAGAAACAAAAAAAAAACCTTAATGGAAGTGTGGAAATCAATCCAAAGAAACTACAAAATTGACTTAACTTGGCAGGTTTAGACTTATTAAGCTAAACGGACTATTCAGTTGGATAGTGAAGTTCAGGAAATACAGTTATTGTTCTGTTACATTGGTGACTCTTGAGATTTGGCCTCTGAGGTTGTTTCAGGACAAATCTTTTACAAAACATCTATGTAAAACTCTCTCTTTACCCTTCCGGTGTGTCGGTCACGATATTTAGTCAGTTACTATTGATGTTTACCAAATATTATTTTGCTAATTTTAAGAATTTAAAGTCTCATATATCCATGGTACACTCATTTAAAGCCCCAGCACCTCTCACCAGGATTGTTTGCATTCTTGATTAATCCCTGGAGCATATAGGATAACTCGTCCTAACTAGATGTATGAGGAAGTGGAGAATCTACAGCAAGACTGAAGCCCTACGGTTATTCTAAGAAAAGCACCCACCCCTTCAGTCTCACTTTTTTTTTCTATTATGCGTATTACTAGTCACTAAAAATCAAGTGATACTTTTCTATCACTTGATTTGGTAAAAAGGCTTTACTGTTTTCAGCTTATAAGACCCATTTTCTTAAGCTAACATGTTTCATAAATCATCAGACAATAAGAATGTTAGTGGCTCTATGAAAGATATATTTGGGAAGGCCTTTTTAAAATATTCAAATAAAATTAGAATCTAAAATTTTATATTATTTAATTTATAATTTGAACTTATAGGTCATACAATTTTAACATGATTATACTTAGCATATGTAGTGAGATAAGTTTGATACTTTGCAATAGAAAATTTGTGGTGACTGAGGGTTTTCTGTTCAATGATAGTCAGCATTGGAGAAGCAATTATTGTATGCTGAAAGCAACCATATAACCTCATGATTACACCCATATGAATGCCTTTAGAGTTTACTCAGATGAGTACACAGCAAGATGACAAAAAACCATTCAAGCAATAGACACAGACTCCACGCTTCTGAGTTAGTGCACTGTGAGTAATACAAAGCTAAAAGAGACCTAAGATATAGGAGTTTAAAGTCGTAAGATATAGAACTTCAGTGCACTAGATTTTTCATGTCACTTCCAAGGGCTCACAGAGTACCTGTAATTCAGATTATACATCACTAGCTTATATGGAGACTGTTAAGAAAAATCTTGGGTTACCACAAAACATTTTAGCTGGGCCAAGAGCATTATGAGGACAGGCATTTTAAAAAGAGAGAGAAAGAAAGAGCTGCTCTTGTTGAACACCTCATCAAAAACCCCAAGTCAGGACTGTTTTACCTTTCTGAATCATCCTGTAAATCTGATTATTTTATAAGGGGGATCAAGTGAAGAGAAATGACAGAAAATTCACGTTCAGGCTTTGAATAACTGCAGTTCAGATAAACGCTGAGCCTTCATGAGAAATGAGTATCTTGTAGAGTCAGAGTGGCAAGTAATGGATACAAACTCATGATAAGTCATTCAGCAGAGGCTTGACACAAACAAGGAATCTGTGACCACTGAAGTGGGTGCAAGCAACAGAAACTAGAAAACATACAAAAATTGAAAAGATGACTTTGGTGGATTTTGTGAAAGATAGCATCCTTTGCTGCGTAGCTCTGCTGAAATGTCGTCAGTTCAGAACTTTACCTGTTCGATGTCTAGGAGGACCTGTGACTCATGCTACTTCTTCCCTTTTCCCATTTGCTATTCAGGGTCCTGGCTGGATTCCTGGAACACAGGGGACATTTAGAAAATGGGTTAATCAAGTATAATAAATCAAAGTATTCCATATATTATGCAGTTAGTGGCTACTTGGTTATTTTCCATAATGAAAAATAGTATAAATAATCTGAGTTTCTCAGTCTTTTTCTACCAAACACTCTTTTCATATCCAATTCAAGACATAAATAACTAGTAGTTATCTCTCTTGCAATTGGTATTTCAAATGCCCATTTGTATTTCTCTTCAAATTCCTTCCCAGGAAATATTTAATGAGTGCTTGTTAATTATGTCTGTGTTCAAAGATGGGATGTATCATTTGTAAGAAAGATCAAGTTTTGGCCTTTCATGGAGCATCTATTTTAATGAAAGAAAAAGACATGTGACGCAAAATTACATAATACAATTTATCAGATAAATAAAATGGGAAGTGAGAATAAAGAATAATAGAGGTGATTTTTAGATAGAGTTAATCAAGGAAGGCCTCTGTGCAAAACTAGCATCTATGATACACAATTTCAGGAAAATAAAAGGCAAATATGATGATTTCATGGAATGAAGAGTTTTGTGAAGCAGAGGATTAGAAAGAAGTCCACTGAGGGTGGGGCTTATGAGTGAATGGGAGACTGACAAGCAAGAACCAGATGTTCCGTGGTTGTGGAGATGCTTGGATTTTATTTTGATTGTGACAAAAGCCACCAAAAGTTTTGAAAAGAAAGTGATCTGATCTAATTTAGGCACTAAAATGATCATACTGACTGCTCTGTGGGAAAGAGGTAAGAAAATGGAATACAGCAAGAAGAGTCTATTGCAGCCTATGGTGGCTAAAGTGGGGTGATATTAATATAAAACTGGAGAGAACAGTTTGGATTCAGCCTTTATTTTCAGGCAGGAACAATGTGACTTCCTATAGATGAGAATTAGGTATAAAGGAAAGGAAGGAGTCAGATATGACTCCTCATATTTTGGCTTAAAATAACCAGATGTTTTGATGGCCTCATTTATTCAAGTAGGGAAGAAAGGGAATTTGAATTTGAAGATACCATTTTTGCATTATTTTTCAACCTGGGTATCAAATGTACTGGCTTATGCATTTAGAATTCTTTACGAGAGTAAATTAAGTTGTCCTTTTAGTTAGTAAACTAACTCTCAGTATGATAACATATATCAACAATCCTAAAAGCAAGTATCAGTAAACAAGGAAAAGGCTTTACTGAGAATTCTCTTCAGAAGTCATATAAGTGTTTTCAATATTATTATTATCCCTTTGTTAGGAAAGAAAATATTTTACCAAATATTTTACCGAGAATTTTACCAAAATCTTGCCTTCTTTATCCACATACACTCCCACTGGACTATTGTAATGTACCAAAAACCCCAAGGAAATACTGACAAATGAAAAGTTTAAGTATTTCATTCAAGGTGAAATAACAGTTCATTTAAACTTCCTATTGTTAAATATTATTACTAAAATAAGTGTTTTATCCAGTAGAATAAGGATATCTTGGTTTTCCCAAGTGGCTCAGTAATAAGGAAACTGCCTGTCAATGCAGACATGGGTTCAATCTTTGGGTCAGGAAGACCCCCTGGAAAAGAAAATGGGAATTCATTCCAGTCTTCTTGCCTGGGAAATGCCATGGGCAGAGGAGCCAGGTGGGCTATAGTCCACAGGGTGGCAAAAGAATCAGACACGGCTTAGTGACTAAACAACAACAACATAAGGACGTCTTAACTGACTAGACGTTCACAAATTTTATTTCCTTTGTCTTTTGAGGTAACTTCATTAACTGTTTTTGCTTTTTTTTTTTTTTTTTTTTTTTTGCATTTTACCCACCCAGCATTCATTCTCTTGGTTTAATTCAAATCATTTCAGTGTACTTTTATAGAATTCTGTATCTACTACATGGTTGGCCTTTAGATCAGGATATTTTCTTTTGTTCTTAACTGAAATGATAGATTTGTGCCATCAAACCAAATTGGAATTTTTCTTCTATTACTTTCCAGTAAGAATAGAGTTCAGAAAGGAAATAATACAGATGCTTTTATTCCAAGGACAGAGTCTTAATGAAATCTTAAGTGGTCCCTATGAGAGAAATATCTTTTCCTTCCCGTCTTATTTTTCAGCTGTTATTTATATTACATGTCCTTTCATATCCTTCAAATAACTGTCTTTTTTTTTTCAAATCCAGTTATTCATATTTGATTTATAAATTCTACAGACATAGAAATTTAGATATATGAGGCTTTCTTTTATCCAAAGAATTTTAGTATTGCCTTTTTTGAGGAAGTACAGAAGCTTGTGGAGTTTAAGTATGTTCACAAAATATCTGGAAATAGTAAATTACTACAAAATCATCTTGCAAAAAAAGTGGCAACTGAAGCACTATTGGTAATTGATTCATGCTAAAATAAAGCTGCTGTTGTGGTTCAGTCACTAAGTTGTGTCCAACTCTTTGTGACCCCATGGAATGCAGCACACCAGGCTCTTCTGTCCTTCATTATCTCCATGAACTTGCTCAAATTCATGTCCATTGAATTGGTGATGCTATCTATCTAACTCATCCTGTCAACCTCTTCTGTTGCCTTCAATCGTTCCTGGGATCAGGGTCTTTTCTGATGAGTCAGTTCTTTGCATCAGGTGACCAAACTATTGGAGCCTCAGTTTCAACATCAGTTCTTCCAATGATTAATCAGTGTTTTGATTTCCTTTAGCATTGACTGGTCTGATCTCCTTGCAGTCAGAGGGACTCATGGGAGTCATCTTCAGCACCACAATTAGAAAGCATCGATTCTTTGGCACGCAGCCTTCTTTATGATACAACTCTCACATCTGTACATGACTGGTGGAAAGTGGCTCAGAGGTTAAAGCGTCTGCCTCCAATGTGGGAGACCTGGGTTCGATCCCTGAGTCGGGAAGATCCCCTGGAGAAGGAAATGGCAACCTGCTCCAGTATTCTTGCCTGGAGAATCCCATGGACGGAGGAGCCTGGTAGGCTATAGTCCCCGGGGTCGCAAAGAGTCAGACATGACTGAGCGACTTCACCATCACCACTTCTGTTGGTAAAATAATGTCTCTGCTTGTTAATATGCTCTCTAGGTTTATCATAGCTTTTAAAAAATTCTTTCATTCAATTTCAAGACTGGAGTCGCCATCTGCAGTGAATTTTGAGCTTATGAAAATAAAATCTGTCACTGCTTCCAATTTTTCCCCCTTCTATTTGCCATGAAGTGATGGACCTGATGCCATGATCTTAGCTTTTTGAATGCTGACTTTCAAACCAGCTTTTTAACTGTCCTCTTTCACTCTCATCAAGAGGCTTTTAAATCCTCTTCACTTTCTTCCATTAGACTGGTATCATCTGCACCTTTGTGATTTTGATATTTCTCCTCGCAACCTTGATTCCAGCTTGTGATTCATCCAGCCCAGCATTTTGTACTCTGAATAGAAGTTTAATAAGCAGGGTGACAATATACAGCCCTACTGTACTCCTTTCCCAATTTTGAAGCAGTCCATTATTCCATGTCTGGTTCTAACTAATAGCTTCTTAACCCATATACAGGTTTCTCAGGAGACAGGTAAGGTGGCTGGTACTCCTATCTCTTTAAGAATTTCCCACAGTTTGTTGTGAGCCACACAGTCAAAGGCTTCCTAGCCTAGTCAAGGAAGCAGATGTTTTTCAGGAACTCTCTTTTATTGTCCATGTCCAACAAATGTTGACTATTTGATCTCTGGTTCCTCTGACTCATTGAAGCCTAGCTTATACATCTGGAAGTTCTTGTACTATTGTAGAAGAACTTCATGCCCTTTTGAAGCCTAGCTTGAGGTATCTTGAGCACAACCTTCCTAACATGTGAAATGAGTGCAGTTGTGTGGTACTTTGAACATTCTTTAACATTGCCTTTTATTGGGATTGAAATGAAAACTGACCTTTTCCAGTCCTGAGCCACTGTTGCATTTTCCAAATTTGCTGATATATTGAATGCAGCACTTTGATAGCATCACCTTTTAGGATTTTAAATACCTCAGCTGAATTCCATTACCTCCACTAGCTTTGTTAGTACTAATGCTTCCTAAGGAACACTTGACCTCACACTCCAAGATGTCTGGCTTGAGGTGGGTGACCACACTATTGTGATTATCTGGGTCATTAAGACCATCTTTATAGAGTTCTTCTGTGTGTTCTTGTCCCATCTGCTTTTAAAAATATTATTTTTAATTGGAGGATAATTACTTTACAATGTTGTGATGGATTTCTGCCATATGTCAACAAGAAATAACCACAGGTACACATGTTCCCTCACTTCTGAACCTCTGTCCTTATCTCCTCTCCATCTGCTTAATCTCTTCTGCTTCTGTTAGGTCTTTACGGGTTCTGTCCTTTATCCTGCCCATGTTTGCATGAAATGTTCCATTGGTATCTCTAATTTTCTTGAAGAGAGCGCTAGTCTTTCCCATTCTATTGTTTTCCTCTATTTCTTGCATTTTTCATGTAAGAAAGCCTTGTTTTCTCTCCTCCTCCTGCCAACAGAGGATGAAATGGTTGGATGGCATCACTAACTTGATGGACAGGAGTTTGAGCAATCTCCAGAAGCTGGTGATGGACAGGGAGGCCTGGCGTGCTGCAGATCATGGGGTCACAAAGATTTGGACACGACTGAGCAACTTAACTGAACTGTTCTCTCTCTTTGCTCTTCTCTGGAACTTTGCATTCAGTTGGGTATATCTTTCCTTTTCTCCCTTGCCTTTCACTTATCTTCTTTACTCAGCTATTTATAAAGCTTCCTCAGACAACCAATTTGCCATTTTGCATTTCTTTTTCTTTCGGATGATTTTGGTCACTGCCTTCTCTACAGTGTTACGGACCTTCATCCATAGTTCTTTAGGCACTCTCTCTACCAGATCGAATCTCTTGAATCTATTATTCATTGCCATGGTTTTTTACCTAAATCAAATACTTTATGATTATAGGCATTTGATTTAGGTCATATTTGAATGGTTTAGTGGTTTTCCCTACTTTATTTTCAATTTAAGCCTGAATTTTGCAAAAAGAAAACATAATCTGAGCCACAGGCAGTTTAGGTCTTGTTTTCACTGACTGTATAGAGCTTCTCCATCTTCAGCTGCTAAGAACATAATCAATCTGATTTCAGTATTGATGATTTGGTGATGTCCATGTATAGAGTCTCTTGGGTTGTTGGAAAAGGGTATTTGCTATTACTTGTGTGTTCTCTTGACAAAACTCTGCTAGCCTTTATCCTGTTTCATTTTGTACTCCAAGACCAAACTTGACTGTTATTCCAGGTTCCTCTTGATTTCTTACTTTTGCATCCTATTCCCCTATGATGAAAAGGGCACCATTTTGGTTTTGGTTTTATTTCAGGTAGATGTTGTCAGTTTTCAAAGAACCTATCAATTTCAGCTATTTGGCATCAGTGGTTTGGGAACAGACTTGTATTATTATGATGTTAAATGGTTTGCCTTTTAAACAAAGCAAGATCATGTTGAAACAAGTTAATTTATTATTGACACACTATGTAATAGTCAATTCTGATCACTTAAACTGTTTTTGATAAGATAAAAATAATAAATATAAAGACAAATTTGACTTCAAAAATTTCAAATAACTAGAACTTTCTGTTCAGTTGCTGAGTAGTGTTCAACTCTTTGCAACCCCATGGACTGCAGCATGCCAGGCCTCCCTGTCCATTACCATCTCCCAGAATTTGCTCAAATTCATGTTCATCAAGTTGGTGATGCCATCCAACCATCTCATCCTCTGTCATCCCCTTCACCCCCTGCTTTCAATCTTGCCCTGCATCAGGGTCTTTTCCAATGAGTCAGTTCTTTGGATCAGGTGGCCAAAGTATTGGAGTTTCAGCCTCAACATCACTCCCTCCAATGAACACTCAGGACTGATCTCCATTAGGATGGACTGGTTGGAACGCCTTGCAATCCAAGGGACTCTCAAGAGTCTTCTCCAACAAACACCACAGTTCAAAAGCATCAATTATTCGGTGTTCAGTCTTCTTTATAATCCAACTCTCACATCCATACATGAATACTGGAAAACCATAGCTTTGACTAGAAGGACCTTTGTTGGCAAAGTAATGTCTCTGCTTTTTAATATGCTGTCTAGGTTGGTCATAGTTTTTCTTTCAAGGAACAAGCATCTTTTAATTTCATAGCTGCAGTCACCATCTGCAGTGATTTTGGAGCCCAAGTAAATCAAGCCTCTCAGTGTTTCTATTGTTTCCCCATCTATTTGCTGTGGAGTGAGGGGACCAGATGCCATGATCTCAGTTATTCAAAAGTTGAGTTTTAAGCCAACTTTTTCACTCTCTTCTTTCACTTTCATTAAGAGGCTCTTTAGTTCTTCACTCTGCCTTTAAGTGTGGTGTCATCTGCATATCTGAGGTTATTGATATTCCTCCCAGAAATCTTGATTCCAGCTTGTGCTTCATTCAGCCCAGTATTTCTCATGATGTACTCTGCAGAGCAGTTAAATAAGCAGGGTTACAATATGCAAACTTGACGTACTCCTTTCCCAATTTGGAACCATTCCATCGTTCCATGTCCAGTTCAAACTGTTGCTTCTTGACCTGCAAACAGATTTTTCAGGATGCAGGTCAGGTGGTCTGCTATTCCTGTCTCTTTCAGAACTGTCCATGGTTTATTGTGATCCACACAGCTTTGGTGTAATCAATAAAGCAGAAGTAGATGTTTTGTTCTGGAATGCTCTCGCTTCTTCTATGATCCAACAGATGTTGGGAATTTGTTCTCTGGTTCCTCTGCCTTTTTTGAAACCAGCTTGAACATCTGGAAGTTCCCAGTTCACGTTCTGTTGAAGCCTGGCTTGGAGAATTTTGAGCATTACTTTGGTAGTGTGAGATGAATGCAGTTGTTTGGTAGTTTGGATATTCTTTGGCATTGCCCTACTTTGGGATTGGAATGAAAGCTGACCTTTTCCAGTCATGTGTCCACTGCTGAGTTTTCCAAACTAGAACTTTATAACATAACAAATTCGCTTAAGGTTTTATTTTACATACTTCTAAAGTAGTAGATCCCTTGGTAATGTGCCATTTTAACACTTCCATCAACTCAGGTAAATTGGGATGGTGCGGTCCTTCAGTGTGGGCTTCCCTGGTAACTCAGTGGTAAAGAATCCACCTGCAGTGCAGGAGCCGCAGGAGACGATGGTTCAGTCCCAGGTCAGGAAGATCCCCTGGAGGAGCGCATGGCAACTCACATCAGTATTCTTGCCTGAAGAATCCCCATGGACAGAGACACCTAGCAGGCTAGAGTCTATAGGATCGAGTCACAGAGAGTTAGACAAGACTGAAGCAACTGCACATATCACTCCCTTAGTGTAGTTCTTCATATTTACAAACATCTATTTTCCTATCAGTAAATTTCCAAATAAAGCTCTGATAAATTCTGGAGCCTGTACAGAGCTAGTCACAGAGTCTATATATTTGATAACAAATTATGGAATGCATTTCCCCATGATTCTCTGTATTGTTGATATCAACTCTATCTGGATATTCTGTATATTCATTTACACCTGAAATAAATTTAAGAAACCTGAAATGATGTGAAGTCATTTTAGAGCACTTCTGGGACTTGACTTCAGTTCAGTTCAGTTCAGTTCAGTTCAGTCACTGAGTCGTGTCTGACTCTTTGTGACCACATGAATTGCAGCACGCCAGGCCTCCCTGTCCATCACCAAATCCCAGAATTCACGCAAACTCGTCCATCGAGTCGGTGATGCCATCCAGCCATCTCATCCTCGGTCAACCCCTTCTCCTCCTGCCCCCAATCCCTCCCAGCATCAGAGTCTTTTCCAATAAGTCAACTCTTTGAATGAGGTGGCCAAAGTATTGGAGTTTCAGCATCAGCATCAGTCCCTCTAATGAACACCCAGGACTGATCTCCTTCAGAATGGACTGGTTGGATCTCCTTGCAGTCCAAGGGACTCTCAAGAGTCTTTGCCAACACCACAGTTCAAAAGCATCAATTCTTCGGTGCTCAGCTTTCTTCACAGTCCAACTCTCACATCCATACATGACCACTGGAAAAACCATAGCCTTGACTAGACAGACCTTTGTTGGCAAAGTAATGTCTCTGCCTTTGAATATGCTATCTAGGTTGGTCATCACTTTCCTTCCAAGGAGTAAGCTTCTTTTACTTTCACGGCTGCAGTCACCATCTGCGGTGATTTTGGAGCCCCAAAATAAAGTCTGACACTGTTTCCACTGTTTCCCCATCTATTTCCCATGAAGTGATGGGACCAGATGCCATGATCTTCATTTTCTGAATGTTGAGCTTTAAGCCAACCTTTTCACTCTCCTCTTTCACTTTCATCAAGAGGCTTTTTATTTCCTCTTCACACTCTGCCATAAGGGTGGTGTCATCTGCATAGCTGAGGTTATTGATAGTTCTCTCAGCAATCTTGATTAATGTTTACATGGTATAAATCTGATATTCTTGTACTTTCAACCTGCCTGAATTGTTATATTTGAAATGAGCTTAAAAGACAGCAAACGCTTGAGTCCTGTTTCTCCATTAAGTATGCTAACATTGCTGATTTGAATTATATGTTAAGCCATTTACATTTATTATAATTATAATTATAAACCTGTTAGGGATCAAGGTTACCATTAAAATTTTGTTCTCATGTATGTTACTTATGATTATTTTTTCTGTGAGTTCTTTGTTTTCTTCTAGTCTTCTGTGGGTTATCTAAATGTTTTTTAAATTCCATTTTTATTTATCTACAGTGCTTTTGAGTGTATTTCTTTGAATAACTGTATAAGTCATTTACTCTAAGCACTTAATTATATGCACATAGCTTACCACATTCTGCTGATGGTAACATTTCATCAGAAATTTTACCTCACTTATCTACTCTATCTCCAGGTTCACTGATTCTCTCTTGGTACCCTCCATTCTGTGGTCTTATTTTGCTTTTCATTTTGGTTTATATTGTATTTCAAATTCAAAAATGTTCATTTTTTAAAATATATTTTTAAACTAATTTATTTATTCTATTTGGAGGCTAATTATTTTAAAATATTTTAGTGGTCTTTGCCATACATTGACATGAATCACTCACAGGTATACATGTGTCCCCCATATCAAACTCCCCTCCCACATCCCTCCCTCCCCATCCCTCAGGGCTGTCCCAGTGCGCTGGCCATGACTACCCTGTTTCATGCATCAAACTTGGACTCGTGATCTATTTCACATACGGTAATATACATGTTTCAACACTATTCTTTCAAATCATCCCACCCTCGCCTTCTTCCACAGAGTCCAAAAGTCTGTTCTTTTTAGCTATGTCTCTTCTTCTGTCTCGTGTATAGGGTCATCATTACCATCTTTCTCAATTCCATATATATGTGTTAGTATATACTGTATTGCTGTTTTTCTTTGACTTACTTCACTCTGCATAATAGGCTCCAGTTTCATCCACTTCATTAGAACTGATTCAAATGTATTCTTTTTCATAACTGAGTAATATTCCATTGTGTATATGTACCACAGCTTTCTTATCCATTCATCTGCTGATGGATATCTATTTTGCTTCCATGTCCTAGCTATTATAAACAGTGCTGTAATGAATATTGGGGTATATGTGTCTCTTTCAATTCTGGTTTCCTTGGTGTGTTTGCCCAGCAGTGGGATTGCTGGGTATATGGCAGTTCTATTTCTAGCTTTTTAAGAAATCTCCACACTGTTCTCCATAGTGGCTGTACTAGTTTGCATTCCCACCAACAGTGTAAGAGTGTTCTCTTTTTCTCCACACCCCCTCCAGCATTTATTTTTTGTAGATTTTTTGATGACAACCATTCTGACGAGCATGGAATGTACCTCACTGTGGTTTTGATCTGAATTTCTCTGATAATGAATGATGTTGAGCATCTTTTCATGTGTTTGTTAGCCATCTGCATGCCTTCTTTGGAGAAATGTCTGTTTAGTTCTTTGGCTTTTTTCTTTTTTAAGAAAATCCTGATGGACATTTTCGCCAGGATTTATTTTTCAATTAATTTTTTTATTGAAAGTTAATTGCTAGCAAAAAAAAAAAAAGAAAGAAAGTTAATTGCTTTACAGAATTTTGCTGATTTCTGTCAAACCTCAACAGGAATCAGCCATAGGTATATATATATCCCCTCCCTTTTGAAACTCTCTCCCATCTCCCTCCCCAGTTTAGGTCGTTTATTTTTCTGGTATTGAGCTGCATGTGCTGCTTGTATATTTTTGAGATTAATTCTTTGTCATCTATTTCATTTGCTATTATTTTCTCCCATTCTGAAGGCTATTTTTTTTCACCTTGCTTATAGTTTCCTTCATTGTGCCTAAGTTTTTAAGTTTAATTAGGTCCCATTTTTTAACTTTTGCTTTTATTTCCATTATTCTGGGAGGTGGGTCATAGAGGATCTTGCTGTGATTTACGTTAGAGAGTGTTTTGCCTATGTCTTCCTCTAAGAGTTTTATAGTTTCTGGTTACATTTAGATCTTCAATCCATTTTGAGTTTAATTTTGTGTGTGGTGTTAGAAAGTGTTCTAGTTTCATTCTTTTACAGGTAGTTGACCAGTTTTTCCATCACCACTTGTTAAAGAGATTGCCTTTTCTCCATTGTATATTCTTGCCTCTTTTGTTAAAGATAAGGTGTCCATGCTGCTGCCACTAAGTTGCTTCAGTCATGTCCAACTCTGTGTGACCCCATAGATGGCCTCCTACCAAGCTCCTCTGTCCCTGGGATTCTCCAGGCAAGAATACTGGAGTGGGTTGCCATTTCCTTCTCCAATGCATGAAGTGAAAAGTGAACATGAAGTCACTCAGTCATGTCCGACTCTTAGTGACCTCATGGACTGCAGCCTACCAGGCTCTTCTGTCCATGGGATTTTCCAGGCAAGAGTACTGGAGTGAGGTGCCATTGCCTTCTCTGTAAGGTCTCCATGGGTGCATGGATTTATCTCTGGGCTTTCTATTTTGTTCTATTGATCCATATTTCTGTGTTTGTGCCAGTACCATACTGTCTTGATGACTGTGGTTTTGTAGTATAGTCTGACGTCAGGCAGGTTGATTCCTCCATTTCCATTCTTCTTTCTCAAGATTGCTTTGGCTATTCAAGGCTTTTTGTATTTTCATAAAAATTGTGAAAGCATTTGTTCTAGTTATCTGAAAAATACTGTTGGTAGCTTGATAGGGATTGCATTGAATCTATAGATTGCTTTGATCTGTATACTCATTTTCACTATTTGATTCTTCCAATTCATGAACATGGTATATTTCTCCATCTATTTGTGTCATCTTTGGTTTTTTTTATCAGTGTTTTATAGTTTTCTACGTATAGGTCTTTTCTTTTTTCTTTAGGCAGATTTATTCTTAAGTATTTTATTATTTTAGTTGCAATGGTGAATGGAATTGTTTCCTTAATTTCTCTGTTTTCTCATTGTTATTGTATAGGAATGAAAGGGATTTCTGCATATTAATTTTATATCCTTGTTGCAACTTTATTATACTCATTGATTAGCTCTAGTAATTTTCTGGTGGTGTCTTTAGGGTTTCCTATGTGAAGGATCATGTTATCTGTAAACAGTTAAAGAGCTTTACTTCTTTTCCAGTCAGGATTCCTTTTATTTCTTTTTCTTCTCTGATTGTTGTGGCTAAATCTTCCAAAACTATGTTGATAGTAATGGTGAGAGTGGGCACCCATGTCTTGTTCCTGACTTTAGGGGAAATGCTTTCAATTTTTCACCATTGGAGATAATGCTTGCTGTGGGTTTATTATATGTGGCTTTTATTATGTTGAGGAATGTTCCTTCTATGCCTGCTTTCTGGAGAGCTTTTATCATAAATGGATGTTGAATTTTGTCAAAGGTTTTCTCTCCATCTATTGAGATAATCATGTGGTTTTTATCTTTCAATTTGTTAATGAAATTTATTGATTTGCAAATATTGAAGAATCCTTGCATCCCTGGGATAAAGCCCACTTGGTCATGATGTATGATCTTTTTAATATGTTGTTGAATTCTGTTTGCTAGAATTTTGTTGAGGATCTTTGCATCTATGTCCATCAGTGATATTAGCCTGCAGTTTTATTTTTTTTCTGTGGCATCTTTGTCTTGTTTTGGTACTAGGGTGACTATGGCCTCATAGGTTTGGCAGTTTACCTTCCTCTGCAATTTTCTGGGAGAGTTTGACTAGGACAGGTGTTAGCTCTTCTCTAATTTTTTGACTGAATTCACCTGTGAGGTCATTGTGTCCTGGGCTTTAGTTTGTTGGAAGATTTCTGATTACAGTTTCAATTTCCGTGCTTGTGATGGGTCTGTTAAGATTTTCTATTTCTTCCTGGCTCAGTTTTGGAAAGTTATACTTTTCTAAGAATTTGTCTATTTCTTCCAAGTTGCCCATTTTCTCGGCATATAGTTGCAGATAGCAGTCTCTTAAGATCGTTTGTATTTCTGTGTTGTCTGTTGCGATCTCTCCATTTTCATTTCTAATTTTCTTGACTTGATTCTTCTCCCTTTTTTCTTGATGAGTCTGGCTAATGGTTTGTCTGTTTTATTTATCTTGTCAAAGACTAGCGTTTAGTTTTGTTGATTTTTGCTATAGTCTCTTTTCTTTTTCATTCATTTTCTTATATGTTTTATTTGGTGACAGTTTAAAACTTTTGAAAGTGTGTGGAATGTTGGATATAAAATATGTCAGTGATGGCTACTTCTAAAGTCTTTCTCAGATAATTCTATTATCTCTTTCATCTCAGTGTTGGTATCTATTGATTGTCTTTTTCATTCAATTTATGTTATTCCTGATTGTTGATATATATGGCTTTCAATTAATAGCTAGATAGTTTCATGTTAAGATTTAAAATTTTATTTTCCTGATGACTATAACATTTGACTTCCATTTGTAAAAGCATGGATGGACTTGGAGGGGATTATGGTAAGTGACATAGTCTGACAGAGAAAGACATACATTGTGTGATTTTACTTACTTGCAGAATCAAAAAATGCAACAAACTAGTGAACATACCATAAAAGAAGAAGATTCACTGATACAGAGAACAGCCTAGTGGTTATCACTGGGGAGTTGAAAAGAGTATGGCAGATGGATACAGGAGACTAAGAGTTACGAATTATTATGTATAAAATAAGCTATAAAATACATAACACCAAGAATATACCCAATAGTTTATAATAACTAAGAATGCAATGTAATATTTAAAAATTGTGAGTAACTCTATAATACACCTATAACCTATAAACCATTTTTCATCAACTATACTTATATTAATAAAAATATTAATGTCATATCCATAAAGTTAATGATTAAAAATTACACAAATCAACATTGATAAATATTGAGTAACTACTACTAACAATAAAATAAAAACAAATAGCCCTTGGGAAAAATATAGAACCAGAATCAACAGGCAGAAAAGTTTAGTAAGGGAATCATCCAGAGACTGCCTTTGGAGAGAGAAGTGTATGAAGCTAAAGCAGAATGTTAGGCAGATTTGAGTTCTGAGAATTTAAACCATAATATTACTCTAAGTAATGAATGAATGATAGTGATGGGATTGGTAATAGAGTCAAATAAAAAGGGAATATTCTATTATGGCAATTACATGACATTTCTTGCTCATATTAAAGACAATTATGATAGAAAAGCATCATTTTGTCATATAAAGACTGTAATTTGCATGCTTTTGAATTCTATCTTTTCAGCTAAAACAACAAAATTTTTCTTCTAGTGTTCTTTTTCAAAAAAATCAGTGTCTTTGTATAGATTAGGGCAATGTTATTGGGTTCTTCCATCACTTAATCTTAAGACCTATTATTTTGGTCTCTAATTTTTGTTCGTTTTCTGAGCAAAAGTTTGTAGAAAGTGCTCAGCAAACATTTGTAATTCTGAGAGGATGCTATTTACTTTCTAATCTTTGACTAAATCTGTGACCTTAGGTTTAAAACCCTAACCCTAACCCTAACTTTTTTGTATTTATGACTGTATTTTCTAAATATGCTTTATATTTTGGAACAGTTTAATATTTGTGGAATAATTGAGACTTTAGTGTAGAAAAATTGAGAATATAGTATAGAAAGTTCTAACATATATGTATATGTTCCCATATATCATGTATAGTTTTCCTATTATTAACATCTGACATTATTAATAAGATTATAAGATTATTAATGAAGTTTAATTGAAACACTATTGATACATTGCTGCTGCTACTGCTGCTAAGTCGCTTCAGTCGTGTCTGACTTTGTGCGACCCCATAGATGGCAGCCCACTAGGCTCCTCTGTCCCTGGGATTCTCTAGGCAAGAATACTGGAGTAGGTTGCCATTTCCTTCTCCAATGCATGAAAGTGAAAAGTCAAAGTGAAGTCACTCAGTTGTGTCTGACTCTTAGAGACCCCATGGACTGCAGCCTACCAGGCTCCTCTGTCCATGGGATTTTCCAGGCAAGAGTACTGGAGTGGGGTGCCATTGCCTTCTCCAACTAACTAGCTTTATTGATACATTACTATGTATCATTATTATAATAATGAAGCATTATCAATATATTATTGTTAGCTAAAGTTTGTACTTTTTCAGATTATCTTAATTTTTTTAATGTATTTTTCTCTTCTAGGATCACATTCAGGTTCCCCATGTCTTTTTAGATTCTCCTTTGTTGTGCCAAGTTTTTGGACTTTCCTTGTTTCTGATGAGTTTGGCCATTTTATGGTTTTCTGGTCAGCTATTTTTTTAGAATTACACTCTACTGGAATTTTATTGAATTTTCTTCCTCCTTATCAGACTGGAGTTATGGGTTTGGCCTTGTGTGGAGGAGCATCACAGGAAAAGTGCATTTCTCGCTACATACTATCAATATAGTTTATCACTCTTGATCTTGACCTTGGCTACCTGGCTGAGGTCATGTCTGTCATGTTTCTCCACTGTAAAATTTCTCTTCTTTCCCCCTTTCCACACTACAGTGTTTGAAGGCACGTCACTGTGTATAGTCTGCACTTAAGTTAAAATGATCCTCCTGAATGCTAAGGATTACATACATTATTTCGAAGTCTTCTATACAGGAAATTTTTCTCTCCTCACAAAGTTGTTTATTTATTCAATCATTCACTTATGTAAGTACAGACCAATGGATATTTATTTTATACTTTGGGTTATAATGCAATATAATTTTATTTTCCTACTCAAGTTATTCCAGTTTTGGCTTCTGGTGACTCTTTTAGTTTCTCAACATCATTAAAGTGAAGTGAAGTGCTCAGTTGGGTCTGATTCTTTGTTACCCATGGACTGAAGCCCACTAGGTTCTTCAGTCCATGAAATTCTCCAGGCAAGTATACTGGAGTAGATAGCCATTCCATTCTCCAGGGGATCTTCCAAAAAACTAGAGATTGAAAGAAGGTCTCTTGCACTGTAGGTCTTTACCAGCTAAGCCACCAGTGAAGTTTGCCTATCAACCTGTTTATGTGTGTATGTTTAATCACTTTGTTCTCAGATAACAGAAGAATGTTTCAGGCTCACCTTGCCTATTTTCTGCCCTAGTCCTAAAACAAGCCATTTCGCCAAGGGAGCCTTGGTGCTTTAGTCTGGAGAATGGTATAGACATTGCAGTCTGAGAGCTATGACTGGAATCCTGACTAATCATTTTTGATAGAAAAGTCCTTTGGGAAAGTTCTAGGCTGAATTGTGTTAGACTTTTCAAAGTGCTGTAAAATAATCAATGAAGTTATTCACTGTCCTTGGTAAAATTCTGCCAGAATTTCAAATATTTAGTTATATTTATATCATAAAATTTGTACATGTAAGAAGTTGGACATAAAATCAGATTATCATTGAATAACTGAGAATATCATATGCAAATGACAGTAAATAATAGAGAAGTAATAGATAAGGAACTTGGCACTAAACACCACCTTAGTTTTTATTGCTCTTGGTAAATAAACATAGTCCAGTCAAGAGGCTGCTGCTGCTAAGTCGCTTCAGTCGTGTCCAACTCTGTGTGACCCCATAGATGGCAGCCCACCAGGATCCCCCATCCCTGGGATTCTCCAGGCAAGAATACAGGGGTGGGTTGCCATTTCCTTCTCCAAGTCAAGAGGCTAAAAGAGAGTAAAAGCTTAGGCTGCCCTGGAAGCAGAGTAGGTATGCTCATCACCAAATGGAATTACTCAACTGCCCAGGCCTTGGGATATTGAGTATGAGGATGTTAAAAGCTGTTGTGTGCTATTCAGGAAGTGACATGGGCTGAGTGTGATATAATGAAAGCATGAAAAATGATGGGGGAAAACTAACCTGATCACCACTAAGGGTGCACATGTGCACGTTAAATCGCTGCAGTTGTCTCCAACCCTTTGTGAGCCCGTGGACTGTAGTCCACCAGGCTCTTCTGTCCATGGGATTCTCCATGCAAGAGTGTTACAGTGGCTTGCTATGACCTTCTCCAGGGGATCTTCCTAATCCAGGGATTGAACCCATGTCTCTTACATCTCCTGCATCAGCAGGTGGATTCTTTACCACTACTGCCACCTGAGAAGCCCACCATTAAGGATAATCTTTCTTAAAAAACGCTATAATATGTCCAGCTTTGAAAGACTGATATACCATAAGGAATAAAAGTAGTTTTGTAGAGTGTTTGCAGAAAGATAAGAAGTTACATAAGTTTTGGGAAGTGTTAGAAACAGTTCTTGGAAAAGAGAGATTATTATTGCACTTTAGACACTGATGGCTAAGCAATTTAAATTTAACAAATGTGACAGGAGAAAGAGAGCCTAATGTCACATAAGGACTACCATAAGGGAAAGGGGAAGCCATTTAAGGGGCTGAGAACATAACAGTGCCATAGTGAAAATTTTCAATCATTTAGTGTCTTTTGCTTGATTATATTAAGCACCAGTGCTCTTCAGTTTACAGTAGATACAATTATCGTACCCTCCCATACATTACTTCTATTGATTTCAATGTTTTAAGTTAAATATAATAAGAACACTGTATCAGAGGATCATGTACTTCTATACATTTTTCAGAATGTTCCTTGTCCATATAAGGTCCTAAATAAATATTTTGTGAAAAATTATGCATTTAAAGTACAATATTTATGATTTATAATTAAAGAACACTATGCTTATCATTAAGAACCCCTACAATATAGAACTAAGCAAAATTGATATCCTCTATCCTTCCTCTCTATTTCTATTCCCACACTCACATATTTTCCAGGGATGGTGATTATTAGTATATTTGCATATCTAAAATATATATGACAGGAATACTGCTAGCTAAAATCTATTGAGTTGACCCAGGCAATGGGATAAGTAATTTCTGTATTTATTCACGCTTACTTTTATAAAATACCTTAAAATGGTATTATTATTTCCATAATAACATAAAAAGAAATAACAAAATGAAAGAATACGGTACTTATACTGTCAGTAAGTACTTATGTGATATCAGGCTGCTTTACTAATATCTGCAGTTGGTATGTGGAGAAGGCAATGGCAACCCATTCCGGTACTCTTGCCTGGAAAATCCTATGGGCAAAGGAGCCTGGTAGGCTGCAGTCCATGTGGTTGAGAAGAGTCAGACACGACTGAGCGACTTCACCTTCACTTTTCACTTTCATGCATTGGAGAAGGAAATGGCAACCTACTCCAGTGTTCTTGCCCAGAGAATCCCAGGGACGGGGAAGCCTGGTGGGCTGCGGTCTATGGGGTTGCACAGAGTCGGACACGACTGAAATGACTTAGCAGCAGCAGCAGCAGTTGGTATGTGCCATTTTCAAATTCTCCATGCTCTGTCCTGATAATAGTCTCACTTGCTTCTGTGCCTCTGCTGGGGCCTCTTATCCAGCCAATCAATGGCCCCAACCACTAGCACCCATGGCAGCTACAACCCACGTGGAGCCCTGCTCACCATTCCACCACAGCTGTCACTGCTCTACCAAAACAGAGGGCAGCCCACATAAGGGACACCCATTGAGTGTCTGGCTCTGTGCCCAGGCAGCACTGTTCTGAGCCTTACAGGACATCTTCTAAATAAAGTCATTCCTTTAAGACTGGGAGTTAATTGATAGGCCTAATACATAGACACAGAAACAAAAAAATTGCCAAAATGAAGAGACAAATGTGTTCCATCTGAAAGAATAAAATAAAACTACAGAAAAATAACTAAGTAGAATGGAGACACAATGAGAACCATCCTTACAGAGGAGCAAAGTGAAAACACTAAAGATGTGAAGACACCATAACGCAACTTTGGGACAATATTAAACACAGTATCATTTGCATTTTAGGTACTCCAGAAGGAGAAAAAAGAGAAAAAGTGTCAGAAAAAAAATATCTGAAGAAATGGTAGTTGAAAATTTCCTGAACCTGGGGGAGGAAAAAGATGTCTAGGTCCCTGAGGCACAAAGAGTTTTAATAGGATAAGTCCAGAGACATATACCAAGACACATTATAATAAAACATGGCTGCTGCTGCTAAGTCACTTCAGTCGAGTCCAACTCTGTGCAACCCCACAGATAGCAGCCCACCAGGCTCCCCGGTCCTTGGGATTCTCCAGGCAAGAACACTGGAGTGGGTTGCCATTTCCTTCTCCAATGCATGAAAGTGAAAATTGAAAGTGAAGTCACTCAGTCATGTCCGACTCTTAACGACCTCATGGACTCAGCCTACCAGGCTCCTCCGTCCATAGGATTTTCCAGGCAAAAGTATTGGAGTGGGGTGCCATTGCCTTCTCCGAATAAAACATGGAAAATGTAATAAAAAATAAAAAATAAATCCTAAAAGAAGTAAGAGCAGAAGGACTAACGTAGAAGAAAAACCTCATAAGGCTATAAGCAGAATTTTTCAGCAGAAACTTTCCAGGCCAGAAGAAAGTGCCATGACATAGTCTAAGTACTGAAAGGAAAAAAAAAAAAAAAAAAACTGCCAAGAAGAAGCCTCTCCACAGAAAGGTTATCATTTAGAATTGAAGGAGATGCCAAGAGTTTTACAGGTAAGAGAAGCTAAAAGATTTCATCACCATTAAACTGTCCCTATATGAAGTATTAAAGGGATTTATTTAAGGTTAAAACAAATTTCATTAGTTAATAACAGGATAACTTACAAAGTAAAACTCTCGCTGAAAGAGGTAAGTACATATTGGGTTGGTCAAAAAGTTTGTTCAGGTTTGTCCATAATTTGCAATGGAAAAACCCAAACAAACTTTTTGGCCAATGCAGTAATAAAGGTCACTCACTTATAAAGGAAGCATAAAGGTTAAAAGACAAAAGTACGAAAAAGAAACTATAATTATAATAATAATTTAAGGAATGCATAAAATTAAAAATGGTAAAATGTGGCATCAAAACTACAAAATATGGGGGAGTGGAGTAAAATATGAAGCTTTGGAATGTGTTTGTATCTAAATTGCTGCCAACTTAACATAAGCTACTACTTATAGGATGTCATATGTAATCCTCATGGTAACCATAAGGAATTAACTTACATTAAATATACAAAATAATTGAAAAAGGAATATAAATATAACACTAAAGAAAACTACCAAATGCAAAAAAAAAGAAGAAAGGTACAGAAAAGAACCATAAAATATCCAAATAATACATATAAAATGGCAATAAGCATGTGCCCATTAGTAATCACTTTAAATGTAAATGGAATGAATGTTCCAATTTAAAGACACAGAGTGACTGAATGGATTAAAAAAAATAACATCTCTAAGGAAACAAAAAACTGGACCCATCTATATGCTGCCTGTACAAGACTCAGATTTAAAGATGAGTGGACTGAACGTGAGCAGATGGGAAAAGCTGTTCCATGCAAATGATAACAAAAAGAAAAAGTTGGGCCAATATTTATACCAGACAAAACAGACTTTAACATAAGACTTTAAAACATACTTTATTATTAGAAAAAATTGAAAAAAAAATCTAGAAACAAATGAAAACAGAAATGCAATATAGCAAAATCCATTGGATGGCAGCAAAAATAGTTCTAAGTGCCAGGTCACAGCAAGACAGGTATACCTCAAGAAACAAGATAAATCCCAAATAAACAATCTAACTTAACACTTAAGAGCTATAAAAAGAACACGTGAAAGCCCAAAATTATAAGAAGGTAGTATAATAGAGATCCATGCAAAAATAAATGAAAAAGACTAAAAAAATAGAAAAGATCAATGAAACTAAGAGCTGGTTCTTGTAAGATAAACAAAATTGACAACCATTTAGCTAACTCATCATAAAAAAAGAGAAAACAAATGCAATCAGAGATGAAAGGGAAGTTTCAGCTGATACCACAGATAGAAAGGTTCATAAGAGATGACTATGTATACCTATATACCAATGAATTGGACAATCTAGAAGAAATGGGTAAATTCCTAAAAACATACAATATTCTCAGACTGAATCTTAATGACGTATAAAATCTGAATAGAATAATTACTAGTAAGGAGACTAAACCAGTAATCAAAACTTTCCAAAAACAAAATCCCAGGACCAGATGGCTTCACCGACATATTCTACGAAACATTCAGAGAAGATTTAATACCTATCCTTCACAAAGTCTTCCAACAAATTGAAGACAGGAAATCTTCCAAACGTATTTTACAAAGCCACTACTACAACAGATATCAAAAGTAAGCAAGGACAACACACAAAAGAAAAATACAAGTGATATTGCTGATGAATATACATGCAAAATTCTTCAACAAAATGTTAGCAAACCAAATTCAAAAATACATTAAAAATGTCATAGACCATGATCAAGTAGGATTTATTCTAGGGAAACAAGGATTGTTTAACATCCAGAAACTAATTAAAATGCCGTTTATATTTTAAAAATAAGGGATACAAATCATCTGATCATCTTAATAGATGAGAAAAAGCTTTTGATAAAATTCAGCATTCATTTACAATAAAACCTGTGAACAGAGCAGATATAGAGGGAATGCATCTCAGCATAATAAATGTGATATATGACAAGCCCACAACTAACAGCCTATTTAATAATGGAAAGCTGAAAAATTTTACTTTGATATTAAGAACAAGCCAAAGTTGTCAATATAGTCACTTTCTTCAGCAAAGTATTGGAAGTCTTAGAGCAATTAGGCAAGAAAATAAATAATAAATAAACTGGAAAGGAAGAAGTAGGACTATCACTGTTTTCAGATTATATGACATATATAGAAAACCCTAAAATACTCCATCAAAAACCTATTAGATCTATAGAATGAATTCAGCAAAGTCACACAATACAAAATAAATATACAGAAATATGTGGCATTTCCATACACTAATAAAAACTATCATAAAGAAAAATAATCCCATTTACAGCTGCATCAAAAATAATAAACTATTTAGGAATAAATTTAACCAAGGAGGTGAGGAATCTGTATACTGAAAACTATAACACTTTCATAAAAGACACTGAAAAAGACACAAACAAATGGAAAGATATTCCAGGATCATGGATTGAAAAAATCAATATTGTTAAAAATGTCAATATTACTCAAAACAATCTACAGATTCAGTGCAGTCTCTGAAAGTGAAGAGGAACTAAAAAGCCTCTTGATGAAAGTGAAAGTGGAGAGTGAAAAAGTTGGCTTGAAGCTCAACATTCAGAAAACGAAGATCATGGCATCTATCCCATCACTTCATGGCAAATAGATGGGCAAACAGTGGAAACAGTGTCAGACTTTATTTTGGGGGTCTCCAAAATCACTGCAGATGGTGACTGCAGCCATGAAATTAAAAGACGCTTACTCCTTGGAAGAAGAGTTATGACCAACCTAGACAGCATGTTGAAAAGCAGAGATATTACTTTGCAAACAAAGGTCCATCTAGTCAAGGCTATGGTTTTTCCTGTGGTCATGTATGGATGTGAGAGTTGGACTGTGAAGAAAGCTGAGCACTGAAGAACTGATGCTTTTGAACTGTGGTGTTGGAGAAGACTCTTGAGAGTCCCTTGGACTGCAAGGAGATCCAACCAGTCCATTCTGAAGATCAACCCTGATATTTCTTTGGAGGGAATGATGCTGAAGCTGAAACTCCAGTACTTTGGCCACCTCACGCAAAGAGCTGACTCATTGGAAAAGATTCTGATGCTTGGAGGGATTGGGGGTGGGAGGAGCAGGGGATAACAGAGGATGAGATGGCTGGATGGCATCACTGACTCGCACATGAGTCTGACTGAACTCAGGGAGTTGGTGATGGACAGGGAGGCCTGGTGTGCTGCGATTCATGAGGTCTCAAAGAGTCGGACACAACTGAGCAACTGAACTGAACTGAATGAACTATCAAAACTCCAATGCCATATTTCACAGAACTAAAAGAAACAGTTTTAAAATTTGTAAAGAACCACAAAAGGACCCATTTAGCCAAAATAATCCTGAGAAAGAAAAACAATGTTGGAGGTATTATTTGCTCTCATTTCAAACTATATTAAAAAGCTACAGTAAGCAAACTGTATGGTTCTGGCACAAAAACAGATTCACAGACCAACAGAACAGATTTGAGAGCCCAGAAATAAGGCACAAAGAACATACAAGGAAGAATATTAGTTTTTCAATAAATGGTGTGGGAAAATTAATAACTATACAGAAAAGAATGATACTAGTTCACTAACTTACAACATACGTAAAACTTAACTCACAGTGTTTAAAAGACTTGAATGTAAGATATAAAACCATGAAATTTTTTACAAGAAAACTTAAGCAGTACCTTCATTGACACTGGTATGAGCAATACTTTTGTGTATCTGACTCCAAAGTGAAGGGAAACAAAAGCCAAAATAAACAAATGGGAATCCATCAAACAAAAAGCTTCACAACAATGGAAAACATCATCAAAATAAAAAGACAATTTACTGAGTGGGATAAGATATTTGTAAACCATATGTTTGTTAAGAGGTTAACATCCAAAACATATTTTAAAAAAAAACTCATATAATTCAATAGCGAAAATCAAACTGTCCAATGGAAAAAATGAGCAGAAGACAGGAAAAGACATTTTTCGAAAGACAAAGACAGTAAAAAGGCACATGAATAGATGTTCAACATCATTAATTATTAGGAAAATGCAAATCAATAGCGCTAAGAGGTATCACCTCTCACCTATTGCAAAGGCACTTTTTAAAAAGACAAGCAGAAACAAATGTTGGAGATGATGTAAAGAAAAAAGAACCCTCAAACACTGCTTGGTGGGACTAAAAGTTGGTGTGATATATCGCAGTTAGAATTGTGGTATGGATGGCAATCAGACTTGTAGTATACACACAGATGGCAAAAATTATAATGCTGTACACTGACACATATGATATTAATGATTATTATTTTAAAGAATATGATACTCAATGTATCACATCAAGGTGGGCCCTCAGTACCTATTCTTAACAAAATACTAGTATCCATTCCAATTTTTAAAGTTTTCCACACACAACTTGCTTTCATTGCTAAATAATAAATGTTAGATCTCTTTCCATACTAGAATACAAAGATAATTCTGATACTTTTGAACAGTTGCACAGAACTGTTTTATGAAGGCAGGGAGATTTCTTAAACCACAATTTTATTGGAGCACATAAATGATAATTTTTCAGTGAAAATCTTTGTAAGTATATTCCTATACTATTTTCTGCAATAACTTTAGGATAAATTTGTAGAACTAGAAATACTCAAGGAATTTCAGCATTTGTAAGATTACATCAATTTATACATGCTGTTTTTCTGGAAGAGTAATATGTTCCCCTTCAAACAATTGACAACAAAACCTATTATCAAAGTTTGATCAATAGCAATCTGATAACAGAATAGTCTTGCTATTATAAGTGGTTTTGATTGTACTTTCATTTGTTAATGGACCATTCACCTTCTTCAGCTATTAACTGCTTCTTCATGCTCATTGCCCATATTTGTACTAGATCTAATTCATTTTATTGTAAAAATTTCTCAGTGTAATAAGAGCATTAGCATTTATATGTCATAAGTATAAATTTCAGTTTGGTTCATTTCAGCCACTCAGTTGTGTTCGACTCTTTGTGACCCCATGGACTGCATCACGGCAGTCTTCCCTGTCCATCACCAACTCCCAGAACTTGTTCAAACTCATGTCCCTCGAGTCTGTGATGCCATCCAACCATCTCATCTTCTGCCCTCCCCTTCTCCTCCTGCCTTCAATCTTTCCCAGCATCAGGATATAAGTTTACTGTTCTCTGTTGTTTACTGTCACCAATTATATTTTTACTTCCTCTGGGTGTTCAGTTCTTTCCATAGAATTGTCAACATGTCATATAGTGAAATTTATCCAACTTTTTCATTTTTTTATCCTTTAATTTTATATTCTTAGACCTTACCCAGTCTATGAGCATAGGCAATATCCACACATTTTATCTGTCATTCCATTTTTTAAAAAAATTCCTTTTTGACTCTTTTATTCATTTGTAATTTATTATGTTGCAATCTTTAGCCCATTGGCCCCAACAATTTCTTGAGTAGTGTTTCTTTCCTTCGCTAATTTTAATTACTTCTGCATAATATATTAAGGGCTTTGCAGGTGATACTAGTGGTAAAGAACCCACTTGCCATTGCAGGAGACATGAGAGATTCCTGGGTGGGGAAGATCCCCTGCCTGAGGGCATGGCAAACCACTCAAGTACCTTTGCCTGGAGAATCCCACAGACAGAGGACCTTGGCTGGCTACAGTCCATGGGTAGCACAGAGTCAGACAAGACTGAAGTGACCCAGCATTCATACAATATACTAAATATTCACGATGTAATTTAAAATAGAAACAAATATGGTATAAATGTTATGGTGTTCATAGTGTTGCATTCATCTGCATTTTTGAAATACAAGGAATATTTTACTTTCAGAAAAGCGAAGCTCCACATGAAACTTTTGCTAGGGGACCAAGAATCTAGAACTTTGCAAATAGCGAGAGCCATGCCATTTTTTAAAAGATTAGAAACACATGAGGAAAGACTATAAGCATAATTCTCAGACTTTAAAAGTTGTAAGTTCTACTCTCTCCAATGTATACAGAGAAATATCCTTTCCTTTTCTATATCCTTTTGGACATCTGGATACAAAACAAGCTCGGTGGTTTCCTGTGCTGCACTATTAACACTGCTCATTCTTTCATATTTATCAAGCAAAGCTACTTAGAAGTACAGTAGATCTATGGCCCATGTTACTATCAGAGAGAGCAAAAGAGAAATATTAAATCCCCACTACAAAACAATGAAGCTGAGCATACCTAAATATTACTGGATAGTAACATCATTGCCTACCTGGTCGTGAATTCTGTGTGATTTTCTGATTCACTCTATTTATAGTCTATCTAGAGTCTTTCTCTTGAAGTTTAGAAAAGTTACACAATACACTCTTTATTTAAATGTAACATGGACAAACAAACAAACAAACAAACAAACTGAGAGGAAAAATTCAAAGCCCCTCTGACTTTCCAGAGAGAAATTTGGGGGATTAGGCACAAAAAATATATTTCATTCAGGCGGCATGACCCTTATCTCAATAAGCTGTGCATTAGACATGGAATTGGTGCTTTTCTAAGTGGATGAAAATCTCCAGCCCCAAAAGTTTATATGATTTTCTCATGCTTCTGCAGAAGCTAAGCCATAATTTCTGAGTTCATATCATGCATGCAACCAATGGCAGCCTTATTTGTTTCTTTTTAGATGTAGTGCCCCTTGGAGAATGAATGTGTATATACACAAATCAGAAAAAAAGAGAGTATGACAGAATTCTAGAGGGCAATATTTAATTTTGTTTTAAAAATGAGCTCTCACCTATTTCTCATACTGAAAATGAAGCCTGTAATTTCCCAAAGGTGTGCAGTGGGAAATAGATAATATAAGGAAATTCATCAGTGGATTTTTCTCCTAAAATGAAAAATATGGACATGGAAGGAAAGATTGTTTCTGCTACTCCTGGCAGCATTTAGGGAAGCATGGAAAGAGGTCTTAATAGTAAGTCTGATCATAAACAAAGAAACTATTACAAATTCAATAAATTCATTTTTTTCTCAGGTTCAAGTGTGACAGAAAGATGGAAACACATAGATAATGAGTGAATCAAAGGGACAGTGGTTGTGTTTTCCCCCTCACCTCTCACCAAGGTGAACTCAATTTTATTCCTTAAGTAAAGAAAAGGGCATCAAAAAGCAAGAATGAAAAAAAAAAAAAGCAAACAACAGTAACTTTTGAAAGAACTCTGATTAGATATATTCTCTGTATCTTTATTTATTTATTTAGCTACTTCTGTCTAGATATGAGGATATTTTTATTTACCATTATTTTCCACTGTACCTTATAACCAGTAGTGAGTAGTATCCAAAAATTAAAAGAACAAATTAGATATGATTAAAAATAGCAAGTTAATACATGTGATTTCATTTAAAGAAAACATAACTAAAAGATCAACTCCTATGTTAATCTGGCTATCCTGCAGCCACTTGCCAGTATTTTTAATGTCTTTATCAACAGTCATTTACCTCATTCCTATTTTTTCTTAACGTTCTTCTTTGTAAGGAATCTGGATTTCTTTTCATCTTTAAAAATTTGAAGTTTCTCTCTAATGACAATATATAATAATTAAGTATGTGCAAAATAGGGAATCTGTATCTTGAAATGCCATGGCATATACATTCCATTTTACTGTTCTTGCAGTGAATTATGATTTTTCCACTTAAAAGTAATGAAAGTTACATAGCAACATTGAAAGCAGAAGAGATGCCTTAAGATAGTCTATCATCTAAGTCATTCTTCTACTCCTGCTGCAAATAAATCTGTCACATGGCTAAAATGCATCTCAAATATTAGATGAGTCATTCCACACATTAAGATCAGACAGATTCACCGAGCTGGGGATTCAGAGCAGGGAGAGGCAAAGCACCGACTGGGAGTTTGATGAACCAGACTGCAGTAGGTAAAGATATGGTGAAGGATGATTCAAACAAACACTTGCTCTGCAGATGACTGGGACTCCAAAATTCTATGAAAATCAGATCAAACACACTGTAAAGTTATGTAGGCTGCTATTTCCAAGAGTTATTTAACTCTTGGAAGACTGGAACATAGCTAAGAGTCATAAAGAACATAGCTAAGTCATTATAGCTTTAGTTTACCAATTTGGGCATTTGGAAAGAAAACATCATCGGATAATTCTACAAATTATTTTAAGGGTGAAGGGGTCTGATAAATACCATAACTTCATGAGGCATAGCACCTACTTTTACCACTTTTATTCAGTGAAGGGAAATTTCTTAAAATCAGAAGTAAGACTCAACATCCATCTTAATCTCAGTGTATTTTTGGATTCTCCCCTTTACGGCATAATAATAACTTTAGAATACACAGAATAGACCACCTGGCTGTCAAGAATGTACACAAAAGTAGCTCGATAATAATGTAAGAATTTCAATGTTAGAGAATTAACTGTATTTTCTTCCTGGAATTAAAAAATAAAGTCCTCTAACATATTGACTCTGAATCCTCGATAATCAGTTAGACTGGTTATCTAACTGATTAGATAATCCAAAATATTGATTAGATATATCAAATATATTGATTAAATAATCAATAACCCTGGATAATCAATTAAATGTTTTTTTAATTAAATATGAGTTTCTAAAAGGAACATAAATTCTTCATACGTTGAATCCATGTCTTTTTGATTGATTCCAAAATTGGCTTAAATCTGGGAAGAGAGTCAGGCTTGAAGTCCTCTCACATCTGCTATTGTTGATCTTGCTGCTCGTGCTGTTACACGTTGTAGCTCATCAGGCAAAGCATACAAGCATACAAGGCTATTGGCTCCAGCACTCAGTAAGTTGGACAGGTCATATGCATGGCCCAGTGAGAGACTACTGTGGTCTATTCTCCTTACTGCCTACCCTGGAAACCTTGATTCACCACAACATTAGTACACATTTGTTCATGGACTTGCTGACTTTGGTTTCCTAAGTCAGCAATATTCTATAAAAAATACTGGAGATATCTAATGCATTCAGTGGTTGAACCATCAAAAACACAAAAAAAAGCTATCAAAGTTTAACATGACATAAATGAACTCAACACATAAACAGAAGGAAGGGGATTGGATATGAGATACAATTTTCTGCATTTGTTAGGAAATTTATAACTTAGATAAGTATTTCATGACTTTTGGTAACTTTCAAAAAAGTAAATCACTAATTTTGAAAGCATTTTATGTTGCAACTGAAGAGACAAGACATATTCAATAGTTAAAGATGTTTTTCCCCAAAGCTATTTTTTCCCACAGGAATTTTTAATGTAGCAAAAGAATATCTGGATCTCATCAATGATAGTAATTTGATGAAAGGTGATCTCAGTGAATAATGAGCCTATACCTAAATGCAAAATGGAGTTTCAGACCATTCAACTTGAGCATCTCTGATGTATTCAGTTTTATTCCCATTCCTGGTAAAAATGGGTCTAGGGCTCATTTTGCTATTTTTGACAACATACTTTTATTTGATAACATTTCAAGTCACTTGTGTACAACAACACAAAAATAGAAACCACTCAATTGTAAATGAAGACTTACGAGCTGCTATTTAATAAAAATATCTTATCTCTCTAAAACTAGAACAAGATAATTATAGTGATAACATAGCTTTTGTGTTTTTAAAGATTCATAATAAAACATACTCATGTTAAAAATTAACAGAGTACAAAAGAAAGGGAGGGGTAATACAGAAGTGAGAAAGTGGGTGTACAACCTACTGGGTGTAAGATAGACTCAAGGATATATTGGACAACGTCAGGAATATAGTCAGTACTTTGTAATAACTGAATGGAGGTGTGTATGCTCCGTCGCTTCAGTCGTGTCCAACTCTGTGTGACGCTATGGGCTGTAGCCCACCAGGCTCCTCTGTCCCTGGGATTCCCAAGGCGAGAACATTGAAGTCGGCTGCCACGCCCCAGGGGACCTTCCCAACCTGAACTCATGTCTGCCTGCATCTCCTGTAATACAGGAGGGTTCTTTACCCACTGAGCCACCTGGGAAGACCAACTGAATGAAAGTTAGCCTTTAAAAATTGGATTAAACATTAAAAAAAAATTAAAAGAGTCCAAAATGAAATACAGTAAAATATTAGTCTTATGGGAGTTCCACTTCCCACAGATACACTTGCTCTGTGTATGTGTGTGTGTGTGTGTGGGCGGGTATTTTTTCACATAATTACACGAGTAGAGAATTAACTAAAGAAAAAGAGCAAATAGTGTACGTGAAAACACCTCTTTCACAACTACATACAAGAAATAGACACAATTTTTACCTATTAGAGAATGCATATTAAATTCGACAATAATAGGAAGAATGCAGGGAAGCAGAAACTCCTACGGCTATTTCAAGAGTTAATAGTGTGGCACTAGCAATATTTTAAGCACAGGCAATCTGCCAGTTTCTTTTTCCTTAATGACTTGCAAGTGACCACAAATATCAGGTTTTTGTGTAGGTTTCTGGGTGTCAGTTTTTTTCCAATTTATAATCTGTCTTTCTACTGTGTCTTCAATATTGATTTTGCAGATAAGTTTCAACTTTTATCACTTTATGCCATCAAATTAATTGGTTCTCCTTTAAGTCTTAGTTTTTGTCTAGCTTTAAAAGGGTTTCTTTCATAAAAAGGAAAGGCTTACTTTTGATTTATTTCTGCTGTTTTATGTGTGTTTTTATTTACTGGTTTGTTTCAATTTTTAACTATAAAATATTAATCATAAACTAAAATATAAAGACTTGTAAAACATTATACATATGATTTTTACAAAGGTTAATGTTTTGCTGTTTTAGCTTTATGTATTTTTTCTTTAACTATTTTAAGTTAAAAATATCATATTTTACCCATTTTATGGAAATACTCCGGTATGTATACCTAGAAAACATAAGCACAGATACTGCTTTATAAGAATTTCAAACATTCTAGTATAGGTCACTTTTCTTTCTTTCTTCATTTTTATACAATTTTTAAAGGTTAGTTTCCACTTACAGTTATTACAAAATATCATCTACATTCCTCATGTTGTACAGTACATCCTTGAGCCTATTATACACTATTTATCATTCTCTGTCTGACTTATCTCTTGCATAATGTCCTCCAAGTCCATCTGTGAGGGTACAAATGGCAAAATATCATTCGTCTTTATTGATTAATAGTATTCCATTGTATGCTTGTGTGTACATATATGTATACTATAGCCTCTTTATACATTTATCTGTTTACAGACACTGAAGCTGTTTCCATGCCTTAGCAAAGTAAATAATACTGCTATGAACACTGGGGTTCATGTGTCTTTTAAATTAGTGTTATTATTATTATTTTTTGATATATGGCCAGGAGAGAGATTTCTGGGATATTGTGGTAGCAGTAGTTTTCGTTTTTGAGAAACCTCCATAATGGTTTCACCATTGTTTTCCATAATGGTTGCACCAATTTCTATCCTCACCCACAGTGTAAAAGGTTCCCTTTTCTCAACACCCTTGCCAACATTTGTTGTTTGTAGAAGACTATTTAAGTGAATTATCAAAACTGGTTTAGAAAGATTTCTACAAGAAAAAAATAAGAGATTAAAAAAACTACCGCAATTTTTAATAGATGATTTGAAAGGTAAGCCTTTTGAAATCCAAAGCAATTGGCCCACAATATACTTATATTTTCTGACCTAGTTTAACAATGAAGGATGTATGTTTTTTGAGAAATAAACACTTTTGGGAGGTTAACAATTTTGAGATATTAACTGTTTTGCAATAACCAGATTCAGTCTGGCTAATTAATGTTTTTATGTGATAAAAGAAAAAAAACTTGTGCAGACCTCCTGGCTATCTGTCTCTTTCCCATTAAGTATACACCAATGGCAGAGACTCTGAAGAGTTGTTGAGCATATATCATGAGAAGGACTGTCATAAGCAGCCAAATTCATAATAATTAATGGAAGTAATTGATTGACTCCTAAATTACCACCTTCAACACTGAAGTATTATTCAAGTGTGAAATTAAAAGAAAAAAAGTTTCTAAGTCACAATGCAGTAGTGATATATATGTGTATATATATATGTGTGTGTGTGTGTCTGTGTGTATGTATATATATTTCTAAAAGAAACCTATTAAGTGTTAATGATTTTAAATGGTCCTAAAAGAGCTAAAATGCAATTCAGATACAACATTTAAAGTACTGATAGATTCCCCTTTTTCCCTACTGACATCAGACTCATATACACTTCAAATTCACATTTTTAGAACTCATTTTCAGCACAATCTGTTATTTATTTTACCCCATATTTACGATACCCCAAAATGGTAGCCTAATGTACACTGGAAAATATAACAAATTGGACTCACTGCTTTTGCCTATATGCATTTTCTTCTCTTTTTTCTTTATGTCAATAATCTTTCCAATCAACTTTTATTCAGAATTAAGACCCAGTAGGGGGCTGGCATGTTAAAATTATTTCTCATGGAACTCTTACTAAAGTTGTCATTTTTTAAATTTTAAAAATACAATATTCAATGTATATGTTTTAATCTTTGATCACTTTCATTACATATTATATTATCACAATCTATTATATTATATATATAAATGTACATTCATCAAAGAAAGAGGTGAAAAAATAAAATTATAAAGTGGGACAAATATACATATATATTATATATAATATATATACATAATACAAACAACAAATTCTTCACATATCATGGCTTAAAGAAAGAGACAAATAATTTTAGGCCTAAAGCTAAATGGTGATGTCTCTTCATAATAAGGGTTTTACATGTAATTCAAAAAGAAATGGGAGAATGGCATTGAAACATATATAATATCACATATGAAATGAATCGCCAGTCCAGGTTCAATGCATGATACTGGATGCTTGGGGCTGGTGCACTGGGATGCAGAGGGACAGTACAGGGAGGGAGGAGGGAGAGGGGTTCAGGATGGGGAACACGTGTATACCTGTGGCAGATTCATGTTGATGTATGGCAAAACCAACACAATATTGTAAAGTAATTAGCCTCCAATTAAAATAAATTAATTTATATTAAAAAAAAAACAGAACGAAAAAAGAAATGGGAGAAAAGTCCACTGACTGATAACAGTAAATATCATAAAAAGTGATATTTTATCATTACTTTACCCTTTATTCACTGATTAGGATAGATAATGGTTTGTGATGTCAGAGAAACAAGGCAGAAAAATGAGAAGTATAATAACTGAAAAATATCCTCCTCTTAAAGAATGCCAGATATGCCTCATCCACGCAGCCTAAATATTTTGGTTTGTTATTTTTTAAATTTCAAACTCTATTTAAATTTTATTTCAAACACAAAAATATTAAAATATTGTCAATGTACTTCAACAATTTGACTCTCTAACTTGTAAGCATTTGAATCTAACTTGAACTTGATAAAATCTTTCCTGCTGCTGCTGCTAAGTCGCTTCAGTCGTGTCCGACTCTCTGTGACCCCATAGACGGCAGCCCACCAGGCTCCGCCATCCCTGGGATTCTCCAGGCAAGAACACTGGAGTGGGTTGCCATTTCCTTCTCCAATGCATGAAAGTGAAAAGTGAAAGTGAAGTCACTGAGTCGTGTCCAACTCTCAGCTACCCCATGAACTGCAGCACACCAGGCTCCGCCATCCCTGGGATTCTCCAGGCAAGAGTACTGGAGTGGGGTGCCATTGCCCTCTGCTAAAATCTTTCCTAGGATCTATCAATCCCACACCAAAAATAAGTTACCTTAGTTTCAGTAAGTTTGGACAAGAAATTTATATTCAAATTAGAATATAATATCCAGTCATAACATTTCAAATATTAACACAAAGTCTCAAACATATAAATGTATCTTCTTCTGGATTTAGAGCAGAAAATAGTTCAATCCTAGTGATTACTTTAAAAATATATTATACTACATATAGTGCTTTGCAAAGTATATTGAACACAGCGCCAGTTCTATCACATCAGAGGCTACTGTAACACAATATCAGGGAGTATTAGGGTAAAAATAATTAGGGGATAATTTAAGCTGATATCGTTATTGCCGAACATCTCTGAACCTTGATGTTATAATTTCAAAATGGCAAAATGGTATACCACATTGCAAACATATTGACCATAGATTCACTTTGCTTCAAGAAGAATCTTGCAGAAACAGTATTTTAAAGCACAAATTTTGGCAGACACTGAAATCTTTTGTTAAGAATTTTTAATAAATATTAGGTAATATTTTAAATAAATACCTGCAGCCTAATACATTTTAATTTTGTATTTGTGATTTAATATGAACAGGGGCCTAGGGAAGACTGCTTAGCATAAAAATGAGTAGTCAAAGGGGACAGATTTCTATTTTTAATTTTCATTCTATATTATTATGTGTGTAGGTTTTCAGTGAATAACTTAAACCATTCTTAATATCCTAGGAAGTGAAGTCGCTCAGTCGTGTCTGACTCTTTGCGACACCATGGACTGTAGCCTGCCAGGCTCCTCCGTCCATGGGATTTTCCAGGCAAGAGTACTGGAGTGGGGTGCCATTTCCTTCTCCAGAGGATCTTCCTGATCCAGGGATCGAACCCAGGTCTCCCGCACTATAGGCAGACGCTTTACCATCTGAGCCACTAGGGAAGTCCTAATAATATCCTAACACACTATGAAAATTAATGATATGACATAAGTGACTTTTGAGAATGTCAGATAAACATGGTCTTATTTGAGTATTATCAGAGATGTTTCTCAGGAAGAAGTGAAGTTTTTCATAGACACTGATTTTCTAGAGTCAGTATATGTTCAAAGTATCTTATTGACCCACTGCAAGAAATAATGTATTTAATTTAATGCAGGTACTTGGCAGTGATTTTTAATTGCTTCTATTCAATGGCACATTTGCAGAATAACTGGCTGGCAATAAATATACTATTCACAAAAATGAGTGAGAGATGGAACTGAAAAATCAAACCTATTTCTTTGGTTTAAGGTCTATCTGGGAGGTCACTACCTCTCAAACTTAAATGCATATAATGATTCCCCTGGGGTCTTTTTAAAATCATTTCCTGGACCTTACTTTCTCCAGAAAATCTACCCAGTAGGTCTGACACTGGCCCATGAAACTGAATTTTTCCAAATGCTCCAGGTCACTCTAAAACTTTTGACCCAAGGCCACGCCTTGTCAAATATGGGATTAGGTGAATCTCACAGACTTGCCTGATCACTTCCTTCTACTACTGAAATGGCTGCATTTTCTCAGTTGACCAGATTTTAGTAGTATTGGTATTATAATTTTGTCTCAAGGCAGATTCATCAAAGAATAAAGAACAGTACTCATACTTTTTCTAGAAATAGAAAACATTTCAATAATACTAGAAGTTAAAAAGAAATAAAATGCATCATAAATGTGCCATATTATTTACTGATGACCGACACACTGAGACATTAGGCCAGGGACATTTTCCTTCTCCAGTATGCTTCTCAAGAAAACAGAACTTCGAACTGTAGTCTCAACAACAAGTTACAATCTATTGTCGCATTTAGTTACACATATTCATTCAACAGCTATTAGATATCACTGACTCAATGGAAATGAGTTTGAGCAAGCTCTGGGAGATGGTGAAGGACTGGGAAGACCGGTGTGCTGTAGTCCACAGGGTCGCAAAGACTCAGACACAATTGAGTGACTGAACAACAACATGCTTCATGCTGGATACAAATATTCAGATAAAACATATACACCTTCAAGTTATTTATGTCAATTGACTCAAGGTTCCATGTCTGCTCTATATTCAGGCACTCTAAAATCAGGTAAGTGATGACTGATGAAATTTTTATATAATTAACATATATATAATAATTTAATCTACATTTGCCTATATAGTTTTGATTTTTCAGCTTTAATAAGCTATTTTTATGTTTAATTCTTAGAGAAATACTAATGTTTCAGTATTGTTCTTCTCTTTACAATTATTGACCATTTTTGTTCAGGAATCTGCCTAAAAGTCACTAAATTGCCCTTTTTTCCAACTGAGCTATAAAGCCAGATCTTGATTTCAGCAGCAACGGTGTTATTGTGTATGCTACATGCCTTTCACTAAGGCAGTGTAGGCCTGATTTTTACGTTTTGAATTAGAAATCAGTATTTAAAGAAGACCTATTAACTTCTAAGAAATAGGAAATTCCATGGATAATAGACTGCTGTAACCATTATAATATCGTATTTATCCACAATTAAATTCACATATCTTGACATTTTATATATACATGATTATTTATAGGTAGACAGATATAAAGGGACAGACTGACATAATAGAAGCTATTTTAATGTTGTCAGCCTATATTTTGCACGTGTTTCAATAAGGAGCTTGAGTTATTTGTGTAGAATTTTTCTCACCTTCGTAGATACACTTACTCGCTAACTTCCATGAAATTATTAATTACAGCTTTGAATTGTAATTAATTAAAAATTTAAAAAGTATACTTAAACACATGCAAACATAGTATATGTAAACATACATACATATGTGTGTATGTGTGTATGTATTTGTAAACTCAGAATTTATCTATTTAAGATGCTTTCTTCATTCATTAACCATTCATCACAGACTATTGACTCTGGGTAAGGAAATGTACAAGAAAAATGGTGGCAATAGGAAATATCACTTACTTGATTAGAGTCATTCAATTCTTTTTCAGGAATGCATTTCAAATACCTAAACCAATCAAACAAATTTTCTAATCTGTGTGTTTCAAGAAGGCTTTTTGAGTTTTCTAAATTACTATCCAATAACACAGAGTTTCTATAGCAACTGTGTTAAGAACACAGCACTTGTGTTCCAGCACTTGAAAAAAAGAGAAATGCTCCATAGGTACTCAAATACAGTTTAGAAATTAGATAATAACCTGTCTTTCAGTGAGTAGCATACTACAACATACACACAAGAAGAACTTCATATTGTCTTTCCTGGAGAATGATTATAACTATACTTATATCTACACTTATGTCTATATACAAATACATTTTCAAAGAAATTAGCTAGAGAAGTTGTACCTTATGGAAAACTGTATTTATTACTAAATAAGTGACTGCTGTTCTTCATCCCAAGTATCCCCACTGTTATTTACCTTTATTTAGAAGACAAGAATATTGAATTCACTTGTTTGGGTTTGTAAAGAAAATCTAGAGATATTTTAGATTTACAATAAAATTCAGAGGAAGATATAGAGAGTTTCCATATACCCACTGACCTGACACATGAATGTGCTGTACTGGGCTTAGTCATTCAGTCATGTCTGACTCTTTGTGACCCCATGGACTGTAGCTCACCAGGCTCCTCTGTCCATGGGATTCTCCAGGCAAGAATACTGGAGTGGGCTGCCATGCCCTCCTCCAGGGGATCTTCCCAACTCAGGGACTGAACCCAGGTCTCCCACATTGCAAGTGGATTATTTATCGTCTGAGTCAAGAATATTGGAGTGGGTAGCCTATCCCTTCTCCAGGGAATCTTCCGAACCCAGGAATCAAACTGGTGTTTCCTGCATGGTAGGTGGATTCTTTGACACACCATAATCACCCAAAGTGGATAATTCACATTACCATTCATTCTTGGTGTGGTATATTCTATGAGTTTGAACAAATGTATAATGACATATATACCATCATCATCATATTATTATAGGGTATTTTCATTGCTCTAAACATCTTCTGTTATCTGTCTATTCGTCTGCCAACCACCACTAAGTCCAGCAACCACTGTTTTTTTGTTTGTTTGTTTGTTTTACTGTCTATAAGGTTTTGCCTTTTCCAGAATGTCATACAGTTGGAAACATACAATATATAGCCTTTTCACATTGGCTTCTCTCATTTAGTAATATGCATTCAAGTTTCTTTCATGTCTTTTCATGCCTTTTTTTTTAAGCTCATTTATTTTCCATGCTGAATAACATTCCATTTCCTGATATACCACGGTTTATTTATCCATTCACCTAGTGAAGGATGTGTTGTTTGCTTCCTAGCTTTGGAAATCATGAATAAAGTTGCTAATAAATAACTATGTTCAGGTTTTTGTGTGGACACATTTTCAACTCCTTTGGGTAAATACCAAGGAGTATGATTGCTGGATCCCATGGTAAGATTACACTTAGCTAAAGAAACTGTCAAACCATCTTCCAGAACAACTGTAACATTTTGCATTCCCATCAGTTAATAAGCAAGACAATTCCTATTGCTTCACATTCTCACCAGCATTTGGTGTTGTTAGTGTTCTGGATTTTGATCTTTCTAATTAGTGGTAATTCACTGTTTTACTTTGCATTTTCCTATTAATATAGGACATGGAAGATTCTGTCATATGTTTGTTTGTCATTTGTATATTTTCCTTGGTGAGTTGTATATTAAAGTCTTTGTCCTATCTAGTCATCAGGTTGTTGACTTTTTTTTAATTGCTGACTTTTACTATTTTTCTTTGCACATTGTGTATAGTAATAGTCTTTGATCAGATATTTTGAAATATTTTGAAAATATTTTCTCCTAGTCAGTAGCTTGTGTTCTCATCATCTTGAAAACATAGCAATTTGTAGGGGGGAATGAAAGTGTTTAACTTACAGAAGACCAGCTTGTCAATTATTTCTTTCACAGATTATGCCTTTGGTGCTGTATGTAAAAAGTCATCATCATATCCAAGGCCATCTAGGTTTTCCCCCATGTTATCTACTAGGCATTTTATAGTTCTGATATCTAACTTTAGTGTGTGAACAATTTTCAGTCAATTTTTGTATGGGTCTGCAACACATCAAAATTTATAGACACAACAATAAAAAATTCATCCTTTCACACTAGATAGTTTGGAAGAACTGCTATAGTCTACTCAATTCAGTTCAGTTCAGTTCAGTTCAGTCGCTCAGTTGTGTCTGACTCTTTGAGACCCCCATGGACTGCAGCATGCCAGGCCTCCCTGTCCATCACTAACTCCAAGAGTTTACTCAAATTCATATCCATTGAGTCAGTGATGCTATCCAACCATCTCATCCTCTGTTGTCCCCTTCTCTTCCTGCCTTCAATCCTTCCCATCATCAGGGACTTTTCAAATGAGTCAGCTCTTTGCATCATGTGGCCAAAGTATTGGAATTTCGGCTTCAACATCACTGTTTCCAATGAACACTCAAGGCTGATTTCCCTTAGTATTGACTGATTGGATCTCTTGGCAGTCCAAGGGACTCTCATGAGTCTTCTCCAACACCACAGTTCAAAAGCATCAATTCTTCGGCACTCAGCTTTCTTTATAGTCCAACTCTCACATCCATAAGTGACTACTGGAAAAACCATAGCCTTGACTAGATGGACCTTTGTTGGCAAAGTAATGTCTCTGCTTTTTAATATGCTGTCTAGGTTGGTCATAACTTTTCATCCAAGGAGCAAGCATCTTTTTTTTTTTTTAATTGGCTTTGTCCATCTCACAAAGCCTCCAAAAATTATGAGCCACATAGCCTCTATTTCCCCAGAGGCTTAACTGCATTTCATGGCTGCAGTCACCATCTGCAGTGATTTTGGAGCCCAAAAAGTAAAGTCTCTCACTATTTCCACTGTTTCTCCATCTATTTGACATGAAGTGATGGGACCAGATGCCATGATCTTCGTTTTCTGAATGTTGAGCTTTAAGCCAACTTTTTCACTCTCCTCTTTCACTTTCATCAGGAGGTTCTTTAGTCCTTCTTCACTTTCTGCCATAAGGGTGATGTCATCTGTATATCTGAGGTTATTGATATTTCTCCCAGCAATCTTGATTCCAGCTTGTGCTTCTTCCAGTCCAGCGTTTCTCATGATGTACTCTGCATATAAGTTAAATAAGCACAGTGACAATATACAGCCTTGACGTACTCTTTTCCCTATTTGGAACCAGTCTGTTCTTCCCTGTCCAGTCCTAACTGTTGGTTTCTGACATGGATGCAGATCTCTCAGGAGGCAAGTCAGGTGGTCTAGTATTCCCATTTCTTTCAGAATTTTCCACAGTTTGCTGTGATGCACACAGCCAAAGGCTTTGACATAGTCATTAAAGCAGAAATAGATGTTTTTTTTGGAACTCATTATAGACTAATACTTGGCACTAATCCCATTTTCCCCTCTTTCTATTCAAGGCCCTTTTGTTTAAGTAATTTGGAAGACTTCATAAATTACCTATTCATTGCAGTCACTGTCAGTGTTGCAGTCTCGCCTGTTTGTCTGTTGACGCCTTTATTTGACCACTTTCCCCATCCCATCACCACACATGCTAATGACCCCTAGTAGAGGAATGAAGATCTCTTTGTTTTGATGATCTAGATAAGTAAAGTTGAATTATGTTCTCAAGTATCTCTAACAAATGTTTTGTCTGTCTACCATTCCTACAATTCTTTCTGCAGCCTCATTTTCCTGGACTCTGATTGGTATGCATGAAGGCAGATGAGCTATCTACTTAACGGCTTCACTCATTTTGCCCATGCAGTTTTGGCTTCCACACTCTTTTCTTCATTGTTTATCTTCACTGTCTTTCACTCTCCCTGATCAACTCAATGATCATATATATAATTATTAATGAACATTGTTGTTAAAAACTAAATTATAACGATTTTAAATATTTTATACCTAGTTTGAATTCAATGTCAGTGAGTACTGAATACTAGCTTTGAAAACTGAAATACATATACTCAGAAATCTGTCTGCTGAAAAATATATTCAAGGCATTTGAAAGCTTCAAATTTTATTAAAGTGAAATATAATTTAACTGTAAGGGCAACTTAATACTTTCATCTTATTTTATTTCAAATATTTGACATTGTCATAAACTCAAATGAAGGTATCAAACCTATGATTGTGTACTGAAGATCTCACATATCTACTGACTTTTCTAAGTTTTTTTTAGGTTAGAATCAAAACTCTAAGGATCTAGATCATTCTAAATACACTCTAATGAGGTAAAAGAAAAAAGAAGTCTACTAGCTTGTCAGCATTTCAGAACTGTAACTCACAGAGATCCATATGACTATATACTATGTCAGACTTTAATTATAAAATACCTCTTAAATATTTTAATTTGCATTTTGCATTAACTAATTCATAGAAATTTAAAACTTGGGAGAAAAATGTAGATCTTAAAGTATACCCATGATAATACAGTAACTTTTTAAGCAAAGGCACTGGGTCATCTAGGACTCTAGATAAAGAATTGGAAACCAGCAAACTGTTAAAAGTGTTACCACCGCAAGGTAGGATTTCAATATATACAAGGTCTTTAATGACTACCTACACTATTGGACTTTCCAGCCGTATTCATATACAGAGATCAAGTATATTCCCATGGTATCACATCAAAAATAAAAAATGTATATAATTGATATAATGTATATAATTGCACTCAATATGCCAGCAAATATAGAAAACTCAGCAAAGGCCACAGGACTGGAAAAAGTGAGTTTACATTCCAGTCCCTAAGAAAGGAAATGCCAAAAATGCTCAAGCTACCACACAATTGCACTTTTCTCACATGCTAGTAAAGTAATGCTCAAAATTCGCCAAGCCAGGCTTCAATAGTATGTGAACAGTGAACTTCCAGATATTCAAGCTGATTTTAGAAAAGGCAGAGGAACCAGAGATCAAATTGCCAACATCCGCTGGATCATCGAAAAAGCAAGAGAGTTCCAGAAAAACATCTATTTCTGCTTTATTGACTATGTCAAAGCCTTTGACGATGTGGATCACAATAAACGGTGGAAAATTCTGAAAGAGATGGGATACCAGACCACCTGAACTGCCTCTTAAGAAATCTGTATGCAGGTCAGGAAGCAACAGTTCAAACTGGACATGGAACAACAGACTGGTTCCAAATAGGAAAAGGAGTCCATCAAGGCTGTATACTGTCACCCTGATTATTTAACTTATATGCAGAGTACATCATGAGAAACGCTGGGCTGGAAGAAGCACAAGCTGGAATCAAGATTGCCAGGAGAAATATCAATAACCTCAGATATGCAGGAAGAAGGAAATGGCAACCCACTCCAGCACTCTTGCCTAGAAAATTTCATGGACAGAGGAGCCTAGTAGGCTACAGTCCATGGGGTCACGAAGAGTCAGACATGACTGAGCAACTTCACTTTCTTTTTTCACTTCCACGCATTGGAGAAGGAAATGGCAACCAACTCCAGTATTCTTGTGGGAGAATCCCAGGGACAGCGGAGCCTGGTGGGCTGCCATCTATGGGGTCACAAAGAGTCGAATACAACTGATGCAACTGAGCACCAGCAGCAGCAGCAGCAGATATGCAGGTGACATCACCCCTATGGCAGAAAGAGAAGAAAAACTAAAGAACCTCTTGATGAAAATAAAAAAAGAGAGTGAAAATTTTGGCTTAAAGCTCAACATTAAGAAAACTAAGATCCTGGCATCTGGTCCCATCATTTCATGGCAAATAGATGGGGGAGACAGTGGAGACAGTGGTTGAGTTTATTTTTTGGGCTCCAAAATCACTGCAGATGGTGAGTACAGCCATGAAATTAAAGCTTACTCCTTGGAAGGAAAGTCATGATCAACCTAGACAGCATATTAAAAAGCAGAGACATTACTTTGCAAACAAAGGTCCATCTAGTCAAGGCTATGATTTTTCCAGTAGTCATGTATGCATGTTAGAGTTGGACTGTGAAGAAAGCTGAGCACAGAAGAATTGATACTTCTGAACTGTGGTGTTGGAGAAGACTGTTGAGAGTCCCTTGGACTGCAAGGAGATCCAATCAGTCCATCCTAAAGGATATTGGGTGTGGTATTCATTGGAAGGACTGATGCTAAAGCTGAAACTCCAATACTTTGGCCACCTGATGTGAAGAGCTGACTCATTTGAAAAGACTCTGATGCTGGGAAAGGTTGAGGGCAGGAGGAGAAGGGGACAACAGAGGATGAGATGATTGTATGACATCATTGACCCAATGGACATGAGTTTGGGTGAACTCCAAGAGTTGGTGATGGACAGGGAGGCCTGGTTTGCTGTGGTTCATGGAGTCTCAAAGAGTTGGACACAACTGAGCCTCTTCTTTTTCAAAAGAGTTGCTGTCTAAGCTTTGCTGAGTAGTACTATGAGATTTCTGTACCTGAATATCTTCCCTCTTTTCAATGCAACTTCTTATGTTTAGGGTCACGTAAATGTTCAATGTGCCAAAAGGAAAAACCAATTTAAAAAAATCTGATCCTGTGCTATTCTCAGAAAAATTTTTGCTTTATGATTTAATCATAAAAACATTTTCATTCTTTTTACAGACTAATAAAATTAACTGAAGTTGGGCCACCAAAATCAACTTTCAGTTCAGTTCAGTTCAGTTCAGTCGCTCAGTCTTGTCTGACTTTTAACGACCCCATGAACCGCAACACGCCAGGCCACCCTGTCCATCACCAATTCATGGAAACTTTGCATAACACAAATTATCAGTGTTTGATCATGTATACTGATCACTTGGAGGAAGGTCAAATCTCTTGTTAGGCAATGGTGTTGAGCTGTGGTAAGGCCTCATAAATTCTCATCCAGCCCTGTGTTTAGATTGTACTCATGATACTGAAAATATTGGCACCTGGGCTGGTTAATGTCCTCTTATCTTATTTGTATTTACTTAGCTGGTAATTTTGAATTCTTCCTCAAACTTTGAGAAATATTTGCTTTCCCTGAATAACAGTCAAATGTTTTTCTTTTTCGTGGGTATATATTTTTCCTATTCTTTCTTCCCATGACTTCAACATGTTCAAGTAACTGAGCTGTCAAAATGATGGGACTTTTCACAAAATACTTCTAATATGGAGACCATCATGTATAAAAATCAACTTCTATCTCTACCCCTAATCTTTGATTTTTTTCCATTGAGATTTCTTTGTTTAATTAACCTCTCAAATAACATATTTATGTATCTATAACTTCTCATTTTAGATATGGAAGTTTTTAAAAAGAAGTATAACAGGACTGGAATGGGTCAGTTTTCATTCCAATCCCAAAGAAAGGCAATGCCAAAGAATGCTCAAACTACCATACAATTACACTCATGTCACACGCTAGTAAAGTAATGCTCAAAATTCTCCAAGCCAGGCTTCAAGAATACATGAACCGTGAGCTTCCAGATGTTCAAGCTGGTTTTAGAAAAGGCAGAGGAACCAGAGATCAAATTGCCAAAATCCACTGGATCATCGAAAAAGCGAGAGTTCCAGAAAAACATCTATTTCTGCTTTATTGATTATGCCAAAGCCTTTGATGATGTGGATCAGAATAAACAGGAAAATTCTGAAAGAGGGGAATACCAGACCACCTGACCTGCCTCTTGAGAAACCTATATGTAAGCCCAGAAGCAACAGTTCAAACTGGACATGGAACAACAGACTGGTTCCAAATAGGAAGAGGAGTATGTGAAGGATATATATTGACACCCTGCTTACTTAACTTATATGCAGAGTACCTCATGAGAAACATTGGGCTGGAAGAAGCACAAGCTGGAATCAAGATTGCAGGGAGAATATCAATAACCTCAGATATGCAGGTGACACCACCCTTATGGGAGAAAGTGAAGAGGAACTAAAAAGCCTCTTGATGAAAGTGAAAGAGGAGAGTGAAAAAGTTGGCTTAAGGCTCAACATTCAGAAAACTAAGATCATGGCATCTGATCCCATCAGTTCATGGCAAAAAGATGGGGAAACAGTGGAAACAGTGTCAGACTATTTTTAGGGGCTCCAAAATCACTGAAGACGTGACTGCAGACATGAAATTAAAAGATGCTTGTTCCTTGTGAGGAAAACTATGACCAACCTAGACAGCATATTAAAAAGCAGAGACATCACTTTGTCAACAAAGGTCCATCTAGTCAAAGCTACGGTTTTTCCAGTAGTCGTGTATGGATATGAGATTTGGACCATAAAGAAAGCTGAGCACCGAAGAGTTGATGCTTTGAACCGTGGTGTTCGAAAAGACTCTTGAGAGTCCCTTGGACTACAAGGAGATCCAACCAGTCCATCCTAAAAGAAATCAGTCCTGAATGTTCATTGGAAGGACTGATGCTGAAGCTGAAACTCCAATACTTTTTTCTCCTGATGTGAAGAACTGACTCATTTGAGAAGACCCTGATGTTGGGAAAGATTAAAGGCAAGAGGAGAAGATGACGACAGAGGATGAGATGGTTGTATGACATCACTGACTCAATGGACATGAGTTTGAGCAAGCTTTGGGTGTTGGTGATGGACAGGTAGGACTGGTGTGCTGCAGTCCATGGGGTTTCAAAGAGTTTAACACAACTGAGCAACTGAAGTGAACTGAAACTACATTTGAAGACTCTGAGGTCACAATTTAAAGTCTAAGGCCTTTGACTTCTTACAATCTATATGGTGTAATTTTTTCATTTCTGATATTTCCTGTTACCTATTCAATTTAGTACATAATAAAACTACAGTTTTCATGGTGTATCATGTGTCTTCTGAATTTTTAGTTGCATTTCCATAGTGTATATGATTCATGACTAAGGCGGAGGAAAATTGTTATTATGAAAATTGATGCCTATGGCAATTTTCTATATTTCCTCCCTGGGTCCTCATTCTGCAAATTATTTGCAAATATTTAACTCAGGTTATTGGAACCAAACTTGGTATTTGAACATGATTGTCCGAATTAAACCAAGTATTTTCTTGTGAGCTTTCTGAAAAAGTGCAATAACATGTTGAGGAGAACAACATAACCCTGAAGTGCCCAGCCCTCTAGAACACACATTCATTTTAAATGAATTTCTATTGGAAATTTAGAAGCATTTCCTTAAATACCAAACCATAGTGGAATAGCACACTCTCTTATAAAAATCGTTATGTGGTTAGGTATTTTACTAAATAGCACGGCACATAGTTTGATACAAAATACGGTCCATCTGTTTAATGGATTTATAATACACTTGAGAGTTTAGCAGTTTAGCTAAACCATATCATGTTTATGCTAAGTTTCAAGTTAACCTTTTAAATAGTAAGAGAGCAAGGAAGATGGAAGCAAAAATCACTGCCAGGCTCAAGACATTGTCAGGAAGTCATCAAAGAACAACAAAAGATTAAAGATAGTTTTCAGATTAAAGATTATAAGCTCAAATGCCCATGGGAATCAATCCACAGCTTAAGCGGAAGCAGCATTCTTGAATAAGTGAAGTACATGCCTATGTCCTAACATGGAAAGGGCCTCTCAGTTTGAGAGGATTCTGCATGAAAGGTGACCGAGAGATAGCAGATATCCCATTTTTTATGAGAATCAGAAAATCTCAATTCTGCATTAAAGATGCAGATTCTAAAAAGTTAAAAGCAATTTTGATATCTTTAACACTGGACAGGACAGGAAGAAAACATTCCACAGTTTTAAATCTACCACTGCTACTAATGTGAAACATCTGATTTAAATATACAGCTATTAAGAGCAGAGTAGAAATTACTGTTTCAAATACTTTCAGTCAGTAGAAGTATCATAAGCTTAGATAAGGAGAATATTGAATATCTGGAGGAAAAAAAATACCAATTTGGCTAGATAGCTGCTTTGATGAAAATACAAATATATTTTAAGTTTAATTGTGAGAATGGGGAATGCAGTCCTATATTTTTATTGATTTCTGGGCCAAACAGAACTGATAAAGGTGGGAGTGGCTAAGAGCTGAAATAATATTTTCTAAAAATTTAGTTTAGAAATAAATATGAGATTGCCAAAGAATTTTATAACTGGTATGTGCTCCAACTATGCACAAAGTAAATTTAGTTTAAAAAAATAAACACATTTTCTGTTTATTCTACTTGAAATCCATTGGTTAATACTATGTTGCAGAGAACCTTATTAAAGATATGTAAATAAAACTTTTCAGAAGGATTAATTACATGTTTCTGATCTTACCTGTATGTCATGGTGATGAATGTGGTTATCCATCCAACTACTTGTACGACCATCATGTTTTTTAACAAAGTTCTCTTTGGTTTCCAAGTTAATTTTTGCAGACAAACTTACTTTGTTGTTTTTCAAGATGGCACACTCTAACTATAAAAATATTTTACCTTAAAAATTCTTAGAGAGTTTTTTAGCATTCTTTTGGCATTTGGCTGAAAGAAATAATAAAAAATGGGGTTAAAACCCCAAAGTATAACCAGAAAATAGTCATTTAGACTAAAGGTGTTCATTATCTTGTCTTTGGTTTCATTTAGTACATATTATTCTTTATATCCATTGCCTTAAAATGTTTGTATGAGAATGATTCAGTATAAGGGCAAGTTAAATCAGATTTGATCACTTAGAAATCCTTCTGACGAAAAAGTTTTCACCTTCATGAATGATTAAAAGTTTAACTTCATTTCTTTTTATTGGAAATTTTTGTTTATGTTAGAGATTTGCCATATATCTGTCCTGAGCTTAAGTATTGTCACATTGAGATAAAAAATGTGCCTGCTAATATGCAATATATAAATTATTATCTAATGTTGAAATGAAGTCTATAGAATCATCTGAATTTGATTCATATTTTTAGAAGCAAAGATTTAGAAATAAGTGGTGAGAAGATTATTGCAAAGTACTAAGCAGGGAAAAAAAAACAATTAAATGAGAATTGCTAGACAAATGCACAAAGTAGTGAAGACTGAGATGACTTTATTGTTATACAATTCGCATGATTATCAAATATGATTATCAGTTCAGTTCAGTCACTCAGTTGTGTCTGACTCTTTGCGACCCCATGAATCACAGCACGACAGGGCCCCCTGTCCATCACCAACTCCCGGAGTTTACCCAACTCATGTCCATCAAGTCGGTGATGCCATCTAGCCATCTCAACTTCTGTATTCCCATTCTGCTCCTGTCCCCAATCCCTCCCAGCATTAGAGTCTTGTCCAATGAGTCATCTCTTCGCATGAGGTGGCCAAAGTACTGGAGTTTCAGCTTCAGCATCAGTCCTTCCAATGAACACCCAGAACAACCAATGGACTGGTTGGATCTCCTTGCAGTCCAAGGGACTCTCAAGAGTCTTCTCCAACACCACAGTTCAAAAGCATCAATTCTTCGGCGCTCAGCTTTCTTCACAGTCCAATCCTCATATCCATACATGACCACAGGAAAAACCATAGCCTTGACTAGACGGACCTTTGTTGGCAAAGTAATGTCTCTGCTTTTGAATATGCTGTCTAGGTTGGTCATAACTCTCCTTCCAAGGAGTAAGCGTCTTTTAATCTCATGGCTGCAGTCACCATCTGCAGTGATTTTGGAGCCCAAGAAATAAAGTCTGACACTGTTTCCACTGTTTCCCCATCTATTTCCCATGAACTGATGGGACCAGATGCCATGATCTTCGTTTTCTGAATGTTGAGCTTTAAGCCAACTTTTCACTCTCCTCTTTCACTTTCAAGAGACTTTTTCGTCCCTCTTCACTTTCTGCCATAAGGGTTGTGTCATCTGCATATCTGAGGTTCTTGATATTTCTCCCGGCAATCTTGATTCCAGCTTGTGCTTTTACTGGCCCAGCATTTCTCATGATGTACTCTGCATATAAGTTAAATAATCAGGGTGACAGTATACAGCCTTGATGTACTCCTTTTCCTATTTGGAACCAGTCTGTTGTTCCATGTCCAGTTCTAACTGTTGCTTCCTGACCTGCATACAGATTTCTCAAGAGGCAGGTCAGGTGGTCTGGTATTCCCATTCTTTCAGAATTTTCCACAGTTTATTGTGATCCACATAGTCAAAGGCTTTGGCATAGTCAAAAAAGCAGAAATAGATGTTTTTCTGGAACTCTCTTGCTTTTTCAGTGATCCAGCAGATGTTGGCAATTTGATCTCTGGTTCCTCTGCCTTTTCTAAAACCAGCTTGAAGTTCACAGTTCATGTATTGCTAAAGCCTGGCTTGGAGAATTTTGAGCATTACTTTACTAGCGTGTGAGATGAGTGTATGTAAATTAGTTTATTTGGTTGACAGAATAAAACACACTTTAGGATAATATTTTAGCTACCCCAAAACTACTTCAGAATAGCTTAATTAACAATTCTTAGTTAAAAAGTTTGCTTTAACATTCTTATACTAATGTACAGCTTAATATCTGTCTACCATCCTTTCCATTATATAGATTGGAGTTAAAAAGTCCTCATATAAGCAACAGAAATAATTTTGAAGGTTCTACCAACCATATTAGGGCAACAGAGCTGATTTTATTAGGTTGTTTATTTCCATTCAGTCCTGCTATTTTAACATTTCAACTCTAATTTTTGTTGTATATTTATAACCTTAATTTAGTTTTGGAAAAACAGTTTTAATAAATATTTCTTGAATTAAATTGTAATCACATTTAATATTTTTCATTCATTAAATATGTCAACTATTGATAAATATTTGAGTTGGTAAAAATATTTGATTGGAAACATCAACAACTGTTTTCAAAACATCTTATCTCTATCATTCCTCTAGCAATATGATATTATATTTCAAGTTATTTTAATTTTTTACCTAACTCATGTCCATCGAGTCGGTGATGCCATCTAGCCATCTCAACTTTCTACGTCATTCCTTCCAAAGAAATCCCAGGGTTGATCTCCTTCAGAATGGACTGGTTGGATAACCTTGCAGTCCAAGGGACTCTCAAGAGTCTTCTCCAACACCACAGTTCAAAAGCATCAATTTTTTGGTGCTCAGCCTTCTTCACAGTCCAACTCTCACATCCATACATGACCACAAGAAAAACCATAGCCTTGATGAGACGGACCTTAGTCGGCAAAGTAATGTCTCTGCTTTTCAATATACTATCTAGGTTGGTCATAACTTGTCTTTTGATTTCATGCCTGCAGTCACCATCTGCAGTGATTTTGGATCCCAGAAAAATAAAGTCTGACACTGTTTCCACTGTTTCCCCATCTATTTCCCATGAAGTGATGGGACCGGATGTCATGATCTTCGTTTTCTGAATGTTGAGCTTTAAGCCAACTTTTTCGCTCTCCTCTTTCACTTTTATACTTTCATTTACATAGATTAGAGGAACAATAACTGAGTATAACATACTGGTTTGTCAAGCAGGTTCTGAGCCAAGAGGCAGAACCAACTTGAAGAAAGAGTTTGGGGTAAACGCATAGTACATTAGCATAGCTTAAGACAAACATTTCCATAAGAAAAAGGCATTGGTTATCTCTAGCTTTAAGAATAGTTAACTTCAGGTGAAACCAGGTGTCATTATGGCAACACAGTATTTTAAGAGAAACCTCCTTTTAAATTTGTATAGAGAAGGAAAAAATATCTCGTTTGTTTCCTCCTGCCGCTTAAGAGAAATAAAAATGTCTGACATTTGCAGGCTATTTCCTCCGTTTGGGGACCCCTGGACTTCTTGCCTGTTACCCTCTCACTAGGCCCATGGATTTATGTAAATTGTAAGTGCTCAAATAGGAGATGACAAGAGTGAACATCAATATTTTAGGAATAGGTGAACTAAAATGGATGGGAATGGGAGAATTTAATTCAGATGACCATTATATATAGTATTGTAGGTAAGAATCCCTTAGAAGAAATGGAGTAGTCCTCATAGCCAACAAGAGTCTGATATGAATTACTTGGGTGCAGTCTCAAAAACGACAAGATGATCTCAGTTCATTTCCAAAACAAACCATTCAGTAATCCAAGTTTATGCCCCAATCATGGATGCCATACAAGCTGAAGTTGAATGGTTCTATGAAGACCTACAAGACCTTCTAGAATTATCATCAAGAAAGATACACTTTTCATGAGAGGGGACAGTGATGCAAAAGTAGGAAGTCAAGAGATACCTGCAGTAACGAGCAAGTTTGACCTTGGAGTATGAAATGAAGTAGGACAAATGCTAATAGAGTTCTGACAAAAGAACAAACTGGTCATAGCAAACATCTTCTTCCAACAACAGAAGAGACAACTCTACACATAGACATCACCATATAGTCAATATGGAAATCAGATTTATTATATTATTTGCAGCCAAAGATGGAGAAGCTCTAAACAGTCAGCAAAAATGACTTGTACCTGACTGTGGCTCAGATCATGAGTTTCTGCTTATACAGTAACAATGTCATTTTTTTAAATAAGGAAATGCTACATAATACCATAGAATTTGATACTTTAATTAACTGGATTCATTGAACAAACTAAATAATTGCCAGAATATTTTGTTCAGAATGGATTGTGTGCACATAAGGAAATAAAGGCATGAAATAAGCATGAAAAGTAGACATTCAGTTTTAAACATTAGAGATAATACTATCAGACCTACCATAGAGACCAATATTGAGCTAACGCCACTGTTTCTCGAGGTAAAATTGACATCATTTAAAATACTAGCAGGACTAAGTCTTATGTACAGGCAATAAGTGTCAAACTTAGTCTTCCCTTTGAAGGAATATTCAGTAATGCTCCTCTATCAAATTCTCCTTTGCCTTACTTTTATCCATCCATAGTATTTAACCATTTTGGGATTCTTTTGACAGTCCACAACTCACTAATTTTAAAGACAAAGACACCTATCTCTCTTATCACTTATCTTATTCTTTTTTTTTTTTTTTTCTGTCTACAGATAGACCATTTTCTGAATTCCAATGCTCCCAGGTGTATTTCAAAGTAATTTATATTTTCTACTATTTTTTCACCATTACTTAATCTATGATTATCACAGATAATCCTTTAAGCATATTGGATACTTAGACCATTATCTGAAGAAATTTGTTCATAACTTATTTTCCTAAGTACTTCAAACAGTCCCAAGTACTTGGCTAGTGCTAAATAAAACTTTTATTTTAAACACTGAAAGATCCAAATCTAGGTTAAAATATACATTTTCCATGAAAACTTCATAAACTAGTTTCAATTTACTAGATAATTCTCTTATGCTATATATCTTTAATATTTATAATAAGTTTACAGAAAATCAGCTCAAATTTATTAACAAACTCTCTGAGATCAACATTTTACTTACCTAAGTATTATATCTTCTTTCTTTTGAACTCTACTATATTTCCTAAAACTTAACTCAGTGATCTGAATTCTAAAGAAGTCTTAACTACTATACATGGGGATATATATGAGTCTAACAAAAAGCACAGAGTCGGCAAACTCTACAGGTTGATAAGGTTTGAAAGACAAGATTAACTTGATTGACTATGCTTTACTAAATGTGCTTTCTAAATGAAAAAAAATTAATCTAGTTATTACAGAAAAGAGGAAACCAAAACCCCTCAAACATATGTGAAAAAGTCTCAACTCACTTAGCAATCAGAGAAATGCAAAACCACAATTATATTCCATTACAAACCCACCAGACTAACAAACATTTAAATGTATTTGAAAATGTTAAGTACAGATGACAATGTGGGTACTACGGATGCAAACTAGTATTTAGGAAACTTTAAACTACACTTATCCTATAGTGTAGCAATTCAATTCTATGCAGAGATACACTAGAAAAACATTTGATCCTGCGTATCAGAAGATGTACAAAATTGATTTCAGCAGGATTTTTTTTCCAACTAGTCTGAAATTTTATATGTTTACCATTCATAGAATGGATATATTTTGTTCAAGGAATATAAAACTGTAGAACATGAAGATATTAGGGAGAAAAAGAATTTACTATCTTAGATTCTATGACTGAACCTGAAAATTAAACTTACATAAGACAGATTTACAGAAAAGAAGCAAACAGATTTTACTTAATATTTTAACGTGCACAAAGGAGTCTTCATAAGAAAAATGAAGATCTGAAAAAACAGGACCAGGAGCTTATATACACTTTCTAACAAAGAAGTGGTAAATTTGTGGAGAAGTGACAAAACAAAGATATTTGAGCTTAGGGGTAATGAATTACGAGAAAGCGACTAGGAAGTACACAGAGGAAATTAATAGAAGATAAGGGTTATTTTAATAGATTTGTTTGTACTGATTGGTTTTGGCATCATCGCTGTTTCCAATGGTAAGAATGTTCTCTTCCTTGTACAGAGAGGACATCTTTCTCATGCTTATTTTATGGCTGGCTTTTAGGTAGAAAGGAGATTTGTCAGAGAGTCCTTCCTGCAACTGCTGTTTCTCTGGTGCTTTCAAGCTCAAAATAATTAATATGCTAAAGTGGTATATTTTGGAAATAACATGTTTTGAACCTGTTCAAAAATGAATAGGTTGTGTGATGGTTAATTTTGTATGTCAGCTTGACTAGGATAATGTATGCCTAGAATGTTAGTAAAACATTATTTCTGAGTTTGTCTGTGAGAGTGTTTCTGGAAGGAATTAGCATTTAAAAATGTTTCCTTGTGTACAGTTAATTCACAATGTTGTGCTAGTTTCAAGCGTACAGCAAAATGAATCCATTATACATATGCATATATCCATCTTAAGAAGCTTTTCCCATATAAATCATTACAGACTATTGTATAGAGTTTTCTCTGCTATACTTATTAGTCCTTAATAGTTATCTATTTTATTAGTCTTTATTATATGTTTTATATAGTGTATGTATGTCAATCCCAATATCCCAATTTATCCCTCTCCTCTTCCCCCTTGGTACCCATAAGTTTGTTTTCTATATGTGTGAATTTATGTTTTTTTTTTCCATTTATGTTTTATAAATAAGTTAATTTGTACCTTTTTTTTAGGTATCACATATAAGTGGTATCATATTGTATTTGTCTTTCTCTATCTGACTTACTTCACTCAGAATGACAATCTCTAGGTCCACCCATGTTGCTGCAAAAGGCACTCAATTCAGTTCAGTTCAGTTCAGTCGCTCAGTCGTGTCCGACTCTTTGTGACCCCATGGACCGAGGCACGCCAGGCCTCCCTGTCCATCATCAACTCCTGGAGTCCACCCAAACCCATGTCCATCGAGTCGATGATGCCATTCAACCATCTCATTCTCTGTCGTGCCCTTCTCCTCATGCCCTCAATCTTTACCACCATCAGGGTCTTTTCCAATGAGTCAGCTCTTTGTATCAGGTGGCCAAAGTACTGGAGTTTCAGCCTCAACATCAGTCCTTCCAATGAACACCCAGGACTGATCTCCTTTAGGATGGACTGGTTGGATTTCCTTGCAGTCCAAGGGACTCTCAAGAGTCTTCTCCAACTCCACAGTTCAAAAGCACCAATTCTTCTGTGCTCAGCTTTCTTTATAGTCCAACTCTCACATCCATACATGACCACTGGAAAAACCATAGCCTTGACTAGACGGACCTTTGTTGGCAAAGTAATGTCTCTGCTTTTTAATATGCTGTCTAGATGGGTCATAACTTTCCTTCTAAGGAGTAAGCATCTTTTAATTTCTTTTCTGTAATTGCCATCTGCAGTGATTTTGGAGCCCAGAAAAATAAAGTCAGCCACTGTTTCCCCATCTACTTGCCATGATGTGATGGGACTGGATGCCATGATCTCAGTTTTCTGAATGTTGAGCTTTAAAAGCCAACTTTTTCACTCTCCTCTTTCACTTTCATCAAGAGCCTCTTCAGTTCTTCTTCACTTTCTGCCATAAGGGTGGTGTCATGCAAAAGGCACTATTTCGCCCCTTTTACGGGTAAGTAATGTTTCATTTATATCTGTACCACATCTTCTTTATCCACCCTTCTGTTGGTGGACATGCAGCGATCAAAGCAGTATGGCGCCAGCACAAAAACAGAAAATACATCCGTGAAATAGGACACAAAGTCCAGAGATAAACCCATGCGCTTATGGTCACCTAATATATACAAGGTAAAAATAGACACTGGAGAAAAGAAAGAAACTTCAATATATGATACTGGAAGACTAGAGCTACATGTAAAATAATGAAATTAGAACATTCTCTAACATTATACAGAATAATGGATTAAACATCTAAATGTAAGACCAGATACTATAAAACTCTTAGAGGAAACAGGCAGAAAACTTCTGGGCATAAATCTCAGCAAGATCTTTTCTGATTCACCTCCTAGAGTAATGAAAATAAAAACAAAAATAAACAAATGGGACCTAATTAAACTTAAGAAGCTCTTGCACAGCATAAACAAAACAAAATAACAACCCTCAGAATGGGAGAAATGTTTGCAAATTAAGCAACCTGAAAGGAATTAAATCTCCAAAACATACAAACAGTTCATGCAGCTCAATATCAAAGAAAAAAAAAAAAAACTCAATCAAAAATTGTGGGGAAGATCTAAGAAGACATTTCTCCACAAAAGACATATAGATGGCCAAAAGCACATGAAAAGTGCCGCTCAACAATCACTAAGTATTAGAGAAATGTGAATCAAAACTACAATGAGGTATCACCTCACACCGCCAGAATTGCCATGATTAAAAAATCTACAAACAATAAATGATTGGGAGGGTGGGAATATAATGTTCTCCATTATGAAGAACAGTATAGAGTTTCCTTAAAAGACTAAAAATAGAGCTATCATACGATTCAGCAATCCTAATCCAGAGAGAAAGGTAATCCAAAAAGATACATGCACCCCAGTGCTTACTGCAGCAGTATTTACAATAGGCAGGACACAGAAGCACCAAGATTAGCACTTGGGTCAAGATCAGCAATGCTGGTGGACATTACCCACTCCTTTGAGGTCCTGAATAGGAAAAAAGGCAGAGGACGGGTGAATTCTCTCTCTGTTTGAACTGGGACATCTATGTTTTGCTTGTGGAAGTCAATATTTCTAGTTCTCAGGCATTTGGATTCAGACTTGGACTTAGACCACTGGTTGCCCTGCCTCTTTGGAGTTGGACTGAATTACACTACCTGCTTTCCTGGTTCTTCAATTTGCAGACAATACATCATGGGATTTCTCAATCTCCATAACCATGTGTGCCCTTTCTTCTAATAAATCTCTCTCTCTCCATGAATACACATTTATTTTTCTTTTCTGGAGAACCCCATCTATATAGGCAGTGTGCAACAGCACACAACAAATTCACAATATTTAGCTTAGAAGACAAGGCACATGATTATATATAGTATGAGTTAATCTATGTAGAGTTCAAGACCAGGCAAACTAAAACAATGTTATAAATGTGTATATACACAGTAAAATAAATAAGCAGGGAGTTGTTATAACAGAGATCAGGAGAGTGATCATTTTTTCCGGAAGAAACATTTTTGGAGAGGAACAGTAAGAAATGTCAAGGGTGCCAAAAACAATCTTTTTTTAACAAGGTGGTGATCATACAGATATTCATGAATAATTTTTAAATGAATCATACATTTGATCACTCATGTGCATATAATGCATGAGTGATCAAATATATATTTCACACTGTAGTAAAAATCAAACCAGCTTGAATTTTACACAGCACAGAACTGAACAAAGAAATAGGTAGTGGGGGAATAGGAAAAAAAATAAGAACATAGAGAAAAGAATTGGTTTATTTTCCCAGGATCTCAATAAAACATTTAGCTAAATATTTCTTGGCTTAGTTCAAATTTATAAAAGGCTTAACAAATGAGATTGACTTCTATAATAAAGAGACAAGATACCTGAAGAGCCACGGCACAGACAGCTTAATTGGCTTTCATTAAGATTTTGATTATATTGGCATATATAGTTATGTAATGTGGCATATGATACTCAGACTATCAGGTTAGTAAATGACTTCAGTATTGACTGTGGCTTTTGGAAATTAGGTGATTAGTGGTTTAGGAGCAAAAGGAAATAAAATAAAAGAAGATGGAAAGAAATAAAGGAGCACTCAGAAAATTTTGTCTAGTCATTGTAAGATATTAATCTTTGCCATATTATTTTTTTCTCTCAGGTTATGCTTTCAATTAAAATATAATTTTAGGCATTGTAGAAGACTTCAAATACTCACTTTGGTATAGTTCATAAAAGTCTTTTATTAATATTCCTCTTTTTAGAGCTGAAATAGGGAAAATCTTCCTTTTCTCTTAGTTTTAAAGGTGGTGTTTTGTACATGCTGCTAAGTCACTGCAGTCGTGTCTGACTCTGTGCAACCCCATAAAACGGCAGCCCACCAGACTCCCCCGTCCCTGGGATTCTCCAGGCAAGAACACTGGAGTGGGTTGCCATTTCCTGTGTTTTGTACATAGAGCTCTAACTCCCAGAGACCTCTTTAAGAATCCATGAGGAACTGTTTCCAAAATTAAGACACAATCTTTAAAATTACTTAAGTAAAATTAAAAATGACACTTGAAGCCCATTTGACTTTTTTCACCTACTTAAGCCACTACAAATTGTAAATTTTCTACTGCATAATCATTCCTAAAGGAAGGAAACATTATATTTGTATGCCCTTTGCCAAGCCTAAAGTGGGGGAAAAAGTGTACCTTGTGTGTAGCACATATACCTCCTATTGGTGCTGTCTGCGTATAATGCATATTAGCATGTATGAGCTGTGGTGATATATATATATTTTTTTTCCAGCAGTGAAGCCAATACTGGTCCTGTTTATCAGTAAAAATGTTCAGTTACCGACACACACAGATACACACACACATTAATTGAGAGACACTATTAAATGAAATGACAGGATAAACAATCCAAATAATCTCCTCATAAGAGACATTTAGGAATGCTAGTTTAAAAATTATAAATAGTCTCTCAATTATATGAATTAGCTCTCAAGAAAGTAAAGAAAATCTCTAGGTACCAAAATGAAAAGAAAGCCAAAACTAAAGCAGTTAATTAGAATGAAATCTGTAGTTAACTTCAAAATCTTCCTAAACCCTAATATTCAAGAATTTGGATATTAATGGCTGCAATAGTATAGATATTGAAGCCCTGGGGGGCCATGAAAGGACTAAACTGCCACAATAATACCAGCACAGAGTTATCTACCACCAATAGAAGAATATAAAGAGAAAAATCATGAGTTTAACCTGACCTCCAATTGGAAAATATCACCCATGAAATTATAACTAAACATCTACACCCTCATGAATTTATAGATTTGAAGATCCTTGGAATACCAATCAGAAGTAAAGACAACTTATTTGTACCATGACCCTCAATTAGGACTGCACAAAATTTCTACGTATAACATGATATAAAATGAGTCAACACAAAAATAGATGTGGTACAGTGAAAGACTGAGAAGACTTAGATGCCTAAAATTTTCAGAATGGGATTTTGGAATATATAGTATAAAATATATAGCTAAAATTTAGTTGGAGACAAAACTAGGAAAAGGAAGAAAACAGAACAAATCCCTCCAAACTATGAAGAATATTATTCAAATTATCAAATATAATTTCTTGAAATCACAAATACAATTTCTGCAATTACATAGGTAATGAATTAGATGAACAGTTTAGATACAGCTAAGAAAAATTTAGTAAGCTCAAAAATAAAACAGATGAAGTTACCTAAATTGACACAGATGGAAGATAAATGGAAAATAAAAATTTTAAAATATGGAGAAGAGACAGAAAATATTTAAAAATTCTAAGAGTTCAAGAGAAACAGATAAAAAGATGGAGGAGAGATAGTATTCAGAGGGATAATAGGTGATGATTTCCAGAATTAATGAAAGATGTGTCATTAATTAATTAATGAAATATTTAAAAGAACAAAAATACACAATGAATATTTATATAACTGGAAATAAACATTTAAGGTGCCAAAGGCAAAAAGATTTTTCAGCTGACCCTTGAAAAACATGGGTTTGAACTACATGGATCCACTTATTCAAAGTTTTTTTCAATAGTAAACACCACAGTGCTATATGAGCCACCGTTGGTTGAGTCTGTTGATGTGGAAATACAGATACAGAGGAACCATGTATATGAAGGGCCAACTTAAGTTTCACATGGACTTCTGAGTGCATGGAAGGTCAGTCCCCCTACAAGCCCCAGATTACTATAAGATCTGTTGTATTTTATTTTCAAATTTCAACTATACACCACAGTGTTACTAACTGTAATGAATGTGCCATACATTACGTCCCTAGAACTTGTTCCTTTTAATGAGGGGTTATGTTCTTTGAGCAACATCGACCAATTTCCCACATCCATTCCCCAAATCCTTGGTAAACACGCTAGCCTCTGTGCATATGAGCTTGGCTTTTATTTCCCACATATAAGCGATATAACACAGCATTTGTCTAACTTACTTCACTTAGCATAATGCCCTCAACGTCCAACTACGGTGTCACTAACGGCAGCACTTCCTTCTTTCTCCTGATTGACTCATGTTCTGTTGGACACATATATACACACTTTTTTTCTTTTTCTTTGTCTAGCCATCCCTTAACAAATGTATAGGTTGTTCACTTACCTTGGTCACTGTGAATAATGGTTAACATGAATAATGCTGCAATAACCATGGAAATGCAGATATATCTTCAAGATCCTCTTTTCAGAAATTGAATTGATAGATTGTCCATCTAGTCAAGGCTATGGTTTCTCCTGTGGTCATGTATGGATGTGAGAGTTGGACTGTGAAGAAGGCTGAGTGCCGAAGAATTGATGCTTTTGAACTGTGGTGTTGGAGAAGACTCTTGAGAGTCCCTTGGACTGCAAGGAGATCCAATCAGTCCACTCTGAAGGAGACCAGTCCTGGGATTTCTTTGGAAGGAATGATGCTAAGACTGAAACTCCAGTACTTAGGCCACCTCATGCGAAGGGTTGACTCATTGGAAAAGACTCTGATGCTGGGAGGGATTGGGGGCAGGAGGAGAAGGGGACGACAGAGGATGAGACGGCTGGATGGCATCACTGACTCGATGGACGCGAGTCTGAGTGAACTCCGGGAGTTGGTGATGGACAGGGAGGCCTGGCGTGCTGCGATTCATGGGGTCGCAAAGAGTCGGACACGACTGAGTGACTGAACTGAACTGAACTGAAGTGAAGGTAGTTCTAATTTACATTTTTTAAGGAACCTCCATAATGTTTTACATAATTGTTGTTGTTCAGTTATTAAGTTGTATCTATTTGTGACCCATGGATTGCAGCATGCCAGGATTCCCTGTCAATCACCGTCTCCCAGAGTTTACTCAAACTCATGTCCATTGAGTTGGTAATGCCATGCAACAATCTCATCCTCTGCCATCCCCTTCTCTTCCTGCCCTCAATCTTTCCCAGCATAAGGATCTTTTCCTAGGAGTCGGCTCTTCACATCAGGTGGCCAAACATTGGAGCTTCAGCATCAGTCCTTCCAGTGAGTATTTGGGGTTGATTTCCTTTAGGATTGATGGGTTTGATATCTTGTACAAGGGACAGCTTTCCATAGTGGCTGCACCAATTTACATTCTCACCTAGAGTGCATAAGCATTCTTTCTCTTAACATCCTTCCTGACATGTTATCTTGAGCTTTTGATAGTCATTCTAACAGGCATGATGTGATAGCTCATTATGGTTTTATGTTTTCCTGATTATTAGTGATAGTGAACACCTTTTCATGTAACTGTTGGCCAGGTATTGTTTTTGGAATGCCTTCTCTGGAAAAATGTCTATTTAGTTCCTCTGCCCATTTTGAAATCAAATGGCTTTATTTTTTCCTATCAAGTTGTATTAATTCTTTATATATTTTGGATATTAACTCATCAGATATATGATTCACAAGTATTTCTACCATTAAATCACACTTGATTATAGTGTAAGATTCTTTTAGTGTGCTGTTAAATTTGGTTTACTAATATTTTGTTGACGATTTTTACATCTATATTAATCAGGGATATTGGTCTTTAGTCTTCCTTTCTTGTATCATCTTATTTGGCTCTGGTTTTAGGGAAATGCTATCCTTGTTAAATGAATGCAGAGTATTCCATTTCTTCGAGCTTGACCAATTTTTTATGTATAATCAGTATCTTAACTGCAAAGGGTCTTACCTTTGCATTTCTGTGGAATCAGTTGTATCATCTGATTCATTTCTGATTTCGAGTCTTCTCTCTTTTAGTCTTGCATCTAACCAAAGTTTTGATTATCGTTTCAAAGAAACAGCTCTTAATTTCATTGTTCTTTTCCATTGTCTTTTTAATCTCTTTTTAACTTATTTCCCCTGTGATCTTTGTAATTGTCTTCCTCCTCCTAATTTGGGGCTTCATTTCTTCTTCTTCTTCTTCTTTTTAACTAATTTGTTGTAGTTTAAAGTTAGTGCTTATTTGAAATTTTTCTTGTTTCTTGAAAGAAGTTCTGTATCTTTTGACTGGAGAATTTACTCCATTTACTTAAATAGTTTACTGGTAGGTATGGACTTAATATCACCATTTTGTAAACTGTTTTCTGAATTTTTTTGTAATTACTTTGTTACTTTCTTTTCTCCTGATTTTTTTCTTCTATGATTTGAAGATTGCACCATACATCACAAATCCATGGCATTCCTGGATTTCTTTCCCCTTCTCTTTTGTGTATCTACTACAGATTTTTGCTTTGTGTTTACCATGAAGCTTACATAAAACTGTTTATAAAATAAAATAGTCTATTTTAAGGTGATAACTACTTAAGTTCTAATGCAAACTGAAGCTGTTTTTTTCTTTTTAACACTGCTTGCCCATATTTTGTTTTCGATGTCTCAGATTAATATTTTTACTTTGTGTATGCATTAACAGATTATTGTATTTGTCTTTTAATCTTCATATATTTATAAGTGATTTATATACTCTGAATACTCTGAAGTTAACTGTGTATTTACTTTCACTGGGTTTCCCTGATAGCTTAGTTGGTAAAGAATCTGCCTGCAATGCAGGAGACCCTGGTTCAAATCCTGGGTCGGGAAGATCCCCTGGAGAAGGGATAGGATACACACTCTAGTATTCTGGCCTGGAGAATTCCATGGACTGTATAGTCCATGGGGTCGCAAAGATTCAGGCATGACTGAGTGACTTTCACTTCACTTCACTTCACTTATTTTCACCAGTGAGATTTATTATTTCATATGTTTTGCTTTTACTAACTAGTGTTCCTTTGCTTCTTCTTGAAGAAGTCCCTTTAATATTTCTTATAAGGACAGTCTAGTGGTGATGATCTCTTTCAGCTTTTACTTATCTGGAAAATCCAGACTTTCTTACCTCTTTTGATATGGGTCTCTTCTTTATTTTATTTTATTTTATTTTTTTATTTTTTAAAAAATCTTTAATTCTTACATGTGTTCCCAAACATGAACCCCCCTCCCACCTCCCTCCCCATAACATCTCAGTGGGTCATCCCCATGCACCAACCCCAAGCATGCTGTATCCTGCGTCAGACATAGACTGGCGATTCAATTCTTACATGATAGTATACATGATAGAATGCCATTCTCCAAAATCATCCCACCCTCTCCCTCTCCCTCTGAGTCCAAAAGTCCGTTATACACAGCTGTGTCTTTTTTCCTGTCTTGCATACAGGGTCATCATTGCCATCTTTCTAAACTCCATATATATGTGTTAGTATACTGTATTGGTGTTTTTCTTTCTGGCTTACTTCACTCTGTATAATCGGCTCCAGTTTCATCCACCTCATTAGAGCTGATTCAAATGTATTCTTTTTAACGGCTGAGTAATACTCCATTGTGTATATGTACCACTGCTTTCTTATCCATTCATCTGCTGATGGACATCTAGGTTGTTTCCATGTCCTGGCTATTATAAACAGTGCTGCGATGAACACTGGGGTACATGTGTCTCTTTCAATTCTGGTTTCCTCGGTGTGTATGCCCAGCAGTGGGATTGCTGGGTCATAAGGTAGTTCTATTTGCAATTTTTAAAGGAATCTCCACACTGTTCTCCATAGTGGCTGTACTAGTTTGCATTCCCACCAACAGTGTAGGAGGGTTCCCTTTTCTCCACACCCTCTCCAGCATTTATTGCTTGCAGATTTTTGGATCGCTGCCATTCTGACTGGTGTGAAGTGGTACCTCATTGTGGTTTTGATTTGCATTTCTCTGATAATGAGTGATGTTGAGCATCTTTTCATGTGTTTGTTAGCCATCCGTATGTCTTCTTTGGAGAAATGTCTATTTAGTTCTTTGGCCCAGTTTTTGATTGGGTCATTTATTTTTCTGGAATTGAGCTGCATAAGTTGCTTGTATATTTTTGAGATTAGTTGTTTGTCAGTTGCTTCATTTGCTATTATTTTCTCCCATTCAGAAGGCTGTCTTTTCTCCTTGCTTATAGTTTCCTTTGTTGTGCAGAAGCTTTTAATTTTAATTAGATCCCATTTGTTTATTTTTGCTTTTATTTCCAGTATTCTGGGAGGTGGATCATAGAGGATCCTGCTGTGATTTATGTCTGAGAGTGTTTTGCCTATGTTCTCCTCTAGGAGTTTTATAGTTTCTGGTCTTACATTTAGATCTTTAATCCATTTTGAGTTTATTTTTGTGTGCGGTATTAGAAAGTGATCTAGTTTCATTCTTTTACAAGTGGTTGACCAGTTTTCCCAGCACCACTTGTTAAAGAGATTGTCTTTACTCCATTGTATATTCTTGCCTCCTTTGTCAAAGATAAGGTGTCCATATGTGTGTGGATTTAAAAGGAAGAATTGGAGAACCCCAGAGTTAGTAGAAGGAAAAAAATCTTAAAAATTAGGGCAGAAATAAATGCTAAAGAAACAAAAGAGACCATAGCAAAAATCAACAAAGCCAAAAGCTGGTTCTTTGAAAGGATAAATAAAATTGACAAACCACTAGCCAGACTCATCAAGAAGCAAAGAGAGAAAAATCAAATCAATAAAATTAGAAATGAAAATGGAGAGATCACAACAGACAACACAGAAATACAAAGGATCATAAGAGACTACTATCAGCAGTTCTATGCCAATAAAATGGACAACGTGGAAGAAATGGACAAATTCTTAGAAAAGTACAATTTTCCAAAACTGAACCAGGAAGAAATAGAAAATCTTAACAGACCCATCACAAGCACGGAAATTGAAACTGTAATCAGAAATCTTCCAGCAAACAAAAGCCCAGGTCCAGATGGCTTCACAGCTGAATTCTACCAAAAATTTCGAGAAGAGCTAACACCTATCCTCCTCAAACTCTTCCAGAAAATTGCAGAGGAAGGTAAACTTCCAAACTCATCCTATGAGGCCACCATCACCCTAATACCAAAACCTGACAAAGATGTCACAAAAAAAGAAAACTACAAGCCAATATCACTGATGAACATAGATGGGTCTCTTCTTGTTCATCTAATGTGTAGGAGTCACTCAATTCGTTTCTGGATTTCTTTCAGAGAGAAGTACTACATGTATAGCTGTATGTTTAATGTTTGTGGGAGGAAGGAAGTTCAGGAACCTCCTGTATCACCATCTTTAAAAAGTCCTCTTTCAGAAAATAGATTTTAAATCATCCACAAAAGAAAGGCAATTTTAGTAGAAATTATGATGATCAGACTGACACCAGACTATCAATCACAAGGATAGACTCTAACAAGAGCAGAAAAATAAGAATTGTGGGGGAAAGCACTTAATAAAACAGAGACACTATATTAACTATGTACAACTTTATAGCCAATTAATTTTTATTGAATAAAAATGAGATAAAGATAATTTAAATAAATGTTAATTGATTAAAGTTTGCCACTTATGAATACTTACTAAATAAATTTCTAAAGAATTTGCATAGGAAATATAGTATAAATAATATATAGAAAAGAAGGGATGAAACATAAGAAATAGTGACTGGAAAATAATCTGAAAAAGAATCACTGTGCTGTACATTTAAAATATTGTAAATAAATTATAATTCAAAAAATTAAAGAAAAGTAGTGGGTGAAAGGATTGATAAATGTGTATGCAATTTAAACATAGTAAATAAAAAACAATAATAATATCTGGCAAGCCATTCAACATCAGAGTAATTCAAGTCTACACCCCTACCACCGATGCCAAAGAAGCTAAAGTTGATCAGTTCTATGAAGACCTAGAAAACCTCCTAGGACTAACATCAAAAAAAGATGTTCTATTCATCACTGGGGATTGGAAAACAAAGTAGGAAGTCAAGAGATACCTGGAGTAATAGGCAAGTTTGGTCTTAAAGAACAAAATGAAGCAGGTCAGAGATAACTAAATTTTGCCATGATAATGCATTAGTCATAGCAAATACCCTTTTTTTAAACAATACAATAGACAACTTTACACATGGACATCACCAAATGGTCAATATTGAATTCAAATTGATTACATTCTTTGTAGCTGAAGAAGGTGAAGCTCTATAACGCCAGCAAGAGTAAGACCTGGAGCTGACTGTGGCTCAGATTATCACCTTCCTATAGAAAAATTCAGACTTAAACTGAAGAAAGTGGGAAAAACCACTAGGCCAGCCAGTTCATATCAGTTCAGTTGCTCAGTCATGTCAGACTCTTGGCTATCCCATGGACTGTGGCAAGCCAGGCCTCCCTATCCATTACCAACTCCCAGAGTTTACTCAAACTCATATCAATTGAGTCAGGGATGCCATCCAACCATCTCATCCTCTGTCGTCCCCTTCTCCTCCCCTCACTATTTCCCAGCATCAGGGTCTTTTCAAATGAGTCAGTTCTTCACATCAAGTGGCCAAAGTATTGGAGTTTCAGCTTCAACATCAGTCCTTCCAATGAATACTCAGGACCAATTTCCTTTAGGATGGAATTGTTGGATCTCCTTGCAGTCCAAGGGACTCTCAAGAGTCTTCTCCAACACCACAGTTCAAAAACATCTGGACAAACCAAAGCTTTGACTAGACGGACCTTTGTTGGAAAAGTAATGTCTCTGCTTTTTAATGTGCTATCTAGGTTGGTCATAACTTTTCTTTCAAGGAACAAGTGCCTTTTATTTCATGGCTGCAGCCACCATTAGCAGTGATTTTGGAGCCCAAGAAAATAAAGTCTCTCACTGTTTCCACAGTTATCCCATTTGTTTTCCAAGAAGTGATGGGACTGGATGCCATGATCTTAGTTTTCTGAATATTGAGTTTTAAGCCAACTTTTTCACTCTCCTCTTTCACTTTCAACAAGAGGTTCTTTAGTTCTTCTTTGCTTTCTGACATAAGGGTGATGGTCACCAGCATATCTGAGGTTATTGATACTTCTCCCGGCAATCTTGATTTCAGCTTGTGCTTCATCCACTCCAGAATTTCTCATAATGCACTCTGCATATAAGTTAAATAAGCACTGTGACAATATATAGCCTTGACGTATTCCTTGTGCTATTTGGAATGGTCTTTTCCATTGAGTCAGCTCTATTCATCAGGTGGCCAAAATCTTTGAAATTTAGCTTCAGCATCAGTTCTTCCAATGTTGGCTGGAAGCATCAGTTGAGGGTTGATTTCCTTTAGGATTGATTGGTTTGATCTCCTTGCAGTGGAAGGGACTCTCAATAATCTTCTCCAGGATCATAATTCAAAAGCATCAGTTTTGCGGAGCTCAGTCTTCTTTATGGTCAAACTGTTATATCTGTACATGATTTCTGGAAAAAAAAAACCAGCTTTGACTATATAGACCTTTGTTGGCAAAGTGATGTCTCTGGTTTTTAATATGTTGTCTAGGTTTGTTATAGCTGTCCTTCCAAAAAGCAAGTGTCCATTAATTTCATGGTTGCAGTCACCATCTGCAGTGATTTTTGAGCCCAAGAAAATAATCTGTCACTGCTTCCACTTTTTCCCCTTCTATTTCCAATGAAGTGATGGGACCAAACGCCACAATCTTGGCTTTTTTTTTAATGCTGAGTTTTAAGCTAGATATTTAACCCCCATCAAGAAGCGCTTTAGTCCTGTTCACTTTCTGCCGTTCAAATGGTATCATCATTGCATATCTGATGTTGTTGGTATTTCTCCTGGAAATCTTGATTCCAGCTCATGATTCATCCAGTTTGGAAATTTAAATGAGATATGTATATGTATATATATATATATATATATATATATATATATACACATACACACACACACATTATATATGTACCATATATATTTGTATAGTTGTAGAGACTGAGTATTTGAACCCAGATCATTTGGTTCATAGACTTGTTCATAATTATTTCCTTGTGTGCATGCTAAGTTGCTTCAGTCATGTCTGACTCTATGCGACCCTATGGACTGTAGCTCGCCCAGCTCCTCTGTCCATGGGGAGTCTCCAGGCAAGAATACTGGAGTGGGTTGCCATGCCCTCCTCCAGGGGATCTTTCTGATCCAGGTATTGAACCAGTGTCTTTACCACTAAGCCACTAGGGAAGCCCGCTAATATTACCTTAGTCACTGTCATTATGAATTCATATTATTAAGAAACATTAATGAATTCACATTATTAAGAAAATGTTGTGTTACACTGGGATAAATAAAGATGCCAAATGATCAATATAGAAAGCCTAGAATTTGGCTCAAAGTTGGATGAATATTTGCTATACAGCAGAGATGGTTTTGACCAATCAGGATAGGGTGTGTAGTTTCAGATATTTGAAAAAAAATGTGCTTAGTTTACTGTATAAAATAATCAAATTCTCTAGACCATTTAAAATTAGTTACAGATAATTTCAAGGCTAATGAATATCAACCATATCAATATCAATATGAATATATAACACTCATGTATAATATATATTTTTTAAATTTTAGTTTCCAAAGGATATTTAAAGAAGACAGAAACAAAAACAGGGAAGAAAAAACTTATAAATATGACCATGTTAAAATGAAAACCATCTGTATTTCTATAAATAAAAAACAAGGAGAAACAAGTGACAAAATATAAGGATCTTGACAAACAAATAAATATATTTGGTATTCAGAATATCTTTATTAAAAAATCACTACCTACTACTACTATTATTATATAATACTTTAATTTATTCCTTATGCTGTACATTTTAGCCCCATGACTCATTTGTTTTGTACCTGGAAGCTTGTACTTCTTATTCTTTCTCACCTATTTCACCCATCACTCTAACACCCTTAGCTCTGGTGACTGCTTATTTGTTCTCTAGATCTATGTGTCTATTTTTTGTTGTTGTTGTTGTTATATTTATTCACTTTTTAAAAAATATTTCACATATCACTGACATCAATCATACAGTATTCACGTTTCATTGAGTTATCTCACTTCACATAAAATCTCCTGAGTCCATTCATGTTATTCCAAATGGCAAGATGTTATTCCTTTTATGGTTAAATAATATTCATATATATATATGTGGTATATACATACAACATCTATTTTATCTATTCATCTATCAATGGATAGTTACTTTGATGTAGTAAAATTATATATATATATATTTTAAATATTATAGTTTATATTTATTCTATATTTATGCATAGCATATCATAATCCTATGCTGTATTCATAAATTCTATTCATATTATTTATAACAATGAATAATGAGTAATAAATAAATTACTATGATTAGTAGGCAGCCAAGAAAAATCAGCATGTTAGTATATTTAATAAAGATGACTGCACTATCTTCATAAAGCAAATATTCTTTCCTTTCATATATTCTTACAGACACACATGCATATGTGTTGAAGTAAACAACTATAATAATATTATGGCAACGATATTTACAGGACTGAAACAATAGGAAACATCCCATATGTCCACTGCCAAAACAATTTATAACAAATCATGATTTTACAGTACAGTGAATTTCCAGATGTTCAAGCTGGTTTTAGAAAAGGCAGAGGAACCAGAGATCAAATTGACAACATTGACTGCATCATTGAAAAAGCAAGGGGGTTCCAGAAGAACATCTATTTCTGCTTTATTGACTATGCCAAAGCCTTTGACTGTGTGGATTACAATAAACTGTGGAAAATTCTGAAAGAGATGGGAATACCAAACTACCTGACCTGCCTCTTGAGAAACCTATATGCAGGTCAGGAAGCAACAGTTGGAATGGGAAATGGAACAACAGACTGATTCCAAATAGTAAAAGGAGTACATCAAGGCTGTATACTGTCACCCTGCTTATTTAACTTATATGCAGAGTACATCATGAGAAACGTTGGGCTGGAAGAAGCACAAGCTGGAATCAAGATTGCCGGGAGAAATATCAATAACCTCGGATATGCAGATGACAACACCCTTATGGCAGAAAGTGAAGAGGAACTAAAGAGCCTCTTGATGAAAGTGAAGAGGAGAGTGAAAAAGTTGGCTTAAAGCTCAACATTCAGAAAAGAAGATCATGGCATCTGGTCCCATCACTGCATGGGAAATAGATGGGGAAATAGTGGAGACAATATCAGACTTTATTTTTGGGGGCTCCAAAATCACTGCAGATGGTGATTGCAGGCATGAAATTAAAAGACACTTACTCCTTGGAAGGTAAGTTATGACAAACCTAGACAGCATATTAAAAAGCAGAGACATTACTTTGCTGACTAAGGTCCATCTATTCAAGGCTATGGTTTTTCCAATAGTCATGTATGGATGGGAGAGTTGGACTGTGAAGAAAGCTGAGCACCGAAGAATTGATGCTTTTGAACTGTGGTGTTCAAGAGAAGACTCTTGAGAGTCCCTTGGACTGCAAGGAGATCCAACCAGTTCATTCTAAAGGAGATCAGTCCTGGGTGTTCTTTGGAAGGAATGATGCTAAAGCTGAAACCCAGTACTTTGGCCACCTCATGCGAAGAGTTGACTCATTGGAAAAGACTCTGATGCTGGGAAGGATTGGGGGTAGGAGGAGAAGGGGATTACAGAGGATGAGATGGCTAGATGGCATCACCGACTTGATGGACGTGAGTTTGAGTGAACTCCAGGAGTTAGTGATAGACAGGGAGGCCTAGCGTGCTGCGCTTCATGTAGTCACAATGAGTCGGACATGACTGAGCGGCTGAACTGAACTGAACTGAGGTTCCCTATAGACTTTACTATGACTCGAGAAAATGCAAAGTCTCTATATGGTAATTTAAAGCAAAAAAAGGTGAGGAATCAGAAGATGGATAATTTAATAACAGCAAAGGATGATTTGATGATTTTGGAAAATGGTTTGGCTTTTTTAAAAATGTCATGATAATAGGAAAGGCAGCTTCTGCCAACTAAGTATTAGCAAACAAGTTCCCAGACAACATTAAGAAAATCATTGAGGTGAAAAAAATTTCTCTCTCAGCAAGCTTAGCATGCAGATAAAAATGCTCTATTCTCCAAAAGATAAATAAAGAAAAGCCACAAAGGGTATTTGTTAGCAAGGAAGAGAATCAAACACCAAGATTTAAGGCAGGAAGGAATAGGCTAATTTTACTGTTTTGTGAAAATGCAATTGGGTTTATGATCAGAATTGCCCTATATATAAAGCTACTAATCATAAGACATAAAGGGAAAAGAAAAACAGCAGCTTCCAGCATTTTAGTTGCACAAGAAGAAGGCCTGGACACTTAGAACACTTTCCCTGCACTGTTTTCATTGATGATTCGTCCCTGAAGTAAGGAAGTTCCTTGCCAGTAAGGGACTTCTTTTTAAAGTTCTTTTGATATTGGACAATGCCCTTTGCCAGGAATACATCAGTTCAACACCAAATTACATCAACACTGATGTTCAACACTGAAAGTACATCAGTTCAACATCAAAGACATCGAAAGTGGTCTGCTGCTGCTGCTGCTAAGTCGCTTCAGTTGTGTTTGACTCTGTGCGACCCCATAGACGGCAGCCCACCAGGCTCCCCGGTCCCTGGGATTCTCCAGGCAAGAATACTGGAGTGGGTTGCCATTTCCTTCTCCAATGCATAAAAGTGAAAAGTGAAAGTGAAGTTGCTCAGTCGTATCCGACTCTTAGCGATCCCATGGACTGCAGCCCACCAGGCTCTTCCGTCCATGGGATTTTCCAGGCAAGAGTACTGGTGTGGTCTACTTGCCCACAAATACAAAATCACTAATTCAGTCCCTATATCAAGGGGTCATAAGGACCTTTAAGGTTCATTAAACACAGCACTCTATGGAGAGGATTGTCAATGCTGTAGAAAAATAAAAATCTCAAGAAAGAAAACATCATGTAAGTCTGGAAAGATTACACCACTGAAGATGCCGTCATTGTTATAGTAAAAGCCATAAAAGCCATCAGACCCAAGACAATAAATTCCTTCCAAAGAAAACTGACTAGATACTGCACTGACTTCAAAGTATTCTGAGAGAGCCAATCAAGAAAGTCATGAGAGAGATTGTGGATGCAATTTTAAAAAATAGGGGTGTGGTAGAGGGGTCAGGGCAGGTGAAGAATGTTGGATACATTCAAGAGCTATTAGACACCACAGCAGAGAAATTACCAAAGGCACCTTGCTGGAGGGGTGTGTTCTGAACCAGTGCCAAACAAGGAAGAGGAAGATGTAGAAGCAGTGCCAGAAAACTAGTTGATATTAGGCAATCCAGCAGGAGGGTTCTGACTTTTCAAGACTGCTTCTGACTTCTTTTATGACATGGATGCTTTGATGATATGGGCACTAAAACTAAAGCAAACAGTGGAAGAGGAACTGGTGCTGTATACAAATATTTTTTAGACAAATGAAAAAAAATAGTCAGAAATTATAATGTATTTCCATAAAGTTACACTGAATGTGTCTGCCTCACCTTCAACCTTTTCCACCAATTCTGCCTCTGCCATCCCTGAAACATCAATACCAACCCCTCTTTTTCCTCCTTCTCCTCGGTCTAGTCAACATGAAGACAATGGGGACAAAGACCTTTGTGATGATCCACTTCCATTTAATATATAGTAATCAATCATGAGGTCATACATTTGTGTATCTTTGTGTGAAGGTTTAATAACTGTACCCCAAAAAATGTGAAACGTTTTTGCATCATGACCATCATTATCTAAGTTTTAATTGTGTATGAGCCTTGTATGGAAGATGACAGCCTATCCTACACAGGCATAAAGTAAGTGATATTGATATAAAAATAATAATTTTAGCTTTCTTACTATTTTATAGCTTTGCTTTCAAAGAATTACATTACCATAGCATGTGATACTCTATCATAATTGGAGAAACTACATGTCCGCCTATCATCACAAGTGCCTTTTTTAAGAAATGAAATGTTTCTAATACTGTATTATGCATATATCTAATACAATATACCATAAAGACATTCAATGATTTGTTAGCATTTAGGCCAGACTACCATAAAGCAAGTACATGGCTTCTTCTTTGTTACAAGTACAGGAATTACTATACTTGTAAATAAATAAGGATTTCTTTTTCCCCCATTAACTTTCCTTTTCCATTTGTTTTCTTTTTCCCCCTTTGTTTTTTAAAATCTTTATTGGAGTATGGTTGCTTTACAATGCTGTGTTAGTTTACTATACAGCAAAGCAAATAAGCTATATGTATACATATATTCCCTATCACCTTTTTAAAAATTAATTTCTTAATTTTAATTGGAGGATAATTACTTTACAATACTGTGGTGGTTTTACCTCATTCAATTTTTAATATTTGATGTGTAGTGTTATTAATGCACTTCCCTGGTGGTTCAGACAGTAAAGAACCTGCCTACAATGCGGGAGACCTGGGTTTGATCACTGGATTGGGAAGATCACCTGGAGGAGGGCAAGGCAACCCACTCCAGTATTCCTGTCTGGAGAATCTCCATGACAGGAGCCTGGCAGGCTACAGTGCATGGGGTAGCAAAGAGTCAGACACAACTGAGTGATGTTAATAGTACATATAACATATTATATATTAATAATACATATAGCAATATATAGTATTTTGGATCACATAAGACAACATTGATATATGTACTGATAGGCAACTTATTTTGTAAACAGATGTAAAATTATGGTATCAATAAATACAACCCAGTAATATAAATGCATATCTCTTATGATTGTCTTAATAAAACTTTATCTAGATTACTTTATCTAGATTACTAGATTATTGTGAAATCTGTATGCACAAGAAGCAACAGTTAGAACTGGACATGGAACAACAGACTGGTTCCAAATAGGGAAAGGAGTAGGTCAAGGCTGTATATTGTAACCCTGCTTATTTAACTTATATATTTAAGTACATCATGCAAAATGCTGGGCTGGATGAAGCACAAGCTGGAATCAAGATTGCAAGGAAAAATTTCAATAACCTCAGATACACAGATGACACCACCCTTATGGCGGAAAGGGAAGAAGAACTAAAAAGCCTTTGGATGAAAGTGAAAGAGGAGAGTGAAAAAATTGGCTTAAAACTTAACATTCAGAAATTAAGATCATGACATCTGGTCCCATCACTTCATGGCAAATAGATGGGGGAACAGTGAAAACAGTGAGAGATTTTATTTTGGGGGGGGGGGGCTCTAAAATCACTGCAGATGGTGACTGCAGCCATGAAATCAAAAGACACTTGCTCCTTGGAAGAAAAGCTATGATCAACCTAGATAGAATATTAAAAAGCAGAGACATTACTTTACCAACAAAGATCTGTCTAGCCAAAGCCATGGTCTTGCCAGTAGTCATGTATGGATGTGAGAACTGGACTCTAAAGAAAGCTGAGCACCAAAGGATTGCTGCATTTGAACTGTGGTGTTGGAGAAGACCCTTGAGAGTCCCTTGGACTGCAAGGAGATCCAACCAGTCCATCCTAAAGGAGATCAGTCCTAAATATTCAATGGAAGGATTGATGCTGAATCTGAAACTCCAATATTTTGGCTACCTGATGTGAAGAACTGACTCATTTGAAAAGTCCCTGATGCTGGGAAAGACTGAAGGCAGGAGGAGAAGGGGACGACAGAGGATAAGATGGTTGGATGGCATCACTGACCCCATGGACATGAGTTTGAAACATGCTCTGGGAGTTGGTAATGGATAGAGAGGCCTGACGGGCTGCAGTCCATGAGGTCACAAAGAGTCGGACACTAGTTAGCAACTGAACTGAACTGAGATTACTTTTTTTAAGAATATAGTATATAATATATATAACATACAAATATGTGTTAATTGACTGCTTATGTTATTATTAAGGCTTTCAGTTAACAATAGGCTATTAATAAAGTTTTGGGAGACTGCAAGTTATATGCAGTTTTCAACTGTGTGGGAAGTCAGTGCCCCAACCCAACCCTAGGATTGTTCAAATGTAAACTGTATAATAAAATACTAATAATTAATGATAATTATGAACTTGAGTTACCCTCTAAGCACAGATGACTGTCATAAACTAACTGAAAAAACAAATCACACAAAACTACTTGTTATAACTTTAAATCTACAGTGCAAAAATATAAAATGTTTGTGGGTGCAAACATATGTTATAAAGGTTTGAGAACATCTATGGAAATGTAATACTATCATCCTTTGTGTATGAAGAGGAATGGAAATTAATTAGGGAGTTTTAAAGGCACTTCAATACAATGTGTGCTTTGTATCTTAAGCTGGGTTGTAAAACATGTATGTGTACAATATTATACTCTTTGGTATTTCTTTGAAAAATTAATGATAATATAAAATAGTATAACATGTTCATCTTTTAAAATTTTATTAATGGTTGTCAGTTTAGGGAGAAAGTAGATATTTTTAAAAAGTCAGAAATGACAACATTTATTTATGTTGCAATAAGACTGTACAGTATGTCTAATAAGACTATGAGCTTTTTATCTGCCTCTTGTAGCCTCAGTGCTGTCAAACAAATTGTAGTGATGACAGCCACTGAATATTGCTCAATATCTGAACTATAATTAAGATGATTTTGAGATAAAAAGGTAACACTATGGTGGCTTTTTAAATAATTGTTACTTTCTTTTTAATACTTTTCAAATAGAGATGCAAATTAAATGAGGATATTTCTTTAGAACAAAGCTTTTACTCTTAACTCTGGGTTTGTCTAATATCCAATTTAGTAAAGAATAGCTACCTCTCATACAGTGAATCACAGATAATCTTTAACTTCTATATGATGTATAATGCATCTTCCTGTTGGGTATTATCTCTGTGCAACTATTTTCATTTGTGGAGAATATCAAATATTATGCACTGTTGTCTTTAGGAAGGCTAAATCTCATATGGAGCAAATGACAGAAAATATGACTATCACAAGAGGATAAAGAATATTTACCTAAAGAACTTTTGGTTTTATATGACCAGGTTGTCATTTTCAATCTCTTGCCTCATCACTACCACCATCCAATACCTTCCCTACCCTTCTCAACACATACACACACACACACACACACACACACACACACACACACACTAACTTCAGACTTTAGCACTTCTCGTAGCCTCTATCCAAGATCTTAAATTGTCCTGCTATAATTTCCTATTCTACAAAAATTCATAACCAGTTCTCAAGTCCATCATCTCTATGTCTCTAAGTACCATTTCCTCTACTCATTCTGACATCTCAAGTATCTTGATCTTTTAATATATTCAATCTATTATTTTTACTATATGCTTTACAAGCTTATTAGGAATTTCGGACCACTGATACTATTTTTTTTAATTTTCTCTTTCTTTTCACAATTTTTTTTAAATGAGTTCTACACACGTTGTTCATTTATTCTCTTTTATTCTGCAATCCCTTTCCTATGAAAGTTAAATCTTACCACTTTACTGAAACCATTTTCAAATATAATCAATCAGCATCATGCCACCAAGCCCAAGAAATACTTTGAATCCACATATTCTCTAAATATTTAAAAATTTTAAAGAAAAAAAATTTTATTTCATCTTTGTGACAATTTTAATCACACCCTATATTTTATATATAAATTTATAAGAGTATTATTTTCTTATTTTAGTGCCTATTTTTTTGTCTACTTGATTAAAACCCTCATGATTTTCAGCTTTGTACCATTTTCCAGGTAGCTGACAATAATATCAATGTTGAGAAAATTTTGGCTGACACAGCTTGCCATTTCTTACTTCTTGAGTTCTTTCTTTACTTTAGTGACACCATAATTTTCTAATTTTTTTCCTACACCCACAGATTTTCCTTCTCTGACTCCTTAAAGACTTGTCCTCCTAAAATCACACGACAGAATTCTTTTGAACTTTATCCAAAATCGTCTTTATTCTTCAGGCCAGTCTCTCTAATTAGATGATATTATTCACCCTATCAGTTTTAATTATAAGAATATACTAAGGACACTAACATTTATATAACCTCTCTTCTTTAGGTGTCTCATTATGAATGCTTAGATGATATTTATTCATTATTTCAAAAAGGTTTGTATCCTCCAAAATGTCTGCTGTACTAAATGGTGAAAAGATATGGAATAAAACTTCACAAGAATGGTAACTACACATTTTTAAAAGACATAAAATATTTATAATGTTTCACTGATAGATACATGTCTAAATTTTTCTTAAAAGCAATAATCACAAAATTTTTTTGATGTGGACTTCTTTTTTTTAAATCTTGATTTGTATTAGAATATTGCTTTCTACTTTAAGATTTGGGTTTTGGCTGCAAGGCATGTGGCATTTGAGCTTCCCAATCAAGGACTGAACCTTCACTGGCTGCATTAGAAGGTGAAGTCTTTATCACTGGACCTGCAGGGAAGTCCCTTTTAGTATTGTGTATATTTACACACTGTCATATATTTTATATATTACATTTAGCATTACTTTGTATTTGATATTGTATTCATCCTGGTTTATGAAAACTTGGAGATATTCTACTCTTTATCAATCAGGGTTTGGTGAAGGAATCTGGGCATACAGAGACCAAAATAAAAAAGAGTATAAAAAATAAGATAAAGAGATTTAAAAATTATTGCTATGGCAAGATGCATATATGCATGCTGCTTTTATTGTTTAGCTGTTGTATCCTACTCTTTGAGACTCCATGGACTATATAGCCCACCAGGCTCCTCTGTTCATGGGATTTCTCAGGCAAGAATGGGTTGCCATTTCCTTTTCCAATGTAATGCATACTTTACTAAATAAAAAGTAGTGTTCAATGGATTAATACAATATTCATCATAAAAATAGTGGACTTTTCTAGTAACAAAAAGCCTGTGATATAAATAGGGCAATATCAAGAAAAATAAGGTGATAGAAAATAAAACAGGATAGTGTGATTTAACTAGTTTTTCTACATTTATGCATTATATTTCTTAGACAGTTGTAGTCATGTTTTTATTTTTCTTTCCTTTTAAATGAATGTAGGAGAATCAGTAATTTTCTTTTCATTATAAAGCAATCTGTTTGGTGAAACAATATACCTAAGAGAACAAAATGGGGGAGGAGTAGGTGGACATGGAGTACATCTCTCTCCATGGATATATCAGGGATACACCTTCAGACACAGAAGTGCATGCAGAACACCAGCTAAGAGCCGACAGGAGTACCTGAACAGCAGAAAAGAATATCCAGACCCACACAAAACTCGAGATCAAGCCCTGAGCCTTTGGACTGGGAGCACTGATTCCAAGACCCTAGACTACCAGAGAACTAACCCTAGAGAGTATAAAATAGTGAGAACTCACACAAAGGAAACCACCTGAATACAAGACCAGTAGCACCCACCACCAGTAGCACCCTGTGCCTCATCTAAACAATAAACAAAACAAAAATACAAACCCAATCATCAGCAGAGAGGATTATCACCTCACTCAGCCTTGCCCAATAGAGGAAAAACAAACAGACAAAGAAAAACTCAGCACAAATCTCACTTTGTGCTTACACAAACCTACTGGACCAACATTAGGAGGGCAGAAACCAAAAGGAAGAAAGAATTCAACCTTAAAGCCTGAGAAAAGGAGACCTCAAACACAATAAGTTAAAAAAAAAATAATGAAAAGGCAGAGAAATACTATTTTTTTTTTCCCCTCATAAACCAGACTGCAGAGGCTGGTCTTTATTTAGTGGGTAAGGGGGAGCCCTCTGAAGGGATGTGAGCAGGGAGGAAGTGAGGTCCAGGCAGGAGTTTAGGAAACATTCTCCTGTTGCAGGTTGAGGCAGGCCTGGGGCAGAATGCACTCCTGAGACCACAGAAGTGGTCCAGATGAGGGCACCAGGTGGCTCTGAGCTTTAAAGAAGTGGACTCCAAGGGATGCAGGGAGGGGAGGTGCCAAGGATGAGTCCTAAGGAGTCATGGATATCCATCCATGGGATATGGCCACACCCACTGAGACAGAGGCAGGGAAGACAGCAAAGAGCCTCAGAGCCAATGAGTTCAGTTTTGAGCATGCTGAGCTTGTGACCCTGGAGCATCCAAGCAAGAGTCTTCTCAGCTTCTGGAAGAGGTGGCCCATAGTGACCTGGCTGTCCTATTGTTGCACCTTGGGGCAGAGGTTGTCATAGAACTCCTTGCGGATCTCGTAAATGTCCTGGATCTTGTAGAAGATGGTCTCAGTCTGCTGGATGGTGAGTACAGGCTGGGAGGTGGTGGCAGTGGCCTTCAGAGGTTTCATGGGCAGCAACAGAGCTTCCAGCTGGTTAATATAGATCTCTTTGCTGGCCAGGAACCCCGAGAGAACCAGCTTTCTCACTACAAATGAAGAAGCAAACTAGAAACACAGAAGTCCAAATAATTGAAAAGGAAATAGGCAAACTACCTGAAAAAGAATTCAGAAAAATAATAGTACTAAAAATGATCAAAAACCTTGAAAACAAATGAGAAAATGCAAGAATCAATTAAGAAAAACCTAGAAGAATTATAGAATAAACATACAGAGAAAACAACACAGTTACTGAAATTAAAAATACTCTAGAAGGAATCAATAGCAGAATATCTGAAGCAGAAGAATGAATCAGTGAACTGGAAGATAAAATGGTGGAAATAACTTCTGAAGGGCAGAATAAAGTAAAAAGAATGAAAAGAACTGAGGATAGTCTCAGAGACCTCTGGGACAATACCAAACACACAATGTTCAAATTACAGGGGTCACAGAAGAAGACAAGAAAGAGAAAAGGTATGAGAAAAATTTTTGAAGAGATTATAGTTGAAAATCTCCTCAACATGGAAAAAGAAATAATCAAGTCCAAGAAGCACAAAGAGTCCTATATGGATAAACCCAAGGAGAAACATGCCAAGACACATACTAAACAAATGAACAAAGACTAAACACAAAGAAAGAATATTAAAAGCAGCAAGGGAGAAGCAACAGGAGCATACAAGAGAAACCCTGTACACTTAACAGCTGATCTTTAAGCAGAAATTCTGCAGGCAAGAAAGGAATGGCAGGATAAATTTAAAGTAATGAAAGGGAAAAATCTACAACCAAGATTACTGTACCCGGCAAGGATCTCATTAAAAGTTGAAATAAAAAGCTTTCCAGACTTTCAAAAGTTAAAAAGAGAATTTAGTACCACCAAACCAGCTTTACAACAAATGCTAAAGGAACTTATATAGTCAATAAATACAAGAGAAGAAAAAAGATCTACAAAATCAACCCCAAATAAATAAGAAAATAGCAACAGGAACATATATATAAATAATACCTTAAATGTAAATGGATTGAATGCTCCAACTAAAAGATATAGACTGGCTGAGGGATACAAAAGAAGACCCTTATATATGCTGTCTACAAGAAACCCACTTCAGACCTAAAGACACACATAGACAGAAAGTGAAAGGATGGAAAAATATATTCCATGCAAATAGGAAGCAAAAGAAAGCTGGAGTAGCAATCCTCACGTCAGACAAAATAGACCTTAAAATAAAAAAGATTACAAGAGATAAGGAAGGACATTACATAATGATCAAGGGATCAATCCAAGAGGAAGACGTAACAGTTGTAAATATCTATGCACCCAACACAGAAGGGCCTCAATACATAAAGCAAACACTAACAGAAATAAAAGAAGAAATTGACAGTAACACAATAATAGTAAGAGACTTTAACATCCCACTCACACCAATGGATAGATCACCAAAACAGAAAATTAATAAGGAAAAACAAGTAAGAAAACACAAGTCTTAAATGATACATTAGATGAGATGGGTCCCATTGATATCCTCAGGACATTTTATCCAAGTGCAGAAGAATACACCTTCTCAAGTGCACATGGAACAGTCTCCAGGATAGACCACATCTTGGTTCACAAATCAAACCTCAGTAAACTTAAGAAAATTGAAACCATATCAAGCATCTTCTCAGACCACCATGCTATGCTATGAGACTAGATTAAAAAAAAAAAAAAAAAAAAAAAACCTGTAAGAAATACAAACACATGGAGACTAAACAACATGTTTCTAAATAACCAACAGGTTACGGAAGAAATCAAAAGGGAAATTAAAAAAAAAAATCTAGAAACAAATGACAGTGAAAACACAGAAACTCAAAACCTACAAGATGCAGCAAAAGCAGTTCCAAGAGGGAAGTTCACAGCAATACAATCCTACCTCAAGAAACAAGAAAAAACATCAAATAGACAACTTACATTACACCTAAAACAACTGGAGAAAGAAGAACAAAAAACCCCAAAAGTTAGTAGAAGGAAAGAAATCATTAACATGTGAGCAGAAATAAGTGAAAAAGAAAGCAAAGAAACAATAGTAAAGATTAATAAAACTAAAAGCTAGTTCTTTGAGAAGATAAACAAAATTGATAAACCTTTAGCCAGACTCATCAAGAACAAAAGAGAGAAGAATCAAATCAACAAAATTAGAAATGAAAAAAGAGATGTTACAACAGACAATGCAGAAATACAAAGGGTTATAAGAGACTATTATGAACGACTATATGGCAATAAAATGGATAACCTGGAAGAAATGGACAGATTCTTAGATAAGTTCAATCTACTAAGACTGAACCAGGAAGAAATCGAAATTATGAACAACCCAATTACAAGCACTGAAATTGAAGCTGTGATCAAAATCGCAACCCCCCCCACCCAAACAAAAACCCAAAAAAACCCCAGGACTAGATGGCTTCACTGGAAAATTCTATCAAACATTTAAAGAAGAGCTAATGCCTATCCTTCTAAAATTCTTCCAAAATTGCAGAGGAAGGAACACTTCCAAACTCATTCTACAAGGCCACCATCACCAGGATAACAAAACCAGACAAAGACAACTTAAAAAAAGAAAACTACAGGCCAGTATCACTGATGAACATAGATGCAAAAATCCTCAACAAAACTTTAGCAAACAGAATTCAGCAACACATGAAAAAGTTCATATCATGATTAAGTTGGGTTTATTCCAGGAATGCAAGGATTCTTCAATATATGCAAATTAATCAATGTGATACACCATAATAATGAATTGAAAGATCAAAATCAAATGATCATCTCAATAGATGTAGAAAAAGCCTTTGACAAAATTCAGCACCCATTTATGATTAAAACTCTTCAAAAAAATGGGTATAGAAGGAACCTACCTCAACATAGTAAAGGCCATATATGATAAGCCTACAGCAAATCACTAATCTCAATGCTGAAAAACTGAAAGCACTCCCCGCCAAGATCAGGAACAATATAACAGTGTACACTTTCACTATTATTCAACATAGTTCAGGAAGTCCTAGCTACAGCAATCAGAGAAGAAAAAGAAATGAAAGGAATCAAGATCAGAAAAGAAGAGGCAAAGCTCTCACTCTTTGTGGATGACATGATACTGTACACAGAAAACCCTAAAGATAGTATCAGAAAATTACTAGAACTAATCAGTGAAATAGCAAAGCTGCAGTATACAAAATCAATACACAGAAATTATTTGCATTTCTATATACTAGGGGCTTCCCTTGTAGCTCAGTTGGTAAAGAATCTTCCTACAATGCAGGAGACCTGGGTTCAATTCCTGGGTTGAGAAGAGCCCCTGGAGAAGGAAATGGCAACCCATTCTAGTATTCTTGCCTGGAGAATCCCCTGGAGCCTGCCAGGCTCCTCTGTCCATGGGGTTGCAAGAGTTGGACATGACTTCACAACTAAAATACTACTATTACTGTATACTAACAGTGAAAAATCAGAAAGAGAAATTAAGAAATCAAACCCATTCACCATTGCAACAAAAAGAATTAAATATCTAGGAATAAACTTACCTAAGGAGACAAAAGAACTGTACACAGAAAATTATGACATTGATGAAAGAAATCAAAGATGACATAAACAAATGGAGAGATATTACATGTTCCTAGGTAGGAAGAATCAATATTGTGAAAATGACAATACTACCAAATGCAGTCTACAGATTCAATGTGATACCTATTAAATTACCAATGGCATTTTTCACAGAACCAGAACAAAAAATTTCACAATTCATATGGAAACACAAAAGACCCCAAATTTTCACAGCAGTCTTGAGAAAGAATGGAGCTGGAGAAATCAGCTTTCTGACTTCAGATTATACTACAAAGCTACAGTCATGAAGATAGTATGGTACTGGCACAGAAACTGAAATATAGACCAATGGAACAAGATAGAGAGTCCAGAAATAAACCCCTGCACTGATGGGTACCTTATTTTTGACAAAGAAGTCAAGAGTATACAGTCGGGGCAAAGACAGCCTCTTCAATAAATGGTGCTGGGAAAACTGGACAGCTACATGTAAAAGAATGAAATAAGAACACTTCCTAACACCATACACAAAGATAAAGTCAAAATGGATTAAAGACCTCAATGTAAGACCAGAAGTTATAAAACTGTTAGAGGAAAATATAGGCAGAACCCTCGATGACATAAATCAAAGCAAGATCCTCTATGCCCCACCTCCTAGAGTAATGGAAATAAAAACAAAAGTAAATAAGTCAGACCTGATTAAACTTAAAAGTTTCTGCACAGCAAAGGAAACTACAAGCAAGGTGAAAAGACAACCCTCAGAATGGGAGAAAATAATAGCAAATGAAACAACTGATAAAGGATTAGTTTCCAAAATATACAAGCAGCTCATACAACTCAAAGACAGAAAAACAAACAACCAAATCAAAAAGTGGGAAAAATACCTAAGCAGACATTTGTCCAAAGAAGACATACATATGGCTAACAAACACATGAAAAGATGCTCAACATCGCTCATTATTAGAGAAAAGCAAATCAAAACCACAATGAGATATCACCTCACACCAGTCAGAATGGCCCTCATCAAAAAGTCTACAAACAATAAATGCTGGAGAGAGTGTGGAGAAAAGGGAACACTCTTGCACTGTAGGTGGGAAGGTAAATTCATACAGCCACTATGGAAGACAGTATGGAGATTCCTTAACAAACAAGGAATAAAAGCACCATATGACCCAGCAATTCCACTCCTAGGCATATTCCCTGAGGAAACCAAAATTGAAAAGACACATGTACCCCATTGTTCACTGCAGCACTATTTACAATAGCTACAACACAGAAACAACCTAGATGTCCATCGATAGATGAATGGATAAAGAACAGTGGTACATATATACACAATGGAATATTACTCAGCCACAAACAGGAACAGATTTGAGTCAGGTCTGATGCGGTGGATGAATCTAGAACCTATTATGCAGAGTGAAGTGAATCAGAAAGAGAAAGAGGAATATTGTATTCTTCGGCTAAGGTTTTTCCAGTGGTCACGTATGGATGTGACAGTTGGACTGTGAAGAAAGCTGAGTGCTGAAGAATTGATGCTGTTGAACTGTGGTGTTGGGAAGACTCTTGAGAGTTCCTTGGACTGCAAGGAGATCCAACCAGTCCATTCTAAAAGAGATCAGTCCTGGGTGTTCATTGGAAGGACTGATGCTGAAGCTGAAACTCCAGTACTTTGGCCACCTGATGCAAAGAGTTGACTCATTGGAAAAGACTCTGATGCTGGGAGGGATTGGGGGAAGGAGAAGGGGACGACACAGGATGAGATGGCTGGATGGCATCACCAACTCGAAGGACATGAGTTTGAGTTGACTCCAGGAGTTGGTGATGGACAGGGAGGCCTGGAGTGCTGCGATTCATGGGGTCACAAAGAGTTGGACACAACTGAGCAACTGAACTGAACTGAATACACATATACAGAATATAGAAAAATGGTACTGAAGAATCTGTTTACAGGGCAGCAATGGGGAAACAAACATAAAGAATAGACTTATGGAGATGGGCAGAGGAGAGGAGTAGGTGAGATGTACGGCTAGACTAACATGGAAACTTATATTACCATTTGTAAAATAGATAGCCAATGGGAATTTGCTGCATGGCTCAGGAAACTCAAACAACCTAGAGGTGTGGGATGGGGAGGTAGATGGGTGGGAAGTTCACAAGGGAGGAGATATCTATACCTATGGCTGATGCATGTTCAGGTTTGACAGAAAACACCAAAATTCTGTAAAGCAATTATCCTTCAATAAAAAGTAAATTAAAAAAAAATCTTATAACTAAACTGCTCATTCCGTATATAAAAGTCAACAAGAAGTTAAAAAGGTTTTATTCTGTGAATTCCTAGTTTCTCTGTAGTTTATGAGCTGACCAACACAGTTGCATCCCTTTCTCTAATGGAGACAACAGTGAAACAGCAGTCTGTCTGAAATATGAATGTACCCGACTCCAAAAACTTTTGACTATAAATATGAATCAGTTACCCTCAACAGTCAAAGGCAGTGTTCATTATGGATATTAAGATACTGCTTTATTATGTAAAAGCATTATAAATTAAAATAACAACCCATTCATATGTACAAGTCAGAAGTCAGTTGTACTTTTTCAGAATAATCATTGCTTACTTCATTAGACTCATTTTGATTGCTACCATGTAGAGTTTATCTATGGAATTTCTTAGTAAAAATTTGATTACTAATTTTGGCACATTAAAAGTCCCTGTTTAAAAAATATATCTCATCTTTGACCCTCTATTAATTTGGTGAGATTTTCTATTATGTAAAATGAGCTAATTAAGAGTAAAAATTTTGTAAAGTTTTTCAACTTCACTCACAAAAGGTTGCAATTATGACATAAGATAACTGTAACAAAATTTACACGTTTTGGTGTTGTTTTTTTGTCTTTCTTGAAAGGTGGCCACACAGAAAACAAAAATAAAATATAGCCACTATCATCACCAATTTCCAAAAATTCAAAATGCTCTTACCTCTGCTGTTTGCTATAAATTCATATAGACTAGAACTCATAAAGCAAAATCTGCATCTTATTTTAGAAGTCAGTGATGGGGAACTAATGTTATATTTGGTCTGTTAAATTAATTAAACAGGGAGGCCATTCACTGATGTGGCTCTAATACCTTGGCTGCTTACTGTAAGCAAACCAAAATCTAAGCCTGTAAAAGCCTCAAGGCTGTGAAATCAAAATGCTAAGGATAACTAAGTCCAAACGTCTGGGAGGACACAAGCTATAGCCAATCAACAATTTTCTTACTTTTCTTCGACCTTCTTTCTACAACAGTCGCTCTCGGAGTTTCGGTCAGGTAGAACTTAAGAAATCACTTCGGTTTTGGCACTGCCGAGTCAACCAAATTTTCGCTCAAACAAATTCTTAAATTTTAAAATATACCTCAGTTCATCTCTCCACAAGAAAATCCTGGTATCCAGAGAAGGGACCGAAGGAGGGCCTTGAGGGTCACCAGGAGCAACAAGCAACCAGGCTGAGGTACCTTTAAGAGCCCCGCTTTCTTGCTGCCTCGGAATGGTTCGTAATTAAACTCTCACATACCAGATTTTAGCTCTGCAGCCTTTGCATAATGAGCTTTCAGACTTAACTTGAACACTTCTTTTTCCAGACTGGGTCCAGAAACCACTTAAGTCTGACTGGGTCGGACGCAAAAGTCAGACTGTTTCTGGGTCAGACGGGGGTCCAACTTAGAAACAGAACTGGTTCCGGGGTCAGACTGAGTCCGACCTAAAATCCAGCTGGGTCAAAGTCAGTCCAAGTTAAAGCAAACTAGTTGTAGTGTGAGGCCTCAAGTACATGAAAATTTGTTTCAAGGCTGAACCGGCAGTTCAAATTTACCACAGAGAGTCTTGAATTACGGTGGCTGCAGTGCGGGAAGTTGAACCGTCTCAGGTAGCTTATCTGTTTCTGAAGTACCCTAGAGAAAAGCATTTTCCTCTACGTCACTTTTATTCTTACTTTATAACGGCGTAAAGGCAAATTGTTACTAAGTAATTTCCATTTTCTTTGTACTGTAGTCTTTTTTTTTTTTTTTAAGTATACTGGAAGCAAATTAAGTATTTTTGAGGACGTAGGAAATTGTCTTTCAGAGTACGTGTGTGCGTGTCTCTTGCCACTGTGTGCCTGCTCCAAGTCGCTTCACTTATGTCCGACTCTTTGTGACCCCATGGACTGTAGCCCGCCAGGCTCCTCTGTTCATGGTATTCTCCAGGCAAGAATACTGGAGTGGGTTGCCCTTTCCCGCCCCAGTAGATCTTCCCAGCCCAGGGATCGAACCTTGGTCCCTTGTGCCTCCTGCGTTGGCAGGAAGATTTTTTAAATCACCAGTAGCCCACCTGGGAAGCCCTTTTCAGACTATGCAGGGGGGCGGGGGGAATACCTACCCTTAAAAAATGTCACAATCTCTTGTACACACTGCTATGCTTAAAATGGATGAGCAACAAGGACGTCCTGTATGGAACTTTCCTCAATGTGATGTTGCAGCCCAGATGGGAGGGGAGTTTGGGGCAAAATTAATACTTGTATGTGTATGGCTGAGTGCCTTTCCTGCTCACCTGAAACTATCATAGCATTGCTAAGCAATTATACCCCATAACTATATATATATACATACATAACTATATACATATATGCATAACTATATACATATATACATTATACATAACTATATATATATATATATATATATTATAAGAGAATAGGAGAATAGGACACAGATTGAAAGAGAAACAACAGTGCACAGAGATCTAAGATCTTGTGAAGGTACAGCGAGAAGGGGCTATTTACAAGCAATGGAGAGAGGCAACAGAGGAAACCAACTCTGCCCTCAACTTCATCTTGAATTTCAGCCTACAGAAGCTGAGAAAAGTATTTTACGTTGTTTAAATCCCTAGTCTGGGTATGTTGTTACGGCAGTCCTGGCAAGCTAATACAAAAACCTTAGGTGGGGTAGTGATTCTTTTGGTTATGAGAATAAGAAAAATTGATTTTATTTATTAGAGGTACAAAACATAGATTTATAAGTAAATAAAAAATAAAAATGTAAAAGACAAAATTCACATAGGATTTTGAATTCTTTTTATATTAATACACCAAGTATAATCTGTTTATACACAAACCCAGTTATGTGTATATTTTACATTCCTTGAAAAAGGAGGCAACTTCAAACCTGTAATAAATATTTAATATGTCCAAAAATGTATTTTAGTGTTTAAACTTTGGTGGATAAATGGTTGTCCAGAACAGTGCTTTAAAAATTGCTATTAATCTTTTAGTCTTAATTAAATAAAAACAGTAAGTTTGGGAGATAGAACGAGATTTGTCATATAAAAAGTCACACTCTACCGTAACATAAAAATTGTCATGAGAATATATTTTATTAAATAAAATATTATAAATTAGTTTAAGAAAATAATAGATTATCACCCCTTGACTTTTTGGTCTAAAAATCTGGTGTTTACTACTGAAGGATTTGTTGTTTTAATTGTTCTTCACTTCCAGAATTCCAAAATTAATGGTGAATATTCAACACATAATGTCATAAAGAGTGTGCAGTTTCCCCTCCTCTGCTAATTGATGGTCTCATTATTAGTGGTATATTTCCTTTAAATATGTGACCAGAAATCTGTCATGAAGACACAACCCACTTTTTTTCCTGTGCTTTAACAAGGTCGTCTTACTCAAATGCACTACATTGTGACATCTCTGATTATATGTAAAGAACACTTTCACAACTTGTCATTTTATTTATTAAATTTCATATGTCCTTAAATTAAGCTTTTTGCCATTGAGCTATTGGACTTTCAACACAAAATTGGTAATGGAAAATTCTTTTCAGAATCTTGATATTTTTAAAGTTTTACTGTGGAGGTTTTAAAATAAATCCAAAAGTAGGGAGAAAAATGAAATTCATGTACCAATTGTTGTTTAGTCACTCAGGTGTGTCCGACTCTTTTGTGACCCCATGGACTGTAGACGCTCTGCTCTTCTGTCCATGGGATTTCCCAGGCAAGAACACTGGAGTGGGTTGCCGTTTCCTTCTCCAGGGGATCTTCAGATCTTCGCAACCTGGTACTTTATTTTCCTATTGCTGCAGTAACACACACACACGCACACACACAACTTGTGATGTAAAGCAGCATGCACGCCTGCTGTTTCTTCAGTCATGTCCGACTCTTTGCGACCCCTTAGACTGTAGCTTGCTAGGCTCTTCTGTCCATGGATTTTCCCACAAGAATACCAGAGTGGGTTGCCATTTCCTTCTCCATAAAGCAGCATGGGCCATTATTTTAATAGCTCTAGATGCCAGAAGTCAGTAATGGATCTCATTGGGTTAAAAATAAGGACTGTATTCCCTTCCTGGGAATCTTGGGGTGAATCTGTTTTCTTATTTTTTAAGCGCCAAGAGGTTCCTGCAGCTTCATCATGTCATTTTTCTATCTTCAAAGCCAGCAACATCAGGCCAAGTCTTTTTCATGTTGCTATCTCCCTCATTTTTATCTGTCTGCTTTACTTTTACATTTCTGAGGACACTTAGGATAGCAATGCATTGATTTACTCCCGCTCCTCCTCACACCACCCTACTGCAGGGTCTTGCAGGATAATTCTTCCATCTCACAATCAGTTGACAGGCAAACAACCACCTCAACCTTGATTATCCCTTGCCATATTACAAGATATTCACAAATTTCAACGATTAAGATCTGGATGTCTTTGGAGGGGTAGGGTTGGTCATTTTTCTGCCTCCTATGCCTACTACAGTGATCAATATTTTGCCATTATATCCATCTCCTTTCCCCTCATACCCAAACTTTTTCTTAATGTGTTCATTTGCTTCAGTTTTATTTTTAAGCAAATCTCAGACTTCACTTCATTCTACAGAAACACAGTTCTGTGTGTATCTCAGAATGTAAGGACATGTTGTTTAAACATAATCAAAACAAAATAATAATTCTATGTTGTTGCTGTTCAGTCGTCCAGTCATGTCTGACTCTTTGTGACCCCATGGACTGCAGCACACTATTATCTAAAACCTGGTCAATGTTTCCTCATTATCTCAAAAATGTCTTCTACAATCCATGAGAGAATCAGGGTCACAATAAGTTTCATATGTTTTATTTGGTTGCTCTGTGTCTTAAATTTCCTTTATAACCATTCCCCATCTGTGTTTTGTTTTTTTTTTTCTTTCATGTCATATAATGGTTGATGCTGCTTAATTGTGTACTCCTTAGAATTTCCCAGACTCTGGATTTGGCTGATTACAGCGTCATAGCATGGGCTTTCCTGATTGTTCAGTTGGTAAAGAATCCACCTGCAATGTGGGAGACCCTGGTTTGATCCCTGGTTTGGGAAGATCCCCTGGAGAAGGAAAGGCTACCCACTCATAGTTTAATATGAACCTTTATTCTTTATATTGCCTATAAACTGGTATTTAGATTCAGGTATTACTTGTCCCTCCTCCTTACACCCATCCTTTTGATAATATATAATTGTAGTGTGTATAGTTCCTATTGTATCACATTAGGTAATACATGTTGTGATTGTCTCACTTTTAGTGCTTTAAGAATGATTAAGTAATTCAGGAATTGTCAGCCAGATCTGTCTATTATAGAGTTCCTCATTAACTGTTTATTTAATGACTTCGGTTGATAATAGTTACCTAGGTATTTTGACACTACTTTTCAGGACTATCCTCTGTCATCACATTTAACACTGTTCAGTGTTCTATGAAAATTAACTTATGTGTACTTTCCAGGGATTTAATTAGTGGGAAAAATGAGGTACATTGGTAGCTATCTTATCTGTCTACAGAAATGTAAGGCTATTAACTTATTTGTCTACCACTTGCCACCTTGACTTTGACTTTCTAATCCATCAGAGTTTTGATATGTTTTCAAAGGGAATACAGCAATATGACTGATAATCTTTACAGAGATAATATTCCTGATACTGTTACAGAGAATGTTGGAATTCCTATATTGTGTGTGATGGGATGTAGCTAATACTTTTCTTTGAGCATCTCCACAGAAACTGAATCCAGAGAAATTTTTTTTGAAAAATATTACCTGTGTTTATATCATATGATTGAATCTCTTTTAAAAGATACCATTATCTTTATATAAGAAAAGATTGGATGAATATATGTTTCTTTTTTTTAATATCTAAAATATGCCAAGGTCTTTCACACTACATTGTAGCAAAATTCTAGTTACAAACTCTAATTATCTGATTCGTATAAGTATTATACATGAAAATTGTGTACTAGGACATATAATTAATAGTGAAGAGGTATTATTAATTGGCATCTATAATGTCTGTGTCTATGTTTTACCTTGTTACTAAACAAGTATAGATTAATCATTTTATAAATATAGAGGTTTCAAAAGTCTTATATTGTGGATGTTAATTTGATGGTCAGAAAAAAAGAATGAGCATATTAATCAGTTAGTGACTTTTGTCATGAAAGCTATTTTTTGAGTTGCCTCACGAGAGAATAAACTTATTTTATTTTATGAGTAGTTAAGCAAGAACTCGCTAGTGTAACATTTGATCTTCCAAATTTTCTTGAACATGTTATATAGTAGTCCCTAGAGTGTGCATTCCTATTTCTTTTTCTTAATTATAAACATTATAATGTAAGGTTAGTAACCTAATATTTTCAACAAAATCTCTAAAATCAGTTTGATAAGTAAATCACTTGTTCAGTAACCAATCCTTTCTATGAAAAAAGAAAAAACTGTCTATTTGATCATATATTCTAAACATTCAAAATATACTTTAGTCCATGTGCATGTTCATATGTCAGTATTAAGCATGTGTGACTGATTTTTATTAATCTTTCAAATGCTCATGTCTTTTAGTGTGCTTCCTATTTGACTGTAACACACATCAGAAATATTTTAGAAGTCTTATTCCATTCTTTATGATTGTGAAACATCACAAAGATTCCCTGTGTGAAAACTCACATGAATACCCACAATACTACATATTTGATCTATGGTATTAAATATTTGTTTTGCTCAATCTTTAGCATTTATTTCTACTAATATATAATTCTCTTAAAGTTTTAACAACATTGTGATTTTGAGGAATCTTGGTACAGTGCCTGGAGTTCAGAGTTCAGTCACTCAATCGTGTCCGACTCTTTGCGACCCCATGAATCACAGCACGCAAGGCCTCCCTGTCCATCACCAACTCCCAGAGTTGACTGTGTGGATCACAATAAACTGTGGAAAATTCTGAAAGAGATGGGAATAGCAGACCACCTGACCTGCCTCTTGAGAAATATGTATACAGCTCAGGAAGCAACAGTTAGAACTGGACATGGAACAACAGACTGGTTCCAAATAGGAAAAAGAGTACGTCAAAGCTGTATATTGTCACCCTGCTTATTTAACTTATATGTAGAGTACATCATGAGAAATGCTGGACTGGAAGAAGCACAAGCTGGAATCCAGATTGCTGGGAGAAATATCAATAACCTCAGATATGCAGATGACACCACCCTTATGGCAGAAAGTGAAGAGGAACTAAAGAGCCTCTTGATGAAAGTGAAAGAGAAGAGTGAAAAAGTTGGCTTAAAGCTCAACATTCAGAAAACGAAGATCATGGCATCCGGTCCCATCACTTCATGGGAAATCGATGGGGAAACAGTAGAAACAGTGTCAGACGTTATTTTGGGGGCTCCAAAATCACTGCAGATGGTGACTGCAGCCATGAAATTAAAAGACGCTTACTCCTTGGAAGAAAAGTTATGACCAACCTAGATATATTCAAAAGCAGAGACATTACTTTGCCAACTAAGGTCTGTCTATTCAAGGCTATGGTTTTTCTTGTGGTCATGTATGGATGTGAGAGTTGGACTGTGAAGAAGGCAGAGTGCTGAAGAATTTATGCTGTTGAACTGTGGTGTTGGAGAAGACTCTTGAGAGTCCCTTGGACTGCAAGGAGATGCAACCAGTCGATTCTGAAGGAGATCAGCCCTGGGATTTCTTTGGAAGGAATGATACTAAAGCTGAAACTCCAGTAGTTTGGCCACCTCTTGCGAAGAGTTGACTCATTGGAAAAGACTCTGATGCTGGGAGGGATTTGGGGCAGGAGGAGAAGGGGATGATAGAGGATGAGATGGCTGGATGGCATCACCAACTTGATGGACATGAGTCTGAGTGAACTCCGGGAGTTGGTGATGGACAGGGAGGCCTGATTTGCTGCAATTCATGGGGTCGCAAAGAATTGGACACAACTGAGCGACTGAACTGAACTGAACTATCCTAATTTTGTTTTGAAGCAGTTCTGCTTATCATGAACGATATTTGATTTTCAGTTCTATTTAAATTCAACAAGATACACTGCTGTCATTTTCAAAGTAGAATTTATTTATGGATAGTTTTGATGACTGTTTTTTCACATCTGTGATGAACTTTGTCTTTTTAATAGTGCCTTCTTGTATCCCTGAAATTATAATTTAATATTTGAAAACCGCAAAACCACCAGAGCCCCCTTATGTTGAACAATAGAACATTGCTGTTGCTCATTTACATTTTATGTACAACAGTGTCCAACATAACAAGTGTTTCATCATACTAAAGATGACTTTGACTAGGAAATAGTAACAATAAAATAGAATTCTGAAGACTATACTGTCTCAGTTTGATTTTTAGACTGTGATGAAATTTATAGCCTCTTTTATCATTTCCATTTTAGATATTGATAACTTTCTGAAACATTTTATTTAGATTTAACCAAAAGTTGCAGCATATTTCTCAAAGTATTCAGGTTCTAAGTATTTCCCTTAATACAGCTCTTTTATTTTTCTTCTTTTATTCCCTCTTCATGGAAAATAAAATTTAAATAATATATAATCTGATTATATTTTCTGGACAAAATAATTGATCAAGATGTGCAATAAGAGAGATTCTATGGGGCTTAAAGATCATTTTCAGGAGGAGAAACATTTTTATATGTTTTATATATGAAGGATATAGTACATTCATGGATGGAAAGAAGGGAAAATATAAAGATGCCATTTTTTCCTTTCACAGATTACAGATATGAGATTCCAATAAAATACCAATTAGGTTATTTTTGTAACTTGTCAAAAAAGTACAGGATTACATCTGATAAATAAAGAGATATATTAGCTAAGACTATTAGTAATAATGTAGAACTTTCCCTACCAAAAAATAATAATAGTACATATTATATAAAGTTACAAACATGGTATTTTAAAAATAATGTGTAAGTATCATCTTCCAGATTAATGGAAAGAATATATATTAGAAACTGATCATAATATAGTCCCAACTAAAAGTAGTCCACATATGCAAAATAACTGAAGAATATACATTAAAAAGTGAGTAATAGGTTTGCTTTAAGAAACTGAAAATATTTTTATTCTATTTACTTTTCTGTTTTTAAATTATCTACGAGAAGTGTATATTGCCTTAATAAGAAAAGAAAAGCTAAGTTCTCAAAATTAAAAAAAAAAAAGTTTAGTTTTTGTAAAAAGTGATAATAACAGAATATACACCATATGAAAATGCTGATAATAAAGTATGAATCTGACTCAGAGGAAAAATAAATTCTATGTAAAATATTTCATCATTGGCTGTTATTTGATTATTGAAAAAGTAAGAGAGTTCCAGAAAAACGTCTACTTTTGCTTTATTGACTACACCAAAGGCTTTGACTGTGTGGATCACAATAAACTGTGGAAAATTCTTCAAGAGATAGGAATACCAAACCACCTGACCTGTCCCCTGACAAATCTGTAGGCAGATCAAGAAGTAACAGTTAGAACTGGACATGGGACAACAGACTTGTTCTAAATCGGGAAAGGAGTACATCAAGACTATATATTGTCACCCTGCTTATTTAACTTATATGTAGAGTACATCATGAGAAATAACAGGCTGGATAAGGCACAAGCTGGAATCAAGTTTGCTGGGAGAAATATCAATAACCTTAGATATGCAGATGACACCACCCTTATGGCAGAAAGCAAAGAAGAACTAAAGAGCCTCTTGATAAAAGTGAAAGAAGAGAGTGAAAAAGTTGGCATAAAGCTCAACATTCAGAGAACTAAGATCATGGCATCTGGTCCCATCACTTCATGGCAAATAGATGGGGAAACAGTGGCTGACTTTATTTTTCTGAGCTTCAAAATCACTGCAGATGGTGACTGCAGCCATGAAATTAAAAGACTTGCTCCTTGGAAGAAAAGCTATGACAAAACTAGACAGCTTATTAAAAAACAGAGACATAACTTAACCACCAAAGTCCATATAGTCACAGCATGGTTTTTCCAGTAGTCATGTATAGATGTGAGAGTTGGACTAAAGAAAGCTGAGCACTGAAGAATTGATACTTTTGAACTGCGGTGTTGGGGAAGACTCTTGAGAGTCCCTTAAACTGCAAGGAGATCAAACCAGTCAATCCTGAAGGAAATCATTCCTGGGAGTTCATTTGAGGGACTGGTGCTGAAGCTGAGACTCCAATACTTTGGCCACCTGGAAAAGACACTGATGTTGGGAATGACTGAAGGTGGGAGGAAAAGGGGCAACAGAGGATGAGATTGTTGGATGGCATCACAAACGCGATGGACATGAGTTTGAGTAAGCTCTGGGAGGTGGTGATGGACAGGGAAGCCTGGCATGCTGCAGTCTATGGGATCGCAAAGAGTTAGACATGACGGAGGGGCTGAACTGAACTGAACTGATAATTAGAACTGACTTTGGATTTAAAATATCTAATTCAATTTAACCTAAGCTATCACATGAAGAATAATTGATTCATTTTAAAAGAAAATAATAAAACACCATTGTAAAGATGGTCATTGCAAAGAAGTTTTTGAACCGTTTTCTTATCTTTTAGAAAGCAACAAAAGTGGTTACATTAGTATGTTATTCAAACTTGTTCAAACTGTTCACTCAGTCATGTCCAACTCTTTGCAACCCCAGAACTATATAGTCCATGGAATTCTCCATGCCACAATATTGGAGTGGGTAGCCTTTCTCTTCTCCAGAGAGTGAATCTTCCCAACCCATGTATCAAACCCAGGTCTCCTGCATTGCCAGTGGATTCTTTATAAACTGAACTATCAGGGAAGCCGAAAGTGAAAGTCACTCAGTCGTGTCCGATTCTTTGCAGCCCTGGTGGACTGTCCAGTCCAAGGAATTCTCCAGGCCAGAATACTGGAGTGGGTAGCCTTTCCCTTCTCGAGCGGATCTTTCCAACCCAGGAATTGGACCGGGGTCTCCTTCATTGCAGGTTGAATCTTTACCAACTGAGCTATCAGGGGAGCCCTATATATTATTACCATAATGCTGTTGTTTTCTGGATTCCCTTGTAGTACAAGCTACACAATTCCTAGCACAGTTAACCCACTAACCTACTACTTGTTTAATTCCTTAATTATTTAGAATACATCTTCATACCAAGAAAAGTTTAAGGAGACTCAGGAAAGTACTGACATTCTTCCCTTATGAATGATGGAATTTATCTGCTTCAAAAATGTTGGTATCAAGATACCATCCACTAATGAAAGTGCTGAGAGCAATTTTCCTACTGGAAATATTTTTTGTAGATATTACTGTTTTGGCGTTTTCATAATATTAAGAATACTTTTTTTATGTGAGTTTGCCAAGCTTCTAGTTCAAGTACTATTGAAATATTTGTTCTTTCATTTAAAAGCTCTTCATTATGTAAAGACATCTCTCATTGTTTCAAAATATTTGGGAGTTAAACATCACTCAGTTCAGTTCAGTCACTCAGTCGTGTCCGACTCTTTGTGACCCCATGGACTGCAGCACGCCAGGCCTACCTGTCCATCACCAGCTCCCAGTGTTTACTCAAACTCATGTCCATTGAGTCAGTGATGCCATCCAACCATCTCATCCTCTGTCGTCCCCTTCTCCTCCCGCCTTCAGTCTTTCCCAACATTAGGGTCTCTTCAAATGAGTCAGTTCTTCCAAACATCACTACTGCTATAGTTTAAAATATGGTATGGTTTTGCAGCCAGACAGCTCCATCCTGGTAAGCTTCATCTGAAGCCTCCATAATGTTTTTAATATACCTTACAAACCTTTTCGGTGCTACAGTACCCTAGTGTTTTTATAATCCTAGTGACAGAAAGCTTGACTCTTAAATATTTTCAACATGACCCATAGTGAAAAAAAAAAAAAAAAGGCAAAGCAAAACAAAACATTTTTCATCATAATTAGGATCATGACATTCATGTGTTATTCAGTCTTCTATATCTAGTTAGTGGGGATTCAAAAATAATTGAAACAGTAAAAAATTCTTGCCCCCATGGAGCTAATAACCTAATCTGTCCCTCTGTCTCTGTATTATTCCTTTGTATAAAAAATAGCTTCTTGTGTATTTTATTCCAGCCATCCAATTCTATCCTATTGTCTTCTTTTGAGTTGTAAAAATAACATAAGTTGCTCTTTGTATGCTTAGTCATTCAGTCATGTCTGACTCTTTGCAATCCCATGGACTATAGACCACCAGGTTCCTCTGTCCATAGGGACTCTCCAGGCAAGAATACTGGGGTGGGTTGCCATGCCCTCCTCCAGGGGATCTTCCCAACCCAGGGATGGAATCGAGGTCTCCCGTATGGCAGGTGGGTTCTTCAGTGTCTGAGCCATCAGGGTAATTAGGACCCATTAATTGATTCAAGACTCAGTAATGGATCTTGACTCCCACTTTGAAAAACATTGCCATATTGGAATTTCATACATTTAACAGAGCTGTTAAAGCAGCCTGTGTATGTGTGTGTGGGTGCTCAGCCATGTCCAATTCTTTGCGACCCCACAGACTGTAGCCCACCAGGCTCCTCTGTTCTTAGGATTTCCCAGGCAAGAATACTGGAGTGGTTTGCAAATGGGATCTTCCGGGATTGAACCCATGTCTCTTATGTCTCCTGCATTGGCAGAGATATTCTTCACCACTAGTGCCACTTAACCTTATAAAAAGAAGCCTAGGATTAATTAATTTTTCTAAATTTCTGTCTCACATCGACTGTCACCTATTTAAAAATCCAGTCTTTTTTACTGAGTTGCTTTCAGGATAGAACTTTCTGAATATGGGTTTATGTAAACTGTTTTTAATCTGAATGGAGAATCTTATATTTATTTATGTCAAATTCTTCTTTATTGGTTTCAGCTCATCATTCTAGCCTATCAAAATTTTTGAACTCTGCTACTGTTAGATAATCCTCCTAAATCTGTCATCCACAAATATGAAAAGAGTGGCTTCTATGTCATGAGCCCAGCCACTATTGGAAAATACTGCAAATTCCTATAGTTCTTCCCTAGAGAGCTCCCTCTTGTTGGCATCGATTGGTTAATCGACATGTTAGCATTATATTTGCATGTCAGAATATGAATCTCCCTTAATTTGCCCATGTCTCAGTCTGCACTTTTTCATCAAATAAAAATTCTAAAGGACTATAGAATACATACTGAATTATTGATTTTTATGTTCCCCTGAGATAGCAATAAGCTGTCAGAAACATAGTTAAGTTTCTGTTTATCTCAGCCACAACTAGTTGCACTGATAGTAGTCTTCAGTTTTTAAGTTTAGTTAGTGACTGAGATCTGATATCACAGTTCACTGGAACCCAGAGAGGACTAAGGGGTGGTCTAGAAGTAGCAAACTACTGATGCATGTGCTTCGGTAATAAGCAGTGTTCTCCAGGTTTGCAAGATCATTCAGCTATTTCTCCTCAGCTTCTCAGTGATTTCCAACTGATAGAGCTATTGTCTTGTCACAAGGTTTTATTGTCTTTGACAACTCTTGTATAGGACCAGAGTTATTTGGGGCTAGACACTCTTTTTAGTCCAAATATCTGTCTTTTGTTTGTTTGTTTTTGGTGAGACTTGTCTTAAGTGCAAATTGCATTCAACTCATAGGATGTTATTAATAGGATCACATTAACAGAAGATTGTCTTTTAATAAGAGCCTAGGGCAAGATAGTAACCAGAGATGCATCTGAATTCTTCTCTTCACCAATTAACTGCCTTCCTCTTGGTAAGATCTTGAAACTAAGTCTCTCACATCATCTATAATCCAGAGTTAGAAATGTATAGCTTACCTATCTCACAGGGTTCTTGTAAGAATGGAGATTAGGTCATAAACAAATAGCATCTAAATGTTTACTAGCTGATAGTAAGCTATCAGTTGGTAAATTAGTTGTTGTTCAGTCGCTAAGTTGTTTTCGACTCTTTGTGACTCCATGGACTATAGCCAGCCAGGCTACGTTTATAGGAGTGATTTAAAGTAAAACCCATCTTCATTATATAACAGAATTTGGATGATAGACACAGTACATCATAACTGAACGTGCATGATGACTGAGGTGGGGAGCGTTATCCTAGGGCAGTGGTGCTCAAAGCATCATCTTCAGAGCAACAGCATCAGCATATCCAGCAAAGCTGTTAAAAATGCAGATTCTATATGTGAGACCTAGTGCATCAGGCACAGAGGATGGGGCCCAGCACTCAGTGTGGTTTCAACAATCCTCAGGAGATTCTGTGCTCACTGTGTCCTTGATGTTGTTGTTGTTCAGTTGCTAAGTCATGTCCAGCTCTTTGCGACCCCATGGACTGTAGAATTCCAAGCTCCTCTGTCCTCCACTATCTCCAAGAATTTGCTCAGATTCATGTCTGGTGAGTCCCTGATTATCTGACTGTCTCATCCTCTCTGCCCAGTTCTCCTTTTGCCTTCAATCTTTCCCAGCATCTGAGTCTTTTCCAATGAGGCACTCTTCCCATCAGGTGGCCAACAGTTAGAGCTTCAGCTTCAATATAAGTCCTTCCAATGAGTATTCAGAGTTGATTTCCTTTAGAATTCACTAATTTGATCTCCTTGCCATCCAGGGAACTCTCAAGAGTGTTCTCCAGCACCACACTTCAAAAGTATAAATTCTTCAGTGCTCAGCCTTCTTTATGATCCAACTCACATCTGTACACAACTACTGGAAAAACCATACCTTTGACTAGAGGGGCTTATATCGTTATGTCTCTGCTTTTTAATATATCTGCCATCTAGATTTATCCTAGTTTTCCTCCCAAGGAGTAAGTGTCTTAATTTTGTGGCTGCTGTCAAAGTACACAGTGATTTTGGAGACCAAGAAAATATATCACTGCTTCGACTTTTTCTCCATGCATTTGCTATGAAGTGATGGGACCAGATGCCATGATCTTAGTTTTCATGTTGAATTTCAAGCCAGCTTTCTCACTCTCTTCTTTCACGCTCATCAGCAGGCTCTTTAGTTCCTCTTACTTTCTGCCATTAGAGTGGTATCATTTGTATATCTGAGGTTATTGATATTTCTCCCTGCAACCCTGATTCTAGTTTATGATTTATCCAGCCTGGAATTTTGCATAGTGTATTCTGCATGTAAGTTAAGTACGCAGTGACAAGATACAGCCTTGTCATACTCCTTTTCCAGTTTTTAACCAGTTCATTGTTCCCATGTCCAGTTCTAACTGTTGCTTCTTGATTTGCATACAGGTTTTTCAGAAGACAGGTAAGGTGGTCTAGTACTGCCATCCCTTTAAGAATTTTCTGCAGTTTGTTGTGGTCAGCACACAACCCAAAGGCTTTCGGGTTGTCAGTAAGCAGAAGGAAATGTTTAATTGCAACTCCCTTTCTTTCTCCATGATCCAATGTATGTTGGTAATTCGATATATGGTTCCTCTGCCTTTTCAAAACCCCATTAGTACATCTGGAATTTCATGGTTCACATACTGCTGCAACCTAGCTTGAAGGATTTTGACCATAACCTTGCTAGCATGAAATGAATAGAATTGTACAGTAGTTTGAACATTCTTTGACATTACCCTACTTTGGGTTTGGAATGAAGGCTGACTTTTTCCAGTCCTGTGGCCACTGCTGAGATTTCCAAAATTATGACATGTTGAGTGCAGCACTTTAAAGCATCATCTTTTAGGATTTTAAATAGCTCAGCTGGAACTTTATTACTTCTACTACCTTTGTTTGTAGTAATGCTTCCTAATGCCCCTTGACTTCATACTCCAGAATGTCTAGCTCTAGGTGAGGGACCACACTATTGTGGTTATCTAGGTTATTAAGACCTTTTTTTGTATAGTTCTTCTGTATATTTTTGCCACCTCTTAATCTTTTCTGTTTTTGTTAGGTCCTTACCTTTTCTGTCCATTATCATGCCCACCTTGCATGAAATGTTCTTGCGAAACTTGACGTCTCCAGTGTCCTGGAAGAGATCTTTAGTCTTTCTCACTCTATTGTTTTCCTCTATCTCTTTGGCTTATTCATTAAAGAAGGCCTTCTTATCTCTCCTTGTGGTATTAAATGGCTCAGTAAGTAAAGAATCTACCTTCAATGCAGCTGATGCATGTTTGATTCTTGGGTTGGGAAGATACCCTAGAGAATGAAATAGCAACCCACTCTGGTATTCTTACCTGAAAAACCCCATGGACAGAGAGGCCTGGCGGGCTGCAATCAAAGGGTAGTGAAGAGCCGTACCCCACTGAGAGACTAAGCACAGTTGATCTTACCTTTCTTCCTTGCCTTCGCTTCTCTTCTTTCTTCAGCTATCTGTAAAACCTCCTCAGACGACCACTTTGCCTTCTTACATTTTTTTTTTCTTGGGGATGGTTTTGGTTACTGCTTCCTGTACAATGTTAGGAACTTCTGTCCATAGTTCTTCAGGAACTGTATCAGATCTAAATGCTTGAGTCTATTCATCACCTCCACTGTATAATCATAGGATTTTATTTAGGTCATACCTGAATGGCCTATTCATTTCCCCTACTTTCTTCGATTTAAGTCTGAATTTGGCAAGAAGGAACTCATGATCTGAGCCACAGTCAGCCTTAGGTCTTACTTTTGCCGACTGTACAGAGTTTCTTAATCTCTGGCTGCAAAGAATATATTCAGTCTGATTTCATCATTAACCGTATGATGATGTCTATGTAGAACTGTCTCTTGGGTTGTTGGAAAACATTGTTTGCTATGACCAGCACATTCTCCTGACAAAACTCTGTTAGCCTCTGCCCTGCTTTATTTTGTACTCCAAGCCAAATTCCCCTGTTATTCTGGGAAATTCTTGACTTCTTACTTTAGCATTCCAATTCCCTATGATGAAAAGGATATCTTTTTTTGTTGTTGTTAGCTCTAGAAGGTGTTGTAGGTCTTCATAGTACTGGGCAACTTCAGCTTCTTCAGCATCAGTGGTTGGGGCATAAACTTGGATTACTGTGATGTTGAATTTTTTTCATGGAAATGATCTGAGATCATCCTGTCATTGTTGAGGCTGCACCCAATTACTGCATGTGGACTCTTTTGTTGTCTGTGAGGACTACTCCACTCCTTCTAAGGGATTCTTGCCCACAGTAGTAGACATGATGGTCATCTGCATTAAATCCGCCCAATCCTCTCCATTTTAGTTCACTGAGTCCTAAGATGTCCATGTTCATTCTTGCCATCTCCTGCTTGACTACATCCAATTTACTTTGATTCACAGACGTAACATTCCAGGTTTCTATACATATTGTTCTTTACAGCATCAGACTTTCCTTTCACCACCAGACACAGCCACAGCCAAGGGTCATTTCTGCATTGGGCCAGATGCTGCTTTCTTCCTGGTATTTCTTTCTTGCTATGTTAGTAATTGCCCTCCCCTCTCCTTCAGTAGCATATTGGACATCTTCCATCCTGGGGAAGGGGGGCTCACCTTCCAGAGTCCTGTCTTTCTGCCTTTTCATACTATTTATGGGGTTTTCATGGCAATAATACTGGAGCAGGTTGCCATTCCCTCCTTTGGTGAACCACAGTGTGTCAGGACTCTTCACCATGACTCACCTGTCTTAGATGGCCCTGCACGGCATGGGTCATAGCTTGAGTTATACAAGCCCTTCCACCATGACAAGGCTGTGATCCATGAAGGGGAATAAATTAATACCATCCTTTAAAATGGGTTATTGCTTCATCTGTAGAAACTCTAAATTAATAATCCTACGGGGAAAATATCTTCATTTCTACAGCATTGTCTTATGCTAATGATGCCATTTCTTTTATTTGCACATAAGATTCTTTTATCTCTCAGTATTGTCTATCTCTCTTTCTCCATTTTGCTAAAAGGCATTTTATTCTTTATATGTGTTTATGTATAAGACCTGACAGCTACAAGTCCTAGCTGTGCAATCATTCAGCAGTTAATCTCTCTGTGTCCCAGTTTCCCTCATTTGTAAAGCAAGAAACTAACATTTAATTTGAGGCAGAGCTTTAACAATTAGGTATAATATTCTCAGGTGACCCCGTGGTAAAGAATTCTCCTGCTAGTGCAGGAGACACAGGAGATTCAGGTTCGATCCCTGGTTCATGAAGATATCTTGGAGTAGGAAATGGCAACTCACTCCAGTATTCTTGCCTGGAGAATCCCATGGACAGAGAAGTCTGGCAGGCTATGGTCCATAGGTTCCCAAAGAGTCAGACATGACTGAACAACTAAGTATGAGCATGATAATCTATGTAATATACTTAACAATGATTTATACACAGAGAGTGATCAACATAGAGCAGTAGTTATTTCTAGATTTCTTTTCTCTTCATTTATAGAAACTTTCCTTAATAAATAAGATGGGAAAAAGAGATCTTTAGATATTCTTCTTTCCAACAGAGATATTTCTCTGTCCTTCACAAAATTGCAATTACTTTTCAAATCCTTAACCTACTTTCCTTTTAAAGCAACTAACTAATAAGTCTAGAAGAACAGCCAAATTCCCAGTGAGGGTGAAAATGTAGAGCAAATACTTCTGGCATAGGGGTGAAGAAAGCATCTTACTTTGAAAAGTGGAGGAGTTAGTAATTAATAGCCTGGTCTTTTAAATCAGGCAGACAGAACTGGGTTTGAATCTAATCCAGACATTTACTTGCTGAGTCACAATGTAAAAGTTACCTGGCCTTACGTATTTTCTCTTATGTGAAGTGGGCATAATAGCAATATTTCTTCATTGAGTATGAAGTGGTATATATGTGAGAAGTCTTTAAAGGCTTAGTACATTGTCTGGCAGGTAGCAAATCACTGATAAATAGAATCCCGTTAATATGTTTCCTTCTGCTCCTACCCTCACTTCCTAATATTCTTCTCTGATAATGATGGACAAAACTATTTTATTTACCTTTGGAATGTGAATTTTAGGAATGTGTTTATTGCTCAATATTTTCAAATAAGGCCATTTAGATGCTTTGAAGTGTTTCTTATAAATTAACCGTGTAAAAGTTGGTACTTATGCAGAGCTGTCAAGTGTTTTGCTCAAAACTGGGATTTACATACCCACAAAGAAAAATTAATTGTAATCCCTATAAATGCTTAGTGTCTTCCAGCAGTTTTATTTATGAAAGGCCATCAGTGAATTGTGTTAGTGTTTAGCTGCTTTTGTTGCTATTGTAGTAACTATACTTATTATCATTGCACGGTCTAACATTTTACCTTTGTCAAAAGATAAGTGGAAAAAGGCAAACATAATTCAGGATATTCCCTGATTCACTCATGGCAGTTAAGAGTTTCCCAAGGTTTTCTGGTGGGGAAGACCAATGGTAGAATTCTGAGATTCTTGATGCAAAGGAGTACGATTATGTATTGGGAAGCATCTCCTAGTTATGTTACCTTCCCACTGGGCCGGGCATCTGGAAAGGGGAAAGTGCAGCTTCTAGTCTATATACTCTGTTTTTCCTCTTTGAGGTTTCCCACAGAGAATAAGGTTAGCTTATTTGAAGGACTAGGGGGAAAAATGGCCTAAAAATATAAGTACCCATCTACTAAACAAGCTCTCATTACAAATCATCAGTGTTTCACAAATTGTGCTAAAACTAATGATACAGTGATAACCAGAACATTAGACCTGCCTTCCAGGGTGTTTCTTGGACAGGGGATAAGAGCAGATACGTATTTAAATAATTGAGCAAAATGCAATGTGTGTTGCTTCAGAGTTAGGAAAAACCTATTGAAAGAGAGGTAAAAGTGTTTTTGTATCTCTTTAAGGCTTTACAGAGAAGGCTCACAATTGAGCCATGAGAAATTCAACATGTGCACAGAGATTAGGCTCACAAGTTAAATTAGGAGAAATAGCACATAAAGAGTCTCAGCTGAAGACAGAGAGACGTAGTAAAGGAAAAAAAGTGGAGGGGATGGCAGGAGAGAGGAGGAAAGAGGAAGGGATGATAGGAAGGAAAAAGAGATAGGAAGTGACCAAAATAGTAGATCTTGGATCTTAAAAACCCAATTGTTACTGATAAGATATTAATGAGATTCTGGTGGCATCAGATTATTAGCATAAATAGCCAAACCTTAAGTCAAATAAAGCAATATTTTATTTATCATATATTCTTTTTAAAATGGTCAGCCCTCAAGAAGTATAATTTTATTTCTAAGATTAGTGTATTATGGAAAATGTTTAAAAATTCTTCCCCTTTGATTGCTGATATAAATGAAAGGACATATTCAACACGAAATTTAAGTTTTCTTACCTAGTCAAATTTTGGAAACTCTTCTGCCATGTGTGGATTTTTGTTATTTTTCTAGATGATGACACAAGCTACGTTTAACATTGTATTTGTGTGCTTTAGATAAACTCATACTGATGTAGATAATTTCATAAGCTCTATTACCTCAACCAAATTTGTTAGACTGAGTTAGAATTCAAAAGAAAAAAAAATTGCTATATTTTTACTACTTTGAAGTTTAGTTTTAATAGGAAACAGATATTCTTTATTCAGCTTTATAGTGACATTTTTACTTATTTAATAAAAGTTGTATAATTCTTTGAACTTAAAAGTTTAAATCAAAGATCAAAGTCAATACTTGATTGGTAACATTTTCAATGTAGCTGAACAAAAATTGTGTCATTTGCAAGCCATTTACCTTATAAAATATTATTGAATCTTTAAAATTAATAAATATAACCTCTAATAATCATGTTTATTATACAGTCTAATTTACTCAGAAAATAAGTTAATTTATAAAGGTAGTTTTAAACAAGGCATTATATCTAAATGCTCCAGCTAGTTATTTCTATTCCATGCCTCACCTTGGAACTAAATTATCTACATCATAAAACAGTCTTACAGATTATCAACAACACTTTGAATTATATCTAAAAGACAAGAACAGCTTGTAAGTTCATGTTTCTATTTTATCCAAATTGGCTAACAGTTTCTCTTAAGTTCTAGCTAATTGGAATAGATATAAATCATAAGCCTATCTTATTCTAAAGTAGAAGATCAGCATGTATGTGGTAGTACTGTGCTATTCTTTTTACTGGCATAGATTTTATGGATAACTATTTTGCTTAGAGGTAGTGTACTACAGACTCAAATATAACAGTGTATTAATAATATTACATCAATTATGATGACTGAACTGTCTTTCCTCAAGCTTTTATGTACACTGACCATGGCAAATAATAGGCAAACATTTATACAGGTGGATAGAAAATGTGAATTTAAATGTATCAACAGTTTCTGTTTTAGTTATTTTGACATCTTGAGTTAGAATAAACACACGACTCATATTTGAAGAAGAAAAATAAGTATCTTAAGTACTATGCATACACTGACATATTCTGGGCAAGAATGGTAGGCTAAGGTGATCATGGATTGACCAAAGTAATGAGTACCAAGGTGGCCCATTGGTGGGAAAATGGCATGCTTCACATCGATAGACAGGAGATGGGGACATCCCTGGTGATGCAGTGGTTAAGAATCTCCCTGACAGTGCAGGGGACACGGCTTCAATCCCTGGTCTGGAAAGACTCCCCCCGCCACAGAGCAGCTAAGCCCTTGAGCCACAACTACTGAGCCCACGCTCTAGAGCCCGCAAGCTAGAACTACCCAGCCCATGCGCCGCAGCTGGTGAAGCCCACGTGTCTAGAACCTGTGCAATGCAGCGAAGAGAAGCCACGGCCATGAAAAGGCCATGCGCTGCGAAGAGAAGTAGCTGCCCCTTGCTCAACGAGAAGAGGCCCGTGCGCAGACCCAACACAACCAAAAGCAAACAGGTTAAAAAGGAAAAAAAAGATGGTAGACTAGGCCACGAATGACATAATTAACTTGCTATAAACCCTGTCCAGTCTCTTACAGGTGTAAAGAGAATATTTCTGTTTCCCATAACTTAGGGGGAAGTAGATAGTTTTCAGAAGGAAAAAAAAAGCATGCACAGAAAAAAATACTGCACATTTTAAGTACATGTTCAAGTTAAAATATATAATGTAAATCATTAATAGAATTTTCTGTGGGGAGATGGAAATTAGAGTAAGATATAGTGATAAAGGGAATTAACTAACTAAAATATATACTGTCTCTAATAAGTTAAATCAAACAGAATTTCACAGATAATAATGTCTTACCCAAATAAAATTGCAAAACCTAACTCCAAGAAAACAACGCTTTCTTACTGTGTTTGCAAAAAACTCTTTGGGTTTTTCTGTAGCGTCTTACCTAGCAGTATAAAAAATTAAAAATGGTTTTGAGAAAATGTTGAGATTGGAATATTCTTGATAAAGTAGCATTAAGGGAATTCAGTGCTTCATGTAAGTGGAATCATATAGTCATAAAGACACTGTCTTTTTCCAATTTTGCATAATGTCCTAAAGATTCATCCATGTTGTAATAGGTATCAAAACTTTCCTTTGTTAGGCTGAATAACAGTCTATTGTATGTATATGGCACATTTTGTTTATCCATTTATGGGTGGATGGAAACTTGTGTTGCTTGTATGTTTTAGCTGTGGTGAATAATGCTGCTATGAACATGGGCATAACTCTCTGAGACCTTGCTTTGAATTATTTTGAGTATATATCTAGACGTGGATTACTAGATCATGTAATAATTCTGTCCTCTGTATTCTCTTTGTAATTTTTTTTAATAACAGTAGCCATCCCAATTAGTGTGAGGTGATATTCACTGTACTTTAAATTTGCATTTCCCTCATAATTAGTTATGTTGAGCATCTTTTCATGTGCTTATTGGCCATTCATGTATCTTTGGAGAAGTGTCTATTTGAGCCTTTTTTCTGTAGTTGAATTGGGTTGTTTGGTTTTTTATGTTAAATTTTAGAAGTTCTCAATATAGTATAGATATTAGTTCCTTACCAGGTAAATGATATGCACGTGTTTTTCCCATTCTTTGTGTTTCTTTTTTACTCTATTGATAGTGTCTTTTGAGACACACTTTAAAAATTTGCGTATAAAGTTCTATTTGTCTACATTTTCTTTTGTTACCTGTGCCTTTGGTGTCATATCCAAGAAATCATTATCCAACCCAAAGCTTTTGCCCTATTCTTTCTTCTAACCGTTTTACAGTTCTCGGTCTTATATATAGGTCTTTGATACATTGAGTTAATTTTTGTTTTTGGTGTTAAGTGAGGGTCTAACCTTAGTCTTTTACATGTGTATATCTTGTTTTTTAGCACTATTCTTGAAAAGACTGATTTTTTTTTTTTCTGTTGAATGGTCCTGGCACTGGATAAAATCCTTTGACCATATATGCAGAGGTTTATTTCTAGACACTCTATTCTATTCCTTTGGGCTATATACTTGTATTTTTCCCAGTACCACACAGTGTTGATTATTGTAGCATCATATTAAGCTTTGAAATCAGAAGTGTGCATCCTCAAGTTTGGTTCTTTTTCAGAATTGTTTTGGCTACTTGGGGCTCATTGATAATCCCTATGAATTTTAGGGTGGATTTTTATATTTCTATAAAGAATCATTGTGTTTTTATAGAAATTAAATTAATTCAATTTGTATAGCATTGACATTTTAATAATGCAGATCATCTTTAATTACAATTTGTAATTTTGTCCCCATAACCCATCACAAATTAAAAAGATCATGAGTTGATAGTGCATTTAGTACACCTAAACTTCCAAATATTATAGCTTGGCCTCACCTACTTTAAAAGGATGATTTTTGCTTTGGATTTTTCATGCACATCATTTATCATGTTAAAGTCAATTTCTTCTATTTCTTGTTTGTTGAGTGTTCTGTCATGAAAGAATGATAACTTTGTCAAATGCTTTTCCTGCATCAATTAAAATAATCGTGTGGTTTTTAGTCCTTCATTTTGTAAATATGGTATATTACAATGATCTGTTTTTATGTGTTGAAGGATGTTTGCCTCCCAGGAAAATAATCCCACTTGATTTTTGGTGTATGATTATTTTAATATGCTGTTGAATTCATTTTGCTAGTATTTTGTTAAGGATTTTTGTATTAATGTTTATAAAGGATATTGCTCTGTAATTTTCATTTGTCTGGGTTGAATATCATGATAATGATGACCTCATAGAATGGTTCAGAGAATATTCCCTCCTCTTTAATTTTTTTGGAAAAGTTTGAGAAGGATTGGTGTTCATTCTTCTGTAAACGTTTGCTAGAATTCATTAGTGAAGCAAACAGTTCCAGGGATTTTTTTTGTCAGATTTTTTTTTTCTTTTTCTTCTTAGTTGTGGGGCTATTCACATTTTCTCTTTTTGTGGTTTGTATTTAGGAATATTAATCGGATTCACACAGCCAGAGCTGAAAAAAAAGTAGCTGTGGGTTGTCACCATATGATCTTTCCTAGGTACAATGTTTTCTACATGATTTCCGACTGCCTTGGAAATATTTAGTTTCTCAAGAAAGGCAAAATATTTTAAGTATAATCTAGAATTTTAGAGAATAAATTGTTCTATATGGCTGAATTTGTCAAAATGTCTGGCTCCAATGTGAACATAAAGATATTTTCATTTTAATTGTTGAGAGTTCTCTAGGGAAACTGCCTTCCTTCTTTATGTAGGATATAATAAACATAATTTGAGTTTTGTTTTAGCGTCCAGACCATTATTACAAAATCAGTTTTTGTATTTTTTTCACAGCAGTAACAGCTCCCAGAGTTATTGAAGTGTTTAGCGCACTTGGCATGGTGTTGCTGCTGCTACTGAGTCGCTTCAGTCATGTCTGACTCCGTGCAACCCCATAAAAGTCAGCCCACCAGGCTCCGCCATCCCTGGGATTCTCCAGGCAAGAACACTGGAGTGGGTTGCCACTTCCTTCTCCAATGCAAGAAAGTGAAAAGTGAAAGTGAAGTCGCTCAGTCGGGTCTGACTCTTCGCGACCCCATGGACTGCATCCTACCAGGCTCCTCTGTCCATGGGGTTTTCCAGGCAAGAGTACTGGAGTGGGGTGCCATTGGGTGTTAGTCATGTTTATTAGTTTTTTTTTTTTTTTTTTTTAGTTTTTCTTCTTGCTATCTCACTGTCATGTTTTTCTCATAAAGACAACACTGTATAAATCCTTCATCATTTTTTCAAGCTTGCTATTTCCCAATATAGTGCGCTTTGAACCAAAATATGTAGCATGTTTAAGTTGTATATAATGTAAGAATAGCTAGGATGTGACTGAAGGGATGAGGAGTTTACAAGTGAGTAAAGGGCACAAGCTTAATGTGTTGATTCTGATTTTTAACTCGCTGCCCAGAGACCTATGTATTTTCTTCAAATGGATAAATAGCTGATTTACTCGCCTAGAAAACTGAGCCTAATGCCTTCCATTCTTTGTGGGGTATAAATTACAAAGAAAGCAAGATTGAGAAGGAAGGGAAGGTGAGGCTAGGAAGGTGTGTCTTCACAGAGATCCTGTAGACAAATACATCTCAGAAGAATCTCTGTAGGAATATAATGGGGCTTTATGACTTCAGTGTTTCATGGGTCAACATTGCTTCCCAGAGATCAGTTACTGTACATACATGTCATCTGTGCTGTTCCTTCTCTCAGAGCAGTTACCAGGGACACCAGGTTTCAGAATAGCAGTGACAGCGACAGGCCTCAGTGTTGATATAGTCTGCAGGATGCAAGGGAAGTGTGCCCGCTGTCTTCCCCTTGGGGCCTGTAGAGCCGCTGTACTTGTTTGAAGTCGCAGCAGGCCCCTTGTCTTTTCCGGGACCCCTGGGAACTGAGATTCCCCAGGGAAGAGGCCCAAGAGCCTTACAGGATCGTGGCGCAGGTTGCTGCTGGCTTGAGTCTCTGTGACATAGGCGAGTCTGAGAGCCACTAAGGCAAGGAGCCAGGCCATCCAAGTAGGCTGAGAGGAAGAAAACCTCACCCTCTGAGGAGACAGACACCACGCTGCAGGAGCCTGCTTCTAAAGATGACAGAAACCCCCTTAGGCCTTCAGAAATGCTCCTGGTGCCAGAATCATCTTTCTCAAGGATCAGCATAGCACCCAACCAAAATGCATAACAGAGATCCTCTGCCCACAATACCTAGATGTAAACCTAATTTGTGTTTTCACTGGGTGAGGAAACACGTAAACAGTCTAAAGTGCAATCCCGTCTTTCTCATTTGTTTGATGATCAGTAAACGTTTTGATTATAGTTTTCACTTTCAACATAATATGTATTGTTTTCCTTATTTGTGTGATTTTTAGTGTTTATGATGATTTGACAGGGCACATGTGGAGCGAAAAGGAAAGCAGACATCAGAAGTTTTTTAGATTACTTATTGTGGTGGTTTGTGGAGATTTTCCTTTTTGCCGTAGAAAATGGTGTACTTTGAAAAAAGAAACCTTTTTTATGCAGTCAAGACGTAATGAACATTAGCGTAGTATTGTGTTGTAGATCAACAAAGACTTCAGAGGTAACTGAGGTATTGAGAGAGAAGTAGTCCTTCGTGGACTAGTCAGAAGAGGTATGCTATTTTACGGACATGCCGTCACTGTGTGACCTGAATACCAGGAGGATGTTTAAGTGTGCCCTTTCATTAAATATACCCAAACTATAATTCTGCTTTTATTAATACATTTTCTTTACTTTTCCCCAGTGGCAATTTCTGGGCTTCACTGTCATTTTATACGGCTATCAGTGGTTCCAAGTCTTGCCACTTCAATTGTTTTTATTTTTGCTTGTACTGAAACTGTCAACAATTACTTATCTACAAAGTGTCCAGATTCACTTTTTTTTTTCTTGTCTTTGCTTGCCTTTAAAGCTTTTCTTAGACTTCAAAAATTCAGGAATTAAAATTTACAATGCTGGTTCAGGATAATGCCTTTTAACAGTCCAAGCACAAGTTAACCTTTTTCATCTTTTGGTTGTTAGGTTTTTATGGGTATAAGACAAAATCAGGATTATTATATATAACTATCATTGCTATATACTATATATACAACCATTCAACCAACCTTGATCAAATATAACCTTCAAAAGTTCAGTATGGAAACACCTTAATTCTGCCATCTTCTCCATTGGCACTGCTTATTTAACAGAAGAGAAAAAGGAAATAACTCACTTCTTTCCTATTTTCCCAGACTGTACTTCTCCTCTCCTCCCTAGCTTGCCAAGAGAAGTTTCTTATCTTTAGGGTCATGGAAAAAGATGTAAGGAGCAGCAAGAAACAATAAAAATTCTTGATTTTTACTCTTCGAGCTACTGCCAGGCTTCTCTTAGCCCAGCCTTGTTTAAAGTTGATTCTTCCTTTCTTGATACTTCAGTGGGTTCCTAGGCTACCTTCCTTCACTGGTGTAGTCGAAAGAAGACGAGCCTCCCAAAGATATCCATGTCCTAATCCCTAGAACCTGTGGATATGCTACCTAACATGGCAAAGTGAAAGGCACTCAGTCGAGTCTGACTCTGCGACCCCATGGACTATACAGTCTATGGAATTCTCCGGACCAGAATACTGGAGTGGGTAGCCTTTCCCTTCCCCAGGGAACATGGCAAAAGGACTTTAAAAAGTGATTAATTAAGGATCTCAAGAGGAGAGATTATCCTGTATTGTCTGGTTGGGTTTAGTGTCAATCATAAAGGTCCTTCTAAGAAGAGGAGTCAGTACAGTCCAAGACATGGAAGGTGAAGTGATGATGGAAGAAAAGCTACAGAGAGAAGGATCTGAGGATTCTCAGTCATTGGCTTTGGAGACAGAGGAAGAAGCCACAGATAAGGAACACAGGTGGCTTCTAGGAGAGAGAAAAGGCAAAGAAATAGATTATTCCCTAAAAGGCTCCAGGAGGAATGCAGCTTGACCTCACTTGGACTTCAGACTTTTGACCTCTAGAACTGGAAGAGAATAAATCTGCATTCTTTTAAGCCACTAAATTTGTGGTGATTTGTTTCAGCAGCAATATGAAAATAACCAACACTCCCTGAACTGAATTTCTCTAATGAAGATGAATGAAGCTTTTACAGAAAATTGCTTAGGATTCCTGCCTCAGTCCTTGAGTAGCCATTAATATACCATCAGGCTATGTTGGTTGAGGCCTCCTCACCTCTCTAGTTAGACATTTTGCGCAAGATTTAGGACCATCTCATCATACCCACCTGAAACATATATTTTGATCCAACGTAGTGACTTCTTAACTGCAATTTTCTACTTTATCTGTACAGCCTGGTTCAGACACCTTCTGGCCCTTTACCTTTTTCCAGTGGCAGTAACTCACTGTGTCCCCCAAGCTCTATGGAACTGTTATCTAAACAACTCTAACCGATCTACAGGAAAGATTAAGCAATTCTCTCCCCTCCCTAACAACTTCCACTAAAGAAAATTCTCTCTTGAGACTGTAACTTCTCTTTTAGTCTCTTCAATCTCAGCTTAAAAGAGAACATGTACAAATCCTGATTTTACCAAATGTAACCTAGCCCCTTACTTTGTAATATTAAAGTCCCTGCTAACTATGTTCTTGGTGATATAACTAAAACCACGATATATAGAGTTCCGTTTTAACATCTTGTTATAATGATTAAGTCACAATCTGGGATACACATATGAGAAAACCAAAGAAAGCAGTGCAGCTTCTTAAAAGAAACAACCGAAGAGCAAAAAAAAAAAAAACTCTAAATTTAAAAAGTTGTCCTTGATCTCTATTTCCACACAAAGATTCTTATTTTTTCTTATTACAAAATTCTAAAACAAGTCAGTGATCTGATTTTCTAAAACATATTATTTGAAATGGCAAGCTAAAAAGAGTGCATTGGACAATTGGAGAGTAAAAAAAGACAACCCTGGGAAGTAATGGCTGACAGTACAATTGCAGAGGGGAAGGTACTTTTATTCTTCCAGCTTTACTGAGATATGATTGACACATAAAATTGTGAATATAAGATCTACAAGGTAATGATTTCACATATGTATATATTGCAGCATGATTACAACAAGGTTCATTAAACACAACCATCACTTCATATAATTAAATCTTTTGTTTCACAAGTTTGGGGAGCATTTTAAAAATATACTGTTTCATTTACTTTATTGTTTTGCGTTCAGGTTTATACACCCTTTTTGTGTTTCCTGTCTAGAGAATAACCTTTAGCATTTGTTGGAGGCTTGGGGCTGGTGCACTGGGATGACCCAGAGAGATGGTATGGGGAGGGAGGTGGGAGGAGGGTTCAGGATTGGGAACATGTGCACACCCGTGGCAGATTCATGTTGATGTATGGCAAAACCAATACAGTATTGTAAAGTAAAATAAAATAAAATATGAAAATATATATATATATACTCTTTCAGCAAATTTTAAATATATAATGCAGTACTGTTAACAACAGACACCAAGCTATATATTGTATCTCCAGAATGTCTTCATCTTATAATTAATTAGAAGTTACCCCACCCTCACTCCTGCCCTTCAGTTCAGTTCAGTTCAGTCGCTCAGTCATGTCCGACTCTTTGCGACACCATGAACTGCAGCACGCCAGGCCTCCCTGTCCATCACCAACTCCCGGAGTTCACTCAAACTCACATCCATTGAGTCAGTGATGCCATCCAGCCATCTCACCCTCTGTCGTCCCCCTTTTCTCCTGCCTCCAATCCCTCCCAGCATCAGAGTCTTTTCCAATGAGTCAACTCTTCACATGAGGTGGCCAAAGTACTGGAGCTTCAGCTTTAGCATTCCAAAGAACACCCAGGACTGATCTCCTTTAGAATAGACTAGTTGGACCTCCTTGCAGTCCATGGGACTCTCAAGAGTCTTCTCCAACACCACAGTTCAAAAGCATCAATTCTTCAGCGCTCAGCTTTCCTCACAGTCCAACTCTCACATCCATACATGACTACTGGAAAAACCATAGCCTTGACTAGACGGACCTTTGAAACCATCAATATGTTCTTGTTTCTATGAGTTTGGACTTAGATTCCGCATGTAATGAACTCATCCAACATTTATCTTCTCTCTCTGACTTATTTCACTTAGTATAATGCCCTAAAGGTTCATTTATGCTGTCGCAAATGACGATTTCTTTTTTTATGGCTGTATGTCTATATATACGTGTGTGTGTGTGTATATTATTCATTCATCCTCAATAAGAGCCTATTATGAATTAGACAACATAGAAGAAATAGATAAATTCCTAGAAACAGAAAATCTACCAAGACTGACTTATGAAGAAACAGAAAATCTGCATAAACCAATAACAAATAGGATATTGATTCTGTAATCAAAAACTTCCCAACAAACAAACAAAATCCAGGACCAGATGGTTTCACTGGCTAATTTTACCAAACATTTAAAGAATTACTCCAATCCTTCTCAAACTCTTTCAAAGAACTGAAGAGGAGGGGATTTTCCAAAACTAGACCAGCATTATCCTGATAGCAAAGTCAGAGAAGACACCACAAGGGAAGAAAATTAAAAACTACAAAAAACTCCCATATCCCTGATGGACACAGACACAAAAATTCTCAATAAAATACTAGCAAACTGAATTTAACAGCACATTAAAAAGATCATACACTATATACATACATAGTCCTTCACCTTTAACCATCAATAGTCTAATAGGGAGGAGTGCACATAAAACATTCCAAAGAACCAAGCTAAGCTAGTGTATTGGTTATGTTTCACCACTGGTGGGCTTTAGGAGAAAAGCTCAGATTGATTCCAGATTGACAAGATCTAGTGTGTTTCCATGTGTGGGGATGGCGATGGTTGGGGTTTTCGCTGGGTATCTCTTCTGTATGGTCACCCCATCTCTAGGGGTCCTGACATATTCTCTGACATGTATCATATATACGATATCATTCAGTCCTAAGCACAACTCCCTTGAGGAAACAGGAGCTTAGGAAGACTGATTCAGTTGGCAAATTTCACAGATAAGTGGTAGAGAATAAATAAAAAACTAGGGAGACTGAATTTAAATTCTTATTAACTACAATACAGTACCACCTCCCAGGTAGTAGACAGATGTATATTATTACACATCATTTTTTAAGGGAGAGATTCTAGAGTTCATAGACATTAAATTCTTTACCACAGGTCATATGATCAGTACACTGAAACAAGAATCTGGACCTTCTGATTTCTCACTGATTTTTTTTTTTTAACTCGCAATACCTGTTTCTTCATTCTTTATGGGAAATGCCCAATTCCTCAATCACATAATAGAAGAAATACTTCAACATACCCCAGTAGGATAATATATTTATTCATCAATCAATGTATTTTACCCTTAATCCCTACTATACCATGACACTCCCTGCTTTAACATTAGCAATCATTCCATTGTTTCATTTAGGAGGCCAGGGAATAAAAAGGTCAGATTCTTGGCTTTTGTTTTCAAGTTCACTTGTGAAACAATAATAAAAAAATAATATTTAACATTGTTGATCACCAAGGGTGTTTTCCATTTCCCTTGGAAACTAGATAAATGTGTCAACGTCTGGTTGAAGAGGAAGAATACGGCAGCGAGAGGGGTAGAAGTCCTGAAACTAGAGGATCCCACGTGGAAAGATCAAGTGGCCAAGAACAAAATCTTCTCAGAGTCAGCTACCTCTTAACAAAATCTCTATCAATACTACCACGGAGCCAGAGTAGCACTTGGAGGTCCAATTTCCATGTGAGAGAGCCCTCAGTGAATCAGTTCAGTTCAGTTTCTCAGTCATATCTGACTGTTTGTAACCCCATGCCAGGCCTCCCTGTCCATCACAAACTCCCAGAGTTTACTCAAACTTATGTCCATTGAGTCGGTGATGCCATTCAACTATCTCATCCTCTTGTCCCCTTCTCCTCCCACCTTCAATCTTTCCCAGCATTAGTGTCTTTTCAAATGGGTCAGTTCTTCGCATCAGGTGGCCAAAGTATTGGAGTTTCAGCTTCACCATCAGTCCTTCCAATGAATATTCAGGACTGATTTCCTTTAGGATAGACTGGTTGGATCTCCCTGGAGTCCAGGGGACTCTCAAGAGTTTTCTCCAATACCACAGTTCAAAAGTATCAATTATTTGGTACTCAGCTTTCTTTATAGCCCAGCTCTCACATCTGTGCATGACTATTGGAAAAATTGTAGCTTTGTCTAGATGAAACTTTGTTGGTAAAATAATGTGTCTGCTTTTTCACATGCTATCTAGGATGCTTATAGCTTTTCTTCCAAGAAGCAAGCATCTTTTAATTTCACGGCTACAGTCACCATATACAGTGAGTTTGGAGCCCCCCCAAAATACAGTCTCTCACTGTTTCCATTGTTTCCCCATCTGTTTGCCATGAAGTGATGGGACCAGATGCCATGATCTTAGTTTTCCAAATGTTGAGTTGTAAGCCAACTTTTTCACTCTCCTCTTTCATCAAGAGGCGCTTTAGTTCTTCTTTGCTTTCTGCAATAAGTGTGGTATCATCTGCATATATGAGGTTATTGATATTTCTCCTGGCAATCTTGATTCCAGCTTGTGCTTTATCCAGCCTGGCATTTTGCATGATATACTCTGTGTATAAGTTAAATAAGCAGGGTGACAATATACAGCATTGTTGTACTCCTTTATCAATTTGGAACCAGTCTGTTGTTCCATGTCCAGTTCTAACTGTTGGTGCTTGACCAGATTTCTCAGGACACAGGTCCAGTGGTCTGGTATTCCCATGTCTTGAAGATTTTTCCACAGTCTGTTGTGATCTACACAGTCAAAGGCTTTGGCATAGGCAATAAGGCAAAAGTAGATGTTTTTTCTGGAGCTCTCTTGCTTTTCTGATGGTTCAGTAGATGTTGGAAAACTGATCTCTGGTTCTTCTGCCTTTTCTAAATCCAGCTTGAACATCTGGAAGTTCTTTGTTCATGTACTGTTGAAGCCTAGCATTACTTTGCCAGGATGTGAGATGAGTGATATTGTGTGGTAGTTTGAACATTCTTTGGTATTGCCTTTCTTTGGGATTGGAACGAAAATGACCTTTTCTAGTCCTGTGTCCATTGCTGAGTTTTCCAGATTTGCTGGCATATTGAGTGCAGCACTCTCACAGCATCATCTTTTAGGAGTTAAAATAGCTCAACTGGAAATCCATTACCTCTCCTAGCTTTGTTTGGAGTGATGCTTCCCAAGACTCACTTGACTTCACATTCTAATAAGTCTGGCTCTAGGTGAGTGATCACACTATCATGATTATCTAGGTCATGAGGATCTTTTTTGTACAGTTCTTCTGTGTATTCTTGCCACCTCTTCTTAATATCTTCTGTTTCTCTTAAGTCCATATAATTTCTGTCCTTCATTGTACTCATCTTTGCATGAAAATATCGCTTGGTATCTCTAATTTTCTTGAAGAGATCTCTAGTCTTTCCCATTCTACTGTTTTCCTCTATTTCTTTGCACTGATCACTGAGGAAGGCTTTCTCATCTCTCCTCACTACACTTTGGTACTCTGCATTCAAATGGGTATATCTTTCCTTTTCTTCTTTGCCTTTCACTTCTCCTCTTTCCATAGCTGTTTGTAAGGCCTCCTCAGACAACCATTTTGCCTTTTTGCATTTCTTTTTCTTGGGGATGTTCTTGATCACTGTCTCTTGTACAATGGTATGAACCTCCTTTCATAGTTCTTCATGCACTCTATCAAATCTAATCACTTGAATCTATTTGTGACTTCTGCTGTATAAACGTAAGAGGTTTGATTTAGATCACACCTGAATGGATTACTGGTTTTCCCTACTTACTTCAATTTCAGTCTGAATTTGGCAATAAGGAGTTCGTGATCTGAGTCACAGTCAACTCACAGTCTTGTTTTTGCTCCTGTAATAAAAAGGCAGGTTTAACAGGAGAAAAAAAAAAACATAAGTAAAAAACATGTATTCCTCCTGTATACAAGGGAAACACCCAGGAAAACTGAGTAACTCTCCAAAATGGTCCAAAACATCGCCGTAAATACCATCTCCTGTTAAAGACAAAAGAACAATGTTGGGGAAGTACAAGACATTTATGGAAAATTATCTGGCAAACACAGTGAACAAGGATATGATTGTTGTTGCTGAGTTGCTCACTTGTGTCTGACTCTTTGCAGCCCCATGGACTGCAGCATATCAGGCTTCTCTGTCCTTCACTATCTCCTGGAATTTGCTCAAACTCATGTCCACTGAGTCAGTGATGCCATCCAACCATCCCAATCTTCTGTTGCCTCCTTCACCTCTTGTTCTCAATCTTTCCCAGCATTAGGGTCTTTTCCAGTGAGTCAGCTCTTCATATCAGGTCACCAAAGTATTGAAGCTTCATCTTCAGCATCAGTCCTTCCAATGAATATTCAGGGTTGATTTCCTTTAGGGTTGACTGGTTTGATCTCCTTGCTATCCAAGGAACTCTCAAGAGTCTTATTTAGCATCACAATTTGAAAGCATCAGTTCTTCAGTGCTCAGCCTTCTTTATGTCCAACTCTCACATTCATACACGACTACTGGAAAAACCATAGCTTTGACTAGACAGAGCTTCCTCAGCAAAATGAAATCTCTGCTTTTTAATACAGTGCCTATGTTTGTCATACCTTTTCTTCCAAGGAGCAGGCATGTTTTAATTTCATGGCTGCATTCACCATCCTCAGTGATTCTGGAGCTCAAGAAGATAAAATCTGCCACTGTTTCCATGAAGTGATCAGACTAGACGCCATGGTCTTAGTTTTTTGAATGAGGAGTTTTAAGTCAGCTTTTTCACTCTCCTCTTTCACCCTCATTAAGAGGTTCTTTAGTTACTCTTCACTTTCTGCCATTAGAGTGATATCATATGCATATCTGATATTGATAATTCTCCTGGCAATCTTGATTCCAGTTTGTGATTCATCCAGGCCAGCATTTCGCATGATGTACTCTGCATATAAGTTAAATAAGCAGGGTGACAAAATACATCTTGATGCACTCCTTTCCCAGTTTTGAACCAGTCTGTTGTTGCATGTCCAGTTCTAACTGCTGTTTCTTGACCTGCACACAGGTTTATCAGGAAGCAGGTCAGGTGGTCTGGCATTCACATCTCTTTATGAATTTCTGAGTTTGTTGTGATCCACACAGTCAAAGTTTCCATTGTAGTCAATGAAGCAGATGCTTTTTTGGAATTCCCCCCTCCCTCTTTTTTTTTTTTCTATGATTCAACGGATGTTGGCAATTTGATCTCCGGTTCCTCTGCCTTTTCTAAATCCAGTCTGTACATCTGGAAGTTCTCAGTTCACATATTGTTGAAGTCTAGCTTGAAGGATTGTGAGCATTATCTTGCTCACACGTGAAATGAGCACAATCGTACAGTAGTTTGAGCATTCTTTGGCATTGCCTTTCCTTTAAGTCCAAGACTTTTCCAATGATAAGAGTTTCTAGAGAACCTAGAAATTCTAGAGATCTAGAGATTTCATCCAGCATCACCTCTAGATGACTAGGGAGGAAAACACCCTTATAAATGGAGATCCTCTTATAAATGTCAATGTCTCTTACACAAGTGTAACTTTTACTTGCTTTCAGAGCTTCTTCTATATCTGTGGTTTCTAAAAAATTAAATTTAAATTAAAAAAATTAAAAAAAAAATAGGTAGCCTAAAATAATCTTTAGGCCAAAGAGGCAGATTTTGGAGTGACAGATTCTGCTCTTTACTTTATACTTGGAATGAAACAGGAACATAATACCAGACCAAAGGGGTACCTAGAAAATACCCTATTGGCAAATGATCCTTGCTTCTCTGTACCCGGTGTCCTTTGTGAGGCACCAGCTCTTTTCAGCTTATATTCTTTCAGGCCACATAATTTCCCAACACACAAAACCAGGCCAGTCTTATCTAACAGTGAGTCCATACACATTGAAAAATCAAACCCTAACTCTGGTTTTAAATTCCTTCATGAGATATGTATACATAGCCTAGACAAATGTGAACACACATAGTTATGCTCATGCAGTTTAAAAATATTTATGCTGCTATTGAGGGAGATCAGTCATCAGTCTAGAAGGCATTGACAAGACTTTCCATTTGGTATTGAGCTTGGCTTTCACAGTAAGCCAATTATTTTATGGATGATCACAGCCCATTTGGGCCTAGGACAAAATCATTATTGAGGAAATCATTAAGTGCATCTTTCTGAAACCACACTGGCTACTTTTGTTCCAGCTTTTCCAATGCCTGTATTCACAGATCAAATTGAAATTAAATAAAGGTGTAAATGGAAGAAAGATGATGTGTTCTTAATACACCAAGGAAAGCACAACATAATCAGAAAATCATTTCTAAAATCTGTCATTTACTTGCTTATGTGAGCTAAGACAACTTACTTAACTTCTCATCCGCTTTCCTTGCATTATGAATATTTTGCATCTGTCTTACATGACTCATAAGATAGTTATGAAGCTCAAAATGAAGAGCACGAAAGAAGCTTTACATCAAATGTAAACGGTTATAACATGTAAAGTAGAGTAATGCAGCATTTATGAAGCTAAACATTTAAAAAACAGCAGATAATTACTATGCCAGAAAAAAATAAAACATAATTAGGATAGAGTTTTTATAAATGTGGCCTTGCATTCTTGCTTGAGAAACAAATAAGCAAAATTGTTTGGAAAAAAGTAAAGAAGATGGCAATCGTCCACTACTACTATTTCTACAGTTATTATGCAATAAGAATGAACACTGTATCAGGCCCTGGGCTAAACTTTTTATATCCATTATCATAAGCCTCATAACCCTCTATAAGTAGGAAATTATTTTCACCATTTTACAGATGTAGATATTAAAGTTTGAAATATTACAGCATTTTAGCATGACACTAAAACTTGACTTAGAATGGAAAAGGCAGAGGCTTTAGAGGTGAGTTTATTGTTAAATATTTCAGATCCTTGTGCCTCATCCAGGTAATTATTACAGCAAGCCTTTTGGAAACATTTCTAGAACACCAATATGAGGAGCAGCTCAGAACATCATCACTGGCTACTGTTGAGGCAGAAATTTTTACTACCCTTCTAGGTTCTTCTGGTTGGTCTAAGAATTAACTTGACATGGGACAGGTTCACAGGAGAAAAACACACAAATACTTAATAACGTGGACCCATGGGAGTTTCTCTTACCTTGGGCGTGGTGTATCTCTTCACGGCTGCTCCTTACCTTGGACGAGGGGTATCTCCTTACCACTGCCGTTCCTGACCTTCAACGTGGGATAGCTCCTCTAGGCCCTCCTGTGCCTGCTCAGCCAAGGCTCCTCAGGTTGCTCCTCCCGGCCACCAGCCCTGGCCTCGGGCGTTGGTGCCTCCTCCCAGATGCCGCCCCTGGCCTTGGGCTGGCTTCTCAGAGTCACCGCCCCAGGCCTCGGATGCGAGGTGGCTTCTCCTGGCCGCTCCTGACCTCGCATGTGGGGTGTCTCCTCCCAGCTGCCACTGGCCTCGGACACTGGGTAGCTCCTCCTGGCCGCCACCCTGACCTCAGATGCGGGGTGGCTCCTCCTGGCCATTCCTGCGCCATCACAGCCTGGCACTCTGGTGTTGAAAGAGGGCATCAGAGGGCAGACACACTGAAACCATACTCACAGAAAACGAGTCAATCTAATCACACTAGGACCACCGCCTTGTCTAACTCAATGAAACCAAGCCATGCCTGCGGGGCACACCAAGACGGGTGGGTCATGGTGGAGAGGTCTGACAGAATGTGGTCCACTGGAGAAGGGAATGGCAAGCCACTTCAGTATTCTTGCCTCGAGAACCCCATGAACAGTATGAAAAGGCAAAATGATAAGACACTGAAAAAGGAACTCCCCAGGTCATTAGGTGCCCAATATGCTACTGGAGATCAGTGGAGAAATAACTCCAGAAAGAATGATGGGATGGAGCTAAAGCAAAAACAATACCCACTTGCGGATGTGACTGGTGATAGAAGCAAGATCCGATGCTGTAAAGAACAATATTGCATAGGAACCTGGAATGTTAGGTCCATGAATCAAGGCAAATTGGAAGTGGTCAAACAAGAGATGTCAAGGGTGAACGTTGACATTCTAGGAATCAGCGAACTAAAATGAACTGGAATGGGTGAGTTTAACTCAGATGACCATTATATCTACTACTGCTGAAAGGAATCCCTCAGAAAAAATGGAGTAGCCATCATGGTCAACAAAAGAGTCTGAAATGCAGTACTTGGATGCAATCTCAAAAATGACAGAATGATCTCTGTTGTCTCCAAGGCAAACCATTCAATATCACAGTTGCCCAAGTCTATGCCCCAACCAGTAACGCTGAAGAAACTGAAGTTGAACAGTTTTATGAAGACCTACAAGACCTTTGAGAACTAACACCCAAAAAAGATGTCCATTTCATTATAGGGCATTGGAATGCAAAAGTAGGAAGTCAGGAAACACCTGGAGTAACAGCCAAATTTGCCCTTGGAATGGGGAATGAAGCAGGGCAAAGGCTAATAGAGGTTTGCCAAGAAAATGCACTGGTCATAGCAAACAGCCTCTTCCAACAACACAAGGGAAGACTCTACACATGGACATCAACAGATGGTCAACACCGAAATCAGATTGATTATATTCTTTGCAGCCAAAGATGGAGAAGCTCTATACAGTCAACAAAATCAAGACCAGGAGCTGACTGTGGCTCAGATCGTGAACTCCTTATTACCAAATTCAGACTTAAATTGAAGAAAGTGGGGAAAATCATTAGCCATTCAGGTATGACCTAAATCAAATCCCTTATGATTATACAGTGGAAGTGAGAAATAGATGTAAGGGCCTAGATCTGATAGATGAGTGCCTGATGAACTATGGAATGAGGTTTGTGACCCTGTACAGGAGACAGGGATCAAGATCATCCCCATGGAAAAGAAATGCAAAAAAGCAAAATGGCTGTTTGGGGAGGCCTTACAAATAGCTGTGAAGAGAAGAGAGGCAAAAAGCAAAGGAGAAAAGGAAAGATAAAAGCATCTGAATGCAGAGTTCCAAAGAAGAGCAAGAAGAGATAAGAAAGCCTTCTTCAGCAATCAATGCAAAGAAATAGAAGAAAAGAACAGAATGGGAAAGACTAGAGATCTCTTCAAGAAAATTAGATATACCAAGGGAACATTTCATGCAAAGATGGGCTCAGTAAAGGATAGAAATGGTCTGGACCTAACAGAAGCAGAAGATATTAAGAAGAGGTGGCAAGAATACACGGAAGAACTGTACAGAAAAGATCTTCACGACCCAGATAATCATGATGATGTGATCACTCATCTAGAGCCAGACATCTTGGAATGTGAAGTCAAGTGGGCCTTAGAAAGCATCACTACGAACAAAGCTAGTGGAGGTGATGGAATTCCAGTTGAGCTGTTTCAAATCCTGACAGATGATGCTGTGAAAGTGCTGCACTCAATATGCCAGCAAATTTGGAAAACTCAGCAGTGGCCACAGGACTGGAAAAGGTCAGTTTCATTCCAATTCCAAAGAAAGGCAATGCCAAAGAATGCTCAAACAACCGCACAATTGCACTCATCTCACATGCTAGTAAAGTAATGCTCCAAATTCTCCAAGTTAGGCTTCAGCAATACGTGAACCGCGAACTCCCTGATGTTCAAGCTGGTTTTAGAAAAGGCAGAGGAACCAGAGATCAAATTGCCAACATCTGCTGGATCATGGAAAAAGCAAGAGAGTTCCAGAAAAAGATCTATTTCTGCTTTATTGACTATGCTAAAGCCTTTGACTGTGTGGATCACAAGAAACTGTGGAAAATTCTGAAAGAGATGGGAATACCAGAGCACCTAACCTGCCTCTTGAGAAATCTGTATGCAGGTCAGGAGAAACAGTTAGAACTGGACATGGAACAACAGACTGGTTCCAAATAGGAAAAGGAGTACGTCAAGGCTGTATATTGTCACCCTGCTTCTTTAACTTCTATGCAGAGTGCATCATGAGAAACGCTGGCCTGGAAGAAACACAAGCTGGGATCAAGATTGCCGGGAGAAATACCAATAAGCTCAGATATGCAGATGACACCACCCTTATGGCAGAAAGTGAAGAGGAACTAAAAAGCCTCTTGATGAAACTGAAAGTGGAGAGTGAAAAAGTTGGCTTAAAGCTCAACATTCAGAAAACAAAGATCATGGCATCTGATCCCATCACTTCATGGGAAATAGATGGGGAAACAGTGGAAACAGTGGAATCAGTGGCAGACTTTATTTTTCTGGGCTGCAAAATCACTGCAGATGGTGACTGCAGCCCTGAAATTAAAAGATGCTTGCTTCTTAGAAGAAAAGTTATGACCAACCTAGATAGTATATTCAAAAGCAGAGACATTACTTTGCCAGCTAAGGTCCGTCTAGTCAAGGTATGGTTTTTCCTGTGGTCATGTATGGATGTGAGAGATGGACTGTGAAGAAGGCTGAGCGCTGAAGAATTGATGCTTTTGAACTGTGGTATTGGAGAAGACTCTTGAGAGTCCCTTGGTCTGCGAGGAGATCCAACCAGTCCATTCTGAAGGAGATCAATCCTGGGATTTCTTTGGAGGGAATGATGCTAAAGCTGAAACTCCAGTACCTTGGCCACCTCATGTGAAGAGTTGACACATTGGAGAAGAGTGATGCTGGGAGGGATTGGGGGCAGGAGGAGAAGGGGACGACAGAGGACGAGATGGCTGGATGGCATCACGGACTCGATGGACGTGAGTCTGAGTGAACTCCAGGAGATGGTGATGGACAGGGAGGCCTGGCGTGCTGTGATTCATGGGGTCGCAAAGAGTTGGACATGACTGAGCGACTGAACTGAACTGAACTGAACTGAACCCATGGGAGAAATCAACCTTGAATATTCATTGGAAGGACTGATTGAAGCTCCAATAATTTGGCCACCTGATACAAAGAGCTGACTCACTGGAAAAGCCCTGATACTGGAGAAGATTGAGGGCAGGAGGCAAATGGGGTGACAAATGATTATAGGTTAGAAATGGACATCTAGGTGAAATGCAGAAATTCCTAGAAATGTGCAAGCTCCAAGATTGAAGCAGGAAGAAAGAAAATATGAAAGTCCATTACCAGTAATGAAACTTCATCAGTAATATACAGAAAACTATCAACAAACTAAAGTCCAGAAACAGAAGACTTCACAGGTGAATTCTAGAAAACATTTAAAGGTGAGTTAATATTGCACCTAGACCCCTCAAATTGTTTCAAACAAAAACAGAGGAAAGAAGGAATACTTCTGAACTCATTAAGTGAGGCCAGCATCACTCTGATACCAAAACCAGACAAAGATCTCTTTCTCTCTCTCTCTCTCTCTCTCTCTCAAACACACACACACATACTCACACACTAATTACAGGCCAATCACTTTTAATATGCATATAAAAATTCTCAATAAAATATTAGCAAATCAAATTCAACAATACTTAAAAATGATCATACACCTTGAACAAGTAAGATTTATCTTAGGATGCAAGGATGGTTCGTTATACACATCTATCAATGTGATATACAACATCAACAAAGAATAAAAATCAAATGATCATATCAATGGACACAGAAAAAAAAAGGCTTTCACAAAATTTAACATCTATTTATGATGAAAGCTCTCCAAAAAAATGGATACAGGGGACATACTTCAACATCATAAAAGGCGTATATAACCAGGCCACAGTTCACATTATACTTAATGATGAAAAGCTGAAAGTATTACCACTAAGATGAGGAACAAGACAAGGATGTCTACTCTAACCATCAGAAAAATGCAAATTAAAACCACCATGAGATATCACCTTATATCTGTCACAATGGTAATCACCCCAAAAGCAACAAATAACCAGTGTTGGCGAGGATATGGAGCAAAGGGAAAAGGAAACCCCATGTGCTTTTAATGGGAATGTAACTTGGTACAACCATTGTAGGAAACAGCGTATAGACTCCGTAAATAGTTGAAAATAGAATTATGATGCCGTCCAACAATTCCACTCCTGGGTATTTATCCAAAGAAAAAGAAAACACTGATTATAAAAGATACATAGATTGCTATATTCATTGCAGTATCATTTACAATAGCCAACATGGTATACACAAATAAAGAAGTTATTTTACATATATATATATATATATATATATATACTCACACATTCATGCCTAAATACAGAGTGAAATATTACTCACTGATAAAAAAGGAATACAATCTTGCCATTTGTGACAACAATGGACAGACCTAGAGTACATTATGCTCTTACCCTAACCCTAACCCAGGTGAAATAAGTTTGGCAGAGGAACACAAATCTGTATAATCACGTATATGTGGAATTAAAAATAAAACAAAACCAATGAACAGATAAAACATACAGATATAAAAAATACACAGGTATTTGTCAGAGGGAAGTGAAGTATGGGGAGGAAACAAACAGCTGAAGGAAATTAAAAGCTTCCAGTTACAAAAAAAAAGTTATTCAGGGGTATGAAATAACTATGTAATATCTTCGTATGGTTACAGATGGTATCTAGACTTACCGTGGTGAAAAGTATAGAGATATTTTGAAAAGTATAGAGATATCGAATCATCATGCTGTGTAACAAAACTAAGATAGTGTTGTAGGTCTATCATGCTTCAAATACAAACAAGCAAGCAAGCAAGCAAACTCATAGAAAAAGAAATCAGATTTGTGATTACCAAAAGCAGTTGGTAGGAGGAGATGGAATTAGATGGAGGTTGTGGTGTTGGAGAAGAGTCTTGAGAGTCCCTTGGACTGCAAGGAGATCCAACCAGTCCGTTCTGAAGGAGATCAACCCTGGGATTTCTTTGGAAGGAATGATGCTAAAGCTGAAACTGCAGTACTTTGGCCACCTCATGCGAACAGTTGACTTATTGGAAAAGACTCTGATGCTGGGAGGGATTGGGGGCAGGAGGGAAAGGGGACAACAGAGGATGAGATGGCTGGATGGCATCACGGACTCGACAGACGTGAGTCTGAGTGAACTCCGGGAAATGGTGATGGACAGGGAGGCCTGGCATGCTGCGATTCATGGGGTCGCGAAGAGTTGGACACGACTGAGCGACCGAACTGAACTGAACTGAACTGAGTCAAAAAGTACAAGCCTCCAATTATAAAGATAAATAAGTACTAGGTATGTACTATACATGATAAATATAATTAATACTTCTCTGTGTTTGGCCACCTAATGCGAAGAACTAACTCATTGGAAAAGACCCTGATGCTGGGAAAGATTGGAGCCAGGAGGAGAAGGGGATGACAGAGGATGAAATGGTTGGATGGCATGACCAACTCAATGGACCTGAGTTTGAGCAAGCTCCAGGAGTTGATGAAGGACAGGGAAGCCTGGGTGCTGCAGTCCATAGGGTCACAGATTCAGACACAACTGGGTGACTGAACTAACTATGTTATACATTAGAGTTATTAAGAGAGTAAATCCCAAGAGTTCTCATCACAAGGAAACACATTTTTCTTTCTGTATTTTTTCTGTTCATTTGAGATGATGGACAGTCAGAAAAATTATTATGGTAATCATTTCATGAATCATGTATGTCAAATCACTATGTTTACCACTTAAGGTTATATAGTACTGTATGTCAACTGTATCTCAATAAAACTGAAAGAAAAAAAAATGGCTTCTCTATTGACACTGGCACATTCAATTCATTAAGAAATAGTTATTAATTCATTGACAAATAGTCACTTACAAACAGAAATAGTTAAAATCTTAAATTTTCCTTAGGCATATATTAGTCATTTGCTACCTTTAAAAAATCATTTTAGCATAGAAAATAGGGAGGCAAAATGACAGTTTTCCATCTGTGATATTTGAGGTGTGAGGAAAATGTGTTGTACTTTCTTCCAACTTATGTAAGAGTGATCTTGGGTTGGTTTTCAAATAAAGAAAATATTTTTAAACAGTTGCAATGTAAGGATATTCTTGGAATGGACAGAGAAATAGTCTTTGTTCTTAAAAAGCTTGCAATCTGGAGTATAATTTCATGAACAATACACATTTGCAACGAATTTCATAATTTCCTAGGTACTTTTACATTCCTTATCTCTACTGAGCTTCATAATACCTTGAAAAGAGCGAAAAGGTATCATTTCCATCTGGTATCAGTTCACTTCAGTCACTCAGTCATGTCCAACTCTTAGCGATTCCACAGACTGCATCACACCAGGCTTCCCTGTCCATCACCAACTCCCAGAGCCTACTCAAATTCATGTCCGTCGAATCGGTTATGCCATTCAACTATCTCATCCTTAGTCATCCCCTTCTCCTGCTGCCTTCAGTCTTCTCCAGCATCAGGGCCTTTTCAGATGAGTCAGTTTTTCTCATCAGGTGGCCAAAGTATTGGAGTTTCAGCTCCAGCATCAGTCCTTCCAATGGATATTTAGGACTGATTTCCTCTAGGATGGATTGGTTGGATCTCCCTGCAGTCCAAGGGACTCTCAAGAGTCTTCTCTTCAGAGAAGAAAGCATCACAGTTCAAAAGCATCAGTATTTCAGTGCTCAGCTTTCTTTATAGCCCAACTCTCACATCCATACATAACTACTGAAAAAACCATAGCTAGGACTATACAAGCTTTTCTTGCCAAAGTAATGTCTTTGCTTTTTAATATGCTGTGTAGGTTGGTCATAGCTTTTCTTCCAAGAAGCAAGCATCTTTTAATTTCATGGCAGCAGTCATCATCTGACATGGTTTTGGAGCTCAAAAAACTACAGTCTCTCATTGTTTCAATTGTTTCCCCATTATTTGCCATGAAGTGATGAGACCAGATGCCATGACCTTATTTTTCTGAATGTTGAGTTTTAAGCCAACTTTTTCACTCTCCTCTTTCACCTTCATTAAGAGGCTCTTTAGTTCTTCTTCACTTTTTGCCATAAGGGTGGTATCATCTGCATGTCTGAGGTTATTGATATTTCCTCCAGCAACCTTGATTCAGCTTGTGCTTCATCCAGTCCAGCATTTCTCATGATGTACTCTGCATAGAAGTTAAATAAGCACGGTGACAATATACAGCCTTGATGTAATCCTTTCCCAATTTGGAACCAGTCTGTTGTTCCACGTCCAATTCTAACTGTTGCTTCTTGAGCAGCATACAGATTTCTCAGAAGGCAGGTCAGGTGGTCTGGCATTCCCATCTCTTGAATAAGTTTCCACAGTTTGTTGCAATTCACACAGTCAAAGGCTTTGGCATAGGCTAAAATGCAGAAATAGACGTTTTTTTCTGGAATTTTCTTGCTTTTTCGATGATCCAACGGATATTGGCAATTTGATCTCTGGTTCCTCTGCCTTTGTTAAATCCAGCTTGAACATCTAGAAGTTCATGGTTCATGTACTGTTGAAGCCTGGCTTGGAGAATTTTGAGCATTACTTTACTAGCATGTGAGATGAGTGCAATTGTGCAGTAGTTTGAGCATTCTTTGGCACTGCCTTTCTTTGGGATTGGAATGAAAACTGACCTTTTCCAGTCCTGTGGCCACTGCTGAGTTCTCAAAATTTGCTGGCATATTGAGTGCAGCACTTTCACAGCATCATCTGTCAGGATTTGAAATAGCTCCACTGGAATTCCATCACCTCCACTAGCTTTGTTCGTAGTGATGCTTTCTAAGGCCCACTTGACTTCACATTCCAAGATGTCTGGCTCTAGGTGAGTGATCACACCATCGTGATTATCTGGGTCATGAAGATCTTTTTTGTATAGTTCTTCTGTGTATTCTTGCTACCTCTTCTTAATATTTCCTGCCTCTGTTAGGTCCATACTGTTTCTGTCCTTAATTGTGCCCATCTTAAGGGTAGACTCATTGGAGAAGACTCCATTGCTGGGAGGGATTGGGGGCAGGAGGAGAAGGGGACGACCGAGGGTGAGATAGCTAGATGGCATCACTGACACGATGGAAGCGACTCTGAGTGAACTCTGGGAGTTGGGGATGGACAGGGAGGCCTGGCGTGCTGCGATTCATGGGGTCGCAAAGAGTCTGACACAACTGAGCGACTGAACTGAACTGAACTGAACTTGCATGAAATTTTCCCTTGGTATCTAATTTTCTTGAAGAGATCTTTAGTCTTTCCCGTTATATTATTTTCCTGTATTTCTTTGCATTGATGGCTGAGGAACGCTTTCTTTGCTCTCCTTGATAATCTTTGGAACTCTGCATTCAAATGATATGTCTTTCTTTTTCTCCTTTTCTTTAGCTTCTCTTCTTTTCTCTGCTATTTGTAAGGCCTCGACAGACCACCATTTTGGCTTTTTGCATTTCTTTTTCTTGGGGATGTTCTTGTTCACTGCCTCCTGTACAATGTCATGAACCTCCGTCCATAGTTCTTTAAGCACTCTATCAGTTCTCATCCCTTGAATCTGTTTGTCACTTCTACTGTATAAGTAAGGGATTTGATTTAGGTCATACCTGAAGGTCTAGTGGTTTTCCCTACTTTCTTTAAGTCTGAATTTGGCAATAAGGAGTTCATGATCTGAACCACAGTCAGCTCCCCATCTTGTTTTTGCTGACTGTATCGAAGTTCTCCGTCTTTGGCTGCAAAGAATATAATCAATATGATTCTGGTATTGACCATCTGGTGACGTCCATGTGTAGAGTCCTCTCTTGTGTTTACCTCTTGATGCCCTACTTTTGCATTCCATTCTCCTATAGTGAAAAGGGCATCTTTCTTGGGCGTTAATTCTAGGTCTTATAGATCTTCATAGAACCATTCGACTTCAACTTCTTCAGCATTACCGGTAGGGGCATAGACTTAGATTACTGTAATATTGAATGCTTTTACTTGGAAATGAACAGGGATCATTCTGTCATTTTTGAGACTGCATCCAAGAACTCCATTTTGGACTCTTTCGTTGACTACGACGGCTACTCCATTTCTTCTAAGGGATTCTTGCCCACAGTAGTAAATATAACGGTCATCTGAGTTTAACTCACCCATTCCAGTCCATTTTAGTTCATTGATTCCTAAAATATCAATGTTCATTCTTTCCATCTCCTGTTTGACCACTTCCAATTTGCCTTGATTCATGGACCTAACGTTCCAGGTTCCTATGCAATATTGTTCTTTACAGCGTTGGACTTTTCTTCCATTACCAGTCATATCCACAAGTGGGTGTTGTTTTTGCTTTGGCTCTGTCTCTTCATTCTTTCTGGACTTATTTCTCCACTGAACTCCAGTAGCACATTGGCCACCTACCGACCTGGGGACTTCATTTTTCAGTGTCCTGTCTTTTTGCCTTTTCATACTGTTCATAGGGTTCTCAGGGCAAGAATACTGAAGTGGTTTGCCATTCCCTTCACTGGTAGGCCACATTTTGTCAGAACCCTCCACCATGACCCATCTGTCTTGGGTGGCCCTAAATGGCATGGCTCATAGTTTCATTGAGTTAGACAAGGCTGTGGTCCATGTGATCATTTTGGTTAGTTTTCTGTGATTGTTCTTTCCGTTCTGTTGGCCCTCTGATGGATATAGATAAGAAGCTTATCGAAGCTTCCTGATGGGAGAGACTGACTTAGGATGAAACTGGGTTTTCTTCTGATGCACGGGGGCATGCTCAGTGAATCTTTAATCCAATTTTCTGTATAAAATACCTTATATTTTTAAATAAAATTAGCTTATTTTACTATTGTGTGGAATTTCTGAACATACAAGAAAACTATTTTAAACTAGAAATTCTTGACATCTTATTATGCAGATAACCAATGTAAATATCTCCAGGTATAGACTTAATAACTTTTCCTAGTGATATTCAAAAATAGAGGATTATACTACATATACTAATTTGCAAGCTGCTTTTATTCATATTTCATTAGCATATTTATGTCCATTAGTTAGATATCTAAATCAGTTTTTAAATGGCTGATAATTTGATATAAAATGCAATAAGTGTTTAAATATACTGTTTTAGAAGACTCAAGTTGTTAAATAACCAACCACAATGAGATGGGTATTCTTTATTACTGCTAGTTTAAATCAGTTGGTGTGTGTTAAATATTTTAGAAATGTTTTACAAATATTGAATTCTGTGTAAACTCAAAGGCAGTTCTTCATGATAAAACAATAAAATGAAGGCTAAAAAATTGCTGACTGAATTTTTGAAGTGTGAACACCTAACATAGACATCTTTAAACCAAAAGTGAATTGAAAAATAATGTGTCTGGGAAATAAATTACATTCTATCCATTTCTGCCTAACATAATTTCCTTCATATTTCCTCATTATAAATAGAAATTAGTTTTGTTTGCCAGAATCAATCTCATAATTGATGAAGATAACTGTATTATTTTAAAATCTGTAGTGCAACTCAGCTTGATGACTTTGTTACCTTTGGACTGAGGAATAAATCAGCCTTGAGCAGGCTACCTTAAAAAAATCCAAACTGGAGTCTAATCCTAAAAATCCAAATTGGAGTCGAATCCTAAAATCCTAAAAATCCTGGAGTCCAATTTTAAAATATCTTAAAGTATTTCTTAGTTATCTGTCTCATTTTGTCTAAGGGCTTCAATATGCTCTATAGACACTATCTCATTATTTCTTAGAAGATCCCAGGCCAGCAACTGTAGTAGAGGTTTTCCTAGCACCATGACTGTTCCCATGAAATGGAAGCCATGGGAGGTTCCATGAATTGCCCAAGATGATAAACTGAAGCAGAAGAGTAGCTAAACCTAGAATCTAGGCTCTGGGCCTCCCTTTCCATATGGCATTTCCTCTGTGCAATAAATAATATGGCTGTCCTGGAAGGTGACTCTTCAATCACATTTTATGCAGTAGGATTCATATTATCATGAGTTGCTCAGTGCTGTAATATTTATTTTGGATAGAGGCTGTGTATACTTATGAAACACAGGAAATGCAGCACTCTCGGTCCCTTTGATTTGCCCCTCTAATGATCTTTGGCAATTGCCCTGTGATTGGTATGAGTATGGAGACTGCTATTTATCACTGTGCGTGTGTGCACGCTCATTCACGCAGTCATATCCAACTCTTTGTGAACCCACCAGGCTCCTCTGTCCATGGGATTATCCCAGTGAGAATACTGGAATGGACTGCCATTTCCTCCTCCAGGGGAACTTCCCCATCCAGGGACTGAACCCCTGTCTCCTGCTGCTCTGACACTGGCAGGCAGATTCTTTACCATTGAGCCTAAGGAGACTGAAATGCCAGCAATCAGTGCATTTACAATTCCATCGCCCACTGCATATAGACTCAAGCAGAGTTTACATAAACTGAAAGGTCCCTCAAAGTTTGCAAACTAAGTGACTCATCAGAAAAGTCAGATTGAATGGTGTAAATTCTCCTACATCAGGCGGACAATTCTGAAAACACCGTGCACTTGGAGAAATAGGTTAGTGTTGTCTTCCTTGAATTTAGTTCACTCATTTTTAAATGAGCCATAAAGTTGTTTCTGTTTTTTTTTAAATAGTAGACTTCCCACCACTGCTTCCCAGCATGAATTCATAATTCTGTTTGTGGCATCGTAATAATCTCTATAGCAACTAATGGTGATATCAGAGTCCAACACTGGAGCTTCAAAGAGGAAAAGGACTGTGGGGACAGATGATATCTTGCAAATAAAGATTATGTTTTCAAGCAGATGTTACTAAAAGAGTAGAAATGAATGGAAAGATTACCCACATTAAGGGAAAATCATAATTAGAATGCAGATGCTTATTAAGTAATCATTCAGCTAATGATCTCTTTTTCTAGAATAAAGGATAGAAATTGAAAAAGGGAAAAATGAGGGAAATGCATCAATGAAAGGATCTTTTATGGACTAATCTATTATTTCAAGTACAGATGGCTATGTACTTTTTCAATATAGCTGAGGATGCTTAGTGCTCACTGTACATTAAGGAGATAATCATCAGGCACTGCTGAATCTATGGGGAAATTTGAGTTGTGCATTTTCCTTGAGGTTCTCTGAGGAAGGTATGCCATGGGCCATGTTCATTATTAGTGATATAAGTAGTTTCACACTAATTAACAGACATTATATCTCATGTTTTATCATCATGTCATATCCTTGCCACACAAAGCATACTTTATATGTTTCAGATTCATTTGATTCCTTCTTGTGTTCATAAATATATATACCTATGATAGCACCAAGAAATGTTGACTTCTGTGCTACGCAAAATAAAAATGTATTCTCTCAAGAACCGCTGTAGAGGTGAAAAGATAAGACAGGTGAGGATGGTATGGTAGGCGGTTTTCAAATCAATGCACAGCTTCCTGGTATTCACTGCCTTATATAATTTCCCATTAGGTGTGGGTTGGACTTAATTTACATCCAATATAATATGGCAGAATTGATAAGATACAGATTCTAGGATAAGTTATAAAAGGACTACAGCTTGAGCAGTTGCTCTATTTTGGGAAAGCTAGCTGCCAAGTCTTGCCAGCGTGAGCACCTCTCCAAGTTTTCCTGGAATTTTCCTGCTTTTAGCCTTGAAAGTCTCATATATAGAGACTGTCCCTAGTTGTCTAGTCCCTGTTCCCACAGAATTCATTAAGCTGAAATCCTAATCCTCAAAGGTGATGGTATTTGGATGTGGCCTTTGGAAAGTGGTTAAGGTGGGGGCCTCATGAATGTGGTGATGGTGGTGGTTTAGTCACTAAGTTGTGTCCGACTCCTGTGACCCCATGGACTGTAGCTTGCCAGGCCTCTCTGTCCAGAGGATTTTCCAGGCAAGAATACTGGAGTGGGTTGCCATTTCCTTCTCCAGGGGATCTTCTCAACTCAGGAACTGAACTTGGGTCTCCTAAGTTGCAGGCAGATTCTTTACCGACAGCTACGAGGTCAGTGCCTTTAGAAAAGAAACTCCACCCCTAAAAGATGCTCAGCCCCTTCCACCATGTAAGGCAGGAAGGCACTATTAAGGAACCAAGAAGTCCTCACTAAATCCCATAACTGCTGGTAGCATGACTCTGGACTTTCAGCCTTCACAACTGTGAAATGCTGGTTGTTTATAAGCTACCCAGTCTGCTGTACTTTGTTACAGCAGCCTGAAAGGACTTAGACAACCTCACAGTTTGCAATCTGTTTCACAGTTTTATATTTTAAACACAAATCCCCAAATGGTCACAAAGAATGACAGAACTGTTGTGCCTCAAGTACTATTTATTCATCTTTCCAGTCAGCCTACTAACATTGTTCGTTTCATGTCTACTGTTTAATTGCAGGAATATGTAACCCCACAGTGGTTGAAGACACAGACTGTAACCAAAGCAAGTCCAATGGTTCAGAACCATCAGGCTGCCGCTGCTTCTGTTAAGTCGCTTCAGTCGTGTCAGACTCTGTGCGATCCCATAGACTGCAGCCCACTAGGCTTCCCCATCCCTGGGATTCTCAAGGCAAGAACACTGGAGTGGGTTTGCCATTTCCTTCTCCAATGCATGAAAGTGAAAAGTGAAAGTGAAGTTGCTCAGTTGTGTCCGACTCGTAGCAACCCCACGGACTGCAGCCTACCAGGCTCTGCCGTCCATGGGATTTTCCAGGCAAGAGCACTGGAGTGGGTCGCCGTTGCCCTCTCCAAGAACCATCAGGAACTTACTCTAAAAACCAATTTCTCTATGTCTGTGTGTTCTGAGAATCAGAGTTTTCCAAATTAGCTTCCATGCAGAATACAATGTTTACTGAAGAATACATAATAAAACCATGCCAATCTAAAGCTAGCATATTTATTATTAAAACCTAAGAGTAACTGCAACAATTATTTTGAACCCTGACCAACAAAAGCTTTTGGTGATGAAGTATATTTTTCACTGACATTGTTCAGACTTGCTGGCGCAAAGTGATAATAAAAAGCAGACAAACATTTCTTGGTTTTATGATTATTTCTGAGTCACCCTAATGCCTTCATTCAGGGCAGTTTTCCCTTGATATTTACCCTTGGAATCTCCCATAAATGAGAAAAAGTCCTGTTTATAAATCTGGGGAGAGCAGAATCTCTCTTGTTAAATCTGGGCAGAGGGCTTCCACCATCTCAGCCATGTATGGTTGGGGAAGTGTCAGTCAAGATCCACCTAAGGCATTTCTACAGAAGCACCAGGGCTCCACGAAGGAAATCGACAAATCAAAGTCAATCTTATCTAGATTAGGCTTCTCATTTTCACTGGAAGCAAGTGAGAGTACTGGGGAAAGGCCTGAAATGCAGAGCATCAAAAACTGGCTTGTGGTACGAGCTCTAAACTACCAATAACTAAAAAGACCAAAGAGATGCAGGTTTGATCCCTTGGGTGGAAGATCCCTTGGAGTAGGAACTGGCAACATGCTCCAGTATTTTTTTTAATTTATTTTTAATTGAAGGATAATTGCTTTACAGTATTCTTGCCTGGAAAATTTCATGGTCAGAGGAGCCTGGCGGTCTATAGTCCATGAGGTCCCAAAGAGTTGGACATGACTGAGTGACTAAGCACAGCACAGAAACACTAATTGACTACAATGGGGGAAGATCGAAGCATCTTTCTATTCTCTGTATCCTTATATTCTCTTCTCTATATAAATATAGATGCGTATACTACAGTATGTTATAATATGAAGAGTTGCTCAGAGTCTGTATTCCCAAATACAGACTAAAGAGTATCACAGAGGTATGAGTGTCAGGCAGCTAACTAATAAGAACATTTTGGTTTTTTTCTTGGACTTTAGAATGATTTTAGGATTTGCCATTTTTTAAAGAATTGTCACTTGTGTGGCTTCTTTTTAGGAAAATATAATAAACAGAAATCTCAATTAAACAGAGTCAGGAGACCAGACGGGGGAGCTCTCATGCTCTGTGAAGACAGCAGAGCCCGACAGGAAGAAAAAAGACTCTCTCCTGACAAGGACTCAGTCAACAAAAAGCCATGGACTCTGTTTACCGTTGCCCTCTCAACTTCCATTTCCCCCAAAATGTTCTCCTTACCTTCCTGTACAAGCACTTGGACATGGCTCACTACAATTACAGACCCCACATTGCAATTCTCTGCTGATCCCAAATGAACCCATCTTCACTGGGAAAGTAATTGGAAATCTATTTAAGTCAACAAATTACATCAACTTACATACCTAACTTGCTTTTCTTAAAGAGGGTCCTGAAATTATGTCAGATTTAGATCTCTAGAAATCGGCACCACCCCTGTTGAAAAGCATCATCTGGATCAAACTGTCTCTTTCTCCTCAACAATTAAGAAAATGGAGAAATAAAGATGTTTAATCCATCCTCTATCTCTGCCAATATTCTTAAGATACATGGTAGCCAACTTCACAAGGCCCAAAAAGCTTCGCTTCTTACACTAAACTTTTCCTTCTTATACTCAACTTCCTCAGAGGCTCCTGCTCTGTCTTCAGTCTGAAGTCAGTGCCAACAATGTAACAGTGTCTCACAGTTTCCTCCTGAATTATTTCTTTTTCAGTTGTTTCTCATACAATTTATTTTTTAGATCTCTATGTATAGTCCTATTTCCCTTTTATGGACATATTCTAGTTTATGGATGTTCCTTTCAAATTGTAGCACCCAAAACTGTTGTCTATATTTAAATTTGTAAGTTTAATATTCACTAATTAAAATTATCAACAATTCCCTTCCCATAGATTCATTCCAGTTGCCATACCACACCATTCTCTTTGAATCCAACTTTTAAAAGAGGCCCAAGGTTTAACTGGAAACATGAGGCAAGATATGGATACTTAAAACCATATCTTTCATTAAGAATAGTTTTTAAAAAGTCAACAATAGTTTCAATTCCAATGTTAGAATTATACAACAAAAGCAGTTATGCAATAGTAGTTCAGGCACGCTGTAAGAAAATAAAAGTGTTCATAATATATTACATATTTACATGATTACATTTCATAAGTGTATTAGTATTGTATATCACAAGTATCACATATCACACTTGCAGCATCTCAGGTGTTGGCCTACCGTACAACTGTTCATGTCTTGCGCACACTAAGAGACAACAAGTGCAAGGAGAAAGGGTGGGAACAGGCAACTGAAGTCTCGTCTTATGCAGCTACTTCTGTCTGAATGAGGGGCCCTAAAGAGAGGATGTTTGGCAAGTCAGAAATCTTTTTTTAGTCACTAAAACTTTTGAACTCTCTCCCTTGTTACTGCCAGGAGGGATCCTGGACTCTTCCTTGATCTGTAATTTAGGAAGGCTCCCATCTTTTCATTCTTCACTTACAATCTGGCTTTGTTCTGATCTTCTGGCAGTTTCACAGGGTTTGCCTGTGAGTGACATGAAGAAATAAGGCACAGGCATTGTGTGCAGTGCAAATCCAATAAACGATGACTGACCTAGGAACTGGGGATGCAGAACCACATATATGCAGTGACATCTCTGAGCTCTTGGATTTTCCATTATCAAGATGGTGCCTGTCTAAAAATTCCTCAAATGTCAGTTATGGGTCTCCCTTTTGCAGCACTGAGTACCAAAGGTAGACACACGCAGAACTCGGATGGGCCAAGATTGCCCACGAGACTCTCAATCCTTCTTTTTGCTAACCCTTTCCCATAGAAGAAGTTTGTGACTACTGGGCTGGAGCTCTGTTGTTTTCATCTGGCTTTTGGGGATACTTTTTACCGTTTATTTCCCCAGTGTTTTGGTAGCTTTCATGTTCCCCACCTCTTTTCCAAGATCCACCAACTTATTCATCTCCAACATGTGTTCAGTTCATCTTTGTCTTCCATAAAGATTAAACTTGATGAGGTAAGGAAATAAACCTATTCCAAGTCTTTGGACAGATAAATTCAAGCAAGAAATCAAGGATTAATTGCCAGTACGTTTCCCCAAATGTACCTGAGAACAGTAGTTTTCCAACTTTTCTTTTTAACCCAGACCCACTGTAATAAATCCATTTTGCACTGTGATGCATCCATGCATCCATATATACAAATGAAACAAAAACAAAGAACTCATAGAACAGTATCACAGAAGGCACACTCTAATGCTTTCTATTACCCTTTTTCCTCCAATGCTGATAATTCTCCATCATTTTATTAATTACCCACTAGAGGGTCACAACCATCATCTGAAAGAACACTACCACAGAGGAAGCATCAGCAGCACTCTGTCCTCACCCACAGCTGTGAGTGCACCCTATTAGGAATTGTGCCACAGCCATGCCTAAACATTCCACAGGAGATTTGAGGGTTTGACAGAACATCGAGTCCCTGAGCTCCCACCTCAATAAAACAGCCTTCTCCTGCATTCTCAGGAACAATGTGGTCACACCTTATGCACTATTGTGTACTCCTCTGCCCTGCTCTCTGAAATATGCATAGTAAGTAAAACGAATAGCACAAATGCCATTTCGTTAAATACGTCTATTATAGAGATGCTATGCTTCAGTGCTAATGGAGTTTTTCGGTCCTTTTGAGTTCCTGATGTTGCAAGCTATGGTGATTTATGAAAGGCCAAAGTGTTTTGCTATAACAAAGGTCTGTTGTATTAAAACACCCACCAGCTTCCTGCCCATTTTGTACCACAACTCACATTAATTTTCCTGTGACTCAGCCCCTACATTCAATCCATCACAAGTCTTATTGACTCTGTCTCCAAAACACATCCTCTGTGTGTGTGTGTGTGTGTGTGTGTGTGTGTGTGTGTGTGCTAACATGGCATATCTCCTAAGCCCTCATCTTATTTCAAGCTGTCACCATCTCTTTCCTAGGATTCTGTAATGACCTCCTAATTGGTCTCCCTGACTTCAGTCTTGCCCTCCCACAATCCATTGTTCATCCCATAGTCAAATGGTGAATTTCTAATGTAAATTAGACAAGGTCATAGCCTTGCTTAAAGAAAAAATAGAGAGAGATGTGGAATATATGTGTATAATTGTATGTATGTGAAAACGTTTCTCTCTCTCAAGTAGCATGGTTTCTTTCAGAGAGGAACTTCACCTGAAATGTGCAACTCTCTCCAATGTTAAGATCTGCAGTTGCAGCTGCGTACAGCTCTGTGTGCATGCAAATAAGGGTAGGAAGAAAATGAAAACCAATCATTTGGTTGCTCAACTGAAATTCTCTCTCTCTCCCTCTCTCACACACTCTCTCTAATCAGTGGCTTCCAAATCTTCAATCTTGCCCTGATCTGGCCCTACTGCCTTTCAGCGCCCAAGCCTCAGGTACTGCCTGCCCCCTCCTCCCTGTGCTCCAGCCATGCTCTATGCCATTTCATCCTCCAAACATGTTGAGCTTTCCCCAGCTGAGGGTTTCCTCTGCATGACCAGTACCTTTCCATTCCTTATATTTCAGCTCAAAGGCACTTTGAAGAAGTGTTCCCTAGAGTAGCATTTCCATACACATAAGATATTCTGTGTCATTTCTTCACCATGTGAACCTACGTTGTTTACTTGTTTAGTCTTTTATCGGCTTATTGTATTCCCTCCACTAGCATACAAAATCTTAGAAGGCATGTTCTGCATTGAATTCTAGTACTTAGAGTAGTGCTAGTTACAGAGCAGAGCTTCAATAAGCAAGAAAATTAAGGCATATACATGTTATGTTCAAATGAAGGAGAATAGCACTTAAGCATTATTCTAGATTATTAAAATAACAAAAGCTCACTGTGCTCTGTACTTTTCACAACTGAAAATTATTTGCAGAGCGTACAAAAATTCAGCTTACCAATTTGTTCATTATTCACAAATGTTGACTCTTCAAATAATTGCACTAATTCACAGGGATGAGAGAAAATTATTTATGCATGTGTGTGGTAAAACGTAACACTGATTTAGGATTTCCAGTCTCCCCACACTGATGTTCATAGACAACAACAGAAAACAAAGTATTTTATATGACCTGTCAATATTCTTTACAGCATTTTTTTAGTGAACAATATCCGTATCAGTTAGATACAAAAGATTGTCAACCCAGAGTCTAGCTGAATATTTATTTGACTCCTGTTTCTGTGACAGAAATGTTTATTGAGAAATTTTCAAGGAAATACTATAGCACCGCTGGGTTAACAGATACCAACTGCAGCCAGGATCCAAAATTCTTAGGCTCATTTCAGATCTGCGGGACTCCTGAGAATTCTCTATATGCTTAAGCAAAACACTATGCTGCCTGGATATCTGCAACTATTCAAAAGCATACTTTCTGATTAAGGATGAGCTTTCCAATAGAAGCTGGACTTCACTTGGTTACGAAAGCAACTGCAATACACACTCCATGTAAACTATGCTGAAGGCTCAACCAACTTATTTCTGTCCTTCATCAGTTTATGATTTTCCTATAGGTACATTCTGGTTCCAAATAGGAAAAGGAGTAAGTACGTCAAGGCTGTAGATTGTCACCCTGCTTATTTAACTTCTATGCAGAGTGCATCATGAGAAACGCTGGGTTGGAAGAAGCACAAGCTGGAATCAAGATTGCTGGGAGAAATATCAATAACCTCAGATATGCAGATAACACTACCCTTATGGCAGAAAATGAAGAGGAACTAAAGAGCCTCTTGATGAAAATGAAAGAGGAGAGTGAAAAAGTTGGCTTAAAGCTCAACATTCAGAAAACGAAGATCATGGCATCTGGTCCCATCACTTCATGGGAAATAGATGGGGAAACAGTGGAAACAGTGTCAGATTTTATTTTGGGGGGCTCCAAAATCACTGCAGATGGTGACTGCAGCCATAAAATTAAAAGACGCTTACTCCTTGGAAGGAAAGTTATGACCAACCTAGATAGCATGTTAAAAAGCAGAGACATTACTTTGCCAACAAAGGTTCATCTAGTCAAGGCTATGGTATTTCCAGTGGTCATGTATGGATGTGAGAGTTGGACTGTAAAGAAGGCTGAGCGCCAAAGAATTGAACTGTGGTGTTGGAGAAGACTCTTGCGAGTCCCTTGGACTGCAAGGAGATCCAACCAGTCCATTCTGAAGGAGATCAGTCCTGGGTGTTCTTTGGAAGGAATGATGCTGAAGCTGAAAGTCCAGTACTTTGGCCACCTCACGCGAAGAGTTGACTCATTGGAAAAGACTCGGCTGCTGGGAGGGATTGGGAGCAGGAGGAAAAGGGGACGACAGAGGATGAGATGGCTGGATGACATCACCAACTCGATGGACATGAGTTTGAGTGAACTCCGGGAGTCGGTGATGGACAGGGAGGCCTGACATGCTGCAGTTCATGGGGTCACAGAGTCGGACACGACTGAGTGACTGAACTGAACTGAACATTCCTGAATACATTAAAATACTTGACCCCTTCAAGTCAAATAGGCAAAACACCTGTGTCTCTTGGTAACTATCCAGTCATACTTTCTCATTCCATTACTGTTGGATTAGGACAAGAAGGGTTACCATTTTTATAATGTCTTTGCCTCCCAACATTAAGAGGATCAGCAGCTGACTTCGAATGAACACTTACTAAATGCTAGTCACTCATCAATCTCTATTTCATTTAATATCCCCTCAAAACTTCTGAAAACAGCTACCAGTATTATCTCCGTGTTGTAGATGAGAAAAATGAGGCTCAGAGAAGTTAACTAGATTTCCAGGGTCATATGGTGAAGACTCAAGCCCAGTTATGTGAATCCTGTCCTGGGCTCCTGGCCAATCCATTCTCATATTTCCACTGATAGTATCCGTGGAGGTTTATCCCTGTCCCCCAGGAGAAGCTCCTTCTTGTCACTAGTCTTCCCACTTCCTAGCTACTATACTCACAGAAGAGTCACACTCTAACTCATATTCAAAACTAGAGAGACAAACACACTCATTTCCTTATTGTGTCCACTCACAGGGTACTTTCTCCCAGCTTCCCAATAAGCAGAAGACTAGGGAAACATCTGCTCTAAACTGCAGTTTCTCTCTTCCTTTCTTACTCTTCTTCAGGAGGTAGGAAGAGGTAGGAATGACAACCACTTTCCTAAACCCTGGAAAGGAAAAGTGACTCAGAAAGCAGCCACTCTGCACTTTCACCACTGCCTTTCCATCACTCCCATAAGACTGTGTTGTCTCCCAGGAAGCAGGGGCACAGAATGAGGCTTACGTGAGAACCGTCACAGTCTTTCCCAGTCGCACAGCTCAAGACAACTCCAAGGTCAATTTTCTTCCAGTATTAACCAAATAACTACTCGGAACCAGCAGAGGAGAGAGGAACAATCTATTTTCTTCCACGCGGATAAGCAAGCACGGAGGTTCATGACTGATTTAACATTTTGTATTTGGGTGCCCTCTCTCAGCATCAAGGTGATGAACAGACTGCAAATTTATGTGAGGACGTAAAGAGAGATGGCATTTTAAGGTGTGATGAGCAGAGAACCTTCAGCCTGTGACCAAAGTCACTTGTTAAATAAAATATTGACTGTAATTCTTCACTAAAATAAGTAAAAATGCATTTGAAGAAAAAAGAAACCAAGCTTTGTCCAGCTTAAGCCATCTGGTTCCCCCATGTATATTCTCCCCACAAAGACATGTTTATCACAGGCTTGCACACAGTTTGGAAACATATTAAGAATTCTATTTGTTTCTCCTCTATTATCCTATTCCTTTTACATATACTTTTTTTTAGTCATACACTTTTAGAGTCTATAATTTGTGAACTCTCAAAAACACAAAGCCAATTCTAAGTAAACTTAGCTTGTTATAATTTCAAAGTTTCCAACAATATAAAGGCAAACCAATAACATAAAGTAAAACACTATAGGGAAGATTACCTAACAAATCCAATGGTTCAGGTAAATCAGTCTACTGTGAGTTTAGGCGGGCAGACATCCATCACACACCCATACACACATACATGCATGCGTATGTCATACGTGTGTGCACATACATAGGTATCTTTTCTTAATGTCATGTTTATCTTTTCTTAATGTCATGTCATCTGCACACACACATATACATACATGCACGCGTCATATATGTGTATGACTATATATAAAGATATTTGCATATATTTTTTAATGTCATATCATCTATTGTACTATGTTTTAAGATGGCAATAAATTCAAGTTGGATGAAGAAGTTTTCCATAGACGTCCCTGAGGACAGCTGATTATAGGTTTGACCTTTTGAGATTCTGTGTATTTCCCACTTAATCAGTGCTGGAATGAGCTTCTGCTAAGTGGGATCTATAGGATTCCTATGGGAAAAGTGAAGCCATTTAAAAAATAATGAGCCTCTTTTCCACCCCCTCTCCCTTTCCATTTTGAGCTCTATTAGGCCATGATGACAGTCTTCATCTGGGCTACACAAAAGCATAGCATAAGCATATACTGTTTGCAGTATACAGGGAAAGAGTGGGCTAGGAAAGGTTTGGGAAGCTCAGAATATAAATGACACTTTGCAACAGGATAAAAATAATGCTTTACTTGTCCTTTTATAGATAGCAAAAACAAGTGTTTGGTTCCAAAGAAGTCCTATGGGGCTTTTAAGCTCCCAGTGTTTCAGATTTTGACAGTGTAATTGGTTCCCTGTTGCCTGGGCAAGCATGCAGAATTGGAACCATCTCCATTTTGTCTTGTTACAGTAAGACACGTGATAGTTTAGATACAAGTTCACAACTACTCTAGCTTGGTCACCAGTTTATTTCTCAAAACCCATCACATGAGTGTGTGTGTAGATGTGTGTGTATGTGTGTGTGCATGGGTTACATGCCCGCATCCCTATCCCCTAATACCCCTAATGTCTTTCCCCAACCTTCTGTGAAACTGAACCGCATAACAGATGTAATTAGACCTTCAGGAATAGGACCGAACGGAGCAAGCGATGAGACTCCTTCTTGGGAAGAAATCAGCGCATTAGGTCCCCAGGACTGAAACCACTTTTAACAAGGTTTGGGGCTTAGGGAATGTCAGTCTAGGCATCTACTGCTTCCCCAAGAGGATGCTGTACCCTGAATGCAAATCTTCATTTACCATTTCCAGAAAAGGGAGGAAAAGAATATTAGGTACTTTCTTACACACATAATGAAGTAAGCTGGAGTTGTGAATATGTTTTATCAGCAGTAAATCAAGTGTTCACATGTGCTCCGAAGTAAACATGCATATTTCTTCAGTATTTTAAAAGCATTCCTGATGTTTTCATCACCAACTGTTAAAAGAAGATAATGCCAAATTGTATTAAACAAAGTCAGCCTTTATGCTTTCAGGAGCAGGCTGAACTCCTACAAGGGTGGAAGATTTAGTCAAACAATATTCTTGAGACATACTTTTAAAGAGTCAGTTTCAATAACCACAGATGGGTCTATAGACTGAATACAACATATTTGGTATTATTATTCCATTCCATGTGCACTTTAGTAAACTCAGTGGCTCAGAGGTAAAGCATCTGCCTCTAATGCAGGAGACCTGGGTTTGATCCCTGTGTCAGGATGATCCCCTGGAGAAGGAAATGGCAACCCACTCCAGTATTATTGCCTGGAGAATCCCATGGACGGAGGAGCTTGGTGAGCTACCGTCCACAGGGTCGCAGAGTCGGACATAACTGAGCAATTTAACTTTCACTTTTTTTCTTATGAAGAAAAAATGTGCATTCTATTCACACCATATAATGTACCTTCGCAATGGCTCAAACTTTATCCTAAAGGATAAAGTTCTTTGTAACTGGTGATAAATCTTAAACTTTCTCATATAACATATATTCTGTAAAATGTACATTGACCAATAGAAAAAAACTGCAATTATAATATTTAAAACTTTTAATTAATGGATTGGGTTAGATCTGGATGTATTTTGGCTAGCTTTGTTGTTGAAAATTTCAAGACATACAGTTAAAACTATCAAGTTATTTGAACAACATGGATGAACCTTGTAAACATTACTCCCTCAAGCCAGGCATAAAGGACCACACAATATATGATTCCATGTATATGCAATGTCCAGTTTAGGCAAATCTACAGAGACAGAAGATAGGTTAATGGTTGCCTTGGTTATGAGAGGATTGAGGGGTGATGGCTATACAGAGTTTCTTTTTGTTGTAGTGAAAATATTCCAGAATTGATTGTATTGATGGTTGTACAATCTGAATATAATAAAAAGCACTGAATTATACATTTTTAATTAGTGAATTATATAGTAAGTGAATTGTATTTTAATAAAACTGCTACCAAAAAGTTACTTGAGTGACTAAAAGGGTCCTGGAAGAAAAGAATTTAATATTATAATCCTTGGCTTAATTCTTTTAGTCCATATCTCTTCTTTTCCACTGAACTCATTCAAGTTATAATGCATTTTTTTCATTAGTGACATGAATTTAACTATGATACATTATCAGGACTGATTTTAAGTGTTTTTTTCTTTTTGCTTTTATAAGTATGTAATACAGATCGTGTTACGCTACAGATTCTGGGAAGACAATGCAAAATGTAGAGAATGAGAGAGGTGATGATCAAACAAAGATACTGAGAAGAAAGCATGAAGTTCGCATAAAATGTTAAGAAAAAATCAAGATAATTTAGGAGGAATATTTAGGTCAGTTTGTGGGGAGCAGAAAAATTCCTGGATGGTGTACTATCTAAGCAAAATTCCAAAGGATAAAACATAAACCAGGCAAATAAAGATTAGCAAGAAAAGTATTCAGGCAATGGGATTAGCAGATAAGACTGAAGACAATACGGAGCCTGGTTTTGGTGGACCCCTGGGAAGTTCAGACTAACTCCAGCCAGAAGGCAAAAAAGCAATCGGAAGAAAGAACTGAAAGATATAATCATTCATGGCTAAATGATTAAAGTTCTCTTAAGTTCTTTCTTATAAAGAATAGAGCTACCATATGACCCTGTAATCCCACTCCCGGGCATATATACAGAGGAAAATGTGGTCTGAAAGGATACATGCACCCCAACATTAATTGCAGCACTGTTTACAATAGCCAAGACATGGAAGCAACATAAATGTCCATTGACAGAGGAGTGTGTAAATAAGATGAGGTACACAGGATCAGCCCTGGGGTTTCTCTGGAAGGGATGATGCTACAGCTGGAACTCCAGTACCTTGGCCACCTCATGCGAAGAGTTCATTGGAAAAGACTCTGATGCTGGGAGGGATTAGGGGCAGGAGGAGAAGGGGACGACCGAGGATGAGATGGCTGGATGGCATCACTGACTCGATAGACGTCAGTCTGAGTGAACTCCAGGAGTTGGTGATAGATAGGGAGGCCTGGCGTGCTGCAATTCATGGGGTCGCAAAGAGTCGGACACAACTGAGCGACTGAACTGAACTGAACATATATACAGTGGAATCATATTTGCCCATTAAAAAGAATAAAATAATGCCATTTTCTGCAACATGGATGGATTTATCAAATATGAATGGATCTAGAGATTGTCATACTGAGTGAAGTGAGTCGGACAGAGGAGAAATATCATATGACATCCCTTATATGTGGAATCTAAAAAAAAAAATATGATACAAATGAACTTATTTACAAAACAAAAACAGACTCACAGACTTAGAGAATGAATTTATGGTTGCCATGGTTTGCAGGGGGGGAAGAATAGGGGAAAGGAATAGTGCGGGAGTTTGGGATGGACACCTACACACTGCTGTATTTTAAATGGATAATCAACATGGTCCTACTGCACAGCACAGGAAACTCTGCTCAATGTTATGTGACCATCTGGATTCAAGGAGAATATGAGGGAGAATGGATACAGGTACCTATATGGCTGAGTCCCTTTGCTGTCCACCTAAAACTATCACAACATTGTTAGCTGACTATGTTTCAATGTAAAACAAAAAGTTAGGAAAAGAAAAAGCAAGTTTGGAAATAGAAATCCAAAGAAGGGTTTGAAGCAGTATAATGACGATACATTTTGTATCCAAGAAAGCTCACTCTATCAATATTTTGAAGACTGTGTGATAGAAGGCCAACAAGAATAGCTGGAAAGTGACTGCAAATTCCAGGTAGAGATAATCTCTGCTAGAATATGGCAATAACATGGAAAAGCAAATAAAACTGAAAGCAGTTTAAAACACTGAATCCTTGCACTGAATGAATGAAGAATGGGTATGAAGAAAGAGGAAGATAAAAGAACAATCCCCATATATCTGGCTTATGTTTTTAGATTATCTTAAAAAACAGCCTGCTTTTTAAAGAACAGTGTTAGATCTACAGAAAAATTGAGGAGAAAGTCTCCATATGTCCAAGGTCTAAATGTCCTCTATTATAAATAAATTGTGTTAGCATGGTACATTTGTTAAATACCAATGAACAACACTGATACATTATTTCAGTACTTAAAGTACACGATTTACATTAAGATATACTCTTGTACAGTTCTATAGGTTTTGACAAATACATAATGTCGTTTATTCACTACTGTGGTTTCATTCCTAACATTTCCACTACTGAACAAATCTCTCTGGCCTCTCCACTCTGTTCCACTGGCCTATTTGTCTGTTCCTTCATTAATACCATGCTGTATTGATTACTGTAGCTGCACAATAAGCCCTGAAGTTGGGTAATATCAGTCTTCTGACTTTGTTCTTTGTTGGCTCTGTGTTGGATATTCTGAGTCCTTTGGCTTTCCATAAACTTTAGTGTCATTTTGTTAATATCCACAAAATAACCTACTAAAATTTGGAGTGGGATTGTATTGAATCTATAGATCAAACTGGGAAGAACTGACATTTTAATAGTATTAGTTTTCCTAGTCATAAACACAGAATATCTCTCTATGTATTTAAATCTTCTTTGAGTTCTTTCTTTGGAGTTTTGTAGGTTTATTTTTATGGATCCTATGCAGATTTTGTTAGCTTTATATTTATTAATTTTTGCTTTCAATGTAAATAAATTGCATTTTAAAATTTCAAACTCTAATCATTTATTGTTGCTATGAGCAACTGACCTTTCTATCCTAACCATGTATCATGCAAACTTGTTATAAATGCTTAGTAGTTCTGGAGGCTTTTTGTGTTGATTCTTTGGGAATTCTACATAGATAATCATGTCATTTGTGAAAAAAGACCATTTTATTTGTTCCTTTTCGATCTGTATGTGTTTATTTCCTTTTCTTATCTAATTGCATTAGCTAAGACTTCTAATAGGGTGCTGAACGGGAGAGTCAAGAAGGAACTTCCTTGCATCACTTTAGATCTTCAGGGGAAAGCATCTGGTTTTTCACCATTAAGTATGGTGTTAGATGCACATTTTTTGTATGTTTTCTTTATTAAGTTGAGGAAACTCCCCTCTATTTAAAGTTTTCTGAAACTTTATTGTTTACTGATGAGGCACATGATGTTTCCTATTTAACTTGTTGTTGTGATGAATTAAATTACTTATTTTTCAAATGTTGAGTTGGCCTGGCAAACTAAGAATAAATTCCTCTTGGTTATGGCATAAAATTATTTTTGCATATTACTGAATTTACATTCTTAATCTTTTGTTGAGGTGTTGAGGTTTTTGTATTCCTAAGCGTGAAAGTTATTCGTCTGTACTTTTCCTTTCTTTCAATGTCTTTATCGGGTTTTGATACCCTCACTTTTTAAGATAGACACAGTATAGCTGGAAACAGATGCAGAAAAGACGTATGTGTGTTTGCATGCAGCTTCTCAGTGATGTTCTCTACTCTCTTTCCTTGCAGTTTGAACTGGCTGCAACTGAATTCTCTTTCCTAACTTTCCAGTCTCTCTTTGTCTGAAATTAGAAGGTTATAAAGTTAGACCTACTGAGACCTTAGTCTCACAAAATATGACACTAGTGACGGGAAATCTTCTAAAAGATTCCCTTTTCCTAAAACAAATGAGAAAACAGACACATTTTTCCTATTCTAGTCCATCCACAGATATTCAGTATTATGCACACATTCTTTGCACAAACATATTTGGCTGTCTAAGTAATGGAACTGTTTCTGCTCACATGCCAATTTTTTTTTGAGATTGACGAACTTACCAAGAAAACTCGATACTGCATATTTCCTGAATTCTCCTTTTCTGTGACTCCTTTATTGCTAGCTAGAACGCTAACTCTACACTAGTTAAAGGTATAGAAAAATGATATTAAATCATTAAAAGACAAATAAAGTCCCCTGGCTGCCATCTCTGTCTTTATCTCTTTACTTTATATGTACATGAATAATTTCAGATGGCGGGAGAATTCTGGTTTCAAATTGCCTCAAAGTAGTCATCTTAGTTTAGTAGAATGTTGATGCTGAGGAACAGAAACTACAAAATAAGAAGTATACAATAAAGAATGTGACTAGGAATGAAACATAGTGGTTCCAAACTATATGCAGTAGGAAAACATAAGTGAATAACATTAGATCACTATTTGGTCAAGATCATCAAAGATTGCTGGAGAAATAGACAATTCAGAGCACAAGTTTTATATCTGGAAGCTCTTTTTAATCAGGTTTTAAGAAATAGTAGTTCAGTTCACCAGTTCAGTCACTCAGTCGTGTCCAACCCTTTGCGACCCCATGAACTGCAGGCAAGCCAGGCCAGCCTGTCCATCACCAACACCCAGAGTCCACCCAAACCCATGTCCATCGAGTCAGTGATGCCATCTAACCATCTCATCCTCTGTCGTCCCCTTCTCCTCCTGCCCTCAATTTTCCCAGCATCAGGGTCTTTCCAAATGAGTCAGCTCTTCACATCAGGTGGCCAAAGTATTGGAGTTTCAGCTTCAAAATAGTCCTTCCAATGAACACCCAGGACTGATCTCCTTTAAAATGGACTGGTTGGATCTCCTTGCAGTGCAAGGGACTCTCAAGAGTCTTCTCCAAAATGACAGTTCAAAAGCATCAATTCTTCTGGTGCTCAGCTTTCTTTATAGTCCAACTCTCACATCCTTGCATGACCACTGGAAAAACCATAACCTTGACTAGATGGACCTTTGTTGGCAAAGTAATGTCTCTGCTTTTGAATAAGCTGCTTAGGTTGGTCATAACTTTCCTTCCAAGGAGTAAGCATCTTTTAATTTCATGGCTGCAGTCACCATCTGCAGTGATTTTGGAGCCCAGAAAAATAAAGTCAGCCACTGTTTCCCCATCTATTTCCCATGAAGTGATGGGACACTCTCCTCTTTCACTTTCATCAAGAGGCTCTTTAGTTCTTCTTCACTTTCTGCCATAAGGGTGGTGTCATCTGCATATCTGAGGTTATTGATATTTCTTCCGGCAATCTTGATTCCAGCTTGTACTTCCTCCAGCCCAGTGTTTCTCATGATGTACTCTGCATAGAACTTAAATAAGCAGGGTGACAATATACATCCTTGACGGACTCCTTTTCCTATTTGGAACCAGTCTGTTGTTCGATGTCCAGTTCTAACTGTTGCTTCCTGACCTGCATATAGGTTTCTCAAGAGGCAGGTCAGGTGTGGCATGCCCATCTCTTTCAGAATTTTCCACAGTTTACTGTGGAAACAGCAGAGTCCCACAGAAATAAATCAAATCCAACACACACACAAATAAATCATAACTCATAAAACTTGCATAATAATGAAAAGAAAATAACATTCACTGGAAATAAAACAGAAAAGAGTCAAACAAACCTTTTATCAAAACAGATGATTAGTACTAACATCTCAACTTAAATCACATGAAAACTTAACAATGATGTTTCTTTTATGCCCATTATGTACACTCTTATTGTATTTGGCTATTGTTCATGTAGTCTGGAAAGATTTCAATCAAGACCAATTGTTACAGCCTTCAAAATGTGAAGAGGTGAATAGAGTAAGAACAGAAAAAATCTCAGTGCTTTTCCCAGAGAGTCTTAAGAGTAGAAGAGACCATCAAGAGGTTTAGGAAGCCTAGACAAATAGAAGTGGGACAATAATAGCTCTGTGTATTATCTATTACATTTTCTTTTATTTATTTTTTTTAAAAATTTTTTTATTTTTTTTAAATTTTAAAATCTTTAATTCTTACATGTGTTCCCAAACATGAACCCCCCTCCCCTCCCTCCCCATAACATCTCAGTGGGTCATCCCCATGAACCAACCCCAAGCAAGCTGTATCCTGCGTCAGACATGGACTGGCGATTCAATTCTTACACGATAGGATACATGATAGAATGCCATTCTCCAAAATCATCCCACCCTCTCCCTCTCCCTCTGAGTCCAAAAGTCCGTTATACACAGCTGTGTCTTTTTTCCTGTCTTGCATACAGGGTCGTCATTGCCATCTTTCTAAATTCCATACATTTTCTTTTAAAGGATTTCCCCCCTTTTTTATCTCTCTCATTTTTAATAACCTCTTAGGATTTCATCAGTTAAAATCCATTTATTTTTCTTTTCACATACATTGGCACATAGTTTATTGTTCCAGTACTGATTCATAATCTCAGACTGCTACGACTGAGGATGTTAACAAATATAGTAAAACAGCCTCTCTTGTTTCTAAAAGTATATGAAAATTTCCTTTTATATGAACTTGAGAAAAACAATACTGTCTGTTAATAACCTGTCATACTGATTTCTTCCAAGAAATATAAAACATGTGCTCCAACTTCCAAAGCCACAGTATCAACTGAGGGGAATCCAAGCAATCCAGTTCAGGGACTGAGACAATGGTCCAGGCGCCAGTTCCAGCTTGGACTAGAGGAATGCTTTTGTCCAGCGTGCACATGGAGTCAAGGTCCCTCCACTGTGTATCATGTGAGTTTGACACTGAAAGGGTTGTTATGAAAAGATATGGTTGGGGGAGATCCCATGTATTTACTCCAACTTGAAAATACCAGTCTTCTCACTAAAGTTCATCTAACCAGATTATTTAGATGATAGCATAAATTCTTTGACAAGTCACTTCTTCTGGTCTAGCTTTATCTATGTAGATAGGAAAATAAATACCTTTACAGTTTAAGTCTCTATTATGCTAGAAAATAGTTAAATATCAGAGCTCCTTACCAGAACTCTCAACTAGACAGAGCCATTCACAGAATACAGTCTATGTGCTAAACTGAAATGAAATTCTGGTGAGACATTCATGGTCTTCTCTCAGCAAGGGACCAAGGAAATTCAGAAAAAAAGAGTCATTAAGAATACTTTCTCATCGAGTTGTGTTACCTAGAGTCATGATATAAATTCCAAATTCATGGCATATTATTTAGAGGGTCTTGATACTATTCTCTTTGTATGTCAGATATACATATTTTTTAACCAGAGATTTAGGAAATATATTTGATTTGTAAAATATTTTTGATTTCTGCTTCCCTCTTAAAATGCCAAAGAGAAACATTTGCCCTCTTAGAACAAAAAGTTTAATAATCTGAAAAATTATAACTCCTACTGAAACCATGAGAAAACTGGGGTTGTAAGGCAACCAAACAAGCGAAACTCAAGGGAAGACAGGAGTCTGCATGGTAAGATGAGAAGTGGGTAATTGTTTGGCTGGGATGGATGTCAGATATTGGATCCCACAGGAGGTACTGCCAGAGGAGAAATGAGCAGGAAGAGAGACCCTCTCTAAGAGACAAGGGAAAACCTAAAGTTGAGGGGGAAACATTGAAAACAAAACTTCTGACAAACCAGCCCACATCTTACATGTAACACTTTACTACAGTAATTTTAAAACTAGGATGTACTACGATAACTATAACAACAAAATCCAAAACTAACTCAACTCCTGACAAGATTAACTAAATGTATATAATGAAGGTCTGACCAAAAAAAAAAAAAAAAAAAAGATATGCCATTAGTATGAGGTAATACTAATTACCTCAGTCTCTACTGTCTTACAACAAATGTTCACCAAATATAAGATATGCAAAGAAGTCAGACCAATCAAAAACAACATCATGTCAAGTGATAAAGGATTACACACACTAGACTCAGAGATATGATCCCAATATTTGAGTATCAGACAAAGAATTAAAAATAGCAATGATTAATATGTTAAAAGATCTAGCTGAAAAATGGGCAACATACATGAACAAGTGGAGAATTTCAGCAGAAAGATGAAATATATGAGAGAATGAAAGACAAATAATCCAAAAGAAACATATACTAACAAAGATGAAGAATCACATCAATAGACTCATCAGTAGGTTTCACAAAGCTAAGGAAATAATTACCTCCAAGATACATCAATAGAAATTATCCACACAGAAACAAAGAATAAAACATTAGAAAAAAAAAGAGCATCCAAGAGCTGTGGGAAATACCAAAATTGTAAAAGAAAACAGAGATAATGGAGAAGAAAGACTTGAAGGGATAATAGTATAATTGAGAATTTTCCAAAATTATCAAGATAATAACCATAATTCCCAGATCTCAGAAAACACCAAGGAAAATAATTACCAATGTACAAACACTCACACACACATGCCCCATTATAATATCAGACAAAGTAGACTGAAGAACAAGAAATATTACATTATGATAAAAAGTTCAACTCACCAAGAAGAAAGTGCACAGTTCTAAATGTATAAACACCTAATACCAGAACTTTAAAATGCAGAGAAAAAAATTTCTAAATTATAAAAAGGGAAGAGAAAGCCACAATTATTGTTAAAGACTTCAACACTCTTCTTAGTAATCAATGAAACAAATACACAGAAAATCAACAAGGATGCAGAGGATCTGAATAATATATCACCAATTTGGCTTAAATGCATTTATACAAAACTTCACATAACGATAGTATATAACACACATTCTTTTCCAGTGGACATTCACCAAGAGACCATATTCTAGACCATAAAATACACCTCAGTGAACGTAACATAACTGACACCATACAAAGTTTATATTGTGATTCATTCACCAATGAATGTCTATTTGGCTATCTGCTAGGTCTCTGATAGTACCTTGATGATGATACTAATATTCAGTTCAGTTCAGTCTCTCAGTCATGTCTGACTCTGCGACCCCATGAATTGCAGCATGCCAGGCCTCCCTGTCCATTACCAGCTCCCGGAGTTCACTCAAACTCATGTCCGTTGAGTCGGTGATGCCATCCAGCCATCTCATCCTCTGTCATCCCCTTCTCCTCTTGCCCCCAATCCCTCCCAGTATCAGAGACTTTTCCAGTGAGTCAACTCTTCGCATGAGGTAGCCAAAGTGTTGGAGTTTCAGCTTTAGCATCAGTCCTTCCGATGAACACCCAGGACTGATTTCCTTTAGAATGGACTGGTTGGATCTCCTTGCAGACCAAGGGACTCTCAAGAGTCTTCTCCAACACCACAGTTCAAAAGCATCAATTCTTCGGCGCTCAGCCTTCTTCACAGTCCAACTCTCACATCCATAAATGACCACTGCAAGAACCATAACCTTGACTAGATGGAACTTTGTTGGCAAAGTTATGTCTCTGCTTTTTAATATGCTATCTAGGTTGGTTATAACTCTCCTTCCAAGGAGTAAGCATCTTTTAATTTCATGGCTGCAATCACCATTTGCAGCGATTTTGGAGCCCAAAATAATGAGGTCTGACACTGTTTCCACTGTTGCCCCATCTATTTCCCATGAAGTGATGGACCAGATGCCATGATCTTCGTTTTCTGCATGTTGAGCTTTAACCCAACATTTTCAGTCTCCTCCTTCACTTTCATCAAGAGGCTTTTTAGTTCCTCTTCACTTTCTGCCATAAGAGTGGTGTCATCTGCATGTCTGAGATTATTGATATTTCTCCTGGCAATCTTGATTCCAGCTTGTGCTTCTTCCAGCCCAGTGTTTCTCATGATGTACTCTGCATAGAAGTTAAATAAGCAGGGTGACAATATACAGCCTTGATGTACTCCTTTTCCTATTTGGAACCAGTCTGTTGTTCCATGTCCAGTTCTAACTGTTGCTTCCTGACCTGCATATAGGTTTCTCACGAGGCAGGTCAAGTGGTCTGTTATTTCCATTTCTTTTAGAATTTTCCACAGTTTATTGTGATCCACACAGTCAAGGCTTTGGCATAGTCAATAAAGCAGAAATAGTTATTTTTATGGAACTCTCTTGCTTTTTCCCTGAGCCAGCAGATGGTGGCCATTTGATCTCTGGTTCCTCTGCCTTTTCTAAAACCAGCTTGAACATCTGGAAGTACACAGTTCACGTATTGCAGAAGCCTGGCTTGGAGAAAATTGAGCATTACTTTACTAGCGTGTGAGATGAGTGCAATTGTGCAGTAGTTTGAGTATTCTTTGGCATTGCCTTTCTTTGGGATTGGAATGAAAACTGACCGTTTCCAGTCCTGTGGCCACTGCTGAGATTTCCAAATTTGCTGGCATATGGAGTGAAGCACTTCCACAGCATCATCTTTCAGGATTTGAAATAGCTCAACTGGAATTCCATCACCTCCACTAGCTTTGTTCATAGTGATGCTTTCTAAGGTCCACTTGACTTCACATTCCAGGATGTCTGGCTCTAGGTGAGTGATCACACCATCGTGATTATCTGGGTCATGAAGATCTTTTTTGGTACAGTTCTGTTTATTCCTTCCACCTCTTCTTAATATCTTCTGCTTCTGTTAAGTCCAGACCATTTCTGTCCTTTATCGAGCCCATCTTTGCATGAAATGTTCCCTTGGTATTTCCAAGTTTCTTGAAGAGATCTCTAGTCTTTCCCATTCTGTTGTTTTCCTCTATTTTTTTGCATTGATCACTGAGGAAGGCTTTCTTATCTCTCCTTCCTATTCTTTGGAACTCTGCATTCAAAAGTTTATATCTTTCCTTTTCTCCTTTGCTTTTTGCTTCTCTTCTTTTCACAGCTATTTGCAAGGCCTCCTTAGACAGCCATTTTGCTTTTTTGCATTTCTTTTCCATGGGGATAGTCTTGATCCCTGTCTCTGGTACAGGGTCACAAACCTCCATCCATAGTTCATCAGGCACTCTATCTATCAGATCTAGTCCCTTAAATCTATTTCTTACTTCCACTGTATAATCATAAGGGACTTGCTTTAGGTCATACCTGAATGGGGTTGTGGGTTTCCCTACTTTCTTCAGTTTAAGTCTGAATTTGGCAATAAGGGGATAGGTTTGTGCAAATGGTTTTTGCATTGTTGAAATTTGCCATTGGTATTGGAATACATTCTAAATAAATGTGGTTATGTTATACATCATTTTAATGTGCATTTATCACTATTTTTTTTGCTAATGACTTACTACTACATGCTACTTATTTTATATTTAATTTAGACTACGGAAAGCTCTGAAAGAGATGGGAATACCAGATCATCTTACCTCTCTCCTGAGAAACCTATATGTGGGTTAAGAAGCTACAGTAGAACCCTGTATGGAAAAACTGATTGGTTCAAGATTGACAAAGGAGTATGACAGAGCTGTCTGTTGTCACCCTGTCTGTTTAACCAATATGCTGAGCACATCATGAGAAATGCCAGGCTGGATAAGTTACAAGTTGGAATCCAGATAGGCAGGAGAAACATCAACAACTTCATATATGCAGATGATACCACTCTAATGGCAGAAAGCAAAGAGGAACTAAAGAGCCTCTTGATGACAGTGAAGGAGAAGAGTGAAAGAGCCAACTTAAAACTAAATAATAAAAAAAAAAACTAAGATCATGGTATCCAGTCCCAATACTGCATGGCACATAGAAAGGGAAAAGTTGGAAGTAGTGACAGATTTCCTCTTCCTGGGCTCTAAAATCACTGCGGATGGTGACTGTGGCCATGAAATCAGAAGACAACCATTTCTTCGAAGGAAAGCAATAACAAACCTAGATAGTATGTTGAAAAGCAGAAACATTACTCAGCTGACATATGTCCATATACTCAAGGCTATGGTCTTCCCAGCGGTCACATATGGTTCTGAGAACTACATCATAAATAAGGCAGAGCACTGAAAAATTGATGCCTTCAAACTATGGTGCTGGAGAAAACTCCTGAGAGTCCCTTGGACAGCAAGGAGATCAAACCAGTCAATCTTAAGAGAAATCAATCCTAAATGCTCATTGAAAGGACTGATGCTGAAGCTGAAACTCTAGTATTTTGTTCATCTGATGCAAACGGCTGATTCACTGGAAAAGTCCCTCATGCTGGGAAAGACTGAGGGCGGAAGGAGAAGAAGGCATCAGAGGCTGAGATGGCTGGATGGCATCACCGATGCAATGGATATGAACTTGAGCAAACTTTGGGAGATGGTGAGGGGCAGGGAAGCCTGGTGTGCTACAGTCCATGGCTTTGCAAAGAGTCAAACATTATTGGGCAACCGAATAACACATGGAAATGATGTTAGACAAAAAGCAAATTTGAATGACTTTCTTATTTGGGTTCAAACTGGGTCAAAAAGCAGCAGAGACAACTCACAGCATCAACAATGCATTTGGCCCAGGAACTGCTAATGAACAGACAGTGCAGTGGTGGTTCAAGAAGTTCTGCAAAAGAGGTCAGTCTTAAGATGAGGAGCAAAGTGGCTTGCCATCAGAAGTTAACAATGAACCAATATAATATTGTAAAGTAAAAAAATAATAATAAAATGAAATAAAATCTGAAAAAAAAAGAAATTAACAATGACCAACTGAAAGGATCATCAAAGCTGATTCTCTTACAAGAAGTTGCCCAAGAACTCAACATCAACCATTCTACAGTCATTTGACATTTGAAGCAAACTGAAAAGGTGAAAAAGCTTGATAAGTGAGTGCCTCATGAGCTGACTGCAAATTGAAAAGATCATCATTTTGAAGTGTCACCTTCTCTTATTTTATGCAGCAACAATGAACCATTTCTCAATTGGATTGTAATGTGCGACGATAAGTGGATTTTATATGATAACCAGTAACAACCAGCTCAGTGTTTGAACAGAGAATAAGCTCAAGAGCAATTCCCAAAGCAAAACTTGCACCAAAAAATGGTCACGGTCACCATTTGGTGGCCTGATCTGCTACAGCTTTCTTAGTCCCAGTGAAGCCATTACATCCGAGAAATATGCTCAGCAAATCGATGAGCTGCACGGAAAACTGCAAGGCCTACAGCCAGTGCTGATCAACAGAAAGGGCCCAATTCTTCTCCAAGACAACATTCAGTCGCATGTTGTACAACCAACACTTCAAAAGTTGAACAGTTTAGACTATGAAGTCTTTCCTCATCCACCACATTCACCTAACCTCTCACCAACCAACTACCACTTCTTCAAGCATCGGGACAACTTTTTGCAGGGAAAATGCTTCCACAACCAGCAGGAGGCAGAAAATGCTTTCCAAGAGTCTGTCAAATCCCAAAGCGTGAATTTTTATGCTATAGCAATAAACAAACTTATTTCTCACTGGCAAAAATGTATTGATTGTAATGGTTCCCATTTTGATTAATAAAGATGTGTGTGAGACTACTTACAATGATTTAAAATTCACAGTCCGAAACCATAATTATGTTTGCACTGAACTAACAATTTGCCTAAGTCACAAGCTTCAACAAAATTTCCAAGCAATAAAAGATTTAATTAATGCCAATGAGGAGCTTATTCTGGAAGTAAAGACTATAGCTTTATCACCCACAACTACTACCATGTGTATTGTTGAGTGAGGCTAAGAAAAATTAAAGTTATGTGTGTGCTCAGTTGCTCAGTCATGTCTAACTCTCTGCAACGCCATGGACTATAGTCCACCAGGCTCCTCTGTCCATGGGATTTTCCAGGCAAGAATACTGGAGTGGGTTGCCACTTTCTACGCTAGGGGATCTCCCCAACCCAGGGATAGAACCTATGTCTCTTTCATCTCCCACAATGGCAGGCAGATTCCTTAACACTGTGCCACCTGGGAAGCCCAAATACTAAAGTTGGTCTCTGCTAAAGCTACTTTTGAGAGATTCAGGCTTCCTCTCCACATCAGGATTCAGAATGGAAACACCAAGTGTTCCATGTTGTGTCCCTATCTGTCAGCAACTCTTTGGTTCCTCAAACTACAGCACTCACACTGCATAAATGATTGGTCTTTTGGCTTTTCACAGCCTGGCTATCACTTTAGGTGACAGTTTGGACCTGGGATACTATAGTCCATTGTACAGACCTCACATGTCAATGCAAAAACTATTGGGCTATACTGTGACCATGCTGCCACCCACACTTATTCAGGCTTGATAGCACTATGGCCATATCCAAGCTAGCTGGTAAAATAACTCATCTTCATCTTGATGGCAAATTTTCTTACAATGTCTGAAGCAGCTCCTATTGGCTATTCTGAAATTTGCATAATATAGGAGGCAGTATACATGCCAGCCGGATTCCCTGACCACCAGGTGACCTCAATACATTTGATAAACATATTCATGAGGGAGAAGCATTTCAGTCCAACTCACCAACACAACCCGATTTTCACTTCAGTCACACTACTGACCTGAACTTCACTGCCAGTGACCAGCGCTGCTCCTCTTTTGTTCTCGGCTTGGCATGGTGCTAAGCTCACACTGCTCCCTTCTACCTCTACTCCTAGAGTGCACGCTCTCACCTCCTCAGGCTATGGCACTTACACCCAATGGAAGCTTACCTTTAGCTCCTTTCTGAATTCACTGGAGGAGAGAATGCTGTCTTCATCTTAGCTACCTGTCTAAAGCCTTTCCCGACCCATCTCCAGCATGTCAGTCTCTGCTGCACCATATTTTCTAAATCACACAAATGCAGTGACACCATGCCTACGCTCAACATTGCTACAAATGAGTGTCAGTGTTTACAACAGGCTATCCATGCTATGGATAGCACCAAGATCAAATCCATACTTATTTATTATTTAGCTACGTGTTTTAGGGAGCTGCTGATGGGTTATCTGAAGTTCTCTCTGGACCTAGGAATACCCTCTGTCTGCTCTGTTCTACTGGTCTAGGCTATAGCCCGACACATGCAACTCTCACAACCAACCTTCATTCTCTTCCAGATTTCACCATCTTCAATATTTTCCAACCCTGACAACTACCACTCCACCACCCATGAACAAGTCCATATCTGCCTTGCCAAGCCCCACATTTCCACTCCTTCCCCCAGCTCCATTCCCATAATTTTCCCCATTCAGTTTGCAGTATCATCTTCACTCCCATTCCTGTCTCTGCTCATGTTTTTTCCCCTTCTCTCAAGACCTACTTCATCTCATCACAGTAATCCCCTCCCTGTCTTGAAGGGTCTCTCCCATAATATATATTTACCACTCATCAAGCATACAGTCCAAGTCCTTTACTTCACTAATTGCTGAGTTTGACACCAGTCCAAGATAGGTCATCAGCTTTCATCATCCACTTCCAGTCAGTCTCATAGAAGAAGTTATCCTTGGCCAGTCATCCCCTTCTTAAGTACAACTCCATAAAACTAATCAGATTCTAAAATATTTATTTAAATTGCTCATTTGGTCTCTCTGTCTGATTTGTTTTACAAATTCTAAGACAATTTCCTGCTTTGCTCAGAGCAATAAACCTACGGGCCCTTCATAAGCAGGGTGTTTGCACTACCACATGCCTTAACCAGGATTCTCAAATCTCCAGTGGCTCTAGGTTCACTTCAGTAGCACTTGCTTGTTCCTCTGTTCTTACACACCACCACCAGGCCCTCCCTCTGATGTCCTGTATATAAGGGGGGACGGGGGTGGCAGGCCACGTTTCTTTCTGGTCTCTCAGCTCAACGTTTCTTTTTCAGCATTAGGTACAAAAGAACTGTTGCACATTACGATTGCCCTACTTACAGTCTTGGGGGACACTGGCGCTGCCCTAGGACCCATAATCCAGTCAGAAATAATAAATATTAAAGCCCCCACCACCACCACCAGACACATGCAGCAAGATGCCCATCCTTTGGAGGCCCATAGTGAGGAGCAATGCTTCCTGGTGACTTTAATGCCTGATAATTACCTATTCTTAGCCTATTTACTGGAGAAGGCAATGGCAACCCACTCCAGTACTCTTGCCTGGAAAATCCCATGGGCAGAAGAGCCTGGTAGGCTGCAGTCCATGGGGTCGCTAGGAGTCAGACACGACTGAGCGACTTCACTTTCACTTTTCACTTTCATGCATTGGAGAGGGAAGTGGCAACCCACTCCAGTGTTCTTGCCTGGAGAATCCCAAGGACAGGGGAGACTTGTCTCTGGGGTCGCACAGAGTCGGACACGACTGAAGTGACTTAGCAGCAGCAGCCTGTTTACTGCCCAGCCAGAGAGGTGTTTTCTTCCTTAAAGGTATTTTTTCTTACATGTGGATAGACATAATGGGAAAAAGTTGCTCAAATAACTCAACAAATGAGACAACAGATAAGCATGTTAATAATATAATTTGCTTTTTTGAGCAAATACTCCAGACACCAGCTAACATTTTTTCATGGTTTTCAACAACTGTCTGAGGTGACTGGATACATTTGTCCAAGCTCTTTCATTTTCATTTGCTACAGAGGCATACGGGGCTTCCCAGGTGGCACTAGTGGTAAAGAACCTGCCTGCCAATGAAAGAGACAGAGACGCAGGTTCCGTCTTTGGGTCAGAAAAATCCCCTGGAGGAGGTCATGGCAAACAACTCTAGTATTCTTGCCTGGAGAACCCCCTGGACAGAGGAGTCTGACAGGCTATGTCCATAGGATCGCAAAGAGTCAGACACAACTGAAGTGACTAAACATGCGTGCACAGAGGCATATGGCTCCTAAAATTATACTTAAACAAATTCAGAATCAGTTGAATAAGACACAGTACAATTCCATCATCAATCGAACAGTGGGGTGAATTGTAGTAAGAGGTCTGACTCATTTTTTGACTTTTGACCACTGACAGCTTCAAAGCCCCATACTCCCTCTTTCCCCTTTGCCCCATATATAGACAAGCTAATCATGATTTTAAAAATCCATCAGTCCCCTTGGTGCCTATGGGAACTTCACACCACACAAACCCTGGACACAGGAAGAAACTTCCACTCTAGACTCGCATTTTACCCAGTCAAAATCAAGTCATCACACCGCCACTTCCACTATGCTCTTGGCTTTATGGGAGAGAGTGCACCTGTCCTATTGTTCCAATAATTATTTTTTAAGTGATAAATTTTCTTCCAAATTATTTCGGTATGTGTATCATCGTTTGCCTCAATATCCAGTCCACTAATTAGGAAGGAATCCTTCTCATCTCCATGGGTGGATAGAACAGGATTAAACTAGAAATCAATCAATGAAATAAATGGAATTAAACTAGAAATAAAACTGGAAAATCTATAAATACTTGGGGAAAAAACACCATATTTCTCAGTAATCAACATATCAAAGGACACAAGAGAAGCAAGAACATATTTTGAATTTACTAAAAGTGAAAAGACAATATATCAGGTTTTTGAAGATATGCTACAATGGTTCTTAGAAGAAATCTTATTACTTGAATGATCTAAGCTTCCTCCTTAAGAAACTAAAAAATAAAATAAAATAAAATAAACCAAAAGCAAATAGAACAAAAAGATATTAAAAGAAAATAAATCAATGATATTGAGAACAGAATAAAAGAAAATAAATCAGATTTTTTAAGTTCAATAAAGTTAATACATTTCTAACTATACTGAAAAGAAAAAAGAAAGAAAATACAAATTACAAAAACCAGGGATTAATGAAGAGACATCACTACAGACTCTAGAGATATTTAAAAAACCAAAGAACACTATGAGCTATCTAGAACTGCAAATTCAACAACTTAGATGAAATGGACAATTTTTTCAAATTACCAAGTCTCACTCAAGGAGAAATTTATATGATACTCAAAAATCTATACAGATAATGTGGACATTTCAGTAATAGGAAAATGTTCACAAGAAAGAGAAACCTCTAATTCATAGAAAGTTTTACTTTTTACCATCATTTTTAAGTAGGTAATTTTTCTTTTAAATATTGACTATGAAATCAGAATGATAGAGAGCCCACATTGTCTTCTACTCAATAAGATGCTATATTCTTTTTTTAAAGTCATTTCTCTATAACTCATTAAGGTAAGGAAATTTTATATCTAATCATTATTATAATTGACAAATAAGTTTTTCCTCAGGAATATTGTTTTCACTTTGTTTCCAGATCTGATTTTTTTTAAAGTAAGTTGATCCTTTTTTAAAAACTAGAAGCTCATTGGATATTTTTATTGTCATCTAATTTGAAAAATTCCAACTAGCTATGTCTAGATATGGATTTACTTTGCATTGTTTGCGTGAAAAATAAATTCTTAATGTTCTTAGTGAAGTCTTTCATTAGATGAAAAGAATTGATTTTATAATTTCAATAAGGCTAAAGCTTCAGTTGTGCCAGTTTATTTTTACTTTTGCTGCTTGCTGCTGCTGCTGCTGCTAGATCGCTTCAGTCTTGTCCGACTTTGTGTGACCCCATAGATGGCAGCCCACCAGGCTCCTCTGTCCCTGGGATTCTCCAGGCGAGAACACTGGAGTGGGCTGCCATTTCCTTCTCCAATGCATGAAAGTGAAAAGTGAAAGGGAAGTCGCTCAGTTGTGTCCGACTCTTAATGACCCCATGGACTGTAGCCTACCAGGTTCCTCCACCCACAGGATTCTTCAGGCAAGAATACCGGAGTGCCTTCTTCATTTTACTTTTGAGTTGTCCTTATCATTGGATGGCATTCTGCCTGGACTTCCAGAACAATATTCTTAATTTCTCTCCAGCCACAAACTAGTGAGCAATGATGAATAAGAAATTTTCCAAAGCACATATTCTGCTATTCACTGACTCAATTACATTTTAAAGTCTCATGCAGTACATCTTAATTGTTTTGCAGAAAATTCTAAGGATTCTTTCCTCAGTTCAGTTCAGTCACCCAGTTGTGTCCGACTCCCTGTGACTCCATGAACTGCAGCACTCCAGGCCTCCCTGTCCATCACCGACTCCCGGAGTTCACTCAGACTCACGTCCATCGAGTTGGTGATCTCTCCTCAGTGGAAATAATTTAAAATCCTAGGAATACAGTGTGGGTAAAATATTTGTGTAATAAGCTCTATTGTATCAAGTGAAACATCACTAAGGCTGGCCTTAGCTGGATTTCTTTCATTTTGCTTTTCTTTATTTTTTGATTTTTGTTTTTCAATTCATAAAATTTATTCAGGAGCTGTTAGAATCCTTTGCTATGTCACTGACAGACTATGATATAGTTATCGTATAAATTAATTGTGAGTTAGGTATTTTGCATTGAAAGTTATCTTGGTACTGAGCCCTAAGACATATTCCAAACAGGTCATGAAGTCTGATTAACCTTTTATCACATTCAACTACTTTAAGTTACATGAACTTGAATCTGTCCTCTAAATATAACAATATGATTTTGGCATCTCATTAATAAACATGACAGCATTTATTAACACTGCCATGTAACTAAAGTAAAACTTCATCAATTCAAATCTCAAGGAACCAGAAGTAATCAAGCTAGAACGAAACAGGAACAAATTATCTGACATCATATTTTAGCAGCAAGAGAGCTGAGAAGCTAAACAACTTGCTGCTTCTGTCAAACAATCTTGATTACTTGTCAGTGTGGAAGAAGTCAGTTGAGTATGGAATGAAAGGTTAATTTACTTGCACTCACATAACCTCTCCCTCTCTTCTTATTGACAAATAACCAAGGTCATTAACTGAAGTTTGCAAATCAACTTCTATGAATTCATGGCTCATAGAATCATGTACTTTAAATTATAAATATAATAGTATTTGACCTTATCCTTGCCAAAATATTCTATACTAGATTACTTATTTTTACTAGCAACAGCAATGTTAAATTAATAAAAAAATTGTATTTTTAGTCTCTCATCAGAATTCTAAGCTCAAATATTTGCTTATTTGTTCTTCAGTTATCAAATATTCCATTTTTCTTCCTCTCCTTCTCCCTTCTTTCCTCCCTTTGAAAATAAGACATTTAAAAACATTTTAGGTGCAATGTAAGATATATTCCACACTTGCCTTTGATGTGTAACTACATAGCTTCAATTGCAAAGCAAACACATGATTTTATCATCTATATCAGGTGGGCATTAACACTGAGTATTTAGACAAAAAGAATTAAAAGCAGTTAGTATTTATTTAATCCACTGTGTACATATCCTCACATTTAAATCTCACAACCCTGTAAAGAAGGTACTTTCATCTCCATCTTCTAGAAATATAAACCTCACAGAAAGATCACACAACCAGGGTTAAATACCAGTATTTTCACTCAGTTCCCCTTGAATCCAAAGTCAGAGCAGTGAAAAAAAGCAGACATACAGCCTTTCTCCAACAAATTTAGTGTTGCTCTTACCCTACGAACTGAATGTATTAAAAAACAAAAACTCCTTCCTTCCTTCCTACTTCACTTGTTTCCTCTCTTCCTTCTTATATTAACCATGTTTTCTATTTTCTGGTGCCTTGACATCTGGTGCCTTGCTGACCCTGGAAGGAGTCAGCTGGTCTCCTGCTTAGACAATTTTTGGAGACTGTAAACAGTTCATCCAAGAGCATGCCTTTCAAATACAAATCAACCAATCCAGAACGTATACCCCCAACAAGGTCTTTTATCAGGATCCTACATTCTCAAGGTCACTATCAACTTGCCCTATCACCCCTGGGTCAAGTACCAGACAAACAGGGACAGTCCCTATACTCCAGAGTGTACTGACGTTATTCAAACTCACCAGTCCTAAACCAGCTCTCCAGCTTTCCCTGACACACCTGTTCCTTCCCCCAAAGAAACCACAATGAAAGTTGTTGCCACAGTTTCCTCCCACCCGCCCTCACCTCCTGAGGGACGAGTGCTTCCCTGTGCAGCAATCAATGATGCAGCATATTCCCTCCACATGCAGTGTGTAACAAACTGTCTTTTCAATGGCAGCAGTCTGAACTGTTAACCTTACTGATATGAATAATAATAAAACTTATTAACCTTGTCTCTCTCTTCCTCTTCCTCCTTCTCCACCTTCTTTCTCTTTCACTCTCTCCCTCCAACCTTCTCTCACCATTTTCATTCTCCCTTCTTTCTTCCATGTGTAGAAACTAGCAACTATTGAAATCAAGTGCCATCAAGTTAGCAACATGCTGTACTCTTCTGGCTGCACTATGTAAAATGAATTTTAGCAAAATGAGTACTCTAAGTTTTGGATGGACATATGTTCTTTCATATTTAATAATCTTGAGTGTGAAGAAACACTTCTGCAATCTGCCTTGAGTTATCTGAACATTAGATGAGCGGGTCAGTCTTTAAATATCAGTTATATTTTTAGAAATAAGGAAAAATTATTCATCAGAACCCTTAAACAACAGCATATGTTCTTTCCTTCGTATTAGCTATAGACAAATACCAAGTTTAAATGTAAACTCTGTTTGGCTGCTAAGAAAAATATGGGTACAAATTTTTGAAATGGTGCCAATCACACTCTACCCTCAATGTAGAAAATATAACAGCAGAAAAGAAACTGCTGAAATCAAAGAACCAAAGGATTAATTGACTTTCAAATTATTTTCTCAGCACCTGAAGAAAAGTCATTTCTATATTAGATTTTTTTCTTAATTAAGTGGAGCATACTTGTGAACTTTTTTTGGACTAAACATCTTTTAAAACGTGGGTTTTAGCTTTTTGGTGTTTATTTATTTTTGTTCCATGGATTTTCTGTTTTCACTTAAGCTTTAGTCCATTAGGTAGGAAGTTAAGCAGGAGCTAGGAGAGGTGGGCTGACTGAAAGGGATACAAGGTGATGGGTAAACCCCATCCCAGACACACCCAGAAGAGCTGACAGATATGCTACAAAATAACCACAGTAACTTTTTCAACTCCAGTACATGTGCCCTAGGCTCACAGTGGATACAAACTAATCAAAGGAGCTTCTTAAAGTAACCTTTGGCATCTGGAAACCATTAAAGGTTCATAAATATCCTGTACATATATACATCTGATTAAAATAGACTGAATTATGGGAAGACATACACAACACAGCTTGCTGTTACATAACTTCCAATTGTCAACTGGCCAGAGCATATGCCCATTCGCATTCCCTTTCATTGACTTATGGTGAGTACAAGCCCTATTTTGCACAGGGCACAAGGAAGAAGAGGAGACAGGAAGTATAAAAGGGAGGAAGCCAAGAGGGTTCATCAAGAGGACTCCTTTGGGATTGGCCTGCTCCCATGTTTCGGGAGTGTCTGTCTGATAAAAGATATGTCTGCTTGAGCTGAACTGAGCTGTTACTTGTCTGTTGTTTTACACCCAAGTAGTCCGTTCCAAATTTTTGTTGTCACGTGACAAGAACCAAGAAAGAGAAATAAACTGACCTGACAAGTCCATATCTGAGTTTCAGTTTTTATTTATATCTCCTATATTGCCCTCTCTTATACTATCATTTAGTTTTTAATTTTCCAATCTCCTAATTTCCCTGTGTGCTTGTGATCTATTTACCCACCCCTTACTACAAGGACTGTAGTAATAAGTGGCAGACAATCAAGGTGAGTTTTACCATAGTAGTGTGCTAATTTTGTTACAAGCATGACTGCAAACCCAAAGGATGTAATTTAGAGAAATTTTGTCTGGACTATCCTCTAGGAACTAGAACAAGGAGACAGAAAAGATGATTCTGAGTAAATCAGTTTTTTTTTTTCTCCCCTGCCCGTCCCCCCCCCCCCCCGCCCCCCAATTATAGCTGAATAACAAGGAGCAAACTCCCAGGGAAGGCAGTGATCTGTTTGAAAACAACTAGCAGTGTGCCCTCGTGAGTGTCTTTTGTATACAGTTACTCAAGCACAGACTTGTTGACTACCTGTTAGGGATGCTACAGAAGAGTTTTGACACAGCTGCGAGATGCAACGAGATCACTTCCACCTCTAAAACCTACAAGTGCAATTTAATCACCAACCCTAGCCATCATTAAGAATGACCTCAAATAACTCCAAATCCATGCATCTACTCACACATTCTTTTCACAGCCAACAGACCTTGAATGATGACTACATGCCAAACACTATTCTAAGACACAGAACAAAGGATAACAAAGGTAACAACCTCTATCATTGTGGGGCTTTTGTTCTTTGGGAAGAAACTTATCTAAATACAAATAGAAACCAGAGATACTATTTATTTTTATTATTATTATGTGAAATAAATAAATAAGGTAATCTGCTAAAGTTAGGCTAGCAGGACAATCAAGGACCAAATATCTTTAAGAAGCGAGTGCCATAGAAAGGAATCATTTACAGAGAATTTTTCTGGAAATGGTATTTCCAAAAAATGGGAACAGCCAATATAATGGCCCTGAAGCAAGATGAAGCTTAACTACAGTCAAGGAACAAAAAGAAGCTAAAAGGTTAGGTCAGGAGATAACCACACAAATTGACACCAGCTGGTCCCTAACTTCATGTCTACATATATTCTTGAAATGAGTTATTTGTGTATATCATCCAAAAAAAAGTTGAACTGAAAATCACATTGGAAATTCTGAGTGAGATTCTTGATAAAGCCACAACCCTATTAAAGATCATAGCCATCATTCTCAAAAGGTTCACTCTGGCAATCACTTGCAGGCATTTAACAGGGGTGTTTAATATCCTCCCGAAAACATTGGGCAGGAAGAACCAGCCTTCCAGCATGTCTGCAATGTGAACCTAGTGTCTCACAACTGAAAATTGGCTTGAGCTTACCCTGCTGGCTGCTTTGCCAGCAGTCCAGCATTTCAAACCTTGAATTCCTGTCCGTTCATCTGTAGTTGCGTTTATGTCTCTCACTTAAGCAGTTTTCAACACACTTCTGTGGTTCTTTTGATATAGTGAATGTGCAGGTGTATGTCTGACTCTGCCAGGGACTGTGTCCAGATCTGGGCTTTATTGCTAAAACAGACATCTTCGAGTATCTGAATCACTGTATATGCCATATTTACTCTTGTGTAGGTAGGCCAATTTTCCTCCAGCTAAAGATATAATTTAAAATTATTTCTCCCTGCTTACTCCTCCACTTTCTCCCATTGCCTATGCTAAATAATTCAGCTCACAACTCCAAAAGTGCTGTGAGTCACCCAGCCCATCTATATTCTTTTAGGGTTATAGAGAAGGTCAAAACATGCAAAAAAAAAAAAAAAAAGAGCCTATATGGAACAGACTTAGAGAAAAACTGGAAAAATCTCAACAGATCAAAGTAATCGCTCTGACTGAACCAAATTTCACTTTTATTTTCATCTCATTTCCTGGAAAAGGCACACAATTCAGGAAGACTAGTTGGGCAAGGGAGTGAAAAAGTCATTGCAGCTAGCCTGCTTCTCCTCTGAAGCTCCAGCTTTGAAACCTTTGCAATTATGAACTGGAAATCCATGTGTTACATAATGCATTTCTGGAAAAATGCCCAAGACACATATATGCTCTACGAAGCTCTAATACTAACATTAATCTAATGAACGGTATATTAGAAAATGATTTGTGTACATCCTAATGGAAAGCATATTTTCTGAGAGAAGCTTGTAGACTGAAATGCAAAAAATAATCCATCCCCTAAACACAGCTTCCAGCTATCACATCAACCAATAAGATAAGTTGGTGCACCTTTGCAGAATGCTGAATGATTGCTCTGTTTTCTGTCGCCCAGGGGAAAGCATTTTCCAAATCTCGTGCAGGTGTCTGAGAGAGACTACCTAAAAGGAAAGAAGCTGAATTCTCCTCTTTGAGCCCCTGGATGACTTTTTTTCACATATAAGCTTATTGTTTAAAATATCAGTTCATTTTTCAAATGCAGCAAAATCCAAGCCCCTGTTTATCCCAGGGGGTTAATTTGGTTAAACCTGCTACATCATATTGTGACTGGCCTCATATTTTACTCGAAAAGGCATAGCATCTTTTATCTTTTATTTATAGTGATCTTCATATTCATTTCTCAACTGAGGCAGGTATTTCAGGGAGAGCTTGCATTGATCTCTAATCTTTTTTTTTTCTCTCTCTTTTTGTAACGTACACTTTTGGCCCTTAAGAAATAGCTCTGATAGAAGTTTGCATTTTTTTTTTTTTAAAGGAAAAGCAAGAGTTTGAGATCATGGATTTTTTTTTTAACCTGCTGAAGACAGAATCAGACTTTGTCACCCAGTCGGTGATATGCCTTTAAATAAAATCTGCATCCCACTATTTTTTTTTAAAGTGCATTTGTCTTCAAAAGATGGAGCTTGACTTGACTCTTTCATGTAGCTGACTTCTGATTATTAACAGGTGAGAGTGAGGCCAGGCTCTAAAGAGAGGCTTAAATGATATAGGAGATGAGAATTTAAATGCTCCTTGCCAACTACAGATGAATTCATGGGTATAACCTAGAGTCAAGACCAACAGATTCATAAACGCATTTTAAGGAATCTAAATCCCATCTAGTTGTCCTGAGAAGCAGCCAGAAGGAATTGCAAATCGAGGCATATACCTAACTCAGCTGTCTGGCAATAACAACAGCCTCGTTTCTCATGTCTCAAGTTGCCGGTGTGTGTCTGCATACTCAGTCGCTCTGTCATGTCCAGCTCTTTGTGACCTCATGGACTGTAGCCTGCCAGGCTCCTCTGTCCTTGAGATTTCCCAGACAAGAATACTGGAATGGGTTGCCAGGCCCTCCTCCAGGGGATCTTCCCGATGCAGGGATCGAACCATATCTCCTGCATCAGCAGGCAGATTCTTTACCACTGAGCCACCCAGGAAGCTGCCAGTACTGGCTGAGTAAAGTTTAAAACTGGAAACCCTGGGGATTCAGAGTCACTTTGAGTTGAGCCATGTAGACTAGTGCACACCAATTGAGCATGAGAGCCAGCAGCTCAATTTAGACTTATAGATGCAAATATAATTAACCCATGACTTTTCAACAGGTTGCTCCTCTTAGGGCCTTATTTTGTTGACAACCAGCATTATCCTAATTCAACCGGCATTTTTCTTTTCTTTCCCAAACTCCTTTCTGGACTCCACATATCTTTTTGAGTCTGATCATCTATTCCATTTTCTCTTCTCTAGGAGAAACATGGATATTTCCCTCTGCGAAGCTCCAGAATCAGAGATACTCTGCAAATGATATGTCAAGTGTTATTGTCATGCTGCACATAGATCTCTGGTCTTGAGTGTATGTTAAGAAACACACTTGTCTTTTACTGCTTCTGGCACAATTACAAATTAGCGCTCTTCTAAGGGAAGCCCTAGAGAGCACAAAAATGGGAGTTTTATGAAGAGACTTTGTGATAGGAGATAGCTTGATAAAAAAGATTGAGCACAGGAACTGGGGTCCATTAGCAGCTCCGTTGCTGACTAGCTACAAATATTTGAGCAAACCACTTAGCACTCTCATCCTCAGTCTCCTCATGTAAAATGAGATGTGTAGGGTTAAATAATTTCTGCAATCTCTTCTAAGCCTTAAAACTCTACAACACAGAGAAGAGAAGGAACACTGTTTTGTTAACTCTTTCTCTAGGAAGAGATCCTTCTCACATTCCAGCACCACCTCTTGTTTTCAGACTGGATTTGCAGCAAGTTGGTGGAAGGCCTGTACGGGGTTAATTTCTTCCTCTTGTGGTTTAGTTTCCTCTGGCACATTGTGTCCAGCCTTAATATTTTACACTGTTAGCCATATCATCTTTTATCTTTTATTTATAGTGATCCTCATATTAATTTCTCAATAGCAGCTGATGCGGCAGCAGGGACAAGTCATTGATCTTCCAATTTATCCGCTACTCTTACATATCCTGAGGTTGAGGCAGCCTGGGGAGATTGATGGAGCCCTGATACCTGCCCAGGAGCTGGGTATTCCTCATGCATGAAAATCAACCACAGGAAACCGAAATTCAACAATCAGCAGCAATATCAGCCACCTCTCTAATAAATATAACAGGGCATTCTTTAATCATTGAAAGGGGTGTCTGGGATTCGGTAATGAAAGCACTCCTGCACAAGAGTGCCAGTGCAACTCTGGGCTGGCCAGGTGGTAGATTTGGGTAGAGGGAGTGGAAGTGGGGAGGCTGTTTGCAGATACCAGCTTCTCACATGGCAAATATTCTTATTACTTGAGTCTCAAGCAAGTCACGAGTAAGCATATACTCCTTCACTTATGTAAAGCAAAATATTTCTTATGAATTTTTTTTTTAATTCTGCAAGAAAAACAACAGACCCTCCTCAGATCATGTTAATGCCCAATGATGACAAAAGAAATGGCCCATGGAGCTGCATACACTCCACTGGTCACAGAGACCAGGTGAACAGTTGTGCCCAGAGCTTTGAGTCATTTGCAGGCCCTCCGAGGGACAAACCACTAATTGATTCTTAAGGGAAGGTCTCCATTCCTTGACACAGCTAAACAGTGGCTTCTATCAAGCCTCTTTGTGGTCTCAGTTATCTTGAGCTGCTTACCTCTTGCCCCTATCTGCTCCTTAGCTAACCTGTCCTGCTTGAAATCAGTGTTGCAGACTTATTCGATCATCAGCTTTGTGCCTGTATGAATAAAAACCCATCCACTGAGGCTTGGTACTCTCTTTTACAATCTGTAGCTGGGGAAACACGTACTAAACGTGGAAGCAAAGTTTCGCATGTTAGGCCACACACATGATGCTGAGGAGGCAAGTCAGCAAGAAGTCAACAGGTGGGGCAGATGTGGAACTATGTACAAGCAGAGCGTGCCCATCACTAGCCTGTAAAAATATCCCATTCTCTTGGTTATTACTCAGCATGCATACTACATAGACACACATATTACCTCTGCATTTTAAAAAATAATAGAATGACTAATAATGTCCTCCAGCGATAAACTGGAGTGTCAAGCTGCTCAGAAATTTCAGGCACAGAATTGCCAGAAACAATTTACTTCTAACAGTGTTATGAAGATTTGGAGTATACATGGGGTTTGGGCAATGCAACGATTTTCACAGACAGAACCTCACAAATGTTTGTGCCTGGTGTGTACCTTCTCTTCGTCTGATTAAAAGAAGCTGAGTGGATTCTTTGAGTGTTGAAATCATAATAAGCATATCCAATGACTTTGTCTCATACGGAACCACTGTTTGATATAAACTCACAATAAAAATATATATTTCTTCTAGCAGGTTTGAACACTTTATATGCTTCTGTTCTTTGGATTCTCTTTGCTCCTTGAATTTAAATACAATTTTCCCTTTTGTTATCTAATCAGGCTTTATAGTTATTTATTTTTTGTTACTGTTGTGCTTAGTTGTGTCCAACTCTTTGTGACCCCAAGGACTATAGCCCACTAGACTCCTCTGTCCATGCAATTTCCCAGGCAAGAATACTGGAGTGGGTTGCTATTGCCTTCTCTAGGAGATCTTCCTGACCCCAGGGATCCAACCCATGTCTCCTATGTCTCCCATACTGCAGGCAAATTCTTTACCTGCTGAACTATCAGGGAAGCCCAGCAGTTATTTATCAGTGTTAATAAATAAAAATTCAAGTGGAAACTGGTTCCTCAACAAAATATAAGATATATAAAATGTAATATCATCTTGTACAAAGCATGACAGACTCATTGAAAATGATGAGCATGCTTTATGGATAGCATCTCACCGTGTTATTATTAGCAGTATGGTAGAAACAGGAGTAAGAACAATACAATAGTAATAATGATATTGTGTGTTGCTGCCACACACAGTCATCTTCAAAACGTCAGTAAGTACACAGTTTCCCTTGACCTTCAAAAAAATTCTGTACAGTAGACAGGCCTGGTATTCTGATTCCCATTTTGCAGATGAGGAAACTAAATTCCAGTGATATTAACTGGTTTACCCAACTAAGGAGACAAAGAGTCAGGCTTTCTAAGTGCTAGTCTAGACCCCTCCCCAGGAACTGGTGAGACATAAAGTAACGCACTAATAATCAAAAAAGAAACCAAGAACAAAGCATCCCCCGAACTCTCCTGCTAAGAAGAGTTTGAAAGTAGCTATTGCTACAAGGTAGCTATTGTTACCTAGAACTTATCAGAAACCCAAGAGCTCTGGGGTTCAGTAAAATGTGTCAGTTCAGGAAGTGAAGTGTCAGTTCAGTTCAGTCGCTCAGTCGTGTCCGACTCTTTGCGACCCCATGAATCGCAGCACGCCAGGCCTCCCTGTCCATCACCAACTCCCAGAATTCACTCAGACTCACGTCCATAGAGTCAGTGATGCCATCCAGCCATCTCATCCTCTGTTGTCCCCTTCTCCTGCCCCCAGTCCCTCCCAGCATCAAAGTCTTTTCCAATGAGTCAACTCTTCGCATGAGGTGGCCAAAGTACTGGAGTTTCAGCTTTAGCATCATTCCTTCCAAAGAACACCCAGGGTTAATCTCCTTCAGAATGGACTGGTTGGATCTCCTTGCAGTCCAAGGGACCCTCAAGAGCTTTCTCCAACACCACAGTTCAAAAGCATCAATTCTTCAGTGCTCAGCCTTCTTCACAGGCCAACTCTCACATTCATACATGACCACTGGAAAAACCATAGCCTTGACTAGACGGACCTTAGTCAGCAAAGTAATGTCTCTGCTTTTGAATATACTGTCTAGGTTGCTCATAACTTTTCTTCCAAGGAGTAAGCGTCTCAATTTCATGGCTGCAATCACCATCTGCAGTGATTTTGGAGCCCCCCAAAATAAAGTCTGACACTAGATAATTACAAAATGGAATCTGTAAAAAGTCACAGAATTTGACATTTGCTTGAAAAATAATTCATATTTGGAGAAGTAAAGGCCAGATATGACTTGAAACTGTTTAAAAATAAAATCCCTAAAGAAGTATCCTGCCTACCTGTGTTTTATAGCCTTAGCTTCAGAGTTTATGTGAACTATTTCTTTGGCTGTTCCCATCTAAAATATTACTTTCTATGAGACAGGAGCACTGCAAATATATGACAATTTTATGGAAGAAGAGTTCTAGAGGATTTGGGGTCCATACACAGGAAAATCACTTAATAGTAAGCACATGAATGAGGAATAATAAAATGTGGAGGGTCAGGATACTTGATGTCAGTCATGAGGAAGGGGGGCTTTTTTGGGTCATAACTCTCCCTGCTGGTAGACTCTGTAAATTTCTAGGTGCTTGCTCAACACTGGCTTTATGCAGTAAAGTTGAGTCCTGGTGGTGTGGGTGGGGCAGGGGGTGGGGGTGGTGGCGGGCAGAGAGGGAAGTCAGCCCCTTCTTTCCACCTGAGAATCAGGATTATCAGCTGAATGATTTAGGTAGCCAGGGGATTCTACAATAAAAGTTTAACCATGTTAGCAAATCTTTAAAAAAAAGTGACCAATAAAAATATATAAAATGGTTGTGTACACGTGTGCAAACAGTTCAAGCTTACTGCACAAACAATTATCTTTGTTTTTATCTACATGCCCTTAAGATGCAGCCTGATGTTACCAAATGAATAAACCTTAAGTATGGCAAAGTAAATCAAGCCATATAGAGGAGACAAAAAAAGGGGCAAGAGACAATACAAATTCGAATAATGAAAAACAAGCTTGATACCTCTTTAAAATAGCCAAGAAGTCCCTGAAGAAGAAAACAAATGAAGAAATCCAAGGCAGAACAGCAAGAAAGAGTATTTACCAACACTAAGAATATTAATAAGAACTTGCATCACTGGTTATTTAGGAACTCAGTAAATTTTCTTTGCTTTATCTGCACTAACATAAACCCCAGAACTGCTGAAAAACATGCTTGTCAAACCCTTGCAACAGCTTGGGACTCTGTTATATAAACTTTGGGATACTATTAAACTTGAAGTAGAAAGCCTTTTGAAAATACATGTCCTTATCTGTTCTGGCATATTCATACCCTGTAGGAGAATTGTGTGATTCAAAGAACATTAAATAGTAAAATTTAAAAAAAAAAAAAAAAAAAGCAGTTGAGAAAACACAGCACTTCAAAAGGCTTAAATCTGGAAGCATTTCAAATACGAGGTTTAGGATTACTAGTACAGTTTCCTAATCTCCTAATTATTTGAGAATGAGGGCACTTTTATGTATCTCTCTGTTTGGAATCACTGGAAATATCAATTAAACATAACAAATTAAGAGACTCTCCCTTGGGATGTGAGATCATCTTATACACATGATGGCCTTCTGCTAGTGGTTAGTGATTCTTTAATCAATCCAGAGAGGTTTCCTGAGCCCAAGAAATTTGGTCAAATGATTTAGGGCTCACTTAGAGATGTTACTATCATTAGAACTACATTTATCTTTGGAAAAAGAGATGATTTATATATATAAGCCATGTTCTTCATAGTGATACCAAGATCTCTGAACTTATATAGAGAACATCCAATTTTATTCCACTTTTGTTCTTGCTACCCTTTCACAGTCCTTCTGTGCACAAAACATTGAGAAGGCATCTCACCAGAGTCACAGCAGCCATATGCCAACCACTTATCACCAGATACCACTGTTGCCATTGGGTGTAATGGCAACCAAAGACATGTACTACAGCCTCTGATGGGTAATAGTGAGGCTATGATCCTCAAGCATCCTCAGTGAAGCCACAGATGTTCTGGGTACATGTGGGGTAAATTTTATTTTCTCCTTTTCTCTAATATGTTGCTAGAGAGATATCAAAAACTATTGCTGAAATTCAATGAATATGGTTTGATTACTTTTGATTAATGGCACCCCACTCCAGCACTCTTGTCTGGAAAATCCCATGGACGGAGGAGCCTGGAAGGCTGCAGTCCATGGGGTCATGAAGAGCCGGACGCGACTGAGTGACTTCACTTTCACTTTTCACTTTCATGCATTGGAGAAGGAAATGGCAACCTACTCCAGTGTTCTTGCCTGGAGAATCCCGGGGACGGCGGAGCCTGGTGGGCTGCCGTCTATGGGGTCGCACAGAGTCGGACACGACTGAAGCGACTTAGCAGTAGCAGTAGCAGCAAGAGTCCCATCTCTTTCAAGAACTGGGATGTATGTTTTGAGGGAGATAAACTATAGAAATATTCAACTGACAGAGATCATAATGGACTTAACTTTTCTGTTCTTTTGTACATTTTTGTTAAGACAAACTTCTGTTCTTGCCTTCTATTAAGGGTTCTATTAAGATAAAATTAACATGATAAACTGCACATACTTAAAGAACACAATTTGACTAAGTTCTGAAATATATATATATATATATATATATATATATATATACCCATGAAACTGCCAACACAGTCAAAAAAAGGAACACATCCATCACTTGCAAAAGTGTCTCCATACCTCATTCATAATGCCCCTATTTTCTTTCCACATTCCATCCCTCCACTTCCCCAGATGACCACTGATAAGCTTTCTATCGTTATAGAGGTGTTTCCATTTTCTAAAAATTTTTATAAATGGATTCACACAGTATCCACTCTTCTGCCTGGCTTCTTATACTCAGTGTAATTATTTTGAAAGTAATCCATATGTTTGTGGATATAATAATGGGAATATAATAACATTTTGCTGAGTGGTGTTTCATTGTATGAGTATACAATAGTATCTTTATTCATTAACCTGTTGAAGGATGCTTGATGTTGTTACAATTGTACTAAAAATAAAGGTGCTATGAAGATACATGTACAAGTCTTTGTATGAAAAAATGCTTTTATTTTTCTTGAATAAATATCTAGTTATAAAAAGGCTGGATCATATGATAAGCTCTTACCATCTTTAACTTTCAAAGAAATACACAAACTGATTTCTGAAGTAACTGTACCACTCTTCTGCCAGGCTGGATGAATTGCAAGCTGGAATCAAGACTGCCAAGAGAAATATCAACCATCTCGGATGGTTGCAGATGATATCATTCTAAAGTTAGAAAGTGAAGAAGAACTAAAAAGCCTCTTGATGAGGGTGAAAGAAGAGAGTGAAAAAGCTGGCTTGAAACTTAACATTTAAAAAAAAAAAAAAAAACAACCTAAGGTCATGGCATCCGGTCTCATCATTTCACAGCTAATAGAAGGGGAAAAAATAGAAAGAGTAACAGATTTTATTTTTCTGGGCTCCAAAATCCCTGTGGATGGTGACTGCAACTATGAAATTAGAAGATGCTCATTCTTTGGAAGGAAAGCTATGACAAATCTAGACAGCATATTCAAAAGCAGAGACATCATTTTGCTGACAAAGGTCCATATAGTCAAACCTATGGTTTTCCTAGTAGTCGTGTACGAATGTGAGAATTGGACCATAAAGAAGATTGAGCACTAAAGAATTGATTGATTTCATATTGTGGTGCTGGAGAAGACTCTTGAGAGTCCCCTGGTCAGCAAGGAGATCAAACAAGTCAACCCTGAAGGAAATCAATTCTGAATATTCACTGGACAGATTGATGCTGAAGCTAAAGCTCCAATACTTTAGCCACCTGATGCAAAGAGCTAACTCACTGGAAAAGACTCTGATGCTGGAAAAGACTCTGATGCTGGGAAAGACTAAGGGAAAAAGGAGAAGGAGGCAGAGAATGAGATGGTTAGATAGCATCACTGACTCAACAGACATGAATTTGAGCAAACTTCAGGAGATAGTGGAGGACAGAGTAGCCTGTAGTGCTACAGTCCATGGGTTTACAGAGTTGAACACGACTTAGTGACTGAACAACAACAGCAACAACAAGCAGTGTATAAACTTCCAATTTTTACACTGCCTCACCAGCACTTAGTGTGGTTGGACTCTAGTTCAACAGGTGTGCAGTGGTATCTCCTGTGGTTCTTTCCTTTTAGCTACTAATTGATTGCATTGAGCAACGTCATGTGCTTATTTGACATCCATACATCTTGGAAGGATCTCTTTTTAAATATTTTTGCTCATTTTTCTTTCAAAGTTTCTAATTACTGACTTTTGAGTTCTATTGGTGTTACAGATACAAGCTTTTTCAAATTTATAATCTGAAAATGTTTTCTTCCAATCTGTAGCTTTTCTTCAAAGATGAAACTTAATTTATCAGTTTCTTTTCTTTTATGGATCTTATTTTTGGTGTCATCTCTAGGAAATCTTCGCTTAACCAAGGTCAAACAGATTTTGTCCAAGTTTAACAGATTTATGTTTTGATCTATTGTTAGTTAATTCTTTATACGGTGTGAGGTAGGGATCAAAAGCCATAGTCTTGCATACGGATATCTATGGATATTACCCGTGTACTACATGTTTCCAGTGCCATTTGTCAAGAAGATTATTCTTTCTCTTCTAAACGGGCTTTGCACCTCTTCTGAAAGTTAATTGTCCTATATGTGTGGATATGTTTCTGGGATTGCTTGATTGACCCATGATATCTGCCTTTTGGTTATAATGTATCCTTTTGATGATTTCTTTTCACTTGCTCATTTAAATAGTCTCCCAGTAATAGAGCCTCACCATTTTACTGGACATACTTAGGTATACCTGAAATGCATTTGGTAAGTTGATGGAATTTGCACTAAAACTTGAGTGCAAAATTTCCAAACGTACTTTTGAAATGTTGAGATGAAAAATTATGGATTCTTCAGCCTTCCCAATTCAACCTAATGTATTCTAATCCATCCCAGGAAGCTATTTTTGTACACGTATTGGTCTGTAGAGTCTGGGAAGTATGTGAGTGGTATATGCAGGCTATACTAAAAGATCATTATAGGAGGCGAAGGGAACATTAGATAAAATAGGGGGGAAAATTCTTATGACAACTGTTAAAACATTTCAAGTTTTTTTTTATTTTTAAGATTTCAGTTCAGTTGAGTTAAGTACAGTCGCTCAGCTGTGTCCAAATCTTGGCATCCCCATGAATCACAGCATGCCAGGGCTCCCTGTCCATCACCAATTCCAGGAGTTCACTCAGACTCATGTCCATCGAGTCAGTGATGCCATCCAACCATCTTATCCTCTGTTGTCCCCTTCTCCTCCTGCCCCGAATCCCTCCCAGCATCAAAGTCTTTTCAAAAGAGTCAACGCTTGGCATGAAGTGGCCAAAGTACTGGAGTTTCAGCTGTAGCATCATTCCTTCCAAAGAACACCCAGGACTGAGCTCCTTCAGAATGGACTGGTTGGATCTCCTTGCAGTCCAAGGGACTCTAAAGAGTCTTCTCCAACACCACAGTTCAAAAGCATCAATTCTTTGGTGCTCAGCTTTCTTCACATTCCAATTCTCACATCAATACACGACTACTGGAAAAACCATAGCCTTGACTAGACGGACCTTTGTTGGCAAAGTAATGTCTTTGCTTTTCAGTATGCTATCTAGGTTGGTCATAACTTTTCTTCCAAGGAGTAAGCATCTTTTAATTTCATGGCTGCAGTCACCATCTGCAGTGATTTTGGAGCCTAAAAATATAAAGTCTGAAACTGTTTCCCCATCTATTTCCCATGAACTGATGGGACCAGATGCCATGATCTTTGTTTTCTGAATGTTGAGCTTTTAGCTTTTCCACAATCCACTTTCACTTTCATTAAGAGGCTTTTTAGTTCCTCTTCATAAGGGTTGTATCATCTGCATATCTGAGGTTAATGATATTTCTCCCGGCAATCTTGATTCCAGCTTGTGCTTCTTCCAGTCCAGCGTTTCTCATGATGTACTCTGCATAGAAGTTAAATAAGCAGGGTAACAATATACAGCCTTGACGTACTCCTTTTCCTATTTGGAACCAGTCTGTTGTTCCATGTCCAGTTCTAACTGTTGCTTCCTGACCTGCATATAAGTTTCTCAAGAGGCAGGTCAGGTGGTCTGGTATTCCCATCTCTTTCAGAATTTTCCAGAGTGTATTGTGATCCACACAGTCAAAGGCTTTGGCATAGTCAATAAAGCAGAAATAGACGTTTTTCTGGAACTCTCTTGCTTTTTCCATGATCCAGCAGATGTTGGCAATTTGATCTCTGGTTCCTTTGCCTCTTCTAAAACCAGCTTTAACGTCTGGAAGTTCATGGTTCACATATTGCTGAAGCCTGGCTTGGAGAATTTTGAGCATTACTTTACTAGCATGTGAGATGAGTGCAATTGTGCAGTATTTTGACCATTCTTTGGCATTGCCTTTCTTTGGGATTGGAATGAAAACTGACCTTTTCCAGTCCTGTGGAAAAGTTTTCCAAATTTGCTGGCATATTGAGTGCAGCACTTTCACAGCATCATCTTTCAGGATTTGAAATAGCTCAACTGAAATTCCATCACCTCCACTAGCTTTGTTCGTAGTGATGCTTCCTAAGGCCCACTTGACTTCACATTCCAAGATGTCTGGCTCTAGATGAGTGATCACATCATCATGATTATCTGGGTGGTGAAGATCTTTCTTGTACAGTTCTTATGTGTATTCTTGCCATCTCTTCTTAATATCTTCTGCTTCTGTTAGGTCCAGACCATTTCTGTCCTTTATCGAGCCCATCTTTGCATGAAATGTTCCCTTGCTATCTCTAATTTTCTTCAAGAGATCTCTAGTCTTTCCCATTCTGTGGTCTTCCTCTATTTCTTTGCATTGATTGCTGAAGAAGGCTTTCTTATCTCTTCTTGCTATTCTTTGGAACTCTGCATTCAGATGCTTTTATCTTTCCTTTTCTCCTTTGCTTTTTGCTTCTCTTCTTTTCATAGCTATTTGTAAGGCCTCCCCAGACAGCCATGTTGCTTTTTTGCATTTCTTTTCCATGGGGATGGTCTTGACCCCTGTCTCCTGTACAATGTCATGAACCTCAGTCCATAGTTCCTGAGGCACTCATCTATCAGATCTAGGCCCTTACATCTATTTCTCACTTCCACTGTATAATCATAAGGGATTTGATTTAGGTCATACCTGAATGGTCTAATGATTTTCCCCACTTTCTTCAATTTAAGTCTGAATTTGGCAATAAGGAGTTCATGATCTGAGCCACAGTCAGCTCCTGGTCTTGTTTTTGTTGACTGTATAGAGCTTCTCCATCTTTGGCTGCAAAGAATATAATCAATCTGATTTCGGTGTTGACCATCTGGTGATGTCCATGTGTAGAGTCTTTTCTTGTGTTGTTGGAAGAGGCTGTTTGCTATGACCAGTGCATTTTCTTGGCAAAACTCTGTTAGCCTTTGCCCTGCTTCATTCCGTATTTCAAGGCCAAATTTGCCTGTTACTCCAGGTGTTTCTTGGCTTCCTACTTTTGCATTCCAGTCCCCTATAATGAAAAGGATATCTTTTTTGAGTGTTAGTTCTAAAAGGTCTTGTAGGTCTTCATAAAACCATTCAACTTCAGTTTCTTCAGCATTCCTGGTGGGGGCATAGACTTGGATTACTGTCATATTGAATGATTTGCCTTGGAAATGAACAGAGATCATTCTGCCATTGTTGAGATTGCATCCAAGTACTACATTTCAGACTCTTTTGTTGACCATGATGGCTACTCCATTTCCTCTGAGGGATTCCTGCCCGCAGTAGTAGATATAATGGTCATCTGAGTCAAATTCACCCATTCCAGTCCATTTTAGTTTGCTGACTCCTAGAATGTCGACGTTCACTCTTGCCATCTCTTGTTTGACCACTTCCAATTTGCCTTGCTTCATGGACCTGACATTCCAGGTTCCTATGCAATATTGCTCTTTACAGCATCGGACCTTGCTTCTATCACCAGTCACATCCACAACTGGGTATCGTCTTTGCTTTGGCTCCATTCCTTCATTCTTTCTGGAGTTATTTCTCTACTGATCTACAGTAGCATCTTGGGCACCTAATGACCTGGGGAGTTCCTCTTTCAGTATCCTATCATTTTGCCTTTTCACACTGTTCATGGCGTTTTTCAAGGCAAGAATACTGAAGTTCCTTCTCCAGTGGACCACATTCTGTCAGACCTCTCCACCATGACCTGCCCGTCTTGGGTGGCCCCACGGGCATGGCTTATTTTCATTGAGTTAATCAAGGCTGTGGTCCTAGTGTGATTAGATTGACTAGTTTTCTGTGAGTATGGTTTCAGTGTGTCTGCCCTCTGATGCCCTCTTGCAACACCTACCATCTTACTTGGGTTTCTCTTACCTTGGATGTGTGGTATCTCTTCACAGCTGCTCCAGCAAAGCGCAGCTGCTGTTCCTTACCTTGGACGACAGGTATCTCCTCACCGCCACTCCTCCTGTCCTTGAACATTGAATAGTGTAAATATTTTTTAATATTTACATTAAGATAAATAAGCAAATTATTATTAAATGAAACACAAAAAATTTAGAGAACATTTCAACCTGCTTATTTTGCCAGATACAACAAGATACTAGGAATAAAGAGAAGAAATTTCTAGAACCATCGTGTCTTTTGTTTTTCATCACCATAGGGTGATTGGTTGTATTTTATTCAGTGTATTGTACATGTGGGTGTGAATAAGATGGAACTTGTCTCAAAAAGAAATGAGCAAAGAATATACGTTGTCAACTTGTCTAAAACATTTTTCATGGTCTGACTCATTTTCTTTGTATTGGCATTTCAAGATATTTTGATTTTTGGTTTTTTTTAATTTGACTATTGTAAAAATCTTGATAACTTAAGTAAAACCTCATGAGAATAACATAAACAATTGTAATGGAAGGTGAAAAGATGACAATAGCAATCAGCACTGCAGTATTTCTTGTCAGAGTTCTTTATCACTTAGAATAGTCACAAATCCCATATTCATTTGACTTTTTGACCTTTAGTTTTTACTTTGGTGGAAGAATTTCTTTTGAGAAGCAATTTCTTTCTGTTTGCTATTATTTCTTTGCAATTAAGACAATTAATAACCATACTTTGATATGATTATTTTAGAGTGGTATAGGGGAGGATAATTATGCAACTATTTATTAATCTATGGGTTCAGTGAAGTTTAAAGACTTGATGTTCGAATCTTATGGAATGTAACCCCCTTTTCCAGAGGGAAATGAACATATTCACGCACTTATGTCATTTAAAATAAGTCAACACAGGTTCGTAGAGGCACCTCCTATTCTAGGCATGGTCGGGTACAGGGAAGAGGAGCAAGAGATATACCCAACGAAGCCTGAATATACTGAGAATTAAGATGAAAGACTAAGGGGCTTCTCTGGTGGCTCAGTGGTAAAGAATCTGCCTGCCAGTGCAGGGGACCTGGGTTAGATTCCTATCTGGGAAGATCCCACACGCCATGAAGCAACTAAGCCCCTGCGCCACAACTCCTGAGCCTGTGCTCTAGAGACTGGGAACCACAACTACTGAGCCCACACACCACAATGACTGCAGCCCACACACCCTCAAGCTCATGCTCCACAAGGAGAAAAACCACTGCAGCGAGAAGCCCACGCACTGCACACAGAGAGGAAGCTCTGCTTGCCACAACTAAAGGAAGGCTTGCCCAGCAATGAAGATCCAGTACAGCCAAAATGTAAATGCAATTATGAAAATTTAAAAATTAATGGTAACACAATTTTATAAAAAGATGAAAACCTAAGATGGAAGTGAAAATGTCACCTAGAATTAAGGATACACTTAGGCAGAAAGTGAACATACTGAAAACAGATGCAGAAAATGGTAAAGATTTCACAACAAAATCTATTAGAGCTAATAAACTTGGCAGTGTGTTGGCAGAATACAAAATCAGCATACACACATTACTTGCACTTCTGTTCACTAACAATTAACAATCTAAAGAAGAAATCAGGAGAACAATTCCATTTATAATAGTAACAAAAAAAATAAAATATGAATAAACTTAACTAAAGACATGAAAGACTTGCACACTGAAAACTAAAAAATGTTATTGAAAGAAATTAATGAAGACATAAATGGAACGATATCCCATGTTTATGAACTGGAAGACTTAATATGTTAAAATGTCCATATTACACAAAGCTATCAAGAGTTTATTGCAATACCCATCAAAATCCCCTGTTTTTTCAGAAATAGAAGAAATTAGTCTAAAATGTATATGTAACCAAAAAGAACCCTCAATAACCAAAGCAATCTTGAGAAAGAAAAACAAAGTTGAAGACCTCACTTTTTTTTTTTTAATCAAGTTTCCTTGTTATGCTGGGTTAAAAATCTGAAGTCCTTAAATGTCCAGAAAGAATCCTCCCAAATGCATGTTTTAATTCATTCTCAGTGGCCGGGCTTTCAGTGTCTCAGTGGACTGAGGGATCCTTCCATATCTACAGCTTAGACTTCTGTCACTGACATTGCCGTGGTCTCCCGGGATCTTGGCTGTTCTAGCAGTTTATCAGGTCTTTCATGAACCATGCTTTTAACGATTTTAAAGAGTTACTAAGATTCAATCTGAGATTACAGCATTATGCCCACAATTTAAAAACTCTCAAAACCAAGCCAGTCCCCACTCCTAGAATAATAAAACTAGGCACATTTTCATTCTCAGAATCCAGTACAGAAATTATCAAAGAACATAGCAGAAACTCAGTGGCATTTGAAAGAAAGATAAAGTCTCTCTGATTTTAGCCTCACTAGGATGTCCATTGGTCTGTGCCATTTATCTGAAAGTCCTGACCTGCAAACTTAGAACCAGGAGGACTTTCCTGGCCTAAGGTTGACTGGTCACTATGAACTTGCCATGTGCAATGCACAGCCCTGAGCACCCATCACACATGGACTCTGGAGTTATCCTTCCTCTTTGATGATCTGTTCACACTGCAGTCCTGACCTGATTGTGGGTTCTATCCAGTAACATTATACCTCCAGTTATAATGTGTAGATTCCATGGTCCTATGGTGCCATAGTCATTTTCACAGCCTCTGGCTATGTTACTGCATAGACCAAAGAAGCCTGCCTTTCAGAGAACAGTTCTTTCTCCAACGTAACTGACAAATTCCATGTCAGCTTGGGTCCACATGTAAGGGGATTAACTTGAGCCTATGGTAACCATATATGTCAATGCTGACAAGTTCTATAAAACATACTTTCCTTACAACTAAGTCTTTGTCTCAGTCAAGCCTGCTAGGGAAAAAACTACCTGAAGAGTAAGCCAAAGTGAGCAGCTGCCTGAGTACTTCCTGCCCTGAAAACTCCTGCCCACCCCAAAGTTGAGAGCCAGGTAAAGTTCTCTTTATACTGAAGACCTTCCAGGTCCCCTGTTCATTCTGCTCCAGGTATTCGCTCAGCCACCTGCAATTCCCTAGGGCCCCTTTTCTTTATGCCAGACCTTTACTTAAGTGGCTTGACAGAAACAGCCACTCTCCCATGCAATAAACTGCAGCCAACTGCAGAGTCTTATTGTTGGTGTAGTGGGTTGAAGGATGACCCCCAAAAGGATACATTCATGTTCTAATTCTTAACTGTTACCTCACTTGGAAAAAAGGTCTTTGCAAGTTTCATTAAGGATCTCCAGATGGGATTCCCATCCTGTATTAATCAGATGGGTTCTTAATATGATGACAATTGCCCTTATTAAACAAGAAGGGCAGAGGGCAATTTGGACCAGATGAAGAGAAGATACAGAAACACAAAGGGAGTGAAAACAGAGACTAAGCGATGTGGCCTCAAGCCAAGGAAGCTACTAACCACCGGAAGCTCAGAGAGACAAGGAGTGGACTCTCCCCTAGACCACCTTTAGGGAGTGCAACCCTATGACACCTTGATATCAGACTTCTGACCTCTAGAACTGTGAGACAGTACATTTTTATTATGTTAAGCCAAGTTTATGCTGATTTGTTACAGCAGGTACTGGAAACTAATACAGCATACATTAAACCTTTTCTAGACTTCAGCAGTTACCTGCTTTTAACTGCATAAGCCAAAGTATTTTCAAATAGTCAAAGGTCCCAACATCCCACCACACGTTAAAGACCAAGGCACAAGACTACCTTACATGGAAGCACCGAAACATTTCCATGTGGACATTTTCCTCTCCAAAACGTCTGCTCCTTTCTTTCTATTCAGTGTTTCCAGGTAACACACCAAATGATGCATTTGTGCAAGTACAACAGATACAACACTTAATTACACCTAGGTATAGAGTTAATTAAGAAACAAGATAAAAGAGCGAAGATGGAGGTCAAAATATTCCTGGTACTGACCTAACCCTGGCTTAATTGAATGAAATGATCCCATAACTGAACCCCAGAAATTACTAGTCCATAACTGAACTAGTAATACACAGGATGACAGAAACAGAAGATACCAACTCTCACTCTCAAGGGAGAAAACAGAATTAGTTAAGACAAACATGCCCACTTAATTCTTTTCAAGCTTCCTATATAAGTCACTTGATCACCCTCGGGTGGAGTAAGTAAAGCAGCAGGGCTGAAATTATTTAAGATCTCTCTTGACAGGATTGAAACATCAAGATGGGAAAAGACCATTCCGTCACTCTCCACCACCACCACTCCCAGCATTAAAAAATAATAGCCTACATTTACAATGTAAAACAAATCAGAAACTACTTTAGTTCTGATTCACTCTTAGTATTACTAATAGCTCATCAGGAGCCTTGTGCAAAAACATCTTGATTAGTTGCTAATAAAACTCTTTAGAGGCGGAGCCCTCCATATGCCTCAAAGGGAAGATGTAAACCTCCCATACCTCAGGATTTTCTCACCAAAAAGTCACACAATGTCTTTACTATTCCAGGCAAGTATAGCCTAGCCCTACCCTCATTCCTGCTTTACTTGGATTACCAATAAATATCTAAATGGAAATAAAGAGGAGATATCAGGTAGAAATACATAAAATGGTAGGTAAAACAATGTAAGTGGAGTCAAGTACCACCACCATTCATCACAATAGAAGTGAACATTCAGCACCAACAGTAATGTTTTTTCCTGTAATACCTGGAAAGTGATGATAAGTCATACGTACCTACCTTTTAAAATTTATTCAGATCTCATTTTTATGTTAACTACTGCATACCAAGTAACATGCTAAGGCTGCATCAATGGGTGAAGAAAAGGTAGTCGCTGGCCCCAAGGAATGTTGCCCAGAAGAAGCCCGAGTTACGTAAAACATCCAACTACAATACAGTGTAGCAAGTGCAACAGTCAGGTATGCAAAAGTGTAATGGGAGCAAAAAGGAAAGTGTGACCACAACACTAAACAGAAGACAGCATAACAGAGATAATATGCAAACTGAGTTTTGACAAATGAAGTGGGTTTTCCAGGTGCCCAATAGGGCAGAGGGAATTCTTAGAGGAGGGAAAAGATAGTGAATTGTTCATATAATCCTAAGCAGGGAACAACAGAAGAAATGCTTGGATACAGGCATCACGAATACTTGTATGTTTCATTTTGGCAAAGCCATTCTAATGGAAATTTTGAAGATCAACTATAGATGGGATAAACAGAACTAGTAATTACAGGAGACACTAGAACCAATTTCTACTATAATCTACCAGAAAGAAACAACATTATTTCAATGACAACACGGTATCACAGAAGGGGCTTTTTTTGTTTTTTTTTTTTAAGTGTATTAGGTGTCACTTAAAATTTTGACTGCACACTGTACTTGCTTTGGGATCTTGGACGACACTCATAACTTCAGCTAGTCTCAGTATAGTGAGTGTATGTGATTACCTACATCTGTACCTGCAACACAATCTTAATGTAAATTCAAGTTCAGGTCGAAGCCTAGGTTCTCTGTGACTGCTCTGGTTAATTCAAAAGCTCTCTCTCTCTTCTTCATCTGGCTTCTCTATGGAAATATCATGTCTATGACTTCTAGGTGTCTTTTGTTGTCAGTTTTTTAAATTGAAGTATAGTTGATTTATAATGCCATGTTAGTTTTAGGTGTACAGTTCAGTGATTACTTTATATATATGTGCTTTATCAGGTTCTTTTCCATTAATAAGTTATTACAAAATATTGAGTATAGCTCCCTGTGCTATACAATAGATCCTTACAGGTTGTCTGTTCTATGCCTTCTTTGAATTACTGTAGCGCTTGTTGTCTGTATCATTTATAGGTTTCAATCACGTTATGATTGAAAACAAAAACTTTATATTTGCCCATGCCCTGGTCTGTACTTAAAAAATGTGTTCCTTGATTTCATATTCATTGGCTACATTTTAGACACCGTGTTAGCTGGTGGTTCCAGATGTTAGTAAAATACAGACGTTCCTGATCAGAAGGTCACAGTCTTTGTGGGAAAACAAACAAAAATAAACAATCTGTGTCTCAAACAGCTGTGTACTTCCCAAAGAGAACACACCTAGTTGGTACAGTAAATACATGTATCACAGATAAGTGTATCAATAGCTATTTGGTGTTAATAACTTCAAATAACTGCTTTTCTATTTTGAAGAAATAATGACTGTTTTTCACCAGGAGCTCAACACCCCTCTGAGACTGAGGGCTTCACTTCCATCCTCACTCACCACATTGGTTTCTTATATGAAAATATACAAGTGTGTACATACTCTCTATTAAAAGGATTATCTGGCATGAATTTCTGACAGCATGAAGAAAAACTCAAGAGGTTCAGAATTCTAGTTCTGAGATGCATCCAAAAGTTCAGATGCCCTAATTCAACTTGGTTGACTGAAAACCAGAGCTGTAAATCTCACAAGAGCAGATGATCCTTTAAGAATTTCAAAACTTCCTGCTACTAATTAGAAATCCTAGAAGAATAGCTGCTTTTAAAATACACTGATAATATGCTTTACCGCTTGATGTCCAGCAGCCTATGTTTCAGTTAAGTGAGCTTCAGGAAAGAAGGAAACTTGTGGTTTAGTTGCATTTACTTTGGAGCCTCTGGTCAAAACGTCTACTTCTGTGCTCAGCCATGCTCTCATTTTCAAAATAGAGGCAACGCTAAAAACATAGTTACAGAGATGGTGCACAGCTTCATGTGTCATTGTATTCATGTGTTTCAGAATACCAATAACATCGAAGCTACGACAGCAAAGAGGGGGATGTTATTTGGTGTCATCTACATCAGCATTCAGAAAACGAAGATCATGGCATCCAGTCCCATCACTTCATGGGAAATAGATGGGGAAACAGTGGAAACAGTGTCAGACTTTATTTTCTTGGGATCCAAAATCACTGCAGATAGTGACTGCAGCCATGAAATTAAAAGACGCTTACTCCTTGGAAGAAAAATTATGTCCAACCTAGATAGTATATTCAAAAGCAGAGACATTACTTTGCCGACTAAGGTCCGTCTAGTCAAGGCTACGGTTTTTCCTGTGGTCGTGTATGGATGTGAGAGTTGGACTGTGAAGAACGCTGAGCACCAAAGAATTGATGCTTTTGAACTGTGGTGCTGGAGGAGACTCTTGAGAGTCCCTTGGACTGCAAGGAGATCCAACCAGTCCATTCTGAAGAAGATCAGCCCTGGCATTTCTTTGGAAGGAATGATGCTAAAGTTGAGACTCCAGTACTTTGGCCACCTCATGCGAAGAGTTGACTCATTGGACAAGACTCTGATGCTGGGAGGGATTGGGGGTAGGAGGAGAAGGGGACGACAGAGGATGAGATGGCTGGATGGCATCACTGACTCGATGGACGTGAGTCTGAGTGAACTCCGGGAGATGGTGATGGACAGGGAGCCCTGGCGTGCTGCGATTCATGGGGTCGCAAAGAGTCGGACACGACGGAGCAACTGAACTGAACTGAACTGAATGCAACTCTGTTGAAATAAAGAAAAGGAAAGGGGTCTAGAATAGCTATAATTTCCCTGAGAACACAATTATTTTATGGTAAATCTGGGACAAGAATTCTGATCTCATCTCTTTGATTCCATTCCATTCTTCTTTCACTGGGATCTGAACAACCAGAGAAATAAATGTGCTGTGTTCTATGTAACTGGTGCAGGACTTGGCAAGATTGGAATTGTAACACTATGTATGAAGAATTATCTGGAAATTCTTAAAACGAAGTGAGATACATCCCAGGTATATAGAACACTATGTTTTATGAAAATTCTGTGGAATGAACTGAACTGGTAACTGAAGTGTGTGTGCTGTGCTGCAGTTTCAAGTAGGTAGGGTGAATTCAGCACGAAATTCATTCAGCTGAATTTCATTCAGCATGAAAATTAACATCCAAACAAACTCTTCATTGCTGAAAGTGTCCAAAGTGGCTAGCTTCATCTTGTCGCTAAGGCATCTGAAAGAATCATGCTAAAGGACTTCTAACCACCCAAAAGTCTCATATCTGACTCAGTAAGTATCATTATACATTGTGGGTATTTTTCTGAGTGACAGAGAACAATATCCTGGCTGAACATCCCTCTGCCATGACACAGAGATGATGGTCTCAAGCTATCTTGAAGATGTTGGAGCCCACTTTATCCATTGCTAATATTAACAGAGGACAAAGCTTAACATCCTCTTTGCTCTGTATTTGTTAAATCACTTCTTGCCCTCATTAAAATGGATGGCCCATAATTGAGTCTGTAGTATGTCTATCATTGGAAGCTGAACACATGTTTGTTGGTTTTATTAACGTCACAGGTTTCTGCTGCTGCTACTGCTGCCAAGTTGCTTCAGTCGTGTCCGACTCTGTGCGACCCCATAGACGGCAGCCCACCAGGCTCCCCCGTCCCTGGGATTCTCCAGGCAAGAACACTGGAGTGGGTTTCCATTTCCTTCTCCAATACATGAAAGTGAAGAGTGAAAGTGAAGTCGCTCAGTCGTGTCCGACTCTTGGTAACCCCATGGACTGCAGCCTACCAGGCTCCTCCGTCCATGGGATTTTCCAGGCAAGAGTACTGGAGTGGGGTGCCATTGCCTTCTCCGCACAGGTTTCTAGGGAGTGTCTACTCAAAAGCTAGTTTGGTTTCACAGTTGCAAAAAAATTATGATATAATTTTGAACAAATTAAGCTCATTATAAAGGACAGATACTGATACTTACTATAAACCTGTCCTTGAGAGGCTCTTGTAAAACACTAAATAAAGTAATAGAGTCATGCACACATGCATGGATTTTCAGTGATATCTGTGCACACTTAAAAAGAACTCTACACAATATATTCTAAAAATCTTGATGCTGTGTGTCCCTAGTTCCCAGCTCTCTCATTAAAACTATCTAAATTAACAAGACCTTCTCTATTAGGATAGCTATCAGAGTATTCCAAATTCTACTTCTTGTAGTACCCTGTCCCAATCATTCGTCTTCCTCTTTTCATTAGACCTCATCCAGAAGCCCTGGAGATTTGTTCATTAATTTATGTACATATTTAGTTATGTGGCCAATTTCTTAATCCCTTATCAAATTTCAGGCACCATTCTTCAGAATGTTTTATAGGTTGATGACACAGCAGTAATCAACACAGATGAATATACCCTCTCTTCAATTGAGGAGGCAGACAAAAATATACAAGCAAATATAAAAATATATCAATATGTAAATAAAAATTAAATAGATGCATAGAATAACTAGTATATCAGGTAAGTGCTAGAGAAAAAATGGAAAGCATGGTAGGGAGATGGAGGTGGCTGATAGAAGGTACCTGCCACTTGAAATTAAGTAATAAATGAAGGCTTTATGGGGGAGATAAAATTTATCAAGGAATTTAAGGTGGTTGTGGAAGGGAGCAAGGTGCATATCTGGGGAATGAATATTACCAGCAGAGAGAACAGTCAGATGGAAAGAGAAGGAGGCAAGAATGTGCCTAGAGTATTCAAGGAACAGAAAGCATGTCCGTTTGTGGGAAATAGAGTAAGCAAAGTAGAGAGGAGAAGGAACAAGTCAGGGAAGAAACAGAGGCCCAGATTTCTAGGCCTACCTATGGAGGCACTCTGAGGACTTTGCTTTCTGCTTGCAGTAAGCCACTGAAGAGATCTGAGCAATACAATCTGATTTATGTTTTAACAGGATCTCTCTGAATGCCCTGTTGATTAGAAGCAGCAAGAGAGTAAGGACAAGCTCCGGAAGACTAAGAGTTGACTCAAAGACATGATTTACTAAAAAAAAATGCACCTCTTACTCAGTGACAATGGAGAGCAGGGACTGGCAGATAATTGCTCACAAATCATTGTGAGCTCAGCCCGTCTTTTGATGACGGGTGAGCTAATACTGAGCCTTACATTTTGAAAGGCTGCTGAAGAAAGAGGAGGAGAAGAAGCTACAGAAACGGTATACGGCCCAACAAGTCTAAGATATATATTTAAAAATCCGGAAAATGTTTTCCAACACCTGATGTAAGGTATCTGGCTGGTAGTAGGTCCACAACAAAATAGGGAGGAGAAGTACATGAGTGAATGAGCTGCTGAAAATATCGTAAAGTGACAGGTATCAAGAAACCTTTACGGCTTCACCCTTAACCTTCAGAAATGATGTTATTTTCATTGAGCTGTTGAAATATATAATCTAACTTTCAAAACAACAAATCAGAAAGCATCGTCTCACACAAGCAAGGTCATAAATCACTGCCAAGGAAAACTGAAGTAGCAACAAATCAATTGCAAAATCATTTTTATGGACTTTTAAACTTTAGAGAGCATTTGTGTGTTCATTATCTAATGTAATCCTCAAATAAATTCCATGAAATAGTTATTATTTTCCCATTAGAAATTAGAAGAAGGCAATGGCAACCTGCTCCTGTACTCTTGTCTGGGAAATCCCATGGACAGAGAAGTTTGGTGGGCTACAGTCCATGGGGTCGCAAGGAGTCAGACACGACTGAGCGACTTCACTTTCACTTTTCACTTTCGTGCACTGAAGAAGGAAATGGCAACCCACTCCAGTATTCTTGCCTGGAGAATCCCAGGGACGGAGGAACCTGGTGGGCTGCCGGCTATGGGGTTGCACAGAGTTGGTACACAACTGACGCAACTCAGCAGCAGCAGCAGCATTAGGAATTACCACATACTAAGTCCTTAGTGATTACCCCAGAAAAGCTGAAATCTTGAGTTGTTACACCTATTAATGCCAAGGGCTTTTTTGTTTTTTTTTTTTTTTTCCTATGGGAAGGTTGGATGCTAAAATTGACCAGGATTTTCAGCTCAAGATGGCAGACTAGGAAATATATTTACTTTCTATTCCTTCTCAAACCATTTTTAAATAAAAGTGTAGAAATATCCAAGTTAATAAGCCAATAAAAGCCAAGATGTTGTGGAAGTCATCTACTACAGAAAGATTTCAACATATTTCTAGAAGGCAAAAAATGAAACAGAGTGATGAATAAAATAATTAAGGAAAGAGTGTCCTAAGAAGGGTCTGCACAAAGCCAGTCAGCTTTTGGTGAGTTCTGGTTTTAGTAAAGGGCAAGGAAAGATGAGGAGCTGAAAAACAAGGAAATTAGAGTTATTTTAGGGAAAAAAGTTACTTGAATGAGCTCCAGAGAACATTCAGCCTGATGCCATATTAATTCATGGATTACAATGGATTGTTGGTAAGCAAGACAAGAAAGCAAGGAAGAAACAAAAATCAAGAGATTGTTCCTTACTGAACTTCTCAAACGAGATCAAGGAATTATGGTTAAATGCCACGGCTGTAAATCATTTCTGCTCCTAGAGAGGTCAGGTAGAGCTTATGATATTTCTCGCTTTTTTCAGACATAATTTAGGTCTGAGAAAAAGCTTTTGTGTCCTCCAATCTCAAATCTTATTGGGGATGGAAGTCCAAATTTGCTCTGACATACTATAAAAAGAATCTGAAGAGCAGAGGGCAAAACTAATGTATAATATATGAATTATGTCCAGTGTTATTTTAAATAGATTTTAAACTAAAATATATAAATAAAGTTTCACTGATCAATACAATTCTGGGTTCTGAAACCTCTACATGTCACATGCCTGATGTGTAACACACAATGTCAGCCAAGGAGAAAGAAAACACTCCAATGAAGTAAGCCAAAGAAACAAGATTCAAACTCAATCAAGCCATGTTAGATTAGGGTTTTGAAGTTCTTTCCTATTATTTTGAAGCTTCTACCTTGTGAATAATAACATCTTTCCCTTGTCCTAGACACCCAAGAGTGTGTCTTCTCTCCTGGGCATAAGAATCTCTAGAATTATACACAGTAGTAAAGATTGGCCCAAGCTGACATGCTCACAGTGACCAAATTGTGCTGACTATTTTAAACTGACACAGGGCTCCACTATGAAGCTGCAATAAATGATGTATTTGCTTTCTAGACATGAATGAGTTGCCTTACTGAACATACTCCAGGAAGGCCATCCATAGAAACTGGCTCCTAATCCATACAGAATAATTCACTGGTAAATTTCTTTCAGGAAAGCCCACGATTTATCTAGACTACGATCTTTACATATCTGGATCCTTCAAACTAGACTAAAGGGAAAACTTCCGCTGGTGCTATGCTGACAACTGGTGGTCCCTAACCTGCATCTTCTGAGATCAGAACCCAGTGCAGTAGGCAATCAGTTCACGAACTGAGCAAAAGAAAACCTTCTACAGGGTAGGATATAGGCTCATTATAGGTATGACACTTAGGGCTAAGTGCCACAAGGAGTACAAAAAAAGAACAACAACACATGAAGCATGTATGACAAGGAGGCACCACAGCCCAGAGCAGGCTTGGTTCAAATCCTGGCTAAGCCATTACCATCTGCACACCCTGAAGAACAGTCGAAAGTTTAACTGCTGTACCAAATTTCTAAAAGAAGTGAAAAGAGCCTTACCTGCCAGGAAGGGTTCCCTGCCGGCTGGAGATGGTGGCAGAGCAGCAGCAGTGGAGAAGGTGCTCCTGGCTCCAGGCTTCACAGTGAAGCTGGGAAGGTCCCCATAGGTGCCAGAACGCCCTCCGACGGCGTTGGCGGCTCCTGCACTCAGCTTTGCACAGGCCTCTGAGACCCAGGCAGGGAAGGGCTGGCCGACACAAATGCAGGCACCAAGGTGGCTGCACGATGAGGTGCTAGACAGGATGACCTCTGGAGGAGAAGGCCGCCACAGTCCTGAGCAGTCTCTGAATGGTGGCCCATCTGGTGCCAAACACCTGCCACCCCCAGTGGGAAGTCTAGGCTGCTAGAGAGCTCAGGAGAGGTCATGAGCTGGGGCCCCGCCCTGTGCCCCGCCCTGTGCCCCGCCCTGTGCCCCACCCTTTGCCACCTGCAGGCGCGCAGCACAGTTTCTCTGTGATGCCTATACCATGGATGCATCACAAGTGCCCGGCTGAGGAGTCCTCCCTCCAGTGCGTGTTTGACCACGAGAGGAGTCAGAAGCTAGGGAGACGCTCTCCCAGTTTCACACTCTATTCTCAGGGCGTTTGGCGCACAATCTGTCCTATATGGGCAATTTACTGTGTAAACTTGTTTCCAGGCTCTGCCGCCGGCACCCGCCGGGCCGTCGCTCGCTGGTTTTGCCCTCTCGGGATGCCATCACATCCGGCCGGGGCCACCCCGCTGCTCCAGCTTCTGCTTTCCACCCTGTTCACAGGCTGCACCAGCATCAACTGCCTTTATCATCCAGCTTTGACATCGCGCCAAGAAGGCGGTACCCCATCCAGCAGGCTGGGTACTCCCCTGTGGGCATCGTGCCCCTGGTGAACTTGAGGAACTCACGGAAGAAGAAGCCCGTCTTGTCCACTCGTAATTCCATGATGTCCGGACCTTCGAGAACCATCAGAATTCCTCCACCTGGGCGCAAAATTACTCTCCTGCGTTCACTACCTGAGCTACCTGCCCAGGTAGTTGAGGTTGGGAAGCTGGTACCAACCAGTCACCTCCCGCTTCCTTGCACAAAGGAGAGTGAGGCGATGGTCCAAGAAGAGCCCAGGGAAGGCATGACAGAGGAGGAAGGTCACACAGAGGCTGAAGGAGAGGACAATGGGAAGATAAGTCCATACTGCAACAGGGATATGACAATGACGCCCAGGCCCCAGGAGACCAGCGGGGTCCTCACGTCCCTCCAGTGCAGTCCTGAGCCTGCAAACTGCCTTCCGGTGCACCCAGAAAGCAACTTCAATGAGGAAGCCCAGGTGCCTCGGATGAACTCTTCCTCCGAAAGCCCCGCCATCTGCTTAGACGGCACTGCTGGAGACCGCCAGCCTCCCTCGCAGCCTGGCCCCCTGGCCACGGTGCTCTCTGCCCCAAGTCCGTGCTGCAACCTGCTGCCCGACAGGCCAATAGAAGTGCGGGGTGAAGACCTCACCCCCAGCTCCCCAGAGTCGCTGATGGCTGGGAAGGCGCTGCGGCGTGAACAACCTTCAGACACCCCACGGAGCAGCTCTTCTCCCCTGGGATCTGCCCGCAGTAGGCACCCCCTCAAGCGGAAGACACCCATGCCGCAGTTTCTGCCCCTGCCGCCACTGCTGCCGCCACTGCCACCACCGCTGCCTCTGCCGTGGGGTCGCAGTGACCTTCCTCCGCCTCGGAAGCTTCCAGGCATGACTCTCGCCAAAGCCTCGGGCACCCTGAAACAAAACATGCAGCGTCAGCGGAACAAAATCCTGAAGGACGCAAGGAAGGCCATGCGACGCCGCAGTGCCCCTCCGCCTGCCCCAGGGACCACAGGCTCCCCGGTCAGTCACATTTTGCAGGTCCCTCCTACCACCACCCACTTGGCCGACCTGTCCTCCAGATTCCCCAATCTGGCTGGCCTTCCACCTTGCCCGACACCTTATATGGGTCAGGAGGCAAGAAACACAGCCCCCGTGATCTCTCATTCTGTTGCTGCAGGTTCTCTTCTTCCTCCAGTTTCCAATCTCACTGTGGGAATTACCCGTAAGGAGGATAAAGGCATTCAGTGTTCACTCGAAGCAACACCACCTTCTATTTCTGACCTCTCCATACCTCTGAGCGCCCTAACCCTCTCCTCCCAGCCACCCTCCAACCAAAATTGATCCCCAACACCCATGTGTGTAGATTCTCCCCCTCCCACCACTCCCCATTCTAACTGAGCAGCCCCTCACTTCTGCTGCAGCCTCTCTTGCCACCCCAGTCATGCCATCTGCAAGTGTGCCCTCCTTCAGATTCGGGCATCACTGACACAGACACTACTCCCCCTTCCCCAGCCCCACTATCAAGGACTCCTGCCGGTGTCTTCCCCATCCCTCCATCTAGGGTTCTGGCTGCTTCTCCCCTGGGCCCCCATCTACGGCTTTGGGCCCTGTCTTCCCACCCCCCACCCCCCCGCCCAGGGCTTTGGCTGTTTCCCTCAATCCCCAAATCCTGCCTCAACCAGCCCCCCAACTATGGCTTCAGCTCCTGTTTCCCCCAACCTCTCATCTATGGCTTCAGCTCCTGTTTCCCCCAGCCCCCCACCTATGACTTCAGTTCCTGGTTTTCCCAGCCCCCCACCTATGGCTTCAGCAGTTATCTATGCTCCAGCAGATAGCATCTCTACAGATGTCAAACCAGTCTTTGACACTGATGCTATGCACACAACACCTCCTCCTCAGACTGTTATTGTTCAGTCTACCTCTGACTCCACGAAGAACCATTACCCATATCACATGGCTGTTCTTGGTTCTGAGAACACAGCACCCAGTGGTGGCAATGCCTGGACCCAAGCCTCAACTTATTTACCTGTGAATCTGGTCAACAGAGGCACCCATGTTTCAAGTGAAGCCTGAAACCCAGAAGCTTGGACCCAGAACTCACCATTCAGCCCACATCTGGGGCCAACAGTAGGAAGAAGCCTACCAAGTCTATTCCACTGGGAAACCCATTAGCCCTAGAACAAGATAGAAAGCTAACTTCTTCAGCAGTCCAGACACCCAGAGGAAGCATAATGGATTCAGGCTTGCCAGATCCCCTGTCTGCCACCAGCACCATCAACATGCAGCCGGCCTTTGTCTACAACTCAGGTATTTCCCCAGAGATGTATCTGCTACTGCTGGTTTTGGAGCGGATACCACAGTGCCTGGTCCTGGTGCCCAGTACTGGAGACAGTAGCTTGCTGTCTGGTAGTACCGTATCAGGCCCACTGTTGATGGGACCTGCAGTCTCTATGGGAGGCTTGTGGGAGTTTTGAGGCTGGTGTGAATGCCCTAGGCCTCAATTATTCAGAAGCATCTGGCCCACCTAACTTTTGGACAGAACTGTGTGGGGCACCCAGCACCACGTGTGTTCCTACTGTGGGCCAGGCCACCTGGGAGTCATCTCACTGCAGCACGGCTGCTGCAGTAGGAAGGGCAGGCCACCATCCCAGCATCCGGGCACATATCTGCTTTCAACTTGAAGCCAAATGCCTGGGTTCTACCTGAGCTGAATCCAGGTGGTAGAGTGATGGCAGGGGACACCACCATCCTTAGGGTTAGAGGTCGGGGTGTGACCACTTCCCATCGCTGCACCCAGGACCCACACAAGTGTAGAAAATCTACAGTTACAAATCCCATCACCATGGAGAAGAAATTTGTGTTAAGGGACAAGTCAATTTCCACTTTCCACCAGAGCAACAATGCATCCATTGGATTTGCAAGTGTGAGACCCACCCCTGGCTTGGAACCCACCTGTCCAAGATGCAAGTGGTGGTGGTATAGGAGGGAACAACATCATTCCCAGGACTGGAGGACCTGGTATCCACACTTCCCATCAGTACAACTGGGGCCCACCTGGCCAATACACCATGGGTGGAATACATGGGAGGCGCAACATTTCATCTAGGATGGGAGGCCCCAGTGTCAACACCTGCCATTGGACTTGGAACTCATATATGCAAAGCACAGAGGGGGTGTTGGGGGACAGCACCACACCTGCTATGACTGGGTACACTTCTGGTGTTCCACTCACACGAAGCACCCAGGCCTCCCCAGCCCAAACCCACACAGCACGACGGGGGATAGCACCATATATATTTAGAGAGGAACTTCTATGCTCAGAACACCTGGGACCCCAACTCAGGGCACCCCTCTGACTTTGGAGGAGCACAGTGTTGTGTTTAGTGGCTCCTGGTCAGGGAAGCTGCGTCTGTGCTCTGGGTCTGGTACTTTCATCACCTGCCTGGGATTTCACTGGAGCATTAGCGAACTTCTTTCTTCTCTGAAGTAACTCAACAAATAAAGAGCATATCTTGCTCTGCAGATCCTGTGCAACGATGAACGGGCTTTGCTGGAAAACGACTCTACCCACTTCAGTGAAACTGTTAACCTGTTTCCTTCCTACCACGAGCCAAAGGACCACACTCTCAGCGGTGTGCAGGAGTACGTGTGTGGTGTATGTGCATGGGTGAGGAATGTCGGTGTAAGTGTGCTGCAAGGTGAGAAACACATGAGCCCAGTGCAAAAGTACATACCAGACTTGAGAAGTTGCATTTGGAGGATGGAAAATAACCTGCATGTATCATCCACTGTGACATCCCTGGTTTGACTGTAAACTTGGCCAACCCAAACTTCTGGCTATTTTCCCTACACTTGGAACTGGCAGAGTGCCCACTGCTATCTTTAGCTGCTTCCTCTCCCCCTAGCCATTTGCCTCAATGGGCTCTCATCTTTCCCAGATTCATGTACAAATATGTATATATGTAATTTATATATATATAAAAACTTATTCTTATTAATCTACTACAGTTTATGTGTCTTTACTCATTGATATATATGAGTCATGATGTGTTGAGGGAGACTTGAGGTTGCAAAATTTTCTGGGTCCCAGTGACTGGGTTGTGGAGTGAGGCACACATCATGACCATGTGTGCTGACTCCTGAAATCTGCTTTGAGTGTAAGGAGTGACAGTCCAGGAAGAACTAAGGTCCAGAGGAGGCAGAGACAGGGCAACTCATCCTTACTTCTCTCTACATCTCTCTCTCCCCAACCCCTACCACCCCACACTACTCTAACCACACTAAAGGCTAGATAATCCCTAATGTGTGAAGAGGAAACACACTTTATGGTTTTAGTTTTTGAAAATGTTTAAATGTCTCTTTTGTGCATCATTTTTATCCAGCTGAGACTTAGGCCAGTCATCTTTGTGCATTCCCACTTCACCCGGAGAGGATGGATTTTGGATCCAGGTTCATGTGTCTGGCGAAACAAAGGAAGAATCCATGCCTGCTCTGTAATTGTGGAAAGTTTAAGTTTATTTCAAGTTTATCATACTGCTTAAAGTATCAGAAAAGATTCTCTTCAATAACTGGCTTGGCTCTGAGATAGGCTGCTAAAATACCAAACAGAAGAGTTACAACTGTGTCCAGTTCTTGCAGACCCTAGAGTTCTGCTGGGCCTCTATTAGGTTCAATGAAAGCAAAATTCCTGACTCTGTGTAGCCTATCTTTTAGTCAGAGGGGAGAACAGAAATCAATGTAAATTATCTGACAAGTTGTTGTTGTGGTTTAGGCACTAAGTTTTGTCAGATTCTTTGCAACCCCAGGGACTGTAGCCCACCTGTAGGCTCCTCTGTCCACAGGATTTCCCAGGCAAGAATACTGGAATGGGTTGCCATTTCCTTCTCCAGGGGCTCTTCCTGACCCAGATATCGGACTAGGTCTCCTGCATTACAGGTGGATTCTTTACTGACTGACTCACCAGGGAAGCCTAGTAACAAACGCAATAGAGATTAAGCAGTATATGGGAAATTGACCTTGTGGGCAGAGAAACAAGGTTTTCAAGTTAAACAGTAGACAGGAGAAGTCTTACTGGGAAGGCTCAATGTGAACAGTGTAGAGGGAGGCACCTGAATCAGATATACGAGGAAGAAGACTTCCAGATAATGGGAATAACCTCTCCAAGGCCCAGAAGGATACCAGTGTCCTCAGGGAAAAGCTAGTAAATAATGTGGCTGGAATAGAGTCAGAAAGTGAAGGGAGAAGGAAAGGAGGATGGAGAAGAAGTGGACTGAACTGTGGCATCATCATTTACTGATTGTGTGATCCCAAAGTTAATTCCACCTTCAAGTGTTTCAGTGAAATCAGTGATTTTCCTATGGCCAATTTACCTCACACGAGTTTGAGAAGGATAAAATAACACAGGGAAATGAATTATAAGCCACTATTATTATTCTACACAGAAAGACAGATAGAAACAGATATAGAGAGTTAAGACTGAATTCTTTTGTCCCCCTCCACAGATTCATATACTGAAGCTCTATCCCCTTATGTGTGATGCAATTAGGAAACGGAGTTTTTAGGAGGTAACTAGGTTTAGCAGAGGCCATGAAGGTAGAGCTGGGATTAGCTCTTATAAGAAACAGAAAAAAACACTAGAGCTTTCTCTCTCCACCATGTGAGGAGGACACAGCAGAAGATGGCCATCTACAAGCCAAAAATGAAGGACTCACCTGGAAGCAGATCTGCCTTGATCTTAGACTTCCCAGGAGTGTGAAACGTCTGTTGTTTAAGCCCCCTAGGCTATGCTATATTGTTATAGCAGCCTGAGCAGACTAATACAGGTAGGTGAGTAGGGAAAGGATGATTGACAGATACATAGATGGAGATAGAGCACGCATATGTATACTTAATGAATCACTTCAAAGGTCTTCACCAGGCAATTCAAATAGGAGATTCCCATTTTAAAGGAAGCATAAAAGTGCTTGCGTTCATGAAGTATACAGATGGAAAAATATGGTAACTCCAGCCTAAAAATGCACAGCACTGAGCCTAATGCAGTATTTCTGAGATTAGTCCCACAAAAACAAAGAACACCATCACAGAGAGCCCGACAGCCCCCTCCCGGCACCCTGCCGCCTGGTTCATTTACTCTAAGTTGTTTGTGACAACTCCAGAGGATCAAAGCTTCTGCTCCCTGACTTTAGAGACTCTCCTTCCCTTTGTTGTCAGGACGGCCTCCCAGAAGCAGGGCTGAAATCCAGTTTGCTTGTAATAGTTCCACACCTTCTCTCGGCCTTGCTGGCAATATTACCAGGAACAATTTTTAAATTTTAAAATTTATACTGCTTTTCATTAAAAAAAAAGAACCTTCAAAGCTGAAAAGAACAATTCTAATAAGCCAAGCACTTAACAAATGTATGAGATGTAAAGATGACTTTGAATTTCACGTTTTAATGCATTTACACCGTTGAAGCTATTTCTAAACAAATAGAAATATTTTTTATGAAAATAATATGTGGACATGATAGCATTTCAAATACAGAAATTCAACTTTTCTAACCCCAATTCCCCTCTCCAGAGACAGTTTTTGGCCACATGAATGTTACCCCCATAATTCTAAACGTTGTGTTCATCTGCTGTATCCATTGTAGATCGATTTCAGCACCCTAACATGAGGCAGGAAGATAAACCCCTACCCTCACTACTTCTCATCCCTCTTCCTTTCAATACATCGTATTCATTTCATTATTTACGCCGCTTCTCTTCCGTAATGCCATGCGATTTTTGCTGGCTTTTACCGAAGGGAGAAGTGGTAGCACAGTGGCTAAAAGCCTTGGTTCTGGGGATGGACCACTTGGCTTGGAAGCTTTGTTCTTCAGGTTGTTAGCTCTGCAATCCTGAGCAATTTACTCAACCTTCCTGGGCCTCTGTTTCCTCACCTGTACAATGAGGAAATGGATGATCACCACCACTGCATGGAGTTGCCCGTGAGGATGCAAATAATAACACATTTGCAGCCTTCAATGTCCAACACACGGAAGCTCTCAGGAAATATTAGCTATAGTACATAGCTACAGGATTCCCTTTCACTCTAATCCCGTCCTTTTCTTTATGCCTGTGACTGCTTGTGCCCCCAGTTCTGTCTTTCCCCTTGTACAACTCACCTTTTGTCAATAGCATGTTTGCTTTTTGGACCTGTGATGATTAATATTTACAATTTGTTATGCAATCACAACACAGTGTCCTGTGTTTTATTTACAGGTGGATGCTATGGGTTGAAAACCAGTAAGTTAAATGAACCAAGTTCTGCTCAGTCCTGGGGACAACAGTATGGGAGAACTGTATTTTCCTCTCCGTAGGCATGATGCTCCTACTTCTGTCTCTAACATCAACTGTTTAAACTGATGCTGTATTTCAGTTTGCTTTTCCCTTCAACTGCTATTTGCTCACTAAATTTCATTACTTTTCCTAAAATTTGACCCACCTTCTTTTGTTCTCCTTGCACCATTTTCCCAGAATAAACTATTTTTTAAATGTTCAAACTGAACACTGTTTCCTTGCCTGGATCCCCTCCTTTTTCAGAACACTTGTCCCTCCTCCTCCTCAGTTTGGAAGCTGTAAGACCAAAGTAAGGATAAGATCCTGAAAGAAAAGAGACCAAATTGCTTTCAGGTTAGACTGGAAATAATGACTAGTTACTAATCATGAAAACTGCATAATTCTGGCCCCACCACTCTTAATTTCCTTGCTTTGTGGAAGAGTTAACAGTCTGGATTTCAACAGTACTTCAGGTAATTATGAGCCAGGTAGTCCTTATTCTATATCGTGCCCAATACTGGTCTAGGCCACAAGTGAGATCTCACCTAGGGCCTCTTCTGTTTCTTAAGATTAGACATTTTGTGTGGGACTTCAGGCTAAAACTCTAGTTATTACTAAGCAGGGCATTTTCCCTGCATATATCTCTTAAGAATTAGAAGGTGGCTTGTGGAAGATTTGAGAATTTCAGACTCGAGGATGCATGTCTTCCTTGCGCTAAATATTTTCTTCTTAGAGATCCAGAAACAGCCCTTGACTGTGAGGAGCCCACCCAGGCCCTCCCTGAACCAGTCACTGCCGTGTACCCAGGGTGATGGGATGCAATGGGCTGCCTGAGCAGCAGTTCATCCTTTGCCTGAGACAGAGCTAGGCGTGGTCCTCTCAGCAGTCCCAGGACAGGAGTGTTGCCCAGATGCCCGTTTCAGGCTCAGAGAATGGCACAGGTGCTAAGTGTTGAGCCATAATATAGATCTCCTGTATTTGTCCATGGTTGGAAGGCTGGGAGGGACAGGAAAACAAAACAAACTTGAAAAGCAAAGCCAGTCTTGAAAAGCTGTCTCTCTGATGTAAATGGTACCTTTGTCTTAAATTCACACTAAGCTGGAGATCATACACCTTTGTTTTTCAAATTGGCAGATAATTGTTTTACAATGTTGTGTTGGTTTATGCCATACAACAAAGCAAATCAGTCATAATTATATATATATATCTATATATATATATAAAATTGAGCCTACCTCGGCCCTCCCGTCACACCCCTCTAGGTCATCGGACAGCACCAGGTTGGGCTCTCCGTGTTATACAGCAGCTTCCCACTAGCTTGCTATTTTACACATGATAGTGTTTATATGTCAGTGCTACTTTGTAATGACATGGATGGACCCAGACACTTTCTTAGAAGTAGGTGTACAGGAGATGGAGGACAAATGGAAGTTTATGTCCAAAGAGATGGGGATTTGCGTGGGGGGGGGGGGCGGTGGGGGACAGTGAGGTAAAAGGCGCAGAACATAAGCTCTATTTCTAATTTGCTACTGGACTAGCCCAGGCTGTTGTACAGAAATTTGGAAACACTAAACGTGGTGAAATAGCCACATGGACAATTGTTCAAAAATATTTTTCTGTTCCCCTTGAAACAGAATGATTTTATTGATTTCATCAAATACATACCTCAAAGTTATGACAGAAAGTTGAGTAAGTTATGTGCTTGGAATTGCATTTATTATTATTACCAAGCACAATTACAGTGCTTACACTGTAACAAGTACTATTTTAAGTGCTTAGCAAATATTAAACTAATTTAATCCTCACAATTGCAATCTTGGGTACATATTATTTATAATACTTTTTTTTTTGTATTTTAGTACTATTATGCTATTTTATTATTTTACTATCTTTAGTATTATTATAACATTATTTATTGTTTTGAAACTGAGGCTCAGAGAGGTTAAAGAGCCTGTCCAATGTCATATAGTAAGTAGATGGCAAAAAACCCAGGATTAAAACCAAACCATCTATACATTCATCACTTGGCCATGTCACCTGATTATGAGTTGTGTTTAAAGAAGGGACTAAAATGACAAGGTTCAACTGAAAGGAAAAGGTAGAAATGAGAAAAATGAGTGATTCCAGAAGCTAGGGGGGATTTAGGCTCAGGAATTTCTGGTGATGAGGTTCTGGAACTAAAAACAAGAACTTACTGGGAATATTAATTTGGGGTAGTATCTGAATCCATTGAGAAATGACTTTGTTTTCTTTAAAATTTATAAAGACCAGTTGGATGAAGAGTCATGAAGGAAAGGAAAAGAATAAGGTGACTTAAGTAACATCTTAAGTGACCTCTTCCCTCTAATTAGGGCTTCCTGGGTAGCTCAGTTGGTAAACAAACTGACTGCAATGCAGGAGACCCCAGTTCGATTCCTGGGTTAGAAAGATCCCCTGAAGAAAGGAGCCAGACTACCCACCCCAGTACTCATGGGCTTCCCTGGTGGCTTAGTTGGTAAATAATCCATCTGCAATGTAGGATACCTGGGTTCGATCCCTTGGTTGGGAAGATGCCCCTGGAGCAAGGCATGGCAACCCACTTCAGTATTCTTGCCTGGAGGATCCCCACGGACAGAGGTGCCTCGGGGGGTACAGTCCATGGGATCACAAAGAGTTGGACATGGTCGAGCAACTCTGACTTTCTTTCTAATTAATAGAGGTGAGAGGACCTGTGGAGAAGGACCCAGCTCTCTCTACTAGCTGTCTAGACATGTTACCAGGATGAACAAGGAGATAAATGGCAACCACACTACTGGATTTGATGATCCTGCAAATCCAAGGATTCAGGTTGTTAAGAATGGCTTATGATGGCATACCTGCTGCACGCACATAGGCCACTAAGTGTGCCTCCAGTCACACATTTTAACTGGGGTAATAGTTCTTAAGAGGTACACATTTGTTTGCTATGGCTGCCGTAATATTACTACAAACTTGGTGGCTTAAAACAAAACACATTTTCTCATGGTTCTGGAAGACAGCAGTCCAAAACCAGTTTCACTGAACTGAAATCAGGAGTTGGTAGGATCATTCATGTCCCCTCCAGAGGCTCTAAGATAGAATCTGTTTCCTTGTCAGCATTCCTTGGTTTCGGGCTGCATCAATCCAAACCCAGCTTCATCATCACTTTCTCTTTGGAGTCAAATCTCCCTCTGCCTCTCTCTCATGAGAACACCAGTGATGACTTCGGGCCCATCCAGGTAGCCCAGGATAATCTTCCCGTCAATAACCTTCATTTAATTCCATTAGCAAAATCCCTTCTGTCATTTAATGTGACATTCACAGGTTCTGGGCATTAGAATGTGGACATTCAGGGACAAGGGTATTATTCAGTCTACAACAAGGTAGATACTGTGATTTTTCTCAGATGCAGGAAATGAAGTTTAGGGAAGCAATTTTTCCCAGGTTTTACAATTTCCAGAGTTAAGATTTAAATCCTGGCAGTCAGAGTTTAGGACACACTCTAAACAATTTCAATCTGTGTCCTTAACTACTGCATACTCCTTGGTTAAGAGTCACACATAGGTATCAAGACCCAATTGAATAAAACATGATGTACTGTCTCCTCTTTCACTTGTGTATTTCTGAATCTGGCCCAGACCAGAAGAGTCCAGAAAATTGTTAAGCAGGTTTACTAAGAGAACGCATTTACTGTTTGATTTGCATTGAGTAATGAAAGGTTGCTTTTTTTTTTTTAAATAGAATATGCCACCAAGTAGTGTTATCACCAGTTTATATATTTAAACAACCAAACAACAACAAAAAGCTATAGATGCAAAGGTGTCAGGGACATGTCTAAAGGCATCCTGCTGGAAAAAGAGCTGGTACCAGATGCCGAGACCCAAATTCAGCCCATCTAGTCTTGATTAAGCCCCTATTCCGAGAGATTGTGGCTCACCACCCAGCACCTGAGTCTTTATATCCCAGCTTCAAGATGGAAATTAGTTGAGGGATCACAGACACTTGTACTAATCACTAATTCATAATCTGCTAACCCCTTCCTTTGTGGAAGAGAACTTGGCATTTCTAAAATCCTTTTCTGCCTGAGAGCACGCAGAGCAGCCCTTGCTCCTTTGGCCATGACCTACTGTGCTTTGAAAAGGTGATTTGGCAAGTGCAGCTGCAAACGCATCTCCAATATCACACATCTATGGAAAATTCCAGTCAGGTTTTAGACCCAGTCACAGTACATTTTTCTGCGGATCAGTAAGGGTTTGCTGAGGATCAGTAATGCTCTCCGTGCGCTAGCTGACAAGGGCATGATCTCTGTGCTTATTATATTCCATTTGTCAGCTCCTCTCTGACACAGTTGTCCGCAGGATTCCTTAGGAATATTTGAGTTATTTAGGCACTATTTCAGGAGTTGCTCCTGCCTGTATCCTCTCATTTCTTAATCAACATTTCCCAGTTGAGACCATAAGTAATTCAGCTGAGGTGGGTTCTGAGAGGCATTCTTCCCTACTCAAATTCACTGGAATCTACACCCTGTACATCTCAATCTCCATGCCCTGTAAGTTTCACACGGGTGACATCACATACTCCCCATCATCACTGTTTTCAGGACTCAGGACCACAACGGTGACTAGCAAGTTCATCAGCCTTTCCGTTTCTCTCCCTTTGGATTGTTTAAGAGTGATTTGCCAGAGACTGTGCGTTTCGATTTTTTGCAAAGCTCAGTGGTCCAGAGACAATACTAGAATTCTGCCCTGGAGAAACACACATTCTGCTAATTGTTCTCTCTCTCTTGTAGAACAGAAAAGAAACTCAGCCATCACAGTTATTCAAGGTTTACCTGTGTCCATTGCTAAGGATTTGGATAAGACTGGTAATACTCCTGGCGTGCTGCGATTCATGGGGTCGCAAAGAGGGGACACAACTGAGCGACTGAACTGAACTGGTAATACTCCATATTTCCTACTGGAAGATACTTTGCATTCCATAAAATTAAATCCACACCATATGAGAAATTTAGTCTAACCTCTCATCTATCGATTCATGAGGTTTGGCTCACTGAGATTTCCTCCCTCATTCTATTGTGAAGAAAAGGAATTGTTGGCCAAAGACATTGTCACGTGTTTATGTGTCCAAGTTGGCCAGGTATCTTCAACTCTATTTGGGTTGCCTTTTGCTATGCAGAATTCTTTCATTTTTATGAAGTCAAAGCAACTCTCTTTTTCTTTATATCTCTGTTTCACATTCCGCTTAGAGAAAGACTTCCACATAACAAGATATGAATTCTCATCCTATAGGCCTCTAGGTATTTATTTCTTACCATGGAACATTACTCAATGTATGCTATACAGGCAGTCCTCACTCTGAACAGTTTGCTCGTGCATGAATTTCAGTTACCATTACTTAATTAAATAATGCCTGTCCCCCCAACAGAACAAATTTCAGATACCAGCATGTATTAACAGTGAGGAAGTGCCAAACTTCACAGCTGTTATCAAGTTCACAAACCACCACAGTAATGATAGATGTATATCACAATTAGAGAACAATCAGGCCCCATCTTTCAAAGTCTCTGGGTGCTGGGTCATTGTGCATGTTCACATACAGAGGGCAAGACCCATGGAATGTTGATACCTGAACAGCTTCATTTCTAGGTATTTGGGAATTTTCCACCTCTCTTTTTACTATTGATTTCAAGTTACTTCTATCATGGTCTGAGAATAGAACAGACTTCATATGATTTCTGCTATTTTAATTTGTTAGAGCATGCTTTATGTCCCAGAATGTGGTCCCTCTTGGTGTATATGCCATGTGAGCTTGAGACAATGTGCATTCTGCTGTTGTTGGATGAAGCAGTCTGTAGACGTTTATGACATCCATTTTGTCAATGGTGTTGTTGAGTTCAGTTATGTCTGTGCTGATTTTCTGCCTGCTGGATCTCTCCATTTAGGATAGAGGGGTGTATAAATATCCAACTATGATGCTGGGCATCTTTCTTTCTCCTTGCAGTTCTGTTTTTGTCTCACTAATTTGATGCTTTCTTGTCAGGCACATACACATCAAGAATTGTTATGGCTTCTTGGAGAACTGACCCCTTTATCATTATGGAAAGCCTTCTTCGTGCCTGGTAATTTTCCGCGCCCTCAAATCTGCTTTGACTGAAACTCATACGGCTTCTCAAACGTCTGTGAATTAGTATGATATCCCTTTCCACAACCCTTTGCTTCTAAGTTATGTGTGTCTTTATATGAAGATTTAAAGTAGATTTCTTATAAATGGATCTTGTTTTTAAATGCTCTGTGACAATCTTTTAATTGGTATAATCATTGGTATTTAAAATGATTATTGATATCATTAGATTAATATCTATCATATCTGATCCTGTTTCACATTTATTGCCATTGTTCTTTGTTCCTATTTTTATATTCCACTCTTTTTCTGCCACTTGTGGTTTTAACCAAGCATTTCATATGATTCAGTTTTCTCCTTGAAACGCCAGACACAGTATACTGGTGGAATTAACTGCAGCAAACAGATCTTCAGTGATGTGGGGCTGCAGAAGCATCTATAGTCTTATGATTAGGTCTCAGTCTTATAATGAGCATGTGTTCCTCAGCACTGAATTTGGGAAGTGCCACTCAACATTTTCTCTCACTTTAAGTGGGTAGGGTAGGGTATTTCCCTTCCTTCAGGTCAGTCAGTCTCAAAACCCAACAAAACCCAATAGATTGGACCTCTGGTAAAACAGTCCCTCCTGAGGGCAGGACTTACTAAGTGATGGAAGTAAAGTCTGATGCTGTGAAGAGCAGTACTGCATAGGAACCTGGAATGTTAGGTCCACAAATCAAGGCAAACTGGAAGTGATCAAACAGGTGATGGCAAGAGGGAACATCGACATTCTAGGAATCAGCAAACTAAAATGGACTGGAATGGGTGAATTTAACTCAGATGACCATTATATCTACTGCTGTGGTCAAAAATCCCTTAGAAGAAATGGAGGAGTCATCATAGTCATCAAAAAAGTCTGAAATGCAGTATTTAGATGCAATCTCAAAAATGAAAGAGTGATCTCTGTTGTTTCCAAGGCAAACTATTCAATATAAAAGTAATCCAAGTCTATGCCCTGACCAATAATGCTGAAGAAGCTGAGGTTGAATGGTTCTATGAAGACCTACAAGACCTTCTAGAACAACCAAAAGAGATGTCCTCTTCATTATCGGGGACTGGGATGCAAAAGTAGGAAGTCAAGAAATACCTGGAGTAACAGGCTAATTTGGCCTTGGAGTACAGAATGAAGCAGGCCAAAGGCTACAGAGTTTTGCCAAGAGAATGCACTGGTCAGAGCAAACACCGTCTTCCAACAACACAAGAGAAGACTCTACCCATGGACTTCACCAGATGGTTGATACCGAAATCAGACTGATTATATTCTTTGCAGCCAAAGATGGAGAAACTCTATATAGCCAGCATAAACAAGACCAGGAGCTGACTCTGGCACAGATCATGAACTCCTTATTGCCAAATACAGACTGACATTGATAAAGTACAGAGATCATGGCATCTGGTCCCATTACTTCATGGGAAATAGATGGGGAAACAGTGGAAAGTGTCAGACTTTATTTTTGGGGGCTCCAAAATCACTGCAGATGGTGACTGCAGCCATGAAATTAAAAGATGCTGACTCCTTGGAAGAAAAGTTATGACCAACCTAGATAGTATATTCAAAAGCAGAGACATTACTTTGCCGACTAAGGCCCGTCTAGTCAAAGCTACGGTTTTTCCTGTGGTCATGTATGGATGTAAGAATTGAACTGTGAAGAAGGCTGAGTGCCGAAGAATTGATGCTTTTGAACTGTGGTGTTGGAGAAGACTCTTGAGAGTCCCTTGGACTGCAAGGAGATCCAACCAGTCCATTCTAAAGGAGATCAACCTTGGGATTTCCTTAGAAAGAATGATGTTAAAGCTGAAACTCCAGTACTTTGGCTACCTCATGCTAAGAATTGACTCACTGGAAAAGACTCTGATGCTGGGAGGGATTGGGGGCAGGAGGAGAAGGAGACAACCGAGGATGAGATGGCTGGATGGCATCACGGACTCGATGGACGTGAGTCTGAGTGAACTCTGGGAGTTGGTGATGGACAGGGAGGCCTGGCGTGCTGTGATTCACGGGGTCGCAAAGAGTCAGACACGACTGGGTGACTGAACTGAACTGAATGGAAAAACCGCTAGACCATTCAGATGTGACCTGAATAAAATTCCTTACAATTATACAGTAGAAGTGACAGACAGATTCAAGGGATTAGACCTGATAGACAGTCCCTGAAGAACTATGGATGGAGGTCTGTGACATTGTACAAAAGGCAGTGATCAAGACCATCCACACGAAAAGAAATGCAAAAGGCAAAATGGTTGTCTATGAAGGCCTCACAGACAGCTATGAAAAGAAGTAAAAGGAAAAGGAGACAAGGAAAGATACACCCATCTGAATGCAGGCTTCCAAAGAATAGCAAGGAGAGATAAGAAAGCCTTCCTCAGCAATCAGTGCAAAGAAATAGAGGAAAACAACAGAATGGGAAAGACTAGAGATCTCTTCAAGAAAATTAGAGATGACAAGGGAACACATTTCATGCCAAGATGGGCACAATAAATGACAGAAATAGAAGATATTAACAGAAGCAGAAGATATTAAGAGGTGGCAAGAATACACAGAACTATACAAAAAAGATCTTCATGACCCAGATAATCAAGATGATGTGGTCATTCACCTAGAGCCAGACATCTTGAATGTGAAGTCAAGTGGGCCTTAAGAAGCATCACCCCAACAAAGTTAGTGGAAGTGATGGAATTCCAGTTGAGCTATTTTGAATCCTAAGAGATGATGTTGTGAAAGTGCTGCATTCAATATGCCAGCAAATCTGGAATACTCAGCAGTAGCCACAGGACAGGAAAAGGTCAGTTTTCATTCCAGTCCCTAAGAAAGGCATTGCCAAAGAATGCTCAAACTAAAGCACAATTGCACTCATCTCACATGCCAGCCAAGTAATATTCAAAATTCTTCAAGCCAGGCTTCAACAGTACATGAACTGTGAACTTCCAGAGGTTCAAGCTGGATATGGAAAAGGCAGAGGAACCAGAGATCAAATTGCCAATATCCTTTGGATCATCAAAAAAGCAAGAGAGTTCCAGAAAAATGTCTATTTCTGTTTTGTTGACTATGCCAAAGCCTTTGACTTTGTAGATCACAACAAACTGGAAAATTCCTCAAGAGATGGGAATACCAGAACTTCTGACCTGCTTCCTGTGACATCTGTATGCAGGTCAAGAAGCAACAGTTAGAACTGGACATGGAACAACAGACTGGTTCCAAATTGGGAAAGGAGTACGTCAAGGCTGTATATTGTCACCCTGTTAATTTAACTTATATGCAGAGTACAACATGAGAAACACTGGACTGGATGCATCACAAGCTGGAATCAAGATTGCTGGAAGAAATACCAATAACCTCAGATATGCAGATGATAGCACCCGTATGCCAGAAAGTGAAGAAGAACTAAAGAGTCTCTTGATGAAAGTGAAAGAGCAGCGTGAAAGAGTTGGCTTAAAGTTCAACATTCATAAATCGAAGATCATGGCAAATAGATGGGGAAACAGTGGAAACAGTGACAGACTTTATTTTGGGGGGCTCCAAAATCACTGCAGATGGTGACTGCAGCCATGAAATTAAAAGACGCTTATTCCTTGGAATAAAAGTTATGACCAACCTAGGCAGCTTATTAAAAAGCAGAGACACTACTTTGCCAACAAAGGTTCATCTCGTCCAAGCTATGGTTATTCCAGTAGTCACGTATGGATGTGAGAGTTGGATTATAAAGAAAGCTGAGCACTGAAGAATTGATGCTTTTAAACTGTGGCGTTGGAGAAGATTCTTGAGGGTCGCTTGAACTGCAGGGAGATCCAACCAGTCCATTCTAAAGAAAATTAGTCCTGAATATTCACTGGAAGGACTGACGCTGAAGCTGAAACTGTACTACTTTGGCCATCTGATAGGAAGAACTGACTCATTGGAAAAGATCCTGATGCTGGGAATGATTGAAGGTGGGAGGAGAAGGGGTCAGCAGAGGATGAGATGGTTGGAGAGCTTCAGTGACTCAATGGACATGAGTTTGAGTAAACTCCAGGAGTTGGTGATGGACAGGGAGGCCTGGCATGCTACAGTCCATGGGGTCACAAAGAGTCGGACACGACTGAGTGAGTGAACTGAATTGACTGAGGGCAGGCCTTATTATGAATAGTAGAATTTTCTGGTGTATTTCAAAATTGTTTCTGTTTCCCTCCTCAGCCAGAAGAGGAATTTACTCTGACCTTCTTCACCCAGTAGTGACGCCTGGCAGAGCTCAAGAGACAAAATTCATCAAAGAATAGAGGCCTCCCTGGAATTTTTATCATATAGACATTTGCACACTGAGCCTTTGGCAAATACATCAAATACAGTTCAGTTTTTCCTACCTCAGTATTGGTTTCCACAGTGATTTCTGCTCTTGCATTTCTCTTCCAGTAAGCTATTATATTCTGTGTCTGCCTCTCCAGTTTTGGGCATGGTGATTTTTCCTGTGACCTTACTTCTCTAATGTATCTAAGAATTGTTGATTTTTCAGTTTGTTCAGATATTTACTTGTTAGTACAGAGTGGCAACTTCCAAGCTCCTTTCATGTTGGGCTCAAAACTAGAAGTCGTGTAAGTTTTTTTGACAATAGAATAAAACATGCTAATTCTCAGTATTTCTAATGTTTTAGGTTGCAGTCTCTTAACTAAGAATAAGGTTTACTATATTTTGAAAGCTTAAAAGAATGTATCTTTAAGTAAAATAAACATTGTAATATCTAAATATGTTAGCATTATTATATAATGACTTGCAATTGTCATCTAAAACAATTATATAAATCAAGCTCTACATTTAGGATTAAAAACATTTTTTAACTTGTTATTTTATATTGGAGTACAATTGATTAACAACATTGTGGTAGTTTCATGTGTACAGTAAAGTCACTCTTTTAAAGTCTATATATATATCTACAACCAACAAGTTTCTAGTGTTTTCTCAGCAAGATTTTAAGATCAAGGAACAATAATATTTTCCGCATTGGTCATTAAGATCAACTTTGCACAGTGTAATTTGTATGACCATTTTTGTAGTTCTACAATAAGGACAGTCTGTACTTTATTTACCTTGTACTGTATTTCTTATATATACATGGGTTCCTATACAAGTTTAACAATATATTGATGTACTATTATAGTTTAGTAGATTTTTTTTTTAAACCACTGAAACTTTGAAGTGTGCTTTGATATTGGATATGCACATTTCTCTCCTCATTCCAACTTTATCTTCCCTTAAAAAAGATCTGCTTTACGGTGATAAATGCCTCTTGATCATTATAACTTTTTAAAAAAATGTGGTGGTGGAATCTATCTGCTAATATTCATTACGACCTGATATCGTAAAAGAAATGTGCTTCTGGTTAATTTTAGGGTAAATTTATAAATCTGATTTTTGTCTTGAGACTCTTAGCTTTGTTTAATAAAGTGGAAAACAACTGATATCTTTCTTAAGTGTACATCGTTGATTATATTTTTTAACCTCATAAAGCTACTTATATTTTCTACTCAAAATATGAGTCAATATTGGATGCCTATAACTTATTCATTATCATCTAGTTTGTCCAGCTTTTCAAGTGTATTGGTATAAAGTTAGCATAGTATTCTTTTGTAATTAAAAAAATACTGCTGTACAGCTAGTCCCATCCCTATCGCATTTACAAAATATTGCTTGTTTTACTAGTCTTTCTAAAGAACACGCTTTCAGTATTGTCAGGTTTACCAGTTTTCTTCTCTATTTTGTCTTTGCTCTTTATTAATTTTGTCCTTCCACTCTTTTGGATTCACCTTATTCTTTTTCTGTGTCTACTGTCCAACTCCTGTAGCTTCAAGAGCCATTTTCAGCAACTCAACCAGCTCTGCCAGCTGTGTCACGGCCACTTCCTCACACGCCATTAAAACTTAATCTCATACACTGGGTGCAGACTCAGCAGCCTTATTTTGCTTTCAGAATTGTTCCTTGGCCTTGCTCCTTCTTCTCCTAAATTAGCCCCATAATCAGAGAAAATTCTAGTGGGCCTCATCCCCATGCTGCTTATAAGGCCTGCCTTTCCTCCAGTTTCATAGTAAAAGACAAAGTATTTCCATCCTTTTTATTTATTTATTTGATATTGATCAAACATTTTGCAACACTTCTTTGCAGTGTATTCAAATTCAGAAAAAAAAAGCAAGTCTTCATGCACACAGGCTCACTGGAATGTCATGATTTTAAACTATGTATGACCTTGAAATGACCTTTCCTCCAACATCTTTAACACAAGGTCGATTTGTCATAAGCTCTTCCTCACTACCACTTCCAAAGGAAACACCATCATTATTTGAAGAGATGTCTACACTCCCATATTCATTGCAGCATTATTCACAAGAGTCAAGATATGGAAACAGCCTAGGTGTCCATCAGTACACTAATGAATAAAGAAAATATGATGTATATATAAAATGGAACATTACTCAATCTTAAAAAAGAAGAAAATCCAACTGTTTAAGACAACATGGATAAAATTGGAAAACACTATGCCAAGTGAAATAACACAAAGACAAATAATGCATGATGTCACTTACATATGGACTCTAAAATGTAACTTAAAAATCTCTACTGCCACAGCACATTTTCCTCAGCAGAATCTAGCAGCCCCTACTATGAGCTGCATCCTTTCTTACTGCCTGTACCAGATTCAAACCACAGGGAAATACGTATCTACTGATGTATCTAGATTATATTTTACCTTTTTTTTTTTTAAATCATTCCTTCCACTTCTGGCATCAGAATCTCATTTTTTTCCTTCAGAGAAGTCCTAGTGATTCAGGTAGATTGCGTCTTCTCTCTAGGTTGTGTGACCTGGGCCTGGCTAGACACAGTAGTTTATATATGTACTCCATATGTCTTTTGTACTCATTTTTCCTTTTTTCTTAAGAAAATTTTATTGAAATAGTTTCTCAATTAACAATGGAACAAAGTAAATTTGACTCAAACCTGTCCAATCAGCCTCAACTACTAGTGAAACACCTCAAATATATAGGGCAGGATAGGACCCTTAGGTCATATTTCTGCCATTATGGAAAAAAAAAAAGAGAGAGAGAGAGAGAGAAAGAGACAGATACAACCAGGCTGTCTCTTACCCTGAGAGCTGGGGTGGTAGCCCTGGCTTCTGCTATTTAAGGCATCTTGGAGGGCAGGGTCTCTAACATTTTGCATGGTGGGTAAAAGGCCCCTCTCCCAGCAGAGCAATGACCTGAAGGCAGGCCAGCCTGTTCCCTCTTTGTGCCAAGAGAGCCTGGTGGCATTTTTACTTTCATGCCATGGTCTTTCCTGCCCCCAGGGTTTTGGGATAGATTCTCTGTTTTCCATCATTTTCCCTCCAAATTTTAGTCTAGTTATTTTTTAATTGACATTAGTAATCCTTTATTTTGTTTGACTATGACACCGTCAAACCATTCTTCTGAGTGCTTAATTTCAGCTACTGCTTTTTAAATTCTAGACTTTCTTTTGATTGCATTTCACCATGTTTGCTTAAATTGTGTATGTTGCCATTTATTTTTAATAACTAATCATAATTTTAAATAATACTTTAATTGAGATATAATTCACTTTCCATATAATTTCAAATGTACAATTTGATGTGCTGTGCATTTACCACCACAATTTTAAATTTTTTGTCCACCTCTCTCCAAAAAAGAAAAAGAATCTATTATAAGTCACTTACTCCCCATTTTTCCAAACCCTAGGCAGCCACTAATATACTTTGTCTTTATGCTGCTGCTGCTGCTGCTGCTGCTATAGATTTGCCTATTCTGGACATTTCATGCAAATTGAATTATACAATTACTTAGCATGGTTTGAAGGTCCATCTATGTTGTAGGTCCATTCAAGAAATCATGTATCACTACATGATTTCTCTATATGGCTGAACCACATTTCATGGTATGGTTATTATTGTAACTTATTTATTCATTCATCAGTTAGTGGACATTTGGGTTATTTCCACTTTGGGATTACTTAAATAATGCTGCTGTGGCTGGATTCATCTGCAAGTTTTGTATGCAGGTCTAGATTTGTTTTTAAATTAATAGATTATTTTTGAGCAATTTCTAATTTATATTACAATGAAGCAGAAAGTATAGAGTTCCAGTAGTCATGTATGGATGTGAGAATTGGCCCATAAAGAAGGCTGAGCACCAAAGAATTGATGTGTTTTGATTGTGGTACTAGAGAAGGCTCTTGAGAGTCCCTTGGACAGCAGTGAGATCAAACCAGTCGATTTTAAAGTAAATCAACCTGAATATTCATTGGAAGGACTGTTGCTGAAGCTGAAGCTCCAACATGTGCCCACCTGATGCGAAGAGCCAACTCATGGGAAAAGACCCTGAGAGGATGAGATGGTTGGACAGCATCACTGACTCACTAGACATAAATTCAAGCAGAAGGCCATGGGCTCGCAAAGAATTGGACATGACTTAGCGACTGAACAACACATAGAGAGTTCTCATACCTCCTGCCCTCTTTACCCACTTTCCCTTATTATTAACATCTTATGGTAGTATAACATATTTGATATAGTTACCAAACTAATATTGACACATTGTTACTAACTAAAGCCCATGGTTTACTTTGGACTTCACTCTTTGTTTGGTACATTATGTGATTTTTGACAATAGTGTATCCATCATCACAGAACCACACATGGAAGTTTCACTGCCTTTAAATTTCCATGGTTCACCTATCCTTTTCTCGCTCTCACAACTTCTAGTGACCACAGATCTTTTCATTGTGGCCACAGTTTTGCCTTTTTCTAAATTTCATACTGTTGGAATCATGCAGTATGTACATAGCCTTTGCAGACTGGCTCTTTTTCACTTAGCTATATGCATTTAAGATGCTTCCATGTCTGTTCATGGGTTCATAGACTTTCCTTATTGCTGAATGCTACTCCTTTGTATGTAGCCGAGGAGTTCAAAAGACTATAAGCAGAGAAGCCAACTGGTTCATCTATTGGAAAACATCTTGGTGGATTCCAAGTTTTGGCAATTAAGAAAGAAACTGTTATAAACACCCACATTCAGGTTTTTAATATAGATATAACTTTTCAGTTGCTATGGGCAGATACCAAGGAGCATGATGACAAGATTACTGTATGATAAAAGTATGTTTACTTTTATAAGAAGCTGTCAAATCTCACTAGCAACAAATGAGAATTCCTATTGTTCTATATCCTCACCAGCTTTGGTATTTCAATTGTTTTGGATTTCAGCCATTTGAATAGGTATGTATTGGTAGCTCATCATTTTAGTTTAAAATTCCCTAACGTTATATAACATGTAGCACCTTTTCATAAACTTATTTGCCATGTGTGTATTTTCTTTGTTAAATCAGAGTTGTTTTAACTAATGACTGAAAACTCCAATATCTTGTCCTGCTGTGCTGACTTATATTGTCTTTTCCTTTTGGGGCTCTTGACCATTTAGTCTTTTTCCTGGTATGTCAAATTATGTTTTATATTGAAACTGGGCTGATTTTAATGGCAACCCACTCCAGTACTCTTGCCTGGAAACTCCCATGGACAGAGGAGCCTGGCAGGCTGCAATCCATGGGGTCGCTAAGAGTCGGACACAACTGAGCAACTTCACTTTCACTTTAGGAAACTGTAAAGATACTTCTACTCTGGATGTCGTTATCTTTCTTTTGAAAAGATCTCTTTTTGCTCATAGCAGACAGTTACGATGGGGACTGGTAACCTGAGTCCATTCTCAGTTTGAGCTCATTCAAAGGGGTTCTCAGTCTTTGTGAATGTTGGTCTGTTTCTGGCTTGTCCTTCCTCCATGGGTGCTGCCCTTTGAAATTACCATGTGAACATTCCCAAGTACTTGTACTGCTCAGGCTTTATATGCAATGGTTCCATCAGCCCTGTTGAGACTTAGCTTGTCAAAAAGTTGTTGCTTTGTGCTTGAGCTTTTGCCACTTGGCTTCTCTGCTTGTAGTCTTTTGAACTCCTTGGCTTCTCAGCCCCTAGGCTGTAAGATTTGAATCAGCAAATGTCCCAAGGAGAAAAGCTGGGCCAAATGTCAATCCTGTCTCTGTTTCCCTTCTCTCTAGAACTTGGCCCACACGTCTTTGTGTCTCTAACATTCTGATGCCTTCAAACAGATGTTTTTCCACTTTATCCAGGTTTTCTAACATTTCTTCAGACTTCATCTGATCTTATTTTATTACTGAACTATCATCACAATTATCCCTAGAAAGAAAATTTTATGTTTTAAGTTACTTTATTTTCTATATTTACTCCCTTTCTATAGATACCTTTTACCGGATCCTTGACCTTGTTCCTGTATTACCAGTAAGATGGAGGCAAGGTGGAGGCTAAGAATGTTGGGAGGAAATCACTGATGAATTCTATGTCTTGTTCTTTTATTTCTCCTCTCCTTGTCTACTCTGGCAGCCTATATTGGCCTTTCTTGATTTGACCCAGTTGCCCAAATAAGGAACACACTCTGGCAAAGAAAGATCTGATTTCACTCTCAGAAATGTCTGCATGTTAGGATTAGCTGGATGATGAACACCATGCCAGATTTCTTTGGGTGAGACATTTGCAGAACTGTGCAAGCTCTTTAGTGTGGCTTCTGCCAACATTGCTCAGACTATTCAGATTTCCTAAGGTGCTAGAGGTCTAATCTTTCTACTTGCATATCAGAGGAGCCCTTCTCTCTTTCCTGAGCTTATTTGTAGGAGGTCAGCCTTTGGTTTTTTTCTTTGCCCATCCAATCATATTTGTTCATGAATTTCAAAGAGTCTTCAAGATCTCTCTCTTCCCTCCCTTTCTCTCTTTTCTCTTCTTTTAACCAATACTGTTAAATATTAACTATATATTTGCATATCTCTTAATTACAAAGGAATATTAGAAGGCTAAATCATTAAATACGAACCCCACCAACCTATGACTTGCACAGCACTCTCCCCTGGGCCTAAGGTTGTGCTATCCATTGGCTCTCTTATAATATCTTATATGTTTCTAAATTTGTAATGATTTAGTTAATTCCTGAATCATGTGACAACAAAAAATCAATCAAATTAGCATTATACTACTGCAGCTTAGACCCAAGGACCAGAACCAAGGACTACAAAAAACCTGTAAACCAGCAAGTTCCACGTATCCTTTATGTTTAACAAGTGCTGAGGGTGAATGGGAAGTGGAGAGAAAGGATGTTAACTTCATATCACAGAGCCTTGTACGAAAATGAAAAAGAAAATGCCATAGCTCCTAGTTCAAATCATTCAAATCTTTTTTATGTCAAGAAGAATAACACATAAGAAAAACAACATACCCTATATGATGGGGTCAATGGATAATTAATTACCAGGTCAGGGAGGACAAATTAGACTTGCTATGGGATTTCATTTAAAGAAGGGTTTCAAAAAGCACTGCCCTTTTCTGTGAGGGCCTCTTAGATGAGGTACAATTGAGTTTTGAATCATTATAGAAGAAGGACAGCAAAGAGCCTTCAAGAAAGGGACAATATGCAACATGAGGAGTGAGCACAGAGGGCTTATGGAATAGGGAAAAAACCTGGCTGAACATATGAGTATCACATGTTGGGGGACCTGAGGGAAAGGCTGGATGAGGTTAGTTAAATGAAGTGGATTGAAGAGAAATAGAGGGAAAGACAGATGGAAGACTGTGAAAAGCTCCTGAAAATGTAGGTCCATCTAGTCAAAGCTATAGTTTTCTCAGTAGTCATGTATGGATGTGAGAGTTGGAACATAAAGAAAGCTAAGCACTGAAAAATTGATTCTTCTGAATTGTGGTGCTGGAGAAGACTCTTGATAGTCCTTTGGACAGCAAGGAGATCAAACCAATCAATCCAAAAAAAAATCAGTCCTGATTATTCATTGGAAGGACTGATGCCTAGCTACAATACTGTGGCCACCTGATGCAAAGAAGCAACTTATTAGAAAAGACCCTGATGCTGGAAACAATTGAGGGTAGGAGGAGAAGGGAGTGACAGAGGATGAGATGGTTGGATGGCATCATCAACTCAATGGACATGACTTTAAGCAAACTCCAGGAGACAGTGAAGGTCAGAGAAGCCTGGCATGCTGCAGCCCATGGGGTCACAAAGAGTCAGACACAAACTGAGCGACTAGACAATAAGAACAACAAAAGGAAAAAATAAAAGCAAACAAAAAAAGAGGTTGATAATTCATTAAAAAGCAAGAAGAAAGAGAAGGAAAATAAAAATAAAGGAAAGCAGAGAGATACACTGAAATTTGGGCTTCTGATTCATGCTAGCTGGGAAGAAGTTAAATCAGAAGTGCAGGACTCCTAATCCATATTCTCTCTTACGCATGGCAAACTCAAATGTGGAAAGGTTCTGAGGGACAAAGTTTCTTGGCACTTATCCCTGCTTCATTCTGAATCTCCTTCCTCTTATCCCCAAGCAAAATTATGGTTCAGTTCAGTCGCTCAGTCATGTCAGACTCTTTGTGACCCCATAGACTGCAGCACGCCAGGCTTCCCTGTCCATCCCAACTCCCAGAGCTTGCTCAGACTCATGTCCTTCGAGCTGGTGATGCCATCCAACCATCTCATCCTCTGTCGTCCTCTTGTTCTCCAGCCTTCAATCTTTCCCAGCATCAGGGTCTTTTTCAGTGAGTCAGTTCTTCGCATCAGGTGGCCAAAGTTTTGGAGTTTCAGCTTCAGCATCAGTCCTTCCAATGAATATTCAGAAATAAATATCCTATTCCTTTAGGATTGACTGGTTGGATCTCCTTGCAGCCAAGGGACTCTCAAGTCTTCCCCAACACCACCAAGATTTGACCAGCTGAGAACCGATCCTTTGTTATCTGAGACCTCACGATCTCATAGAGGTGTCTATTCAATTGTTGATACACTTGTAAGAATATATTTACTAAACAATAAAGGATGGAGGGGCTTCCCTATTAGCTCAAGGGTAAAGAATCCACCTGCAATGCAGGAGACCTGGGTCCAATACCTGGGTTGGGAAGACCTCCTGGAGGAGAGCATGGTATAACCCACTCCAGTATTCTTGCCTGGAGAATCCCCATGGATAGAGAGGCCTGGTGGGTTACAGTCCATAGGGTCACAAAGAGTGAGACATGACTGAGCGACTAACCGCAAAGGATGGAGATAAAGTCGTTTATAGTACTCAATGCTTATCATAGTCACTGCACACACAACACACCTCACCTATACATTGTATACTATTATGTACAAAATATTACATATGTTGGAGCTAACTTTATTGACAAGGAAGCTAAAGCTTAGAGAAGTTTCACAATTAGCTCAAGATCACCCAAACGCTTTACCATCTGAGCTACCAGTGATAAATGAGAGAGTAGCTCTAATTACCCATAAACACAATGCGTCCACTTGTTCAATACTTCAGAGTTTCTGAGAGCTGAAGGTCCACCAATAAAATACATGAGTCACATTTTCAGAGAGTTGTAACTCCAAATTTAAATTACAATTATTTTGAAATGTTCCCTGTAAGAGAGGTTGATAGGGTCAAGAAGTTTTGGAATAAATGGAAACAATTGGAAAGTTTTGTAGGAGTTACATCTTGACCTCTGGTTTAGAGGAAAGACCAGCAAATGTTTTGCCAAATTAAGTAAGAAAAGTTATCTCAGACAACTGACAGAAAAACCATCAATCATTAAAGAGTCATCCTCACTACTCAGAAACTAAAGGTCTTCTTAGGGCAACCATCCATCCAAATTTCCAAGGTTCCTCTGAAACACATGCATCTGTGATTCAGAAATTAAAGTTTCAAATCATAACTGACAACTGCAGTGGCTATTACCCTTTGCCCTTAGAAACCACCACCCAAACTTCCAGGAGAATTGTCCTTACTGTTTACTCTGGAAAGTCTTAGACCCTGGGTTTCAGAGATTTCACTTTGTTTTTGTAAATTTCACTGAGGTGTAAAATATACACAGAAAAGTTCATGAATCCCAGTTGCTTTTGACATCCAGATCGCTCAAACTCAAGTCAGAGTACACTTCAAAGAGATAGAGAGTACTGTGATTTCTTCTTTTTTTTTTTTTTTTTTTTGCTAATCATTACATTCACAACTTGCCATTCTGTTATTACACACTATTTATGTTTGCTGGTTTAATGTGAGTCCTCCTGTGGGAAAAGAAATTGTATTTAGAATTCTAAAAATTTCATGTTTCCAAACCTTAGAACTGTGGGAAATCCTCTGGGCTTTGGCAAATTCATCCAGGTGAAAGATTTCAGCTTCAGATGTGAAAAAACCTTACTCTGTCCAAATGTTCCTACCCAATTCATCTTGCTTGATTTATCTTGAACTTCAAAAGACCAAGTATTCATCACAACTAATATAGGACAACTCTGTAATAAACATATATTTCATATATATTAAATATATTACACATATAATTCATAGAAAAGTATAACTATTAGAGCTACATCTCTCTTCTATCTGAAAACTATCTTTTGAAAAATTTTGAGAGTGACGGGTGGTTGGCAGGGAAGGTCAAGAGAGAGGAGATACATGAATCAGTTCAGTTTAGTTCAGTCACTCAGTCGTGTCCGACTCTTTGTGACCCCATGAACCGCAGCACGCCAGGCCTCCCTGTCCATCACCAACTCCCGGAGTCTACCCAAACCCATGCCCACTGAGTCAGTGATGCTATCCAACCATCTCATCCTCTGTCGTCCCCTTCTGCCCCCAATCTTTCCCACGTATACCTACAGCTGATTCACTTTTGCTGTACAGAAATAACAGAATATTGTAAAGCAGTTGTACTCCAATAAAAATAATTTAAAATTAATACTGTAATTTTTTTTTAAATTTGAGAACATAGAACAGGTATTATTCATGAAAATTTTCACTCACATAAACAGTCAGTATCTTTCTTATCCCACCTCCTTTATCCTCTGGTTCTTATAATATTCATTGATGGTAATTTTTACAGCTTTAACAAAAGAGAAGGTAGCTTCATTATGGAAACTAAAAAGATAACTCCATAATCTCTGTTTCTTTTTTTTTTTTTGTAGATTTTTTTCCCTCATTCACAGAAATCAGAGTTGATGAAATAGTAGTAATGAATTACATAAAGCAGAAATAAAAACAAAAAGCTGAGTAAATATGATATTTCTTAGATTGTAATGAGGGAGATAGTTTTTCAGAACCTTAAGATGTTATACATCATAAGAGACACCTAAAGTGAGTTGAAGTCAAACCAGTCTTTCATCCATAGATAATTAAAATGACCCCATGTTTCAAGACATAAGTCAAGGATTTTCAGGAGTATAGTAATCTTTAATGGCTAACCTTCAGGAAATTTTCTTTGCAACCTGGGAAAGGTACTGAAAAGAAGCTTATGGACCAAGAAGAGAATTTAATGGGCTCTTAACCCCTTTCAATTGAGGTACAAGATGTGGGATTAGGAAACGGAGTAACTATTTAAGTCTCTTCATTCTATTTTTCACTCAGCTCGGAAAGAGTCCAGTTCGCAAAGCACAGTCACTTGAAATTGTATGCGCATCTTCATTCCTTTGAGTACTGAACTTTCACATTTATGAGATTCTCCTATAGATATCTCTAGAAACTAAAATGATTTCTTACCCGTAAATTACTGTATTATAGTGACATGAAAAAGAGAGATTTTTGATGTTCCAACTGTATCACAGAATATTACATTGAAATAAATGAACATTTCTGCTGGGCTGAGAGTACTATAAAATTAAAATGCCAACTGTAAATGGTAAAAGGGTTCATTTCTTGACCTTGGCTATATTTAATTGTTACTAATGGGTATTATATTAATTAAACATGCCTCCTCAATAATTATACGAAGCTGCAAAGCTTTTAAGACTCCTGCTAATCCAGCACCCTCTGGTTACTTGTTTTCAAATTCGTTCATTTTAACTAAGTATGCAAATTAGAGCAAATAAACATGTGAAAAATCTGAGACTCTGACCTCCAAATGTTTTGAATCAGATGAAACAATCCCTGTTCTAGCTCGATTATTCAATTTCTAGAGTAGATTAAAGGATTAAAAAGAATGATTTATTTACTTGTGAATAAGCAGATATATCTTGAGCTTTCATACTTTTCATGGTGACTTCTCAAGCACTAAGGATTGTCATCCTGATCAAGTCCAAAGAGGATTAAAATAAGATAAATGCATAATGAATGACTATACCAATTTTTACCAAAAGCTCCATATAGGATCATATTATGATAATGCCAGAGAAGAAAGAATAAGACAGTTTTGCATGTACTGTTTTTGGCAAACATTAATGACCTCATAAATATGATAGTACACACGAGAGGAACATCCTACATTTTATCTTTTTTAGAGTAATGAACTTAACATATAGGTCTTATATTTTTTGTGGTTTATGTTGTGTACTTCTGTGTAACCCTTTTTTCTTTCTGTTTAACCCTTTTTCAGGGCCATGTTTCCCACTAAGGATATGAGGGCAGATTTCTTTTAATGCTTCCATGGTAGAATATAGACAGAGTTACTGGACACCCACCCTCTCCAGGTCTCCTAGCAGATAATGATCATTATCCCAACTTAGATTTAATGGTGCATTATCCTGCCCAGTGTCCATAAACAAAAAGGCTGGCATGTTTTTTTCTCCTGTGGAGTGATGCACAGTGGGAAAATGAAAGTGTCCCAGGTAGTAAAACTTCCCTTAGCCCAATAACTGAATCAATATTTGTGGGAAGCTGATCCAATGCTTTTTTATTGTTTTGCTTTTTTTTCCCGTTCGATTATAAAAACAGAGTATGCCCAGTGGCAAATCTGTAAATTTTAAAAAATAATAGTCACTCATAACTCCATCACTGAAAAGATCTACTATACATATTTTAATATAATTTCTGCTCCTTTTATTTGTTAATGTGTTTGAGATTATAATATATACAATTTGGTACCTAGTTACCTTGCTTCCATTAATATTGCAAAGAGCATTTTCTGATGTAATGAATAGCACCTGAATAACATAATAACATTAATGATTTTAGGGCTATCCAACAGCCCACTATATTTAATGATGTATAAATCTCTGTTAGTTCCTCTAATGTCGTACCCTGAGATTGCTTTCGTTTTTTGTGGTTACATCTAACATTGCTATACATATAAACTTAGCTAGGAAACAGTGTATTTTGATATTGTTGAATAGGAAATGTCTTTATATATTCAGTGCAGATCCTGGCCATATGATAATTTTCAGTATTTGGCCACCCTGGACAATTTGAGCAATTAAATATATATAGAAACAAATTATAACCATTGAATAAAATAGAAAGTCATGAATACATGCCCATATAAATAAACAGATGAATAAAATAATGTGGACTAGGATACTCTTATAGTTGCAAATTACCTCCTGATATAATACCTATTACAAAAATGGAAAAATAGTAAGTTTAGAATGGTCAGTAGCATTTTAGTCAACGTAATGAAGGTAAACACTACCAGTAATAGAACAAAGGAAAAACATGTGCATCTGATAGAATGGGCATATAATGAGAACACAACACTATTTCTGAAATACTTCAGCCAATGATGCATTAACTTGAAACTAACAGGAACACCCCAAATTAACAGATGTTCCATGAAATAACTGATTTAGAGTTTCCTGTGACTGTCAAGGTATGAAATACAAAGAAAAAATGAGGAAGGAAAATGCAAAGACATAACAAATAAATGTTATATGTCAAACTCACTGGAATCCCTTTGCCAACTGAAGAAGCTTAAATGAGGTCAACTATCAGATCTATTAATTTCCAGACTTTGTTTTCAGGAAATATAATAATATAATCGGAAAATAATAATTTAATGTTTTCCTCTTTTCAAATCTTTAACGTCTTATGCACTAGTTGGAACTTTCATTTTTTTCCCTTAAATATTCATGAAAATAGAAGATATTCTTATACCATTTATGACTTTAAAAGACTATCTCTGACGTTTAACTGTGAGAAACATCAGAGTATGTATTCTGTTTGTGGCACACTGAGAATATATTTTACATTTCTAGATTAATATTTTTCTATCATAAAAAGAGACCAACTGTTTTTCTGTATCTATTAAGATTAATGTATGATTTCTCTGCTTTGGGCTATGTGATGTGATTAGGCATATTAGCATATTTACTTATAGTAAATAATTTATACACCCTGCCATAAATTTTCACTTGGTTGCAGGTAATTAATAGTTAAACATACTGCTGAATTAGATTTAATAATATTTACTTCCAATACTTCACTTGCATATGAGAAATGCATCTGTATTTTTTTCATTATGCTTTTCATCCAGTGTTTTAGTATGAGATGATGCTAACAAAATAGGATAACATTACATGGTTTTCTATGCATGTTACAACATGCTAAAACAACAGACATATCTCAGATTAATTTTCAAATCACCAGTTTATAATTTTATTTTTCATAATCCTTTTCTTTATATGCCCTAGATTAAGGTTACAGTAAAGGGCTCTATGACTTTGAGGCCTAATAGTCCCTGTCACAATGACTCAACACTACCCTTGTAGCACAAGAGCAGCCATTGAAAATTTAAAAGTCAAAGAGCATAGCTATGTTTCAATAAAATGTTATTCACCAAAACAGGTGGTGGGCTAAAAGTGACCTATGGACTAGAGTTTGCCAACCTGTGCTTTATTTTAGATATTCTTTTTTTAAATCAATGAAATTTTAAATTTAAAAAAATTCCTTTTTTATTCTTTAGTATTTGAAGCATATAGAGACATTTATTTCCTTCTGAGCATATGAAAATCTCTCATAAATGTTGATATGTAATATTCTTACCACTGACCTTTTTATATATTATATAACTTACATTCAGATTCCCTTTTGGTCTAAGAATCAGTTAGGAAGATTATCAGTTTAATTTTTACCTGTCAAAAAGTGAAAAGGGCTTTGAAAATAGGGATATGTATAAGAATAAATAAAGGAATAAAATTAAGTGGCATTTTAGTACTGACAACGGCACACTGTATTCAATGCAAGGGTGAAAGGCTCAGATTTTAACCCATTGTCTTGTGTTACCAGAACTAGAGCTATTTGGAAAGAATTACAGTACATAGATTATTAACCACAAGAGAAAAGTGCTAAGTGATGTCACTGTGATGGCCATAGAATGTCTTTAGATTAACAAATTCTCTAAAAACAAAAACAAACAGACAAACAAAAAACTTCTACAGAAAGAAAGTCATAACACAGTCCTGCGAAACTTGGGAGACGGTCAAGTTACTGAGTATTATTCATTTTGTTTATTTCCCTCTTGTATTATGGTCAGACAATATTTTCTCTTAAATGGCTGCATTTTGCAGTATATTGACACTTCCATTATGGCTCAAAATGCAACCAAATTTTTCTAGTGTTTTATAAGAGATGAGTGAAAGAATCCTACTCTGAAGGGTATTGGCTTACTTCCTAGTTTATTTGTAGATTACTGATATCCCCAAGCCTGTAAAAATACTCATCTATTAGACTAATAGAGTTTTGCCAAGAAAATGCACTGGTCATAGCAAACACCTGCTTCCAACAACACAAGAGAAGACTCTGCATACACATGGACATCACCAGATGGTCAACACCGAAATCAGATTGATTATATTCTTTGCAGCCAAAGATGGAGAAGCTCTATACAGTCAACAAAAACAAGACCAGGAGCTGACTGTGGCTCAGATCATGAACTCCTTATTGCCAAATTCAGACTTAAATTGAAGAAAGTGGGGAAAATCATTAGACCATTCAGGTATGACCTAAATCAAATCCCTTATGATTATACAGTGGAAATGAGAAATAGATTTAAGGGACTAGATCTGATAGATAGAGTGCCTGATGAACTATAGACTGAAGTTCAGGACACTGTACAGGAGACAGGGATCAAGACCATCCCCATGGAAAAGAAATGCAAAAAAGCAAAATGGCTGTCTGAGGAGGCCTTAGAAATATCTGTGAAAAGAAGAGAAGCGAAAAGCAAAGGACGAAAGGAAAGATATAAGCATCTGAATGCAGAGTCCCAAAGAATAGCAAGAAGAGATAAGAAAGCCTTCTTCAGCGATCAATGCAAAGAAATAGAGGCAAACAACAGAATGGGAAAGACTAGAGATCTTTCAAGAAAATTAGAGATACCAAGGGAACATTTCATGCAAAGATGGGCTCGATAAAGGACAGGAATGGTATGGACCTAACAGAAGCAGGAGATATTAAGAAGAGGTGGCAAGAATACACAGAAGAACTATACAAAAAAGATCTTCACGACTAAGATAATCACACTGGTGTGATCACTCACCTAGAGCCAGACATCCTGGAATATGAAGTCAAGCGGGCCTTAGAAAGCATCACTACAAACAAAGCTAGTGGAGGTCATGGAATTCCAGTTGAGCTGTTTCAAATCCTGAAAGATGATGCTGTGGAAGTGCTGTACTCAATATGCCAGCAAATTTGGAAAACTCAGCAGTAGCCACAGGATGGGAAAAAGTCAGTTTTCATTCCAATCCCAAAGAAAGGCAATGCCAAAGAATGCTCAAACTATCACACAATTGCACTCATCACACATGCTAGTAAAGTAATGCTCAAAATTCTCCAAGCCAGGCTTCAGTAATATGTCAACCGTGAACTTCCAGATGTCCAAGCTGGTTTTACAAGAGGCAGAGGAACCAGAGATCAAATTGCCAACATCCACTGGATCATGGAAAAAGCAAGAGAGTTCCAGAAAAACATCTATTTCTGCTTTATTGACTATGCTAAAGCCTTTGACTGTGTGGATCACAATCAACTGTGGAAAATTCTGAAAGAGATGGGAATACCAGAGCACCTAACCTGCCTCTTGAGAAATCTGTATGCAGGTCAGGAAGCAACAGTTAGAACTGGACATGGAACAACAGACTGGTTCCAAATTGGGAAAGGAGTACGTCAAGGCTGTATATTATCACCCTGCTTATTTAACTTCTATGCAGAGTACATCATGAGAAACGCTGGGCTGAAAGAAGCACAGGCTGGAATCAAGATTGCCGGGAGAAATATCAATAACCTCAGATATGCAGATGACACCACTCTTATGGCAGAAAGTGAAGAGGAGCTAAAAAGCCTCTTGATGAAAGTGAAAGTGGAGAGTGAAAAAGTTGGCTTAAAGCTAAACATTCAGAAAACGAAGATCATGGCATCTGGTCCCAACACTTCATGGGAAATCGATGGGGAAACAGTGGAAACAGTGTCAGACTTTATTTTGGGGGGGCTCCAAAATCACTGCAGATGGTGATTGCAGCCATGAAATTAAAAGAAGCTTGCTCCTTGAAAGAAACGTTATGGCCAACCTAGATAGCATATTGAAAAGGAGAGACATTACTTTGCCCACTAAGGTCCGTTTAGTCAAGGCTATGGTTTCTCCAGTGGTCATGTATGGATGTGAGAGTTGGACTGTGAAGAAGGCTGAGCGCCAAAGAATTGATGCTTTTGAACTGTGGTCTTGGAGAAGACTCTTGAGAGTCCCTTGGACTGCAAGGAGATCCAACCAGTCCATTCTGAAGGAGATCAGCCCTGGCATTTCTTTGGAAGGAACGATCCTAAAGCTGAAACTCCAGTACTTTGACCACCTCATGCGAAGAGTTGACTCATTGGAAAAGACTCTGATGCTGGGAGGGATTGAGGGCAAGAGGAGAAGGGGACAACAGAGGATGAGCTGGCTGGATGGCATCACTGACTCGATGGATGTGAGTCTGAGCGAACTCCGGGAGCTGGTGATGGACAGGGAGACCTGGCATGCTGCGATTCATGGGGTCTCAAAGAGTCGAACAAGACTGAGTGACTGAACTGAACTGATTAGGACTGTGTTCTTTTCACTTTTCTTGTATGTGTGTGTATGTGTCCTTAGTCACTCAATAGTATCTGACTCTTTACAACCCCATGGACTATAGGCCACTGGGCTTCCCTGTCCATGGGATTCTCCAGGTAAGAATACTGGTATTGGTAGCCATTCCCTTCTCCATGGGATCTTCGTGACCCACGGATTGAAACTGGGTCTTCTGCAGATAGATTCTTTACCATCTGAGCCACCAGGGAAGTTCTTTCAACATCTTTTAGATTTACACAGATTGTATATTTTGATTATTTTATGTATTTTTATGTTGGTTATTTTAATGCAAGGAATATTGGTATTTATAGTTTCTTGGAAGGCTGTGTCCTTCATCAATAATGCAGTAGTATTGGTTCATTTAATATGTTGGGCATTTATTTCTACCTGTTTGGCATTAATATTATGACTCCTTTATTTAAATGAGTTTGTATCTCTTTGTTCATTCTTTGCTTTCAACTTCTGTGAATACTTTTTTTGCAACAGTATATACTTTTTCTTCTTTTCTATGGTGTAGTCATATAATCTTTTCTGTTAGTAAGAAGCAGGCATGTGAGTTTTTCCCTATTATTAAATGTATTTGGATACTCTAATCAGGACCTGAGAGACAGACACTAGCATTCATATAACCATGTTACTTTGAAGTTAATTGATAATCTCTTTTATGCCATAAAAGCACACAGGTTTTAGGGACCTAATTTTTTAATGTCTGAATGGAATTTTTAGTCTAAATGGCTAATTTTCGAGTCAAATATTTATTTTGTGTTATTTTTAGCATCTTCTCTGGGTAGATAATCAGTAACAGGGCTGAGGGTGGCCTAAAAGCACTGGGTATTACTAAGCCCAAAAGCTTCAACGTTCTGGACTCCTGTAGACTCCATCAAATGTACATATGCTTCTACTATCAAGAGCATGCCAATGGCTGAGAGAGTTAATCAGATCTGGGACAGAAAGTGAATGCTTTTTTTGATGACATACTTGAAAAACACAAATTGTCAAGACCCCAGGAGACACTAGGATAAACAAACAAACAAAAAATCCTTTTTTTCCCCTCATTCGAATAAAACTCAAAGGAAGCTCCAGGCTTCTTCTCATGATACATATTTTCACTTACTCAATTACTTTCCATAACAATGATCCAGACTCAGCCACTCTTTGGGGACTGTCCTTCTGATTGAAAATTCACAAAGCAGTCCTCAAGAAGGTTAGCTGTTACAAGTTTTATGGATAAGAACTGAGACAGTCTCTGGTTGTAAACTCTACGGCCGTATCATCAATTTAGTAGCTCTGTTCTCAGATTCTCTTGTAGCTGAATTATGGGGACTGAAGTTGTTCTGCCTCTGTCAGACCATATACCTCTAACCTTTCTGAACATGAAGATGTCTAGCTCCCACATTACAATCTCGAGAGACTGTGCTTTTTTCCTAAGTGTGTACCTAATTCTTATAGGAGCTCAAAAGATAAGAAACATATATATGTGCTTCCCTTATGGCTCAGCTGGTACAGAATCCTCCTGCAATGCAGGAGACCTGGGTTTGATCTCTGGATTGGGAAGATCCCCTGGAGAAGGGAAAGGCTACCCACTCCAGTATTCTAGCCTGGAGAATTCCATGGACAGTCCATGGGGTTGCAAAGAGTCAGACAAAATATGAGCAGAAAGATAGTAATTCTTACTTACCGCCACAACTCAAACTAGAGAAAACTGGAAGGTTGTAGATTTACTATATTCTTTCATGACTTTCCACTATCAGGCTATTTCTATCAAAAACAAAAACAAAAACCCAAATGCATAAGCTGAATGTCACTAAGGCGCACTCTCACAAGGTACTGTAGCACTGAAGAGCTACGGAATTTTTGAAGAGAGAGGCTTTCAACAAAGGAATTGCATTGAGGGAGGCAACAAGCTATACAGTCCTGTTTTTCCTTTGGGAAAGGTCATTGCAGTGAACTCTTCCTCCTTCGTGTTAGGAAGAGGAAATCAAAAGGAAGATTCCTGGACACTAACACTACAATCCTACTGCCATCATTAGCTTTCCCAGTCAGTCTGGGGGTGTGGGTGGGGGGTAGGATCCACAAGTCCAAGAGATGTTATATCGAATAAACAGTAATGCAACAGCAGTCTCAAATCTTTCGTCAGGCAATTAAACTTTATGCCAAGCTAATTCAATTTTGTTGCTGTTTTATTAAGTCCTATGGAAAAAAATCTGTTTTCTCTGGTAAATCACAAGTTTCACAACACATTTCTTAATACAAGCTCCTTGTTCTGCTATTTTGATATATTAAATATCCACCAACAAATTTCTAGGGTCATAAATCTACAGTGATAAAATTAATCCTATTGCTGAAGACAAATAAATATTTTATTGCAGTTTTATGAGCTTTTGTTCCCTCTTCACTTGCAAGTAGATGCTGTTTAGTGGTATGAAGATATTTCGCTCCTGTGAAATGCATTGGAAATAATACAGTAGTAGTAGAATTCCAATCTATAAAACTGTTGTGAACCCTAAGACTGAGAACTCAAGCACATCTCAGCTCCTCAAATTATCAAGATGAATCTGTCAACAGAAAATACCCAATCACTATATTCAACTCAATTTATATCCCAAGGTCTTCTGCATTTCCAGTTGTAGACACCAATTCTATTTGTGACACTGTGTATGTGTGTGAGCAAAAAATTTGAGTTGCAGGAGGGAAGAAAGAGCAACAAACCAAATTCTTAATGTAGTTCTTTGAATCCTCCACAAACCCTGGAGGTTACCAGGAATTGCAAATGTTTGGACAGGGGAAAGAAAGCTCAGGTATAAAGAGGCTCTGTGAGGTATATAGAAAGTGTAATTTAGTCCACTTAAAACAGAAACCTGTCATAAAACATAGAAATTTAGTACGTAAAGATCAAGTAACAGGATGGATGTAAGTTTGAGCAAACTCCGGGAGATAGGGAAGGACAGGGAAGCCTGGCATGCTGTAGTCCATGGGGTCACAAAGATTCGGACACAATGCAAGTGACTGGACAACAACAAAAAAGATCAAGTAGTATATTCCCTTCCCTACCATATGCAAGAAAAGGAAACTGAAGTTTAGAGATGGGAGATTACCTACCCTGAAACATTTTATGCTAGAAAATGAAGTCATTTTCTAAAACCAGACCTGAATTATCTCTCAGTCCCTGAAATTCAGTGTCATTCCTATCATGACACATTAACTGCTAAACATTATACATACACACACACACACACACACACACAAATTGCAAATTTGAATCAGGCTAAAGTTCACAGGAGTGTTATCGAATAAGTATTCCAACTTAATCTGTTCTTCATACACCCTGGCCTTCAGTCATTTCTACAAAGGTCTGTTCAGGGTGTTGCTTACTGCTTTCTGGGTCCACACCATTTCACTCCAAACACATTCTCTTCTTGAACTAATTCCCATCCCCCCAGACTCAAATTCTATGGGCAGGGAGGCCTAATTAGTAAGTAGAGACAGGACTACTCACAAGCAGTTTTATCTCTGACAGGAAGTAAAGTGCATATGCTAACTTCACTTACACTTTGGCAAATTACAAAGAATACCAAAGTAATTTGCAAAGAACTCACCAAACAGATGAGAGCTATGAGTACAATAATAAATAGGAGGGAAAAGTGAATAGAGTAGGGAGCTTCCACTCACAGCCACTACAAAATAATAGGGACCCCGTTAACCCTTCCTACTTGAAACACACACAAAAGAAACAAAGGTTTTTAAGACACTGGGTATCAGGCAATGAAGGAAAAGTGATCCTTCATGGTGGGAAACAAACAAAATGAAACCCATCATAGATCTAACTTATTGACTTGAGAAAAAGTCAAAGTTGTAATGCAGGCAGGGAGAACCCGAGTGGAGCCCAGGATATTCTGAGTTGAGAAGAGGGAGTTAAGAGCCTAGCGAGAAGATTACTAGAGTTTCTGGGATAAAGTACTGGAGTCCCACAGGAAGAGCACTCCTGAATATAAGCCCTTAATAAGAAGCCTAATTTTAATCAACCAAACACATCGTTATCCCACTCAACACTGTGTTTTCTAGCCTATTTTTCAGTTGGTATGGCTATACAGGTGGTAAAGAATCTGTCTGCCAATGGAGGACCAAAGAGACTTGGGTTTGATCCCTGGGTCAGCAAGATACCCTGTAATAGGAAATGGCACCCACTCCAGCATTCTTACCTGGAAAACTCGATGGGCAGAGGAGCCTATTGGGCTACAGACCATGGGGTTGCAAAGAGTCAGAAACGACTGAGCAAATAAGCACACATGGCTATATAGCTATTTTGGGCAATGAGATGTAAGAAAATATTGTATGAGAAACTTGATAGAAAAGAAATACCTTTTACCTTCTAATAGAAATCAAGTGTGACAGCTCAAGTTTAGCAGTCTTATTGGACAATAAAGAAAAGCTATAGGCATCTGGACCTTTGTATCTTTTGTCTACACAGCTAATCCCTAGTCCTGTTTGGGTCTCTGTCATTAGTCCACACAGATTACCAAGGTCATATAATTTAATTTCATATACATGGTTCATTCATGTCTGACAGCTCTCTTCTTTCAACACTGCCTTGATTTGAAGTCTTGGACATAGGGAGATTATTCTGTCACTCATACAACATAATGGTAGGTTATGGGAATTTTGAAGGAGAGGAAGAAGCCGGAGATAAAAACAGAGCTTCTTTATACTTGGAACTTACTATCTGTTTAGGATCAACCTGGGCATGGAGCAAAAATCTGGTTGGGACTTTCTGCCTCTCCATTTTACCTCTCCAGGAATCGGTCCATGAAGATAGTACAGGGATTCTCTCTATGGGATCCACCACTGTTGAATTACTCTCTATCTGTCCTTTTTCTTAAGGTGGGGAGCAGAAAAGTTTTGTTCTGACTATCATACTCTCTAAAATAATTTGTCTATGCTTCAAATCCTTCCTATCTCATTAAGGATCCAGATTTTTGAAAATCAAGTCAGGAAAAGGCAACCTCTCAATCAGTATCTATTGTTAAATCCATTCCTTGACTCACTGACCAGTGACAGGGCTGGATGACTAAATTAAAAGAAAAAAGTTGGACATTTCAGGAAAGACTAGCCAGTAAAAATATTATTCTAACATACCAGATTTAATGATCCTCAAAATGTTCTCCTGGCTTTTGACCTGATGGGTGTTCTGATCTTGGGAAAGAATGATTAACAATTTTGGTAGCTTTCTCATTTTATTACTTTTTACAAAATATTCCCATTTGTTTCCTAGTAAAAATTACTTATAATGAATTCTTTGCCTCTTTTAGAGGGAACATTTGCCCTTGTTGCTCCGGTGGTGTTGACTTTCAGACATATTTGAAAAAATGTGGCTGAAAAAATCAAGTAGAATTCACATAAAAAACAGAGAACGACAATGTTCAACTGAAGTCTATGTAAATAGGGCAAACCACAACATTCTATAAATGCAAAAAAGATGGACATGGCATGTCACAGACATTCAGGGCACTCTGGACTCTTCATACAGGAATGGAAACTCTGAAAAGAGCTAAGAGAAAACAGGTTTTAGGAAACATAATTTTAAAAGAAACCATAGGAAAGTAAGTAACTCACTTCTTTATTCTTCTTTCTTTTCTAAATTATATTTGGTTTGTACAGAAGAAAGGAACCAACCAAGCTTTTACTAGCAGCCACACTTACCATTCCACAGTCCCCCTCCTCCAAATAAAAACACCATGTGATTTGCCAAGAAATTCTAAAGCAATAGCAGGATAATATTGTGAAATGTTCATTGACATTTTGGGTCCAAGTTTCCTTGTGTTCACTGCTCTCTCTACTCCTAACAGTTGGACAGAGGTGATAGCTTTCCATTTCCCTTGCCCTTAAGGGTAGGCAGGAATAAACAGCAACATTCTCTGTCTTGGTTATTGAAGACTTCTTGAAAAGACAATTTATTGAAAGTAAAAACACTTGTGATTTATAACAGTTGTGACTTTTGAAAGAGAAAGGCATTGTAAAATGATTTAAAATGTAAGATCCAGAGCTTGTAGATTTAACACATAGCTTTTTTTTTTAATATAAATTTATTTTAATTGGAGGTTAATTACTTTACAATATTGTATTGGTTTTGCCATACATCAACATGAATCCGCCACAGCTGTACACGTGTTCCCCATCCTGAACCCCCTTCCCTCCTCCCTCCCCGTACCATCCCTCTGGGTTGTCCCAGTGCACCAGCCCCAAGCATCCAGTATTATGCATCGAACCTGGACTGGTGATTCATACCATATATGATATTATACACGTTTCAATGCCATTCTCCCAAATCATCCACCCTCTCCCTCTCCCACAGAGTCCAAAAGACTGTTTAAAACAAAACAAACATAGTGTGGAGGATACAGGCAGATGACATAAGAGCTGACTTCCTATCAAAGAGCCAAAAGACATATAGAAGCATTTCCAATACTCAAGCGTTGAGCTAGGAAAGGACTGGAAAATAGGACTAGAAATAAACTCTCTATTGTCTTCCTATGCCCACAGTTACTCCTTGACAATATAGTGGCTGAAACCTCAATTAAGGATGGAAATAAGGAAGCAGAAAAGGCTTTCCTGTCTCAGTTTCCAATTAGAACTCCCAACATGAAGTGACCATAATACATTATAAAGGATGATGTATGTTCTGTCACAATACAATTTTTTGAGAAGTTATCAGAGATGGGAAAAGTATTTAGATATACAGATGTTATAAACAGTGAAACATCCCAGAAAAGTCAAGTCAGAAGCACTTCTAGAATAATGATGTGAGGAACTCTGTGGATCCTCTTCCCAATAAAAAACAAATGATCAAAGAATAGAAAACAAGTTAAATATCTCTGGAAGTCATCCTAAGGTCGTATAACAAATGGAGAAACACTCATTCAAGAAAATCGACTAACTTTTGGAAGAACAGAGTCAGTGCCATTTGAACTATGACTTGCCCCCTTCCCTTCCCAGGTAAAGTGACAGGAGGTCTACTCTAGGCATGTGAAGTGAAGAAGATGGAGTAAGTCTTTCACGACAGTCCAAGCCTAGGGTTACGGTATCTACGCAAGAGGAGCCGACCACCTATTTCCCATCTTTTCCTCTCCCAGCTTCATGTGGAAAAAGCTCTATTTCAGGCAAAAATGACAGAGAGGAAGGTAGAGGCCCTCTTCCTCTACCTGGGCCTTGTCATAGGACAAAACTTCTATTTCAGGCATGACAGGCTGAGAATACTGGACCTTTAGCATCCTTGTCTTAGTTCACAAGTGTAGCTAAGGTTCCTTGTTAGGAGAAGAAACCCAAGACGACCATAGAGTATCTTTGCCTAGAACTCTGCTCGTAGAACATGGGTGTCTCTGCAAGAGAAATAGGGTGCTGTCCTCACCTTAAACTCTGAAGCAGTAGCAATTACATTCTGCCCAAGAAGAAGAGGAAGGCTGAAAGAACAAAGCACTCCATACTTCTCCCTAAGAGGACTCATCTTATATGGAACAGAGTGTGGAGAAGTTCAAGCCTAAGAACACGGGAAACAACAGTCGTGATTTTCGTGATAAGTAAATTAGTTGGGGGCTTATAGCTCTGTCACAGTAATAAGAGAAAAGGCAGAACATCTAGAAGGTTAGTAGAAATAACTGAGGAAAGAAGCAGCAAAGAAGAACCCTCCTGGGGGTGAAAGCGAAAGTGAAGTCGCCCAGTCATGTTCGACTCTTTGCGACCCCATGGACTGTAGCTTACCAGGCTCCTCTGTCCACGGGATTTTCCAGGCAATAGTACTAGAGTGGATTGCCATTTCCTTCTCCAGGGGATCTTCCCAACCCAGGGATCAAACCCGGGTCTCCTGCATTGTAGACAGATGCTTTACCATCTGAGCGCCCAGGAAAGTCCTGGGGGTGGAGGAAGCCTTAACATGTGGCCTCAAAGACAACTTCGACAAACTGGAATCAGATTGTTTCTGTTCAAGCAGAATCAGATCAGATTTCAGAGTAATTTATTTACCAGGGTGCTATCAAAATAATAGAGCAATCAGCTAGAAATTAGCATAGGCTAACTGTGGCATCCAATAGCAATGCAGATGATATTTCATCTGCAACTAAAGCAGTAGCATAAAAGGGAGTTCACAGAAAGAGATAGTCAAAGAGGACGGAGATACAACCATTTTAACCTCGTGGGGTAGGAGGAGTCATACTCAAGCCTGCACTCTCTGAGCACAACATTAAGGGTTGCACATTTGGGAAAAACTAATTTCACTCAACCAAAGCAGCAACTAACTAGAAAATAAATGCAAACAAACAAGTAGACTAGTAAACAATGATAGTCCTAGAAATAGGGTGTTAGTATCAGAACTGCTACAATATATTATCAAATATCCAGTGTGGAACCAAACAAATACCAACTATGAGAAAGGCAAATAAACAAAAAAGCATATTTTCAGGATTTAAAAGAACAGGCAGAAGAAACTGCATTTTAGAGAGTCCAAACGTTGTACTATGAGGACAGAAACTTTAAAGTAGCTATTACAAATATGTTCAAAGAACTAAAGAAAGTCATACTTACAGAATTAAAGGAAGATGTGATGATAATGTCTCACCTATTATAAAAGATCAATGAAAAATAGGAATTATAAATTGAACCAAAAGGAAATTCTGGAGTTCAAAAAGTCCAATAATCAAACAAAAATTTTGCTTCAGGGGTCAACAGGAAATGGGAGTTGGTAGAAGATTAAACCAGTAAACATGAAGACAGATTGATAGAGATCATAGAATCTGAGAGCAGAAAAATATAAGAATGAGAAACAATGAAAAGAGCCTTGGAGAAACGTAGGACACTATTGATCATACTAACGTACAGTTGCTTCTCATTATTCAGGGATTCTGCATCTGTAAATTTGACTACTTGCAAAATGTGTTTGTAACCCCCCAAATGGATACTCAGGGCAAGTTCACAGTCATTTACAAACTTATATAAAGTAATGAATCATCTGAGTCACCCAACACATGTTCTATCTGAGGTCAAATCAGGCAACACATTGCCCTGTCCTGTCAGCTCTCACATATAACAAGTTTCTTTTCTAAAGCATATTTAGTGTCAAGTTTTTCATGTTTTTGTGCTTTCTGTTGGTGATTTTGCTCTATTTTAAATGGCCTCAGTATAGTGAAGTGCTGTCTACAAGCACAAGAAGGCTGTGATGTGCTTTCTAGGAAAAAATGTGTGTCATTCAAGCATGACTTGCAGTGCTGCTCACCATGAGTCCAATGTTAACAAATCAACAATACTTTACATTCAGGAAAAAAAAGAAGGGATTTGTTTTGCATGTGACACTGCTCCATAAAGTGCTAAGGTAATATCCATAGTACACGATAAAGCTACAGAAAGGTAGAGTTTTATGGATAAACTTTTCAGATACGCTTTCAAATTTGTGAGTTGATGAACAATTTTTAAAAAATGTAGTGTACAGATTGCTTTGTGGCTGAATTCCAAAGAATTTTATGATCAAACAGTTAATGAAAACATGACCAATTCCTTACAAAGTCTTTTCTTTTTAATTTTTATTTTTACTTTATTTTACTTTACAATACTGTATTGGTTTTGCCATACATTGACATGAATCAGCCACAGGAGTACATGAGTTCCCAATCCTGAAACCCCTCCCACCTCCCACCCCATATCATCCCTCTGGATCATCCTCGTGCACCAGCCCCAAGCATCCTGTATCCTGTATTGAACACAGACTGGCGATTCATTTCTTACCTGATAGTATACATGTTTCAATGCCATTCTCCCATATCATCCCACCCTCTCCCTCTTCCACAGAGTCTAAAAGTCCGTTCTAAACATCTGTGTCTCTTTTGCTGTCTTGCATACAGGGTCATCATTACCATCTTTCTAAATTCCATATATATGTGTTAGTACACTGTATTGGTGTTTTTCTTTCTGGCTTACTTCACTCTGTATAATCGGCTCCAGTTTCATCCACCTCATTAGAACTGATTCAAATGTATTCTTTTTAATGGCTGAGTAATACTCCATTGTGTATATGTACCACTGCTTTCTTAACCATTCATCTGTTGATGGACATCTAGGTTGTTTCCATGTCCTGGCTATTATAAACAGTGCTGTGATGAACACTGGGGTACACGTGTCTCTTTCAATTCTGGTTTCCTCGGTGTGTATGCCCAGCAGTGGGATTGCTGGGTCATAAGGCAGTTCTATTTGCAATTTTTTAAGGAATCTCCACACTGTTCTCCATAGTGACTGTACTAGTTTGTATTCCCACCAACAGTGTAAGAGGGTTCCCTTTTCTCCACACCCTCTCCAGCATTTATTGCTTATAGACTTTTGGATCGCTGCCATTTTTAAAAAATAGAAGAGGACAGAATACTTCTCAACTCATTCTATTATTTCAGTTTACCCTGATGCCAAAACTGGACAAATATAAGAAATACCCATATATAATTTGAGATAATGTGGGTGTGGGATTTGATCTATTCTTAAGAATGAGGACTATTTCTGGCTTAGAAGTGAACCATAGTTCTGATGATAATAATTCATATGTGTCTGTGTTGTAGCGCTCAATTGCATAATCTTCAGTTAAATGTTTCATGGCTGCAATTCCATTAAACAACATTTATATAATAAATTATCTTCCCCCATATAGAAGAAAATCTTAAACAGTTGCAGTGATTATTATCAGAAACTTTATATGCAACCACAACATCAAACAGTGTTGCTGTGCTCAGTCGCTAAATCATGTCCGACTCTTTGGGACCTGAAGGACCGCAGTATAGTATGCCAGGCTTCCCTGTTCTTCACTGTCTCCCAGAGTTTGCTCAGACTTATGTCCATTGAATTGGTAATGCCATTCAACTGTCTCATCCTCTGTGGCCTCCTACTTCTCCTGTACTCAGATCTTTCCCAGCATCAGGGTCTTTTCCAATGAGTTGGCTAGCTCAAACAGTGATACATATGTAAATTTATCATGTGATCAGATGATAATAGTCTTCTTCAGCCAAAGCTGATGCATCACAAAAACGAAGGACTGAAACCTGATACCAAAATAATTTTCTCTTCCTGTGTTAAACAATACAGAGGCTGAGCATACTTCCTCTGACTATGTTAAACAATACTGAGAATAAGCAAAGTAAAATTAGGTTTTTGCTCCAGGGAATACTTGCTCCTGGAAGATAAGACTGAGCAAATAAGAGCAGCTTACTTATGGAGACTAAGCTTACTTGTCATACCTTACTTCAAAACCCTCACAGGCCAATCCAAAGCAGTTATGTCATAAACTCTGCCTGGTCCCAGCTAGTTCCCCTTCTTGCAAGATTCACCTGAAAATTACTCTTTAAAATTCTAAAATCATGCAAATATTTCCCACCTCCCCAGTTTTCCCCTTCAGAGATGTTACCAAGAGTATGACAGTTATAGTGTATTTTCCCTTACTGCAATATGTCACATAAATTTAGCTTTACTGAATTCAGGATTTTCTGTTGTGCTTTTGGGGCAGTAGTCACACCTCTTAAGATTTTTATATCCTATTGGACAGTGAATTTTTCAAGACAGACTCTTATACGCTACTCTCCATGTATGTCAGAAAGTACCCCCCAAAATAATGACTGCATTCACCAGGCAGTTAGAGAAACCTATGAAACTGAAACACTGCCTTTTATTTTACCAATAGCTGTAGGGGAAGAACAAATGCATTATAGTCTCATGCTTTAGAAACTAAAAATATTCTGTTTCATTGCTTTCTAATTGATGTGGAAAGTATCTAAAATGGAAAAAATGAAACTCAGAGAATTATATCAGCCTAGAAAAGCAGTAAAATTTGCCATGTTTTATAAAGACCACATTTTAAAGAGAAACACAGAGGAACACGTAGAAGGGCTTTGAACTAAATCATTCATAATATGATAAGTAATCTATTCCTAAGAGAGGTTTAAAGGTATTTGACAGTATGGGAATGTACTTATTTATTCAATAAATATGTTTTTATAAGCACTATAGGCTGAGTCAAGTTTTTGGAATTGGTGCATCATGGTTAATAAAGCAAATGTTCCCTAAATACATGGGACTTGTATTCTAGTTGTAAGGTGGCAAATCTTTCAGAAGTTAATACATACATAAATATAGAATTACCATTTGTGGTAAGTACTATGAAGTGTGGTGAAAGTGACTAAAAACAGACTCGGTGGGTACAAGGAGATTAAGTAGACGTCACAGAAGACCAGGGAATGTACTGATATTTTTCTCTACCTTGACCTCAAGGATTAGGCTAAAGCTCCCAGCAGGTTAGAAATGTACAATTTTCCCAAGATAGAGGAGGAAAAACAAAAGTGAAATTTCAATTATCTTACATAATGGAAATAATAGACGACAGGAATGAGACATGTTTCATCAGTCTTAAATAAAACAACACACTAGATTTGAGGAAGAAGGATTGAGACCATGTATAACTCAGCATTCCATGGTTCTGCAAAGAGTTGGACAAAACTTAGCACATGACACACAGGAGATACAACTCAGCACTAGAAAATTTCTATTTCCACACTGCATTTCCAAAAGCTTTAGACAAAGCTCTTCTGAAAGAAGTTGCAATTGGGACTTGTTATGAAACCCTAAAAGAAACCAAAGTTACTGGTAGGATACAGCATTCTAACTTACTGAGTGAACTATGCATTTTCAGTAAATACACATCACATTGCTTACCTAGAATGTACAGGACATAACCTGCTCTGTATTAATGCATTTAGGTATCTAAACTCCAAAAGAACATACAAATAGGATAAAAATCACTTAACCATGAAACATACACATTTACCTAATCATAATTTAGTACTAAATAAAGAGTTTAAATCATTTCTAAATTGTCTTATATGCATACTAAATGGCAGGTACTGCATAAGATTTTCAGTAAATTTCACAACTCAGTAATTTTATTTATGGAAGAGAAAACTAAAGCTCAGAGAAACGAAATAAATTACCAAAGGTCCATCACAAAGTAATTGTGTAAATGGGTTTTTAAAACAGGTTTCCACACTTTCTTTTCTTGTCCACTTGTTCTCCCAAAGTGACCCTAAACTTATTATTTGTCAAGAATTTTTAGGGATGTTCCAATAAACAGTTAGAAGTAGGAGAAACTAAGATCCAACCTATTATACCTTTAGGCAGATATAAAGCCTACGAAAAAACATATGAGTTTTCACTATCACATCAGTGAAAATAAAAAAGTTTATGAACACATTGTTTTGATTTGTAAATCTAGGGCAAAGAGGTTATTTTATACATTGTGGATAGATGTGTGAATACATGAAATATCTAAGGAGGTAAAACTGGAAGAATCTATCAAAATTACAAATACACAAACACTTCATTCCAATAATTTAAATTTATTATTATTAATTTTTTTTTTTTTTGGCTGTGCCACTTAGTATGTAGGATCTTAACTCCCTGACCAGGGATCAAACTTGTACCCCCTGCATTGGAAGCATGGAGTCTTAACCACTGAACTGCCAGGGTATTCCTCCAATAATTCTAAATTTGAATTTGACATGTCTGTCCAATATATAATACCTTTTAAAATTAACTGCATTACACCCCATTGTGCATAGCACTAAGCCACCAAGGACAAGGAAAGGGAATTTTTGAAATACTTACCAGAAACGGTCGTCGGCTAGCAACTTCAACACATTCTACCTGATTCAATCTTCATTGCAGACCTGTAGTGTAGATATTGTTTTCTTCATTTTCTATTGAGTAAACCAAGACCTAGTGAAAGTACCTTTCTTAAGGCCATGTATTTAAGGTTAAGCTGTGATTATAGCCAGCTCTCTTGACTTTCTATCTAGTACCATTTTTAATTAAACTGCATGGCCTTTAAACCACCTCCCTTTTAATCAGAAAGGGATATTCAGAGGTATTTCCATTTCAGCAGCTTCAATGAATATAGAAGAATTAATGTTTTATTTTTCCATATGGCAATTTTTTTTTATTTCTCAGGTACTGTATAAGTTCATTGTCAAATGGCTTTAACATCCTGTAAATATTCCTTCATATTTTGTTACACTGGCCCTTTTTGTTTGTTTTTGTTATCTACCATATACAATCTAGATCAAAGTCATAACATGATACTTTCTTAATTTATGGAAACTTGTAGATTACTTTTTCTTGTAAATCAGTTATATGCTATGTCTTTTCTAGGTGTGAAACATACACAATCTCTATTTTGGCAGCACATGAGACGCTTACTCCTTGGAAGGAAAGTTATGATCAACCTTGGCTCTAATTATAAATGTGGTATGTACTATATAAAGTTATGTTTAAAATAATAAATTTGGTATTTATCCAAAAAAATAAAAATAAAAAGCAGACACATTACTTTGTCAACAAAAGTCCATCTAGTCAAGGCTATAGTTTTTCCAGTGGTCATGTATGGATGTGAGAGTTGGACTATAAGGAAAGCTGAGCACAGAAGAATTGATGCTTTTGAACTGTGGTGTTGGAGAAAACTCATGAGAGTCCCTTGGACTGCAAGGAGATCCAACCAGTCCATCCTAAAGGAAATCAGTCCTGGGAGTTCATTGGAAGGACTGATGTTGAAACTGAAACTCTAATACTTTGGCCACCTGATGCGAAGAGATGACTCATTTGAAAGGACCCTGATGCTGGGAAAGATTGAGGGCAGGAGAAGAGGATGACAGAAGATGAGATGGCTGGATGGCATCACCGACTCAATGGACATGGGTTTGGGTAGACTCCAGGAGTTGGAGATGGACAGGGAGGCCTGGCATGCTGCAGTTCATGGGGTCTCAAAGAGTTGGACACGACTGAGCGACTGGACTGAACTGAACTAAACTGGCTCTTAATTCCAATTGGGATGGACTACTTCATCAAGTATATGTACCTGGTTTGAAGCACTTTACAATGCCCCATTTCTGCTTTAAATTTTCTCATTAGTGCAATAGTTAGCTTTCAAATCCTCAACAGAATTCATGAAGTTTCTTCCTTTGTTTATTTTATCCTTCAGTCTTTCATTCAACAAAAATGCCTTAATACCTACAATGTAGCAGGGACTAGCAGTCATCTGGTTATAACGTTGAACAAAAGAGGCACAGTTCCTGACATGAGAGTAAAGATCACTTGGGAGAAAATTCAAAAACATGAAAGAGTTTAAGCAATGGCCCTAAGGTAGGGAAAAAAATGGATATTTTTAAGGAACAAAATGATCAATAATGAAACTGGACTACAGTAAAATTAGGCAGGTTGCTCAGGGTGAGTGTTTAATGGTCTGCTTGAACTTCACAGAGAATTTGATTTTATACTAACTATTGTGGGAGTGACAGAGTGATTAATTTTATAAGAATATAACTCTCATTACTAAATGGAGAATAGTTTGAGACTCATAGGGTGGATAGCAAGAGATTCAGTTGGGAGATAAGCAGAGTTAGGCAGAAGACAATGACAGCCAAGTCTAAGTAGAAGACAGATTAAAGATGTAACTTGAAAAATAAGATTAGCATACATTGAGGAGGACATGAAATGGAAATTGAGGACAACAGAGATTCAAGGTAGATTCAGATATAATGACCACAGCAGTATCAGATAGGATAAAGTCAGATGACATTAATAAATAACCTCTGAAACCACATGGCCAGAGCTTCAATATTTATTTTCTGCTCATGCTACATGTCTATTCAGGGGTTGGTGGGGGTACTCTGCTCATTGTAGTCACTCAGAGATTTGGGCTGATGGAACAGCCAACCTCCATGACCTGAACACTGCAGGTCATGGTGCTAAAGGAAAAAGAGCTCTTCACTTTCGCACACACATCAGCTACTGTATATCCTAGCCCATAAGTGATCTATATCATACTCAAAGAATTCCATACACAACTATTTGGCCAAAACTAATCACACGTTTCCACCCAAACACAAGAGTGCTTGGGAATACAATCCTACACATGCTTGGAAGGCAGAATGCTGGAAAATAGTTGATGAAAATATTAATGATTCATATCATGTTCCCTCTTTGTAAGATCCTGTTTTCATTTTTGAGAAAAACTTGGGGAATTTGTTGAAAATTGTAGTCACACTGTTCAGGTGGTCTGAACACCTTGGACGCTGAATTCCTAGGCTGCAAATAACTGCATGTCCAGAAGGGCACTTCTCTTGTGATGATGTCTCCCAGGCACGCTCGAGTCCTGCTTTAGACATCACTTACATTCAGACTGTCATCTGTGCTATTATCTGTGATATTACAGACACAGTAAAGTACATGGCTAGGTCTTGGCATTCTGGGCAAATGATCTTTTGTAAAAGAAGTATAAAAGTTGACTTGTCCAATGTACATTTGTAAGAGTCAATTTACATTACATTTCAAATCCTTTCATGACTACTCAATATATTGATGTAACAGATACAAAGGTATATTTTCTGTAGCATAATAGACTGCAACTTGGTCAAGACATTCTGTTCACCACTGCATTCACTTAGATATAGAACAGTGCCTGGCACATTGCTGGATGACTAGCAGTGAGTATTTAAATACATATACGACATATAATAAATTCACATGTAGAACATGATATTCAAATTCCATAACATAAAATATATTTATGTTTCCTGTAAAGTAAAATGGTATGTTATATAAAATGCATATTATTAATATTTGTCTTATACAAATAATATTGAGTATGTATTATATGCCAGGAACAGTGTTGGTGATTTGGCTTCATTTTATTAATTCTTTGTGACAACAAGTTGGTTTTAGTATTTTTATTCCCATTTTAGATGTGAAACTACTAAAGTTTAACCTATGCCTTGCATTTTTAGAGGATCTATGTTTTAGAGAATTTCCTGGACTTTACTCCAAAATTGTACTTTCTATACTGTATAAAGAGTGATAGGATATGCTATGAGAAGTCAGAGGATGAATGCCCCAACAATAATTGGATCACCAATTTTACTTCAAGAATGTTTATAAAAAATAAAAAAAGATGGCATTTATATAATAAAATATTTTATAGTATAAAATATAAATTTTATCTTTAATGTCTCTCCTAGTGACAGCACTAGGAGTCTGACTCCTTCCATCACTGAGCTCAAACATCCCATTGTATATTGTAAACTTATAGTCACATGATAGTTCTTATTCTGCATCATCATTGAATCTGTATTCAAAAAATAAAGGAGACTGGAAGTCAAAAAGCTAAGGGACATACCAGCCAAGTCTGTCTCATTTTAGGGGATTTCTTAGAAGCACTGACAGAAACTTTCAAATTCATTGGTCAGAACTGTTTCACACAGGAAACTTCAGCTGCAAAAAACATTAGAAAAAGATTTTTGGCTGGGCAACTAATACACCCAATAAAATTGGTATTGTGATAGTAAGGGAGTAACTAAGAACTAGATATTGGGCGGGGAGCAGTTAGCCACCCAAACAATCTGAATGTAAGTGATGGCCAGAGTGGGGCTCCATCATGTCTTAGTAACATGTCCACTGGTCATCAGAGGGGCCACCCTAAGAACTGGGCCTCTTGGAAATGAAATGAGTTTTAGTTTAAAAGTTTAATAAGTACTGATTTACAATATATGCTATCTGTATGGCCCTTCCCTTGCAGAATCTACTGACAGTTGCTTGAACTTGCAAGCAGCTCACTGATTTAACCCTCCATAATGAGTTGAGGCTACATATGTCTGAAAATCACTATAGATATCCAAGTTCAAGAGTTCTCCATTATTCTGCTGACCCTATGAGTGTACTGCCTTTTGTTGGAGCATTTACAGTGAAAGTTGTTTCCTTAGTTTCTGAGAATTTGGACTAAAGAATTTAACCATTGAGTGAATTTACCTGGGCCATGAAAACATCTACTGCCGTTTAGTTAAAAGAACTCTACTGTTGACCAATGGCTCAGAAGAAGGCCAAACTGGCTCGCTTATAGTGCTCTGAGGTAAAAGCAGCACTGCCTTGGGGATGACTATAGTCTTTATTCCCCTCAGAAAATTAAAATCTCTGAACCAAGATTGATAGGACTGTTATGTCTTCAGGTGCTTTTTTATACTCTTATGATTTAATCATGCTATGGTGATAACCAGGCCCTACTGATGACAAGGAAAAGAGCATTCATTTTCAGAAATCTTTCAGGCTGAGTTCAAAAACCAAGGAATGCTTCTCAGTATACAAAGCCTAAGATTTGGATGCTCAGCAAAAAACTCAGGGATGTGCTCAGGCCTGGCTAGTTTAGGGGAAACAAAACTCACTTTTCCTAGTGGAGGCTGGATTCAGATCAACACCCCACTATAACCTAGGGTTTCCAGTTCAACGAAATCCCACCAGAAAACAGAATTTGAAGGGTACAGGGAAAGTCGATAAAAACTCTGTAATTAACAATAGAATACTTCAGCTTTCACAGAAACAGGTAACTAAAATGGACAAACCACAAACAACTCAAAGGGACAAGACAAAAACGGCTCTGCAGTGCCCCCTAGCAAACACTGCAAAATTCCTCTCACTAACATGGCTTCCTTGTTACGGCAAACCTCGCGCAAGCTATTTTGAAGCCACAACCCAGACAATTCTTGTTCCTCATCACAAAGGAAACAATTTTCCAAACTATTGAAAAATATGCTGATATCCATTTAATATTAGGCAAGCAAATCAGAACAATATTCTTTGATTGCGATCTGTAACCATACACTCATTGGGCTGACTTCTTTCCTACTTCCATCTTCTTCCATTTTTAAAACATTGCACTGAGCTTGTGATCTTGAACCTAAAGCACACTAAAAGTAAAACAAAGCTGCTAAGATTTCAAAGCTGTTTTTTTCTCTTCTGGAAATTCACACATGTTAATTTAGCTTATCATTCAATCCTCCTAAGCCGACTTTTTATATGGGACTAGCTGCATTTTACAGTCAATTTCTCTTATACCTTTTAATTCAATGGCCTCTACCTGGTTTCTAGTCCCTGTTCCATTGTTTTATGGAATGGATCTGTTTACATTTTCCTTCTCATTAAGAATAAGATGCGGCTACAGGGAGTGAAGTGGAAATATGTGAAAAATCACAAGGCACAGCAATTTCATTTTTCAATCTGGATGGGTCCTGGGCTTTTCATTAAGGTCAGCTGAACTTCTAAATACTGTGAGTGATTACTAATCCCACTTGGTTTTCCCAGTGAAGCTAAAGATGATGAAGGAGGGAGACATTTGGGGGATAATTAAAAGATGGATAGAAACATCAAACAATAGTGTTCTATTTCAAGAAAGTCAACAGAAATGTTAAAAAATAGCTAATTCTTCTGGGTGTCATGGAAAATTGTAGAGTGGAAATAACAGGTAGATGACATTTGATTAAATATTTAATTAAGCTAAATACACACAAGCCTCTTAATTCTGAATCTGTTCTGTGCAATGGTATTCCACCAAAGTGAAGTAGGGGAACATTTTTAAATAATTCTTTCTTCTGATTACATTTAACTCTTGACTTGGTCAGCCAAGCATGTCATCCAACATTACTCTCAAACAAAGTCATACTTCATCGCGTTCTTCCACCTATTAGACCCAGTTTTACCAGTGGGATGATGCTCAGGAATCAAATTTCCCCTGCTTATTTACAGTACTGACTTATTAACATTTTGCCTTCTCAATTAATTTAAATGACTTTGGAAAGGTTTACCCTTTGACACTCAGGGATCAATGTAATCGCATGATAGGCAACTCTTACCACTGTTGATATTCAACATGAAAACAAAAAAATTATGATGTTTATCTGGATAATGTTGAACAGGTGATCAGTAAGAACCAGGGAAGTATCCTGGATTAGATACTGAAATCCGTGCTTTTTGGATAAAGGAAGCTCCGAAGTGGAGACCTAGCATCTGGTCCCATCAAATTCTACTCCAGAAAATATATTCACACAAATGAATTAATATTCTCATTTCCCTTTCCTATTCCCATTCCATATGAGATTAAAAAAAGAATCCAAAATCACTAGAAAATGGTGAAAATAGATGCATGAGTACAAGGAATTTTTAAATGTTTCAATGCAAAATTTTAAACTTTTACATATATACTCTCATGTACATTATCCTCAGGTACAAAAATTTGATCCTGTGATCAGTTCAGTTCAGTTGCTCAGTAGTGTCTGACTCTGCAGACTGGGCTTCTCTGTCCATCATCAGCTGCTGGAGCCTACTCAAACTAATGTCGATCACATCGCTGACGACATCCAACCGTCTCATCCTCTGTCGTCCCGTTCTCCTCCCACCCTCAATCATTTGCAGCATCAAAGTCTTTTCCGATGAGTCGGTTCTTCGCATCAGGTGGCCAAATGATTGGAGTTTTAACTTCAGCATCAGTCCCTCCAATGAATATTACGGACTGATTATCTTTAGGATGGACTGGTTGGATCTCCTTGAGTGCAGGGGACTCTCAAATGTCTTCTCCAACACCACAGTTCAAAAGCATCAATTCTTCAGTGCTCAGCTTTCTTTCAAGTCCAACTCTCACATCCATGCATGACTACTGGAAAAACCATAGCTTGAATTGGATGGACCTTTGTTGGTAATGTCTCTGCTTTTTAATATGCTGTCTAGGTGGATCAAGGAACAACAGACTGCTTCCAAATACAGAAAGGAGTACGGCAAGGCTGTATATTGTCACCCCGATTATTTAACTTATATGCAGAGTACATCATGAGAAACGCTGGGCCATAAATGAAGAAATGAAGCACAAGCTGGAATCAAGACTGCCAGGAGAAATATTAATAAGCTCAGATATGCAGATGACACAACACTTATTGCAGAAAACTAAAGAGCTAAACTAAAGAAGAACTAAAGAGCCTCTTGATGAAAGTGAAAGAGGAGAGTGAAAATGCTGGCTTAAAACTCAACATTCAGAAAACTAAAATCATGACATCTGGTCCCATCACGTCATGGCAAATAGATGGAGAAACAATGGAAACAGTGACAAACTTTATTTTGTTGGGCTCCAAAATCACTGCAGATGGTGACTGTAGCCATGAAATTAAAAGATGCTTGCCCCTTGGAAGAAAAGCTACGACCATCCGAGACAGCATATTAAAAAGCAGAGACATTACTTTGTCAACAAAGGTCCATCTGGTTGAAGCTATGGTTTTTCTGGTAGCCATGTATGGATGTGAGAGTTGGACTTGAAAGAAAGCTGAGCACAGAAGAATTGATGCTTTTGAACTGTGGTGTTGTACAAGACACTTGAGAGTCCTGTCGACAGCAAGGAGATCCAACCAGTCCATCCTAAAGATAATCAGTCCTGAATATTCATTGGAAGGATTGTTGCTGAAGCTGAAACTCCAATACTTTGGCCAAATGATGTGAAGAACTGACTCACTGGAAAAGACCCTGATGCTATGAAAGATTGAAGGTTGGAGGAGAAGGGGACAACAGAGGATGGGATGGTTGGAGGGCATCAGCAACTCAATGGACATGAGTCTGAGTAAATTCCGGGAGTTGGTGATGAACAGGGAGGACTAGCCAGCTGCAGTCCATGGGGACGCAATGAGTCGGACACGATTGAGTGACTGAACTGAACTGATGTTGGTCATAGCTTTTCTTTCAAGGAGCAAGTGTCTTTAAATTCCATGGCTGCAGTCACAATCTGCAGTGATTTTGGAGCCCCCCAAAATAAAGTCTTTCATTGTTTTCACTGTTTCCCCACCTATTTGCCATGACGTGATGGGACCAGATGGCATGATCTTCGTTTTCTGAATGTTGAGCATTAAGCCAACTTTTTCACTCTCCTCTTTCACTTTCATCAAGAGGCTCTTCAGTTCTTCTTCGCTTTCTGCCATAAGGGTGGTGTCACCTGAGTATCTGAGGTTTTTGGTATTTCTCCCCTAATTCTTGATTCCAGCTTGTGCTTCATCCAGCCCAGCATTTAGTATGATGTCCTCTGCATTTAAATTAAATAAGTAGGGTGACAATATACACTTTTGATGTACTCCTTTCCCAATTTGGAACCAGTCTGTTGTTCCATGGCTACTTCTAACCGTTGCTTCTTCACCTGCATACTGATTTCTCAGGAGGCAGGTCAGGTGGTCTGGTATTCCCATCTCTTTCAGAATTTTCCACAGTTATGGTGTGATCCACACAGTCAAAGGCTTTGGCATAGTCAATAAAGCAAAAGTAGATGCTTTTCTGGAACTCTCTTGCATTTTCCATGATCCAGTGGATGTTGGCAATTTGATCTCTGGTTCTTCTGCCTTTTCTAAATCTAGCTTGAACATCTGGAAGTTTACGATTCATATACTGCTGAAGCCTGGCTTGGAGAATCTTGAGCATTACTTTGCTAGCATGTGAAATGAGTGCAATTGTGCAGTAGTTTGACCATTTTTGCCTTTCTTTGGGATTGGAATGAAAACTGACATTTTTCAGTCCTGTAGCCTCTGCTGAGATTTCCAGATGTGCTGGCATATTGAGTGCAGCACTTTCACAGCATCATCTGTCAGGATTTGAAACAGCTCATCTGGAATTCCACCAACCACTAGCTTTGTTCAGAATGATGCTTCCTAAGGCCCACTTGACTTCACATTCCAGGATGTCTGGCTCTAGATGAGTGAGCACACCATCGTGATTATCTGGGTCATGAAGATCTTTTTTTGTATTTTTCTTCTGTGTATTCTTGCCACCTCCTCTGAATATCTTCTGCTCCTGTTAGGTCCATACCATTTCTGTCCTTTATTGTTCCCATCTTTGCATGAAATGTTCTCTTGATATCTCTAGTTTTCTTAAAAATATCTCTAGTCTTTCCCATTCTATTTTTTCCCTCTATTTCTTTGCATTGATCTCTGAGGAAGGCTTTATTATCTTTCCTTGCTATTCTTTGGAATTCTGCATTCAAATGGGTCTATCTTTTCTTTTCTCCTTTGCCTGTTGCTTCTCTTCTTTTCGCAGATATTTGTAAGGTCTCCTCAGACAACCATTTTGCCTTTTTGCATTTCTTTTTCTTGGGATGGTCTTGATCACTGCCTCTTGTACAATGTCATGAACCTCCATCCATAGTTCTTCAGGCACTGTCTATCAGATCTAATCCCTTGAATCTATTTGTAACTTCCACAGTATAATCGTAAGGGATTTGAATTAGGTCATACCTGAATGGTGTAGTGGTTTTCCCTACTTTTTTCAATTTAAGTCTGCTTTTGGCAATAACGAGTTCAAGATCTGAGCCACAGTCAGCTCCCAATCTTATTTTTGGTGACTGTATAGAGTTTCTCCATTTTTGGCTGCAAAGAATATAGTCAAAATAATTTCAGGATTAACCATCTGGTGATGTCCTTGTGTAGAGTCGTCTCCTGTGTTGCTAGAAGAGTTTTCTATGATCAGGGCTTTCTCGTCACACAACTCTGTTAGTTCGAGAAAGTCTTGTAGGTCTTCATAGAACTGTTCTACTTTAACTTGTTCAGCATTACTGATTGGGGCATAGTCTTGGATTACTGTGATATTGAATGGTTTGCCTTGGAAATGAACAGAGATCGTTCTGTCATTTTTGAGACTGCATCCAAGTACTGCATTCAGGACTCTTTTGGTTGACTATGAAGGTACTCCATTTCTTCTAAGGGATTCTTGCCCACAGTAGTAGATATAACGGTCATCTGAGTTAAATTCCCTCATTCCAGTCAATTTTAGTTCATTGATTCCTAAAATGTCAGTGTTCACTCTTGCCATCTCCTGTTTGATCACCTCCAATTTGCCTTGATTCATGGATCTAACATTCTAGGTTCCTATGCAATATTGCTCTTTATAGCATCAGACTTTACTTCCATCACTTGTCACATCCACAACTGGGTCTTATTTTTGCTTTGGCTCCATCTCTTCATTCTTTCTAGAGTTATTTCTCCACTGAACTCCAGAAGCATATTGGGCACCTACCGACCTAGGGAATTCATCTTTCAGTGTCCTACCTTTTTAATTGTTCATACTGTTCATGGGGTTCTCAGGGCAAAAATACTTAAGTGGTTTGCCATTCCCTTCTCCAGTGGACCACCAATTGTCAGAACTCTCCACCATGACCCATCCATCTTGGGTGGCCCTACATGGCATGGCTCATAGTTTCATACAGCTAGACAAGGCTGTGGTCCATGTGATCAGTTTGGTTAGCTTTCTGTGATTGTGGTTTTCTGTGATTCTCTTGGCCCTATGATGGGTAGGGATAAGAGGCTTATGGAAGCTTCCTGATGGGAGAGACTGACTGAGGGTCAAACAGGGACTTGTGTTGATGGGAGGTCCATCTTCAGTAAATCTTTAATTACATTTTCTGTTGACGGGTAGGGCTGTGTTCCCTCCCTGTTGCTTGACCTGGGGCCAAACTCGCATGGAGGTAATGAAGATAATGATAACCTAGTGTAAGTAGAAGACAGGTCAAAATGTCCCATGCACACACTGCTAGACTCAGTGCCTCCAGCCCTGAAGCAGGCCACTGCCAACCGTCCCCTCTGCCAGAGACTCCTGGACACTCATGGGCAAGTCTGCCCCTGTGACAGTCACAGTGTTTTCTTTCCCATATCAGTCATGACTGATATGCTTAATTAGTTATATGTTTATTCCTACTAGACTATGAGTTCTTCAGGACAGGATCTGAGTTGTAGTCAAATTGTATGGCAAGTTGTGCATACTGCACAATGTCATTGGGACATGGCTATTGATTGAATTAGATTAAACTGAATTAAGTTAATACTGGTAAGTGTCACAGCAAGGAGATCCAACCAGTACATCCTAAAGGAAATCAGTCCTGAATATTCACTGGAAGGACTGATGCTGAAGCTGAACCTCCAATACTTTGGCCACCTGATGCCAAAAACTGACTCATTTGAAAAGCCCCGGATGCTGGGAAAGACTGAAGGTGGGAGGAGAAGGGGACAGAGCATGAGATGGTTGGAGGGCATCACTGACTCAATGGACATGAGTTTGAGTGAACTCCAGGAATTGCTGATGGACAGGGAGACCTGGCGTGCTGCAGTCCATGGGGTCACAAAGAGTCAGACACAACTAGCAACTGAACCGAACTGAACCAGTCAGCAAGGACTGGAGGCTTGTATAAGGCAAAACATACTGGCTGGTCCTATGTCTAGATATTCGGTTAAAAAAAAAAAAAGAGAGAGAGAGAAGAAGAAAAAGGTAGGTTATGTAGTTTTGATTTCAAACTGATACTAGATTTTTCTAAGCTTATTAATGAACAGTTAATTGATTCCACAATTCCCTTCAACCTCAGAGGGAACTGGCTATCTATCATGTAGCCATCTTCAACATTCCAGTACTCTTTCCTACAGCATAAAATATCCTAGCCCTAGAGAGACCATTTATGGATGTACTTTATGGGAAAAGCACATCTATCGTGCAAATCAATGTTACAGGTGCTGTAGTTAGAGTCATTGACCTCCAAGTATCCCCAGAGTGCTTGACTCTTGGCAACCCTTTTCTTAGTGTCACAGACTGTGGTGCACTAAAAGAAAATAAAAATCACAATTGCAAGGCTAAGGCACCATCAGACAAACAAGAATGCTTTGCTAGTAATCAACATAACTAAATAAAGACTCTTAACAGAAGAATTAAGAAGAAATCTTGTGAGGCACATGAAGTGGTCTGTGTCACGATTAAGAGGTGTTCAACGCTGGATCCCTGTATCAGGAAAGAGGGTTTAAATTAGGCTTTTTGTGTACTGATGTTGGGGGCCTCATCCCTGTGGTTGGTGCTGTGAGTAATGTGCTAGAAATAGTCTGGAGGGACCTGAGCACACCAGGTGCAATGTAGGTGAGAATAAAGATAAAGAAACTAGAAATGATGCAGAAATGCTGTCAATGTAATGGCTAAAACCTCAAAAGACAGGAGCCACTAGACCTATCTAAAGACACAAAGAGAGACTTTCCTCTGGCATGCATTGCCCCAAAGAAAATAATGCTATGGAGTAGACACAATTCATCCATAATCCCTAGGGATCAGAAGCATCAGTATACTAATCCTTAGGTCATAGGAAAGTTATGCAATTCTTGTCACTCTGCTTTTCCTTATTCCTCCAACACACACACACACACAGACACACAGAGTTTGTCTCAGGGTTAGTTTCATGTTACAAGTTAAGATACATCCATATTTGAATTGTAATCCCCTTGGTTAAGATTATTCACCAATTCAACTAATATCTACAGCAAATTCTTAAAAATCTGAACAATCTACCATCCACTGAGTAGATGTCATACATTCAGATCTTGTAAATTCTTTACCCAATTTCTTAGGATAGAACAAAGTTCTTCCTTTTGTAAACAAGTCATTTACAAGAAATAAAGGTATGACTCAGGATCATTTTCTTAAGCACATATAGCGCAGTTTGTCTCAAAATCATGGTAGTATTGACAGCATCAAATGATCTACATTTCTATCAGTAAATGAAAACATTATACCTGGGAGTGGCTATGTTTCTTTCTTTTCAGAATCATGTTTAAATTTTTAGATTCTAATAATGAATGCACATAATTTTAAATCACCTATTTCCTAAAAGTTCATTACACATATAGTTGCCCCCTTCACTTTTTCTGTACTCAACTTCTTCTCCATAAGGTCTAAATCCTTTGGGCTGTTTCTTACATTTATCACAATAGTATAAAATAATTGATTGGCATTACTACTTTTTGGTTATCAATTTCAGGTATCATCAGTTTAATTTTGTTACAGGAGTTAAGCTCACCCTGTCCCCAGTCAAATATACATATTAGCATGTAGATATATAGACAGACAGTTATACACACACCTTCTCAGTCTCCCAATGTCATTTAATATTTTTCATGGCAAATCAGGGTTGCATTATTTAATATGCCTTTGTAGTATATATTATGATCGAATTTTTTCTCCTACATTTTGCCATGGAGTTAATAATTGCCTCTTTCTTCCTATTTTCTCAGCTTCATTTAGAGTCATTATTACATTTTGTAAATATTTCAACTGACCTTTCAAATGCCTATTGGTAAATTTTTAGGTTAACTAAACCAGATTTTTGTTTTTAATTGAGCATGATTATTTTTTAAGAAGACCTCGTCTCTGCAGCAATCCAGCCCACTGCTCCAGTCCGCACCGGCTGCTGACCGGTGCTCCTGCATAACAGTCAGAGTGAAACTCCATAGCACTATTGCTATGGATACACCCTTTGTCAGATTTCAAGTCCTTCCTGTATTTTGTTTACTTCCTTGTTTTGCAGAAACATATCCTATAGTAGCTTCCTAGGAGGAGAATCAAGAATAATTAATTTTAAGAACCTGTATACTTTAACAAGAATTTATTTTCACATCACAGTCTATGGATAGTTTGCCTGAGTATGAATCCTGGATTGAAAATACTTTCCCTCAGAATTTAAAGACATCATTTCTTTATTTTATAACAGCCAACATTGCCATTAAGAAATCTACAGCTGCTGAATTCTATTTTATTTCATTATTTTTTGATAATTATTGTTTCCTCCCATCAGAAGCTTCTAGTATTCTTTTTCTCTGTCCTTAGATTTTCTGATAGATGTAAGTATTTTTCAAACACCTGATGCATTTGTCTGGCAAATGTATTTCTAACACAAATGTTTCCAATATGAAGATGTATGCTCTTAAGCTCTGGAAATACTATTTCTTTGATAAATTTTTTCCCTTTTGTATTTTCTGTAGACCTTTTTCTATCTCCTTGTGGTGTAACTCCTGGAATAATCTTTTATTTTCTCATGTATATTATTCTTTTTATCTTTTTATTTAATTTTCAAGGTTTTTGTGCTTTATCTTTTAATCCTTCTATTGAAAATTTTACTTATTTTAAAAATTCCCCAATCTCTTCCTGTTTTCTGAATATTCTTTCATTGTAGTTTGGTCTTGTATTATAGCTGTAGCTTGTCTCATGTTTTGGAAGAAACTAAATATACATGTTTTAGAAATTTAGTTCTATTGCCTGCATTGTATCTGCTTATCATAGGTTTTAAAAATTCAGTTTGTTTCTTTCCTCCTTGATATTGCCTTTCCTCTTAGAGGACCTGTACCACAGATCTCTCTTAGATATAAATTTAGTACTTTTCTCACTTTCATGTTTGAATGATATAAATGTCTTAGCTGATGGAAGGAAGGAAAAAATACAGAGCATTAGGAAGGAGCAGTTTAGAGAAAAGTTTGTGTTGTTGACTTGTGTGTTTGCAAGAGTTTTTAAACTTTCCTCTTTTATTTAGCTATTATTTCTTCACATTCATAAACATGAAATTCACTTATGGTTTAAAAGGCAAATATATATTGTTATCGAAATTCAGTTGAAATGAGAAAAAATTTAAAAATCTAAAACTAATTTTAAGACCCAGTTCGGTTCAGTTCCTCAGTCGTGTCCGACTCTTTGCGACCCCATGAATCGCAGCACGCCAGGCCTCCCTGTCCATCACCATCTCCCGGAGTCCACTCAGACTCATGTCCATCGAGTCAGTGATGCCATCCAGCCATCTCATCCTCTGTCATCCCCTTCTCCTCCTGTCCCCAATCCCTCCCAGCATCAGTCTTTTCCAATGAGTCAACTCTTTGCATGAGGTGGCCAAAATACTGGAGTTTCAGCTTTAGCATCATTCCCTCCAAAGAAATCCCAGGGCTGATCGCCTTCAGAATGGACTGGTTGGATCTCCTGGCAGTCCAAGGGACTCTCAAGAGTCTTCTCCAACACCACAGTTCAAAAGCATCAATTCTTCGGCGCTCAGCTTTCTTCAGAGTCCATAGACTAACCAATGCTAAAACAAATCAAAACAAAAAGAAATTCACAATAGCTGTGTGATCTTCCACTTCCTTTGGGGGGATTTTAATTTAAAACATTTTATACCCCTGCCATTTTAGTTCAATTCCAAGTCAATATATTTTTCAGTCAAAACACATAATTAGAATGAGAATGAGAAGGTATAACAAAGGAACATCATCAACCTTAAAATGAGAATTGAATTGATGGAGTGTGGTCATATCTTTCCACATGTGTTGGGCTCAAGGTTAATAGGAAAAAGGCTGCCCAGCGTGCTGATTCCACCTCATATTTGAGAAGCCACCTAGCAATAAATGGGAGGATTCCATCGTACCACAATTTTATTTACTTCAAACTCACGCCCTTGTAGCAAATTCTGTTTTCAAAAGAGACGTTGCCATGACACCAGGCAGTGTAGAGCTGAGAACTCTACCATTTCTGACAGCCTGCCACAGTGATCCTACTCAGAGTAGGGCCTCAGCAATGCTCTTGGTAAAGAGCAGTTAAAGAACTGTGCTCAGTAATTACTTTTCAAAACATAGAGATAGCAATTTAAACTGCTCTAAAGTGCATAAACACACTGAAATTAAGGTGAGGACAGAAAAAAGTCCATTCCTCTAGTAATTCCTCTGTCTCTCATTTTCACTTGTACTCAATCTCTTTCTTCTCTTCTTCTGTTATTTTATACCTCCATCTCTTCTTCCTCTTTTCTGCCTTTTTGTTTAGTGTTTCTTCTTGTTTTCTGTTTATATATCTCCTGTCATCTTTTTCCTTTTTATCTTAATTGATCTCCCTTTCACTTTTACTCTGTAACTGCCGTAACATGAGTACATTGAGTGAAATGTATTTGTGGGTTGCATCTTTGCAAGCATTATACTCACTGAATACAGGCTAATACTTTACTAAAAATTTTGTAATTTAAACTTCTTCCCTCATCTCTTTAAAATAAAGTCTTAACTCATTTAATTATTGATACTTTAAAACATCCACACAATACTTAGTTGATTTAATTTAATATATTAGCAGTTAAACAGAATAACTACTTTTCACTTCTTATTTATAGTAATAAAGAACGTTAAGAAATAGAGAGTTCCCAAGATGGCAGAGTAGGAAGACTCTGAGCTCACCTCCTTTTATGGGCACGCCAAAATTAAAACTATTTACAGAAGATTATTTATGAAAAAGACCAGGACCTACCAGAACAGATCTTTACAACTAAAAGCATAAAGGAGGAGCCACAGTGAGGTAGGCAGGAAGAGAGGAGCAGTGGTATGGCCAAGACCCAACCCCCAGGTGGGCGACCCATAAACAGATCACAGTTGCAGAGCTTCTCCCCACAAGGAGCCAGTTGTCTTGAGGCCCTCAGTGCCGAACAAATTCTTAGAAATGTACATACTCCCAAGTCTGAGTCAGGAAGAAATACAAAATATGAACAGGCTAATTGCCAGTAATGAAACTGAATAGATAATTGTAAAACTCCCCCCAAAACAAAACTCCCAAACAGAGAAAAGTTGCCATCTATCCTTTTCAAGTAGACTCAAATACTGTTAGCCCACAGGCCATACTTTGAGCAACAAGTGTGTAGGAACTATAGCAATAGGTATGTATAAGCCAGGGTCGGTTCCCAAGGAATTTAGATAGCAATCAGCAGGAAATTATCGCGTAGGTCTACAAATCATTTTGGATTTTTCCTACAGAGGTCTTGATCTTCATCTGGAAAATGTAGATACCCAGAGTCTCTGTCCTGATTTAAGTACGATGAACCAGAGAAAACAGGCTTTATGTAGTATATCCTCAACCACCATAAATGTTGTTGATAAGATCAGCAAGAGTCAGAATTGGTTTTTTTGTTTGTTTACTTTTTATTCATCTATATATGCACAGTCTCTGAAACAGAACCTTCCTTTCATAAGAGTTCAATAAGTGTTTGTTGAATTAGGTTGAAAGTAAATGAAATCTTTCTGGTCTTATTTTCTAGTTCACCTTAAATTATTAAGAATTCTAGTGACATATGGTCTGATTCTCAAAGAGTGTATTTGCTGGAATCATGCTTTCAGACTCTTGCTGTTCATACAGATAAGAAATGTCTCAATATTTTTACTAACTTGAATTCAGCAGCTTATTCTTACTGGTTTTCTGACATCAGAAATACCTAACTTTACTACTTTTCAAAATCATAACATGGATAAATCTAAAGAGCTTTTCTATTTAGTATCTCTTGATCATAAAATTCTTGTTGGAAAGATTATTTATTAACAATCCAACAGCAGTCGGTAAACACATTAAAACTTAATAAAAGGTATAATTAAACAATATTTTACTGATGCTAGTATCTCCTTAGAATTTTTAATATGATAGAAAACTCACTGCCCTGAGTTTATCATGGAAGCCTAGATAAAAGCCTGTCTCATTCTTCAGCAGTGTAGACCCTCTGTAAAATAAGAAACAAATATTATATATATGTATATATATTGGTCAGGCCCCCAGTGCCTGACACAGAACTCTTGAACTTGGAGATAGAGACACAAAGCTCTTGAGACTTTTGTTAATTTACTGAGTGATGGGACCATCTGACACAGAGCTCTTAAGTTCTTTGTGATTTCCTAGGTGATAGGAATATCTTTCTGTTCTAATGAGATTGCTCTTGGGTGGAGGATGGTCACCAGAAAGATCAAGCTGTGAGCAGAAGCCTGGGACTTGTGGTCCCATCTCCTAATCTCCAGGAGGGGGGAAAGGTTGAAAGTGCAGTTTGTGATCATGCTAACATGATGAAGCCTCCAGAAAAACCCTATCAGTACTGGGTTCAGAGTATTTCCCCATTAGTAAACACATCTACGTGCCTGGAGGAGAGTGCATTTTAATTATAAAAGGTAGACTCTTACACTCAAGATCTTTCCAGACCTCATCCTATGTATCTCTTCATCCAGCTTTTCATTTGTATCCTTTATAACATATAAAATAAGTGAACTGTTTTCCTGAGCTCTATGAGCTGCTCTATCAAATTACTGAAACCAGGGATGGTACTGTGGGAACCTCCAATTTGCAGCCAAGTCGGTGAGAAATTTTAGGTAACCTGAAGACCTACTACTAGTGATTAGTATCTGAAGTTAGGGGTTGAGGGAGGGGCAGTCTTATAGGACTGAACCCTTAACCAGTAGGCTCTATGCTACCTCTGGTTAGTGTCAGAATTGAATAAAGGATATCAAGTTGGGAGAATCAGCATGGGAAAAATCCCAGACATCTGGTGTCAGAAATGTTATGAACAGTAATTAAGAAAAAACACAGCAAGTTGGCCTCTGTTGCTGTTGATGCTATTTAGTCCCTAAGTCATACTGAATTGTTTTGTGACCCCACCAGCTTCCTCTGTCCATGGGATATTTCCGGCAAGAATTCTGGATTGGGTTGTCATTTGCTTCTCCAGGAGACCTTCCCAACCCAGGGACTGAACCCTCAGCTCCTGCCATGTCTCCTGCATTACAGATGGATTCTTCACCACTGAGCCACCAAGGAAGCATTCAGTTCAGTTCAGCCGCTCAGTCGTGTCCAACTCTTTGCGACCCCATGAATCCCAGCATGCCAGGCCTCCCTGTCCATCACCATCTCCCGGAGTTCACTCAGACTCACGTCCATCGAGTCAGTGACGCCATCCAGCCATCTCATCCTCTGTCGTCCCCTTCTCCTCCTGCCCTCAATCCCTCCCAGCATCAGAGTCTTTTCCAATGAGTCAACTCTTCGCATGAGGTGACCAAAGTACTGGACTTTCAGCTTTAGCATCATTCCCTCCAAAGAACACCCAGGGCTGATCTCCCTCAGAATGGACTGGTTGGATCTCCTTGCAGCCCAAGGGACTTTCAAGCAAGCACTAAACACCCACATATCAAGTGGAAATTACAACTCACTTGAGACTTGAGCTGAAATCACAAAAGTCATTCTAAAAGTCAACAGATTCATAAATGTAAAGAGTATACCAAACTCAGGGGTTGGCACAAGAGTCAGAGATTTTATTTTAAGCTTGAAAAGCACTTTAACATTGGTTATCCTGTTTGAATTACCCCGTGCATTGGAGAAGGAAATGGCAACCCACTCCGGTGTTCTTGCCTAGAGAATCCCAGGGACGGGGGAACCTGGTGGGCTGCCGTCTACGCGGTCGCACAGAGGTGGACACGACTGAAGTGACTTAGCAGCGGCAGCAAGAGCATTTTCTAGTGGCAGTGTAAGGGAAGGAACAATATGAACAACCCTCTTTATTTGTGAATATACACATACAAGCACACCTCATTTGATTGTGCTTAGTTTATCAAGCTTCACACACATTGTGGTTTTTACATATTGAAGGTTTGTGGCAACCCTGCGTTGTCAAATGATGGTTAGCATTTTTTAGCAATAAAGTATTTTCTATTGAGGTAGGTACTTTTTTAGACATAATCCTATTGCACACTAGACTACAGTATAGTGTAAGCATAACTTTTCTGTGCATTCAAGACACCAAAAGAATTCATGTGACTCACTTTATCATATTTGCTTTACTGCAATGGTCTAAAACTGAACCTCCAGAATCTCTGAGGTGTGCCTACATATAAATACAATGAAGCCCTACGAGCCTAAGTCTAAGGGCAGGGGACTTCTCTTGGAGAATTATGTTATTTTGGTGGTTTTGAAACATGTGAGCAATGTCTTGTAATCATTTTTCCCACCATCATTATTTTATTTTTTAATAGTTTTAATGTGTGCCCAGATTTCTAAAGTCACTAAACAAACAATACATTCTAAAAAGAAATGGCCCTGAGACAAAAATTGCTGGCCAGTTTCTTTCCTATCATTGATATCTATTGACACTTAACATAATATGCCAATGGTTGTGCTATCAATGTCATTTCAAATGTGTATCCTTACATTCTCAAACACAGACATGAGTAGACATTTTATTCATACAAACGGAATCTTTTTAACTACTTTTAAACTTGAAGTCATAGTACTTATCATAGTGAGAAATCTACAACTTAATTAATTACAACACAATTTGTCAAAAACCTTTTTTGAGAAAACTCAAGTTTTGAAATGTGAGTGTGAGAATCATATAAATCAAGCTCCCCTCTCCTGTAGAATTTTGGCCTGGAGTTTTTAATAATTATTTCAGGAGCTATGTTAAGTGAAAAATTATAAACACATTTCACAGAACTTCTTATATATATGGCATTATAGTATATCCAACCAAGAAAACAATTCTGCAACAATAAGCAATAGTCTTATGACTTGAGATATGCTTACTGATCATTTCTGATCAAGTATGTAATATTTAGTATTTTGATAACAAGAATGGTATGAGACCATCTCTATTTCTTACAATGGAAAATAAAACAAGTTACTATGCATGCCTCCTTCTTATTTCTGTATAATGCTTCCCCTGCATGCATTGTGGAGCCAAAACCTGACATGAAAGTTTATGACAGAGTGACACTGGAAAAATGTATTTTTTATTTGAGACAATTTTGCAATAAAAGCACATTTCAGTCCCTTAAAATAACAGTCAACAAGATTTACTGTATCAAATGTAAGTTTCACACCTCAGTCAGTGGTTAAGATTTCAAACAAACCCCAGCCGCTAAGCTGAAATTGGGTTTTAAAACCTTTAAGTTAGTTTGTTCCCAGATGAACATTTTTTTTTTAACATGAAAAATCACACTTATCATGCAGCTTGCAAATTCTCTGGTTTCCATTTATCCATTTTATTATCTTTTTATTATTGACAGAGACAGGAGCCAAGTCAGAGCTACATTAATCCAGAAACCAAAAGTAAGTAGACAATATTGTGAATATTAATGCAAGGTGGCAGCTCTTATTTTTCACCATCCCATTCTATTTTTCCTTGGAACCAATTTGTACAAAACGTATTTAAAAATCAGAAAGTTAAAGACAACCAGTTTCCAACTCATTGACCTACAAATTTGTCTTTGATTGCAGTGCACTTCTGTTGTAGCAGGGAGATTAGGAGTGGGTGCAGATCCCTTGGGGAGGGTATAATCACATGCTGACAATGCACCTGAGCTGCTTAATGTCCAGGGTAGGAACTGGAGGACATCTAGCCAGTTTATGAGTCCCCAGAGAGGGGGCAATGGATATCCATAACCGTAACACCTCACTCTGTGGGGAGCCTGTCTAGTTCTTGGCAAGAATTTTAAGCTTAATTTTTCCTGGATAGCTTTCCCCTCTCTCTTTTTCCTTCACTCTCTTGTTGTCTAAGTAAATAAAAGTAGACCTAAAAGTACATTCACACGCACACAGAGAGATAGAGAAAAGAAAATTAAATGAAGAAAATCTCAACAGATTCGACCCTAGATTTGTTTTAGCTATTATGAACACTCAGACTTAGCACCCACTTGCTTTGCAAGTTTATCCCTAATAATGACCAATATTTGTGTACTGCCCTTAGGGTTACCAAAGTGAAAGTGAAGTCGCTCAGTCGTGTCTGACTGTAGCCTATCAGGCTCCTCCATCCATGGGATTTTCCAGGCAAGAGTGCTGGAGTGGATTGCCATTTCCTTCTCCAAGGGATCTTCCCGACTCAGGAATCGAACCCGGGTCTCCCGCATTGCAGGCAGACGCTTTACGCTTTAGCGTCTGAGCCTTCGCAAATGTAACATCTACACAATAAAAAGTTTTTGCAGCAGGAATATAACTCCATCATACATATTGCAAATTTTAGTCTTGAAGATGGTTTTTTGAAATAAAGTCCCTGAGATAGAAATTAAATCTACTTTTCCAGAATTCAAAGTCCAATGATCTTTTCTCTATACTAAGTTGATATTTTCAACTTTGAAATGTTTATTAATTTGTGTGTAATTTATATAAAAAATAAATTAACATTAGACTTCCTACATTTAGCATATTTAAAAAGGTAGACCTATACAGTATCCAAGTAATAAAAATACTAAAACACACAGTGTAATCCAGATAGAAGATGGATGCCAAGTGTCCTCTACTTGTTTCCTTTCCTTTAAGAATAAGTCCAGTGAAATGTGAAGGACTGCAAAATAGGGGAAGACGGCAAGCATGAAACACTGTGCCCTTTGGTTTTGTCATTTGTGTGCTCTTTTGGGAAAATGTGGGACTCACTGAGTATGATTATTTCTAATAAGCCCAAAATGAAAACTACCCAGGAGTAGTAGAATGGATTAATAGATTGTGATTTACACACACAAGAAAATAACACACAGCAATGAAAAAGAATCATCTTCACTTCACCCAACAGTGAGACTTTCTTAAATACACTAAGTAGCAAAAAAAAAAAAAGAACCAGCCACAAAAGAATACATACTATATTATCAAATTTATATAAGATGCAATGCAGTCAAGCCAGTCTATAGGTTAAAAGAGGCTAGGAACAGTCCACTGTTGAAAGGAATTAGTATAGGGAGTACGGAGGACTCTGTCTTTATCTGCATGATGGGCACATGGTTGCGGTTTATTTGTCACCATCTTTAAAGTGAAACATTTATGATATTTGTACTTTCCTCTACACAGAATATACTTCAATAAAACTTGCAAAGGAAGAACATGGCTGGACCTTAAGACTGCATCTGTACCACCATGGATATCTTGGTGTAACTAACTGTAGGCTTTTTCAGGCAGAAGAACATTGGAAAAGTGTGGGCTTTGGATCCATTTGCCTGAGTTACAAATCTCCACTGCACTGTGACACTCAGCTAGCAATGTGTTCTAAGGGAAGTTTCCTAAACCTTGGTTTCTCCAGTAACTTTTTTATGGATTTGTGCCCCTCAACTACTCAGTAGGGACAAATAGCATAAACAGGAAAAAAACATAAATGCAAACCATATAAACTGAGAGACTGCAAACAAATTGATGGTATCATTTTTCCTTAGCCCTTAAATATCTTTGAGTTAGTGCTATCATTTGCAAAAAAAAAAAAAAAAATCAAATTCTGTATTAGGAAAGTTTGGTAATAATTCAGTATGGCCAGCAACTCTCCATAGTTTAGTGGCTTCACACAACAGATATTATTTCTGACACTTGAATGTCCAGTTGGGGTTTTCTCATTTAATGGCCTTCAGGAATCCTGTCCCTGGCTCAGTCTTTGGGATCCACTCTCTTTTTATTTGAATAAAAGACACCTTAGGAAAGGTACATCTATTCTTAACTGCTTTGTCCCTGAAGATGTATGTGTTTTTCTCATTTACATTCATTTTGGAGGGAAGTAGCCACACGGCCCCATCTCTCTGCACACACTCTCAGGAAAGTATGACTTATCATTAGTCCATTAGCCACATCCGCCACATTGTCCTTATATTCTCCTACACAAAGTACAGATAATTTCTGAGGCTCTATCAGCTAGGCATTTCACAACAAAGTCATAGAAACGCCAGGATCATTTGATCTACAGACGCATGTGACTTCCTGAAATATATATTCCAACTTGTTGACTTTAAACTCAAGCTAAATACCAACGGATCTACTCGCACTTCTGAGACACAGCTTACATTCATTCACAAATGTTAGTTAGCCTAAGTCTCAACACCAAGGTGTCAGGTCATACCAATCTGAATTGAACACACTTTACTTTTTTGATTTTTAAGGTGAGCGATATCTTGGTGTTGTAGAAAGTACCCAGCACTGGTAACTGGGGTCATGATCCACCTTCTAAATTTATAATCAAATGTCAATATAATCAAAACTAGAGGGAATTCTTATATAGGACTTTTAAAAAATCTTCATAAACTTAAACCCACTGTTAAATATTGTTCTCTAAAACTTTGGAAATGAAAGTTTTACTTTTACAACAGAAGGCTTATATAAGATACAGGACTTATTCCAAATCACAAACTTGGGACCAGAACTTGAGGCTCTATATTACCAGTCTAATATATACTTTACTCCTTAGCAAAGCAGGAAAATGTCACAAGTAAAAATGTAACAATGTTTGCGCGTAGGATACGCCAATGATCAAGTTTAAGAAAAAATTTGATAAATCTGAAAAGACAGTTTTACTGCTGAAATTCTCCCTGCTCCTTGATAGTTGACCCAAGTAGTACCAGGAACTGCAGTTATATCAATAATACTCATAAATTGTATCTATTTCTCATTCTTCAATTTTTTTTTTTTTTTGTACTTGCAGGCTTAGGATTGCAAAACATAAGGCAAAAGGTATCACTTTGAAGAGTTTTCATCATTAGAAACTTTTGGTCCCAGGAAGTGGTTATTTCATTTTAATAGTCCTGTTTCTATACATATATAGGTGCCTCATGCCTGAAATGAATTTTCAAGACTGTCTTTATGCTAAGTATCTGGCAATCCAAAAACTATTGCTTCTGAAAATATGTATAGACCAGGAATGAAGGGTTCCATTTTTACAATGAGATGCAGATTTCCCATTAAAAAGTAAAGCTTTCATTTCCAATGTTATAAAGGACAGTATTTGAGCTTTGGTGAATTAATTTAGGAGGCTATAGAAGTCCTATAAAAGAACTTTTTCTAGTCTATGTATTTACTGTTGATTATAAATTTGAACATTACTATTAGTGTCCAGCTTGTGACTGAATATTTGGGTCAAATAAATATTGCTAACTGGTACTTAATCATTTTCAGTAACACTATTTTCAATTAAACTCAATCTCACAAGTTTATATAATTTTACAACTTAATTATATAATTACCTCATACTATTTGTACAATTTCAGGGATCAATTATCAAAATGTGTTGATACTATTTTTTCACTTGTCTCTGTCTCAATAATAGTTTACTGGTTTCAGTGACCTTTCTTCCATAAAGCAAAAAAGGAGAAAAAAAATAAAAAAAAAAACAGGAAAGACACACGAGAAAGTGTGGAGGTTATTTCAGGGCTGACGTAAGATATGAAGAATTGTTCTAATCTTTCCTCCAGCTTTTAACAGTGTTTCAAACTCTATCAAATAAGAATAGAAGACTGTTATGCAATGAAGGGCATTGTGGGCCTGGGGTCTTCAATATTTCTCTAAGTTTGTAGATTTCATGGTTACAAGTAAGTACAAGTAGTTAATAAGCTCTATGCACCATCTTCACTAACCCTACATACCTATGAACCAGCAAAATGTCTAGTACATAACACTTGATTAAAAATTAATGAAGTATGGTTAGCAGCAGTTCCTCTGCCTCTTGGCCAATCCTGACTTGTACATTCTTCTCTCAATATTATAGGTAAGCGAAATAGACAATCACCCTGAAACTTATTCAAATGGCTAAGAAAACGCCTATGTCCCAAACTATACTGTCATCTGAAATTCCACTTTTGAGTTTCATTCATTTAGCTCAAATGTTGGTCTTGTTAAAATGCAAAACAAATGTAGCAACAGAGAGTCAATAACACTTGAATCCCTTTTAAATTATTTAAACTTATGACAAATGAGTATCAGATTTATTTTTCCCTAGTGCAGTCTGGCCAGAGGAGGGAGTCATTCTGTGGTCATAGAAGTAGGATGAGAAAAACCCAAGTCAGTAAGATGAGTTTAGATGAGTCAGAACAAAGAAACTTATCTTACACTGTTGCCTATAGATGAAATAATACTAAAAGCATAGATATTATCTGGTTAATACCAGTACTTGAACATAATGAAAGTGAGATCCACTGATGTGAACTAGTTAAACAGCTAATCATTGTCAGAGTCAAGGTTAGTTTTTAAGAGACTTGACTTTTAGTTTGGTGCTCCTTCTTTCAACTTTGATTACTTATTTATAAATGCTAATCCTACTTCAAAGTAACCTAAACCTTATAAAATATTTTGGAAATTCCAAAGAACCGTAAAAGGAGTATCAACAAATTTCTGCCTCTGTAATTTTGTATAGTATACATAAATAACTACTTAGGCTCCTTAAGAGTGATTTAATTTTCCAAACATGTAAACTATGATTAATTAAGTGTAAAGGTTTATGATTATGTAGTTGGAATATGGTTTAAAAATATTATCCATCATTTTCATCAATACTAAATCAGCTAATTGAAAGAATCATTGGGATCTACATCTATTAAAAAAAGGAAATTTTGTATTGCTACAAATATAAAGAAAATATCTTTCTTTCTAATTTAAAAATGTATTCAATGGCATTCTATAATGTATACTATCATGTAAGAATTGAATCGCCAGTCTATGTCTGACGCAGGATACAGCATGCTTGGGGCTGGTGCATGGGGATCACCCACAGAGATGTTATGGGGAGGGAGGTGGGAGGGGGTTTCATGTTTGGGAACACATGTAAGAATTAAAGATTTTAAAATTTAATAAAAAAAAAAAAGAAAAAAAAATGTATTCAATAAGGAAATGACTGTTAAATAAAAAATTATTATACCATGTTCCATAGTCGAGTGCTGAGGTCAAGAGTCAAAATTAAGAATATCAGGCAATGTATTACAGTTCTCAAGAGAAATGGGACCAATAAGGCATAAACAAATATGTATATATGTGTTTATAACAATATATGTATACATTTATATACAAACACATTCATTACAGTGAATTAGCTCCCATGATTATAGAGATGCAGAAGTCTCAATATTTACAAGGTGGTAAGCAAGCTGAAGACTCAAGTCTAAGTCCACAATCCTGGGAATCAGGAAAGCCAATGATGTTGTTCCATTCTAAAAACTAGCAGGCTTCGAAGGTGGGATGATTTGGGAGAATGGCATTGAAACATGTATATTATCATATGTGAAACGAATTGCCAGTCCAGGTTTGATGCATGATACAGGGTGCTTGGGGCTGGTGCAGTGGGGTAACCCAGAGGGATGGGATGGGGAGGGAGGTGGGAAAAGGGTTCAGGATGGGGAACACGTGTACACTCACGGCGGATTCAAATCAATGTATGGCAAAATCAATACAATATTGTAAAGTAAAATAAACAATTAAAAAATAAATTAAATAAAAATTAAAAAAAAAAAAACTAGCAAGCTTGAGGTCAGGAAGAGCTAATGTTTTAGTTTGAGTCTAAAGGTAGGAGCAAAGTCAGCGTCCCAGTTTAAAGGACACAAGTTGGCAGAATTCCCTCTTCACAGGGGAAGGTCAGCTTTTCTGTTTTATTTAGGCATTCAAATGATTAGATGAGGCCCACCCACACTATGGGTGGGCAATCTGACTCAATATGCAGATTTAAATTTTAATCTCATCCAAAAACACTCGAGGAAATATTTAGTGTCTTAATCCACTTGGGCTGCTATAACAAAATACTATAAATTGGACAACTTATAAATAACATAACTTTCTCACAGTTCTGAAAATTGTACATCAAAAGATCAGAGTGATAACATGGTTGGCTGCTGACTTTTTCTGGATTATAGACTTCTTACTGTATCCTCACATAGCAGGAAACATAAGGGATCTCTGTGGGGCCTCTTTTATAAGAAAACTCATTCATAACAATTCATTTCATGACTCTTAAGTCACCTCCTTAGACCCCTAACTCTTAATACTATCATTCTTGGAGCATTAGAATTTCCACATATGAATTTTGGGGAGACAGACATTCAGAATACAGAACCAAGAATAATGTTTAACCAAATACCTGGGCACTCCATGGCCCAGTCAAGTTGACACATAAGATTAAGCATCACAGGAAGGTCACACTTCCAAGTATCTTTCTGCATCACATTTTAAAATAGAAATACAAGAATTTCTTGGGAAAAAGGTTGAAACAGTTCTACAGTTAGGATTAAGACATACATAGGCATATATGGCAACTGAATATTCTGGGATAGATGATAGAACCAGACTTTCAAGATGTTACATAGAGCTGCTAAGAAAGACATGTCCTAAAGGAAGACTAAGTCAAGCAACATCATTATCATCAGAGAGAAGTGGCTTACCGGTACAGATTCGTGACTATTTTACAAAATGGTCTGGATTCAGCCACCCTAGGATCTAGTCTCACAAAACAGAAGGACTAAATGTGAAACCAAAGCAGCTGTCCCGTGAAATCTGCTATTCCAGAGCTAGGCAACTTGGCTCTAGACATCTTTCACCAAGCACAACAGAAAGAAAAGAAGTAACTCTGAAGATGATCTCCAAGCCCATAGAACTGAAAAGGTACTAGATAACAGCAGAATTGGTGGGTACTAGAGAATGTGCGAGCCAAGACTGCTCTGTCATGAAAAGGGCAGCTGGTAGCTGCATGCATGCTAAGTCGTTTCAGTCATGTATGACTCTTTGCAGCCCCAAGGACTGTAACCTGTCAGGCTCCTCTGTCCATGGAATTCTCTAGGCAAAAATACTGGAGTGGGTTGCCATTTCCTCCTAAGGGGATCTTCCCAACCCAGGGATCAAACCTGTGCCTCTTATGTCTCCTGCTTTGGCAGGCAGGTCCTTTACCACTAGTGCCACCTGGGGAGCCCCCTATGGCACCTGGTGTCTACATTCATCAGGGAGCACTGTAAGTGAGCCCTCTGTGATATCCTAAAACAGTGGGGGCAGCAGGAACATTTCTCAGAGTAGGGCGATTGATTCAAAATTTTATGTAGCCAAATAGTCTACTGATCAATCAGTGCTCCTGTTGTGTTTTACTGCTCCATACTCCGGAGGAGGCAATGGCACCCCGCTCCAATACTCTTGCCTAGAAAATCCCATGGATGGGGGAGCCTGGTAGGCAGCAGTCCATGGGGTCACGAACAGTCGGACACGACTGAGCGACTTCACTTTCACTTTTCACTTTCGTGCACTGGAGAAGGAAATGGCAACCCACTCCAGTGTTCTTGCCCGGAGAATCCCAGGGACTGGGGAGTCTGGTGGGCTGCCATCTCTGGGGCCGCACAGAGTCGGACACGACTGAAGTGACTTAGCAGCAGCAGCTCTATACTCACAAAAACAAAACTGAGCTTCCCTACAATACTCCAACCCTAATTCCCTTCTCTCCAGAGGCACAGTCAGCCCCACAGTTCTAGGTCTCAATCCTCCATATAACAAGGTGAATAGTAAATAGGATTCTCTTCACACTTCTTTCAAAGCAGACATACCCAGGACCACGGACCATGATGCTGACAGTTCTTACAATGGCCCTTTGTGTCTGGAGATTGAGGACACCCAAAGGCTTCCCTGGTAGCTCAGAGGGTAAAGAATCTGCCTGCAATGCAAGAGACCGGGTTCAATCCCTGCGTTCAGAAGATCCCCTGGAGAAGGGAATGGCTACCCACTCCAGTATTACTGCCTGAAGAATTCCCCTCTGAGAATCTGAGAAAGACAAATGATAGTGTACTATAGATAGCTCATATTCTCTTGCCAGAACCACTTATCTTTTTCAGGAATTTTGTGTCGTTAAATACAATCATCATTAAAATTTAAATGATATAAACTTACTGTGAAATTAATTTTATTAAAAACAATACTAATGGATATTCAAAACTCATCACTTCCTAATTACTATACTGCATTTTATTATAATCTATGCTCTTTCTTGAGGTTATTTATATGTCTTAAATTTGTATGGTGGAAATAATTTAAAAAATCTGTGCCTAACTCTGCCTTCACTGACATCATGTTGGTAATGTGAAACTGACCGCAGTGGGAGCAGTCACAGTACGGAAATTGGCAAACACTACAACTGGGGCCTCAGTTTTACAGAGAGTCAGTTATGAAACTGGCATATCAGTGGGTTGACAAAGTGAGTGTCAAGGTCTAACAAGGATGATCTGGTCCTAAGTTACTGTGAGGTAAGTGAGGATGAAGAAGAGGAAAGTGGTTAGAAATTGAACATGGCACCCATGTATGACAGGATTTCTAAATGTGCTGTGTCTGTGGAGTGGATTTTAAATCATGATATTCTGAAATCCCCTCGACCTTCAAAGGGATCATTCCTGGTCTGATCAAAAAGTATTGGCAGGCATGACCTTTGCAAATGAGGACCAAGTCTCTCTTCACTTTTTCTGGTATAGAAGAAGCCTCCGATCTCTTCTACAAAATAATGGAAGGGTTTCCCACTATTAGATGATACTGTACATTTGCCCAACTTGGTGGTTTGTGTCTGGATCCAAAATAAATGTTATTTATATGAAAAAATCTGATATTACTTGTACTCCTAGTATTGTGTAATGATTCATATTTGTTATTGCATGGAGAAGGTGCCTTGTTAGTAAAAATTAAATGTGGTAGTAGGCATTTCTCATAGGGACGTTGATCATAAATTGCATTTATTACTAGGTTTCATATAGGCCAAATATTTGAAATATTTATATTGTCATAGAAAAAACAGGTGTGATTGATGTTTTAAATGTTTGCATCTGATTCCAGAAATTATGCTGCATAGTTATAATTCCCCCTCTAGCTCTCAGAGTTTGTGAGACTAAGAAATCATTATACATGTGACACTGGGAGGAGAATTTATGAAGTTGGTATAAAGGTCCTACAACCTTTCTCAAGACCCCCCAAATCATGCTACCTTAAAGATACTCTATGGATGGCGCAGATATTCCAGTTAGTCAAATGCAGCTAATGAGTTAGTAAAATTAGGCCTTAATGTTACTGGGAATTTGTTGATCCTCACTGATTAGTGAGTTAGTCATGAGAAAAACTGCCCTATCATTGTATCCCAGGGTCTAACCAAGGAAAGAGAACCATTTTACAAGCAAGAATTAAGTACAGAGAATTGGTTATACCAGTCATGGAAGAGCTGTGAGACCAAACAAGGGATGTGTGACAATCCAGAGATTATTACCAGCAGAAGACTGCTATTTTCTTAGGCTGGAGGTCAAAGGAAGAAGGTGATATCACCAAGAGTCAAGACAGCATCTATGGTCACCTGGCTGACAGGCTTTTTAGGACCAGGGGTCACAGAGCTGAAGACATTCCTGCCAGAGATACCAGCAAGATCAAGATAGAGAGAGGAAAAGACTTTGGTTTCTCCCTTCGTCCTGTTCCTCAACTACATATCAAGGATTCTCATTAAATCTAAACATGTTAACAGTGGGTCCTTGTATATGTAACTTCTAGGGGTCAGAAGAGCAAGAAAGGGAGAAGGAACAGATTTGAGGGGAAACACGTACGGGAAGAATATATCTAGCAAATCCAAAATATGTACCTATATCTAGATGGATAGATAGATAAACACAGATTCCCCCTAACATCCATTAATGCTCTGACAAGGCAAATAAAAATAATTTTTTTTTCCTTACCTAGGTATATTATCTAAGCGAGCATTGAATCAGTTACTGAATTAGAAGCTGGCACATTCAATTGCTATTTAGCTTCCTAAACGAGCACAAGATTGACCAAAGATCATGAGAGTCTATTACTGATCCAAGAGACTCTTTTTTCCCATTATTCTAAAGCTCTCTATCTGTTCTCAAACTGTGAGAGGTACTATAAAATAGAAAATCAGATTGATTTGACAGTTAACCCACTCTTTTTCACCTTGCCTTCTTTCAAATATGCTGAGAAAAGTAAAATGGCCTAAAGGAAAGAAGAAGAGAAGCATAAGTATCCTCTACAAACTCGGTGATGGATGATTGAGAGCTGACTCTTTCTCAAGTGCTTTTATTGGCCCACGTGTTAGCCCTGCATCCCATGAAACAGCCTGATGTAACATGCCAATATTAGTGTCACTTCTTTGCCATATCCTCTTTTCACCACCACAAAAATAAGAGTCCATCAGAAAATACATACTATGTTTCCTAGAGTTACTTCTGTTTTATGCAGATCCTCTTTATAAAGCTATTCTTAGAGTCCTCTTCAGTGTCATAAGCTTAAACTAAGAAAACTACCTGTCCTTCCTTTCTGAACATTACGTCATGAGGAATGAGTCCTGTTACTTACAAAGATAGGCAGAATTCTCTCAAAGCAGAAAAACCATCGATTTTGCTTGCTTTCCACATGCTATCTATGTACCACAGTTAAGAACTTCAAGCACACAAATTTGTTCTAGAGAACTGGCAACTCAAAAATACAAATAATCTTTATAGTATCAAGTAACCCTTAAACTCTTTGAAAAACAACCTTGCTTTAAAAGTTAGAGTGCAAAAATATTCAAAACAATTGGCACACCCCTCCGAAAGATTCTCTAACGTTCAGCAGAACTGAATTCACACTGAATCTGGTTTATGAGTAAAAGACAAGTCAACTTTAAAGCCAATCATACATGACAATGTTTCTTTTCAATGTGCCTGCCTTGGAGCCATAATTCTGCTGCTGCTGCTGCTGCTGCTACTGCTAAGTTGCTTCAGTCATGTCCGACTCTGTGCGACCCCATAGATGGTCTCCTACCAGGCTCCTCTGTCCCTGGGATTCTCTAGGCAAGAACACTGGAGTGGGTTGCCATTTCCTTCTCCGGTGCATGGAAGTGGAAAGTGAAGTCGCTCAGTTGTGTCCAACTCTTAGCGACCTCATGGACTACAGCCTACAGGCTCCTCCGTCCATGGGATTTTTCCAGGCAAGAGTACTAGAGTGGGGTGCCATTGCCTTCTCCACATAATTCTGCTAAACACTCAAAAATTTCCTCTTGAGTATTTTGTGATATATTAGAACCAGAAATAAGGGATGTTAGTGCTAGAAGGCCAGTCAACGGTCTTTAATTTAATTTAGATATTCTTTCTGCACCAGACTCTTTAAGATCATTGAGTTAGCTTAAGAATTTTGAAGCTGTGGAATTCAGGGCAGGACATTACAGTATGCCAATATTACTATTCTCCTGCTCTGACATTCTCCACTGATTGACAGATGAAGGAGAAGGAAGGGCAGTCACCATTAACGGAGAATAAATGAAAATGGAATATTAAAATTCAGGATTATCTGAGTTGACTGAATTGGCTGGCAGAGTGTTCTCCAGTTAAGAGTGGGGAAAGATTAATTCTGCACATGATGCCACTACTGCATTTATATACAAGTTTACTGGGACAATTGTTTGCCTTGAATTGTTTTCTTCATTTATTTCAGTCAGACAGTTGTGTTGACTGATTTTTCTTTTTGATGTATGAAATGACTCTTTGACTGAATTTACCATTTAATTTCCGCTAATGCACTGTAAAAACAATAGTCAAATTAGACTGGCAGGTATGAAAAAGTCTACCACAGAACTAGACAGAAATATTGCGTTCTATAGGTACGTATGTCATATGCCCTGGGTTTTGGAAAATTTTTCCAATTTCAACTATTTTGCCACATGTTTCAGAAGTGTGGGGCCACTGATTTAATAGTAAAAATAACATTTGTGAAGTTCATATAAAAATAATTTTCTGTGAACCTGAGAATCACATAATGGGATCAGAGAAGAACTATTATGAACAATTTTACTGTTTCTTACTTATCAAGAGGTGTTTCTATGTGAAACTTTTGAACCTTCTTCTGGAAGATGGTTAGGAACAAAAGGTCTGAATATATTCATAGCAAATCCTTATTTATAATTTCATTTTCCCAATAATTATAGTTACTAAGATAGGCCATTTTCCATGTCCTATCTCATGATTTTAAGCTCCTATTGAACATCTGGAAATTGGTGACATGAGTAAGAAAGTGAAGCAATTTTTAAATTGTTATTGACTAATGCTGATTTTATAACGAGAGCTTCCTTACATAGTTGACTAATTTATCGTGGTGCAGATGGCTGGTTACTACTCTTAGAAATGAAAAAGGTCTTAAAAATTTTTCCATATTCCATTCACCAACCTGTGTTCTCCTTCAAAGCAAAATTAATTCCTTGAAAATTAACATATTAGCTTAATTATAATTTTTAATTTTAAAATTAACTGGGGGAATGGGAATTTGGGGTAGGAAAAAGGGATGGAAGATGCGACAAAGTAAAATAAATCAAAGAATTCATAGAAAAATAAAACAGAAGTTTCCAATAGTAGGTAAGGACATCTGCTTCCAACTATATCAGTTTACCTGAGGAACACATACTAGGAAGGTCAGATAAATCATATGCAACATTTGACTGTGAGCATTATAAAGCCAGGATTCCCTGATGGCTCGAGGAGCCTGGCGGGTCGCAAAGAGTTGGACACGACTGAGACTTCACATTCACGTTATAAAGCTAATGAGGCAGCCATGCCATAGAAAAGTACTCAAGTGAGAACAGCATTCTGCGCATGCTTTTCTAGCCCAGTCATGTAGAAACTATTGATGAAAATCAAAAGTCTGACAAACCAAATGTGGCTCCTAAGAGGCAGAAAAGCCAGTAGATCTTAGGACAATGTCATAGGACTGAGGAGAGAGCAAAGTGAGAATTTAGAAATAACAAGGCAGCTAGAATTTTAAGGGTCAAAATCCCAGAGACAGGAAAGATTCAGAGACTCGAGCTCAATTCAGCAACAGTGGTCCCTTGACGTATCACATTTTCCATGTAGGGAGACAAGGCAAGATGCTAAGAAGTCAAACAAAAGCTAACTGAAGTCAAAGCAAAGACTCAGAAGTCTTATTATAATGCTGAGGAGATAAAACTGAGGTTCAGAACCCACCAAAGAATAGTGGCCCAGTGGAAAGCTAATGACATGAATTAGGACACTGGAAGTTTCTATATGTATGTGTATGTGTCTCTGTGTCCATATGAACGTGTGTTAGGAAGGTTGATGAAACAGCTACATTAAAGGAAACATCTATAAAGAAGGAAGATGAGTATGATGTTGGTGCAAGGACTGAAGATCAATGAGGTGATCTTTCCTTCTGCTCCTTACTTGGGAGTAGGAAATTCTCTCTTGAAAAAGGTACAGTTGACCATTGAACAAGGCAGGAGTTAGAGACACTGACTCCCTATGCAGTCAAAAATTCACACATCACTTTATAGGCAGCCCTTCCCATCTATGGTTCTGCATCTGAGGTTCAACCAACCAGAGATTATGTAGTGCTGCAGTTATTGGGAAAAAAATCCATATAGAAGTGGATCTGTGCAATCTAAATCCAGGTTGTTCAAAGGTCAACTGTAATGTCATTCAGATTCTCTACAACTTGTCATATCCCAAGTCTGGTATTCATTGAAGAATCACCAAGACTACCAAGAAAAGGAGAATTAGAATGAAAAACAGAACCAGAATCGTGGATGACCTAAATATTAAAGTTCAAATATATTTGGATAAATATTACCAAGTTCAGAAAAATAGATGACAAGGTAGAAAATTTAACTAGACAACTAGAAACTGATTGAAGCGGAATTGATAGAATTCAAAATTATACTAAAATTAAAACTCACTAGTGGACGTAACATAGGTGAAGAAAGATAAATGAACTGGAAGACAGAGTAACAGTAAAAATATTAAGGCTAAACATGGAAAACAAAAAGGATAAAAAAGTATAGAAAAGAGCATTTGAAACATATGGGCCACAGTAAACATTTTTATCATATGTTTAAATTGGAGTCCAAAGGGAAAAGGAGAGAGAGACTGGGGTGAAAGCAATATTTAGAAATAATAGTTGAGAGTTCTCAAAACTAAAAAGAATATACCAAGCCATAAATTCAACAAGCACTAAACAATGCAACAAGAGTAAATATAAAGAAACCATATCTAACACCACCACAGTACAACTCACATATGGCAAAGTAAAACAGAGCATCTTAGAAGGAACCAGAGGAAAGACAACAGCAGCTGACCTTTGAACAATGCAGGAGATTACGATTACAGCTCACTTCTCAACAAAAAAGATTAATACTAGAAAATAATGGAAAGTGCTAAAGAAAATAACTGCCCACTGAGAATTCTAGAGGCAGAGAAAATGTGTTTGGAAGATGAAATAGGGAAATCTTCAAACAAACAAAATTTAGAGAATATGTTCTCATCGGAACCAACTGAATTAAATGATGAAGAGAGACCTGCAGGCAGAAGGAAAATTATCATAGATGAAAATAAGGACTTTACAAAGGAATTAAATAGAACAGAAAGGATAAATAAGTGAATAAATCTAAATAAAATCTAACTGCACATAAGAGTAATAATGAAATATATAAAAAATTAGAATGCATTAAAAACAAAAGGAGGAGGAAAAAGTAATAAAATAAATTTAAGGTCTCAGCATTGCTTGAGAAGCAGTAAAAGAGCTAATAAGTCATGGTGCATGTGTAATTGCTACTTATATAAACATTGTGAGCTAATAAAGGGAAAATGGAGTTTGATGAATTTAAAAGGAAGAGCCAAAGGAACATAAAAACGTAGGACAAGTAGAAAACAAGGAGTAAATGGTCTATAATAAGATATATTAACTGTAAATATTCAAATTAAAGGGCAAAGATTTTTTGAAACAAAAATCTTAATTCCATGCCCCTTACAAGAGACCATAGTCTGACTGCAACTTAAACGATGCAAAAATTATGTCATACAAACAATCAGCAAAATTGGAAAAAAAATAATGTGAGATTTGAAAGCAAAAAGTATCACTGGAGATAAGGCAGGATAATGAAACCAACCATTACTTTACAAGGAACATGTCATAAAACTAAACTTCAATGCAATATATGAAGGGAAATTCTAAAAACTAACTAGAAATAAAATCTAAATTACCTAGATCAGTAATTCAGAGCAACAACAAATCAGTAAACTACAGAAGATCTGAATACCATCGTTAAACTCTTTGGCCTATACACCCTGAGGAACCCAGAATTTAAAGAAACATATGTACCCCAACGATCACTGCAGCACTATTTACAAAGCTACATATGGAAGCAACCTAGATGCCCATCAGTAGATGAATGGACACAGAAGTTGTGTATTAAATTACTCAGCTATAAAAGGAATGCATCTGAGTCAGTTCTAATTCAGTGGATGAACCTGAAGCCTATTATACAGAGTGAAGTAAGCCAGAGAGAGAAATACAAATACTGTATATTAACGCATATATATACAACTTAGAAAGATGATATCAACAATCCTACATGCATGGCAGCAAAGAAGACACAGATGTAAAGAACAGATTTTTGGACTCAGGGGGAAAAGATGAAGGTGGGATTATTTGAGAGAATAGCATTGAAACATGTACATTACTATATGTAAAATAAATGACCCATGCAAATTTGATGCATGAACCAGGGCACCCAAAGTCGGTGCTCTAGGACAACCCAAAGGGATACGGTGGGGTGGGAAGTGGGAGAGGAGGTACAGACTCGGGGGGACACATGTACACCTGTGGCCATTTCATGGTGATGTATGGCAAAAACCATCACAATATTGTGAATGTAATTATCCTCCAATTAAATTAATTGAAAAAAATCTTTGGCCTAAATTTGCATAAAACACTGCATCAAGAAAGAAATGCACATTTATACACAAATTTGGAGGTGTACAGGGCACATTTTTAAGTTGACTGTATGCTGGTTATAAAACAAGACTCAGAATAATGAAGAAATTTAAAAATATATAACCAGTATTTCATCAAATATTTGGACATTAAAAACATACTTCTGGACTTCCACGGTGATCCAGTGACTAAGACTCCATACTCCAAATTCAGGGAGCCTGATTCTATCCCTAGTCAGGGAACTGGATCCCACAAAGAGTTTACATGCCACAACTAAATTGCATGCTACAACGAAGATTGAAGATCCTGAAAGTCACAGCTAAAACCTGGAGCAGCTGAATATACAAATTTAAAAATATATACTTCTGATCAATATGTAGGTCAAAGATAAAGTCATAATAGGAATTAGAATTTTATTAATTGAATGATAATGAAACACGCACCTAGAGCGGGACATCCTGGAATGTGAAGTCAAGTGGCCTTAGGAAGCATCACTATGAACAAAGCTAGTGGAGGTGATGGAATTCCAGCTGAGCTATTTCAAATCCTGAAAGATGATGCTGAAAGTGCTGCACTCAACATGTCAGCAAATTTGGAAAACTCAGCAGTGGCCACAGGACTGGAAAAGGTCAGTTTTCATTCCAATCCCAAAGAAAGGCAATGCCAAAGAATGCTCAAACTACTGCACAATTGCACTCATCTCACATGCTAGTAAAGCAATGCTCAAAATTCTCCAAGCCAGTCTTCAGCGATACGTGAACCGTGAACTTCCTGATGTTCAAGCTGGTTTTAGAAAAGGCAGAGGAACCAGAGATCAAATTGCCAACATCTGCTGGATCATCGAGAAAGCAAGAGAGTTCCAGAAAAACATCTATTTCTGCTTTATTGACTATGCCAAAGTTTTTGATTGTGTGGATCACAACAAACTGGAAAATTCTTCAAGAGATGTGAATACCAGACCACCTGACCTGCCTCTTGAGAAATCTGTATGCAGGTCAGGAAGCAACAGTTAGAACTGGACATGGAACAACAGACTGGTTCCAAATAGGAAAAGGAGTACGTCAAGGCTGTATATGGTCACCCTGCTTATTTAACTTCTATGCAGAGTACATCATGAGAAACACTGGGCTGGAAGAAGCACAAGCTGGACTCAAGATTGCCAGAAGAAATATCAATAAGCTCAGATATGCAGATGACACCACCCTTATGGCAGAAAGTGAAGAGGAACTAAAAAGCCTCTTGATGAAAGTGAAAGAGGAGAGTGAAAAAGCTGGCTTAAAGCTCAACATTCCGAAAACGAAGATCATGGCATTTGGTCCCATCACTTAATAGCAAATAGATGGGGAAACTGGAAACAGCGGCTGACTTTATTTTTCTGGGCTCCAAAATCACTGCAGATGGTGACTGCAGCCATGAAATTAAAAGACGTTTACTCCTTGGAAGGAAAGTTATGACCAACCTAGATAGCATATTAAAAAGCAGAGACATTACTTTCTCAACAATGGTCCACCTAGCAAGGCTATGGTTTTTCCAGTAGTCATGTATGGATGTGAGAGTTCTTTATAGTCATAAAGAAAGCTGAGCACAGAAGAATTGATGCTTTTGAACTGTGGTGTTGGAGAAGACTCTTGAGAGTCCCTTGGACTGCAAGGAGATCCAACCAGTCCATCCTAAAGGAGATCAGTCCTGGGTGTTCATTGGTAGGACTGATGGTGAAGCTGAAACTCCAATACTTTGGCCACCTAATGTGAAGACCTGACTCATTTGAAAAGACCCTGAAGCTGGGAATGATTGAGGGCAGGAGGACAAGGGGATGGTGAAGGATGAGATGGTTGGATGGCATCACTGACTCAATGGACACGGGTTTGGGTAGACTCTAGGAGTTGGTGATAGGCAGGGAAGTGTGCTGCAGTTCATAGGGTCACAAAGAGTCAGACACGACTCAGTGACTGAACCAGGCTGAATGAAAATATACTGTAGCAAAAGCTGTGGGCTGCACATAAAGCTGTGGTCACATAGATGCTTCAGCATTAGAATTATATATGTAATCATATATATATATATATATATATATGTATATATATATATATATATATATGTATGTGTGTATGTGTGTGTAAATGATAAAAGAATAAAGCTTCCAAAAGATACCCTATTACCTTGAGGTAGACAACTACTGAACGATACCTAATGGTGGAGGCAGGGCATACTTAAGAACTTCAGGAGACCAGCAGAAGGCATCATTTGGAAACATGAGTAGCTTCCAAATGAGGCTGTTTGAGAGCACAGTGAAGGCCAATGTCAGAAGCAGTCTTCGGGAAAGAGCATTTAATATATAAAGCGGTGGAGAAACTAAAATATATTTAAGATTTGACACTCTAATTCCTTTTAAGAATGATTTATGTTGCTAGGGAAAAAATAAGAAGTACTTGATGTAGAAGGCGAATAAGTTTATAATTTCCAGGAGAATCTTGGTACCAGGACTACAGAATGAAGAACTTGGGAGTCCCCTGGCTAATCTAGCAGAGAGAAAATGGAAACAGAGATGAGAGAGAGAAACAGAAGGAAATCTTTGTGCAATTTGGTGCTGCGTCACACCAACGCCTAGGTATGCCCTCCAAATCGTAAATAAATGCCACTATGTTCAGAGCTAACTCTGAGACAGTGATTAATATCCAAGAGATTAACTAGGGACAACTCTTGGAATCAACAATGGATGGAAGAAAAAGGACATCAGATTGGGCAAAGGTAGAAGTAAAGCTGTGTTGCAGCCTCAAGAAACCTCAGGTGACCCTTTGGGGGAGAGTTCTTAAAATGAGATGACCCCTTCAGGAGGATGTCCCATTCAGGAGGATGTCCCCCTGCAGGAGGATGTCTTAACCTTTATATTCTTACATCTGTCATTGGATGCAGGGCGTTGTAGGAAAGGGTGATGCGACCCTGGGCTAAGTGGCTCCCTCTAGCTGAGACTGGCTGCCTGCAGCATTTCCAGGGCTGGGGTAAAAGCGTCAGAATTTGAAAATAGATCAAGTTTCCCTGTCTGGGGTGCCAAAGTACCAAATACAGGCAGGGTATATTACAAATATTTCTTTAGCCTAGAGAAGAGGTCTTGAAGCGGTGAGCCACTCACTGGGAACCAGCAGGACATGAAGGAGTCTTGAACAGGTCTGAAGCTACTGGAAGGCCTTTCAGGAGCTCAATCCCATAATAAACATTGTACCTTCAGTGTAACTTTGCCCTCTCTGCCAGTCTTCCTCAGTTCCCATGCGGGCCCTTTTGGACTTGGAGTTCCCAGAGATTGAGTTGGAGACTTCCATGAAGTTTGCTTTCCATCTACTGGCTTTGGTTTCTTGCTCTCTCTGCTCCAAGCTGGTCTCTTCAAACTGCCTTTTCCATTTCTGCCAATAATAGCCCTCTCAAGACCTAACTAACACTCTTCTGGGGCAAAAGGAAGAGAATTAGTAAGGATAACTTTTATTTCTAGGAGGGAAGTTACCATATTCCTTCATAGTGTTCATCTCTTTGATTATTTAACTTTTATTCTAGATTACTCATGGGTATTTCTGCTCCCCTACCTTCAACCCAAGGAGGTTTTAGAACATTGTCCTATCTCAGCATCAAGTCTCTCTCCAACCTCCCTGTCTCTCTTTCCTTACCCACCTTTATCCACAGACTCGCAGGCTTTCTGGACCTCTGAGGAGGATAAGCACTTCACAGAATCTCTGCTACACAACCAAACATATTGAAATAACTTTTGATGAAGATATTGAAGCAACAGAAAGGAATACATGAGGATTGTTTCTCCTGAGGGTTCAATTATTTAGAGGGCCTTTATCAAACTTTGATTGATAAATCTAACCTTTCCTTTCTTGACAACAGTTGATCACACTGTCATGAAAACAAGTTAGAAAATGGAAAAATAATATTTGGATTTCAATGAAATAATAAAAATGCAGGGACTATCTTTGACTTTTGCAAAGTGAGAAAAGAGTTCACATTTCGACTATGTGGTGGCAGGAGTCCCTTTTACAACAGGGCCAGTCTGCACGATGCATTTAAAAATCAACCTTTTCAAATATAGCCGTAACACCCACAAGATTTTTCATTTCTTGGGGTCAGATAAACCATACTTCAGAGTGGTGCCTTGTATATTAAACTGCTAAACATAATCTGGAAGCACAGCAATGGCTAAAAATATGGAGCTGGCAGCTTTTCATTAAAATTGAAATATTTTTCTGTTTTTAATTCACTGTATAAAATTTTAAATGTCCAAATTCAGTCAGGTAGGTCTTCCTAATGATCATGAGCTTCAATCCTGCTAACAACTAAGCCTGCACTATTAAACTCTACTTTATCTGTTCCAGAAACTTGCTGGGTTTCTTTAATGCCTCTGTTACTACTTCCTTTGTGTCATTCATTCTGTGTGTTTCTTTAAAAACATAGCTGTGTGACCTCTGGAAGTTTTATTACTTCCTTGAGACTTGGTTGCCTCCTCTGTGAATATCTGGGTATGTATTTAGTATTGCTCAACAGAATTTTCTACGATAATGAAAATGTTTTCTATCTGTATTATCCAATGCAGTATTCACTAGCCACATGTAGCTAAAAAACATCTTTGAAATATGGCAAATCCAACGGAGAAACTGCATTTTTAACTTTAAAATGTGTTTAAATATAAATAATCTCATGTGTTAGCCTCTACTGACAGTATAAATCGATGTAATATTTTAAGGATATTCTCCACTCTAAAACTCTACCACTCATTAGCTCAACCTAAATATTTTTGCCCTTTGACAAGCAGAAAATAATTTATGCTTCCCTTGAAATTATTTTTCAAGACCTTTGTCAGTTTGGGGACATTATATTCTTAAAATTGACTTTGCTTTATGAAACTTTAATAATGTTGAAGTTTCCTGCCCTTGGAAGCACCTTTGTTATTATGGGAAATACTGAGGATGAACAAGGACCATTTCAAGAGATCATGGAGAAAAAACTCCTTCTGGACTTAATTTCATTATGAGGATGCTCAAAATGTCAAAATGCTAAATTGCTTATAGTAAGAACCATGCCTTTTTTACACTATTTTCTGCATGGAGCTGGAAAATATATAAAATATTTTAAAATAACTGCATATCTATTTTTGAAGCTGATTTGGCTGTTCATAGCTTGCTAGCACTTTATCCATCTCACTATTTCACTCAGTAAACCAATGCAGTTGTTACATATGTGTCTGTGTTCCCTTCTAGATTATGTGTTTATGAAGTCAGAAACTGTATTTATGTCACAGCCCCTATGTATAGCACAATATTCATTGCTAATTCAGATCATGTTTTAAGATGAGACAAAATTTATCATTTTTATTGTAGTCATAAACATCTAGCAAACCAACCAGAAAATAAAAAGAATTTTGGTAACTGGCCAAGAACAAAAAAAAAAAGAAATACTTACTGCAAAACCATATCTCTAATAACTACCACTGGAATTAGAACACACACAGCCTAAAATTATTTTAAAATATCTCATCAAAGACTTTGAGGTGGTACCTAAAAAGATTACATCAGAAGTGAACATAATCATGTTGTCTGACCAGCATGGATCACGCATTCAAAGTAAGTGTATATTATATATAAAATAAGCAGTCAGAACCCACTGTATAGCACAAGAGAACTTACTCAATACCTTGTAATAAACTGTAATGGAAAAGAATACATACACACACACACATAACTGAATTACTTACCTGTACACCTGACACCCAACATTGTAAATCGACTACACTTCATTTTTTTTTAAGTGTAAAAGGTAGTATAGCTTCATAAATTTACCTCTGATATCCAATGAACTAACTGAAACAACAGAAGCTACAACTTTCTTGAGACAGGAAATGGACAGCAAACTGGGCTGTCACATTCAGTAATAGTCATACCTGTCCAAAAATATACAGACTCACTAATACATAGGAATTTTTCATTTTTCTGGCATAATTAGGCAATGAGGTATGCATATTAGAATTTTTTTAAGTGACAAATTTAAGAAGAGTATTTTAACCTTTACTCATTATTTTTTTCTAAAATTAACAAATGTATTCATCAGTGTATTTAATGTTTTCTTGATAACTTGGGGTCATCAGTTTAATCAACGTTTGCATGAATAATACAAATGGAAGCAAGACAAGCACTCATACTGAAATTGAAGATGACATAATATTATATCAACTGGAATAACTGATGAAGGAGTAAGGAAAAAAAAACAAAAACGAAAACAAACCGTGATCAAGAAACAGTCAAGTTCTGACTTCTATTTAGTTTCCAAAAGTGAATTGAAAGTGTTCAGTTGTGTCCAACTCTTTATGACACCATGGACTGTAGCCCACCAGGCTCCTCTGTTCATGGAATTCTCCAGGCCAGAATACTGGAGTGGGTACCTGTTCCCTTCTCCAGGGGATCTTTCCAACCCAGGGATAGAACCCAGGTCTTCCGCATTGCAGGTGGATTCTTTACTGCCTGAACCACCAGGGAAGCCATTTCAAAAAGAGAAATCACAAATCCCAGTGGTATCTCCAACATTATTAGCTGTCTTTATCCCGTGTTTCCATTTTCCTTTCCTTTTTCTTCTACCCTAGAGGGGTTCCAGGAAATGTTTACAGCTGCTCTCAAGACAAATTCTAATTCTCAAAACTTCACAATATGTCCAGGAGATTAACAGTGTGGAGGTCAAATACAATTCATCACAGGGAGACGTGTTGTGAAAATAAAATCAGAAACTAGCTTCTAAACATGCAGAGAGAAGAGTATGGTGTCAGGCACTAATTTCCTTCCAAATTCCTCTCCATTTCTAAAAGATGTTTTTATTTACCATGATCCCTTTTTATTGGTTCCCTCTTCCAGACTGCTCCATTTCACCCATCCTCACACTAAAAAGACATTCACACTCTTTTTGATTCCAGTTATTTGCTCATTAAGTAATCATAGGACTGTCAGAATTAAATACAGAGTAAAATTAAAATACTGGAATCATTTGGAGGGTTTAAGCACCTCCACCAATAAATACTGGGTGTGGAATTCAAGAGGCTGCATTTGACTTGGCCTTGTCCAGTTCTTTCTCAAGAAGTATGAAAGATAAACCTAAACTCAGAGTTAATCAGATTGGCCTGCTTTCTCAGGTGGACTAGAATTCACTGCTTATTCCACCCACTCTGAGGTCAGTGGCTCTTTTCGGAGATGAGATGGACTCCTCTGCCCACTGCAGAGGCTCACTTCCCCCGGGCCCACTCTCTGTCTGAAATCCCACACTGAGGCCAGATGCCAGCCTTCCCAGGACATTAGTGGTCTTCTTTCAGTGTTTGAATTGCTCAGACTGAGTCCCCATAGACTCTTTCTCAGCTTGAAACCTGATCGTCAACCTCTTTACCTGACCTGGATGGTCACCTTCCTACTCTAGGCTTCAGCTGCTTTAGCTGGAAAATGATATATCTGTTCTTCATTTTAAAGTCTTCTTTCTAAAGCTCTAGAATGTGGTGACTCCATGAAAATGTTGCTCTCTGCTGGTTTCAACTTTGTAGAGAATTAAAACCACAATTACTCTAAGAGACAGTGAGTTACACTTGATAAGGAAAGTGTGATTTTATAGTTAGATTTACAGGGATGAAAGATGATTTACTATGTTTTAAGATACTCATGATCCATTCTCATGAGACTCAGGAAAGGAGAAGGGAGGGAGTAAAATAGTAAATGATTCTGACAAATTAAGTTAGCCAGGGTGTATCTAATTAGTTACAACTTGAATAAGTCACACATATCCAATTCAAGTTTTCTTTTAGTTTTCTAAGAAGGGATCCCAGTGAACAGAGTTCCATGTTCAGTAAACCCACATTCAGTGGTTTAGTCTTAAAAAATAGTTATGTTGCTGGAAGAAGAAATACTGCCCATCAGTCCTAATTGATGTTTAGCTATCAAATGCATTTGAAATAAATTTATTACTTTGGCTGATCTCTGTTTAACGCATTCCAAAAGGGGAAAAAAGCATACAGAAATTTATGGACTCTCTATCTTCTACACTAAAGTGTGTGATAAATTACATATTATTTGGCCATGAAATTAACAAGCCAGAGGAACCACACCATTAGCAAGGTATATAGTGGTGAGCAGCAGGCAATGATAATGATGTAAAACAAAATAGAGTGTGTATGTTAGCATAGCTGCCAATAAAGTAATCATTACATGCATGCATATGTATCTAAGACAGGTAAGCTCTTTGAGGGCATTTCCTATGAATTCTATATACCTATCAGGATATAGCCCAGTTTCTAGGGCTGAGAAAGCATTATTGTAATAAACTCAGACCTTTCCTCAATAGAGAATTTGGCCTACATGTATTCTGAACATCAACATTTCACACTGCTTTCAATATTCCTACACTAGCTGCCACCTCAACAAATGCAAGATAAAGTATAATGGATTATAAGAAGCTAGAAACAAAAAATGAAAGCAAGAGAGGTATAAAAAAAACATGGGTATAGAGTACTTCAACATTTATGTAGAGAGGACCCCAAACTAACCAGAGGTTACCTTAAACTCTTAGCATACACTCTAGAAACTTGAGTAAACTCTGGGAGTTGGTGATGGGCAGGGAGGCCAGGCACGCTGCTATCCATGGGGTCGCAAAGAGTCGGACACGACTGCGCAGCGGAACTGAACTGAATAGAAACTTGAATGAAAAACAATACAAGGGAAACTCAGAAAGACTGTTTTTTCACTTTACTGCATATGCCTGCCCATCTTAAATAATCTATATGTTTATATTCAACGAGAAAGCACTGTTTTGCAAAAAATATTTGGGTTCTATCAGAAAGCATGTAAAGGTTAGGCAACTCATAGCCTTCAGGTGAATAACTGTTTCTTTCAGGTTGTGAGCGTTTGAATTTTCCAGAAATATTTCCCCAAAGTTGAAAACTAAGAGAGTAGAAGGACAGTATACTTTAGAAGTTTTACACTGTCAAGATTTTTCTAGGAAGAATATCCTTATGGATTATCAACACAGTGATTCCAAGGAGATCAATTTATGCTGAGAAAATTACATAACAACATTCACTTCACCTCCATTCTATTGACAATAAGTTTCATTACTTCAACCTTGTGCTTCTTAGTAAAGTTTAAAAGATTGAGCCAAGAACAGACAGTGACAATGTCAGAGACTCAGGTGTACCTATAGGTGTCTTCACACAAAATCAGCCACCTAGGCTAAAGTCCTGATTTAAAACATTCCAGTATGAATGAATCTCCAAAACCATATGCTGAGCAAGTGAAGGTACATCAAAAAGGTACCTTCTGTATTATTCAACTTACACAAATTTCTAAAATCAGCAAAATTAATCTCTAAAGATAGAAATTAGATCAGTGGTTACCTGAGGGTAGGAGATGGGGAGATTTTTGCAAAAGGTTAGGAGGAAACTTTCTAGAGTTTTGGAACTGTTGTCTACCTTTATGGGGGTGGTAGTTATACAAATGTATAAATTAATTAAAAGCCACTGAACTGTTGACTAAAAGAGGCAAGGCCTCTTCTCCAACTCAACTCCAGCTCCCATTTCACTCTGAAACCAAAGACTCACACCTTCCTGGTTCCTGGGCTTCCTTGGTGGCTCAGAAGGTAAAGAATCCGCCCGCAATGAGGGAGACCTAGGTTCAATCACTGGGTCTGGAAGACCCCCTGGGGAACAGAGCAGCCACCCACTCCAGTATTCTTTCCTGGAGAATTCCATGGACAGAAGAGTGTCGTGGGCTGCAGCCCATGGGGTCACAGGGAGTCGGATACGACTGAGCTACTAGCGCTTTCACTTTCAGGTCATTACCATATTGTGACAGCCCTGAAGAATAGTCCAACAATTGTTATGTCAGAGCCATTTGACAGTTTGTAGCTCTAAAAAAAAAAAAAAAAAAAAAAAAAAAAACCAAGTCCAGCATTTGTCAAAATTTTCCTGGTTTAAGATTGTGGTAATACAGCAGCAGTAATTCCAAAGTCATTTATGACAACCTGTGTGGGAAGCACTTCCCTTCGGGAAAATTCTTGGCAATACAATACTCCTTCCCCGACAGGTAATAAGAAAGCATGGTCATGGAAAGTTATAATACCTTCAGCTTCAAGAAGGCCTGAGGTTCATGCATTTTTTTTTTCTTGAATTAGATTCCCCCTTAATTACTTTATCTGCAAGAAACTAATTATCAGAATTATGTAAGCAATTAAAGAGAAGCTAATCCATGTTCTTTCAGCTTGTTGACCTTTCCCACTTCTACCTGAAACATCAGGAATTTACATGCCCTTTCTTTTTTTTAGTGATTTGTACGTATGTGTCCTCATAATGAAAAGACCATTAAAATAAAATATCCTGAGTGCAATCTTAAGAAGTCGAGTCTTTTTAAAGTCTTGGAAAATGTGAAAGCACTGATATTCATGGACAATTTTACATTCTGAAATTTACCCCCAATTTTGTAAATCTGTATTCTGTCTAGCAGATTTTCAAAATTTCTACCATGGTCATTTGTTAATTTTATAATTACATAAGAAATGCATTAAACATACAACTTTCTGTTATCAATTGCAGTTTTTAAACTATTTCTCTCCTTGTCTTCAGCAGATATGTCATAGACTTGTTTTAAGTAAAGACTCAACATACAGAACTTTATAGTGACAAGAACTCTACTGAGCCCTCTCCATCCTAAGACAGTGTACCATAAAACCACAATATATAACACTCCAAGTATTTCAAAATTATAAAACACTTATCTACTCAAAAAGAGAATACAAACTTGCACAGAAAATAAACATGTAAATGTTCATAAATAAACCACAATATAACTTGCTTCACAGAATATGCTGACTGTAATGTCCTGAGCCTCTCCCATCCTTAGGTAGCCGGAAATTACAACAAAATAATATTTCACCTTTGGAAGTCACACCATCTCTCATACCAACCACCCTATTGCTTCCTTGGAGAAAACAGGAAATTAACCTGAATATCATGCAAAAATATATATATAGCATTACTGATGTAAAATCTCTTTTTAAAGACAATAACTTCAATAGCAGAGGGAATTTTACCATTACAGGCTTCAGATAACCTCTATATTTCTCAGATTTCAGGCTAAATCATAAAATGCTATATTGTATCTAAAGCTATTTTTTCAATAGTCTATTTTATAAAATGCACTAGCAAAGCAATAAACACTGAGCAATATTCTGGCTCCCAAATCCTAAAGTCATTCTGATTATGTATGGGTGATCATGGGACATCACTGGACCCACCAGAAGACTGGCTGAAATGCCAGTGTTCTGACCAACTGATAAATTAGAAATTATTCAGAATCCAACTTTATTTTATTTCTTGTTAAGTAATTCCTATGAGGGATTTAGGATGTCAATGTAAAGTCCTATGATGTATAACCTTTACCCATGAGATGGGGAACAATGTCAATCCCCATCATAAATACTTTCAAAATGTGACACAGAAAATCCACTGTAGGGCGTAGGACCAGCCAATCGGATATGAATCACACATGTCCGTTCATTTGGACAATCTTCAAATATTCATTTTTAAGTCTACTACATGCCAATCATGTACTGGGCTCTGAGATACTAAAACCATGCTAAATGCTAAAAACAGACAAACTCAGTTGTGGCCCTCCTGGAACTTATTACTCAGAGATGTGCCTTCACTGTAAATGGTTAGGTCTCAGCCAAAGCTGTTCTCATCAGCAAGTGACCAAGTGATACAGCTTGATTTCTAAACAGCCTGCACACTCTGTCACTTGCTTTCAATATTTTTGCTTTCCTGCAAGAAACATAACCCAGTGGTCCCTTTCTCCTCGTTAGTGAGGTTTAGGGAAAATTCACCCGCTGAACAATTCCTTGCAGCCTGTTTCGTCATCCTCTCCTTTGTGCTCTTGAACTAAAGAGACCTGGATTAAAGTCATTTGCTTTAATCCTATTATTTTAAAATATGGCTGCCCCTGCTTTGAGGATTTCTACTGGACCAAACTGGTGGCAAAGCAGCAATGAAGGACAGACAGGTACATTTCAAAAAGACAGCTCTAAAAATATCCATTCTCCTTCTGTTCTCCTCCCATCCCTCTGCTCTGAACACCTCTGCCCTGATGCACTGCCTTTATTCTCTGCTCCAAAAGGGTTTCTAAGAGCAGGGAGTATTTAGGGTTTCATTTGCTCCTGAGTCTTTGGTAGAAGAGAATGGTTCCTCATTCTTACTAATTCCACACTCCCATTGGTAACACAAAAATCATTGTTTTTAAAAAATATTTCCTCAGCTTCCCATTTCTTCTGGGCCAACACTGAAAGAATCTTTTCAAAGAAACAATATTCTCTCCCCACTGCCCTTCTGGGCTTCAAGTTCCCACCTCTAATCTCATTTTCAACCCTTATTAAGGGATGCAACACAAAAATACAAGAACATTCTTTGTGCCTTCCTTGTACCAGCCAATTATTCTAATTTGTTCTGTCTCTAAAGAACAGAATGAGAAATCAACACAAAAGCTGATTATGTGATCTCTTCCAAGGGAAAGATCTGAAAGTTGTCTATTTACTAATGAAGCTCCATGTGTTTTAAGGGTTGACTGAAGCAACCATCAGGAATTTTCGTCCCTTAAATTAGTTTTTGCCACCAGATGCATGTCTTTCATTTTGGATAATGTATCTTTTCAGTTCAGGATACAACTGGGCAAAAGAAAAGAAAAAAAAAGATAATCAACACCATGTTTTTGAGTAATAACCCAGTAATATAGCTACCATCCTTCCCTGAGGAATTTCACCTACTTTATGAACACAATTGAGTATCAACTCATAAGAAAACTAACAAAGTCCAAAACCACTTCACAAGAGCCTAGAGAGGTAAAGGTCGAAAATGATTATTGCCAGGCCCAGCAGACAATGGCACCTACTAGAAAGGGCACAGGACAGGAAAATCTCAGAAGCCTGGGTTCCATTTTCAGTTATTCCTGTAAGCACTAGTATGATCTGAGTGATCTCAGCCTGCTCCACTTTTTCCATTTATAAAAACTTGCATCATCCTCTCAACAGAATGAAATACAAGATCCAAAAAGCTATAAACCTTTTTAGGAAAGAAATAAAATAAGCAAGCTTTCTAATGAAAAAGAATAATTCAGTCCATGGAGACTTAGTAAAAATCTGCCATAAAGCAATTGTTTTCATGAAATTTATCTTTTGTGGCATATTTATTGGGGTAAGCAATTGAAGGAAACCATACTTAGAGTTACCATTTGTTCCAGAAATCAAAGTCATTAAGTTCAGGTTCAAACTTTGAAATATAAGATGTCCCTACACCTCATATTCACCATACATGTGAGAAACAAGATATGCAGACACATCTTCATGTAAATATCCCATATGTAGTGGTTTTCATACAGGGCCCCAAAGTCATTGCCATTCTTTCCATCCACATGTGGGCATCTCTCCCCTTGAATTTGGGCAGACTTTCTAAAGCTTCAAAGAATGGAGCAGGAGTCAGTAAATCATGGCTGGTGGGCCAAATCTAGGCCTCTATTTTCTTTTATAAATAAAGCTTTATTGGAACACAGCCATGTTCATTAGTATAGGTATTATCTGTAACTGTTTTCATATCACAGCAGTGGAACTGAGAATCTGCTATAGAGCCTGGATGGCTTGCAAGGCCTAAAGTACTGACTGCTGACACCTTATACAAAAAGACATTAAACTCCTGCAATAGACTATAACAAGGGTGATGCTATGTAATATCTAAGACTAGGTCATAACGGTCACGCAGCTTCTGCATGATTCTCTTGGAAAGCTTGAACTCTGGACACTCATTCTTGAGACACTCTACCTTGAATCCTAACTATCATGTTATAAGAAGTCCAAACCAGGCTGGCGGTCCTAAGATGGCCGAGGAATAGGATGGGAAGACCACTTTCTCCCTCACAAATTCCTCAAAAGAACATTTCAACGCTGAGCAAACTCCACAAAACAACTTCTGTAGGCTGGCAGAGGACATCAGGCAACCAGAAAAGCAGACCATTGTCTTCAAAAACAGGTAGGAAAAAATATAAAAGACGAAAAAGGAGACAAAGGAGGTGGGGAGGGAGCTCCGTCCCGGGAAGGGAATTTTAAGAAGAGAGGTTTCCAAACACCAGGAAACACTCTCCCTGCCGAGTCTGTGGCGAGCCTTGGAAACACAGAGGGCAACATAACCGGAAGGGAAAAATAAAGAAATAATTTAAACCAAGAGATTACAAGCCCAACAGTAACTCCCCCAGCAGAAAAGCAGCACAGACGCCTGCATCCGCCACTGGGAAGTGGGGGCAGGGCAGGGACACGCGGGAGGCGTGGGCTGCAGTGCTTTGTAAGAATCGGGCAGGAACGCCCCACACGCAACCAGAACAATCTAACTTGGGCTAGCAAACCAGCCTGTGGGATAGCTACCACGCGAAAAGCTCGAACATAAGACACCGCCAGGACCGAGCACAGAACAAAGGACAGAACGGAAAAAGCCAGCTGCAGACCATCCCCCGCCGGGGATAGGCAGCCAGAGCCGTAAGGGCTGGAAAGGGGCAATTACAGACCCAGAGAGACTTTACTTACCAAACTGCAAACAGGCTTCTTTGCTAAGACTTCTGGGGGTGCTGGACGGTCACCATCTGCCTCACAAGGGGCGCCAGCGGTCCACCCAGAAAACTGAGCAGCAGGGGCAGAAAAGGCGGCAAGTTGCAGTGATCGCGTTCGCCAAACTCCTGAGCTACTCAGACCCGGGAAGGGCACAAAATGCAGTCCCAACCGAATCTGAGCCTCTGAGGGCTACCTGAGCACCAAACCTGAGCGGCTTAGACCGGGGAAGTGCATGCAGCCTAGGGCCGGCCTCAGACGGTTCCCGGCTGAGCATCGTAGAGCCGGAGCGGTTTGTGCGCCGCGAGAAGGGACAGGTCCAGCGGGGCTGAGACACTGTGTGCACACGACAGCGCTATTTGTTTGCAGCATCTCCCCTCCCCACAGCGCGAATGAACTAGCGAGCCTAAAAACCCAGCAAAAAGAAGAAGTTAAACAGAGGAAACTGCCTTGGAAATGACCCCACACTGCCCACAACATCAGAGAAGGGCCAGAAATATTTTTACTATTTCTAAAATCATTTCTTTTTTTTTTAACTTTTTTTTTAATAGTTAAGTCTTCTATTTCTCCTCTAATTTTTATTTCTATAACCTATTATTAATATTCAAAAAAAATGACTTTTTTTTTTTTTAAGGCAAACACCATATATAGTCTTTGGTTGGTTATTGGTTTTTGTTTTTGTTTTTTTTTTTAATAATTCTTGTGGCTTTTTTTTTCTTTTCTTTTTTTTTCCTTTTTTCCTTTTTCCTTCTGCTTCTTTCTTTAATATTGTATTTTTGAAAATCCAACCTCTACTCTAGATTTTTAATCTTTGCTCTTTGGTTTTTGTTGTCAATTTTGTACATTTAAAAACCCAAACTTCACTACCCAATTTTACCTGAGAGCGAGATTACTGGTGTGACCACTCTCTCCTCCTTTGGACTCTCCTTTTTCTCCACCAGGTGGCCTCTGTCTCTTTTCTCCCCCATCTCTTCTCTATCCAACTCTGTGAATCTCTGTGTGTTCCAGACGGTGGAGAACACGTAAGGAACTGGTTACGGGCAGGATTTGTGTCTCTCCTTCTCATTCCTCTCTCATCCTCCTGGCCACCTCTGTCTACTTCCTCCCTCTCCTCTTCCCTGTATAACTCTGTAAATACCTCTGAGCGGTCCAGACTATGGAACGCACATAAGGAAGTGACCACTGGCTAGCTTGCTCTCTCTTCTTTTGATCTCACCGCATCTCATTCCAGTCACCTCTAACTACCCCCTCCCTCTTCTCTTCTCCTTGTAACTCAGTGAACCTCTCTGAGTGTCCCTCAATGTGGAGAAACTTTTCATCTTTAACCTAGATGTTTTATCATCGGTGCTAAAAGAGGAAGAGGTAGGGAATCTACCTGAGAAAGAATTCCCAATATTGATAGTAAAAATGATCCAAATTCTTAAAATCAAAATGGAATCACAGATAAATAGCCTAGAGACAAGGACTGAGAAGATGCAAGAAAGGTTTAACAAGGACCTAGAAGAAATAAAAAAGAGTCAATATATAATGAATAATGCAATAAATGAGATCAGAAACACCCTGGAGGCAACAAATAGTAGAATAATGGAGGCAGAAGATAGGATTAGTGAAACAGAAGATAGAATGGTAGAAATAAATGAATCAGAGAGGAAACAAGAAAAACGAATTAAAAGAAATGAGGACAATCTCAGAGACCTCCAGGACAATATGAAATGCTCCAACATTCGAATTATAGGAGTCCCAGAAGAACAAGATAAAAAGAAAGACCATGAGAAAATCCTTGAGGAGATAATAGTTGAAAACTTCCCTAAAATGGGGAAGGAAATAATCACCCAAGTTCAAGAAACACAGAGAGTTCCAAATAGGATAAACCCAAGGCGAAACACCCCAAGACACATATTAATCAAATTAACAAAGATCAAACACAAAGAACAAATATTAAAAGCAGCAAGGGAAAAACAACAAACAACACACAAGGGGATTCCCATAAGGATAACAGCTGATCTTTCAATAGAAACTCTTCAGGCCAGGAGGGAATGGCAAGACATACTTAAAGTGATGAAAGACAATAACCTACAGCCCAGATTACTGTACCCAGCAAGGATCTCATTCAAATACGAAAGAGAAATCAAAAGCTTTACAGACAAGCAAAAGCTGAGAGAATTCAGCACCACCAAACCAGCTCTCCAACAAATTCTAAAGGATATTCTCTAGACAGGAAACACAAAAAGGGTGTATAAACCCGAACCCAAAACAATAAAGTAAATGGTAACGGGATCATACTCATCAATAATTACCTTAAATGTAAATGGGTTGAACGCCCCAACCAAAAGGCAAAGACTGGCCGAATGGATACAAAAACAAGACCCCTCTATATGCTGCTTACAAGAGACCCACCTCAGAAGAAGGGACACATACAGACTGAAAGTGAAGGGCTGAAAAAAGATATACCATGCAAATAGAGACCAAAAGAAAGCAGGAGTGGCAATACTCATATCCGATAAAATAGACTTTAAACCACAGGAGGTCAAAAGACACAAAGAAGGCCACTACATAATGATCAAAGGATCAATCCAAGAAGATGTAACAATTATAAATATATATGCACCCAATATAGGAGCACAGCAATATGTAAGACAAATGCTAACAACTACGAAAGGGGAAATCAACAATAACACAATAATAGTGGGAGACTTTAATACCCACTCACACCTATGGACAGATCAACTAAACAGAAAATCAACAAAGAAATGCAAACTTTAAATGATACATTAGACCAGTTAGACCTAATTGATATCTAGAGGACATTTCACCCCAAAACAATGAATTTCACCTTTTTCTCAAGTGCTCATGGAACATTCTCCAGGACAGATCACATCCTGGGCCATAAATCTAAACATGATAAATTCAACAAAATCGAAATCATTCCAACCATCTTTTCTGACCACAATGCATTAAGATTAGATCTCAATTACAGGAGAAAAACTATTAAAAATTCCAACATACGGAGGTTGAACAACACACTTCTGAATAACCAACAAATCACAGAAGAAATCAAAATATGCATAGAAACTAATGAAAATGAAAACACAACAACCCAAAACCTGTGGAACACTATAAAAGCAGTGCTAAGAGGAAAGTTCATAGCAATACAGGCATACCTCAAGAAACAAGAAAAAAGTCAAATAAATAACCTAACTCTACACCTAAAGCAACTCGAAAAGGAAGAAATGGAGAACCCCAGAGTTAGTAGAAGGAAAGAAATCTTTAAAATTAGGGCAGAAATAAATGCAAAAGAAACAAAAGAGACCATAGCAAAAATCAACAAAGCCAAAAGCTGGTTCTTTGAGAGGATAAATAAAATTGACAAACCATTAGCCAGACTCATCAAGAAGCAAAGAGAGAAAAATCAAATCAATAACATTAGAAATGAAAATGGAGAGATCACAAAAGACAACACAGAAATACAAAGGATCATAAGAGACTACTATCAGCAGTTCTATGCCAATAAAATGGACAGCGTGGAAGAAATGGACAAATTCTTAGAAAAGTACAACTTTCCAAAACTGAACCAGGAAGAAATAGAAAATCTTAACAGACCCATCACAAGCATGGAAATTGAAACTGTAATCAGAAATCTTCCAGCAAACAAAAGCCCAGGTCCAGACGGCTTCACAGCTGAATTCTACCAAAAATTTAGAGAAGAGCTAACACCTATCCTCTTCAAACTCTTCCAGAAAATTGCAGAGGAAGGTAAACTTCCAAACTCATTCTATGAGGCCACCATCACCCTAATACCAAAACCTGACGAAGATACTACAAAAAAAGAAAACTACAGGCCAATATCACTGATGAACATAGATGCAAAAATCCTCAACAAAATTCTAGCAATCAGAATCCAACAACACATTAAAAAGATCATACACCATGACCAAGTGGGCTTTATCCCAGGGATGCAAGGATCCTTCAATATCCGCAAATCAATCAATGTAATTCACCACATTAACAAATTGAAAAATAAAAGCCATATGATTATCTCAATAGATGCAGAGAAGGCCTTTGACAAAATTCAAAATCCATTTATGATAAAAAAACTCTCCAGAAAGCAGGAATAGAAGGAACATACCTCAACATAATAAAAGCTATATATGACAAACCCACAGCAAACATTATCCTCAATGGTGAAAAATTGAAAGCATTTCCCCTAATGTCAGGAACAAGACAAGGGTGCCCACTTTCACCGCTACTATTCAACATAGTTTTGGAAGTTTTGGCCACAGCAATCAGAGCAGAAAAAGAAATAAAAGGAATCCAAATTGGAAAATAAGAAGTAAAACTTTCACTGTTTGCAGATGACATGATCCTCTACATGGAAAACCCTAAAGACTCCACCAGAAAATTACTAGAGATCATCAATGAATATAGTAAAGTTGCAGGATATAAAATCAACACACAGAAATCCCTTGCATTCCTATACACTAATAATGAGAAAGTAGAAAGAGAATTTAAGGAAACAATTCCATTCACCATTGCAACGAAAAGAATAAAATACTTAGGAATATATCTACCTAAAGAAACTAAAGACCTATAGAAAACTATAAAACACTGATGAAAGAAATTAAAGAGGACACTAATAGATGGAGAAATATACCATGTTCATGGATCGGAAGAATCAATATAGTGAAAATGAGTATACTACCCAAAGCAATTTACAAATTCAACGCAATCCCTATCAAGCTACCAGCGATATTTTTCACAGAACTAGAATAAATAATTTCAAGATTTGTATGGAAATACAAAAAACCTCGAATAGCCAAAGCAATCTTGAGAAAGAAGAATGGAACTGGAGGAATCAACTTGCCTGACTTCAGGCTCTACTACAAAGCCACAGTCATCAAGACAGTATGGTACTGGCACAAAGACAGAAATATAGATCAATGGAACAAAACAGAAAGCCCAGAGATAAATCCACACACATATGGACACCTTATCTTTGACAAAGGAGGCAAGAATATACAATGGAATAAAGACAATCTCTTCAACAAGTGGTGCTGGGAAAACTGGTCAACCACTTGTAAAAGAATGAAAGCTCAATTCCAGAAAAATAAACGACCCAATCAAAAAATGGGCCAAAGAACTAAATAGACATTTCTCCAAAGAAGACATACAGATGGCTAACAAACACATGAAGAGATGCTCAACATCACTCATTATCAGAGAAATGCAAATCAAAACCACAATGAGGTACCACTTCACACCAGTCAGAATGGCTGCGATCCAAAAATCTGCAAGCAATAAATGCTGGAGAGGGTGTGGAGAAAAGGGAACCCTCCTACACTGTTGGTGGGAATGCAAACTAGTACAGCCACTTTGGAGAACAGTGTGGAGATTCCTTAAAAAATTGCAAATAGATCTGCCTTATGACCCAGCAATCCCACTGCTGGGCATATACACCGAGGAAACCAGAATTGAAAGAGACACATGTACCCCAATGTTCATCGCAGCACTGTTTATAATAGCCAGGACATGGAAACAACCTAGATGTCCATCAACAGATGAATGGATAAGAAAGCAGTGGTACATATACACAATGGAGTATTACTCAGCCATTAAAAAGAATACATTTGAATCAGTTCTGATGAGATGGATGAAACTGGAGCCGATTATACAGAGTGAAGTCAGTCAGAAAGAAAAACACCAATACAGTATACTAACACATATATACGGAATTTAGAAAGATGGCAATGATGACCCTGTATGCAAGACAGGAAAAAAGCCACAGCTGTGTATAACGGACTTTTGGACTCAGAGGGAGAGGGAGAGGGTGGGATGATTTGGGAGAATGGCATTGTAACATATATACTATCATGTAAGAATCAAATCGCCAGTCTATGTCTGACGCAGGATACAGCATGCTTGGGGCTGGTGCACGGTGATGACCCAGAGAGATGTTATGGGGAGGGACGTGGGAGGGGGGTTCATGTTTGGGAACGCATGTACACCCGTGGTGGATTCATGTCAATGTATGGCAAAACCAATACAGTATTCTAGAGTAAAATAAAGTAAAAATAAATTTTTTTTTTTTAAAAAAAAGAAGAAGCCCAAACCACATGGGCAGCCTTCTGCAGGCACACCAGTCAACAGTCCTTGTCAGCCCCAGTCTTCAAGTCATCCCATCTCAGGTGCCAGACATGAAATTAAGATGATCTAGATGATTCCAGCCCTAGCCACTCAAATCCGCATGAGCTGAGGTTTCAGACATCAGTTATGGAGTAGAGACAAGCCATCTCCTCTGGGCACTGTTTGAATTGCTGATCCATAGAATCTGTGCATATGTTAAAATTTCTCTTCACACACTACTAGGTTTAGACTTTTTATCATGTAAGCAATTGATAACTGTAGCACTGTGTCTGTACACAGGAGATCTACATTTCACAGCACACGTACAAGAACTGATAAATCCCTGCATTGTATAAATTTTCTCTTTTAACCTCATAGACACTCCCTGAGAGAAGCAATATTGTCTCTATTTTATAGATGAGAAAACGGAGGCAAGAACAGGTAACATACTTGAGTACTCAACAAGCAAATTTTAGTCAGGGTTTGAATCCAAGCAGTCAAGTTTCAGATCCCTTTCTCTTAGTCATCAAGCAATATGCTGAGAAAGGGGATGCAAGCTGAAAGCCATTACTTCATGTTCAAGAAGACAGAAAATCAGCAGGCATGGTTGAAAGAATGCAGGACTTGGGAGTTGTAAGACCAGAACTCAAGTTATGCAACGAATTCTCCTCTCATCTAGATATAGGTTTGTGTTAGAAAATGAAGAAGAGTACTACATATTTTGATTGTTAATGTCTGTACTTAAGAAAATTACCAAAGATGAGCATTTCACCAAGGAGTTATTTTGCAATGACAGAAATTACTGATTCAAAATTAAATCTTTATTAAGTATCCATTGCATCAGAAGTCTTTCCCATTCTGCATTTTAAAAATTCCTTTTCTGTCTATTCTTGGCTAAAGCCTTGAAGCCTAACATTTGGAAAGACAATAATTTAGGGGAGACTCCTATTTGCTAAGGTTAGAACCAAAAGAGCATGGTGGGTAAAAAGCTGCCCAAGGATATAAGTTCCTGCAGCTGGGAGGAGACAGAATGAATATCTGAAGATGTGTACTGAGCCAACACTAATTCTACAGCATCAAGTTAGAATTCAGGGAGCCAAACTGCTGGCAGTTTTTCCTTATTCCACCCCCCGCCCCCGGCCCCCACCAAAAGCAGCAAAACAAGCACATTGGCAAATGAAGAGCATTAGCCATCACAAATTCCTTTTTAGAGGTGACCTAGCAAATGATTTGATGCAATGTAGACTATGATTTGGCTCCAAAAACCATAAGTCAGGCCTTTTATAAGAGGTCTGTCCTCAAATATCCATGATAGAATCTCCCCAGCTGATTATATTAATAAAATGCAAATAGGGTTAAGAGCCACCAACATAGCCAATTCTAGACACATAATATTGGAGAGAACATTTAAACTGAAATTTAGCTTAACAGTAAAACAAACTGTGACTTTACTGGCTGGAACTAGCTAAGGGCTGTGGATTTAGCAGGATGAGAGAAAAAGATGACTAGGGAGTAAATCAAATGCTTTACACCTGTGCTTAGCTAATTGCTACTCATAATTCAGACAGTCTCATAGTACCTGCAGAGAAGGCAATAGCAACCCATTCCAGTACTCTTGCCTGGAAAATCCCATGGACCGAGGAGCCTGGTAGGCTGCAGTCCATGGGGGTCGCTAAGAGTTGGACATGACTGCAGCGACTTGGCAGCAGCAGCATAGTACCTGAACCTTAAAATCCCTTAGTTCTGTTAAAAAAAAAAAAAAAAAAAACTCTTCAAGTAAATAAATTCTGAGAATTATATAAATCATAAAGAAAAAGAAGAAACCTTACTTTCTGAGTTAGTTGCTTTCATATTTACTAGTTCACTTTCATGACATAAACTAGATTATTTTTCTCTCCAGTTTATATTTGAGGAAAATACGGCTTTAAAAATGGTACTGAAACAATTGAACATCCCTCCAAATAAAAATAATGATAATAACCTCAACCTAAACCTCCACACCTTATATAAAAAATAAATCAAAGTGGATCATAACCTTAAAAAGTAGAGGGAAAAAAATAGAAAATCTTTGGCATCTAGAGCTAGGTGAGGAATTCTTAGACTTGACAACAAAAGTATGATCAATAAAAGCAAAAACAAGAAATTGGATCTCATCAAAATGAATTAAGAGTGCTTCATAGAATATCCTTTTTAAGTGGATGAAAACTCAAATTACACACTGAGAAAACACATTTGAAATCCCATATGAGAAAAATGACTTGTATCTATAATATACAAAGTATTCTCAAAACTAAACTTCAAAAAATGTAATTAGAAAATAGGCAGATGCAGGCAGAATACAGGGAAAGACATTTCCATGGAATAGAATATACACATGGCAAACAAGCACACAAAAAGATGTTCAACATCATTAGCCATTAGAAAAACACAAACTAAGACCATAATAAGATATCACAGAATAACTAAAATTAAAATACAGTGACAACATCAAGTGCTGGTGAGTATGAGGAAAAATTGTATCACATCGCTGGTAGGAATAGAAAATGGTTTAGCCACTCTGAGAAACAGCTTGACAGTTTTATTTTTTTAATCCTAAAACTAGATTTACCCTACAAACCAGTAATTGTATCACTGAGCATTTATCCCAAAGCAAAACTTAAGTTCCTGCAGAAACTTAAACATAAATATTCAACTAACCACATTTCTTTCGATGGGTAAATGTTTAAACAAGTTGTGATCAAATCTTGTGATAGAATACTACTTAGCAACAAAAAGGAATAAATAATATATGCCAAAAATTGAAATAAACTTCAAGGGAATGATACTGAGTCAAAAACTTTAAAAAGCCAATCTCTGAAGATTAATTCATGATCGTGTTCATATATCATTCTTAAAATAACAAAACTGTGGAGACAGGGAAAAATTAAAAGCTGCCAAGGGTTAGAAAAGGGGGTAGAAGGTGCAGGAGGGAACTGTGTGAGTTTTTTTTTTTTTTTTTTTTGGTCCCAGTACAAATAACATAGCAATCTTCGTTTTAATCCCTAAAGATATTTAAAAGCAATTCCTAATATGAGGTGTCCAGATATTTAGCAATGGGAGCAGATCAGAGGTGACAACTTCAAAAGAGACTGTACTAATTCAAATTATGTGTCAGTTTTTACAACACCAGTGACACTACTTAAATGATACAAATTTTTTTAATGGAACATACTTTAACTATTCTGGATATCCAGTATATCCAGATGGACCAGCAGCATTTTCTCTACATTTAATCTTATTTAAGAAAATAACTTTCATAATAAGACAGTAAGAGAAGAGAAGCCACAAACCTCAAGTACAGTTCTCACAGGAAGACGAGGTTAAAATAAGTGGTAGCAGTTCAAAAGCTTAAGCCATAGTACCTAAATTTGGCTGTGCCTTAGGATTATCTGAGAAACTTTTAAAAAACCCTCACACTCAGGATGCACCCTAGATCAATAAACTCATTTTAAAGCTCCTCATGACACCAACATCTAGCCAGAACCAGCAGACTAAACAGAAGGGGATGTTTCTACAAAAATCTTTTAAAAGTAAGTCCTTTCACCCAATCAGATTTACCTCCCCCAAAGACCTCCCTACTCAGCAAGTAAAGAATCTCCCTGCAATGCAGGTGTCACAGGAGACAAGGGTTTGATCCCTGGGTCAGGAAGATACCCTGAAGGAAATGGCAACCCACTCCAGTATTCTTGCCTGGAAAATCCCATGGACAGAGGAGCCTGGCAGGCTATAGTCCCAAGGGTAGCAAAAAATCTGGCATAACTGAGTGACTAAGCGCACACGCACACACACACACACACACACACACACACACACGCACGCACACACACACATGTAAAAAAAGGCTAGATGTTGTCCATACTGAACTTTAATTAATACTTAGGACTTGCCAAAAACTTGAATCATGTTCACCCAAATTACATATCATTCTCTAAGTTTTTCAAACCCAGAGCTACGGGGAAAAGTTTCCCAAAATGAGATTTTAAGTGCTCACAGAGGACTAGTCCCTGGAAAACCAGAAGAGCCATCACTCTGCGTTGAAACGTAAAGCGTTCTTGATAACCTTACCACTGCCAACAGATACTAGTCTCTGCCAACCAATGGAGAAAAGATATTTCCCATTCCTACCAGGGCAAATTCGGCTGTACTTCTCTTAGCTAGACCCCTTCTTTTCCAGGCACCACTGCCCTTCACCTGGTGGTGGACACTTTGGTTCTCTGACAGTGCAGCTATTTTGAAACTCTCAGGTGAATGAAAATCATCTGGAGGACCTATTATAACAAAGATCACTGAGCCCCTCTAGAGTTGCTGAGCCCATAAGTCTGGGACAGGGCCTTAAAACTTGAATATCTAACACAATACCAGGGGACACTCTCAGGCTGTCACCGAATGCCAAGTTCCTGGGCCTGAAGCACAGTGAGGCCAAACAAACCTAAACCCTGGAGTGTGGAGCAGAGAAAGGTTTACAGTACGGCTGAGCAAGGAGAGGGGTGGTTTATGCTCCCAAAATCCCAAACTCCCTGAAGGGTTTCAGCAAAGCATTTTTTACAGGCCTGTCATAGGCAAGGGGCATCCCCAGGAATGTGATAACCTCATGTCCAATTTTGATTGGCTGATGTAGAGGTAATAGGGCAGTTAACATTATCAATCCTCAGGAGCCACAGGCCTGGGGGCTACAAGCTCCAGATCATCAAGTGGTTAATTTCTTCCATTTGGTGCTGGGTTTTAGCATCTGAAAACTCAGGAAATATGCATGAGATACTAGAGGGCAGCTACAGCTGAGGATACCAGGGACGGAATCTGCTCGAAGAAGGCCTGGTCGATTACTGCTTGGTTAATAGATGACCATACTTTGAGACCCACTCGAGGAAGGGCTGGTAGGTTACTGCTTGGTTACTAGATGACCATACTTTGAGAGCCACTCTTCTAGTGACTTGGAATGTTAAGTAATCGAATTCCTTTCCTTGTAGAGCCAACTATGGGGGGCAGGGAGTAAGTTTCGTCTTTGGTTGTGTTTCTTGTTCATTTAAATCAAAGCCTATTTGAGGGACTTCCCTGGTGCCCGAGTAGTTAAGAATCTGCCAGCCAATGCAGGGTACAAGGGTTCAATGTCTGGTCTGAGAAAATCCCACATGTCTTAGAGAAACTCAACCTGGCCGCCACAACTACTGAGCTAGCGCTTTAAAGCCTGAGACTTACAACTACTGAAATTACTGAGGTGTGCATCCCACCCCACAACTACTGAAGCCTGAGTGGCCTAGAGCCTGTGCTTCACAACAAGATAAACCACTGCAACACCTCAATGAGAAGCCCACCCAACACAATGAAGAGAAGCCTACTGCCCCCACCCATCCCCCGCCCTTGCTGCAACTAGGGAAAGCCACCGTGCAGCAAGCAAGACCCAGCACAGACAAAAATATACCTAAAAAAGAAAAAGCCTATTTGAGACAGTGCTGCACTCAAGCAGGCCGGCAGACCTGTCTCTTGCTTCAACAGAGTTTGCACAGAACCGACCCACGTATTCCCCGTCCTCTAGCCTCCACCACCCTCCAACCTCTTTTCCAGGTGCAACCTTTGGAATCCACCACTCAGCTCTCCTCGGCCTTTGGGACTAGCCAACATCAGTTTTGAGCTTACTTTACTCCTGTTCCACCAGGAGCTCCCTGATTTGTCAGAATTATTCCACCGTGGTGGAGACTGCCGTTCACCGCCTGTTCATCACGCATCTGCGGGCACTTACCTCTTTCTGCGCTTCCACTGCAACCACAACAATGCGGCTCTGCACAAGCTAGGTCCACTTTTTTTTCCCCCATTGGCCCAGGAGAAGCCAAGAACGCCTAGAGTCTTCGGAAAACGCAAAACCAGTGTTGCGACTGCGCCCTCTTCTAGGATATGCAGAAGCTTCTCAAGAGAGTGGGGTAAAACCCAGGACGCTGTGAAGCCACCACTGTCATGGAGAAAAACCTGAACTGGACCCTTCTGGATCTGTCTGCCCTGGTTCTCGCGAGCAGACTTGCGCCTCCGTGATTTCCTGGGGAGACCCGTCCTGGAGGAGCAGGTGAAACTCATATCAAGGCCTGTCTCCTCAGGCTCGCGGCCCCCCAGGCTGGGCTAGGTGAGTCTCTCTCTCAAAGGCTCACCCTCAAGCTCTACCAGGAGCCTCCAAAGCCCAGAGGCCTCTGAGGAGCCCCTCTGGCTTCAGGGCTTCTCCCTGAAGCCCCTTTTCGGAGCCACAAGGCAGCTGTTTAACCACTCTGGAGCCCTCTTTTCACGCCTTGAACCAAATGGAAACAGCAAAGCTTTTTGCAGTGGGGGGTGGGGCGGGGGGAAGCATGTTTGAAACTCAAACAGTATAATGAGATATAAAGAATAGATATATGAATTAATGTCCTTTTTACATATTTATTGCTCTCACTGTATCTGCATGAAATAAGTTTGTCCCCCTATTGGACTGGTTCTCAAACTTTGCTGCTTTTGTTTGAATTACCTAAAGAGCTTAAAAACAAAACAAAACAAAACTAGTGTCTGCGTCCCAGCCCCAGAGATTTTGATTTAATAGGTCTAGGAGGAGCCTGGGCACAGAGAGCTAAGTAGAGTTCCCCAGGTGATTCTAATGTGCAGCAAATTTGTGAACTGCCTCTTGGCTTCAGTCCAGCTAGTGATCAGCTATTAAATCTAAGACACATGGGCTATTGCGTGAGCTCTGTTGCTCTGTGTATTCCATTTTCTTCCTCCTGGAATATCTGTACCAGGGAAAAGGATGGACAGTTGTGTAACTTTGATGAAATGGACTGACATTTTCAATTAGCTTGAAGGCAGGGCGGGGGTAAATGCAATAATGCATATAGCCCTAGGTGAGTGGCTAGAAGCTTTTTCAATTGAGTCCACTCTACTGTTCATGCTAATGGTAATACTTCTCCTCTTAATGCAGCTGTAAACTTTATAAGCCCACAGGTAGAGCGCATCACAAAATATTCACCCCTCCCCATTGGCCCACTCTCAAGCTCCATTCCCTTCCCCAATACACCAAGGTACATCAGTGTGCTTGAGAGCAAAATAAACATATTGATCTTCAATTCCTCTCCTTTGCAGCTTCTCTCTTATCAGGAGATGTCAGCATTTAGTGCAAGGACAAATGCTTGCCTCTTGGGAAGTAATGCAGACCAAGCCTCCAAGAGACAAATGGCCTTTAGGGAGTGGGGGGAAATAGTCTTTCAAAAAGGTTGATGGCCTTTTCCAGTCATCTCATCTTAGAGATCAAATATCCAAGATAAAAATGGTTAAAAAGAAAAAGAAGAAGAAAGGAAAGAAAGAAAATATAACTTTCTTATTACATTATAAGAAGGCAATTTTCCTTTAAATAAAACACCTTAAATTCTCTTTCCGAAATAAAATTTGCTATCCCATCTTTAGACTATCCCTCTTACTTCCTATATTATTCATGATGCTTAATTCCCCAAATAGCACATGGCTGAAAACAGAAGCTAACCTCTTGTTAAGCATGAACTAAATCTTTTCCTAGAGCCCACATTCAAGGTACAAATTGGGGTTGGCCAATACAAATATTTTATCTGAAATAAGTTGCAGTATTATGCCTCTTCAATATATTGTTAACACAATATAATTAATATCATTACTATAATCAATATAGTTAATATAAGTGCAAGACATGGTATGATGCCACTTTGGTGATTTCCTTCATCCATGTAATTTTGAAATTTGACTGTATATATTTTTTTGTATTCTAATGAGCTTAATAATACCTTTCCAGGGATACAAAAATAAAATAAATCTGTAATATTCATGTGTGGTTTGCCCCTGGGGTGGATTATCATAATGGCGGGTGAGATATTTGAGCCTTTTCCCAAGTCATTAAAAAACCTCTGGCAAGCAGCCCCTGGTCCTCTCCAGGGGGTGGGAGGAAAGGATCTTTAATCATAATAATCCTGGGGGGGAAAATCTCGGAAATAAGACATCTGCTTCTGTGCCTGTTGTTTTGTAGAATAGCAACAATTGCTTTAGCAGCTTCCACTGCCATATGTGTACAATAAGTAAATGAACATAAAATTGAATGAACACATAGAAGAAGGATAAACCCACCCAGCTTAACAAATCCAGTCTCTCACCTGATGTGCCCTGAAACATGAAAAAAAGAATCCCTGGATCATAAGGATTAAGAAAATAACAGTCTCTATTAACAATACTGACAGGCGGTACAGGATCATTTGTCTGATGTGGGGACTGACAGCTTAGCTGCTTAATTCTTAAGCCTGCCCTCTTTTATCACTTTTCTCCTAATTAGGCAATAAACATCACCTATACATTTGCCTTAGAAAAAATTAAAAGTTTGTAGTCCAGACATTCCATTTTGTTTTCTGTCCAGCTGGAAATGGAATACATGACTGAGTTTTCTCCATCATTCAGACAGTCAGTGTGGAAAACATCAGGGCTGTGAATCTCAGCGCAGTAAGATCAGAAATTTTTATATTGGTCTTTCCAAACCACTAATAATTAACCAGTACTTTGTATAATGCTAAAATCTTAGACTTTATCTGATATTTTAAAAGTTCTGAAAACATTAGCAATTTTTCATAATCGCATTTCTCATGCCTCAAACCTAGGTATTATTGAAAGTCCTTAATAATTCTTGATGAATAAATGTTTGTGAATTCTCACTGCTGCAGCAAAGTCATACTACTGATAAAAGAAATTTTATTTTAGATTTAGTAGCACAGGACAGAAGTAGGAGATTTTTGTGTGCTAACAATGGTAATAATTAAATGTGTAAAAGAAGTTTCATATATTGTTGTTGGTCATTCTAAAATGTAATTAATACCCTCAGTTTCACAAGCATTTATCACAAAGAAAGCATATCATGTGTTTCCATTCAAAGTGCTACAAGCTCAGGCAATAAATTCAAGAAGACCCAGGTTCAAGTTAATGGTTACCACTTACTGTCTATGTGACCTTGGGCAAGTTATTTAACCAAGCTAGGCCTTTATTTCCTCCTTTATAAGATAATGCTCGCTTCCCTGGTGGTGCAGAGGTTAAAGCGTCTGCCTGCAATGTGGGAGACCTGGGTTCGATCCCTGGGTTGGGAAGATCCCCTGGAGGAGGAAATGGCAACCCACTCCAGTATTCTTGCCTGGAGAATCCCATAGATAGAGGAGCCTGGCAGGCTACAGTCCATGGGGCCGCAAGAGTCGGACACGATTCAGCGACTAAACCACCACCACCACCACAGTTGCTGAGGAGAAGCTTCAGGGTTCTTGAGCCACCAGGAAGATAGTTGCGGTAAAGTGAAGTGAAGTCGCTCAGTCGTGTCCGACTCTTTGCGACTCCATGGACCGTAGCCTACCAGGCTCCTCAGTCCACAGAATTTCCCAAGCAAGAGTACTGGAGTGGGTTGTCATTTCTCCAGGGGATCTTCCCAACCCAGGGATCAAACCCAGGTCTCCTGCATTGCCAGCAGGCGCTTTACCGTCTGAGCCACCAGGGAAGCCTCAGTTGCGGTACAAGGGAGTCTAAAATGATGTTGTACCTGGAGGGCTATTTGCAAGATGAAAGGTTACCAGGGCAGTTCTTACAGTAAAGGGGATGATCCAGCAGAGGGAGAAACTCAGGATCGGGAAACCCTCAGCCTAAACTGGAGTAGGGAGAGGGCTGTGATGAAGACTGCATGTGGAGACACTGCCATCGGCAGGAGCAAGGCCCTTCATCCCAGTGATAACGGGGAAGGAAGGGAGGGTGAGCCCACGGAAAGACATGAGCTCTGTTATGGTGGCCAAGAGGGGAGGGTTTTATATGAGTTGCTTCTGTTCTGTCAGTGTAATGTGAGGCTGGGTGGTCTACCACGGGCAGAGTGTGGAAGGCCAGTGGTTGGCGTGTGCGCCAGGACTTTGAAATGAGAGAAGAAGTAAATAGTAACAGTCATTTTGAGGAATTGGGACACCAACACAGGATTTCAGAGAAGTGACTAAGATGACCAGGCTGATTAGAGGGCCCATTTGAGATTTGTGTTTATGAATTTAGTGTGCGGGAAATTCCCTGGAGGTCCAGTGGTTAGGGCTCCAAGCTTTCACTGTGGAGGATGCACGTTCAATCCCTGGTCAGAGCACTAAGATCCCACAAACCTAGTAGCACCGCTAAAAAAATTTAAAAATAGAGATCTGTCAGCATGCTTATGTATTTTTCTTCAGCAATATTTAGCTATTTTTGGATTTTGTAAGAACTTTCTTTTTAAGATGATATATACCCTATCTCTTTATGATTAAATCCATTGAGGAAAAAATGTTACTTAATGTCAATGTGCATTCTATGATTAAAGAGAATATACACACAGAAAAAAATCTAGCTGTTTCGGTACAGGTGAGGATGTAGGAAATACTAAGTGTCAGATAATCTTTTTCTCAAATATATATGTATGTATTTTTTCAGAGACGCTAAATGACTTAACAAAGAAAGACGAAGTATAAATTGCAAAGCTTTTACTGAAAATGTACTTTTTATAGCATTCATGATTTCACACCTGTGATTAACTAGCAATGATTTCAATACTTACAAACTCTTCTGCCTCTGAATTTGTGATAATGCATGAAACTAAGCTTATAACGTTAAGAAAAAACAACAGCTCATCTAATCCATCTTTATATCCTTCATGACAGCAAGATGCACAATTGAGTTCTTTAAAAGGGCTAAAAGTGATTGACATAAATTCTGAGCTTATTTTTAAAGCTGTGTAAATGCAACATTTTTAAGACAACATTTAAAACAAAGGTCACACTTTATGAAAACAAAATTCTTAATTCAGGCTTTCTTCATTCTTAGTCATTTGGCATTCTGCTCCATTTAACATTTTATATTGCCCAACAAAGAGTGATTATCTTTCACTGTTTTTGGAGATGACTGAACAGATGACGGTGTTACGTGCCTACTACACAGGTGGGATCTTGCCTAAGATCAGTTTGCTTAAAGATATTATTTTGCTATATTTTTGTTGAATATTGGGGAGTACTTGTATGATTCAAGATTAAGTCTGTGCTATTTCTTTAAGAACTGAATGCTCTGGATATATATTTGATAATTAAGATTTTAGACAAATATTCACCAGCATTAGGTCTATTAAACTGAAATACACTGTGGGCCTAATATCAAATAATAAATACATGAAGTAAACATTAAGTATCTTAAAAGAAAGACCACATGATCCTTCTTCTGTAAAAAAAACATTATTTGTTTGAAAGTATGACCTTTCCCTCAACTATTACTTCCTGAATATGAAAAAGAGATAAAATGGGTTGAAGTAAAAACTCCAGCGTTACACTCCACAACCCTGAATGTAACTGGTGAGATCTTGGTTTTGACAATGACTTCTCCATGCCACCCTGTAGAGAAAGATGAAACAAATGGTAATAAGGTTGAAACATAGCTTCACTGTATTACCTATATTTCAAGTCCTTTGGGAAAACAACATAGTTTATCAATACATGAAATAAAAGCTACAGACAGATCCAAGTATTGCTATTTATTACCTGGAGATATGTATACCAAGGACTTCACATCTCCCCCAAACCTTCGCTGGGGCACAGAACATCTGAGTACAAATGTTGAGTCCTGTGTAGTTCACAGCACAAATGCAAAGTGCATTCCATATTTACTTAATGACAAAAATAATGTCAAGATATGACAAGGAATTAGTATAAGGTGGAGAATCTTAAAACCTCTAGAAATTCCCAAAAATAAATTGAGGAGTAAAAGAATAAGATTTTGAATCCGTTAAAGTAGATTGTTTCTATGTTATACACCATTTAGCATGAATCCAAAGCTGCAATTTTCAGTTCTCAGTACCATACTTTGCTCTTTGGAAATATTCTCTCACCTCTTTCATAACAATAGGATAAAACAGCTCTCTCCTTTAATACTTAACACATACCACACTCTGTAATGGGAACTAACATAGTGTTGTACATCCATTATATTTCAAACACAAACAAACAAAGCAATAAAGTCCTAGAAAAAGAGGTCAAATTTGTGGTTAGGTAGAGTGAGGGAAGGGGAATTGGATGAAGGCAGTCAAAGGTACTACAAACTTCCAGTTATAAGATAAATAAATACTAGGGATATAATGCGCAGCATGGGGCTTCCCTGGTGGCTCAGCAGTAAAGAATTTGCCTGCAGTGCAGGAGATACAAATTCAGTCCCTGGGTTAGGAAGATCTCCTGGAGGAGGGAAGGGCAACCTGCCTCAGTATTCTTGCCTGGAATCATCCCATGGACAGAGGAACCTGGCAGGTAACAGTTTATTGATCACAAAAGTCAGACAGGACTTAGTGACTAAAGAGCAAAAACAAATATAAAGCATGATAAATATAATTAACACTGCTATATTTTATATATGAAAAGTGTTAAAAAGAGAGTAAATCCTAAGAATTTTCACCACACACAAAATTTTTTTTATTTCTTTAATTTTGTATCCATGTGAGATAATGGATGTTCACTAAATTTATTGTGATACTGTTTCCTGATGTAAGTCAAATCATTATGCTATACACCTTGAACTTACATAGTGCTTTATGTCAATTACATCTCAATAAACTGAAAGGGGAAAAAAAAACCACATACCATGCTCTAATGCCTTGTGGATCACTGACAACCCTCTTGGCACATGCTACAGCTTGAGTGATGTCATCTTGCAGCAAAGCTGAAAAAGAGGTGGTGAGAAGTGAAAATACCATTCATAGAAATGTTAAGTTTAGGCTCAGTCAGCTTTATTCTGTTAAGCTGAGGAAAGAACAACTAAAATAATTTTTAAGGGTCTGTTTATCTGTTGATGTTGGGGGAAACTCTTCATTCCATCCCATTTGGCATCTGTTTCTCATTTACCAAAGTCATTGGAAGCTCTGGAATTATTAATTAGCATGATAGAAGGTTTTCTTTTTACTGGGAACTATTGGAAAAAAAAAAAAAAAGACAAACAAGCAGAAACTGGTCTAGCAGGTTTTTGCTCAGCAATTCAACGCTGGAAATTGATTCTAAAGAAATAATAAGAGATGTACTGAAAGACATGTATACAAACTGTTTCATAGCAATTAATAGAGGGCATAAATGGAACTAGCCTAAATGTTTAACAGTAAGAGTTAGGTTGATACATTATAGAGCATTTATATTGTGAAAATCTATTCATTTTTAAAAAACAATAAGGATTGGTATTTGTTGACAAAAATAATTTTGTGTAATAAAGACAAAATTGTAAAGCAGTGACTATAGTACAATTTCACTTTTGTTATGTGGGTACAAATGTGTATAATATAGCTTTACGTTCATGTCCGGGATTGTTGTGTATTCCAAAAGAACATGTGGATACCAAAATTTCTCTATGGTCATACATGTCTGGGTAGTAAGAATTTTTATTCAATGACAACAGGTTATTCCATAATACAAATTTTTTTAAATAAATTAACTGGATACAAAAGTATATTCTTAGACTCATCTTCACTATTAGGATTTGTAATATTTAAAAATTTAGCAGTATCAATTTTGCTATATTTCTCCAATATTTCAGGCACTAAAGATTCTACATGCTTTGGGAGGTTCAAAAAAAATGTAGGGGATATATGTGTACCAATGGCTGATTCACACTGAGGTTTGACAAAAAAGAACAAAATTCTGTAAAGCAATTATCCTTCAATTAAAAAATAAATAAATTAAAAAAAAATTTTTTTTAAAGATTCCACATGCTTTCTCTATTTTAAAAGGAAATCAATAGAATACTTGTTTCACCTCAATTAAGCAAATTTAGAAATTAACTTGTTAGAATGACAATTTTTATATAGGAGCTGTGTTTTTGGAGATTCGTTCTAAAGAATTTATAAATGAAATGTCATAATGTTTCTAATTCACCTTAAAATCACTCAGCAAAAAGAAGTTTATATACATATATATATATATACACATAAGTAAATATGCCAAAATGTTAACAACTGTTAAAGTACGTGATGAGCATATTGATGCTTATTATAGTAATGTTTCTAATTGTCCATATATTTAAAATATTTTATCGTAAAAAGTAAAAACAATTTTTTAAAAATACCACGTATATTCCTCCACTTTGATTAACTAGTAATTCTTTTGTTTTCCAATAAAGGAGGGTAGATTTTTAAAAACAGACCACCCAACAAAATTATCGCTAATCCTCCCCAAACAAGGAAAGTAGAAGGAATGGCATTGTTTTCCAAAGTATCAATATGTCCAGTTATGATAAAGTGATAGGTCATTCCAGCAACTCCTGTATGTTAGCAAACAGCAAACTTTTATGATTAGAAACTGAAGAAATTAGGAGGAGGAGAATAGAGTTTCTAGATATTAAAATGGAGTTTTTATAGGTCCCTGATGAACCCTTCAAGATTTTTTTATTTCTATTGAATCTTGACCTATAGGATTGTTCCAATTTCCCCATAAGATGTTTATGGAAAAACCTGAACGAACTTTTTGGATAACTCAATAGGTATAACCAGGTGAGTCCTGTGCCATCACTCCACATTATCTTGTCTTACCGCTGCAGGGTATATGACAGGCATTAACTGCTCCTGGGGTTTTGCCATCATTACACCACCAGTGGCTATTGATTTGAAATATCCCATAATCAGTGCTTCTGTCTCCACTATTGTAGTTTGTAGCTTGTGTGTTATAACTGCTTTCCCATCTGGCCAAACACATCCCTGAAAAAAACATATTTTGAGTAATAAAGAGTGAATCATGTGACTTACAGTTCATAGCATAATCAGTTCTACTTAACTAGTTCTATTTTACTAATGACTTACTTTACAAGTATAAAGATGCATTTTACTTGTAAAGTGTTTTAACACTTTGGTGTTAAAGGTCCCTTCAGAAAATTCTTTTATTAGCAAATGATTTGGTAATACAAATGAAAAAGATAACATATTTTTAAAAATATCTTCCATTGCTATTACACTTTCCTTACTACTAACACCCAGGTAGGATTAAGCCTAGAACAGAAAAATCAACAGAGTTGTTGAGTGGGTTTGGTCATTAGCAGCAGATGCATATGTTAATGGAAAAATGCTTTTTATCAGAAAAAAATAAGGATTTTCTGGGAGAAAGAAAATTTATGATACCGAAGGCGAATTTGGGTATCAAATTATAATGCAGGCAAGAATCATAGAATAGGAAAGGCTGGGTCATCCATCCATCCATCTAGCAATTGGCTAACTCATTCAAAAATATTTATGGAGGAGAAATGTCTGAATTCAGTACGAAAACTACAGTGATGACATTGACAAATATGGACTAAAATACAAAGGAAATTTTCCTTATGGCACATCTTAAATTCTGTGGAAGAAAATGAAAAATAATTAATGAACTAGAGTCAGAATAATAAAATGTCATTTCATGCTGCATTTCAGGGATCCTTATATAGATATTGATTGAGGGGAGATAGTTCTACTGTCCCTGTTTTAAGAGTTCAATGGAATTTTTAAAAAACCTTGATGTTAAAAGTGCAACATCATGTTAGGGGGATTAAAAATGAGAAAAATACTGCCTTATTCAGAACCCAAGATCCAAATTAGAAATGGCTAGAGTCAAACAACAAGGGCTTGACAGACATGTTCCAGGTGCTAAAATGTATCTTATAGTCAGTCTACATGCGCCAGTTGTCAAATTTAGTAGCACTAGAGGAGTACATGGGAACCTTGCATGCTTAGAATGATGTAGAATTTGACCCACCATGCCTCATTCCTTCACCTGGTACATCTGATTCTAAAAGAACAAGTGGATACTTTTAACCATTGTAAGTGTATAAGCTTTTGAACTGTGGTGTTGGAGAAGACTCTTGAGAGTCCCTTGGAGTGCAAGGAGATCCAACCAGTCCATCCTAAAGGAGATCAGTCCTGGGTGTTCTTTGAAGCTGAAACTCCAATCTTTTGGCCACCTGATGTGAAGAGTTGGCTCATTGGAAAAGACCCTGATGCTGGGAAAGATTGAAGGCAGGAGGAGAAGGGGACGACAGAGGATGAGATGCTTGGATGGCATCACCAACTCAGTGGACATGGGTTTGGGTGGACTCCGGAAGTTGGTGATGGACAGGGAGGCCTGGTGTGCTGTGGTTCATGAGGTCGCAGAGTCGGACACGACTGAGCGACTGAACTGAACTGAACTGAAGTGTGTAAACCCTCCAAGAAAGAAAAAAACATTCACTCAAAGACCCTTTCTTTTGGTTCATCCTCTATTAGTATCTGTTCTACACCTAGCTAACTATTTGAAAGGATGAAAAAGAGTTAACTTACAGTTTGCCAGGCTGATTCCCCTAAAGCCATCCATTCCAAATCTTTTCAGAGTTCTGGCAAGCTCACATCTCTCAAAGACCTTGCCTTGGACAGCGACCGAAAGGAGGAGAAGCCCCAGAATAAGGAGAGCCTTCATGTTGACTGAGAAGCCAGACCTCCAGGCTGACCAGGGGAGCTGGCCCTGCTTTTTAACATCTTTTCACTTCCTTCTTATGCGACTGGTTTGGGAGCTCCACCCTCTGAGACGTGGAAAACAGGAAATGTTGATTGGTTCACTAACTTTAAAATTTTCTTTCTTATGTTTGAAGAGGGACATTCTGACGTCCTAAGAATTAATCTGCAAGAAAATAGTGAAATGACATTACTTAAAGACATTGCTCAGGACTAATTGGGATTAGCACTATTGCCAAAAGCGGAACTTTTTCCTATTTTATTATGAATTTGAGCAAGTATTAAAAAAAACCTGAATGAACATTTGACTCAACTGAAAATGAATTCCAATCTTTCATTACATTTTTCTTCATTAAGTTGCTTTATGTGCCTTCTGTATGTTGCCTTCATCTTTTTCCTTTAAGATTATTTTATATACACTTTCCACAAAAGAACATTGCCTGTTGTTCAGATAGGTATATAGTACAACACTATGTTGTTCGGCCAAATTCCATTCCTAACTTCTTGGTTACTCTTGTAAATTCTTAATTTATAAATCAATGTTTCGCTATTAGAAGTAAGCCTCGTGCAAATAACATTCTTAACTCCATGAACTGTGAACTTCCAGATGTTCAAGCTGGTTTTAGAAAAGGCAGAGGAACCAGAGATCAAATTGCCAACATCCACTGGATCATGGAAAAAGCAAGAGAGTTCCAGAGAAACATCTAGTTCTGCTTTATTGACTATGCCAAAGCCTTTGACTGTGTGGATCACAACAAACTGTGGAGAATTCTTCAAGAGATGGGCATACCAGACCACCTAACCTGCCTCTTGAGAAACCTGTGTGCAGGTCAGGAAGCAACAGTTAGAACTGGACAGGGAACAACAGACTGGCTCCAAATAGGAAAAGGAGTACGTCAAGGCTGTATATTGTCACCCTGCTTATTTAACTTATATGCAGAGCACATCATGAGAAACGCTGGGCTGGAGGAAGCACAAGCTGGAATCAAGATTGCCGGGAGAAATATCAATAACCTCAGATATGCAGATAACACCACCCTTATGGCAGAAAGTGAAGAGGAACGAAAAAGCCTCTTGATGTAAGTAAAAGAGGAGAGTGAAAAAGTTGGCTTAAAGTTCAACATTCAGAAAATGAAGATCATGGCATCCGGTCCCATCACTTCATGGCAAATGGATGGGGAAACAGTGGAAACAGTGTCAGAATTTATTTTTGGGGCTCCAAAATCACTGCAGATGGTGACTGCAGCCATGAAATTAAAAGACGCTTACTCCTTGGAAGAAAAGTTATGACCAACCAACATAGCATATTCAAAAGCAGAGACATTACTTTGCCAACAAAAGTCCATCTAGTCAAGGCTATGGTTTTTCCAGTGGTCATGTATGGATGTGAGAGTTGGACTGTGAAGAAAGCTGAGCACTGAAGAATTGATGCTTTTGAACTGTGGTGTTGGAGAAGACTCTTGAGAGTCCCTTGGACTGCAAGGAGATCCAACCAGTTCACTCTAAAGGAGATCAGCCCTGGGTGTTCTTTGGAAGGAATGATGCTAAAGCTGAAACTCCAGTACTTTGGCCACCTCATGAGAAGAGTTGACTCACTGGAAAAGACTCTGATGCTGGGAGGGATTGGGAGCAGGAGGAGAAGGGGACGACAGAGGATGAGATGGCTGGATGGCATCACTGACTCGATGGACATGAGTTTGAGTGAACTCTGGGAGTTGGTGATGGACAAGGAGCCCTGGAGTGCGATTCATGGTGTCGCGAAGAGTCGGACATGACTGAGCAACTGAATTGAACTGAACTGAATTCCTTTCTGACAAAGCCTTACTTCACGTTTTCATGTTAGAGCATAAAGAGTCATTGTAAAGCAAGGGAATTTTACAGCAAAAAAAACCCAAAAAAACAGAATATGCCACCCCAAGAATCTTCCCCTTTGACACAAGAAAAATTTTGAGCTGAAGGCAATGCAGAAGAAGAAGATCCAAGAAAAGTTCTCTGTTCTCCCCCTATTTTCCTGAAAGCAGCACATAAATGTGTGCAAGAATTAATCATCAACATCCCTAGACACATATTAGGCCCAAGTCAGGACTAGAGGACTCTGGAAAACAACCTATACTGACTAGCTATTATTTTCCATTAGTTTCTGATGTATTTATTGTACCACTATTTGCTGCCCTTGGAAGCCCAGTACTCTTTGCCTCTGTCTTGTAGTTCCCCTAAAAATATATTGTTCTTTGGTTAAGATGATCTGTAAGTCCAAGTCCTAGACACCTCTTTGAGTTACTCACCACTTTCATTTCTCATAAGTATATATGAGATGTACATGTTAATATACTCATTTCCTTTTCTCTTGTTAAGCTGTCTTTTTGTTACAGAGTCCCAGCCAAAAACCTAAAATAGTGAAAGGAAACAAACATTTCCCCCTGTACAGTTTCTGGTGAGGAGGATGGGACCGTGAAAGGCTAGAACACTCCATTCTCCCTGGCGACTGCAATTGAAATATGGGATAACAGACAGCAGACCAGCAGAAGGTACAGATTCTTACCATGTCAGTCTCCCAGCTCTTTCTCTGTAGTGCACAGACAAGAGAGGAGGATAAAACTTTCTCCTTTTCCCTTCCTTTCCAAATTCACAGTGGCAGAAGAAAAACATTTGTGAAAACAGACCTTGAATTGTGATTCTCGTGAATCTGTTTTTGTTAATCAGCCCCTATGGTTACTGACTCTTAGCCTCGCAGGAAGAGTTACGTTTTCCTTTGTCGTCTGTCATAAGGACGAAAAACCATAAGATGAGAATCTCCATTTGTTTTGTTTTCTCTTCTGAGAACTTGGCTTTGTCACCAGTGAGAATACTCCCTTTGTGGGGTTGGCGGGGTGCAGGTTGTCAGGCTTGCATCAGCAGTTAGCCAGCCAGCCAGCTAGCAGCCGAAGACATGAAGGGACAGGCAATATTCTCTTTGTCCAACCATGCTGGCTGTCAGGGAAATTTGTCTTAATGAAGTGTCTCAGGTCATAAGAGGCCTTTAGGGCCTCTACCTTTGCTGCCTGGTTTGTGAAGGAAAAATCCTCCTCTCAGTATCACCTTTCTGGTAGCATAGGTTAGGAGGTCAGTTATGTAAGGTGTCCCACTTTGCAGGACATAGAGCTTTCTTTGTCACCTGAGACAAGGAAGGTCTTTGTTTCTTAGGCTTTCTCTGGAGTGGCTCTGCATCTTGAGAGGCCTACGTTTCTTAAGGGACAGCTCTTGTGTCCTAATAGTATAAGCTCTAATATTGGTTTTAAGCTCTTGTAAGCCCTAATATTGGTTTTAAGCCATGAAAAAGGCTCACTGGCTCAGACTCACAGTTGGAATAGATCTATTGAAGACTTGAACTTTTACACCTAAAAGGACTTTTAAGATAGCTCTCATCTTAAACAAGTGTCCTACAGGTACCAATGGGAAAATCAAATTGAGAAAAAAAAAAAAGGAAAGAAAGAGAGAAAAGATAGAAATAGATACAGAAGGTACAGGGTTTTCCTGATGGCTCAATGGTAAAAAATCTGCCTGCCAATGAGGGGGACCCTGGGTCAGGAAGATCCCTTAGAGAAGGAAATGGCTACTCACTCCAGTATTTATGCCTGGAAAATCCCATGGACACAAGAGGAGCCTCGTGGGTTACAGTCCACAGGATTGCAAAGTCAGACATGACTGAGCGACTGTGTGAAAGAAAAACAAAACACTTCCTTAACTTTCTCAACAAGGTTAGGAGGGGAACATCAGAGGACTGTCAAGAGCTACAGCTGGCACTCAAGCAGGTATAAAACTTACAGAAATATTGATAGCCAGGAAATAGCTTTGACAAAGGTCCAGAAAAGGCACATGAAGGTTTGATTTATTGTCCTTTACTTTGTAAAGCCAACCCCACCAGGTCCAGACATCCCATATTTTGGGCCTGCACTACCAAAAAAATGTCAACATTGTTGAGTTCTCCTATCCTCCTGTTAAACAAAGGAAAAATGTAATAATAATGATCTTGGGTTTCTGATAAGGGCAAATATACCCTTGAGTTCCATCTCATATAAGACCTACAGTCCCTTCTCTGACCCTTGGAAATATTGATCTTACTGTATCTTTGAAATGTAAGCACCCAAAGAGATCCTTGTTGCTAAAGCAATTCAGTTCAATTCAGTCACTCAGTTGTGTCTGACTCTGCCGCCCCATGAACCACAGCACTCCAGGCCTCCCTGTCCATCACCAACTCCCGGAGTCCACCCAAACCCATGTCCATTGAGTTGGTGATGCCATCCAACCATCTCATCCTCTGTCGTCCCCTTCTCCTCCTGCCCCCAATCCCTCCCAGCATCAGGGTCTTTTCAAATGAGTCAGCTCTTCGCATCAGGTGGCCAAAGTATTGGAGTTTCAGCCTCAACATCAGTCTTTCCAATGAACACTCAGGACTGACCTCCTTTAGGATGGACTGCTTGGATCTCCTTGCAGTCCAAGGGACTCTCAAGAGTCTTCTCCAGGACCACAGTTCAAAAGCATCAATTCTTCAGCACTCAGCCTTCTTCACAGTCCAACAATCACATCCATACATGACCACTGAAAAACCATAGCCTTGACTAGACAGATCTTTGTTGGCAAAGTAATGTCTCTGCTTTTGAATATGCTGTCTAGGTTGGTCATAACTTTCTTTCCAAGGAGTAAGCATCTTTTAATTTCATGGCTGCAGTCACCATCTGCAGTGATTTTGGAGCCCAGAAAAATAAAATCAGCCACGGTTTCCACTGTTTCCCCATCTATTTGCCATGAAGCGATGGGACCAGATGCCATGATCTTCGTTTTCTGAATGTTGAGCTTTAAGAAAACTTTTTCACTCTCCTCTTTCACTTTCATCAAGAGACTCTTTAGTTCTTCACTTTCTGCCATAAGGGTGGTTTCTTCTGCATATCTGATGTTATTGATATTTCTCCCAGCAATCTTGATTCCAGCTTGTGCTTCCTCCAGCCCAGCGTTTCTCATGATGTGCTCTGCATATAAGTTAAATAAGCAGGGTGACAATATACAGCCTTGATGTACTTCTTTTTCCTATTTAGAACCAGTCTGTTGTTCCCTGTCCAGTTCTAACTGTTGCTTCCTGACCTGCACACAGGTTTCTCAAGAGGCAGGTTAGGTGGTCTGGTATGCCCATCTCTTGAAGAATTCTCCACAGTTTATTGTGATCCACACAGTCAAAGGCTTTGGCATAGTCAATAAAGAACAAATAGATGTTTTTCTGGAACTCTCTTGCTTTTTCCATGATCCAGCAGATGTTGGCAATTTGATCTCTGGTTCCTCTGCCTTTTCTAAAACCAGCTTGAACATCTGGAAGTTCATGGTTCACATATTGCTGAAGCAATTACAGGACCGGAAACAAACAAATATGAGAGATAGTTTTTTAAGAAAACAAACCGTTTGATATTTTCATAAGCTCCCTTGCCCCAAATTTTGTCCATAGCCTCCACAAGATTATTCATTCAAGACAAGTAAAATTCTTAATAGTCTTTTCCACAAATATTGGCAAAAGGCTTTAGCCACCTGAGTGGGTAAATTTAACTTGTTCTATCTGCCAAAAATCCCATTTAGGTCTTCTATAAGCTAGAAAGTTTTTGTACTACTGTACTGGATATGTGGCTAAAATTTTTAAATGAAAGCTATGAGATCACAGTTTGCATCAGTCTCTATCTATATATCCATGTATATCTATGTATGTATGTTATGTATGTGTGATATTTTTATTCCTCTGGATAGTATTTGTAAAAACTTGTGAAAGACCTCTATTTAACTGGCTTAAAGACAATACAAGCACTTATTTAAACTAAGACTAGTCAAATAAGTTTATGTTGTCTCTACTTTATGCTTGAAATTATAAAATTATAAATTCTACTCAAGAACTAAATTTACAGTAGAAATTATTTCCTTAATGTATGTCAATATGGTAGAGAAAAAAGTCATCTTTAAATTATTAGATTCTTTACTTCTGTAAGTTTTGCTACTTGCCTAGTTTGTCAACAAGAAAAATAACATAAAATGATGGTTAATTTTTAATATCATTAAATTTTCATGGCGACTCAAGCATAATTGTTAAGTACACATGAATTAAATAGATATAAGTGGTAGAAATGTTCGTAAATGAATTTTGCAGGTATCATTAATAAAATGTGTCTGCTTAAAAATAGTTTTCAAAATCTTTTTGTAACATTAACTTTAAATGATATTCATTGATATCTAGTTCATTTCCAAATAAAATAGTGAAATATTAATTGCCAAACACATGTTTAAGTTTATATGCTTTTCACCTCTTATTACAGACAAACTAAAGGTATTTGGGTTTGTTAATAACATGTTGTTTTTACCACTTAAAAAAAATTGTACTATGAAAAGGCATATGTCTTTAAAAATCACGAAGTGATATATTCCTGGAAATTCCCTGGTAGTCCTATGGATAGGACTTGGCGCTTTCACTGTTGTGGTCTGGGTTCAATTCCTGGTTGGAGAACTAAGATCCTGTGGCGTCCACACAGCACAGCCAATAAATAAAGATATAAAAATTTAAAAGAGCAAATAAGATAAAAGATAAGGGTTCTAGTAAACAGGATTTTAATACAGGAGAAAGGAGAAGGGAAATTATTGAGATGAAGGGAACAGTAACCCTAAGGACTCCCTGGGGGAAAGCCAAGTTAAAGAAGTCCTGGAAGGCTTCCCTAGGGGTGCAGGGGATAACAATCCTCCTGTCAACAGCGGGCATGCGGGTTCGATCTCCAACTGGGAAGATTCCACATGCCGGAGCAACTCAGCCCGGGCGCCACTACTCCTGAGCCTGCCAGCGGCAACTACCGAAGCCCAGGTACCTAGAGCCTGTACTCTGCAACAGAAGCCAGCACAGTGAGAAGCCCAGGCACCACAATAAAGAGTAGCTCCCCACCCACTGCAACTAGAGGAAGTCCACGTGCAGCAGCAAAGACCCAGCACAACAAAAAATAAACGTTGACTAATTTTTAAAAACCCTACTACAAATGTGTGTAATAGACAAGCTTAAAAAAAAAATGTCCTGGAATGTTTGAAACTATTGAAAGGAGTTTGACAACTCTGACTGAGATCTAGGGCGATGAATTAATACATGAATAAGTAAATGGAAGACTATGCAAACAAAAAGTAAGGCAATTGTCAATTCCAAGAAAACTAAAACACAAGAAAAGAAGATATACAACCAAATTACACGATCATAGTATACTCATCTGTGAGAGTTTGTACATGCTTGTAAAGGGGAACAAGACATGGGGAGTCCAGAGAGCTAAATCTTCATCTTCCTTGGCGGAAATCAGTAGAAAATACCCATGATTGAAAATAAAAAATGAATAGAATAATCATACTCTTGACATATATGGCCATAATAATAAAATAGAACTAAAGAAGCTAAAAATACCTAAGAAGTTGAAAGACATTGCCTCTAGTGTTGGGAATTGGATAAGAACGTTTAGGGCTATCTTTCAGCATTTAACTTATAACACCTCATTTGACTTTAAAAAATGTGCGTATGTATTTTATGATTAAAAAAACTTTAAAACGTCTTATGTAAGAAAAAGGACTAAAAGATACACACCAGAATGTTTATACTGACACTCTTCAGAATTTTATTCAACTTGTATATTTTGGCATTTTCCAAGTTTTGTTCTTTCAGCATATATTACTTTTATAATTAGCAAAATAATAAATAATTACACATACAGAGAGGAGTGTGCAGAATCACTAAAAAAAGAATGATTTTTTTGAAGTCCTCAACATTCCTCTGTGTATATGAATTCACCCATATTGGTAGAAATAGTCTGCCAATTAACTTTAAATTTATCCTTCTTTCATGCAGCTCATCTGTACCCAGATCAGTGGTCTCTTAAGCTTCAATAGAAAGGAGTTAAATATTAATTTTCAATGAACTTCATGAGATGCATTAAAATGGCATATAAGCTATAGAAAAAGAAACATGAGAGAATATGTCAGAACAATCCTGTTTTGTTTAGGATCATTTTTATTGTATCATTAACTTTCTTAAAAGACTGAAAAATACTCTTATAAGAATAGAATTTATATTTCTTGGAATAAGAGATAAGTTGCCAAGCTCCTGGAACACTGTCCCATCCAGGCCTTCATTTGGGAGATTATATTATTGAAGGAGGATAAAGCAGGAAGAAACATTTCCTGAGGCCTGGGTACTTGAGGAGGCAAATTTGGCCAGATCTGAGATGATAGTGGTAACAGGCTTGAGAAGTGGCAGGGCCCTGCATCCCACTCCGTGGGGGTCCCAGAGCAGTGGTAAGAGGTCTCTTGGATGGCATGCAGCTGCTGGGAAAGTGAACATGAATTGCTCTCCCTTGGGAATCAATAAAGCTTTTTTAAAAAAGATTTATTTATTTGGTTGTGCTGGGTCTCAGCTGCAGCAATGTGAACTCTTAGTTGCAGCATGTAGGATCTAGTTCATTGACCAGGGATTGAACCCAGGCCCCCTGCATTGGGAGCACAGAGTCTTAGCCACTGGACCACCAGACAAGTCCCTCAACGAAGCTTCGAGAAAGAGCTTCTGCCTTCGAGTGAACCATGTCAGCCTGGGTAATTACCATCATATGAACATCTCAGTGATGGACTGAAACTCTAAGGTCTTCCTCAAGTTTTCTGGGCTTTGTCCTTTCTTGAGATGCTTGTAAGCTCCTGGGCAGGGGATAAGCTAAAGAAGTTTTACAACACCATCTTTTGGGGAAATGGGGCTTAGAGACAAATTTTGTTAGATTTAGAAAAATAAAGCAAAGTGATGGTTCTTGCACCCATTTATAGTATAGCAAATTTAGACCCTCTGCACTATTTGACCTAGACTTACCTTCTCTGAATGTGACTGCAGAGTGGGAAGTGAGATGGTTCTTGAGAGCCCTAGAGATGAAACTACTTTCCTGAAAATGGCTCTTCGATTTAATGATTTTGGTCACCACTGACCCTGGAGGTAAGCCACGGTGTTTTTAATTTTCAGTGACTCAGACCTCTCTGTCTTGATAATCTTGTTTCACTATAATCTATCCCATCACTTTTTTGCTGTTGTTGTTCCTGCAATCTGGTTTTTATTTTCTTGTCATTCAGTCACTCAGTGGTGTCTGACTCTTTGCAACCCCATGGACTGCAGCATGCCAGGCTTCCCTGTCCTTCATTATCTCCTGGAGCTTGCTCAAACTCATGTCCATTGAGTTGATGATGCCATTCAACCATCTCATCCTCTATTGGCCCCTTCTCCTCCTACCCTCAATCTTTCCCAGCATCAGGGTCTTTTTCAATGAATCAGCTTTTCGCATCAGGTGGCCAAAGTATTGGAGCGTCAGCTTCAGCATCAGTCCTTCCAATGAATATTCAGCACTGATTTCCTTGAGGACTGACTGGTTTGATCTCCTTGCAGTCCAAGGGACTCTCAAGAGTCTTCTTCAATACCACTATTCGAAAGCATCAGTTCTTAGGCACTCAGCTTTCTTTATGGTCCAGCTCTCACATCCATACATAACTACTGGAAAAACCACAGCTTTGACTACATAAAACTTTGTTGGCAAAATGATGTCTCTCCCTTTTCTAAATTAAAATCTATTTGTGTCAATATATGAAGGACATGAAAAACTATATGAAAATAGCATAACCTCAGGAAGTATTAATAACTGACACTGGTAAAAAAAAAAAAAAAAAAGACCGTATTAATGAAAAGAGGCATTGGAATGAGTTTTGTCAAAGATTGTAAATAGTCACTTGCTATGAAGCAGTGCCATTCCGTGGTCAGGGCAGCTCCTCTCATTAGCCAGCTGACACTGTCCTTGTGTAGTTTGGCTCAGGGGTGCAGAGGACCTAGTCTCATCTCTGCTGTGGCAGCATGGCTGCTAGGAGAATTTGGAAGAGGCAGGGGAGATGGGAGGGCTGGCATGTGGGGTAAGGGACACAGCTGGACTCTCCCAGGGAGCCCAGATGCTGAAAGCTGAAGATGGAGTAATTTCTAATGGAGCTGTGTAATAGCCCTGTGAAACAGGACCAGCATCCAGCTGCTCCCAGCAAGTCCAGCATCCTAGCCACAGGTCAGAGTGGCTCTCTGTGGGGACATTCCCTGACTCAGGGCAGTGCTTCACCCTAATCCAAAGCTGGCATTTTGTTGGCCAGGTTCTTGGGTCATTGAAAAATGGTAAATGATTTGGGTTTGCCTAATCCAAACCAGTGTGTCTTTTTCGAGGATTAGTGATCACTTTCTGTTCTTTTAGCTCTCAATGTCTCTGTAATTTCAGTTCCCGCTCTTTGCAAAATAGATCGAACAAGCAAGATGCTTTCCTGCATCTCATAACACCACCCAAACTCCAGAAATCATCTAACTTTTGTACTTAATTTACTATGTAGTCTTGGTGTTTTTGTGTTTTGAGTCAGATACTCAGTTCATGGGCTTTCCAGGTGGCTCAGAGATAAAGAATCTGCCTGCCAAGCAGGAGACGTGAGTTTGATCCCTGGGTCAGGAAAATCTCCTGGAGAAGGAAATTGCAACCTACTCCAGTATTCTGGCTTGGGAAATCCCATGGACAGAGATGCCTTGCAGGCTACAGTCCTTAGGGTCGCAAAGGAATCAGACACAACATAGCGACTAAAAAACAACAATCTGTTCATACTGAGAAAAAATACTACTACTTAATCTACACAAGAGAAATTATTTCTACTGTGCTGTCAATACTGTGCTATAAAAGTTATTGTGGTCTCGCACAGAGCCACAACTTACTGACCCATGAATTGATCTTTAAGCCTAAAACAGTACCAGCCTAGTCATCTGCCAGGTGCTTTACTGCTAATCACAGAGGAGACTCTACCATTCTTCACCCTTGCCATGCATCACTCTTTCATCTTTGTTCCTGCTGTCTCCTCAACGTGCTGTGCGGACAATGGAAGAAATAATAGGTGCTGGTGTCAAAGACAACGCCGGGGGGTGAGCAGAACCAGACCTAAAAGCTTAATCCCCGAAACAGTAAAGTTCAGCAATTAATCCCAAAGACAATGGAAAGTATTCATGAGTATTAAACTGGAAGGTAACTGGATCAAAATCTTAAAACAAAGTAAATTAACACTCTCGATTGCATTCAGGGACTGCTGCTAGAAAACTATACGAGTAATTCAGATGGCAGATGAAGTGGGAAGTGGATAATAGAACTAGGAGAATTCAAGAGATATTTAGGAGGTTTGAATAGTCAAGATTGGAGACTATTTTGAGACACAGGGATAAAAGGAAAGGTATATAATGCTAGCTTTTTTTTTACTCAAATGCTTGCAATGTGTTAGCCACTTAATAAACATTATTTATAATTCTTTCAGGGGTCTTAAAGATAGGTATTATGTCCATTTTACAAATGAAAAACTATGTCTCCCAGAGGAGAAAAGTCCTGCCCCAAGACATACAGATAGTGAGTGGGGGAGCTGGGAGTTAGATTCAGGTCAGGTCCATGGTCTTTTCAGTTTACCTCGTTACCTTGAAGTTCAAGTGAAAGGGAAGAAATTCTCTCACAACACACTATAACTTGTCTACCTCTTGCTGATTTTAGTTCCCAATATAATTATACAAATCCATTTTATGTGTTTTAAGTGTGATTTTCATCTAAGAGGTTAATCTAACTCCAGGCAATGCCGTTAAACAATCAGAGACTATTTCAAAATCAGTATTCTTTTTTTGTTAAACAGAGATGTTACTTATTTATTTTTGGCTGCATGGGTCTTAATTGCCACAGGTGGGCTTTCTCTAGCTGCGACGAGTGGGGGCTGCTCTCTAGTGCTTGGGCCTCTCATTCCCGTGGCTTCCCTTGTTGCACAGCACTGCTCTAGGCACTCTGGCTCCAACAGCTGCGGCTCCCAGGCTCTAGAACACGATCTCAGCGGTGTGGCACTGGGGTTATCTGCCAGGTGGCACATGGGATCTTCCTGGACCAGGGATCAAACCCATGTGCCCTGCATTGGCAGGTAGATTTTTAACCACTGGACCACCAGAGAAGCCCCTAAAAATCAATTTTCTTAATGTGAGTGCAACTGATAATTGTGGAAAGTTTTTTATTTCTTTGTGAATACTTTCTTTGTACTATTATTTCTGTTACATTTAAACTTTCAGATTCAATGAAATTATAACTTTAGAGTTCACTTCCCTTTTTCACATTATGAACAGATATTTCCCTTCCCACATGGGTCAGGTTACAAAAATCCTTCCTCAATTTACACAAAAATTGGGCATTCATCATTGAGAAATTGTAATGAAATAAGTAACTGATTTTTCAAACATGTGATAAAACATAATCTTGTTGACAAAGAGATGAGAATGTTCCTATTTTCGTTTGCTCTTTCTAGAAGAGTATTCTGATTTCATTTCTCTGTTAAGTATGACTTTTGAGTTTAAGGTTTGATCTTTTTATTTGTGCCAAATCAACTGCATATCATTAAAGTTCTTTCACTGAACTAAAACGCAGTGATTTCAATCTGTAAATTAGCTCTGGTAACATTACAAAATGCTGAGAAGAGAAGAAATAGTTGGAAATATGGGAATAAGGTAATGTACCTGGATCGTATTTTTTTTCCCTTTCTTCACAAACAAATATTTTATTTCTCCTCTTAAGAAGCAAATAAGATAATATGCTCAACTTCATATTAACAACAATTTATCTGTACACACTGAATTGAAGATGCTTCTGTTCTCTCTTTGACATCACTCTAAATGAAGATGCAGCCACAAATTATTTCACCCCAACACCTCACCTCAAGTCAATATCATACCTCTGTAAGGTGGCTGGTTGCTGGCATGTGAGTGGTCTATTTCCAACTCTGTTAAATAGGAAGTGAACTCACAAACACAGCATCATTTTTCACACTGTCTCACATGAGCTGAACCAGAGATTATGAGGGCTAGTATCAGTGCTTTATACATTTATTTTGGAAAATAATTTCCTTGACTGCTGATTCAAAAGGATTTTCAATTAAAGAGTCACTTATTAATAGTAAATGAGAAATACTGTAAGAATATGGAATGATAAACTCTGCATACAGAATCTATGTGTTATCTTAGTAATTTTTATGTAAATCTCAAACTATTCTAAAATTAAAAGTTTCAGTTCAGTTCAGTTTAGTTCAGTCGCTCAGTCATGTCCGACTCTTTGCGACCCCATGAATTGCAGCACGCCAGGCCTCCCTGTCCATCACCAACTCCCGGAGTTCACTCAAACTCACATCCATCAAATCGGTGATGCCATCCAGCCATCTCATCCTCTGTCATCCCCTTCTCCTCCTGTCCCCAATCCCTCCCAGCATCAGAGTCTTTTACAATGAGTCAACTCTTCGCATGAGGTGGCTAAAGTACTGGCATTTCAGCTTCAGCATCATTCCTTCCAAAGAACACCCAGGACTGATCTCCTTTAGAATGGACTGGTTGGATCTCCTTGCAGTCCAAGGGACTCTCAAGAGTCTTCTCCAACACCACAGTTCAAAAGCATCAATTCTTCGGCGCTCAGCTTTCTTCACAGTCCAACTCTCACATCCATACATGACCACAGGAAAAACCATAGATTTTTTTTAAAAAAAGTATAAGAGAGAACATAGCATGTTCTGGAAATCTCCTTTGAAGTGGGGAGTGGAAGTGAAGAATTTGGCTAGGTAGGCAAAAGACCTTTTATGCTATTCAAAGGAGATTCAATACATAAATTGTATAGGCTGGATGAGGATTCCTAGATCTGTGGATGGGCTTCAGGGGTGTTGCAAAACCTCCTGAGTTGTATAAGATTATATTGTCTGAATGTGTATAGTATGTTTTTCTCTGAAGAAAGTTAAAAACTTTAATTATTATTCAATTATTCTTAAAGGGAAAAGCACATAAAATTGTTAATAATCACTGCTGAAGGTAATGTTGAAATTGAAATATTTCGAGCAAGAGATATGAAACAGTTCTATTTTTGTGTGCAAAAAAGATCCCTTCTTGGTAGTCCAGACTATAGTGATAATGTGTATGTATTTGGAGAAGGAAGGCAGGAGTTAAAGCCAAGATGGTGATAAAGACCATGATCTTCAGACTTTTTTGAATTGTGGTCTACTTTGCAGGGGAAAGGAATGACCCCATAAGATACCCTACCCTACTGTTGCCACTTTCCTGAGAAAAAAATTACTCAGTCTTTGGGATGAAATGTCATTTTTGTAAACCAAAGTTTGATGGGATTATATATACATCAACTTTATCATTGTAGATAAATGCACTGAACAAAAAAGGTCTCAATGACCCATATAACCACAATGGTGTGATCACTCACCCAGAGCCAGACATGCTGGAGTGTGAAGTCAAGTGGGTCTTAGGAAGCATTACTACAAATAAAGCTAGTGGCAGTGATGGAATTCCATCTGAGCTATCTAAAGTCCTAAAAGATGATGCTTTAAAGTTCTGCTCTCAATATGGCAGCAAATTTGGAAAACACAGCAGTGGCCACAGGACTGGAAAAGGTCAGTTTTCATCCCAATTTCAAAGAAGGGCAGTGCTAAAGAATGTTCAAACTACAGTACAACTGTACTCATTTCACATGCTGGCAAGGTAATGCTCAAAATCATTTAAGCTAGGCTTCGACAAGATGTGAGTCGAGCGATTTCAGATGTACAAACTAGATGTAGAAAAAGCAGAGGAACCAGAGATCAAGTTGGTAACATCCGTAGGATCATAGAAAAAGCAAGGAAATTCCAGAACATCTACTTCTGCTTCATTGAGCACGCTAAAGCCTTTGATTGTGTGGATCACAACAAACTGTGGAAAATTCTTAAAGAGATGGGTATACTAGACCACCTTACCTATCTCCTGAGAAACCCGTATACAGGTCGAGAAGCAACAGTCAGAACTGGACATGGAACAATGGACTGGTTCAAAAATGGGAAAGGAGTATGTCAAGGCTGTATATTGTCATCCTGCTTATTTAACTTATATGCGGAGTACATCATGCGAAATGCTGGGCTGGATGCAGCTCAAGCTGGAATCAAGATTGCCAGAAGAAATATTAATAACCTCAGATATGCAGATGACACCACCCTAATGCCAGAAAGCAAAGAGGAACTAAAGAGCCTCTTAATGAAGTTGAAAAAGGAGAGAGAAAAAGTTGCTTAAAAGTCAACATTCAAACAACTAAGATCATAGCATCCAGTCCCATCATTTCATGGCAAATAGATGGGGACGGGGGCGGGGAGGGGGGGCGGAGCATGGAAACACTGACAGATTTTATTTTCTTGGGCTCCAAAATCACTGCAGATGGTGACTGCAGCCATGAAATTAAAAGATGTTTGTTTCTTGGAAGAAAAGTTATGACAAACCTAGGCAGTGTTTTAAAAAGCAGAGACATCACTTTGCCAACAAAGGTCTGTCTAATCAAAGCTAAGGTTTTTTCCAGCAGTCATGTATGGAAGTGAGAGTTGGACCATAAAGAAGGCTGAGCAATGAAGAATTGATGCATTTGAACTGTTATGCTGGAGAAGACTCTTCAGAGTCCTTCGGTCTGCAAGGAGATCAAATCAGTCCATCCTAAAGGAAATCAGTCCTGAATAGTCACTGGAAGGACTGATGCTGAAGCTGACGCTCCAATATTTTGGCCATGTAATGCAAAGAACTGACTTATTGAAAAAGACCCTGATGTTGGAAAACACTGAGGGCAGGCGGAGAAGGGAATGACAGAGGATGTGATGGTTGGATGACATGAGTTTGAACAAACTCCGGGAGATAGTGAAGGACAGAGAAGTCTGGCATGCTGCAGTCCAGGGGGTCACAAAGGGTCAGACATGACTGAGAGTCTGAACAACAACATGGGCCACTATGCACCAGCATCCTGGCAACAGAGAAGAAAAACTCTTCCCCCGGAACAGGGATTCCCACATGCTGCAGCAGCAACTATCTCCAGGCTGGTGAAAGGTAAAGCCCACTAACTTCTTCTGGAGAAGGACTGAGGCTTAGCAATAGTAACAGCAGCTTTACGATCAACAGGTCATTTTCTTGAGCTGTCTGGGATGTCCAGTTTCAGGATGAAGTTAGAGTAACTATAGATACCGTGGACTGAGTAAGTATCCTTGGATTCTTTGAACTTCAAAGGAAGAATTGTTTAATAAAGAAGATAGAACACAATTTCCTGTTAATGTGGCCAAGTGGGATCTTAATTAGGAAAACATCTCAGAATGGTGAAGCCCAACACTAAGGCAGGCCACCTTTCAGGATATAGAAGTAGCTATAATTCTATTGAGTTATCTACCTGTAACTCAGGTACTGGATAAATATCCTTTCTTTTCAACCTCACCTTACCATGAAGAGGTTATCTACGGTTGAATTAGCATTATCAGAGCCCACATTTCCTATAAGTGATATAAACTTGGCTCCAAGTGCTTTATACATATTTGCCCAAGTAACCTATCTTAAAAAAAAAAAAAAAGGAGGAAAGATTACAAAGCTGCACTAATCTCTATGATCCTGCCAAGATCATTCTCATGAAGTTATACTTTATAAAGTATGTGCTTATGCTCATAATTTGTACTCTATGAAGCTCAATCTTTTCTTCTATAAAATGAGAGTACTAATATTCATCCTGTAGCTTTGTTGAAATCACACCATGAAGATTACAGCAAAATTTAAACAACCAAATGACAGCTCCTTTTCTACCCTCTTAGTTCTTTCTCCTCTCTAAACAAGAAAAACAAATTATTATTTTAATATATCACATGCCATAGCATTTACATAGACCACTCTTGACGATCTCAACAAACCACAAACCCAGAGGTAAGAAGATTTTATCATAGTTGATGAATCTTATACTACAATAAGAGTGAGAGAAAACAGAAAATTTGTTACCTTCGTGGCATCTATTTATTAGTTGATTTTAGAAGTGTTTGAGGAAAAATAAATAATAAGAAATACCACCTGGAAAGACCACTATTAAAAACTTAGCACAGTAATCAAGATAGCATAATACTGAAGGGAAAATAAGACACGTAGGTCAATGGAACAGAATAGAAAGCCCAGAAACAGACTCTTACAAATATGCCCAGTTAATTTTTGACTAAAGAGCAAAAGTGACTAAATGGAGGATGGGCAGCCTTTTCAATAAATGGAACTAGAGAAATTGAAATTCATCAGCAAAAAAGAAAAACAAAAAAACTTGACCTAAAAACTCACACTTTATGCAAAATTGTACTGAAAACAAAATTTTAATTTAAACTATAAAACTTATAGAAAATAACATAGGAGAAAATCTTTCAGACCTAGAATTAGGTAAAGAATTCTTAGGCTTGACACCAAAAGCATAATTCATAAAAGGAAAAAAACAGATAAATTGGCCCTCATCAAAATAAACTTTTGCTCTGCAAAAAGACCCTATACAAGGATAAAAAGACAAATTAGAGACCAGGGGAAGATTCTGAAAATCACTTATCAAAATTCTTTTGTCTAAAACACATAAAGATCCTTCAAATCTCAACATTTAAAAAATAATAATCTAATTAGAAAACTGGGCATGGACAAAAATTCACAGACATTCCTCCAAAAAGGACAGGTATACAGCTGGCAAATAAACAACTGAAAAGACTTTAACATTATCATCCATTAGACGGATGCTAATTAAAACTACAGTATCCTGTCAAAATTAACAATGGACTTATTATACAACCTAGCAATCTACTTTTGGGTATTTATCCTAGAGAAATGTCTTCTTTCCACATAAGAACTTGTATATGAATATTCATAGCAACTTTATTCTTAAATAGCCAATAACTGTAAACTATCCAAATTTCCTTGAGGTTCCTTAAGATGTTGTTTGTATCAATAGTTTGCATCTTTTTCTAAATCACTGAGTAGTATTCCATGGTGTGGACACACCAGTTTGTTTAATCATTCACCCACTCAATGAAATCTTACTAGTTTATGGTTTTTGGCTATTAAGAATAAAGTTGCTATGAATATTCATATACTTCTAAATATCACTTGGGTCAAAGAAGAAATCTCAAGAGAAATGAAAGAATTGTTTAAACTAAATGAAAATAGAAATACAGCTTATGAAAATGTATGAAATACACTGAAAATAGTGCTTACAGAGAAATTTACAGCATTAAATACATATATTAGTAGAGAAGAAGACGTAAAATTAAAAAAAGAAAAACACTAAAAAAAAAACCCCTAATATTCTACCTTAGGAAACTAGAAAAAGAAGAACAATTCAAGCCAAACCAAATGCACAAGAAAAGAAATAATACAAATTAGAGCAGCAATGAAATTGAAAATAGGAAAACAATAGAGAAAATCAACAAAACCAAAATCTGGCTCTTTGAAAAGATCAATAAAATTGATAAACTTCTAGTAGGCTAAGAGTACAAGAGAAGACACAAATTACTAAATTCTGATACAGGTCCTGATCAGTCCAAGAAGAACTTTGAAAAATTATGCTAAGTGAAAGAAGCCAGTCACCAAGGACTACCTATGATTCCATGCACATAAAATGCTCATCCCAGGGAAGTACACAGAGACAGAAAGCAGATTGGTGACTGCCAAGTGCTGGGGTTAGGGGTCAGTAGGTGATAGCTGAAGGACACTTCCTTTCTTTTTGAGGTGATGAAAATGTTCTGAAATCAACTTTGGTGACAGGTATATGTATCTGTGAATACATTAAAAACCACTAAAGTGTACACTTTAAATGAGTGAATTGATGGTATGTGAACCATTTCAATAAAGGCATCTAAGAGAAACAACAGAGTGCAAAAAATTGTATACAACAGGCTAAATTTTCTAAGAAAAGAATGAGGGGGGGGGGTGACAAAATGTTTCAGAACAAAAAGCTTATCTATGCATAATATTTCAGGGAGGACCCAGGAAACAGAATATATCTATTGCCTCCAAGGAAGAGAACTGGTGACGGAAGGACATGCTTGGAGGAAACTTTACATTGTATTATCTTTTTGCATTTTCATGTGCCATATTATTAGGCAGATTTACCATGAAACTAATGAAGCTTAAACTTTGGGCCCCTCACTTGCACAGGCTCTTCATAAGGCCCCAAGAGGGCCCTAAAACATACTTACCTGTTTGTAAAATTGATGCTCATGTTTGTAAAATTTCCAAAAATGAGATGTGTTAACTTCCAACAACTCACCTTGCTATTTCTTTCCACTCCAAATTCCCCTTCTTTTACTTCTCCTTTTGTGATGTGTGAGGAAAGGAGAAGAAAGAATCTGGCTGCAAACATTTTTGGGAGCCCATGCTCTGCAACAAGAGAAGCCACCTTAGTGAGAAGCCTGAGCTCGGCAACTACGGAGTAGCCGGTGCTCGCTACAACCAGAGACAGCCCAAGCGTAGCAAGACCCGGTTCAGCCAATAAACAAATAAATGAAATTTTTAAAAAAGAAATGTTTGACCAGTTTTATTGAGGTATAAATAACATACAAAAACCGCACTTTAAAGTATACAATTTGATATGTTTTTATATATGCATACACCCATGAGGCCATCACCACAGTCAAAAAAGATCATATTCTTCACCTTCAAAAGATTCCTCTCGTTCCTTCATCAGATATGTGCTTTGCAAAGATTTTATTCCAATATTTTCATTATCTTAGCAGCATCTTTTTAAAAGCAAAAGTTTTATAAATTACACTGAAGTTCAATTTATTTATTTGTCCTTTTCTTGAGTATGCTTTTGCTGTTGTATCTAACAAACAAGTCACACGATTTTTGCTTATTTTTCTTGGAGGAGTTCTATTGTTTTAGGTGTTTCATTTAGGTCTACAATCCATCTTGAGTTATTTTCCGTATGTAGTGTGCAGTGTGGATTCAAGTTCATTTTTTTGCATACCGACATCTAGTTGTCCCAGCACCACTTGTTAAAAGGCCCATCCCTTCTCCACTACATTGCCTTTGTGCCTTTAAAGCATTTTTCTATATTTACAGAAACGTTGCAAAGGTAGTACTGACAATTCTGTCACTGAGTTTTCCCAATGTCAGTGTTCTAGTTTTGGCAAATGTAGTTTTCTCTTAGTTTTGTCTACGTAAGATGTAGACATTAGTAGATTACTATTAACTAAGTTCTAGGCTTTATTTGATCCCACTAGTTTTCCCACTAACATTCTTTTTCTGTTCCAGGATCCAACAGGGAATACCACATTATATTTGTTTTCATGTCTTCTTAGGTTTTTTGGTTTACACATAAATAAAAATGCGCTTAGACCAAAGTTTTCAACAGGAACAAGAAAGAACATTAAATATTACTCTGAAGTGCTAATCGTTGTGGCTATTAAGATTTTAAAGCAAAAGTGACTTCCCTGGTGGTGCAGTGGTTAAGACTCCATGCTCCAATGCAGGAGGCCCAGGTCTGACCCCTAGTCAAGGAACTAGAGCCTGCATGTTGCAGCTAACAGCATGCGTGCCACAATTAAAGATCCTGGATGCAGCAACTAAGACACATCACAGCCAAATAAATTTTAAAAGGAAGTTCAACTGGATTAAAAAAAACGATTTTAAAGCAAAAGAATTTTCTTTCAGAGTTCATAATGAACAGCAGCATTATTAAATAGCAAATATTTCATAGGAATCATCAAAATAGCTGCTGTTTTCATCCAGGAACATTCGGAAAAATACTAAAATGAGAAAAGCTAATTAATATTTATCCAAAACACTTTATTAAAACTTAAAATGGAAAAATATGTATAAAATTAACTGGTAAAGAAACAAATCAGATAGCAAGTAATAGTCCATTACTGGAGATTTTATTTCAGATAGAACAGCCCTGATCAATTGTTGACTGTTGTGTAATATGGTTAATATAGAAAACCTTATGAGTGATTTTTAACTTTCTTATCAACTGAAAACTAGCTATGGCTTTATTCAACAAAGTGGAGCAACTTCTGGATGACTTGAACCTGTTGTTGAATGGTATTTGTAGTCAGCTGTATGATAAGAAAGCTATAATGAAAGATGTGAATAAAGCATTTTTTAAAAACATGAACAAGTACAGAATATGTGCTCTGTCTAGTTTCTTTAAATTCACTGGAGAAAATGTCACATCTTTGATATTAGGATTTGTTGAGTTGGATTCAACATTTTGCAACGATTATTTGTGTTCTTTTCAGGTATAATTCTCCACTTTTACAAAAGAATTCTGTTACTAGAATTGCCTACATGATTTTCCAAAAAGATTCTAATTCCATATGCTAACTCACAAATTATCCTAAATAAATATATAAGGAGTATACATGCACGCATGCTCAGTCCCTCAGTTGTGTCCAACTCTGAGACCCCCTGGACTGTAGCCCACCACACTCCTCTGTCCATGGATTTTTCAGTCAAGAATACTGGAGTAGGTTGCCATTTCCTAGTCCAGGGGATCTTCCCAACCCATGTACCTGGAGGCAAATGAACTTCTCCAGTGTGACGGCAATATGTGAGGCTAGCTAGAGTTATGGTGAGAGTTCGTGTCCTTGCCAAGTGCTTGGATTGTTAGAAACAGAGGCTCTTTTTAAGTAGATATACACCAAATTCTGGTAAAAGTTCATTATGCCCTCCAAGTCCCCTATGAGGACACTGGCTTACTATATGAGAACAAAATGAAGGTCCATCATTAGGACTGTGGACCCTTAATGAGGTCACTATTCCAGAACTTAATAAACACACTCACTACTCTCTGACCAGCTCACTGGGAGGTGGCTATCTTGTAAAAATGTGGGCTCCTTGGGAGCTTCAGCTTTATACAAGGCAACACATGGAAGATGGCCTCTCAAATGTGGCTTGGCCATTCCTGAACACAACATGACACTCAGATTGTGAAAGACCCCAGACATCCACTGATTAACAACATTCCCTTCCAGTTACTTTCCCATACAAAGTTTTCTCCCATCATCCCCTCCTGAATTCAGTTCAATCATCCTTTTATCCTTACCACTCCATTAATATCATTCCACTCAAAGTCACCATGAGTTCCAGATGTCACAGCCAAAGGTCAACTCAGTCTTCATTTTATCAAAACCGTCAATAGTATGTGACACACCTCACTCCGTTTTGAGAAACTAGGCTTCCAAGACACCCTCCTTTTCTTTCCCTCTCTCCCTCCTTTCCTCTCCTTTCCTTCCCTCTCTATCCCACACTCCCTCCTTGTCTCCCCACACTTCCATCTCTCTTCTTTCTCTCCTCTCTTCCTTTCTTCCTTGGTTCTCTTACCTCACGAGCTGCTGCCTATCTTTTTGGTTGCATCATTCTATCTTCCCTATTTCTAGGTATAAGAGCCCCCTTTTTCAGACTGTTGACCTTTCCTCTTTATCCATCATTGTTCTCCTGGTGATCTCACCTGGTCCCACTGCTTCAAATATTATTAGATACTGATACCTCACACAGTTGTACCTCTAGTCATGAAATTGTCCCAAATTCCAGATATGTACATCCAAATGAGTACCTAGCTCCCCCTTGGTAGCCTAATCGTTGTCTCAAACTCAACATGCCCAATATGAAACTTTTTATTTCTGCTCCCACCAAAAAATTAAAAAAAAAAAATCCCACCCAACCCTCCAGTTTTATCTCAGTAGAAAACAATTCTATTTTTTTTATTTCTTAGGTCAAAGACTATAGAGATATCCTTGATTTCTTTCTCTCTCATTCAGCTTTTGTCCATCAACAAATGAAGTCAGCTCTACCTTTAAAATATACTGTCTTACTGCTTCTTCACAACTATTGCCTCAATCAAACCACTTCAATTTCTCACCACACTAATGCAAAATTGCCAGTTGGTCTGCCTGCTCCCACAACTGTTCCCTAACCATTTCTTCTCCAGATAGTGACCAGTGATAAAAGGGGGATTGCGACACTCCTCTACTCATACCCTTCCATGCTTCCTGTCACACTGTGAGTAAAAACTAAAATCTTCACCATTCCCTATAAAGCCCTACCCAGCCATGCCCCCAAACATCTTCCTAAATCCATTTCCAACCATTCTCCTCTTCCCTCATTCTACTAGCCTTTGCTGCTTCACTTATACGTAAAGTTCCTGTACACACACAGCTCTGCAGCTGAATTATCTGTTTTAATTCACCTAGTTGTTCCTTTGCTAGTCCATACTCTTGTTATAATATTTTCATCAGATCCCTTAATATCTGGTGTAGTCATCCCCCCTTTAATTTTCTTCATCGACACAGATTTGGCAACTCTGAACTCCATTCTTTTATCTGAATTTTAGAATTTGTTATTTTGGATACCCTAAGTATCTTAACAGTAATTTGATTTGCAAAGCATTGAGTTTGCAATTTGGTTGATCTTTAACTTTGAACGTGAAGTCTTCCCATCTTTAAATATGGTATATTTGCCCAATTATTAAAACCTGTTTTCTCTGCTTTGTTAGAGATTAAAATATTTCCCCATAAAATCTTGAATATTCTTAATTAGTTTGATTCCTTTTCTCTTTTGGCCTCATCCTTCTCCAGCCTTTCCCCACCTTAAGCCCCATACATATATACGTGATTCAACAGTACTCTCTCAGTGGCCTCTCATGAGTTTTGCATTAGTTCTTCAGGTCTTCCTAGATTTTCTTTTTTATCCTGCGGCATCTCTGGAGCTAGGACGGCAAAGGCAACATGCAGCCTATGCTGGTTTGCCCCCATGGTCCCACTGATTGTCTATGATGGTTTGAGCTGAATTATTTTACTATTGGCAAGTGAATCTCCTAATTAAAACATGTCAGTAAGTGGCACATATAACAAAATGACAAATAGGGTTGTTTATGGGCATTATAGGAGAAAGCAATGGCACCCCACTCCAGTACTCTTGCCTGGAAAATTCCATGGACAGAGAGGCTTGGTGGGCTGCAGTCCATGGGGTCGCTAAGAGTCGGGCACATGACTGAGCGACTTCATTTTCATTTTTTACTTGCATGCATCGGAGAAGGAAATGGCAACCCACTCAGTGTTCTTGCTTGGAGAATCCCAGGGATGGGGGGAGCCTGGTGGGCTGCCGTCTGTGGGGCTGCACAGAGTCGGACACGACTGAAGTGACTTAGCAGCAGCAGCAGCATGGGCATTATTTTATATTTGTCATATGCTCTCTATCTCACACCATCCAGTCCTTCTTAATCTTCCAGGCTCCCTCTGAGTCCTCCAGCAGCCCAGGTCATCACATGGCTGCTAAGTCCTACTCCTCTTTCTGTTCCTTCCACCTGCTCTGCACAACAAAGCTCTTCAGCATCCAGAAAGGCTGGATCTTCCCTCTACCATCAGATCGGGATTTCTTCTTTTTGAAAAGTGATCTAACTTTAAAATTTAGAAGCGATCATTTGTTTGTACCAAGAGATTTTTCATCCTAGCAGAGATAGTTTCAATCCAAATTAATTTATAATTGGTGCAAAATTTCACAGTATAACCAATGAAAGCAATTCAATAAGTATGGTAGAGAATGGTCCTGGGTTGTAGCATTATCAGGTAAGTAAACAAGTTCTAAGAGACTTCCACAGATGGTTTATTCTTTACAGTATTTTCTCCATTTTTATAACTTCTTCCTTTGTTTTCACTTTGCTTAGCACCTAGGTTTTATAATGTAAAAGTGAAAGTCACTCAGTTGTGTCCAGTTCTTTGAGACCCCATGAACTATATAGTCCATGAACTTTTCCAGGCCAGAATACTTGAGTGGGTAGCCATTTCCTTCTCCAGGAGATCTTCCCAACCCAGGTCTCCCACATTGGAGGTGGATTTTTTACCAGCTGAGGTTTTGTAAAAATTCTACAGTTTTTTCTTTCTTTTTTCCTTATGCAACACTGTGACATTGTAATGTGGGCCTGTAGTTCTCTGACGGAGACAGGGTTTTATTCATCATGCTGTTTAAGTGCAGGTCAGTCTTAAGGCTAAGACACACGATATGAAAAAATTATGAAATCTGAGTCTCTTAAGCCTAGACATTAACCCAGCAAACCTCTAAATTCTGATTAGCTCTCTCTTTACCCTCATTTTACTTTCTCTTCCCATCTTCACTGTGTGAAATTTTAAGTTCGTAATAGGGTAAAATTGCTTCTACCTTTGTTTGTAAGATATGTCATTTCAAAATTTAATATCTGAAAAATATCCAGAGGGGAATTTCATCAGATACACTCCACTCATTAGTACAAAGGCTACTGAGGTTCTCTATAGAGTCTATGTAGAATATAAGGATCACTCTTTTGTGTGTCTTGCTTGTTTTATTTTTTCTTATTCTTGTCTCCTAAACTATCTATAGTTACAAATATCTAAACAGGTATATTTGGTACATGCAGAAGTCTGTCAGCATAATAAGCAAATGTTTTAAGTTAAAGTCTCTGGTAAATTACACTTGTGTTCTTGTACTGTTTAGTATGATTTTAGTAAATCATAAGAAAATTGATGGCTGCACTAATTAACTTTTTTCAGTCATTTTTAAACTTTCAGATTTATAAAATGTAATCATTGTTGCAATTCTTAGTGTTTTATATTTCTAAAATATGGTTGTTTCATGATAATCAAATATGTTATATTGGAAATATACTCGTTAAAAAATACTCCATATTTTTTATATTTTCACTAGCTATACCTAACAACATAAAGGCAGCTATTATTTTTTAATCAACAGTGATTGTAAATATTCTATTTTACTTTCTTAGTACTAGACTATAGCACCAAGTGATACACTTACTGTTCTATTTCTGATATTACGATTTCAAGGCAGTTGTAGAAAATGCTTTAGTAGATGTAATAGTCAAAGAAGAGTCGCTAGAATTTGGAAAGTCATTTTGTAGTTTAAGGGGAAAATTAATTTTGTTTTGTTGTTTTAACTTTTGTTTGCTTTTCTCAAAAGTCCCTTCTTAACTAGTGAGCCCAAAATGTCAGGCCTGTAATCCCAGCTAGAGCTTTACCAGGTGTGTGTACTTCCCGGATCACACAGTTCAGTGAGCTGTATTATCTGTCTCTGCACAATCTCTTCTGAAGTCAGTTGCTGATGCTGTAATCATAACCCTTGAAATGTATGGGTAAATAAAAGCTCCTTTATCAGAAATGTATGACTACTCACTTTCTCAAGAGACTCTTAATGGCAAAATTGTGGCAAAATGAGAAATTTCTTCCCTCCTATTTATTTGAAAACAACAAATTATAGTCATGATTTCAAGATTTCCTTCCAGGGCCTCATTAAATTGCCTCCCATGTCATAAAAAACCTCTTGTGAAAGATGCTTCTGGAGGAAACTTGTTACATCAAACTGTCAGTCAAGTCCTCTTCTCAAGTTTTGCTACTGTCTTTTGATCCAAGAGGAGCCACGGAGATGAACCATCTCTTCCTTAAGATTATTTAATAAATAATTTTGCATCCATTACTCTTATGCATAATAATCAGCAGCACTCTACACTATACAGTCTTGTATGTAGAGCCTACTTTAGATTGGGATGTGGAATAGACATTTTAGAATACTAAAATCATTTCCATACAAAAAGCCAAATTATTAACCTAGCAGGAGATTTTGTTGTGTTTGGTTTGTTTTCTAAAGACTGAGACACACTAGATAAAGCGTTGTTCATCTCTTCCATGAACCATAAAATTAAAGGAGATAACTGGGTTTTCCACACTTGATTCTTTGTCTCTGCAATAGAATAGGTTTTTAGCATTTGAGCAGCTTAAAGCCATTTGGTTAGTTTTTCCATATACTTTCTTTAAAAATCACTCTTCAAAAGTGCCAAGTTCCTGATTTTAAAACTCTAATCATTTGGTTTTGACCAATTGTGTGGGAAGAAATATAAAATAGTTTTTCTTCTGTTCAGCCATATTTTCTTTGGTCAATGCCATTTCTGTTTTCTTGGTTTATTCTTTCTGGATTTTTCTAAATCATTACCCTTCATACTGAATATTATGGGGGAAATATGAGCTTAATATTTTTTTTTTCCAAAACCAGTCTTTTGATAAAGGGCAAAGTTGAAGGCCAAAATAGACAGATAGCTCAATCAACAGATTGATTTGTACCTCCACTAGTTTGTTCCTCCACCAACATAGGCTACATTATATTTTCAGTAAAAACAGAATTTAAGACATTAGTAATAGAAGTGAACAATTCATTAAGTATTTGATAGGTTCTCATTCTAGTTTATATATTAATCTTTAAAAATATTAACTACTGAGTAGCTCACACAAAATGGAACTTTTTAGAGGGAATTTAAGCTGATTTTTCTGTTCAGAAATTTTATGGTTAGTTTTCAGATCAGATTCATGATTTTCTCTCCTATGTTCTTTGTCTTACTTACACTGTTTTATCTCAGGGTACAACAAAGAACAAAATTAACAGTGCCTTAAATGTGAGAAAATACAGTGGGTCCTCATCATTTAATTCTTACAAGAATATTTTGAACTGAGTGTTTTTACTTTCATTTGCAGATAAGAAGGTTGCAACTTGAATGGCCTATGTAACTTGCTCAAAGTCATAGTGCAGAGCCCTGAGGTTCAAACTCAAACTTCTTTTATTCCAGAACCTAAATTCATAACTAAAATACTAACTCCTAAAAGCTATGTGGACATCCTAGTGGGCATTAGAAAGGTGTCAAAGAATGTTAGAATCAGAAGAAACATTAGTGAGCATGTCATTTTAATATGGATAAATAGAAGTTTATAAAGGCAATGACCTTAATGTCATATTTTTGTTTAATGGCAGAAGTCAAATATCTTCCTATTTAAATGCTCACTGAAAATAATCTCAAAATCATTATTTATAATTTTATTTAAAATCCTTTTTGACAGTATTACTTCTATAACGTAGAAAAATCTTATGGTTGTTATGTATGTATTTTCTTTTTGCTGCTCTAGTCTTGCATGTATGCTAAGTTGCTTCAGTCATGTCTGACTCTTGGTGACCCTGTGGACCAGAGGCTCCTCTGTCCAAGGGATATATCTCCTGCATCGGTAGGCAGGTTCTTTACCACTAGTGTACCTTGGGAAGCCTACTGGGTTAATCAACTTAAAAATAAGTCTTTTGTCACAGAAGAAATTTCTAATTCCCAAAAAAGTTGATTTCCAACATGACAATTTGGAACCTCATGGGAAAGACTTGAAAGCCTGGCTTGTGATAATTGATTTGATTCACAAAAATTACTTATCATCTTTTTTTCAATAATTGTTGCTTAAACATTAAGTAAAACAGACAAATTTGCTTAAGTAAATGTTATATCTCAAAATTTTCAGTACTATACTTATTTACAATAATTTTTCTGAGTTTAACCTCTGTTAAAAGGCAGCCATTCATTAAAAATCATTGCTCCCTCCATAACAATAAAGCAAATAATGATTGTGTGTGTGCACCCACCTGTTTGTGTGTATATGTTTATATACACATAGATATTTGAAGATATTCAATAGTTGCAGATGTAAAGAATTCTAAAAGTAAGATATAGAGAGGAATGAGATCTTGAGTAAATAAAGGAAGATTGTTGGCAATTCCCTGGTGACACTTGCTGAATACAAGCATAGAGGAGAAAGATCAGACCTAGCATAGTGAGAGGTAATCTGTTGGAGTAAACAGCATCCAGTAGAGTTTTCCACAGCTGTGTAGGTGACATGAATGACTGGAATCTGGCGGAACTAGTTTTTTCTTCCTATAAGACTTCACTCACCCAGTAAACATTTACTAAGAGTGTGGCATTATAGAATGCTGGGGGACAGACTGAGGAAGAAGAGGAATCTTCATAAGTCTTGCACTTTAGTTCCAAAGTCCTGCTAGAAGGATGTGCCTATAATAATATCTTATGGATATCAATCTTTAGACATTTGAAAGCCGACATGAATTAAACAAAAGTGGCGAGACTGGGCACATTCAGGGCGGTGAGGAAATGTAGATCAATGGAACAGAAGAGAAAGCCCAGAAATAAACCCATGCATCCAGGGTCAATTAATCTACAAGAAAGGAAGCAAGACTCTACAACAGAGAACAGAGAGTCTCTTCAATAAATGGTGCTAGGACAACTAGACTGTAAAAGAATTAAATTAGAACATTCTCTAATATCACACACAAAAATAAACTAAAAATGGATTCAATAGCTAAATGTAAATGTAAGACCAGACACTATAAGACTCCTTAGGAAAACATAGGCAGAACACTCTGACATAAATGGCAGCATAACTTTTTGGATCTGTCTCCCAGAGTAATGGAAATAGAGGAAAAACAAACATATGGGACTTAATTAAACTTAAAAGCTTTTGCATAGCAAAGGAACCCATTAACAAAACAAAAAGACAACCCATAAAATGGAGAAAATATTAGCAAGCAATGTGATCTACAAGAGATTAATCTCTAAACTATACAAACAGCTTATATAGCTCAGTATATTTTTAAAAAGCCAAGCAAAATATGAGGTCCAAATAGACATTTCTCCAAAGAAGCCACACAGATGGCCAAAAGGCACGTGAAAAGATGTTTACCATTGAGAACTATTAAAGAAATGCAAATTAAAAGTATGATCAGGTATTATATCATCTCAAGTCAGAATGGCCATCATCAAAACATCTACAAACCTATTTATGAAACAGAAATAGTCACAGATGTAGAAAACAAACTTTCAGTCACCAAGCAGTGAAGGGGAGAGAGGGATAAATTGGAAGATGGGGACTGACATGTATACAACACTATATATAAAACAGGTGAGTAATTAGAATTTACTGTATAGCATGGGAGCTCTACTCAGTACTCTGTAATGACCTCGAAGGGAAGATAATCTAAAAAAAGAGTGTTTATATGTATATGTATAACTGAATAACTTTGCTATACAGCAGAAACTAATACAATATTGTCAATCAACAATACTCTAATAAAATTAATTTTTAAAAACACACAAATAAGAAATGCTGGAGAGGCTGCTGAGCAAAGGGATCCCTGCCACACTGTAGGTGGAAATGTAAATTGGTGCTGTCATTATGGAGAATAGCATGCTATGTGCTAAGTTGCTTCAGTCAAGTCTGACTTTTTGAGACCCCATGGACTGTAGTCCCCCAGGTGCCTCTGTCCACAGATTCTACAGGCAAGAATACTGGAGTTGTTGCCCTCCTTCAGGGGACCTTCCTGACTCAGGGACGGAACCCATTTTTCTTATGTCTCCTGCACTGGCTGCTGCTGCTGCTAAGTCATGTCAGTCGTGTCCGAATCTGGGCAATCCCATAGATGGCAGTCCACCAGGCTCCTCTGTCCCTGGGATTCTCCAGGCAAGAACACTGGAGTGGGTTGCCATTTCCTTCTCCAATGTATGCAAGTGAAAAGTCAAAGTGAAGTTGCTCAGTCATGTCCGACTCCTAGCGACCCCATGGACTGCAGCCTACCAGGCTCCTCCATCCATGGGATTTTCCAGGCAAGAGTACTGGAGTGGGGTGCCATTGCCTGCATTGCCAGCCCGGTTCTTTACCACTAGCACCACCTGGGAAACCTGGAAAACAATACTGATGTTCCTTAAAAAACTAAAAGTAGCACTACAGTGTGAAGCTACAATCGCAGCCTGGGTGCATATCCAGAGAAAACCATAATTTGAAATGCACCCTCAGTGTTAACTACAGCACTGTCTACAAAAGCTAACATATGAAAGCAATCTAAATGTCCACTGACAGATTAATGGATTAAAAAGATGTGATATATTTGTACAATGGATTGTTGTGTGTGTGTGTGAAGTCACTCAGTCGTGTCTGACTCTTTGCAACTCCATGGACTGTAGCTTACCAGGCTCCTCTGTCCATGGGATTTTCCAGGCAATAGTACTGGAGTGGATTGCCATTTCCTTCTCCAGGGGATATTCCCAACCCAGGGATCGAACCCAGGTCTCCTGCATTGTAGACAGATGCTTTACCCCCTGAGCCACCGGCTGACATAATGCAATTTACAGCAACATGGAAGCACCTAGAGATTACCACACTGAGTGAAATAAGTCAAAGAATAACAAATATTGCATAATATTGCTTATAAGTGGAATTAAAAATAAACCATGGTACAAATAAATGAACTTATATACAAAACAGAAACAGACCCATAGACAAAAAAAAACAAAAAAACAACTTACAGTTACCAAAGCAGAAAGGAGGGGAAGATAAATTAGGAGTTTGGGATTAACATAGGCAATGGCACCCCACTCCAGTACTCTTGCCTGGAAAATCCCATGGATGGAGGAGCCTGGTAGGCTGCAATCCATGGGGTCGCTAAGAGTCGGACATGACTGAGCGACTTCACTTTCACTTTTCACTTTCATCCATTGGAGAAGGAAATGGCAACCCACTCCAGTATTCTTGCCTGGAGAATCCCAGGGACAGGGGAGCCTGGTGGGCTGCCATCTATGGGGTTGCACAGAGCTGGACACGACTGACGCGATTTAGCAGCAGCATGTATAAAATAGATAGCCAGGAAGGACCTACTGCACAGCACAGGGAACTATATTAAATATCTTGTAATAACTTATAACGGAAAAGAACCTGAAATTCTTTTTCAGAGTCACATATATAAATATTTACATGCATATATATGACAATTCAATCATTTTGCTGTATACCTGAAACTAACAAAACACAGTAAATCAACTGTATTTCAATTAAAAAGGAACACAATATTCACAGAAGAATTAAAAAGTTCTAGCGAACTGAAGAAAAAAAAAAAGGAAGTTAAATTGCAACCCACTGCTGACATGGCTCATCTCCTGAATCAATCGATACATAATCAGTTTCTTATCCTAACTGCCAGAGAGAATGCTTTCTTGCTGGGATGGGGGACAGATATTTCTTTGTCTGTTTGTTTGTTTGTTTTTTAATGTATAATACCTGACATACAACCACAAATTTCAAAACACGTAAAGAAACAGAAAAATGTCAACCAAAATTAAGAGCAAAAATAAAAAATAGAAGCAGACACATAGCATCGCAGATTAGAACTTCTGAAAAGGAATTTTAAATGTCATTATACATATGTTAAAGAAATATAGGCAATAAAGACAATAACTGAAAAAAATAATCATTTAACAAAGAAATGGAGACACAGAAGAGAAAATAAATTGAACACTGTACAACTGAAAAATAAGGTGTTTGAAATTAAAAATTTTTGAACAGATTTAACAGAAGATGGGCAGCAGACTGAAGCATCAGTGAATTTGAATTAGGTCAAGATAACTTATAAAGACAAAAGCACAGAGATAAAAAGAATGGGAAATAAAGAACATAGCATCAAATAACTTCTTCCACAAACATATAAGTTGTAATATCAGTAGAACCCATACTTTTCCTTTCAAAACTGATGCATACAATAATATGTCAGGGGAGAATAGTCTTTAACAGTCTTTTTCTTCTCTCTCGTCCTCAAGGAGAGGGATGTGACATCATTTTTTTTTTCTCTCAAATATAAATTTCTTGAGTATATTCATTAAACTAACATTTAGGAAATTTCTACTGTGGCATCGGTTCTGGGGATATATAAGTCAGTAACTACTATATGGTAGAATGGTGGAGTATGTAGATAAAGCAGCGAGCAAAATAAAGATACTCTCCACGTGCATGCACTTTACTTTTAAGCAAAATGAGACAGGAAATGAAACTGTGTGTATGTGTGTGTGATCATAAGGGTTTAAAAACAGTCAAGTAGTAAAAGGAGATATCATATGCACAGGGGATGGAGGAGTGTGTAATATTTGAGATAATTCATCTGGATATGCCTCCCTGGTGACTTCACATGTGAGTAGACACTTCAATAAAGTTAGCTGACATTCAGGCCATGAAGATACGTTGGAAGTGTTTTCAACAGAAGGGATGATGAGTGTCAAGACAGTGAACCAGAGGCATTTATGCTGTGTTGGAAGGACAGAGTGTACAGCCTGGTTGGTGGAGAGATCAGGGTGCAGCACAGTAGGAAAAAAAAGGTTAGCTGGAGATAGATCATCAAAGGAAGCTGAACCAGATAAGACCTTGACCTGTACTCTAAAGGATGTGTGGGGGGTAATCTATCTGGCATATTTGAAAACAAAACTTTCTCCTCTTTTGTAGAAAGACAAAATGAAACAGAAATAAGAACAAAGAGTAATAGTCCGGTTAAAACATGTTCATGGCTGGGCTAGGATGGTGATAATGGAAGTGGAGAGATGCAATCAGAATTTAAATATAATTTTTAGATAGTATTAAAAGCATTTAAGTATGGATTCAATGTGAGATAAGAGCAAAAAAAGGAATACATGAGTTACCCAATGGCTGTTTAAAATGTTAGTGGGTACAAAATTTTCATCTTGTTTGTGAATTGCCAATAGTTTCATAGAAATGCTTTTGAAAGGAAAATTTTGAGTCAGTGTAAAAAGAAAAAAAAAAACCGGTGACATAATTAGTGATGTTGATCATGTGTCAAGTTGAAGAAAATACTGGGATATACACCATGTATTTGTAATCCTTCAATTCAGTTCACGCGCAGTCATGTATGACTCTGCGACCCCATGAACTGCAGCACGCTAGGCCTCCCTGTCCATTTCAACTCCCAGAGTCCACCCAAACCCATGTCCATCGTGTCGGTGATGCCATCCAACCGTCTCATGCTCTGTCGTCCCTTTCTCCTCCTTCCCTCAATCCCTCCCAGCATCAGGGTCTCTTCAAATGAGTCACCTCTTCACATCAGGTGACCAAAGTATTGGACTTTCAGCTTCAACATCAGTTCTTCCAGTGAACACCCAGGACTGATCTCCTTTAGGATGGACTGCTTGGATCTCCTTGCAGTCCAAAGGACTCTCAAGAGTCTTTGCCAACACCACAGTTCAAAAGCATCAGTACTTCAGTGCTCAGCTTTCTTTATAGTCCAACTCTCACATCCATACATGACCACTGGAAAAACCATAGCCTTGACTAGACGGACCTTTGTTGGCAAAGTAATGTCTCTGCTTTTGAATATACTGTCTAGGTTGGTCATAACTTTCCTTCCAAGGAGTAAGCATCTTTTAATTTCATGGCTGCAGTCACCATCTGCAGTGATTTTGGAGCCCAGAAAAATAAAGTCAGCCACTGTTTCCCCTGTTTCCCCATCTATTTGCCGTGAAGTGATGGGACTGGAGGCCATTTTAGTTTTCTGAATGTTGAGCTTTAAGCCAACATGTTGACTCTCCTCTTTCACTTTCATCAAGAGGCTCTTTAGTTCTTCTTCACTTTCTGCCATAAAGGTGGTGTCATCTGCATATCTGAGGTTATTGATATTTCTCCCAGAAGTCTTGATTCCAGCTTGTGCTTCCTCCAGCCCAGCATTTCTCTTGATGTACTCTGCATATAAGTTAAATAAGCAGGGTGACAACGTACAGCCTTGACGCACTCCTTTTCCTATTTGGAACCAGTCTGTTGTTCCATGTCCAGTTCTAACTATTGCTTCCTGACCTGCATACACGTTTCTCAAGAAGCAGGTCAGGTGGTCTGGTATTCCCATCTCCTTCAGAATTCTCTTGAAGAATTTTCCACAGTTTCTTGTGATCCACACAGTCAAAGGCTTTGGCATAGTCAATAAAGCAGAAATAGATGTTTTTCTGGAACTCTCTTGCTTTTTCCATGATCCAGTGGATGTTGGAAATTTGATCTCTGATTCCTCTGCCTTCCCTAAATCCAGCTTGAACAGCTGGAAGTTCATGGTTCACGTATTGCTGAAGCCTGGCTTGGAGAATTTTGAGCATTACTTTACTAGTGTGTGAGATGAGTGCAATTGTGTGGTTTTTTGAGCATTCTTTGGCATTGCCTTTGTTTGGGATTGGAAAGAAAACTGTCTTTTTCCAGTTCTGTGGCCACTGCTGAGTTTTCCAAATTTGTTGGCATATTGAGTGCAGCACTTTCACAGCATCAATTTCCAGGATTTGAAATAGCTCCACTGGAATGCCATCACCTCTACTAGGTTTGTTTGTAGTGATGCTTCCTAAGGCCCACTTGAATTCACATTCCAGGATATCTGGCTCTAGGTGAGTGATCACACCATCATGATTATCTGGGTCTTAAAGATCTTTTTTGTACAGTTCTTCTGTATATTCTTGCCACCTCTTCTTAATGTCTTCTGCTTCTGTTAAGTCCGTACCATCTGCCCTTTATTGAGCCCATCTTTGCATGAAAAGTTCCCTTGGTATCTCTAATTTTCTTGAAGATTCTCTAGGGCATCAGTGACCCTACTTTGCTTTCATTTATCTACAAAACTGTCAAATATTTAGTTTATTCTTCCACATATTCTTCATTGTTTTTATTGAGATAAAATCTACATAAACTGAAATATGCAGACTTTAACTTGGTGATTTTTCTCAAATACACACACACACACACACACACACACACACACACACACACACACGCAACCGCACTAAAAGATACAAGAAAATTTTTAAGAAAGATATTGTTTCTTCTATCTCTGGCTAGTCTTAACTTCCCCTTTGTATTTACTATTTAGATTTTTACTATTCTAGATTAACTTGGCCTGGATTCAGTTGATTGGTCTGATTTTTTTCACTCTATGTTTTGAGGTTTATCGATTTTGCTTTGAGGATCAGTTGGCTTAAGTTTTTAAATTGATGTTAAGTAGTGTTCTCTCTCAAAAAAAAAAAAAAAAAAATCCCAGTATGTTTACCTGTTCTCTTGTGGATTGGTATTTGAGTTGTTCCAGGTTGGGGATATTTAAAATAAAACTGCAATATATATTTCTGTACAAATAAGATTCTTCATTTTAATTTATGATGTTTTCTTAGCAGGATATAAAAATTAGGTCTCATAAAAAATAAATTCATAATTGTACTGTGCTCAGCTGTGTCCAACTCTTTGTGAGCCTTTGGAGTGTAGCCAACCAGGATCCTCTTGTCCATGAGATTCTCTAGACAAGAATACTGGAGTAAGTTGCTGTTTCCTCCTCTAGGGGATCTTTCTGGCCCAGGAATCAAACTCACTTCTCCGGTATCCCCTCCACTGAAGGATGATTCTTTACCTGGTGAGCCATCAGGGAACCCCAGATAAAGCCAGAATCTTTAAAAGGAGACCCCTCTTTCTACACTAAAATAAAAATTATCTTAAAAAGGAGAAACATGGAAGAAAAAAATAACTTTCAGGTGGCTTCCTAGAAACAATCTTTTTTAAAGAAATGAAAAAATCGTCTCTGAGTGTTTGCAGCCATATTTAGCTCTTGCACAGGTTTCACGTTACAACTGATGCCATTGGGGCCTTCTGAATATATTCAAACTGGTTTTTAATTTTAAAGTTTTGGATTGCTTGTTTATTCAGGCACACAACTGAAGCAACACCAAATCTTTTCTGGAAATGGATTAATGTTTAAAATCACCCCCCATAGTTTACCATACATGCTAAAGAAAATATCTCCCACCTTCTACTACACACACATACACAAAGAACATACTCGGGGAAAAAAGGTACCATGAGTGAGAGTTGATAGAAGCAATAAACTGAAGAATTAGACTCACAAAGTTTGAAGATACTGTAATTATCAGATAGAGATCATGAAAATTTTGTTTATTGTTGTTGAGGAAATAAAAGAAGGAACTGAATAAATGACTGAAAAAACAAAAGACAGAAAAACTGACCAGACAAATTGAAAATATAATATCTAAAAGAGAAAATAGAACAGGTAAAAGAGAAAAACCATAATTGTTAAAAGGTAAATCTCAGTACATAGACTAGCAAGAAAAAAGACATACTTAAAAAATAAAATTTATAAGCTGGAAATTCGTTTTTCTAAGGCTACCTAGAATGTAGCAGAGAAGGATAAAGAAAAGGAAAATGTGAAAGAAATGTTAATAGACCTGGATAATACCATGACACTTTCTAATATACAGTTTCAGAGGGATAGAATAGAGAGCACATAAAAAGGAAATAGATGTATATCATCTCTCAAAATTACAGGCTGGCTTGCTTTCCCTTACTCACAATTTTTGAAATTGAGACATCATTCACATCACTTAAAATTTACCCTTTATGAGTATCTAACTCAGTGGTCTTTATTTATAAAGTTGAACAGTTAGCACCATCTAGTTCCAGCACATTTTCATCGTCTCCCAACAAATGGGGCTTTCTTGGGTGACTCAGTAGCAAATAACATGTCTGCCAATGTAAGAGTCATGGTTGGGAAGATCCCCTAGAGAAGGAAATGGAAACCCACACCAGTATTTTTACCTGGGAAATCCCATATACAGAGGACCCTGAGGGCTACATACAGTCCATGGGATCATGAAAGAGTCAACACAACTTAGGGACTAAAAAAAGAGATACTATTCCCATCGAGAGTCACTCTTCATTCCATTTTCTGTCTATGTGGAATTATCTATTTTGCACATCTCAAATATATGAAATCTTCCCATATGTGATCTTTTATTTCCTGTTTCTTTCACTTAGCTCAGGTCACGAGCTCCTTATTGCAAAAATCATGCTTAAATTGAAGAAAGTACAAGAAACCACTAGGTCACTCATGTATGACCTAATCTAATCATTTATGATTATACAGTGAAGGTGATGAATAGATTCAAGGGATTATATCTGGTAGACAGAGTGCCTGAAGAACTATGGACGGAGGTTCATAACACTGTACAGGAGGTGGTGAGCAAAACCATCCCAAAGAAAAAGAATTACAAGAAGGTAAAGTGGTTGTCTGAGGAGCCTTTACAAATGGCTGAGAAAAGAAGAGAAGTGAAAGGCAAAGGAGAAAGGGAAAAAATATATCCAACTGAATACAGTTCCAGAGAAAAGCAAGGAGAAATAAAAAGCCCTTCTTAAATGAACAATGCAAAGAAGTAGAAGAAAACAAAAATAACAGAATGGGAAAGACTAGAGATCTTTTCAAGAAAACTGGAGCTATCAAGGGAACATTTCATGCAAGGACGGGCACAGTAAAGAACAGGAACAATAAGGACCTAAGAGAAGCAGAAGAGAATATTAAGAGGTTGCAAGAAAGCTGAGCCCCAAAGAACTTATGCTTTTGAGCTATGTTGCTGGAGAAGACTCTTGAGAGTCCCTTGGACTGCAAGGAGATCCAACCAGTTCTTCCTAAAGGAAATCAGTCCTGAACATTCATTGAAAAGACTGATGCTGAAGCTGAAACTCCCGTACTTTGGCCACCTGATGGGAAGAACTGACTCATTGGAGAAGACTCTGATGCTGGGAAAGATTGAGTACAAGGGGACGATAGAAGATGAGATGGCTGGGAGGACAAGGGGACGATAGAAGATGAGATGGCTGGGAGGACAAGGGGATGATAGAAGATGAGATGGCTGGGAGGACAAGGGGACGATAGAAGATGAGATGGCTGGGAGGACAAGGGGACGATAGAAGATGAGATGGCTGGATGGTATCACTGACTCAATGGACCTGAGTTTGAGTAAGCTCTGGGACTTGGTGATGGACAGGGAGGCCTGGTGTTCTGCAGTCTGCAAAGAGTCAGACACAACTGAGCAACTGAACTGAAGAATACATAGACGAAGTATACAAAAAGGTCTTAATGACCCAGATAACCACAATGGTGTGATCACTCACCTAGAGTCAGAAATTTTGGAGTGTGAATTCAAGTGGGCCCCAGGAGGCGTTACTATAAACACAGAGGAGGTGATGGAATTTCAGCCGAACTATTTACATTCTAAAGGATGATTCTGTTAAAGTGCTATACTCCATATGTCAGCAAATTTGGAAAACTCATCAGTGGCCACAAGACTAGACAAGGTCAGTTTTCATTCCAATTTCAAAGAAGGGTAGTGCCAAACAATGTTCAAACTACTGTACAATTGCACTCACTTCACCTGCTAACAAGGTTATGCTCAAAATCCTTCAAGCTAGGCGTCAGCAGTATGTGAACCTAGAAGTTTCAGATGTACAAACTGGGTTTATAACAGGCAGAGGAAGCAGAGATCAAATTGCCAACATTCACTAATCTTAGAAAAAGCAAGAGAATTCCAGAAAAACATCTACTTCTGTTTCACCAACTATGCTAAATCTTTTGACTGTGTGGATCACAAAAAACCGTGGAAAACTCTTACAGAGATGTGAATACCAGACCATCTTACCTGTCCCTTGAGAAACCTGTATATAGGTCAAGCAGCAACAGTTAGAACTGTACACGGAACAACAGACTGGGTTGTTGCCACCCTGGTTATTTAACTTCTACGCAGAGTACATCATGTAAAATGCTGGGCTGGGTGAATCACAAGCTGGAATCAAGACTGCTGGAAGAAATATGAACAACATCAGATATGCAGATAATACCACTCTAATGGCAGGAGGTGAAGATAAACTAGAGAACCTTTTCTTGAGGGTGAAAGAGGTGAGTGATAAAACTTGCTTAAAAGTCAACATTCAAAAAACTAAGATCATGGCTTCCAGTCCTATCAATTCTTGGCAAATAGAAGAGGGAAAAGTGGAAACAGTGACAGATTTTATTTTCTTGGGCTTGAAAACCACTGCAGATGGTGACTGTGGCCATGAAATTAAGACAATTGATCCTTTGAAGGAAAACTACGACAAATCTAGACAGCATATTAAAAAGCAGAGATATCACATGGCCGACATTGTTTGCATAGTCAGAAAAATGGTTTTTCAAGTAGTGATGTTCAGATGTGAGAGTCAGACCATAAAGAAGGCTGAGCAAGGAAGAACTGATGCTTTTGGATAGTGGTGCCAGAGAAGACTCCCGAGAGTCCCTTGGACAGCAAGCAAGGCTTCCCTGGTGGTTCAGTAGGTAAAGAATCCACCTGCAATGTGGGAGATCTCAGTTCGATCCCAGGGTTGGGAAGATCCCTTGGAGAAGGGAATGGCTACCCACTCCAGTATTCTGTGACCAGAGAATCCCATGGACTATAAAGTCAGATACAACTGAGTGACTTTCACTTTTACTTCGGACAGCAAGGAGATCAAACCAGTTAGTCCTAAAGGAAATCACCCTTGAATACATACTCACTAGAAGGACTGATACTGAAGCTGAAGCTCCAATACCTTGGCCACCTGATGCCAAGCGTTGACTCATTGGAAAAAACCCTGATTCTCCAAAAGACGGAAGGAAAAAATAGGGGACAGCAGAGAATGAGAGGGTTAGATAGTATCACCAACTCAATGGACATGAGTTTGAGCAAACTCTGAAAGATAGTGAAAGACAGGGAAGCCTGGCATTCTGCAGTTTGTTAGGTAGGACATAGCGACTGAACAACAACAACAACAATTTGTAAAATTCATCCACACTGTAGCAAGTATCACTTCATTCCCTTTAGTGGCTGAATACTTTCCCATTGTATGGATATACCACTGTTTACTTCTCCATTAATCAGTGAGGTTCATCATTTGGGTCATTTCCACTTTTTGGTTACTGTCAATAGGGCTACTGTTTTGTTTGGTCTGATGGACATTCTACTCCAAAGCTTTAACTAACACTCTCTCAATACTAGTTTTTAACAACTATGCCTGGCCCTAAACCTTAAACGTATGTTATGATACTGGGAGCCACGCCCTAGGCAGTATGTGTTTAGATGTAATGAAATACATACATTCCATTATGTATGTATTTGTGGAATAATGTATGTAATAGTGGAAGAAATGTATGTAAAAGTGGAAGAAAGTATTTAAAAGTGGAAGAATACGTACTTCCACTTTTATAAATTCATGGGGTCACAAAGAGTCGGACACGACTGAGTGACTGAACTGAACTGAACTAAAGGGGCATCTCTGTGTTGGCATTTAGGCTGGATGTAAATATACTTAAAATATCCCATGCTTTCACTAACCTCATGGTCTTTCAAAGCAAAAAATTTAAAAACCTAAATAATTTTAACTCCTACTGAAATGTGTCCTGAAATAGATTTCTTACTGCTCTCTAAGGAAATCACAATACATTATCAATATTTTATTGTTTTTATTTTCTTCCTTGGAAGTCTGTGAAGAAGTCTGTACAAAAAGTCAAACAGTTTTTTAAATCTTTATCAAACAAAACTATTTTAATGAATCTTTATTCTTTGTTAGAGATACTCTATCTGCTCTATGCAGCATCTGATTGAGAGAGATTTTTAATTATGCTAAGACTCATTGGAAAAGACTCTGATGCTGGGAGGGATTGGAGGCAGGAGGAGAAGGGGACGGCAGAGGATGATGAGATGGCTGGATGGCACCACTGACTTGATGGACGTGAGTCTGAGTGAACTCCGGGAGTTGGTGATGGACAGGGAGGCCTGGCATGCTGCGATTCATGGGGTCGCAAACAGATGGACACGACTGAGCGACTGAACTGAACTGAAGGTACAACTGAGAGTCCCTTGGATTGCAAGGAGAACCAACCAGTCCATCCTAAAGGAGATCAGCCCTGGGTGTTCATTGGAAGGACTGATGCTAAAGCTGAAACTCCAATACTTTGGCCACCTCATGCGAAGAACTGACTCTGATACTGGGAGGGATTGCAGGCAGGAGGAGAAGGGGATAACAGTGGATAAGATGGCTGGATGGCATCACCGACTGGATGGACAAGAGTTTGGGTGAACTCTGGGAGATGGTGATGGACAGCGAGGCCTGGCGCGCTGCAATTCATGGGGCTGCAAAGAGTCAGACACGACTGAGCGACTGAACTGAACTGAACTGATCTGAAGGTACAACTGAACCTAACATGAAGCATGAAAGACAAGCTTCGCTTTCAACTGCAGTCTTATTTCTGTCCTAGCTCACAAACTTTCAAGCCTAAGTCAGAATATGCTGTCTTTTCTCCTTCACTTAACATCTGATGTGTACAACTGAAGCATGAACAGCTGGTACTGATCACAACAGGCCAAGCACTCAAAAACTTACATCAGTGGAGCAACGCCGGGGGTCAGACGTCCTTGGCAAAACTCACTAAACACTTTTGTAAAATTACTTACAGATTCATCAAGTTACCAGTAATATTTCTACATGGATGAGATCCAAAACACATTTATGTGCCTGTTGATGTGCTTTTCAAACTCAAGCAAAAAGTAAAAAGTTGCCCAATCAGCATTACTGAAAATATGGGACCTGAGAGAAAGGTGCATAAGAGGCAAATTAAGTGAGAGGGGGAAAATAAAAAGGTATTCCCAGAGAGAGCTATTCTAGATGTTACTAGGATAACTTTTAAAAAGAAAATGACCTTGAAGGTTGGAAGTTCATTTGAGAGGGGGTAAAAGAAACAGTCAGGTCTGTGATCCAGAATAAAAAGGAAATGGAAGTGCTTTTATTTTGCCCCTAGAGCAATGGAAATTTATTGTGTGTATTTGGATATAAATTTTATTTTATTTTTTACTACCCTGGTGGGTGAGCTGAGCAAAAAAAAAAAAAAAAAATCCATTTTATGACATTATGGACCTTTTAGACAGAGATTTAGGCCACTGGCAAGAAACATTAGTTTATTTGGGCAAAAGGTTAGTCCAAAGATAAGGCATCGTTCTCACTGGGCTGGCTTACCAAAGGGACTCTTCTTTTCCATACACCTTGAAACAAAGGGAAGGGTAAAAATTCTTAGGAAAATAAAATCTATGTTAGTTCTGTGAGACAGTGTGTTGTCACTGAGTACACAAATCTTGTTGGCTTACTTATAAAATAAGCAAATCAGATAGGGAAAGCTGTGAAATTAAAGCTTAAACTCAGGATGCGTTTTGTTTGTATTTCTTCAACAGGCTTCTGGGAAAGTAAACTCGTCTTTGATTTTCTCTTTGCTCCTCTCTTTGCTTGCTTTTCCTGTTGTTGTTCAGTTGCTTGGTTGTCTCTGTCTCTTTGAGATCCCGTGGACTGCAGCACACCTGGCTGGCTTTGCCCTCAAATTATGGCAATTGTTTACTGTTTGAACGCATTTCTCTTTGAGAGACAGGATTATGTCTTTTTTAAAAATTATTCCCAGTGTCTGGCATATAGTAGCTGCTCAATAAATATACAGACTAAATCATTCATTTGCAGCAATCGAGATTATGAAAAGGCTGTCCTACAAACCATACTAGTTGAGATTAAGATCATTATTCCTTATTTAGAATCTTTTCTCTGAGAGCATGTAAATCCCTTGGGTTTGGGAGAAAAGAAAAAAAAAAAAAAAAAACTGGAAGAGTTCAGTGGATTGGCTTTCCTTGAAAGACAGCCAACACTTTTTTCTCATGATCCATAATTAGAATAAAGTAAGGACAGCCATTTAGATGTTCTTTCAGCAGTTCCTAAATTAACCCAGACTCACAAGAGAAGGGGGAGGAAGAGACTGGGAGGGAAAAGAAGGAGAAGATAGAAGCAAAAAGAAAGGGAAGCAGAGGAGGACAGAGGAGGATTGGCTAAGAAATCTACTGCTGTGTTTGTCTGAAGACATTAGCACTTTTTATTTAATTGTACTTTTGGTCCCAAAATTTATTTTTACCACATGTGCCTTGTTTTAAACTAACTCCCAGAACTGTGCCACAAAATATTCCTGCTTCAACATCACACCTGGGTCCAGTTCAAGAACCTAACTACTTCTAGTCCACATGCTAAAGCCTTGCTCTCATATGCCAGGAAAAATAGCCAGTGCCATTTAACATCTGGACCCAATGTACTCTCTTTACTAATTTATATTTGTGTAATATTTTATTTACCAAAAGATAAAATCAGTAAAAGTAGATAGTGAAAATCATTTAGAAATTTTAATGAAAATCTGAATATAGTAAACGCAGATTTATAATTTATACTTTCATGATTTTAATGTTATATATGCCTAAAATGGAAAATATCTTTTAAATGCAACTAACTGCCCATCAGCAGTCAGGCATGAACCTGGGATGTATCCATTCTGTAGTACATATTCTGTATTTCAAATACATATTGAATAGGTTCTAGCTTATCATTAATCCTGGTTCTTACTGAATTTGCATCATCAAAATGCAACACTTAAAAGCAATTTTTCAGTCTCTTGGATGATATAATTTTGGTTGTATCTTCTTTGCTCTATACTTAAGACCATTTTCAGTTTTACATCTATAAACACAATTTAGAATGATCAATGAGTTTTTAAATTTCCTCATGACTTTCTCCCCCAATCACCTTTTCTTACACATCTGTCTTCAGCATTTGCTGATTACAAACTGTATCAGGTAAGTTTGGTGCAGAGATATCATAACAGGTGAAAGAAGGGTGTCACACATCTTTTAAATAAAATGGAATGGTCTTGTTTTTCTCACAAATATAGATGGTAATGTGCTTTCTGTGTTAACAGTTAACTATGAGGAAACCAAATATCTTTTTCATCCTTAAAATTTTATTTTGGATCATTATTGATTTTTGAATTTGAGAAAATTTATCCAGGACATCATAATCTGAATGTCTGAAATTTTTGCTTATGAAATGAATTTCACTGTCAGATTATAGAATGTTCCTAATCTGTCTGCATTAGGATTCTGAATCATCTCGCAGTTGTGAAATATCTTCCTCTTACAGTTTTCTTCAATTTGCCATTATGGACAGAGTATGAGAAATTATGAGTCCAAAGTTACATTCCACAAAAGAGTGGAGTACAAAGATGATGTCTCCAGTCCCCTTTTATATCTTCTCAAAAAGAGAACCTGAAGCATGAAACAGTAGTGATAGTTTATTTTAATAATTTACTATCCTTCTAGGTTCCTTAATTACTCTTGTGTTTGTTTATAATTTTTTTAAAGTATATCTGGGAATAATTGATAAGTAAGTTGACTCATTGGAAAAGACTCTGATGCTGGGAGAGACTGGGGGCAGGAGAAGAAGGGGACGACTGAGGACGAGATGGCTGGATGGCATCACGGACTCGATGGACGTGAGTCTGAGTGAACTCCGGGAGTTGGTGATGGACAGGGAGGCCTGGCGTGCTGCGATTCATGGGGTCGCAAAGAGTCGGACACGACTGAGCGACTGAACTGAACTGAACTGAATGAGAAAATAATTCCTAGGATGATTAAATAGCAAATGTTTCAAGAAACAGAGAAAGATGAAATCACTAAGAACTCGTATCTCAAATATGTTAAAGGTTCCAATGGATTCAAATGATTATTACAAAACAGAGCTTTATTCTAGTTTCATAAAAATAGGTGTATCTTTCTCTTTATTTTTTGGAATAAAGAGAAAGAAAGAATAAAAGTCAAGAAATATGAATACTTGCAAATAGAGTTATTCCAAAATAATTAATAAACGAAAACTGGGTCATATGAACCTTAATGGTATATTGAGTTAATCAGATATTATAGCAAATACTTTAGAACAACAGAAATCAGCAGTATATATTTGTGAGTATGTTGAAACATACCACCCATTCTTACAATTCTGTACAATATTGGGACTAATACTCTGGTGTTCCATTTCCATTTTATTCACTGCAACATTCCTCATAAATCCAATTCAGCATCAGTTTTACTCTGGATCAGTCCTGAGGACTTTGATCTAGCTCACTGCCCCCACAGGTGGAAGAGTGTGAAAATCTTGATTTGGTAAACAACTTGAGCTTTTGATCTGAAAATAAATAGCTTCCACGGAAATAGGACCAAAATATATTTTATTTCTCTGGCTGTCTCTCTCGTTTTCACTCAGAAACTCCAACTGCATACAGATGACCTCTCTCCACATTTTATCTAGGAGCACCTAGTGGGTATCTCACACGTGCTGAAGAAAATGTCAAGTCTCTTTCAGGCATAGTGCTTCTTGGTACTTCTCTATTAGAAATAGCCATGGTCCTGGCAGGAATTGCTGGTCCAAGTGCACAGTTCTCTCATTGATAAAAGCAGCCCACAATTTCTTTATCAGTAGAGGGTACAAGTCTAGAGGAATGAATGATGTCTATTTATTCTCTTTAATAATTGACTGGAAGGGTCCCGAAGGATTACTGCTTGGGCCCTAATGTGTTACAGAGTTCAGGGAAGCAATGTGTCCAGATTTTTCCTACAACTCTCTCTTGATTTCCTTTTGCCTGAGATAGGATTCCACAACATTTGGCAGGGCTGGCTTTGAGTAGAGGCCACCTGCAAATACTTTTTTTTTTCCTGAGGATGACTAAAAACATCTAATTACTGCGTCTTCACTTACTTTTGTTATGTCCTGGTAGGTTTTCTGCAATCTCCTTGAAAATGGATGCCCATTAAATTCCCTTAACTAACTGGTTAGATATGCAAATTTCATTACAACATTCTCTTTCCTTTTGGATAATTCAGACAATGTACAAAGCTAACGCATGTGGTGCGCTCATCCAAACATTTGCCAAAAAGGGCCCACATTTTATAAAGGCAGTGGTGCAAAAGAAAAGGCAATGTCTTAAACTGCAGTCCCTCTGTAGTTAAATCTAAAGGAAACATATGATTTTTTTGTCAATAAATGTTATATATTCTTATGTCAGAATTTGGAGGAAAACAAAACATGAACGAAAATATGGCCTGTGTCATACTATGCTCATGATTATTAACCCGAGCTGAAGACAGATATAGAGAAAAGAGATGGAATGGTATTTTAAATTTGAAATTCATTTGTCTTAACTGTTTATGCTGTGACAATATTTTGGTTGATTCCTTTTAAGTTGAATAAAAATAATTATGTTAAATATTCAATTTTACAAAATTGGCATCACATTGTAAATTTAGCTTTATATTCTCCTTTTTCACTTAAATTTATATTTGAGCATTTTCTATGTCATCAAACATTACTTGAAAATACATTTTAATGGCTTCATAATAGATTATTTTAAAGAAAAAATACCACATATTTAACTAATCTCCTATTGTTAGACACTTAAATTGCATCCAATTTTTCATTAGTATTAAAAAAAATTATAAACAGTATTATATGTAAGTTTTTGACTGAGTATCTCTGATTGTTGGTTTCTCTGGGATGGATTTCTTGGAATAGACTTACTACTCAAAGTTTATGGTATTTCTAAGGCTTCTGAAGATACGACCAGCTTGCCCTCCCAAAAGGGGTTTATGTATTTACAGTTGGTTAAGTGCCTTTCAAAGCATTGATTCTAAGTCCAAAAAACTTTTTAAACTCTCTTCTGCCCCATTTCAGAGCTGAAGTGTCAAATCAAATGGTTCATTTATTTATCTGACTTACTTTCCCAGAAGCATGCAAAAATGTGTTTGTTCCGACAAATTCTAGTCTTTTAACATTTCCCATAGGTTATTAAGATAACATGACCTAATAAGAAAATTCATTTAAAGGTGACAAATTTTGCCTCTGGTTGGGTGACCCAACTTACTTAGAAATATTTTCTTTCATTTTTGAGTGCCTATTTTGAGCAAACTTGCCAAGGTCCACACAATTTTGGAAGGGAAGGATTATTATTATTTTTTTTTTATTAAATTTTAAAATCTTTAATTCTTACATGTGTTCCCAAACATGAAACCCCCTCCCACCTCCCTCCCCATAACATCTCTGTGGGTCATCCCCATGCACCAGCCCCAAGCATGCTGTATCCTGCGTCAGACATAGACTGGCGATTCAATTCTTACATGATAGTATACATGATAGAATTTTGATCCTGTTGTTTGTATGGACGTTGAAGATGACACTGAGAAAGCTTTGTCCCATATGACATATATAATACATGGCAGAGTCATGATTCAAAACTCAGGTCTAATCCTATAGACTGGTAGAAAACATTTGCAAATGATACAACCAACAAGGGCTTAGCTTCCAAAATAAACAGATTGCTTCTACAATTCAGTAACAAATAAACAACCAATCCAATTGAAAAGTGGGCAGAAGACCTTAATAGACATTTTTCCAGAGAAGACAAACATATGGCTAACAGACACATGAAAAGATGCTCATCAGCGCTAATTATTACAGAGATGCAAATCAAAACTAAAACAAGGTATCACCTCATACTAGTCAGAATGACCATCATACAAAAGACCACAAACAATAAATGCTGGAGAGCATGTGAAAAAAAGGGAACTCGCTTACATTGTTGGTGGAAATATACATTTGTGCAGTCACTATGGAAAACAGTATAGAAGTTCCACAAAAAACTAAAAATAGAGTTACCGTATGATCCAGCAATCCCACTCCTGGGCATAAACCCAGACACAACTATAATTCAAGAAGATGCCTGCACCTCTGTGTTCACAGCATCTTTATTCACAACAGCAAAGACATGGAGACAGCCTGAACATCCACGGATAGCTCTGTTTACAGGAGCCAAACATGGAAACTACCTAAAGGTCCATTGACAGATAAATGGATAAAGATGTGGTGTGTATACAACGGAAGACTACTCAGCCATAAAAAAGAATGCAATAATGCCATCTGCAGCAACATGGATGGACCCAGATTATAAGTGAAGTCAGAAAGAGAAAGACAAATATCATATACTCTCACTTATACGTGGAATCTAAAATATGACACAAATTCACATATCTAATAACCAAAATCAACTTAGATACAGAGTACAGACTTGTGGTTGTCAACGGAGAGGAGAGGTAGGGGAGGGAAGGACTGGGACTTTGGGTTAACAGATGAAAAGTATATATAAATAAATGGATAAACAATACGGTCCTATAGGATAGCACAGGGAACTATTCTCAGTATCTGAGATAAATCAAATGGGAAAGAATATTAAGATGAACATATATATATGCATATATATATGTATCTGAGTCAGTTTGCTATATAACAGAAATTAAACACAACATTTTAAATAAACTGCACTTCCTTAACTTTCTCAACAAGGTTAGGAGGGGAACATCAGAGGACTGTCAAGAGCTACAGCTGGGGCCGGCCCTAGGCTGCGTGTACTTCCCCGGTCCAAGCCGCTCAGGTTCGGCGCTCAGGCAGCCCTCAGAGGCACAGATTCGGCTGGGACTGCGCTTTGTGCCCTTCCCAGGTCCGAGTAGCTCAGGAGTTTGGCGAGCGCGATCGCCGCGGTTTGTCACCTTTTCTGCCGCTGCTGCTCAGCTTTCTGGGTGGACCGCTGGCGGCCCCCGTGAGGCAGATTGTGACTGTCCAGCACCCCCAGAAGTCTTAGCAAAGAAGCCTGCTTGCAGTTAGGTAGGTAAAGTCTCTCCGGGTCTGCAATTGCCCCTTTCCAGTCCTTACGGCTCTGGCTGCCTATCCCCGGCGGGGGATGGTCTGCAGCCGGCTTTTCCGTTCCGTCCTTCGTTCTGTGCTCGGTCCTGGCGGTGTCTTATGTTCGAGCTTTTCGTGCGGTAGCTATCCCACAGGCTGGTTTGCTAGCCCAAGTTAGATCGTTCTGGTTGCGCGTGGGGCGTTCCTGCCCGATTCTTACAAAGCACTGCAGCCCGTGCCTCCCGCGCGTCCCTGCCCTGCCCCCACTTCCCAATGGCGGATGCAGGCGTCTGTGCTGCTTTTCCGCTGGGGGAGTTACTGTTGGGCTTGTAATCTCTTGGTTTTAATTATTTCTTTATTTTTCCTTCCTGTTATGTTGCCCTCTGTGTTTCCAAGACTCGCCACAGACTCGGCAGGGAGAGTGTTTCCTGGTGTTTGGAAACCTCTCTTCTTAAAATTCCCTTCCCGGGACGGAGCTCCCTCCCCACCTCCTTTGTCTCCTTTTTCGTCTTTTATATTTTTTCCTACCTGTTTTTGAAGACAATGGTCTGCTTTTCTGGTTGCCTGATGTCCTCTGCCAGCCTACAGAAGTTGTTTTGTGGAGTTTGCTCAGCGTTGAAATGTTCTCTTGAGGAATTTGTGAGGGAGAAAGTGGTCTTCCCGTCCTATTCCTCCGCCATCTTTATACCACTTCACACCAGTCAGAATGGCTGCGATCCAAAAATCTGCAAGCAATAAATGCTGGAGAGGGTGTGGAGAAAAGGGAACCCTCCTACACTGTTGGTGGGAATGCAAACTAGTACAGCCACTATGGAGAACAGTGTGGAGATTCCTTAAAAAATTGCAAATAGAACTACCTTATGACCCAGCAATCCCACTGCTGGGCATACACACGAGGAAACCAGAATTGAAAGAGACACATGTACCCCAATGTTCATCGCAGCACTGTTTATAATAGCCAGGACATGGAAACAACCTAGATGTCCATCAGCAGATGAATGGATAAGAAAGCAGTGGTACATATACACAATGCAGTATTACTCAGCCATTAAAAAGAATTCATTTGAATCAGTTCTGATGAGATGGATGAAACTGGAGCCGATTATACAGAGTGAAGTAAGCCAGAAAGAAAAACACCAATACAGTATACTAACACATATATCATATGGAATTTAGAAAGATGGCAATGACGACCCTGTATGCAAGACAGGAAAAAAGACACAGCTGTGTATAACGGACTTTTGGACTCAGAGGGAGAGGGAGAGGGTGGGATGATTTTGGAGAATGGCATTCTACCATGTATACTATCATGTAAAAATTGAATCGCCAGTCTATGTCTGACGCAGGATACAGCATGCTTGGGGTTGGTGCATGGGGATGACCCACTGAGATGTTATGGGGAGGGAGGTGGGAGGGGGGTTCATGTTTGGGAACACATGTAAGAATTAAAGATTTTAAAATTTAAAAAAAATAAAAAATAAAAAAAAAATAAAACGTTTTTGAGACACAGTCTGAAGAAGCAACTTTTTGTTTCAAAAGTGGTTGAGAATGAACAGGCCTCCACTTCCTTACACTACCTGTAAGGTTTCCCTGGTGGCTCAGACAGTAAAGCATCTGCCTGCAATGCAGAAGACCCAGGTTCAATTCCTAGGTTGGGAAGATCCCCTGGAGAAGCAAATGGCAATCCACTCCAGCACTCTCGCCTGGAATATCCCATGGACAGAGGAGCCCGATAGGCTACAGTCCTTGGGGTCACAAAGAGTCAGACACGACTGAGCAACTTCACTTTCACTTTCCTTACACTCCTAGTCAGCAGTATATACTGAGCTTACCCATAGCCCACTCAGGTTCTGGTCCCGTTCTGTTCTGGTTCTATGGGCCATTATATGTAGTTGTGAGCAGCTAAAGTAAATAATAAAAAGATTAACAAGGTGTTTTATGACAGTGAAAAGTATACTTCTTTTTCTAATATTTACTTTATCTCCACCTTTTATACCTGGGTAAAATTAATAATCTCTAACTAGAAACTCCCTCCAAAAAGCATTAATTAAACTCTGTCTTATAGAGAATACAGTAAATGATGCTTCTTTGAAAAGTCATCTCCAAACAACAGATGCGAAGCTTAGCTTCAAAAGTATGATCGGTGGGACTTTTTGGTTACCATCTGCATGTGTGTATGAACAGTGGGGGCTTCCCTTATGGCTCAGATGGTAAAGAAACTGCCTGCAATGTGGCAGACTCAGGGTCAGTTCTTGGGTTGGGAAGATCCCCTGGAGAAGGAAATGGCAATTCACTCCAGTACTCTTGCCTAGAGAATTCCATGGACAGAGGGGCCTGGCAGGCTACAGTCCATGGGGTGGCAAAGAGTCAGATAAGACTGAGCGACTACATTTGATCCTTGGTTCTATGAACAGTGGGACTCCATTGTTCAGCTCGTAGAAGCTGCCATTGAAAGTAGGCCTTGTGAAGTGGGAGGAAAGAGCACCAATGAGAGGCAGATTCAAGCCTTAGATCTTCCACCAGGACAAGCTGAGCTTTGAGTCAAGGCCCCTAATGCGACTCAATATGCTCTCCTTTAAGAATTACCTATGTTAAGAATTCTTCATGAAATTCTTGAGATTAAATAATGCAATGTGTGAGAGAGATAACATGCTATACTACACATGTGGAGGAGTAATGAATACTATCCTGGTTCTGCGCCAAAGAACCCAGATGAACCCACCTGTTCCAGAGGGTGTGGATTCTGGATTGGTTTCTCAGTCTCCCCAAACTTGAGTTTCTGATTCCAGAAAACAGAAATAAGAATTATTTTCTTATTACACAAAGAATTACTCAAAGGGCTGTTGTGAGGTTGGAGATAACATACGCCAAGCATCTGGTCTAGTTGTTGACACACAAAAGGGGCTGAACAAATGATAAGTGGGATAAAAACAAGTTGATAAGAAGGGTTAGAGATAGTTCATGACAAGTATCTAGTCTAGGCCTGGTCATGCAGCAGGTGCATACTAAACACTAAGTGGGATTATAACCACAGTGATAACAGTCACAATAAAACGCTTGCTACTGATGGTGATGAAGACAATGACAATGACAAGGATTATGATGATGAAAGAAAAGAAATGCTATACAAGATAACTGGAAAATTTTATCTGGAAGCAACATGGTGTAGTCAAAAAGTGAAATGAATTTTGAGTTTGGAAACTGATTTGACCTCTTAGTCATATTTTGAACTTGTAAAAGTTATTAACTTCTCTGAGCCTAGATTTTCTCATCTGTATGAAGTCTGGTATTTCTTAGAAAGGAGATGTAATTAAAGCATGTAATCCAACTGCTGCCATCTAATATATTCTGGATACACATTAGCCCCTTTCCCTCCTTCTGCCATCGACATACATATAGAGACCAGCTTTTTTTTTTTTTTTTTCATTTTCTTTCAAGTTTTGGACACTGGTATACTCTCCACACTAAAGAGTTTGTTTTTTTTCCCATTCTTTTATAATACAAGTCTATATCTCATAAATGAGAACAAAACTTTATACAATAAAAGACTCCCGCTTTTTCTGCCCCTTCAAAAAAAGGAAAGTGGGTATCTCAATATCTAACACTATCAGACACAAACTGAGATGATCATATATTAATATTATCATACATAAATTAAGATGATCTATATAAAGGTAAATATGCCTACTGTAATAAGTAAACTTCCACATTACACTAATTTATCATAAAACATGTTGATTCTTCAAAGGCATAAAGTCTAACTGTAATAGGTTGCCATGGAGGACTCTGTTTCTTACAGGTTAAAACTATCTTCAACAAGAGGCTTGCAAGGGCATGTCAGGCACTGGTATCCAGCCGGCAAACGAGGGGAGAGAGAAGATCATGTGGGGGAGGATTTGCACAGGCCAAGCCTGGAAGGACACAATTCACTCATATTCCACTGTCGAGTGCCAGTCACATGGCACCAGTTATATGCAGAGAGAGTAGTGAGAGCAAGACTATCTAGCTGAGAAGTCACTTTCCAGCAACAAACTTTATGGAAGAGGAGTCTTATGGTGGAGAGTTTGTCATATTTGCCAGTTAGCTTTTCTTGCCCTCAACTATCCATATCCTTCCTGCCAAACACTGTACACACTCTCCATTTGCCCAAGGCAGGCAACCCAATATCCACTTCATACTCTCCATTCAACTCAAAGCCCCGGATCTCCAGAAGATTCACAGTCCTCTTATTCATGTCCATTCCTGGCTTCTCGGGTCCAGTGGCCTAAGGCCTGAAAGAACAATCTATCTGCAGTTTTCTACAGATTCACCGCTAAATAAGAGTGAAGCAGCTGCCCACACGGATACTCACCATGGAAACCAGTTTCAAATGGAAGATGTCAGCACAGCAACTGTGGAGACCTCCTACTTTGAGGGCAAGAAAGTTTCTTAAATAGCCCAAGATTCATGGATATACCCCCTCTTTCCTTGTTCTCCATGATCCGAGGCTCAGAACTATCTGAGGTTCTTCCTTGTCCATATTTAAAAAGGAAATTGGGACAAATGGACAACTTGGAGACTGAATAACTTCTGTGGACTACTTCTTATGCAAATGTGGTGTATCATGAATTGTTTTCAAGCTTGACAAATTAAAGGGGATTTTTAAAAGGTTAGTCACATCGTCTCTTGGCAAGATCATTTCTTCCACATATTATTAGAACACTGATCCATTTCCTTATAGATTATTTCAAATTCCAGTAACATTTGACAAAGTTGAACTTCACCTGAGACATGAGCTCATGAAAAAGAGTGACAATAAAGAAATCCCTCACCATTTTGTGTTCTGGGAAACAGCTTACTACCAAGGATCACTCTTCCCCATATGCCGTAGATAAGGGTGGTCCTTGCTAAAGAAAGCAAGTATATTCCTAAACCCACTGTGAACCAGTATGACACATTAAAGCATTTTATATTTAAGTGCATTTTATTTATTTATGAAAGATTATGTAACCAAAATGGTTTTATTTAAAGGAAATGTTCTAATCTTACCCATAAATGATAAAATTCACACAATCATAAAATACACAAATAAGTAGCCTTTCAAAATTATTTCTATTGATAAAAATACATGAAATCAACAACAAAAAGATTCATAAGGCAAATGAGAGCTGAAAAAAATAATACAATGGATTTTCTGGTAAAAAACAAAAACCTAAAGTCAATAAGGAGATGAAGAATGGCTTCATAAACTTTGACCATAGCCCTAAACTGAAGAAGATGTTTATGTATAAACCATTCAGAAAGATTTCATTTGGTCGTCTTCATCATAGCTCATGAAGCCCTGCTTCAGAAAGGCAATAGTGCACACTATTTGAAACATGTAAAATTAATGATTATGAGGCCTGTGATTTCTGCAGTTCCAAGTTAGCATCATTATTCCAGTTTTTAATACTCACATTCTTTATAACGAGCTTTGCATTTTCTTTGGGTGGATATATTGCAATTCCACATAGCTTAATGGGGAAATTGTGTTAGGATAATACAGGAATAAAAGGTGCCCCTTAATTTTCCTTTTTTTTTTTTTTTTTTTTGTTAAGACTCCAGAGTCCCTTGGACTGCAAGGAGATCCAACCAGTCCATTCTAAAGGAGATCAGCCCTGAGTGTCCTTTGGAAAGAATTATGCTAAAGCTGAAACTCCAGTACTTTGGCCACCTCATGTGAAGAATTGACTCATTGGACAAGACTCTGATGCTGGGAGGGATTGGGGGCAGGAGGAGAAGGGGACGACAGAGGATGAGATGGCTGGATAGCATCACTGACTTGATGGACGTGAGTCTGAGTGAACTCCGGGAGTTGGTGATGGACAGGGAGGCCTGGTGCGCTGCGATTCATGGGGTCGCAAAGAGTCGGACACGACTGAGCGACTGAACTGAACTGAACTGAAGGGAAAAATAAAGTATTGTATAATGTGAAAGTGAAAGTCACTCAATTGTGTCCGACTCTTTGTGACCTCATCGACTGTATAGTCCATGAAATTCTCCAGGCCAGAATACTGGAGTGGGTAGCCTTTCCCTTCTCCAGGGGATCTTCCCTGCCCAGGGATCGAACCCAGGTCTCCTGCACAGCAGGCAGATTCTTCACCAGCTGAGCCACAAGGGAAACCCAAGAATACTGGAGTGGGTAGCCTATCCCTTCTCCAGGGGATCTTCCCGGCCCAGGAATTGAACTAGACTCTCCTGCATTGCAGGAGGATTCTTTACCAACTGAGCTATTGTATAATAGTCAAATAAAACTTCACCAAAAAGTATAGTGCAGTTTTTATGTTGCTATTGGTGTGTGCATGCTAAGTCACTTCAGCCGTGTCCGACTCTCTGCAATCCCATGGACTCTAGCCCACCAGGGTCCTCTGTCCATGGGATTATCCAGGCAAGAATACTGGAGTGGGTTGCCATGGACAGGCCAAAATCAACCATATAGATAGAGTTCTCTCTGTCACTCAAAAATGCTGGAATTTTAGGGAGCACACTACAAAGTTTCCTTTATTCTCCCAAGGTTTTTTGCCTTAATTACCATATCAGTTATCAGATATGTGGGAGCTCAGGGATGACAGATGAACTTACTTTAAGGATGGACACTATATACGGTCTTTCCAGGTAGTGCTAGTGCTAAAGAATCCGCCTGCCAATGTAGGATTTACAAGAGACTCAGGTTCAAACCCTGGGTTGGGAAGATCCCTGGAGTAAGGAATGGCAACCCACTCCAGTTATTTTTGCCTGGAAAATTCCATGGAAAGAGGAACCTGGCAGGCTACAGTCCATGGGGCTACAAAGAGTCAGACACAACTGAGTGAATAAGCACACACATACAGACACTATATATACACATACACAATATAACCTCAAACACTCTTGTTCCACAAACCAACAAAATATTAAAAATATTGCACATTTCATGTTTCTAACCTTATTAGCCAGTTCTAGACTGTCTTTTAACCTTGAAATTGACACAAACATCCATTAATGGGCCATGTGCTCCTGCTATGTGCTTCTGAAAATATAATCATTATATTTTCAGTATTTGGCAGCTACAAAAAAAAATTGTGCCTCTGCTCACACTTATCATAACCCAGAAGTAAGGAAATAAAAACATCCTTTAGGCAATGAAACAGTAAAATCAAAAAAGTTCCATTCAGATTGCATGAAAATGCACAGCCACTTTCATGCAGCAGCCTATTCAGTGCACAAGAGCACAGGCAGCAGTACCAGGCAGCCTAAGTGTGACTTCAGGCCCCACCTCTTCTCTCTATATGCACTGACCAACTTATTTAATCAGTCTGTGCCTCTGTTCTTACCTGTAAACTGGAGATGAAAATGGTGGTGGCTTAGTCACTAAGTCATGCCCAACTCTTGCTGTGCCCTCCAGGCTCCTCTGTCCATGGGATTCTCCAGGCAGGAATACTGGAGTGGGTTGTCATTTCCTTCTCCAGAGGATCTTCCCGACCCAGGAATCAAACCCGATTTCCTGCATCGCAGGCAGATGATTTACCAACTAAGCTATGAAGGAAGCCTGGAGATGAACATAATGGTACCTATATCTAGTATATCTAGCCTATCCCTTCTCCCTGGGTTGGGAAGATCTGCTGGAGAAGGGATAGGCTACCCACCCCAATGTTCTTGAGCTTCCCTTGTGGCTCAGCTGGTAAAGAATCCACCTTTAATGTGGGAGACCTGGGTTCGACCCCTGGCTTGGGAATATCCCCTGGAGAAGGGAAAGGCTACCCAACCCATTCCAGTATTCTGGCCTAGGGAATTATTCCATGGACTGTATAGTTCATGGGGTCGCAAAGAGTCAGACACGACTAAGTGACTTTCACTCACATATCATGGCATTTTTTGAGGCCACAATGGTTAATACATTCAAAGTGCTTCAGGAGTGCCTGGCACAAAGGAAGTGCATTTTAAAATGTCTAAGATTTTAAAATTAAAAAAATAAAAAACTAATAAAAATAAAAAAAATAAATAAAAGTAGCTTAAACCAGTGGAAAAATAAATAAATAAAATAAAATAAAATGTCTTTTCTCCTCAATGTGTTGTTATTATCATCACCACTATCACCATCACCATCATCATTCCTGGCCAGAAAGACTAGCTTATAACTAGAGTAGATGAAGCAATATAATTAAAGATATAGATGAAAGTAGTTGATTACAGTAAGTCCCCAGGAGAAGGATGTATTCTAACAATAAGAAAAAAAATCTAGAAAAACTACAAAGAAGGCTGGAGGATGACAAGTACACTAATTTATAGCCACTCCACGAGGTATCTTAGAAACAAACCTGTAGACATTCCCCTGTGACCCAACATCCCAAAATCCATTGAATATTTTTCACATCTTGGGACTCCTTTCAGAATGGACAACCAAGAAAAACAGGTTGATCCATTTATTATTATTCCTAGTTTATTTTTATAAATGGAAACATATTTGATCTTAAAAAACAAAAAAAAATACAAATTTTATTTTCTTATGAAACAGTGCAGGGTTTAAAGAAACAAAATTCTTACAGTTGTATAAAGCGTCTGCCTGCAATGCAGGAGACTCAGGTTCGATTCCTGGGTCAGGAAGATCCCCTGGAGAAGGAAATGGCAATCCACTCCAGCACTCTTGCCTGGAAAATCCCATGGACGGAGGAGCCTGATAGGCTACAGTCCATGGGGTCGCAAGGAGTCGGACACGACTGAGCGACTTCACTTCACTTCTTTTAAAGACAGAGTCATTGTTGTCCCACTTAGTACTGCTACCAGACCTTTGTTATTGGTTTTAATAATCCCAGTCTGGTTTGGCTTATTCCAGGTGTTAAGGCAGAGGTGCTAAATATATTATCAATACCTTCTTATTACATTAGAAAAACTTAGCATAGAAAGAAGGGTGGATGGAGATGCTGGGCAGATTTGAAGTGGAAATCTGCTCTTCTGTTTCTGATAGACTTTGAACAAGGTATTTAACATCTTTCATCATTTGTTTTCTTGACTATAAATTGGGAGAATGATATAATTTATAAAATTAAAAGAGAATAAATAAAATACTGTAAGTAAAATCATTGGCACATTGCCAAATCTCAATCAATATTAGCTCCAATCTACCGCCCCCGCTGGCTTTTCTGAAAATCAACCACCACCAAAGATACTTGTACATTTCCCTAGTAGGACCAGGTTAATTACATTTCTCTTCATTCTCCTGATTCTATGCCTTTTTAGCTATTACTTTTAATTATGAATAAACCCTTAAACAAAAATGCAATTCAAATCAAGGAAATCAAACCAATATTTATGGAGCAATTCCCTCATGTTAGGTATGGTGTTTAATTATCTAGTCAATTTTATGAGATTTGTATTATTATCCCAAAGAACTGATAAGATCAAGGCTTAAAGTAATTCATCGGACATAGTTAATAAGTCTTAGAATAGAGTTTTACACTCCTAGCCAACTTCAAAGTTGTCTAGGCTTTTCTAGCTTTCTCCAGGAGTTCTGAACCCTTAAAAGTAAAGGGCATTTTTTCTATTTAACTTAAATTGAGTGATGTCTTGCTTGCAATGAGATAGATGTTCATCTAACTTTCTGGAATACAGTAGTAAACCAAAGAGAGAGGCCTTGCTGAAATGGGGCTTACAAACATTGGGAGGAAAGGGAGATCAGACAGTTTATAACATCTATTTTCTATTCGATAAAGTATACAAAGACTCTCCATTGAGGTGCCTTTCTAGCAGAGATGCAAATAACATAAGGAGCAGACATGACAATATCCAGTAGAGGAGCCTTCCATGCAGAGCATGAGCTAAAGGTTGAGTGGTGCAAGTCGGGCCGTCATGTTTGTGGAACTGAGATGAGGCCAGTGGAGTGAAGCAGATGGTCAAAAGTGGTGAGTGGTAGGTCATGAAGTAAGCAAGAGTGCTGCCTGACATTTTTATTAGACTATACAGGTCATGTGAAGGACTTCTGCTTTATTTCAATAAGATGAGAAATATCCCAGTAATGGAGAATTGATGAGAGGAGTTCTATGATAGGAAGAGAACAGACTGTGAAGGGAACAAGAACAAAAACATAGAGACTAGGAAATTGTTGCCATACTAGGAAATGCTATTGGGAGGAATTATTACAATACAAGCAAATCTCCAGGTCAGATTATTTTCTTCCATTTATCTCCAAATCATTATTCTTTCTTCTTTTACCACTTAATTTAACCAAACTTCACACTTCTCATTTCCTGTGATACTTTCAACCTCTACACATCAAAATGCCTTACAAGATACCACGATTTACTATAATGTCTAGAAATTAAGAGAGTGAAGTATGATGTAAAGTTTTCTTTCTGTGCAAGGCCAATTGCTCCAGCCACACTGGTCTCCTTGCTGATTCAGAGGAACATCCACATAAAATCAATATGTCACAGAAGAAACATCACAAATGAGTGGGAGAATGACAGTAAGTAATTCCAGGACAACTGTTTATATGTGTGGGGGAAAATTTTTGATCCCTACTGAACATCATTTACAAAAATTAATACCAAGAAGTTGAACAACATAAATGAGTGAAAAATTTCCAACAAATATGGAATCTTATTTTAAAAATATGAGAGTGGGAGGCTAGTGTTAAGATTTCAAGGTAGGAAAACTCTGACTAAATAAGATGCTCAAATATATAAACCATGAATAAAAAAAATCGACTCCCCTCCTATCAACTTTATTCTTTCTGACCTTATATTGCAGGTTGGCAAAAACAGGTTCCTGTCCTGCTGGACCATGACAGATTTATTCGCTGTGCAGAGAAATTATAACAGTGAAATATCTAGTTATAGGGCTTTATGCTCGTTGGCAATACATACAACAGTTTAGACTGTTTTTTGTTAAATGAAAGGAAATTTTTCTCAATGATCCATTAATCATAAATACAGTTTCTATACGTGACATCTAAACACTTTCAATTTATCTATAAAATACATAGACAATAATACATTTTCTTACTTTATAAAAATTAAAGTCTGGTAAGATTGTATAAGTTTAAATGCTTTGGGATGTTTTAAGCATGCTAAAAATAACAACTATTATTAAAACTAAGTCAAATATAGGTTAAAAGTAGAGATCTAAGGCATGCATTATGAAAACTGTTAAATTTTGAAAGTCACTTCTCTTTAGGTTTTCTGGTTAGCTGAGACAAAACTGGGAAGTCCTGATTTATCAAATAAATTGTTTTTTCCCTCTGTTTCATTCTACTAGAGTAGATTTGGCCAGTTACTATTTTGACAGATATGTAATCTCTCTGGATCAAATGTAACCACAGTGATTATTCACATTAAGCCCTCGATTTTGCCAAAAAACGGAAAACATGAGAGATTTCTAAAACGTTAGACACATGGGAGCCTCAATTTTTCTCAATTGAACTTCCTTTTTTTTTTTTTTTTTCTAAAGTATTCAAACTGCTTTGGATGGGATATTGTTTTGTGCGTTTGAATGAGATAAATCACTCATATAAGGAGATGATCCCAGAATGTAGTTTGATGAGCAACCACAAAGCACCAGGGAAAATTCACACACACACACACACACACACTGTGGCTATTATCTCAATAAACAAGCCAAAACAACAAAGAATTGAGATATTAGGTAGCAAAACACAGTCCACTTTTGTTGATATAACTGATACAGGTTAGACAGAATTGTTATGTGTACTTAGATGACAATGTGGAGATGTGAGACAGCCAGAAAAAGAAGACAAGGTAGGGGCTATTGAACTACTATGGGAAGCAATAAACCTAGGTATAATATTAATAGATCAAGGGCATATGAATTGCAGGTTTCCTCCTAGCTTACACTGCCATCTAGATAGGCCCATGGTAGCTAGCAGCAGAAATATAGTGTCACATGACATCAAGTTGTACATCCTATAATCCTTGGTAGTAACTGAAAGAAATCTCTCTCAAGAGCAAGATGTATTAAGGATGATAATTTATGATTCCAAGGACGAAAGCTTGGTATGGTTGGTATCAGGCATTGCTTGATTCCCTTCTCCTTTTTTGCTTTTGTCCAGACAGCAAATGCCCAGGAAAAACACTTAACTGCCCAGAATTCCTTGCAGGTAAGAGGAGGCATGTGATTCATTCTGACCAATGAGATAGAAATGGAAGTCTGTCTGCCTGAAGAATAAACTCCGTATTTTTTTTCATGATAAAAATGAAAACTTGGCTGGCCACCCTTTGCCTTTTGCCTGTTATTCTTCTTTCTCTGTGGAGTCTGGATTCAAGGTTAAGACTGGTGGGGCAGAGGGTTGGAAGGAGGCAAACCCCTCTCTGCCTCCAGATTTTGATTAATGTAAGAGCAAATAAAAACCTCTATTTGATTCAGCCACAAGAGTTGGATTTTGGTTACATGCCACTGAACAAAATCCTATGTGACACAGCAACCAGAGGTTCACTACGAATGAGTGTTTCTCATGATCTTATAGTGTGATATTCTTAGCAATGGAGACAATTTGGAATAATATTAAATTACATGGTTAGAAGAGTAGCTTTCAGTTATCAATCAGTCTTGATTACTTCAAGGAGGAAAGTCTCAGTTTAGTGCTTGTATGCCTTAAACAGCTCTCTGAAACTTGTTTTTCTCCCTTGCAACAAACTGAGATACACTTCAGACTAAGGACCTTTGTTAAGCATAATTATCTAGCTAAAATTTAATAGCACTGTTTTGTTCCATTAAGTCTGGTTTATAGTTACCTTCTCATTTTTGACAGTGTTACTGCATTTCCATTCATGACAATGATATAAAGTTTCTTTATAAAATATATTCATATAAAAATATGAATTGATTTGAAGAAAAATACTAATACAAACAAAAGTGATACACAGAGAATTTTTTTTTTTTTAAGAAAGACAGTGGTATACAAATGACTACGGTTGAGCCCTAGATAAACAATCTTGCCTATAAGAGTAATGGCCGACTCACTAACACTTTTGGGTTATATCATATTTAACAATTTAAAACAGCCTTGACAGAACTCACCCTGTTGGTCAAATATCCTCAGTACTGAAAATAAACCAACATAGGAAAAGTTTTATGCAAAATTTCTTGACCTTCCCATAAACTTGTGAAGATAAACAGGATGCTTCAGGCCTACTATGTCCTCATCTAGACTGTTACTAAATCTCAGTCCAAATTTCATCCTCTTTAATCCTAAAAAATTATTCCACAGTGTTTCCTGTATGGATGATCAATCAATATTTGTACAGTTTCAGTTATTGCAAAGGAGGATTGCCACAGGAATATTCTATTGGGCTAAAATGGCAGATTCATCACCTAGGATCATCTATTCAATAACTTGAAACTTATTAAAATTTGAGAGTGAATGTTGTATGTCAACACTCTGGTCATCTCTCTGTTCATCTGTTTGAAGTAGCAAGTTTGGCTGCTAATACAAATATTATTTGCTGTTGCAAGCTCCCTTATTTGAGAAATCTGAGGTTTTAGTTCTTAGGCATAATCTTATAAGAAAAACAAATCAAAGCAAAGGTCAAATTGTGAATGAAAATTCAAAACCAAAGCTCTGCAACTATGGAAAAGGAAAGCTTACAATTAAGAATCACAGATTCTCTGATTTCAAAGTTTGCCAAATGTCTTCTGTATTCACTGCAGTGCTCAAATAATTATCACATCGAATTTCATAACAAAGGCCTTGGAAAGACTGAAAAATTGTCTAGTACTTATACACACTCCTGATAATTTTATTATGACAGTAATTTGTTCAAATATAAGCTATGTGCTTCTTCCTCTTGTTGATTCTCATCATTCCACCTTAAAAATGGACATCTACAGTGAAGTTACAGGCACAGAAGGATGATGGGTTACTGTATAAGGAAAGGACATAGAAAATGATTCAAATGATAAAAGAACAAGGCTGGAACTGTGGCTTGGATCTGAAGCATGCAGGACAGTGCAGAGGATAAATGGCAAAGAATTATCACCTTTGGGGCTAATGCAGGAGCCAAGGGCATAGTCAGGGCTGGGGAAGAGTTCTCTAGCTTCAGAGCTGATGCTAAAAGGCAAAGTGGGAACTAGATGAATTCTCCAAGAAAAGCTGCCTTACAGATTACATCTTAATTCTAAAATACTGGCCTTGAGATATCCAGTTAGGTGCTGCTACTGCTAAGTCGCTTCAGTCGTGTCCGACTCTGTGCGACCCCACAGACGACAGCCTACCAGGCTCCGCCGTCCCTGGGATTCTCCAGGCAAGAACACTGGAGTGGGTTGCCATTTCCTTCTCCAATGCATGAAAATGAAAAGTGAAAGTGAGGTCGCTCAGTCGTGTCCGGCCCTTCGTGACCTCAAGGACTGTAGCCTACCAGGCTTTTCTGTCCATGGGATTTTCCAGGCAAGAGTACTGGAGTGGGATGCCATCGCCTTCTGCAGTTAGGTGAGGATTATATAATAGCAAGGAACTGTGGGTTGACCAGAGGTTAAGAGGTACTGTGATTCTGACCTTCTGTTGTGCAGAGCACCCACTACATTATGTTAACTCTTAGACTTCAATACCACTTGGGGAAAAGAGCTGTTGGGCTCCAAACTGAACCCTATCATTTCTGGCTGGGCTAATCTGCAGTCTAGAGAGTGAATGGTGAATGAATGGTAAAAGTCGCTCAGTCATGTCCGACTCTTTGCGACCCCATGGACTTGTCCATGGAATTCTCCAGGCCAGAATACTGGAGTAGGTAGCCTTTCCCTTCTCCAGGGGATCTTCCCAACCCAGGGATCAAACCCAGGTCCCCCACATTGCAGGCGGATTCTTTACCAGCTGAGCCACAAGGGAAGCCCACTCTAGAGAGTATTCCTGGACTACTGTGAATCAGTCTGAGAAACTGAATACAACCTCATCTTTGCTCTACCATCTTTAGAGTCAAGTCAAGTGGCTGGTTCTACAGAAACTGGAAGTTTTGGCACATGTATCTGAGAGACAAGTTGCTGGTAAACAGTAATCACTGTCCTGGGAGAAAACACAGCTTAGGACAAAAGATAATTAAAAACCAGGAAGGAAGTGATTTGAGTAAGCATGGGCAAAGCAGAGATCACAAAAAGCAACAGTAAATCCTAGTGGGTCTCTGTTCTTGGAGCTAGCTTGATCATATTTCAGCCAAACTAGGAGTGTCTCCTAGTCTAAGGTACCTTGAAAATAAGATACAGTTGGTAGCACTGTCTCTTCTGTACAATAATGGTCATTATCTATTCAGAAATAATATTGTCCTGATATATCTAAAACTGTCATAAAGTAACAAGATCATTCAAGCTTAGTTGGGTGTACTTGTGTGAGCATGAATGTGAGCTTTACAAGAGACATAATACATATGAATAGATGAGAACAGCAGGTTTTTTTTAAACCTCAGGTTACATAAAAGAGTGACTGCTGAGTAAATGTGCGGCTGCTGACTATTGGGATGCTGAGCCAGTTTTGAATATTTAAGCAATAATTGATACTGTCTTCAAAGAGATGAATGGCTCCCATGTTGAGACCACATATTGTTATGTTTACTTAGAGGCTGAGTTGATGATAGGCTTTATATTACACGCAGGAAAGAAATGAGAGTCTCTGAAAGATGTTTCATACTAATATTACTGTCAACACACAAGAGAGACAGACTGGCTTCTGACATGAACTTTACAGATTTCACTCTTCATGAGGAATTAGAATTAAGTTTTAATTGAATCCTTAATTAGCATTATCCAAATATATTTGGGAACTGATTCATGGTATAGAAACTTGTTCAGATTAATGTTAGAGGGAAGGAGGAAGTGATTTTCTTTAATATTCAGAAGAGAATATCATGACATTCAGATAGGCTCCTTTTGAATTATACCCTACAATTTGTAAACATCTATAAAATAACCAGATATTTTGAGTCTAATATATATAGGGAAATATGACTAGATTAATTCTTTCTGTCACTAAAGTATTCATTTTGTTTTTGTTTTTGATCACACAGCATGGCACGTGGGGTTTCAGTTTCCCAGTCGGGGATCAAACTCACACCCCCTGCACTGAAGTGCAAAGTCTTAACCAAAGGGCCACCAGGAAAGTCCCATCTGTCACCTAAGTGCTTCACTTTGGTTCAGAAGCATGGTCCAAGAGGTGAGGTAAACGTGGCGGTAAGAGATATCTAGGAGACTTCTGACTGAGTGAAGTAAACAAACAGGGTTCCTAAGGAAAAAGACCAACATTCTAACCTATCTTCTAGACAGCTCTCCAGCTGCAACTCAGTTTATTTACTGTTTTTGTTTTATATTCACTCTATGCAGCAGAATGACTACTCTTACATACTGAATTCACTAATTCAAGAATGTTAGAGTCAATGTTTAGACAATCTAGATGTTCCCCCGCAATGTGTAATAGCCAGTTAGTAAGTGTAAATTAACAATATAAATTGAGTATGCTAAAGTAAGGGAAAGAAAGTGATCCACAGACACTCTAAGGTTAAAAGGTGACCTCAGAGGCCAGCTGCTTTCTATATTTCATAGGTGTGAATTACCAAAAAATAATGGAGCAGAACTGAAGTTTCAACTTTAGATATATCTTTAGATGTAACCATGGTAAGACTATTAGTATGAACATCTATGCTTGGAATATTCTTAGAGAGCTCACTAACCCTTGCTCTTCTCTTGAAAATGTAATTTATTGGGTGTTGTGAATTTAATCCACCTAAAGCTCCCAAGTGTATCACCTATCTTTCATGCAACTCAGTTTGGCCAGCTCTCTCTCTCTGCTGAGGCCATGAAGATCCTTTTTAAGCCTCTGTCATTCTTAGAACATGAAGGTATTTCATATCTTCTTTAAAACGACCATATCTATTTTAGGCATAGCTCTATCTTGATATGGAGAGCTTCTTATAGGCAAATAGAAGTTAAGTGGGATTCTTTAGGACTGATTCATTTTTTAAAAGATTTTATAACCATGACATTAACATGAAAATATAATCTCTTTAAAATACCCTACTAGTCATTCTCAGATAAGATGGGAGAACATAGTTTTATATATGTATTCAAAGGCAGTCAAATATCAAGCTAGTGAAAAATAATAGGTTAGGACTGCTATACAAACATTGATAATTAAATTGTAAAAATATCTTAACAGAGAAATATATAGTCATAAGATTTTAAAGAACAGCCCATATATTATGATTTAATCAAAAATTTCCAGGAGGCTGTGGTTTTTTATCACAACAGTTGTTTTTCTCCACCACTTACTTGTTCTCCTATTTTCTCATGTTGAATAATCCTTATAAATAATCATTTTATTTTCCCAGTAATTTAGAAATGGTGCTGTCTACACACAAATAGGAAAAGGAGTATGTCAAGGCTGTATATTGTCACCCTGCTTATTTAACTTCTATGCAGAGTACATCATGAGAAACGCTGGGCTGGAAGAAGCACAAGCTGGAATCAAGACTGCTGGGAGAAATATCAATAACCTCAGATATGCAGATGACACCACCCTTATGGCAGAAAATGAAGAGGAATTAAAAAGCCTCTTGATGAAAGTGAAACAGGAGAGTAAAAAAGTTGGCTTAAAGCTCAACATTCAGAAAATGAAGATCAAGGCATCCAGTCCCATCACTTCATGGCAAATAGATGGGGAAAAAGTAGAAATAGTGTCAGACTTTATTTTTGGGGGCTCCAAAATCACTGCAGATGGTGACCGCAGCCATGAAATTAAAAGATACTGACTCCTTGGAAGGAAGGTTATGACCAACCTAGATAGCATATTCAAAAGCAGAGACATTACTTTGCCAACAAAGGTCCATCTAGTCAAGGCTATGGTTTTTCCAGTGATCATGTATGGATGTGAGAGTTAGACTGTGAAGAAAGCTGCGTGCAAAAGAATTGGTGCTTTTGAACTGTGGTGCTGGAGAAGACTCTTGAGAGTCCCTTGCACTGCAGGGAGATCCAACCAGTCTATCCTAAAGGAGACCAGTTCTGGGTGTTCATTGGAAGGACTGATGCCGAGGCTGAAACTCCAGTACTTTGGCCACATCATGTGAAAAGTTGACTCATTGGAAAAGAACCTGATGCTGGGAGGGATTGGATGCAGGAGCTAAAGGGGACGACAGAGGATGAGATGGCTGGAGGGCATCACCGACTCAATGCACATGAGTTTGGGTGAACTCTGGGAGCTGGTGATGGACAGGGAGGCCTGGCGTGCTGTGATTCCTGGGGTCGCAAAGAGTCAGACACGACTGAGCAATTGAACTGAACTGAACACATGTCCATATCTATCACACTTGTATTTCTACTTCCTTGTCTCTGATTTGTATTATTATTCTGCTCTATTCAAGTTTCAAACTATCTTAACATGAGAGAAAAAATTAAGTAAAGCCTTCCTCTGAATTTCCTCAAAAAGCTAATGACTAAAGGGCTAACAACACATGGCTCCACAGATAAGCTTCTTTTGCCTCCTTCACAGGGTGTGCACATCTTCCTAAGATTGTCTTCCACTTACTATTTTACAGGCACAGAAGCCCCTCCTGAGGATAACAACATTCACAGAGAAAGCCTGCTCACAAGGTCCTTGATTTGGGAAAGCACTACATTTTCCCCTCAGATTTTCTGCTCTTCCAGGGATCAACACCTGCAAATCATTTTTTCCAAGTGTCAGTGATGCAAATGGCATCTATTCTTTCATGTATTCATTCCCCAATGGGAATTTTGAAAAAGGGGGATCGCCTATTTTATTTGCTTCTAGAAAGAAGTTTTTTTAAAAATAATAAAAGAATGAAATCCCTAGGAATACATCTACCTAAGGAGGTAAATGACGTGTACTCAGAAAATTATACATAAGATGCTGATGAAAGAAACGGAAGACAACAAAAACAGAAGGAAAGATAACAATATTATTGGATTAGAAGAATTAATGTTAAAATAACCATACTACTCAAGGCAATCTACAGACTCAAGGCAATCCCTATCAAAATACCAACTGCATTATTCACAGAACTAGAACAATTTCAAAATGTGTATGGAAACTCCTGCATAACCAAAACAATCTTGAGAAAGAACAACAGAGCTATAGGAATCATGTGCCCTGATTTCAGACTATAGTGCAAAGCTACAGTTAATCAAAACAGTATGGTACTGGTGTAAAAACAGACACAGAGATTAACAGAACATAATAGAGAGGCCAGAAATAAGCCCACACACTGATGGGTAATTAATCTATGACAGAGGAGGCAAAAATATACAACAGAGAAAAGACAAATCTCTTGAATAAGTGGTGTATATGTAAAAGAATGAAATTAGAACATTCTCTAAAACCATACACAAATATAAACTCAAATGGATTAAAGACCAGAATGTAAGACCAGATACCATAAAACTCCTAGAGGAAAACATATGCAGAACACTCTTTGACATAAATCATGGCAGCATTTTTTTGTATCCATCTCCTAAGGTGAAAAAGATAAAAGCAAAAACACATAAATGGGACCTAATTAAACTTAAAAGCTTTTTCATAACAAAGGAAACTATCAGAAAACCAAAAGAGTCTACTGAATGGGAGAAAATATTTGTAAATGATATGATTCATAAGGTGTAAGTATCTAAAATAAACATACAGCTCATACAACTCAACATCCAAAAAAAAGAAAAAAAAAACACAGTAAAAAATGCACAGAAGAACAGGAGAGAATTTTTTCCATAGAATACATATAGATGTCCAACAGACACATGAAAAGATACTCAACACTGCTAACCATCAGTTCAGTTCAGTCGCTCAGTTGTGTCCGACTCTGCGACCCCATGAATCGCAGCACACCAGGGCTCCCTGCCCATCACCAACTCCCGGAGTTCACTCAGACTCATGTCCATTGAGTCAGTGATGCCATCCAGCCATCTCATCCTCGGTTGTCCCCTTCTCCTCCTGCCCACAATCCCTCCCAGCATCAGAGTCTTTTCCAATGAGTCAACTCTTCGCATGAAGTGGCCAAAGTACTTGAGTTTCAGCTTTAGCATCATTCCTTCCAAAGAAATCCCAGGGCTGATCTCCTTCAGAATGGACTGGTTGGATCTCCTTGCAGTCCAAGGGACTGTCAAGAATCTTCTTCAACACCACAGTTCAAAAGCATCAATCCTTTGGCGCTCAGCTTTCTTCACAGTCCAACTCTCACATCCATACATGACCATATGGAAAAACCATCGCCTTGACTAGATGGACCTTTGTTAGCAAAGTAATGTCTGCTTTTGAATATGCTACCTAGGCTGGTCATAACTTTCCTTCCAAGGAGTAAGCATCTTTTAATTTCATGGCCTGCAGTCACCATCTGCAGTGATTTTGGAGCCCAAAAAAATAAAGTCTGCCACTGTTTCCACTGTTTCCCCATCTATTTGCCATGAAGTAATGAGACTGGATGCCATGATCTTCGTTTTCTGAATGTTGAGCTTTAAGCCAACTTTTCACTCTCCACTTTCACTTTTATCAAGAGGCTTTTTAGTTCCTCTTCACTTTCTGCCATCAGAGAAATGCAAATAAAAACTATAATGAAGTATCACTTACTCCTGTCAGGATGGCTATTATCAAAATGACCACAAATAACAAATGCTGGCAAAGATGTGGAGAAAAGGGAATTCTATACACTGTTGGTGGGACTGTAAATTGGTGCAGCCACTCTGCAAAATTAAAAACTATGGAGGTTTTTTAAAAAACTAAAAATAGAACTACCGTATGAATCAACACTTCTACACCTAGGTATATATCTAAAAAGAGAAAAAAACAAAAACAAAAAAAACCACCACAAATTGAAAATGATATGCATCCCAGTGTTCACATCAGTATTATTTCCCATTGCCCAGAAATGGAAACAACCTAAGTGTCCATCAACAGATGAATTCATAAGGAACTCTGGTGTGTTTGTGTATATATTTAAACACACACACACAATAGAGTAATACTCAACAATAAAAGGGGTTCCCTGGTAGCTCAGATGGTAAAGAATCTGCCTGCAATGCAGGAGACTTGAGTTTGATCCTGGGTTAGGAAGACACCATGGAGAAGGAAATGGCAACCCAATCCAGTATTCTTGCCTAGAGAATTCCATGGACAGAGGAGCCTGGTGGGCCACAGTCCATGGGGTTGCAAAGAGTTGGCACGACTGAACAACTAACACACAACCATAAAAAAATAATGATATTTTGACATCTGCAGTAACATGGATGGACTTGGCGAAGTAAAAGAAGTCAGACAGAGAAAAACAAATATGCATGATATCACTTTTAGTGGGTTCTAAAAATATAAGAAACTACCGAGTATAACAAAAAAGAAACAGAATCACAGATGTAGAGAATGAACTAGTAGTTACTAGAGAGGAAAGGGAAGGAAGAAGGGGCAATATAAGGGTAGGAGATAAAGAGATACAACCTAGTAAGCATAAAATTAACCTTAAGAATATTTAAGAATATACTCTACACCATGGAAAATATAGCTAAATTTTACTATGAACAAAGATATTGGAGGTGATGGAATTCCAGCTGAGCTATTACAAATCCTAAAAGATGATGCTGTTAAAGTGCTGCACTTAATATGCCAGCAAATTGGGAAAACTCAGCAGTGCCCACAGGACTGGAAAAGGTCAGTTTTCATTCCAATAACAAAGAAAGGCAATGCCAAAGGATGTTCAAACTACCACACAACTGTACTCATCTCACATGCTAGCAAAGCAATGCTCAAAATTCTCCAAGCTAGGCTTCAACAGTACATGAACAAAGAACTTCCAGATTCTCAAGCCGAATTTAGAAAAGACAGAGGAACCAGAGATTAAACTGCTAACATCCGCTGGATCATATGAAAAAAGCAAGAGAATTCCAGAAAAAAAAAACAGCTACTTTTACTTCATTGACTACTAAAGCCTTTGACTTTATGGATTACAGTAAAGTGTGGAAAGTTCTTACAGAGCTGGGAATACCAGACCACCATACCTGCTTCCTGAGAAATCTATATGCAGGTCAAGATGCAACAGTTAGAACTGGACATGGAACAATAGTCTGGTTCCAAATTGGGAAAGGAGTACGTCAAGGCTGTATATTGTCACACTGCTTATTTAACTTATATGAAGAGTATATCATGCGAAATGCCAGGTTGGATATAGCACAAGCTGGAATCAAGACTGCCAGGAGAGATATCAATCACCTCAGGTGTGCAGATGGCACCACCTTTATGGCACAAAGCGAAGAGTAACTAAAGAGCCTTTTGATGAAAGTGAAAGAGGAGAGTGAAAAAGCTAGCTTCAAACTCAACATTCAAAAAAAGATGATCATGGCATCTGGTCCCATCACTTCATGGCAAATAGATGAGGAAACAATGGAAACAGTGACAGTGAGAGACTTTACTTTCTTGGGCTCCAAAATCACTGCAGATGGTGACTGTAACCATGAAATTAACAAAGGCTTAACTCCTTAGAAGAAAATCTATGACAAACCTAGACAGCATATTCAAAAGCAGAGACATTACTTTGCCAACAAAGGTCCATCTAGTCAAAGCTATGGTTTTTCCAGTAGTCATGTATGGATGTGAGAGTTGGACCATAAAGAAAGCTGAGCGCAGAAGAATTGATGCTTTTGAACTGTGGTGTTGGAGAAGACTGTTGAGAGTCCCTTGGACTGCAAAGAGATCCAACCAGTCATTCCTGAAGGAAATCAGTCCTGAATATTCACTGGCAGAACTGATGCTGAAGCTGAAACTCCAATACTTTGGCCACCTGATGTCAAGAGCAGACTCATGAGAAAAGACCCTGATGGTAGGAAAGATTGAAGGCAGGAGTAAAAGGGGACATCAGAGGATAAGATGGTTGGATAGCATCACCAACTCGATGGACATGAGTTTGTCTGAGCAAGCTCTGGGAGATGGTGATGGACAGGGAAGCTTGGCATGCTGCAGTCCATGGGGTTGTGAAGAGTTGGACATGACTGAGTGACTGAACTGAGTTGAACTGATAACTGGAGTACAACCTTTAAAAATTGTGAATCACTTTATTATGCACCTGTAACTATATAATGTTATACATCAACTGCAAATAAAAAATCAACCAAAAAGAATTTTCTGGTTATTGGAAGTTATATAAAAGCTACTCCAAGTGATTTCCAAGTGAAGCCGTTAATCAACTAACCTATGCCACTAGGGCACTTCCTGGCCCCCCTCAGCAATAATACCAATAATGCCTTTTCACTAGAGAGCAGTCCTGTGCAGTTCCCTCACTGGTCTTGACCTGTGAGGACACTTATTAAAACCATTAGGGAGCATTAAAACCTCATTAAAACCTGGTATTGAGTGAAGCTTGTAATCAACATTGTCTGCTCCAGAGATCTGACAATGGGACTGCCTGGAGAAAGCTCTGCACCCTGGGGCTGGCTGAGCCATGCACACTCAGACTGATCTTGTCCACATTAGACTGTGGCCTTGAAAGTCCCTTATGTCTCTACATCTTTGGACTTTGATCTCTAAAACCTACATAACATCTCTTAGGTCCTAAAACTAGATTATTTCTTATTTACATATTAACACTTATGAAATGGAGAGCAATCATAGAGCCAAATATTTTTAAAGTAGTATCTCTCCATTTTCCCAATGCCAAAAACTATCATTAAGTCAATAGTGGGTTCTATCTGCAGTAGAATCTTTGAGATGAGAAAATATCACAATAAAGTATTTGGGAGACAAGGGTGTCCAAAGTAGGCTAATAATTTCGAACTCCTTCAAATATACACTATTTAAATATTCTTTATTTAGGCATTTATTTTGTGAAGCTAAGGGAATAAATGAATTTCTTAGGGCTAGTGGCATGAGCTTCAAGGACTTTTCAACTTGCATATGTCCATCCCATCACTTCATGGAAAACACAGGGGGAAAAGTGGAAACAGTGACAACTTTTATTTTCTTGAGCTCTAAAATCACTGTGAACAGCGACTGCAGCTATAAAATTAAAAGACGCTTGCTTCTAAAGACGCCTGGCATGCTGCAGTCCATGGGATTGCAAAGAGTCAGACACAACTGAGTGACTGAACTGAACTGAAATCAAGATTGCCAGTAGAAATATCAACAACCTCAGATATGCAGATACCTCTCTAATAGCCGAAAGTGAAGAGGAACTAAAGAGTGTCCTGATGAGGGTGAAAGAAGAGAGTGAAAAAATTAACTTAAAACTCAACATTCAAAAAGGATAGATGTTATCATGGTCTCTATTTATAAATGGAGAAATAAACGGGTAAACAGATTCTATAAACTGCTCAGCATCTCCCAACCTATAAAAGGAAGGACCAGAATTCAAATTCAGGGCTCTCTGACTTCAAGTGAAGTGAAATGACGTGAAAGTTGTTCAGCCATGTCCGATTCTTTGTGACCCGATAGACTATACAGTCCGTGGAATTCTCCAGGCCGAAATACTGGAGTGGGTAGCCTTTCCCTTCTCCAGTGGATCTTCCCCACCCTGGGATTCAATCCAGGTCTCCTGCACTGCAGGTGAGTTCTTTACCAGCTGAGCCACCAGCGAGGCCAAGAATACTCAAGTGGGTAGTCTATCCCTTCTCCAGAGGATCTTCCTGGCCCAGGAATCGAACCAGGTTCTCCTGCATTGCAGGTGGATTCTTTAACAGCTGAGCCACCAGAGAAGCCCATTTCTGAATTCAAGGTACAGATATTTTCACTGCATCTATGATGGCTTCATAAAATTTGCAGAACAGATTCAAAACACAGTATTTTGAAAAAGCTGTTCCCTGTCTCTTAGGGGAAACTATTCCAAATTCACTTGATTTTGTCACGGTCTGTAAAACATATGCAGCAAATGAGATAAAAGAACAAGCAAATCCCAGAAATAATTTTCAATCATTTTATTTTTTCATTGTAAATTCATTCCTAAGTATCTTTTTCTTTGTTGGTTCTTAGAAGTAATACTATCAAAATCTCTGGGTACACATAAAACCACTTATTGTTATTAATGGTTTTAAAAATATTTTCATGTTTGAAATAGTATCTTTTTCAGAAAAAGTGAACATTTCTTATTATTTTCATGGGGTTATTAGTATGATATTGGGGGGTTTATCAAGAAGTTAATTTTCTGGTTATTCTTTTTTTATTGTAAAGTGAAGAAACAGGGTCTAGAGAATAATTTTCAACATTGATAAAAACAAGGAAGGCAATGAGTTGTGAATGCAGATGCTGAGTAAAGGTAGAAAGCAGTAACTCATATAAACATCTATTTTTTCTGGTCTTGAAACTGATGTACTACAATGATAATCTGAGGTGCACTATAATGTAGGATTTAAAGGAAGTGATAGCTTTACAGATATGCATTATCCTCTGAATTTATAAACATTTAAATAATACAAGCATCACAGTGATAGAAAACAGGTGCACTGGCACAAAAATGAAATTGTAATGTAGTGTTCTGTCAGATATTCATTTTCAGACTTCAAATTTCTTTCAGAATAAGTTGTGTCCCTGCTAAGTCACTTCAGTTGTATCTTACTCTTCGTGACACCATGGGCTGCATCCTGCCAGGCTTCTCTGTCCATTACGTTCTGAAGGCAAGAATACTGGAGTGGTTTGCCATGTTCTCGCCTGGGGGATCTTCCCAACCCACGAATAGAATCCATGTCTCTTAAGTCTCCTTCATTGGCAGGTGGGTTCTTTACCACTAGTACCATATGGGAAGCCCAGCATAAGTTAGGTAAACATTAAAGTTACAAAATAACTGTCATTTGTCAAAAACAGAAATGTAAAATATTCAGGGGCGTTGTTTTTTTTTTTTTTTTGAGGATCCACATCAGCACCATGATCTGAAAACTACAATGTTTATGACCAAACCAAATATTTGTTCCATTCCTTTGAGACACTATTGGCTTGCAGCCTTTTCTTTGGAGAATGGATAGATTGGTGTTAGCTCTACTCTGGTGGTTAGGCCACTTAGCTACACTGATGTATTTAATTACATGGTTTTAAAATTCTGTTTATGCCTTCAGAGGAAATTAATGTAATTATAATATAAAGTTAGTTTCCTCTTTTTTGTTGCTAGGGACACAAATCTACACAAGAAGAGGCTTTCCTGGTTCTTTGTTTGTCTTTTGTTTGAACACGTATCCTTGAATTTTTTAGCTCCAGACAGAGTTTGATAGCAGCAATTCGGGTTGGCAGAAAAACCAATCTGGGGTCTGGGAGTCAGACAGAGTTTGAAGCAGAGCTTGTTCACCTATGGGTTGAGAGACTAAAGAAACAGCTGGGCCTACTGTGCTCAGTTTGTCATCTGTTTACTGTATATATTAATACCTTCTTGACAGGACTGAGATAAATTTTAAATGATTTGGATGTGACCATTCCTCTTATGTGGGCTTCCATGGTGACTCAGTGGTAAAGAATCTGCCTACCAATGCAGGAGACACAGGTTGGAAGATCCAGGGTATCTTCCCAGCCTAGGGATCAAACCCAGGTCTTGATCAGGTCTCTCAGGAAGATCTCCTGGAGAATAAAATGGTAACCCACTCCAGTATTCTTGCCTGGGAAATCCCAAGGACAGAAGACCCAGTGGGCTATAGTTCATAGGGTCACAAAAGAGTTGGACACAACTTATTGACTTAAACAACAACAATTCCTCTTATGCAGGAAACGACTCAGGAATTTTGCTTTTGTTTTCTTTTTATGTTGGAGAGTGGGGCAAACAGGCATTATTTTGTATTTCATTTTCTCCTATTTGTCTGTGAATATGTGTTTGAATGCCTGCCTCATCATTATTGTTCAACACTACAGAGAAGATTAACATATCATGTATTTCCTGCATGTAAGGTATGGACTCCTGTTCTATCAACATTCTTTATATCCGAAACCATCCAGGAACTGTGATGTAGCTATTCTGCAAGGGAGAGGACTTTTCCCTCACTGCCACCATCATAGGAGATGTGGTTCTGCTTCTGCAATTTCTCTTCTGAAATAATAAAAAACCAGCCTTTAATGCATTGGTCTGCAAAAATTAAGTACCATTTACAATAGCACTCTCATGGAAAACTGTGTTCTAAGTTTACTGACACAAGACAAACTTATGAAACCATCCACACATAAGAATCTTAATTTTGCATAATGAGTACATATATTTCTGTCTACTTACAGGCCAGGAAGCAACAGGTAGAACTGGACATAGAACAACAGACTGGCTCCAAATAGGAAAAGGGGTACACCAAAGCTGTATATTGTCACCCTGCTTATTTAACTTATATGCAGAGTACACCATGAGAAACGCTGGGCTGGAGGAAGCACAAGCTGGAATCAAGATTGCTAGGAGAAATATCAATAACCTCAGATATGCAAATAACACCACCCTTATGGCAGAAAGTGAAGAAGAACTAAAGAGCCTCTTGATGAAGGTGAAAGAGGAGACTGAAAAAATTGGCTTAAATCTCAACATTCAGAAAACGAAGATCATGGCATCTGGTCCCATCACTTCATGGCAAACAGATGGAGAACCAGTGGAAACAGTGCTTGACTTTATTTTTCTGGGCTCTGAAATCACTGTGGATGGTGACTGCAGCCATGAAATTAAAAGACGCTTACTCCTTGGAAGGGAAGTCATGACCAACCTAGACAGTGTATTAAAAAGCAGAGACATTACAAAGGTCCATCTAGTCAAGGCTATGGTTTTTCCAGTATCATGTATGGATGTGAGAGTTGGACTATAAAGAAAGCTGAATGCAGAAGAATTGATGCTTTTGAACTGTGGTGTTGGAGAAGACTCTTGAGAGTCCCTTGGACTGCAAGGAGATCTAACCAGTCCATTCTAAAGGAGATCAGTCCTGGGTGTTCATTGGAGGGACTGATGTTGAAGCTGAAACTCCAATACTTTGGCCATCTGATGTGGAGAGCTGACTCATTTGAAAAGACCCTGATGCTGGGAAAGACTGAGGGCAGGAGGAGAAGGGGAAGACAGAGGATGACACTGTTAGATGGCATCACCGACTCAATGGACGTGAGTTTGGGTAAACTCCGGGAGTTGGTGATGGACAGGGAGGCCTGGTGTGCTGCAGTTCATGGAGTCGCAGAGTCGGACATGACTGAGCAACTGAACTGAACTGAATATATATCCAGTGCATCAATGCTATTAAAAATAATAGAAAAGGCCTGAAGATTATCAAAAGAAAATTTAAGCTATATACTTAACAAGATCCAGAAAAAAGGTAAGTCATCTTTTTATTACAAATGCTATGCTTTTTTGTTTTCTTAAATATGTACCATATTTCATGTTAAATATTGCTTTAGATTAGAAGCTTTTTCTCATTTAATTAAAACATGGAGCCTAGCTCTTACCATTACAGAAACTTCCTACTGTAATATGTTTATAAATACTGACTTTTAAAAACCTTTGTTTTCTTTTTTTTTTTTTTCTTTGCTTTTCAAATGTACTTCATCAACATTTGATTTAACTCAAAGTTGCTATATGGGTTGAAGCAGTTTCTGAAAGTCTCAAAACTGAAAGTGTTAGTCATGTCTGACTCTTTGCAACCCCATGGACTGTAGGCCACCAAGCTCCTCTGTCTATGGGATTCTCCAGGCAAGAATACTGGAGTAGGAAGCCATTCCTCTCTCCAGGGGATCCTCCCAACCCAGCGATGGAAAGTGGGTCTTCCGCATTGGTAGATGGGTTTGTTACCATCTAAGCCATAAAGGAAGCCCCAAAAGCCTAGTTACTACATGATAATGAGTATGAGAAAGAGTGGCAAAAGGAGAGAATGCACAGTTAGACTTGAAAAGTATAATGTTGAATTCAGGCAAGGAGTATGATTCGGTGGGAGACAACTGGGACTGGAGGGCAAAGAGTCAGTAAAGCAAGCTCAGTTAACAACTTGTGCTGCTGCTGCTGCTGCTGCTGCTAAGTCGCTTCAGTCATGTCCGACTCTGTGCGACCCCATAGACAGCAGCCCACCAGGTTCTGCTGTCCCTGGGATTCTCCAGGCAAGAACACTGGAGTGGGTTGCCATCTCCTTCTCCCATGCATGAGTGTGAAAAGTGAAAGTGAAGTCACTCAGTCGTGTCTGACCTTCACGACCCCATGGACTGCAGCCTGTGCATCCCTGGTCGAAAGTTGCTCAGGTCTCCATCTATGCTTGCTGCTGCTACTGCTAAGTCGCTTCAGTCGTGTCCGACTCTGTGCGACTCCATAGACGGCAGTCCACCAGGCTTCACTGTCAATGGGACTCTCCAGGCAAGAACGCTGGAGTGGGTTGCCATTTCCTTCTCCAATGCATAGAAGTGAAAAGTGAAAGTGAAGTTGCTCAGTCGTGTCCGACTCTTCGCGGCCCCATGGGCTGCAGCCTACCAGGCTCCTCCACCCATGGGATTTTCCAGGCAAGAGTACTGGAGTGGGGTGCCATTGCCTTCTCTGCCATCTATGCTTAGAGAGATGAATTAGGCAGCCCTGAGAGTCGGCCATCTCTGCAAACTAGTTGGTGTTGTTGCTGTGGTTTAGTCACTAAGTCATGTTGTGAAGTCAATTTGCTTCTGGCTTTAAGTAAAACAGACTTTGAAACTCCATGTATTGTAGCTCACCAGGCTCCTCTGTCCATGGGATTTCCCAGGCAAGAACACTGGATTGGGTTGTCGTTTCCTTCTCCAGTGGATTTTCCCAACCCAGAGATCGAACCTGCATCTGCTGCTTGGCAGGCAGATTCTTTACCACTGATCCATCTGTGAATCCCCTCTACAAACTAAAGGAACAGATAATCTATACAAAAATTATATCAAATAGAGACCATTGGGGTCTCTCCAGCCATTCTGGCAGGAGACCCCGGTTCAATTCCTGGGTCTGGAAGATCCACTGGGGAAGGGATAGGCTACCCACTCCAGTATTCTTGGGCTTCCCTGATGGCTCAGCTGGTAAGGAATCTGCCTGCAATAGGGAGACATGGATTCAATCCCTGGGCTGGGAAGATCCCCTGGAGAAGGGAAAGGCTACCCACGCCAGTATTCTGGCCTGGAGAATTCCACAGACTGTATAGTCCATGGAGTCCCAAAGAGTCAGACACGACCGAGCGACCTTCACTTTCACTTCACAGTCATTCTGGCATGAGTTGTCTGTGTCATGTGATGTTAGAGAGACATGTTAGAATGAACTGCAGCATATGATCTCATTTGTGCTTATTCAGCAATGGCATTCACTCTTGAACTTAAGTCTCTGGGAAACAAAGTGATTTTAACTGCTTGTAATCTTGGTACAGAATAGAGAAAAGTAAGTGAGGAGTTAGGTTAATTTTCTTTACTATAATAAAAGAGGAATTAGGCTTAGATGAACATTTTTAAAAAAGCTTTCTCTGTTTTTAGGCATGTATTTTGCTAAAAGATGATTAGATGACTTCATGCTTAAGAAGTTAAAAGTGAAAAAGGCAAGCCTCGTGGATTGTATCATTAGCTGATTAAAGAAAATGTTACTAAACGACCCTGTATGCAAGACAGGAAAAAAGACACAGCTGTGTATAACGGTCTTTTGGACTCAGAGGGAGAGGGAGAGGGTGGGATGATTTGGGAGAATGGGATTCTATCATGTATACTATCATGTAAGAATTGAATCGCCAGTCTATGTCTGACGCAGGATACAGCATGCTCGGGGCTGGTGCATCGGGATGACCCACAGAGATGTTATGGGGAGGGAGGTGGGAGGGGGGTTCATGTTTGGGAACACATGTAAGAATTAAAGATTTCAAAATTAAAAAAAAAAAAAAAACGAAAGAAAAAAATAAAATAAAGCAATACAAAATAAAATAAAATAAAACATCACCATCAAGCATATGACCTGATCTAATTAGTTGATTACTAATTCAGATTTAGTGTTGAGTACCTTTACTTTGAACATCAATTTCAGCTTAACAGAAGTTCTTCCTGCTTCTCTGTCATCATAGAAAACAAGGTTTGGCAATTGAGCAATTAAAGAACTGAATGAATAAATATTAGATTAAGGCTTTTCCTGACATCCATTTCACACCCATGTTCACAGCATGTCATTACAGAATAGAAAGCCACGTCTCCTTTCCAAACAAAATGGCATCTTTCAACTTGATCAAAATCTCTCTCCATCCAAAACTATATTATCATTTTTTTTAGCACTAGTAAGTTCCTGACCCTGTGCTCTATTATGTGAATCTCAGGACAAATGAGATAGAGAATCTATATATAAGTACCACAGTGTACTGGATTAGAAAGTCACATTAACAATCTCCTGTGATTAATGATGGAAGGAGAAAGTGGGCATTGGTGATTACAGTGGAGAAAAGAAGAAATAGCTGTAACCCCTGTGGGCTAGGTAGACAGAATTAGAGAAGGCAGTTCTGTATTAGAACAAGGGGAGATGAAAGGAACTCCCTCTGCCTTTCTAACTTATTCCCTTTATAGGATTTTTAAAAGGTGGATGTCATTACCCGGCTCCATTTCTAGTCTCTCTCCCATTTTATCAAGGTTTCTTTCTCTTCCTCCTAATCTCTCATATTCCTTTCCTGCTAGAGACCAATAGTCTTATCTGTGCAGTGGCAATGATCTGGAGGTCTACTGACTAATAATTTCATTAACTCTCATGATACTTGTCATAAAAAATAATACACAAATGGCAATCATTACTTCAATTCTACATATTTAAAATTTAAGTCACAAAGAATGAGACAGATTTTATTAGGGTTACATAGAAAACAGAGGAGTCAAGATGGGAATGCATGAAACCCCAGAATTGCATCTTTAGATGAGCATTTCATATCATATATAGTCACCCTGAACTTCACTAATAGACATTATCAAAACAAAAAATGTCAAATTTCATCTAGAAATATCATAACCATACTCATGTTATAGCATATTGCATTATAAATTTTAAAATAATTCTAAAGATTGGAACATATAATATTTTACATTTTCAGTTTTTATAATATCATTATCATTCACTAAATTTGTAATAGCGTGAAACAAAAAAAAATTTCTTAGGTTGAGCCTGTGAGTTTGTTTGTTTGTTCATATGCACGTGTGTGCAATGTTTAGTCTGATTATAATGGCAGTTTGAATGCTTGGTTACTCTATAGAGATTGGCAGTAATTAGCATGACAGACAAAAGGAGGAAATGTAGTCCACTTATGCCTCAGGCTGAACTAATTTTAGTGTTAAGTATGAATCTAATATCCATAAGTAGGGAATAGTTATTAAAATGTATTGACTCAGAATCGTATTTGTAGTTTTATAACAAAGGTAAGAACTGCCTAGCTTCAGTAAGACCACACACAGGTTTTGTTAAAGATAAAATTATGAAAATATTGTCTGGATATAACTCTATTAGGAAAATTAGTGTCTAACAATCCATGGACATAAAACTTGAGCTTATCATTTCTGTTAAATGTTAATGTTTTTGGTATAACATGTACTCAATTAGGAAGTAAATTTTACAGATCAGTTGAAAATAGGATCTTTATGCAATATGCGTGTATGTTTACAGACTATATCTCCCAACCTCCAAGATGAAATTAATTTGCTTCTGGCTTTAAATAAATTAGATAGTACCTCAGTGTAGATAAAGCTGAAGACTCCAGTTTTGATAGTATCAGGTGAATTGGAGATTTGGGAATTTGATTCCAGTGATTTTTTATGATCTCTCAGTCACTGTCATGTTATTAGAGTATCATAAGAAAAATTCCGTCATGTCGCTTCTAGATTTTCAGAGAACTATGGAAACAGCAGTAAATCTGACTCTCCTTCAACATATCCTAGTCCTATACCCTTTCCACAACTGTACTGTTGGAGCCTGACACATGTAAAGAGATAAGTGAAAGGACATGTAGCTACAAGAGAGCCACACGCGCACTGTCACCTTGGGATCAGCAAATTATACATGAGACCTTAAGGAAGTAATCTAACCTCTCAGAATTTAGTCATTGTAACTGTAGAGATAATACAGACCTGACCACATCATGAGACTATTTAAGTATCTCATTGATTGCTGACTATTCAAATAGGTCAATAATACTGTCTGAAATACAGTGTTAAAAATACTATTAACAATGAGCATGTGCTATAAAAACTAATTAGGGCTAATAAACAATTTCAGCAATATTGCAGGATATAAGATCAAACATAAAATCAATCATATAGCTATGTACTAGTAATGTAAAAGTGTAATTAAGCAAATAAGTCTATGTATCATAGCAACAAAAGGAATAACATATTTAAGAATAGGTTAAATGAAAAATCTATACATTGAAAATGATAGAACATTGAGGAGGACATAAATAAATCCAAAGGTATGCTATGCTCATAGACTGGAAAGCTTAATATTCTTAAGACGGTAATACTCCTCCAAATGAGGTATAGGTTCAACACAGTCTGTATCAAAGTCAAAGCAGGATATTTTTTTAATTGACAAACTGATTCTAAAATTCATATGAAAATTAAAGGTTTTCAAAATAACCAGAACCGTCTTTCAGAAGAATAATAAAGTAAAATGACTCACATTTTCGAAGTTCAAAACTTCATATCTAGCTACAGTAGTCAAAGCAATGCAGTATGGCAGAAGGGCAGATATATAGATTAATTAAACAGAATCAAGAGCTCAGAAATAAACCCTTACACTTACAGTTAATTAATTTTTTGACAAGAGAGCCAAGGCAATTCAAAGGAGAAAGAAAAGAATTTCTATAAATGGTGCTAGGAAAACTTGACATCCACATATGAAAGAATGAAGGTGAACCTCTAATTCACCCTACATAGAAAAATTTATTCAAAATGAATCAAACACCTAAATGTAAGAGCCAAAGTTATAAAAAAGCACAATAGAAAACCTAGGCATGTATCGTCATTAACTGGGATTTGGTCGTGGTTGTTTAGACACAAGTACAAACAGGAGACAAAAGAAAAAATTAACTGGACTCCATCAAAATGTAACACTTTTGTGTTTCAAAGGTTACCATCAAGAAAGTGAAAAGATAATCTGCAGAATGGGAACAAAATGTTTGCAAATCAGGCATCTGATGGACTCTACTGACTAAAATATCTAAGAACAATCAAAACTTAAACATAAAAATATAACCCAATTAAAAAATGCCCATAGGGCTTGAATAGGGGTTTCTACAAAGAAGATACACAAATGGTCAATAAACACATGAAAAGGTGCTCAATATCATTCAGTTCAGTTCAGTTCAGTAGCTCAGTCGTGTCCGACTCTTTGCGACCCCATGAATCGCAGCAAGCCAGGCCTCCCTGTCCATCACCAACTCCCGGAGTTCACTCAAACTCCCGTCCATCGAGTCGGTGATGCCATCCAGCCATCTCATCCTCTGTCATCCCCTTCTCCTCCTGCCCCCAATCCCTCCTAGCATCAGGGTCTTTTCCAATGAGTCAACTCTTCGCATGCGGTGGCCAAAGTACTAGTTAATGCAAATCAGAATCACAGTGGGGTACTATTTCATACCCAGTATTGCAATTAAAATAAAAAAATGAACAAAAAGGAAAATAAGATGTGTTGATGAGAATATGGATAAATCAGACCCATCATAATCTTTGGAAAACACTTGGGCAGTTCCTCAAAGAGTAAAACAGAGTGTTACTATATTGCCCAAGACTTTCACTCCTAGATTGGTACTCTCCGAAACTGAAAACTGTATTTACAAAATAGCTGTAAGTGAATGTCCATTGTAGCATTATCTATAATAGCTAAAAAAGGACAAGCAATCCAAATGATGAACCCAACTGATAAACTGAAAACAAATGTAATAAACCTGCACAGTAGAATATTATTTAATAATAAAATGAATGAAGTACAGATATATGCTACCACAAGGATAAATCTTGAAAAGGTTATGATTTTTAAAGGAAAAAAAGTCAGAAACAAAAGGTCACAGAGTGCATGATTCTATTGCTAAGAAATATCCAGGATAGGTAAATTCATTGAGATGTTCTTTCACTGAAAGTAAATTTACTGGTTGTTAAGGAATGAAGTGGGGGAATGGAGACAGAATGCTAATGGGTATGGAGTTTCTTTTCAGAATGATGAAAAAAGTTCCAAAATTAGACAGTGATGACAGTTTTAAATCTCTATAAATATACCAAAAATCACAGAATTTTACGCTGTAAAAGATGTATTTATGGAATGTGAATTACATATCAATAAAACAATAATAATAAGTAGGCATTCCAGTAATGCATTCAAGGTAAGAAAGACACAGTTTGCTACAACACATGAAATTCTTTTTGTTAACTGAAGTTGAAGACAAAGGTTAACATTGAAATCTTTTCTGGGATGAGCCTATATTTCTTTAAACAATAAGTTTGTTCAGACAGGTAAACATTTTGGGAGACCAGGGAAGCCTGAAGACTGAGTGTCCATTAAAGTAGGGTCCAGAAATAAAAAGCTCTGGGTCACCTACGGGCAGCCTAAGACACTTGCCATCTTTGTGCAGAGGTAGACAGATTGATTAAAGGAAATAAGAAGATTCAGAAAACATATAAAAAGAAAGAATGAAAAAAACAGATTAGAAAATAGAATTCACCTTCATCAAATTTTGCCCAGATCTAACACTGCTCAGAAATATAATCCTAAAAAATCACTCCCTATGCTTTAAGAAGCAGTGGTTTTTAAAATATTATCTTTTTCTTCATATGTCTTCCTTTGCATATTACAAACATCACACAACACATTTATTGGATTCTTTTAAGTTTATGTCTTCTAAACTTGTATCAAACTCTGCAAACAGATCCTTAATCTCACATGTATTAAAATTGTGGAATAATTACATAGGCATAAAAGCTCAGGTAAAGAAAATTTACCATAATGTCCAGTTCATGAAAAATTATTTGTTCTATAATTATGAGGCTCAGAGTGTACTTTATCAGAGAAAGTAAAAATTTCCTTAGATCATTAATTCATCATAAGTTACACAAAATCATGTCATACTCCTACGTCTAATTTGAAGTAGTAGTATTAATTTAGACCTATACTCTTACAGAGAAATGTCCACTTAGAGAAATGAACTTTTAGGTCATGTCTATATGACCATAAAAAGTGTAAAAAAAATTTACTGTATCCGTGGGCTATCTTAATTAACATTCTGCAGGTGGTAATACCAGGTCACTGCCCTTGGCATAGTCATAAAAATGTAACCTAGGCAGAAGAACTAACCATTATTATTTCTTATTTTCCCCCAATAAGATTATGCTATGGTTACATAGTTCTAGCCTAACAAGCCAATTCAGTAGCACAATTAGTTAAGCTATCCCAAAGGAGGCTGTTGAATGTTAGTGAAAGGAGTATTTCACTTGAATTCAAACAAGCTTAGTCCCAGCATTTGCCATTAAAATTTAATATGGTAGTATATGTAAGAAAGGCACAGGAAGTTTCTCTTCTTCCCTCTACCCTTCCCTCCCTTCATTCCCTACTTCTTCCTTCCTTCCCTCCACTTTTCTTTTCTTTCTCCCTCCCTCCTGCCTTCATCTTTCTTTTATCCAATAACTTTCAAAACACCCTTTTCATATTACTATTTAGAATACTTCCTTAGAAGTATCATCGTTGTTATCTGACTATCTCTTAAAGGAGGCATGGACTATAAAATATTCAGTCATTCTTCAGAGTACAGTTTCAAGAGCTAACAGAACTCCATGTAATGACAGAAATGTTCTAAATATGCAGTCTGTGAGTTGTCACTACTGAGAATTTGAAGTGAGATTAGTGCAATCTGTGTGTGTGCACACTTAGTCAAGTCCGACTCTTTGCAACCCCATGGACTGTATAGCCCATCAGGCTCCTCTGCCCATGAGATTTACCAGGCACGCATACTGGAGTGGGTTGCTATTTCCTTCTCCAGTGGATCTTCCTGACCAGGGATCAAGCCCGAGTCTCCTGTGCTGCTTGCACTGGCAGGCGGATTCTTTACCACTGAGCCAGGTGCCTGAGGTTTTGAATTCTGAATTTAATTATTTAAATATGGCAAGTTGCTATATGAATGCCCACTTGGAATTAATTTAAATATTTAAGTACATATCAATTGCCAATAAATAATTAATAACATTTATAACATTCTATTACATTAATAAATATTGATATATATTAATATAGGTATAAATATATGTATAAATTTAACTATATATTTTATTAAACTAAAGATATACAATATTAGTTTCAGGTGTACAGCATAGAGATTCAATATTTTTATAGATAATATTCCATTTAAAGTTATTACAAAATAATGCCTATATTTCCCTGGGCTGCACAATATATCTTTGGTGCTCATTTATTTTATGGTTAGCAGTCTGTGTCACTTAATCTCATACTTCTATTTTGCCCCTCCCCCATTCCACTCCATACTGGTAATCACTAATTCTTTGTACTTATGAGTCTGTTTCTTTTTTGTTATACTCATTTGTTTTACTTCTTAGATTTTGTGTATAAATGATAACAGAGTATTTGGTTTCTCTGAATTATGTCACTAAGCATAATACCTTAGGTTCACCATGTTGATAGAAATGGCAGAATTTCTTTTTTATGGCTGAGAAATATTGTGTCTGTGTGTGTGTGTATTTTCTAGAGGTGATTTGAAAAGCACAGGCTATTTATTATCATACAAAATTGACCCTATGTGGAAGAAAAGCAAGGGCTTCCCAGGTGGCTCACTGGTAAAGAATCTCCCTGAAATGCAGGTTCTATCCCTGAACTGGGAAAATCTGCTGGAGAAGGAAATGGCAACCCATTCCAGTATTCTTGCCTGGAGTGTGAAGTCAAGTGGGCCTTTAGGGGAAGCATTACTACAACCAACTATAGAGGAGGTAATGGAATTCCAGCTGAGCTATTTCAAATTCTAAAAGATGATGCTGTGAAAGTGCTGCAGTCAATATGCCAGCAAATTTGGAACACTCAGGAGTGGTTACAGGACTGGAAAAGGTCAGTTTTCATTCCAATCTCAAAGGAGGGCAATGCCAAAGAATGTTCAGACTATGACATAATTGTGCTCATTTCACATGCTAACAAGGGAATGCTCAAAATTCTCCAAGCTAAGCTTCAACAGAACATGAATCGAGAACTTCCAGATGTGTGTGCCTGTGTGCTTAGTTGCTCAACAGTGTCTGACTCTTTGCCACCCCACGGACTATCGCCTACCAGGCTCCTCCGTCCATGGGATTCTCTAGGCAAGAATACTGAAGTGGGTTGCCATGCCCTCCTCCAGAGGATCTTTCCCACCCAGGGATCAGACCCAGGTCTCCCGCACTACAGGCACATTATTTTCCATCTGAGCTAGCAGGGAAGCCCAAGAATACTGGAGTGCGTAGCCTATCCCTTCTCTAGGAGATCTTCCTGATCCACGAATCACACCAGGGTCCCTTGCATTGCTTGCAGATTCTTTACCAGCTGTGCTACCAGATGTTGTACAAGCTGGATTTACAAAACACAGAGGAATGAGAGATCAAATGGCCAGTATTTGTCGAATCTTAGAAAAAGCAAAGGAATTCCAGAAAAACATCTTCTGTTTCACTGACTACACTAAAACCTTGGACTGTATGGATCACAACCAATTGGAAAATTCTTAAAGAAATGAGAATACCAGATCACCTTACTTACTCCTGAGAAACCTGTATGCAGGTCAAGAAGCAATAGTTAGAACTGACATGAAAAAACAGAGTGGTTCAAAACTGGGAAAGGAGTATGTCAAGGCTGTATATTGTCACCTGGTTATTTAACTTCTATGCAGAGTACATCATGTGAAATGCCAGTCTGGATGAAGCACAAGGTGGAATCAAGATTGCTGAGAGAAATATTAACAACCTTAGATATGCAGATGATACCACCCTAATGGCAGAAAGCAAACAAGAACTAAATAGCCTCTTGATGAAAGTGAAAGAGGAGAGTGAAAAAGCTGGCTTAAAACTCAACATTCAAATAACTAAGATCATGGCATCCAGTTCCATCGCTTATGGCAAATAGATGGGGAAAAAATGGAAACAGTGGCCGATTTTATCTTTTTGGGCTCCCAAATCACTATGGACAATGACTACAGCAATGAGATTAAAAGACACTTGCTCCTTGGAAGAAAAGCTATGACAAACCTAGACGGCATATTAAAAAGTAGAGATATCACTTTGCAGACAAAGGTCCATATAATCAAAGCTATGGTTTTTCCAGTAGTTATGTACGAGTGTTAAGAGTTGGACTATAAAGAAGGCCTGAGTACCAAAGAATTGATGCTTTTGAACTGTGGTGTTGGAGAAGATACTTATCAAACCAGTCAATCTTAAGGGAAATAAACTCTGAATATTCATTCAGAGGACGGATTCTGAAGCCGAAGCTCCAATACTTTGGCCATCTGATGTGAAGAGCCGATTCACTGGAAAAAAACCCTGATGCTGGGAAAGACTGAAGGCAGTAGAAGAGGATGACAGAGAATGAGATGTCTGGATAGCATCACCGACTCAGTGCACATGAGTTTAAGCAAACTCTGGGAGATGGTGAAGGACAGGGAAGCCTGGCATGCTGAAGTCCATGGGGTCACAAAGAGTCAGATACAACTTAGTGACTGATCAACAACAAAACTTTTAATTCCCCTTTGGCTTGGCAGTTTAAAAATGTTCAATTGCAGATTTATATAATGTATGAAGTTTTTACGCTCTTAGATATGTTATAGCTGAAAGTTGAACAAAGCTGGGGGAAAACCTCAGAAAGTTTGGATAATACCATTAAACACAGCAGAATCCATACAGAACCAATTCCAATGTGAAGAGGAACCACCAGGGCCAGCCCCAGATTAGGTAGATTTCTCACCTCAGCCTGGCCAAACCGAAATTCTTTGGAGCCTGCCTTTGAACTGAAATGCTTACTCTGGGAACCTTGCAAATACAGAGTTTGAGAAAGTACAGGTTGATGAACAGAGCCTGTTTCACTTGCAACCTATTCAGAAGTATATACATTTTTATAATGCGTGCTGCAAGACAAAGGTGAGAACAAATTTAGAGAGATTCTTAGAAAAAGTAAAGCCAGCAGGTAAATGTCTCATCTCCACAGCAGGCTAATACATTTAATTATAAAATCCCCAAATCCTTATAGTAGACTACATCTGCCAGGGATGTGGTAGATTTCAGTCCAGCTCTGTCCCCCTCTCCCTCTCTGCCCACCTTTAATCAAACCACTCTTTCAAAATAGGAGATAGTATCATTAGTGATTATCTTCATTTTTTTTTTTTGGTGATATTCCTCCAAACATTTTTAGCTATATTGAGAAAATTCTGCTTTAAATATGTTGCATATTTAATTTTTTCAAACTGTTAGGTGGATTTTTAAAAACTTATTTATTTATTTTGGCTGTGCTGGGTCTTGTTGCTGCAAGGGCTTTTTTCTAGTTGTGGTGAGTGGGGCTATTCTCTAATTGTGGTGCACAGGCTTCTCATTGTAGTGGTTTTCTCTTGTGGAGCACAGGCTTTAGAGAACCTGGGCTCAGTAGCTGCAGGGACAATAGTTGTGGCTCACAGGCTTAGCTCCTCGGCATGTGGGATCTTCCAGGACCAGGGATCGAACCAGCATCACCTGCACTGGCAGGTGGATTCTTTATCACTGAGCCACCACAGAAGTCCCAGGTAGATATTCTTAACCCACTTTATAGATATTTACATGTCAAAATAGTTAATAAATGTACTCTAAATCAAGCAGCCAGTTATTGCCAGAGTTACAAGAAAAATGGGAGCTTAGCTTTAGGAGTTTAGAGTAATTTTCAATCCGAAGCAAGTGAGTTCAGTTGCCAATGAATGTGTCTATGACCAAGTATTTCCAAACCTACTCAACTTACTAAGCTCTTTACCTTCTCTCATTTCTCTTGCCACAGTCCCATAATGGTCTCTGGGTCATTTTCTGAACCCAAGCTGAGCTACACTGTCAATCATTGTTCATTGATAAATAATACCAACAAAAAACTAGGATATCATTCACTGTAATCAAAAAGGAAGTTTTCTTCAAACAAAAATGTCAGTTGAATATAGTAAAATTAAACAGTGTCAATTACTGGAAGAAAACAATTAATATAACATTTTACTTAAGTGTTCACCTAGTTTTCTAAAACTGCATTGAAGAAAAGGTCACATGAAAAAGGAAAGAAAAATTAATTTTAAGATGTAAACTGCCACTCAGATTTTTTACATTTCTCATTTCATTTTAAAATAACCATGCATGATATTTAATGGTTGCTAAATGCTGAAATAAAATTTATGTTATTTAACTTGTCTTACATCTTTATGTACTGTCAGCTATTAGAATGTGAGCCCCTAGAAGGCATGAACCATAAGGTAAATACGTTGCAGCCTCGCAATACTTTGATATGTACTTATATATTATAAAAATTCAATAATGTAATTGTTTAAAATTTATATTTTCATTTCAAACAAGTATTTTATGAGTCTCAGGTAATTGTTTTCTTTTCCATTTAAAAACTTAAAAAATTTTTCCACTTTACTTGTTTTTTTTTTAATGTTCCATGACTGTTTATTACCATCTTTAGCTCTCTTTTTACTTTTTTAATTTTTATTTTTACTTTATTTTGCTTTACAATACTGTATTTGTTTTTAATTGAAGGATAATAAAAATATTTTCATTTTACATTGCCATGTTAGTCAAGTACATAGCAAAGCAACTCAGCCATACGTACCATGTATCTACTTTTTTTCTAATTCTTTTCCCATTCAAGTTATTACAGAGTATTATTAGGTAGAAGTTCCCTGTGCTGCACAGTAGGCCCTTGGTTATCTATTTTAAACATACCGATTGTTTAAGGTCATGGTGGACGTGCTGAGCATGAATGACTGGCCCATGTATTAACTGAGCCCGGGGAAATGATTTGTGAACCGCCATGAAGCAGCCTGCACATTTTAGAGAACGGATGTGCAGCCGCTTTGGACCACCCACTGCTGTGGATCTCTTGGTCTGGCATCAAAATTTTAAAGAGGGATGAAGCACAGAGGGAGAATGTAAAATCTGCTTTATAAACGGGGAGAGAGGTGGAAGAAGCCTATGTAGTTTACTTTTTTAATAACAAAAGGAAGGATCGAATATGAGAAATCAGGTTGCTCCACTCTCAAAATGAACTGATTTGTGTTCCTGCTTAGAGGGACAGAAAAAAATTAAAGACTAATTGCTATAATAATGATGAATTATTTGCTCTGAATTGTATTTAACCGAACTACTGGTTTTTCTTTTCTTCTCATCCTGTATCACATGTAGTTCAAACCATTGTGAGGAGAGGCTACAGAGTTAAATCAAGATATAATAACATATCACATACAGACACATGTATATATGTGTATATTTATATTATAATGTACATGTGTGTACCTCACTATCTTCTTTGGATGAATCCAAATATCTTTTTTAATGCAGCCTTTCTTTTCTAGACATTTAAATATTTTTCTGCTGAAATAGGGCACTTATTTAAATTGATCAGAAATGCTCAGTGATATGTCAAACAGTTCGGTGGCCACTGGTAATAGTCTGAGGGCTTGTGGATATTTTTCTTCCACTAGCTACCATTCTAGGTTTTAATAGAATAGATTAAGCCATGCAATTAAATCATTAAAAAAAAAGAAACATAATTACATTACCAGCTTAGTCACTTGAAATACTGATATTTGAAGGACAAATTGTACAGTATCTCTTAGGTGCACAGATGATTGATATTTTACTTTTTAAGGGTGAATATATTCATTATTTATCGCTATGTAAGAGAGCACCATTAAAATACAGTGATTCAAAGTAACAACATCAATTTATAATCTCTCACAGTCCTGTGGATCATGAATTGAGTCATGGCTTAATTAGTGGTTGTGTCTGAGTCTAGAATGAGACTTACAGCTAGATATTGAGTGGGACTGCAGTTATCAGACAGCTTGGAGGATCCATATGGCTTGTTCAGGGGCCTGGAAAATTGGTGTTGGCCATTGACTGGGACCATAGCTCCTCTCCACATGAGCCTCTCTACAGGGCTACTTGGATAATCTCACAGCACAGTGGCTAGCTTCGAAAGTAAGTGATCCAAAAGAAGAAGGCAGAATCTGCAAGGCCTTTTAGACTCCAAAAATCACGCATCACCACTTGCATTGTATTCTACTGGTCACTCAGAGCAAGCCCTGATATAATGAGGGAGGGCAAGAATACTAGGACAGTAGGATCATTGGGAGACATACTCAGTTCAGTTCAGTTCAGTCGCTCACTCATGTCCAGCTCTTTGCAACCCCATGAACCACAGCATGCCAGGTCTCCCTGTCCATCACCAACTCCCAGAGTTCAGCCAAACTCATGTCAATTGAGTCAGTGATGCCATCCAGCCATCTCATCCTCTGTCGTCCCTTTCTCCTCCTGCCCTCAATCCTTTCCAGCATCAGGGTCTTTTCAAATGAGTCAGCTCTTTGCATCAGGTGGCCAAAGTATTGGAGTTTCAACTTCAACATCAGTCCTTCCAATGAACATCCAGGACTGATCTCCTTTAGGATGGACTACAGTCCAAGGGACTCTCAAGAGTCTTCTCCAACACCACAGTTCAAAAGAATCAATTCTTCTTCATTCAGCTTTGTTTATATTCCAACTCTCACATCCATACATGACTACTGGAAAAACCATAGCCTTGACGAGACGGACCTTTATTGGCAAAGTAATGTCTCTGCTTTTTAATATGCTGTCTAGGTTGGTAATAGGAGAAGGCAATGGCACCCCACTCCAGTACTCTTGCCTGGAAAATCCCATGGACAGAGAAGCCTGGTAGGCTGCAGTCCATGGGGTTGCTAAGAGTCGGACATGACTGAGCGACTTCACTTTCACTTTTCACTTTCATGCACTGGAGAAGGAAATGGAAAACCCACTCCAGTGTTCTTGCCTGGAGAATCCCAGGGACGGGGGAGCCTGGTGGGATGCCGTCTATGGGGCTGCACAGAGTTGGACACGACTGAAGTGACTTAGCAGCTAGGTTGGTCATAACTTTCCTTCCAAGGAGTAAGTGTCTTAATTTCATGGCGGCAATCACCATCTGCAATGATTTTGGAGCACCCTAAAATAAAATCAGCCACTGTTTCCACTGGTTCCCCATCTATTTGCCATGAAGTGATGGGACCAGATGCCATGATCTTTGTTTTCTGAATGTTGAGCTTTAAGCCAACTTTTTCACTCTCCTCTTTCACTTTCATCAAGAGGCTCTTTAGTTCTTCTTCACTTTCTGCCATAAGGGTGGTGTCATCTGCATATCTGAGGTTATTGATATTTCTCCCAGAAATCTTGATTCCAGCTTGTGCTTCTTCCAGCTCAGCATTTCTCATGATGTACTCTGCATAGAAGTTAAATCAGCAGGGTGACAATATACAGCCCAGATGTACTTCTCTTCCTATTTGGAACCAGTCTGTTGTTCCACGTCCAGTTCTAACTGTTGCTTCCTGACCTGCATACAGATTTCTCAAGAGGCAGGTTAGGTGGTCTGGTATTCCCATCTCTTGAAGAATTTTCCACAGTTTATTGTGATCCACACAGTCAAAGGCTTTAGCATAGTCAATAAAGCAGAAATAGATCCTTTTCTGGAACTCTCTTGCTTTTTCAATGATCCAGAGATGTTGGCAATTTGATCTTTGGTTCCTCTGCCTTTCCTAAAACCAGCCTGAACATCTGGAAGTTCACGGTTCATGCATTGCTGAAGCCTGGCTTGGAGAATTTTGAACATTACTTTACTAGCATGTGAGATGAATACAATTGTGCAGTAGTTTGAGCATTCTTTGGCATTGCCTTTCTTTGGGATTGGAATGAAAACTGACCTTTTCCAGTCCTGTGGCCACTGCTGAGTTTTCCAAATTTGCTGGCATATTGAGTGCAGCACTTTCACAGCATCATCTTTCAGGATTTGAAATAGCTCCACTGGAATCCCATCACCTCCCCTAGCTTTGTTCATAGTGATGCTTCCTAAGGCCCAGTTGACTTCACATTCCAGGAAGTCTGGCTCTAGGTGAGTGATCACATCATCATGATTATCTGGGTTTTGAAGATCTTTTTTTTAATAGTTCTTCTGTGTATTCTTGCCATCTCTTCTTAATAGCTTCTGCTTCTGTTAGGTCCATACCATTTCTGTCCTTTATTGAACCCATATTTGCATGAAATGATCCCTTGGTATCTGCAATTTTCTAGAAGAGATCTCTAGTCTTTCCCATTCTATTTTTTCCCTCTATTTCTTTGCATTAATCACTGAGGAAGGCTTTCTTATTCTCCTTGCTATTCTTTGCAACTCTGCATTCAAAAGGGGTTACCTTTCCTTTTCTCCTTTGCTTTTTGGCTTCTCTTCTTTTCACTGCTATTTGCAAGGCCTCCTCAGACAGCCATTTTGCTTTTTTGCATTTAGTTTTCTTGGGGATGGTTCTGATCCCTGTCTCCTGTACAATGTCATGAACTTCTGTCCATAGTTCATCAGGCACTCTATCTATCAAATCTAGTCCCTGAAATCTATTTCTCACTTCAACTGTATAATCATAAGGGATTTGATTTAGATCACACCTGAATGGTCTAGTGGTTTTCCCCACTAGATATGTTGGAGTTTGGTAATTACTACGGTGAAACAGCTTTTCTATTTGAAAAAAAAAATTTATATTAATCTTTGTAAAATGTGTTGTTCATGTTCCTGCCGTAGAAAATGGTGTACTTTGAAAAGAGAAACCTTTCTTTTTTATGCGGTCAAGACGTAATGAACATTAGCGTAGTATTGTGTTGTAGATCAACAAAGACTTCAGAGGTAACTGAGGTATTGAGAGAGAAGTAGTCCTTCGTGGACTAGTCAGAAGAGGTATGCTATTTTACGGACATGCCGTCGCTGTGTGACCTTAATACCAGGAGGATGTTTAAGTGTGCCCTTTCATTAAATATACCCAAACTATAATTCTGCTTTTATTAATACATTTTCTTTACTTTTCCCCAGTGGCAATTTCTGGGCTTCACTGTCATTTTATACGGCTATCAGTGGTTCCAAGTCTTGCCACTTCAATTGTTTTTATTTTTGCTTGTACTGAAACTGTCAACAATTACTTATCTACAAAGTGTCCAGATTCACTTTTTTTTTTCTTGTCTTTGCTTGCCTTTAAAGCTTTTCTTAGACTTCAAAAATTCAGGAATTAAAATTTACAATGCTGGTTCAGGATAATGCCTTTTAACAGTCCAAGCACAAGTTAACCTTTTTCATCTTTTGGTTGTTAGGTTTTTATGGGTATAAGACAAAATCAGGATTATTGTATATAACTATCATTGCTATATACTATATATACAACCATTCAACCAACCTTGATCAAATATAACCTTCAAAAGTTCAGTATGGAAACACCTTAATTCTGCCATCTTCTCCATTGGCACTGCTTATTTAACAGAAGAGAAAAAGGAAATAACTCACTTCTTTCCTCTTTTCCCAGACTGTACTTCTCCTCTCCTCCCTAGCTTGCCAAGAGAAGTTTCTTATCTTTAGGGTCATGGAAAAAGATGTAAGGAGCAGCAAGAAACAATAAAAATTCTTGATTTTTACTCTTCGAGCTACTGCCAGGCTTCTCTTAGCCCAGCCTTGTTTAAAGTTGATTCTTCCTTTCTTGATACTTCAGTGGGTTCCTAGGCTACCTTCCTTCACTGGTGTAGTAGAAAGAAGACGAGCCTCCCAAAGATATCCATGTCCTAATCCCTAGAACCTGTGGATATGCTACCTAACATGGCAAAGTGAAAGTCACTCAGTCGAGTCTGACTCTTTGCGACCCCATGGACTATACAGTCTATGGAATTCTCCGGACCAGAATACTGGAGTGGGTAGCCTTTCCCTTCCCCAGGGAACATGGCAAAAGGACTTTAAAAAGTGATTAATTAAGGATCTCAAGAGGAGAGATTATCCTGTATTGTCTGGTTGGGTTTAATGTTAATCATAAAGGTCCTTCTAAGAAGAGGAGTCAGTACAGTCCAAGACATGGAAGGTGAAGTGATGATGGAAGAAAAGCTACAGAGAGAAGGATCTGAGGATTCTCAGTCATTGGCTTTGGAGACAGAGGAAGAAGCCACAGATAAGGAACACAGGTGGCTTCTAGGAGAGAGAAAAGGCAAAGAAACAGATTATTCCCTAAAAGGCTCCAGGAGGAATGCAGCTTGACCTCACTTGGACTTCAGACTTTTGACCTCTAGAACTGGAAGAGAATAAATCTGCATTCTTTTAAGCCACTAAATTTGTGGTGATTTGTTTCAGCAGCAATATGAAAATAACCAACACTCCCTGAACTGAATTTCTCTGATGAAGATGAATGAAGCTTTTACAGAAAATTGCTTAGGATTCCTGCCTCAGTCCTTGAGTAGCCATTAATATACCATCAGGCTATGTTGGTTGAGGCCTCCTCACCTCTCTAGTTAGACATTTTGCGCAAGATTTAGGACCATCTCATCATACCCACCTGAAACATATATTTTGATCCAACGTAGTGACTTCTTAACTGCAATTTTCTACTTTATCTGTACAGCCTGGTTCAGACACCTTCTGGCCCTTTACCTTTTTCCAGTGGCAGTAACTCACTGTGTCCCCCAAGCTCTATGGAACTGTTATCTAAACAACTCTAACCGATCTACAGGAAAGATTAAGCAATTCTCTCCCCTCCCTAACAACTTCCACTAAAGAAAATTCTCTCTTGAGACTGTAACTTCTCTTTTAGTCTCTTCAATCTCAGCTTAAAAGAGAACATGTACAAATCCTGATTTTACCAAATGTAACCTAGCCCCTTACTTTGTAATATTAAAGTCCCTGCTAACTATGTTCTTGGTGATATAACTAAAACCACGATATATAGAGTTCCGTTTTAACATCTTGTTATAATGATTAAGTCACAATCTGGGATACACATATGAGAAAACCAAAGAAAGCAGTGCAGCTTCTTAAAAGAAATAACCGAACAGCAAAAAAAAAAAAAAAAAAAAACAAACAAACAAAAAAAACAACCTCTAAATTTAAAAAGTTGTCCTTGATCTCTATTTCCACACAAAGATTCTTATTTTTTCTTATTACAAAATTCTAAAACAAGTCAGTGATCTGATTTTCTAAAACATATTATTTGAAATGGCAAGCTAAAAAGAGTGCATTGGACAATTGGAGAGTAAAAAAAGACAACCCTGGGAAGTAATGGCTGACAGTACAATTGCAGAGGGGAAGGTACTTTTATTCTTCCAGCTTTACTGAGATATGATTGACACATAAAATTGTGAATATAAGATCTACAAGGTAATGATTTCACATATGTATATATTGCAGCATGATTACAACAAGGTTCATTAAACACAACCATCACTTCATATAATTAAATCTTTTGTTTCACAAGTTTGGGGAGCATTTTAAAAATATACTGTTTCATTTACTTTATTATTTTGCGTTCAGGTTTATACACCCTTTTTGTGTTTCCTGTCTAGAGAATAACCTTTAGCATTTGTTGGAGGCTTGGGGCTGGTGCACTGGGATGACCCAGAGAGATGGTATGGGGAGGGAGGTGGGAGGAGGGTTCAGGATTGGGAACATGTGCACACCCATGGCAGATTCATGTTGATGTATGGCAAAACCAATACAGTATTGTAAAGTAAAATAAAATAAAATATGAAAAATATATATATATATACTCTTTCAGCAACTTTTAAATATATAATGCAGTACTGTTAACAACAGACACCAAGCTATATATTGTATCTCCAGAATGTCTTCATCTTATAATTAATTAGAAGTTACCCCACCCTCACTCCTGCCCTTCAGTTCAGTTCAGTTCAGTCGCTCAGTCATGTCCGACTCTTTGCGACACCATGAACTGCAGCACGCCAGGCCTCCCTGTGCATCACCAACTCCCAGAGTTCACTCAAACTCACATCCATTGAGTCAGTGATGCCATCCAGCCATCTCACCCTCTGTCATCCCCCTTTTCTCCTGCCTCCAATCCCTCCCAGCACCAGAGTCTTTTCCAATGAGTCAACTCTTCACATGAGGTGGCCAAAGTACTGGAGCTTCAGCTTTAGCATTCCAAAGAACACCCAGGACTGATCTCCTTTAGAATAGACTAGTTGGACCTCCTTGCAGTCCATGGGACTCTCAAGAGTCTTCTCCAACACCACAGTTCAAAAGCATCAATTCTTCGGCGCTTAGCTTTCCTCACAGTCCAACTCTCACATCCATACATGACTACTGGAAAAACCATAGCCTTGACTAGACGGACCTTCGAAAACATCAATATGTTCTTGTTTCTATGAGTTTGGACTTAGATTCCGCATGTAATGAACTCATCCAACATTTATCTTCTCTCTCTGACTTATTTCACTTAGTATAATGCCCTAAAGGTTCATTTATGCTGTCGCAAATGACGATTTCTTTTTTTATGGCTGTATGTCTATATATACGCGTGTGTGTGTGTATATTATTCATTCATCCTCAATAAGAGCCTATTATGAATTAGACAACATAGAAGAAATAGATAAATTCCTAGAAACAGAAAATCTACCAAGACTGACTTATGAAGAAACAGAAAATCTGCATAAACCAATAACAAATAGGATATTGATTCTGTAATCAAAAACTTCCCAACAAACAAACAAAATCCAGGACCAGATGGTTTCACTGGCTAATTTTACCAAACATTTAAAGAAGAATTACTCCAATCCTTCTCAAACTCTTTCAAAGAACTGAAGAGGAGGGGATTTTCCAAAACTAGACCAGCATTATCCTGATAGCAAAGTCAGAGAAGACACCACAAGGGAAGAAAATTAAAAACTACAAAAAACTCCCATATCCCTGATGGACACAGACACAAAAATTCTCAATAAAATACTAGCAAACTGAATTTAACAGCACATTAAAAAGATCATACACTATATACATACATAGTCCTTCACCTTTAACCATCAATAGTCTAATAGGGAGGAGTGCACATAAAACATTCCAAAGAACCAAGCTAAGCTAGTGTATTGGTTATGTTTCACCACTGGTGGGTTTTAGGAGAAAAGCTCAGATTGATTCCAGATTGACAAGATCTAGTGTGTTTCCATGTGTGGGGATGGCGATGGTTGGGGTTTTCGCTGGGTATCTCTTCTGTATGGTCACCCCATCTCTAGGGGTCCTGACATATTCTCTGACATGTATCATATATATGATATCATTCAGTCCTAAGCACAACTTCCTTGAGGAAACAGGAGCTTAGGAAGACTGATTCAGTTGGCAAATTTCACAGATAAGTGGTAGAGAACAAATAAAAAACTAGATAGACTGAATTTAAATTCTTATTAACTACAATACAGTACCACCTCCCAGGTAGTAGACAGATGTATATTATTACACATCATTTTTTAAGGGAGAGATTCTAGAGTTCATAGACATTAAATTCTTTACCACAGGTCATATGATCAGTACACTGAAACAAGAATCTGGACCTTCTGATTTCTCACTGATTTTTTTTTTTTTAACTTGCAATACCTGTTTCTTCATTCTTTATGGGAAATGCCCAATTCCTTAATCACATAATAGAAGAAATACTTCAACATACCCCAGTAGGATAATATATTTATTCATCAATCAATGTATTTTACCCTTAATCCCTACTATACCATGACACTCCCTGCTTTAACATTAGCAATCATTCCATTGTTTCAGTACAAAATTTATTTAGGAGGCCAGGGAATAAAAAGGTCAGATTCTTGGCTTTTGTTTTCAAGTTCACTTGTGAAACAATAATAAACAAATAATATTTAATATTGTTGATCACCAAGGGTGTTTTCCATTTCCCTTGGAAACTAGATAAATGTGTCAACGTCTGGTTGAAGAGGAAGAATACAGCAGCGAGAGGGGTAGAAGTCCTGAAACTAGAGGATCCCACGTGGAAAGATCAAGTGGCCAAGAACAAAATCTTCTCAGAGTCAGCTACCTCTTAACAAAATCTCTATCAATACTACCACGGAGCCAGAGTAGCACTTGGAGGTCCAATCTCCATGTGAGAGGGCCCTCAGTGAATCAGTTCAGTTCAGTTTCTCAGTCATATCTGACTCTTTGCAACCCCCTGCCAGGCCTCCCTGTCCATCACAAACTCCCAGAGTTTACTCAAACTCATGTCCATTGAGTCGGTGATGCCATTCAACTACCTCATCCTCTTGTCCCCTTCTCCTCCCACCTTCAATCTTTCCCAGCATTAGTGTCTTTTCAAATGGGTCAGTTCTTCGCATCAGGTGGCCAAAGTATTGGAGTTTCAGCTTCACCATCAGTCCTTCCGATGAATATTCAGGACTGATTTCCTTGAGGATTGATTGGTTGGATCTCCTTGCAGTACAAGGGACTCTCAAAAGTCTTCTCCAACACCAGAGGTCAAGAGCATCAATTCTACAGTGCTCAGCTTTCTTTATAGACCCACTCTCACACATCCATACATGACTACTGGAAAAACCATAGCTTTGACTAGACGAACCATTGTTGGCAGAGTAATGTCTCTGCTTTTTAACATGTTGTCTAGGTTGGTCATAACTTTTCTTCCAAGCAAGCATCTTTTACTTTCATGGCTGAAATCACAATCTGCAAAGATTTTGGAGTCCCCCAAAATGAAGTCCGTCACTGTTTCTATTGTTTCCCCAACTATTTGCCATGAAATGATGGGAGCAGATGCAATTTTCTTAGTTTTCTGAATGTTGAGTTTTAAGCCAGATTTTTCACTCTCTTCTTTCATCAAGAGGCTCTTTAGTTTTTCACTTTCTGCCATAAGGGTGGTGTCATCTGCATATATGAAGTTATTGATATTTTCCCAGAAATCTTGATTCCAACTTATGCTTCATCCAGCAAAACATTTCCCATAATGTACTCTGCATATAAGTTAAATAAGTAGGGTGACAATATACAGCCTATTTGAAACCAGTCTGTGGCTCCATGTCTAGTTCTAACTGTTGCTTCTTGACCTGCATGCAGATTTCTCAAAAGGCAGATCAGGTGGTCTGATATTCCCATATTTTAAAGAATTTTCCGTACTTTGTCGTGATCCACACAGTCAAAGGCTTTGGAATAGTCAATAAAGCAGAAGTAGATGTTTTTCTGGAACTCTCTTGCTTTCTTGATGATCCAACGGATGTTGGCAATTTGATCTCTGGTTCCTCTGCCTTTTCTTAATCCAACTTGAACATCTGGAAGTTCACGGTTCATGTACTGTTGAAGTCTGGCTTGGAGAACTTGGGGTATTACTTTGCTAGTGTGTGAGATGAATGCAATTGTGTGGTAGTTTCTTTGCCTTTCTTTGGGGTTAGAATGAAAACTGACCTTTTCCAGTCCTATGGCCACTGCTGAGTTTTCCAAATTTGCTGGCATATTGAGTGCAGCACTTTCACAGCATCATCTTTGAGGATTTGAAATAGCTCAACTGGAATTCCATCACCTCCACTAGCCTTGTTTGCAGTGATGCTTCCTAAGGACCACTTGGCTTCACATTCCAGGATATCTGGCTCTAGGTGAGTGATCACACCATCTTGATTATCTGGGTCACGAAGATCTTTTTGTATAGTTTGGCGTTTTATTGCCATCTCTTCTTAATATCTTCTACTTCTGTTAGGTCCATACCATTTCTGTCCTTGATTGTGGCCATCTTTGCATGAAATGTTCTCTTGGTATCTCTAATTTTCCTGAAGAGATCTTTAGTCTTTCCCATTCTGTTGCTGTCCTCTATTTCTTTGCCTTGATCACTGAGGAGGGCTTTCTTATACCTCCTTGCTATTCTTCAGAAATCTGCATTCAAATGGTAAATCTTTCCTTTAACTCCTCTGCATTTTGCTTCTCTTCTTTTCACAGCTATTTTTAAGGCCTCTTCAGACAACTATTTTGCCTTTTTGCATTTCTTTTTCTCGGGGATGGTCTTGATCCCTGCCTCTTGTACTATGTCATGAAACTCTATCCATAGTTCTTCAGGCACTCTATCAGATCCAATCCGTTTAATCTATTTCTCACTTCCACTGTATAATCATAAGGGATTTGATTCACATCATACTTGAATCATCTAGTGGTTTTCCCTACTTTCTTCAATTTCAGTCTGAATTTGGCAATAAGCAGCTCAAGATCTGAGCCACAGGCAACTCCTGGTCTTGTTTTTGCTGAGTGTATAGAGCTTCTTCATCTTTGGCTGCAAAGAATATAATCAATCTGATTTCAGTATTAACAATCTGGTGATGTCCATGTGTACAGTCTTCTCTTGTGTTGTTGGAGAGGGTGTTTGCTATGACCAGTGCATTCTCTTGGCAAAATCTATTAGCCTTTGCCCTGCTTCATTCTGTACTCCAAGGCCAAATTTCCCTGTTACTCAAGGTGTTTCTTGACTTCCTAGTTTTGTATTCCAGTCCCCTATAATGAAAATTACATCTTTTGGGGGTGTATTTTTAGAAGGTCTTGTAGGTCTTCATAGAACCATTCAACTTCAGCTTCTTCAGCATTACTTGTCAGGGCACAGACTTGGATTACTGTAATACTGAATGGTTTTCCTTGGAAACAAACAGAGATCATTCTGTCATTTTGAGATTGCATCCAAGTACGGTATTTCAGATTCTTTTGTTGACTGTGATGGCTACTCCATTTCTTCTAAGGGATTCTTGTCCACAGTAGTAGATATAATGGTCATCTGAGTTAAATTCACCCATCCAATCCATTTTAGTTTGCGGATTCCTAAAATTTGGATGCTCACTCTTGCCATCTCCTGTTTGACCACTTCCAACATGCCTTGATTCATGAACCTAATTAATATTCCAGGTTGCTCTTCAATATTGCTCTTTATAGCATTGGACTTTACTTCCATCACCAGTCACATCCACAACTGGGTGTTGTTTTTGCCTTGGCTGTGTCTCTTCATTCTTCCTGGAGCTATTTCTCCATTCTTCTCCAGTAGCATATTGGGCACCTACCAACCTGGGGAGTTCACCTTTCCGTGTCCTATATTTTCCCTCTTCATACCTTTCATGCGGTTTTCAAGGCAATAATGCTGAAGTGGTTTGCCATTCCCTTCTCCGGTGAACCACATTTTTTCAGAACTCTCCACCATGACCCATCCATCTTGGGTGGCCCTACACGCCATGGCTCATAGTTTCGTTGAGTTAGACAAGGCTGTAGTCCATGTGATCAGATTGCAGTGGTGGCTGTGCACTGCTGGAGCTTCAACATTAGTCCTTCTCATTGTGGTCCAAAGGAGATTTCATCCTAAGAACAGCCAGTGAATCTCTTGTTGATCACTTTTTTAAAATTTAAATTTATTTATTTTAATTGCAGGCTAATTACTTTACAATATTGTATTGGTTTTGCCATACATCAACATGAATCCACCACGGATGTACACGTGTTCCCTTTAAGTGACATCCAAGTCATGGGACTCTGTCCAGGCTGTATTCAACTCAGTCCTGCTCAACCCCATTTGAAATGATGTATAATGCCAAATGCCCTTTCCTCAATGTAAATCCTCACCCAAGGCAGAAAATATGCTAGGACCCCTGGAGAAGGTGTGACCATATCAAACAAATATCCAGCTAGACCCTCAAACGAACCTACTCCCATACACCTAAACACACTAGACCATGTGAGACCAAATCAAACTGAGCTTTTCTTCTGAAACCCAACAGTGGTGAACACATAACAATACACTAGCTTAGCTTGCTTCTTTGGAATGTTTTATGTACTTCTCCCTATTAGACTATTAGATCATTAAGGGCAAGGATTATACCTTTTCTTTTTTAAATTACTCTCCCAATACCTGTAACATTAGTTTAGAAGAAATTAGGATGAATGTTTGTCTGATGGGCAGCTTAATCAGTGAAGCCTAGAATTCAGGCAAAAAGTACTGAACATAAAGCAGGTCTCCCTATCCTCTCTCTGTTACCACACAGTAAAAGAAATGGGAAATCCATAACACTGTAACAGAAATCCCTAAGTACATGGGCACTTGGGCTGAATTGCTAATACTTAGGGGTGAGGATTAGCTTTTGGGCTCCTATTCCAAAGCACCAGGTACTCCAACTAGAGGAAATTATCAATGATCCCTCTAGGAAGGATTTAGCACTATCTCCAACAGAGGACAAGTATCTCTTTGCCTGTTTCTCCTTCTCTCTTGGTCTTACTTGCAGCATTTTGTAGTTCACTAATTCCTAGCATGTTTTTTTCTTTGTTTTTACATGAAAAAGTATATTTTAAAAATGACTGTTCTCAAGACTGCTATCTCAGGGGTTTTGTTTTGTATTCTTGTTATTTAACTTTTACAAAGCAATTGGGTTTATGTTTTGGTTTTGTAACAAGACTTGTCAAGAATGACATGAATCTTACTTAAAACTGCAGGAAGCTAGAGGAGATTGCCTGACCGCCAAGACGCTGGAGACATTTAATGTAAACAGTCATGCCAACTAATTTTGTGCAGCTTTTAAATTACAGTTTTATTCACTTTCTAAACACCCTTTTCACTAAATTCCAAGTCAGGCTCCATTCTTTGTCGGTGCTGACTCCAAAGCATTCTGTTAGTTTCTAAACCCAAGGAGAAAGCAATCATAGATCTTTCATGCTCTCAAAAGGCTGCTCTCACAAAGTACCTCAAATTTTTGAATTTTAAAGACTCCTTGAAAATTTTAAACAGACTCAGAACATGGTTAATAGGAAAACCAATTCGGTTGAAAGGTAGCATTTTTAGATAGGATCAAAACAGCCTAGAGCCATCCTAGGTCTGTCTTCTAGCTTTTTTTCAGCTCTTGTACAAAACAGAATTTAAACTGTGTTAATGTCTCTGGCAATGTTTTCTTCCTTGCATATACCAATGTTTCAGGCATATGAAATCTGACTAAAAGACCCAGGCAATCCAGTACTTTCAACAAATCAGTTTGAAGGGTGCACATTCACCCTGCTTTTTATAGATATATTTATATTTGTAAAACAAATAGTGAATAATGTAATTACTAAGATACTGACTAAAGCAGTTGCAAGATATCATACCCATTTTGCTTCCCAAACTAACTTATGGTAAAATCTTTCCATTAGGTTAGCTAAAAGTTGTTTGCATGACAATGTCCAAGTTAGTTGCCAATAAACTCAAAGTTTCATTTTATGCTTAAATTTGAGGGCAGAGAATATTGATGCAAAGACATGCAGTAAACATTCATAGAAAACCATAGAACTAATGCTATACTGAAGAAACAGGCTGGCCATTGGCAGACCTTGTACCTCAAGTTCCCATTCTGATAGTTGCTAGATTCTATCAGCTATTTTTAATTCTTCAGATTTGAAAGATTTCCTTGTCACTGTTATTTTTCTAATAGTTTGGTTCAGGCACCCAAGCATCTTTCATACTCTCCCTGAAGGGTGCTCTGGAGAGCTCTGAAGCCAATTACATCATTATATCCTCAGCAGTGTTTCAATATAAACTCCAGTTTATAAATGAGGCCACAGAGTCACCAAGAGGTCAAATGACAAATTCAGTCTTCATGGAGTGTCTCAGCCAAGCTTAACATTTATCCTAGAAGGCCACATTATCACACTTGAGAGCTTTGCTCAAGCCCAGAACTCCAAAACTAAACAAAAATTATCTGTAGTTTACAAAAGATTTCACAGAATTCACTACTGGTACTAATGGAAACTTGCAAAGACTTCAGATATTTGTTTTGCTAAGCAAACACCAATTTATATATGGATACGAGTTTATTAGCATAGTAATTTTTTCATAATTATCCCAGAATGAAGTATTATACAAAGGTGACTCAACCACAATATTTTGCCTTTTATTTTAATTTTTCTGATAATATTTTTTATCTAATGAAAAGTTTTACCTCCTTAAGCAGTTAAAATTGTATTAACATAATTCAGTTTTACATTAATGATTCAAGATCATTGTTATGAGACTCCTCAGTGATTCTGTGAGAAAAAAAAAAGTGGGCTAAATTTTTTAGTTAAGTTAATCAGTGTTTATTGTGAAATTATTTAATGAATATTTAGAAGAAATATGAATTCCAGTTTGTTACTGAAAAGTTAGAATTCAAAATGTCTTCTAAATCACCAAGTGAAAAATTTATGTAGACTAAAAATGAAAGAAATACCAAGAAAGCTTAAAAACTCAGTTAAAAACAAGTTTTTTTTATTATTTGCTTACAAAAAAAAATAGTCTTTTTTTTTCTGTACATAAAATTTACAAAATAAATGTAAACAACTAAACTACTATATTAAATCAAAGACCCTAGGACTGGATCAAAAGCAAAATCCAAATATAAGTTGTTGCACCTTAAAGCAGAGTAAATGTTTCAATTTAAATGTTCAGAAAATACTAATAAATAGGCAATTTACTAGGCTAGAACAAAAATTACATATTATTTTATTTAAAAATAACTTTTTGACTACTCTCCGCACCCTGCCTATTGCAGCCACCAAGCTGTTCTCTGTACCTATGAGCTTCTTTTTTTTTTCCCATAAAAGTGAGATCATATGCTATTTGTTTTTCTCTGACTTATTCCAATTAGCAAAATGGGTTTGAGGTCCATATACATGGTCACAAATGGTAAAATTAAATATAACTTGTTAAATTTAAACAATCACAACATATTGCACCTTAAAGGGATAAAAAGAAATATATATATATATATATATATATATATATATATATCCTATAAATCATTATTAATGACATGAACAACAAAAGTGGACAAAAGTAAAAACAGAGATTTCACAAAAGAATTAACAGCTTTTGCCGTTAAATATTTTAAAAGATGGTCAGCCTCATTAGTAATTCAGTTCAGTTCAGTTGCTCAGCCATGTCCGACCCTTTGCGACCTCACGGACTGCAACATGTCAGGCCTCCCTATCTATCACCAACTCCTGGAGTTCACTCAAACTCACGTCCATTGAGTCGGTGATGTCATCCAACCATCTCATCCTCTGTCGTCCCCTTCTCCACCTGCCCCACCAGGGTCTTTTCAAATGAGTCAGCTCTTCGCATCAGGTGGCCAAAGTAATGAAGTTTCAGCTTTAACATCAGTCCTTCCAATGAATATTCAGGACTGATTTCCTTTAGGATGGACTGGTTGGATCTCCTTGCAGTCCAAGGGACTCTCAAGAGTCTTCTCCAATATCACATTTCAAAAGCATCAATTCTGTGATGAACATTGAGGTACATGTGACTCTTTCAATTCTAGTTTCCTCGGTGTGTATGCCCAGCAGTGGGATTGCTGGGAACATGTGTATACCTGTGGTGGATTCATGTTGATGTATGGCAAAACCAATACAATATTATAAAGTAATTAACCTCCAATTAAAATAAATAAATTTATATTTTTAAAAAAGTGAAAAAAAAAGCACCAATTCTTTGGTGCTCAGCTTTCTTCACAGTCCAACTCTCACATCCATACATGACTACTGGAAAACCCATAGCCTTAACTAGACGGACTTTTGCTGGCAAAGTCATGTCTCTGCTTTTGAATATGCTGTCTAGGTTGGTCATAACTTTCTTTCCAAGGAGTAAGTGTCTTAATTTCATGGCTGGTGTTACCATCTGCAGTGATTCTGGAGCCCCAAAATTAAAGTCTGCCACTGTTTCCACTGTTACTCCATCTATTTGCCATGAAGTGATTTAACTGGATGCCATGATCTTAGTTTTCTGAATGTTGAGCTTTAAGCCAACTTTTTCACTCTCCTCTTTCACTTTCATCAAGAGACTCTTTAGTTCTTCTTAACTTTCTGCCATAAAGGTGGTGTCATCTGCATATCTGAGGTTATTGATATTTCTCCGGGCAATCTTGGTTCCAGCTTGTGCTTCTTCCAGCCCAGCATTTCTCATGATGTACTCTGCATATAAGTTAAATAAGAGGGCGTCCCTGGTGGCTCAGAGGTTAGTGTCTGCCTGCAATGCAGGAGACCTGGGTTCGATCCCTGGGTCGGGAAGATCCCCTGGAGAAGGAAATGGCAACCCACTCCAGTACTCTTGCCTGGAGAATCCCATGGACAGAGGAGCCTAGTAGGCTACAGTCCACGGGGTCACAAAGAGTCGGACACAACTGAGCGACTTCACTTTCACTTTCAAGCAGGGTGACAATGTACAGCCTTGATGTACTCCTTTTCTTATTTGGAACCAGTCTGTTGTTCTATGTCCAGTTCTAACTGTTGCTTCCTAATCTGCATACAGGTTTCTCAAGAGGCAGGTCAAATGGTCTGGTATTCCCATCTCTTTCAGAATTTTCCAGTTTATTGTGATCCACACAGTCAAAGGCTTTGGATTAGGCAATAAAGCAGAAATAGATGTTTTTCTGGAACCCTCTTGCTTTTTTGATGATCCAGTGGATGCTGGCAATTTGATCTCTGGTTTTCTGCCTTTTCTAAATCCAGCTTGAACATCTGGAAGTTCACAGTTCACATATTGCTGATGCCTGGCTTGGATAATTTTGAATATTACTTTACTAGCATGAGAGATGAGTGCAATTGTGCAGTAGTTTGAGCATTCTTTGGCATTGCCTTTCTTTGGGATTGGAATGAAAACTGACCTTCTCCAGTCCTGCGGCTACTGCTGAGTTAGTAATTAAGAGATTACAAATCAGGAATGCTATGAAAAATGGTTTTTACATTATTTTAATAGACAAGAATCAAGAAATATTGCATTCCAAGTGATGCACTGAGTAGAGACAAAATACATTTATTTAGGTTTGTGGTCATACAGCTACTTTGGAATAACCAGATCACCTAAAAATTAACTATCCAAAACTCAAAACCAAGGTTATTGTTTTAGCTATACACCCAAGAGAAACTCCTCCAAAGATACATGAGGAACTCTGTCTATAAGTGGCTGAGACAAAAGTTTTCTAATAAAAAATGCCTGGAGAGAATGAAGTAACCACTGGACTGGAGAATGGTTTAATACACTGTCTGCCATCTAGTCACCCAAAGGAATATAATAACAGCAGTCAAATTGAATTAACCAATAAAAATATGGATCATCTTATGAATATAATATTGAATTAAAAGAGTAAACAATCGAATATTTTCAAGAAATAATACCCACTAGGAAATCTATTATCTGGAAAAGAAATGGAATAATGAGCACATCAGGCAAGCCGCTAACTTGAATGGAGAGAGGCAGAGAGTAGGATAGTGCAGAGCCACATACGCTGACATCAGGTATTGTCAGTGTTCCAGTTTCAACGTTGGGTGACAATTATACTGATATTTATTAGTAAAATTTTTTTACATGATAATAAATAACTGTAAATTTCCCTTAGCTTTGGTGAAGGGAATGCCCCCTGGAGTGCCCCCACTGGTTAAGTTTTAGCAGGTGGGTGAGCAGATCTTAATGTAAGCCCATGCTAAAATCCCAATCTCCCTAAACATTTCAAAGTTTTCTCCCCAGTGTACCATGGAAGCAACTTCATCTAGTGTAAGCCATATTTGCTACAGGCTTCAGTCAACCAAAAAAGTAACCTGTTTAGGGCCACTCTCATTTCCTCAAACTAACATATTAAACTCTCTCAGCTGTTTAGTCCCTGATGAAGAATTTGGTCTGTCCAACTTGATAGTGTTTTCACCCTAATGTCCTATCTTAGGATCAACTTCTGTATTTGTCTTCCAGTTTATATTAATACTGTTGCCATTTAGTTGCTAGATTGTGTCTGACTCTTTGCAACACCATGAACTGTAGCTTACTAGGTGCATCTGTCCATGGGATTTCCCAAGCAAGAATACTGGAGTGAGTTGCCATCTCCTTTTCCAGTTTATGTTAATATACATAGCTAAATGTTTTCCATCAAATTGTTCTATGGCATCAAATATTTGGTCATCCAAAACCCTGCCTTCTATAGGTATGTGATTATAGGTGTCTGCAAGTAATAATTTAAATAACTGTTTTATGATGCATGCCAAGAACAATTAGTGTTCCCCAAACAAATCGAATCAATGCCTTTAAATTTAATTACTCCTGAGAACTGGCAAATAATACAGAACTAATTAAGAGAAGTCATATATGGATGTGAGAGTTGGACTGTGAAGAAGGCTGAGTGCCGAAGAATCGATGCTTTCGAACTGTGGTGTTGGAGAAGACTTTTGAGAGTCCCTTGGACTACAAGGAGATCCAATCAGTCCATTCTGAAGGAGATCAGCCCTGGGATTTCTTTGGAAGGAATGATGCTAAAGCTGAAACTCCAGTACTTTGGCCACCTCATGCGAAGAGTTGACTCACTGGAAAAGACTCTGATGCTGGGAGGGATTGGGGGCAGGAGGAGAAGGGGACGACAGAGGATGAGATGGCTGGATGGCATCACCGACTTGATGAACGCAAGTCTGAGTGAACTCCGGGAGATGGTGATGGACAGGGAGGCCTGGCGTGCTGCGATTCATGGGGTCGCAAAGAGTCGGACACGACTGAGCAACTGAACTGAACTGAACTGAATTAAAAGAATCCATGTTTAACTTTCTTTTCTTCTGGAATTACTTGCATTCAGTATGCATAAATCACTGCTCTTCCAAAAGAAAAAGAATATGATGGAAAAACTCATACCATGTTGAGGGCTAAACACCAGTCTCTGTTTTTGGATGGTTAAGCATCAGCAATATCATTAGCTAGGTCAGTTTTCGTGGAGAGAAGTCCAGACTATAATGTCTATACATAACCTTCATCGTGGTGCTCAGGGCCAATCTGTACAATGACCTACCAAGCAGACTGAGGACAGAGACTGGCTGATATCCTGAGAACATGTTATTTTGTTTACCCAGTTCTTGAGAGCCTCCTGGAAAATATATGCTCCTTGGTGAGCATAGACATGGTACATTAAATATCTTTACACTGTTTTCTCATGCCAAGGGGTCCACCTACATAATTCTTCCTCACACTTTCTTGCCACCATTTTTCAGTCTGGTCTTTTGAAGTCTCTGACTTCCCAGTTCTAACCTACTAGCAACTATCCATGTATAAGCACAATGTGTAAGTATGTCTCATTTGAGGCAAAGTAAAAGTCAGTATATTGCTTGAAGTTCTGCCCACTTTGGGAATTCCCCATCATTACTATTCATCACAGCCAAAACTCAGTGAGGCTGAAATTCTGCAACCATCCACTTGTCAGGCTGGTGCCAGAAAATCATGCAAAACATCTGTAAGTCAGGTTCAAGGTGTTTGCTCTTCAGTTAGTTGGCCCCAAGAAATCACCTTAAGAATATAGGTGAGGGTCAGGGGAAGAGAGACAATGTAGAAGAAATTGTCAAAGGAATCTCTATTATGTGCTCATGCAATTTAATGGCGTTTGTTCGAATTTGTGTAACCTCGTTTCTTGTATACCCTTTCAATTTCGTGATTTGCTCTGAGTACCTAAGCTGAAGAGATTCATGTAACACTGTTCCTGATAAGTAGCTCCAATTCCATAGTCACTTGGTATTCACTGATTAAGTAAGTATTCATTCCCTACGATGGCCCACTAGCAAACCAGAAGCTGTTTCTCCACAGAAGGTAGATAATATCTTCACAAGAGGGCATGGATTTAAGATACAGATGTCTGTGCTGCTCTTCTGCTACAGAGGCTTGTAAGAATTCCAAATAGCATCTGTGATTATAGACATTTCATGAACTAGTTCCTAAGTCTCAAGTAGAAAAGTAGTTGGAGTTGCAGCTGGACTTGCTGCAGAATTTTTTCTTTCTCAGTTTCTACTCAAATGGGGCAGTCATTTGTATTAATTACACATGGCTCACATTAGCACACAAAAATAAAAAATACTGTTTTCAAAATCAGAAAGTTTCCTAAATTATTGTGCTTCTTTCATAGTGGTACGTGTGCAAGTACATTGCCTTTTTTTTTTTTTTCTCACCAAAAGGAATATCAAGATACACTGCAGACTACTGAAACCTCAAAACTTTACTGATGTAGTAGGTTTACGGATTTATCTGGGGTGTATCTTGACTCACTTACGTCTGACTAAGGCATTTAAAGTATTTGAAGCTCCCAATCAATGCCGGTCCAAAGATCCTCATCAAAAATACAGTGAACAATGTGATATTCCCATGTCAAGAGGATCAAGATATTTGTGAGCTAGGACCATATTACATCAGAGAGCAGTACAATTAACATAACTCTGAGGCAAGACTTCAGAGTTGTCCTTTTCATGTAAAAGTATGCTTCTTAAGTCCTTTATAAATTGGTACAGAGAGCAAAGTGATTTACAGGTCAACAGCTCCATACTAGATTCCAGGAAGCAGGGTTGACTGACTTCAGGGAAGATACTACATCTGGAACAGCAGCTAAAATCAGAATCAATACCTTATTAAGATATTAATAATCTAAGATCCATTCCCCTCTGTATAAACAAAGCGGCAAGTTAAAAAGGTATGTGAATCCTTCAATTCTTTGGTGGTACTTCCAATTCCTCCAGGGATATGGCATCATTTATCTACATATGGACATCACCAGATGGTCAACACTGAAATCAGATTGATTATATTCTTTGCAGTCAAAGATGGAGAAGTTCTATACAGACAGAAAAAACAACACCGGGAGCTGACTGTGGCTCAGATCATGAACTCCTTATTGCCAAATTCAGACTTAAATTGAAGAAAGTAGGGGAAACCACCAGACCATTCATGTATGACCTAAATCAAATCCCTTATGATTATACAGTGGAAGTGAGAAATAGATTTTAGGGACTAGATCTGATAGATAGAGTGCCTGATGAACTATGGACGGAGGTTCGTGACATTGTACAAGAGACAGGGATCAAGACCATCCCCATGGAAAAGAAATGCAAAAAAGCAAAATGACTGTCTGGGGAGGCCTTACAAATAGCTGTGAAAAGAAGAGAGGTGAAACGCAAAGGAGAAAAGGAAAGATATAAGCATCTGAATGCAGAGTTCCAAAGAATAGCAAGGAGAGATAAGAAAGCCTTCTTCAGCAGTCAATACAAAGAAATAGAGGCAAACAACAGAATGGGAAAGACTAGAGATCTCTTTAAGAAAATTAGAGATACCAAGGGAACATTTCATGAAAAGATGGGCTCAATAAAGGACAGAAATGGTCTGGACTTAACAGAAGTAGAAGATATTAAGAAGAGGCGGCAAGAATACACAGAACTGTACAAAAAAGATCTTCATGACCCAGATAAACATGATGGTGTGATCATTCACCTAGAGCCAGATATCCTAGAATGTGAAGTCAAGTGGGCCTGAGAAAGCATCACTACGAACAAAGCTAGGGGAAGTGATGGAATTCCAGTTGAGCTGTTTCAAATCCTGAAAGATGATGCTGTGAAAGTGCTGCACTCAATATGATAGCAAGTTTGGAAAACTCAGCAGTGGCCACAGGACTGGAAAAGGTCAGTTTTCATTCCAATCCCAAAGAAAGGCAATGCCAAAGAATGCTCAAACTACCGCACAATTGCACTCATCTCACATGCTAGTAAAGTAATGCTCAAAATTTTCCAAGCCAGGCTTCAGCAATATGTGAACTGTGTACTTCCAGACGTTCAAGCTAGTTTTAGAAAAGGCAGAGGAACCAAAGATCAAATTGCCAACATCCGCTGGATCATGGAAAAAGCAAGAGAGTTCCAGAAAAACATCGATTTCTGCTTTATTGCCTAAACCAAAGCCCTTGACTGTGTGGAATACAATAAACTGGAAAATTCAAGAGATGCGAATACCAGACCATCTGACCTGCCTCTTGAGAAACCTATGTGAAGGTCAGCAAGCAACGGTTAGAACTGGACATGGAACAACAGACTGGTTCCAAATTGATAAAGGAGTATGACAACACTGTACATTGTCACCCTGCTTATTTAACTTATATGAAGAGTACATCATGAGAAAGGCTGGGCTGGAAGAAGCACAAGCTGGAATCAAGATTGCTGGGAGAAATATCAATAACCTCAGATATGCAGATGACACCACCCTTATGGCAGAAAGTGAAGAGGAACTAAAAAGCCTCTTGATGAAAGTGAAAGAGGAGAGTGAAAAAGTTGGCTAAAAGCTCAACATTCAGAAAACAAAGATCATGGCATCTGGTCCCATCACTTCATGGGAAATAGATGGGGAAACAGTGTCAGACTTTATTTTTTGGGCTCAAAATCACTGCAGATGGTGATTGTAGCCATGAAATTAAAAGAAATTTACTCCTTGGAAGGAATGCTATGACCAACCTAGATAGCATATTTGAAGCAGAGACATTACTTTCCCAACAAAGGTCCATCTAGTCAAGGCTATGGTTTTTCCAGTAGTCATGTATGGATGTGAGTTTTGCAGTGTGAAGAAAGCTGAGCGCCAAAGAATTGATGCTTTTGAACTGTGGTGAAGACTCTTGAGAGTCCCTTGGACTGCAAGGAGATCCAACCAGTCCATTCTAAAGGAGATCAGTCCTGGGTGTTCTTTGGAAGGAATGATACTGAAGCTGAAACTTCAATACTTTGGCCACCTCATGTGAAGAGTTGACTCATTGGAAAAGACTCTGATGCTGGGAGGGATTGGGGGCTGGAGGAGAAGGGGACGACAGAGGATGAGATGGCTGGATGGCATCACCAACTCGATGGACATGAGTTTGGGTGAACTCCGGGAGCTGGTGATGGACAGGGCGGCCTGGTGTGCTGTGATTCATGGGGTCGCAAAGAGTTGGACACGACTGAGCAACTGAACTAAACTGATGCTTCACTCATTTGGTCAGTGGGGGAAGTATTAAGGGCTTCCAAATGTCTCCCTCCTATTACAGCAGTAAAGTAGGCATTTTTTTTATTCTCAAATCTGTCTTTTCAAAATTTTTCAAAATTTAGGACTGAGAAAGTAACCATAAATTACTATGAACTTACTGGGCCAATTGTGATCCAAACTTTAACCAATGCACTATTTATCACCTAACATCCATTAGACTCTAATTTAATCAAGAAATTACAACATGCGTTTGGGTTCTCAGTGATTATTGTTAGGAAATGCCTAGTCCAGTAATTTCCTACTCCAAGTCCTAGCTACTCTCTTCATCAGTGCTTACTCTCTCTATCAGTTTCTTCAGGGGAAGGCGTGGAGTTACAATATATACAATATAGGCTGGTAGCAACATTTCAAGATCACTCCTCAAGAAACTCTAACCTTTCCCCTAAGCAAGGGGTTCTACATATCGACCAATATTTGGACTTAATTAAGTCTTGAAAATGGAAGAGAGGCTATCTATTCATTATAAAGATGACTCAAGTAGGACCATTCTACAGTTCTGCAGTTTTACATGTTATATAAAGTAAGATTTTCTTGACTGCCTAACTACTTCATTCTTAGGGATACCATGGTATTTGAGACTTAACAACTAAGGAACACTTTATCTTTGTTACTCTTCTTGGAAATCTGGTTCTGTCACCTGACCTCTGTTACTCTAGAGACCCCTCTGACCCAATGAAATAACATAATTCCTAAAATAACAGAGCAATAATTCTTGCCAGTATGGTAGAACTCATAGATAGGCCGTACATGAATTAGGGAGAACATCTGTCTAATGACTATCAGAAGCATTTGACATTGCTGGTGATCCCTTTCTCATATGATACTATATTCATTTACCTTCCTGGACACTACCCTCCTTGGTTTTTCCTCATATCCTCTTCTTCGTTTCATTTGCTGTATTCTCCTTTTCTTTTAGACTTCTTACTATTGAAATGCTCAGGGATAAGCTCTTGAATCTCTTCAGTCTCATGGATTCAAATATCATCCTAATGTTGATTATTAATCCCTCAATTTCAACCCACTACTCCACCTAAACTCAGGTTCACATGTTGAAGTGCTGACTTGACATCTCTGCCTGATGTCAAACAGGAATCTCAGATTTAACAAGTTTGAAGTCAGTTCTTAATTCTCACCCCCAACCCTAACTAAACTAAAGGAGGCTCTTCATCCAGTTTGTATCAAGTTTTTAAATGGTATTATTATTCATTCAGTTGTTTAGGTCAACAACTGAAAATGAAAAATAAAAACAGAGACATTCTCACTAATCTCTCTTGATTAGACTACTGTTTCCATTCTTCCTTTTCTCCCCTCACTGCTGTATTTTATTCAGAGTTAGAGATTTTTTTTTTAATATATATGAATCAGATGTCTCTTAACTGTTTAATATTTCTCAATACAATTCCATCGATTCTGGTCATTTTAATTTACTCTCAGAAATTAGAACATTATTTGATATACAGGAGACCTTGGTAGACAGAATAATGTCCCTTCAAAGATGTCCGCACCAAATCTCCAGAACTTGTAAAAATGTCACTTACATGACAAAGAAGACTTTGCACATATAATTGAATGATTAACATTTCTGGATTATCTCTGTGGGCCCAATATAATCACAAAAGTAGGAAGGTGAAAATCGGAAAGAAAATAAGACAAAAGAAACAGGAGTAAGGGTCAAAGAGAGGTTTGAAGATGCTAATATTGTTGGCTTAAAAATAGAGTTGCTGCTGCTAAGTTACTTCAGTCGTGTCCGACTCTGCGTGACCCACCAAGCTCCCCCGTCCCTGGGATTCTCCAGGCAAGAACACTGGAGTGGGTTGCCATTTCCTTCTCCAATGCATGAAAGTGAAAAGTGAAAGTGAAGTCACTCAATCATGTCCGACTCTTCGTGACCCCATGGACTGTAGCCTACCAGGCTCCTCCATCCATAGCATTTTCCAGGCAAGAGTACTGGAGCGGGGTGCCATTGCCTTCTCTGAAAAAAATAAAAATAGAGTAAGGGGCCATAAACATAACAAATGCAGGTGGGCTCTTGCATCTGGAACGTATAGGAAACTGAATTTCCCTTAGATCTTCTGGGAGGAATGCAGGCCTGCTGACACCTTGATCTTAGCCTAATGACACCATGTTAGACACTGAGCTCCAGAACTACTGAGGATCAATGTGTTATTTTAAGTTGTAAAGTTTATGATAATTTGTTATCTTAGCAGTTAGAAATTAATACAGAGTTGCCTAATAAACATTGCAAAATGATTTAACTGAATTTTAGTAGAACCAAGCGCTGGACTTGAGCTCATAAACCTAGGTTCTACTTCTCCCTCTGCCATATTAACTATACAATCCTGGAAAACCATAGCATTCCTATAAACTGGAAATAATCTCTTACCTTTTCAAATCTCAAAACTTGTTAATAATTAGTTTCCTGTTGCTGCTATAATAAGTTAATATGATCTTGGAAGTGAAAATGAAGTCACTCAGTCGTGTCCAACTCTTTGCAATCCCATGGACTATAACCCACCAGGCTTCTCCATAAATGGGATTCTCCAGGCAAGAATACTGGAGTGGGTTGCTATTTCCTTCTCCAGGTGATCTTCCTAGACAAGGGATCGAACCCATGTCTCCTACATTTCCTGCATTGGCAGGCAGATTCTTTACCAATGAGCCACTGGGAAGTCCAAAATGTAGTTACATATGGTTAATATATATGTTTTATATTATGTGAGTTTTAATGAAATAAATTTTAAAAAATAATCGGTTGCTAGGTCTTATCCGCCTTTTCATGGATGAAACTGCAGAAGGCTTGAAATCACTGGGGACTCTCTTAGAGCGTGGGTGCCACAATCTTCAAAGCAAAATGGGAGAATCTTTTTATTATGCTATTGCTTATTATGTACTTCTACCTGTAAACTTCCAGAAAGATGACATATAAACTTCAGGAGAGGTAGCTGTGTGCTAAAACCATATTACTGCAGAAATTTCATCATATATCATAAAAGGGGAAGAAACTGTGTCAGTGAAGAATCTTTGAGCCTTAAAAAAAGCCCTCATGATTGGTGGCAATTTACAGGCAAAAAAATCAAAACCCTAAATCAATGTTTCTCCAAGTTATACAATTAATAAAAGGTGCTAGAGGCAAAATTCAAATTTGCCTGACTTTAAAACTCAAACATTTTCATTTTTAACAGAAGTTATTTGGTTTGCTTTGGGAAAGTACTGTAAATTTTCCTAATAGAGAATGTGACTTTATGAATTCCATTTTATTTAAGCTAATGATAATGTTAATCTTTATACTCTGGAAATACATTCATTGATAGCTAGATGTTCATGTTGGAGCCAGAGGTTAAAAGGTAAAAGATCCGCTCCACAGATCATAATATAAAATGAATTATAATGTAACATTAGATTTTAAGAAAGTCTAGTAAAAGAAATTCTGCAGTCTACTTCAGATATTTAGTTAACTTTTTACTCTTTTCTGAAACAAAAGCCTTCGTATTAAACTATAAGATCTTACATAATTGCCTTTCTTTTAAAATCCCAAACATTTGCATTTTGGAAAGCTTTTTGCCTAGATTCTCCAGATATTATTGTACCCCTGCAAAATCATCTTGAAGTAGAAATTCCCTTCTCGAGGTTGGCACCCTGACAGTCACAGCTGTCACCATCTGTTGCTTTTCTCCGTTTCTAGCTACTAAAGCAGCAAGGAGAATGCTGGAACACATTTTGGAAATGATAGAGGTCAAGCTTAGGCAACATCTATGTGAAGTTTCAACACTGGGCCACTCAGTACATGTGTTTGTTTTGGATCATTTAGACCCAACATTAGAATGATGGGAAGTCTTAGGAGAACTGATTTAATTATCATACCAATTGGACATTGGATATTTAGTAATGTTTATGTTTTAACTCCAGAAGTAATATATTTTCATAGCATTTCAGAATATTTAGAAATATAGAGAAGGAAAAAAGAGGAAGTAAAAATAATCCTTAGCAGATAACAGTGTTGTCTTGATATATGTGTCTATCTATATGATCTTTTCAATATATATGGATATAGATCTTTTTTACCAAATATGCAATCAGGATATGTAAGATTTTGTCAAATTTTTTGCTTAGTTTGTATTGCATAAACTATGAAATTCCATGATATATCTTCATATTAATAACTATACAGCATTATTTTTGTTGTTGTTGTTGTTCAGCCACTCAGTTATTTCGGTTTGCAACTCCATGGACTGCAGCATGCCAGGCTTCCCTGTCCTTCACTATCTCCTGGAGTTGACTCAACCTCTTGTCCATTGAGTTGATTATGCCATCCAATCATCTCATCCTCTGTCATCCCCTTCTCCTCCTGCCCTCAATCTTTTCCAGCATCAGGGCCTGCTAAAACTTCCATTGTGTAATAGATTTCAGTTTTTATGTACTGATGTATATCCCCAATACATTCAGTAAGTTAAGACAAAAGGAGAAATAAATGTTGAGTATATCAAATATAGTACTTGTTTCCATTGCAACTGCCTCCTTAATAGTCTTGAGAGAATTTTGAGAGTTCATCTTAAGGGAAACGGCTTTCTTTATGAACTCTATATATAATTGTAATATAGGATTGATTTTTTTCCACTTGGCCAAATTATGTCTTCCATAGACCTTAAATTTTAAGCAAGGGAAATATTTAAAGCAGTCAATGAAGTTAGCAGGACAAAAAAAAGGATGTCCTGTTAAGAGCATATTAAAAAATATTCTGTTTCAGGACTTTTCACTGAGGAAGATGGAAAGTGCTGTGTCTCATTGTGTTGAAACCTAAAAACTCTTTTTGTCAGTCCAAATTTTTCAGTAATGTAAAAACAAATAGAATCTGCAGATGAACAAAGAGATTTATATTTTCTTTTGAGCAAATATTTACTTGTCAGGTCTCTCTCTAAGAATCGCCCTTCAGGTCACCAGTTGTTAAGAATCGTGGTCTCGCACTCTCTGGGAGCGACTTAGTCCCTTTTTCTTTCCTTCTTTGTTTCTCTCTAATTATAAACACCTATATATCATGCTTACTTGTGTGTTTGTTTTGTTTGTTTTACTGTACAATGCTTTATTTAAAATCTAACTGCTGATGGATAATTTAACTGGGCTTTCTGGGCATCTGGCCTTGCCAGTGAATAATGAGATTGGCCCCATTTAGCAAATGAGTTAGTTCTTTGTCCATGATCCCTGTAACTCAGAGGGCAGAAGCAATTTGTTCCTTTCTCTTGTTTTAAGAAAACATGAGTTAAAAGCCTCTGGAAGGTTGTCTCCTTGAGCAACGTTATGAAGCTTCCTCATTGGTAACTTTTATCTTTAGCAACTGAGCACAGCACAGCTGCTGCTTCATTCTGTGGGTGACCACACGGCCACCAGGGAATCAATGGTCATTGTCCCCTGCCCTTTGATCCATACCCCCCACCCACCCACAAATCACATGTTTTCATGAACCAGAGCTGAAATGAAAAATCCCACTTTTTTTAAGATTTTTTTTTTTTTAATGTGGACCATTTCCAAGGTTTTTATTGAATTTGTTACAATATTGCTTCTGTTGCTTATGTTCTGGTTTTTTTGGCCAAGAGTCATGTGTAATCCTAGCTCCCAACCAAGTATTGAACCCCCGCCCCCCAACACACATACCTCATACTGGAAGGCAAAGTCTTAACCACTAGACGCCAGGAAAGTCTCATAAATCCCACTTTTAACGTCGAAATGCAAAGGAAGAAAACCCTCCTCTGTTACTCCTCTGCTCTTCACGCTCTCAGTGCTCTGGTTATGACACTTCTGGCCGCCATATCTGAGCAGAGGGCAGGCTTTCCATACCAAGCAATTCTGCAGCACCAGCTGGGTGTCCTCCAATGTAATTCAGTTCAGACACTCTCTACTTGGAGAGAGCGTCAGATCCCACAGGCTAAGGGCTTAGTCCTATAAAAGTTCTGGTGCCAATCACAAGTCCAGGTTGTTACCTGTGCTTTTGATCAACTGTCTGTGAACTGGAGTTCCTTTGAACCCTTTATTGGGTTTGATCAGTTTGCTGGAGTGGCTCACAGAGGTCAGTATGACATTTTACTTGGCAGATTACCAGTTTATTATAAAAAGATATAACTTGTGAAAAGGCAACTGGAAAGAGGCAAAGGGCAAGGAATGTGGGAAGAAATGCAGAGCTTCCCTGCCCTCTCTGGGTGCACTGTTCTCCAAGCACCAATCTCTCTGAACCCTTTTCTTTGGGATTTCTATAGAGGCTTCATTATGTAAGCATGATTGACTAATTCATGGGTCATGGGTAATTGATTGAACCTCCTAGCCCCTCTCCCTGCCCCAGAGGTTTGGGGATTGGACTGAAAGTTCTATCCATCTCTCCCTGAGGTTATTTCTTCTGGCAACCTGCCTTCATCTTTAGAAAGATGAGTGGTCCAAAAGTCACCTCACTAATGTAAACCCAGGTGTGGTTTATGTGAATAACAAAATATACCCATTTCACATTTATAACTTGAGTTAGTTTAGGAACTGGAGACAAAACGAAATAGAATCCTTGGGGCTGGTGCACTGGGATGACCCAGAGGGATGGTAAGGGGAGGGAGGTGGGAGCGGGGTTCAGGATGGGGAACACCTGTAAGCCCGTGGCAGATTCATGTTGTCGTGTGGCAGAACCAATACAATATTGTAAAGTAATTCACCTCCAATTAAAATAAATTTAAATTAAAAAAAAAAACTAAATTGTGTAACAAAAGATGTTTCTGCTGCTCTTATATAGGAAACTGTAAGGGTGCCAGAAACTGTGGATGAAGATCAAAATACTTATTCTTATTATAAATCACAATATCACATCACCTTAGCCATTTATCATTGCATTTTCATCTTGTACTTTATACATGTTTCCAAATTTTCTTTCTGAAGAGTGAAAGTACAACCCAGCCAGTATTCATATCCCAAGTTGCTCTTTCCTTACCTATCTGCTGTACTTGGACCATATGAATCCAGAAAAATAAACCAGGAGGAAATCATCAACTTTACATCTTTCACTTTAGCCTGTGCTTTCATATGATTTAGTCATTTAACTGAAACAGTAAGTTAGCAACAGAAACTTCAATGAAATAAGAAGAAAAAGACCCAGTGTTGAGGGCTAGGACAGATGTTCACAGTTCCTAAGACTGCAGGAAAGACGTGTTTGTGAGATTTGTCTGCCCTTTTTTTTCTGGAAATGGCAGTCACACGATACAAATTCCAAGAGAGCTGGAGAGAACACTGAGATATACATCAAGATAATCATGGCTAAGAGTCTTAATCCCAGATTTCCTGGATTGTATTTATGAATGTCATTCAATTATTTTGAATATCGTGGGGTTTTGTATGTTTGTGTGTCTATAGTTCAAAAAGGCCTCTGATTTTCTCATGCTTTCATTATTGACCTAGTGAAGCTGCACAGTTTAAGAATTTGTCTATTTTTCCTGCCTGAAAACATGGCAACTAGAATTAGGTCTTTAATCAGAACAAGTTATTTTAACATGTTGGTTTATTGTGCTTTAAGCCATCAAGTTGCTTAGAGCTGGTCTGTATTTTAAATAGAAAGTTTTGAGCAACAAATGGCAAAATGTGTATGAAATGGGCCTCTGGGCAAATTCTTTGAATTTAGACTTTTGGAAATCAGCAGTCTTCTTTTTATGGGCAAATAAATGTTTCAAACTTTCTTCATGTATGACAGGTGATGGTATCATCTTTATACTTAAAGGTAGTTTTTAAAATTAAAAGATCAAATTAATTAAATCAAATCTATGATAAACTGGATTATGAAAAACAGCCAGTTACAGAAACCAATATATTTCTCATAACTATTATAGTATAGGTAAGTCATGGAGACAAGAGAAGAGTATGTGGTATCTAGAAGGAAATGAGAATAAGTAGGGATAACTGTATCCTCAGACATGCGAAAGGTTTGAATGAACACCTAATGCTTGCTCCTTGAAATAGTCATTCATTCAGAAAAATCACTGAGTACCTCCTATGTCCTAGGAAGTAAAGTAGGCCCTGGAAATGCAAGAGTTGACAAGGTAAACAATATCATTACAGCTGTGTAGCTCGCATTCGGATAGGAGAAAAACAATAAAAACAAGTGAGCAACTGAACATATTTCAGATGGTGATGAATGCAGTGAATAAAACAAAATGAAGTTATGTGGCAGGGAGAGAGCGGTGGGACTAGACTGGACTGGATATTCAGGGATTCTATTGTATATCCAGAAACACTTAGGGATTGGATCAAAGTATAGCTCCCAAACGGAAGCTGCAACAAAGCATAACTTTGGAGTCAACAGAATGGGGTTGAAATCCCAAATTAGGTACTTATTAATTGTATTTCCTTTGGTGACTTAACATCTCTATATTTCACTTTCCTCATCTGTAAAAAATCGATACTAACAATACCCATCTTACGGAATTCATGTGGGAATTGAATGAGATAAAACATTCAAAGCACTTTACATCATGTCTGACACATAGTAAGATGCTTCATTCACCTAGAGCCAGACATCTTGGAGTGTGAAGTCAAGTGGGCCTTAGGAAGCATCACTACAAACAAAGCTAGTATAAGTGATGGAATTCCAGCTAAGCTATTTCAAATCCTAAAAGATGATGCTCTTAAGGTGCTGCACTCAATATGCCAGCAAATATGGAAAACTCAGCAGCGGACACAAGACTGAAAAAGGTCTTTGGGATTTCTTTCCAATCCCAAAGAAGGGCAATGCCAAAGAATGTTCAAACTACCACACAATTGCACTCATTTCACATGCTAGCAGAGTACTGCTCGAAATTCTCCAAGTGAGGCTTGAACAGAATGTGTGAACTGAGAACTTTCAGATGTTCAAGCTGGGTTTAGAAAAGGCAGAGGAACCAGAGATCAATTGCCAACATCTGTTGGATCATAGGAAAAGCAAGAGAATTCCAGAAAAACACCTACTTCTGTTTCATTGACTACACCAAAGCCTTGACTGTGTGGATTACAAGAAACTGTAGAAAATTCTTACAGAGATGGGAAGACCAGACCACCTTACCTGTCTCCTGCAAAACCTGTATGCAGGTCAGGAAACAACAGTTAATACTGGACATAGAACAACAGAATGGTTCCAAATTGGGGAAAGGAGCACGTCAAGGCTGTATATTGTCACCCTGCTTATTTAACTGATATGTAGAATACATCATGCGAGATGCCAGGCTGGATGAAGCATGAACTGGAATCAAGATTGCCAGGAGAAATACCAGTACTCTCAGATGTACAGATGACACAACCCTTATGGCAGAAAACGAAGAGGAACTAGAGCCTCTTGATGAAGGTGAAAGAGAAGAGTGAAAAAGCTGGCTTAAAACTCAACATTCCAAGATCATGGCATCTGGTCCCATTACTTCATGGCAAGTAGATGGGGAAACAATAGAAACAGTGAGACACTTTATTTTCTTGGTTTCCAAAATCACTGCAGATGGTGACTACAGCCATGAAGTTAAAAGACGCTTGCTGGACATGCATATTAAAAAGCAGAGACATTACTTTGCCAATAACGGTCCATCTAGTCAAAGCTGTGGTTTTTTCAGTAGTCATGTATGGATGTGAGAGTTGGGCCATAAAGAAGGTTGAGCACTGAAGAATCGACGCTTTTAACTGTGGTATTAGAGAAGATTCTTGAGAGTGCCTCAGACTGGAAGGAGATCAAACCAGTCAATCCTAAAGGAAATCAACCCTGAATAGTCATTGGAGAGACTGATGCTGAGGCTGAAACCCCAATACTTTGGCCACCTGACTCATTAGAAATGACCCTGATGCTGGGAGAGATTGAAGGCAGGAGGAGAAGGGGTTGACAGAGGATGAGATGGTTGGATGGTATCACCGACTCAATGGACATGAGTTTGAGCAAGCTCTCGGAGATGATGAAGGACAGGGAAGTCTGGCGTTCTGCAGTCCGTGGGGTTTCAAAGAGTCAGACATGACTGAGTGACTGAGCCCCACAACACAGCAAATTGTTAGCATTGCACTTCTCAGGTGGTGCTAGTGGTAAAGAACCCACCTGCCAATGAAGGAGACATGAGACATAAGGGATCGCAGGTTCAGTCCCTTGATTGGGAAGATACCTTGGAGGAGGGCATGGCAAACCACTCCAGTATTCTTGCCTGGAGAATCCCAAGGGCAGAGGACCCTAGCAGGCTACAGTTCATAGGGTCACAAAGAGTCAGACATGACTGAAGTGACTTAACATACACACATTATTAGCATTATATGAGACAGTGGAAGAATACAACTTTCTAGTCAGTACCAAGAACACTTGTATTGCTCCTGAGCCCTTGGTTGGCTTTTATCGTTTAAATACTGTGAATCATATTTCCCTCTTTCCCTTGACAGCTGGAAAGCAGAGAGCCAAATTTGTGGTCCACCTCTAGCAAATAGAACTTTATTGAGTGCCTTATTTATTTTGTGAACTAACCTCATTCTTGGCTGGATGTTTACTTTTCTTTACTCGTTTTCTAATTCAATTTCCTCATTTCCTTAGTTTTTATTCAGTTTTATTTTGTGATATTTGTGTTTTTGTAAGCTGCCACAAATCCTTTGTGTAATATATTTTCTCTAAACAAATAGTCACTACAAGGAAATAGCCAATCAGTATGGACAAGTTGAGTCTGAATGTTACATGTTTTCCCTTATAGGGAGAATTTGTTTAACCCTTGGGTTTGAAAATATAAGGAAATATAATTTATGTTAAAAATTACAATGTGCATAATGGTCTGTTTGGCTCACTGCTCAGCAGACCCTCAGCCTCAGCCTAATCCAATGTCATGGGCCAATATTCATTCTTATCATGAGTGGTTTGAGCCAGTAGGAACACAATGGTTTTCTTTTTTGTTTTTTTTAACTTTTCATTTTATACTAGAATGCAGTTAATTAACAATGTGTTTATTTTTAAGATGTCCAACAAAGTGATTCAGTTATATATATACATGTATCTAGTCTTTTTCACATTCTTTCCCCATTTAGGTTGTTACATAATACTGAGCAGAGTTCCCTGGGCTATACTGTGCATGCTTGTTGGTTATTCATTTTAAATATAGCATGACAGGTGAACATGTCAATCCCAAACTCCCTAACTCTCCCTTCCTGCCTTAGAAGAGATGTCCTATGTTCACACGACTGTTCTGCCACTGACTGCCATTGAGATCTTGGGCAAGTCAATGAACATTTCTGAGTCTCTGATTTTTCATTTTAATGGCAGTTTTAATATGTGACCTGGCTACCTTCTTCGGCTCTTGTCCAGGACCAGTGACTGTATTGTGTAAAGCATAACACATTGCCGTAATGTCTGCTGTTGCAGTCATGGTGATGATAGTGACGGGATGATGATAATCAGTAGGTTGTCAGTTCTGTTGCTGATCTACTCTGATCTTGGGGTAAAACCTCAGCACTGTAACGGGCTTCTTGCCTTGCTATACAAACCTAGAAGGTATCCCTCACACAGTAGTTTAAGCCAACAGCATCACCCAAAGCTGTGCATCACACAGCCACATGTGGTCACCCTGACTAAAGCCCTCCTCAACTTCCATTGCTAATTACCTAAGTTCTTAACATCATCTTCCTTCCCTGAGTATCTGCTTGTTCAGTCAACCAGTACTTCAGTTCCTCTGAGCCTGGAAACCTGTCGTATTACTACATTTGTCTTTCAGCTCCAATCTCACAGCTAGCCCACACCTCTTTCCTGCTGGTAGCTTTTCATGTTGCCGTGGGCCATGTCTTATGAAACTCCCACCTTCTATTCTTATCTACAGAAAGCCTCACCATCTTTTCTGTCAGCCAGAATGTGTTAACACCTGCTCCACGTTCACCTCTCATCACCTGCTTCCAGATGCAGTGACTTCTTTTTGCCTAGAATTTTCTGAAGAAAATAATGTTTTAATTGCCTTCAGGATCTTAACATTTGCTGTATTGTCAGTAGTTTCTGTTACAGAAAAAATTTTTTTAAAGGTGTTATTAATCCAAATGAAGAGTAATTTATTGACAAATTAATAATTTATTAATAAGCTTATAATTTATTCCCAATTTATTAGGGAAGATCAGGTAGTAAGGACTCCATACATATAAACACATACTCTACATAATTGAAAGTTACCTCTATAATTATTAAGATTGTGAGTTTTTAAAATTTATATTATGCATTTCTCTATTTTTAATGGGTATATAGTGCTTTTAATTACTTTTTGAAAAACTAGGTCATACTCTACAATTTGCTTTTCTTAATAGTAGCAGGTCATAGATATACCTCAAAGCCTTTAGATATAAATTTGACTAATTAGAATAAATATTCTAACTAGAAGAAAAATTCTAAATAATTCTAAAGTTTGAAGGTTGCATCTACCATATTTTCTTAAACTATGCCTCAGATTCAGTGTACAACCAGTGGTTCTTTATATGTTTTGTATTTGCTACAGCAAAACTGCTGCAATAAATGTCTTTAATATACACTCTTAGAGAAAAAAGAATACATAATATGTATGTGTGTATATATTTATTATAATATGTATATAATACATGTGTGCTTATATACACAGTATGTATTAAAATATATTTTGTTCATTTATATATATATGAGATTTTCAAAAGAGAGATTGTTTGCTACAAGAGTATTTTAGTTAATATATTATTAAATTATTATTTTCTGAATAATTGTAGCAGTTTACCCTCTAACTAGTAATGTATCTGACTGATTCAAAATCTCTCTGGTAGCAGTTGGTTGCTTTTTTTTAAATTTTTGCTGACCGGTAGGGGAAAGAATTGCACCTCATGGTTGCTTTGCTTACATTAGCATTTCCATGACAGTGTAAAATATTGAGTGTCTCTCATGTGTATTGATTATTTGGATTGCCTCTCATGCAATTGCTTATTTGTAACTTGTGTATCAAGTTAATTATCTTTTTCTTAACAATTTGTAGAAGCTCTGTTTATCGGGATATAATCCCTTTGTCTGCCATATGTGTTGCACAGATTTCCTTCTAGACTCTCATTTTCTTTTTTATGATGTCTTTTGCTGTACAAATTTTTAATTGTTTTGCATTCAAACATTTATGTTGGCCTGCTTTAAAAAGTAACTTTCTTGTGGCTTTCTCTTTTCCACTTAACAAGATATCATGGTCATTTTTACAAGGCAGGTTTAATTTGTTCATTTATCTTTCCCTAGTTTCTTTGTATGGGATAAGCTTATGCATGCATAGGGAAGGGCTTCCCTGGTGGCTCAGAGGTTAAAGCGTCTGCCTGAGAAATCATTTCATTTTTTATTGTAATAATTCTTATTTAGTATTTTTTCTGTCTTCCTTCCCCTCTCCTCCTTCTTTTCTCCCACTTCCTCTCCTGTTGAACCCTCTTATTCTTCTGGTTATTCGTACTAAGAACTTAGTGGGTGTCCTCTTATTTATTTTTTGTACTTGTAGAATTCACACACATGTACATATGCATGCACATACACAGTCACACACATATATGTACATATAGACATATACCTGTGTTGAAATTTTTGTCATTTTATGTTCCACAAAAATGGTATAATGTTATAAATATTTCTTTGCTCTTTTTCCCTTTCTTTCCCACTGATAACTCATGAAAAACTTTTCTACTCCACGGCCATACGACTTCATGATGTGGTTATACCATAATTTATTCAGTGCTTCCTCTATTCACAGTAATTCACATTGTTCCACCTTTATTTTTGGCCCTATGGATAATGCTATAAAAAGATATTTGTACATATGCTTCTACACGCTAGCCCTTTTATTTCTACAGACTAGATTCCCAAAAGTGATATTGCCAGGCTGAAGTAATATATAGCAAGATTTGTTTCCCAAAAGACAATAGTAATTTGCATTTCCACCCATAAGTACACAAGTACCACCTTTCATCCTTGTCACCAACAATGTTATCAGTCTTAATTATTGTGAATGACAGGTATAAATTTATATCTCATTATTACTTCTGGTTTCTTAAAGAAGCTATCAAGTATAACCTGCCCTTTCTGGATGACTCCAGATCCTTTGACTTCCTTGATTACATGATGTGGTATGTTAGCTTTGTGAGTTTCCTGATTCCTCTCTGAATGTCTCAGTCACTGCCTGTGTTGTGCCTGCTTCTAGGGGTCATGGCTCCACCCCACCTACTGGGTTGTCTCTGATATGTTTCAAAATTTTGATTTTAAAACCAGAAGAGTATTTGCCCATAATATTTAAACATCAGTCAATAAACTCTCAGTGAAGACCCAAAGAATACCATTTATGAATTTAGTCTGATAACTTCATAATCATTCAATTCTTAAGAAAAAATTATTTTCCAAAAAGTTAGTTAATAAGGGTGAGTTAAAAAGCTTGGATTCCATGATTTAAAATTGTTGGACACCATTGTCAGTCTGCTTAGAGTATTAATAAACTCAGAACCTGCTTATCACATAGCAAGAAAAATGTATAACCTCAGGTCACCAGCTTAGAAAAGAGTGATCACCTCCATCATGACATCCTGGCAGCTTCTTTAATGACAAATTCTGTTTGTCACTCACTCTTCCTGCATCCCGCCACTGCATCACTGAAATTTATGGACTCTGGTCTTTATATGTTCTGAATGTTCCTGTCTGGGAACACTTATTTTCTTTCCTATCATGTCCCTGGAATAGTCTCATGGTAAAACTGTAGCCTAGATAAATGACCGCAGTGGAAGATAGCAAAGGTGGCTCACAAAAGGAGAGAGAAGGCATGCTGGGTGTGTTCCTATACACACAATAGTCTCCCATGGAATGGAGTATTTGTCAAAAGATTCCAAATATTTTGGTTCCGTAGGTTCATGCATAGTTAGAAAATCCTTCAGCTATCTTAAAGACTTTTCTTTTTTTCATTGATCATTTCAATTCTTTTTGCTTTGATTTTAGAGTCAACAAAACTGACTTCTGTTCAAGACTTGGCCTCTCATCCAGCTTAACTACAGGATGAGATTACTCCAAAGAAAATGGTTTTAAGAATTCTAGTTCCCAAGAAATTTATTAAAAAAAAAAAAAAAAAAGATTCTGGTTCCTATGCAATCAGCAATCACTTCTCTCTGTAAATGAAATCACCCAGCTGTCCCAGGCTTCTTGACTGGCATGCGTTTGCTCATGGTTCCATCACATCTAGGCACTTAGCAAGAGGGAGTAAAATCTCAAGTAAAATCTCTGGCACAAATGGGCAGCCTGATCAGTTTACCACCCAGTGAAGTCTGAGTTGTTTCAACCACTTGGTCTTTAAATGTATACAAGTACTAGTAGAGGAAGTAGTCTTACACACCACCTACCTGTCTAACACACTTATTTTGCAGATAGTTCAGAAATATGAGATGTCTTGCTGGAGACTTAAAGCTTATCAAGGACTAAAGCATCTTGAGCCAGATCATCTGAATCTCAATTTCTTTCATGAAAAATTATGATATTAATGTCTGTTCTGTTTCCTTCACAAGGATTTTGGTGATGAGCAAATGAATCAATGTGTATGAAAACATTTTGAAATAATTGTGTTATGCACAAATGTCAGATATCAAAAACTGTTTTATTTTTATTTTTTATTGATTTATTTTTTGGCCACATCATGTGGCATGTGGGATCTTCATTTCTTGACCAGGGATCAAACTCACATCTCCTGCAGTGAAAGCAGAGTCTTAACCACTGGATTGCCAGGAAGATTCCCACAAAATTGTTTTAAAGATGAGTGCTGAATTCCTTGTAGTAAGAATTTCTGGATGGATTATAATAGCCACCATTTATTGAGATGCTATCTATGAACGGGCCCTCTACCAACCTTATTTTGAGATTTTTATTGTCACACCTCTAGGGCTCCCCAGGTTGTGTGTAAAGAATCTGCCTACCCATGTAGGACAAGCAAGAGACACAGGTTCAGTCCCTAGGTTGGGAAGATCCCCTGGGGTAGCAGTATACTCGCCTGGAAAATTCCAGGGGCAGAGGAGCCTGGCAGGCTACAGTTCATTGGGGTGCAAAGAATTGGACATGAATGAAACCCCCTTCCCCCTACACACACATTGTCACACCTCTACCCTTGCCCAAAAGGAATGGGATAGTTGATTTGTTAAACATCAGGATGTTTCTGCAATCATTTTTTCTGAAAGACATTTAAGATGGGCAATATATCGTGGAGAAAAGACTCAAATTCAGGCAGATCTTTTCCCGTGTCTATGCACTGAACCCACCTGTCTTCATGAAGCCTATTTTATGTGTCACTATATGACCTTCTATAGAAATGAGTGTAAAAATTTTACAAACATGAAATAAAAATGTTTATGTCTGAACGTAAAGTTTTACTTATACCCACATTTTAAATAACCTTAAGAAAATAAATCTAACTTAAAAAAATTTAAATATCACTCCAGTCAATTCTGTTTATGGTCCTTATGAAACAGCTGCTGCTGCTGCTGCTGCTGCTGCTGCTGCTGCTGCGTCGCTTCAGTCGTGTCCTACTCTGTGCGACCCCATAGACGGCAGCCCACCAGGCTCCTCCGTCCCTGGGATTCTCCAGGCAAGAACACTGGAGTGGGTTTCCATTTCCTTCTCCAATGCATGAAAGTGAAAAGTGAAACTGAAGTCGCTCAGTCGTGTCTGACTCCTAGTGACCCCATGGACTGCAGCCTACCAGGCTCCTCCATCTATGGGGTTTTCCAGGCAAGAGTACTGGAGTGGGTTGTAGCTATATGAATTCAAATTTTTAAAAAATCAGATTATTCAATTTATATCCATTGATTTTTGTTCAGAAATATGAAGTCTATGTTTTCAAAAATAAGTTCAAAAGTACCACTCTGAAAGCTCTGCTGTTACGTCTCTGAACTCTTTCAGGCTTCTCTATTGACCATTATTATTGTCTTTATGAAAATGAAGCCAAGGTGGTGATAGAAGGTGATAAAATAATCCCTGCTCCAAAATATATACACTAGCATCTACACAGTCTACACTTCCACCAGTGGAAAAAAAAATTTCTCAAATAACGGCACTGAATTCCCAGGATATCTGGAGTGAATAGAGTCTTGATATTTTAGCAATACCTAGGCACTGAGATATTCCCCATATACATTTTCTAGACAGCACCACCAAATAATGTATTTATGCAGCATGCCTTATTGATCCTGACTTGATGTATACTGTTGTACATGTGGGGCTCTGGATTCCCAGCCTTGTCCTCAAGGAATCAATGAGGCTTCAGATACATAATCTTGTCCACAAGAGAGTGACCTAGGCTTGGAATATTCTTGTGTTGTTGTTCAGTGACTCACTCATGTCTGACTCTTTGTGACCCCATCCACTGCAGCATGGTTAGGCTAAAATGGGCCTTCGGCTGGGGAGGTCTGAGGAATCAGAATGGGAAGTACAGGGTGTGGACACCTAAGAGGAGTGATGGTGATTTGTTGTAGGGGTGGCTCTGAAAACAAATAGCTTCCATAGCCTTCTTTTCCTTTAGACTGAGTTTGTTACCGTTGACTTTTTCAGCAAACATCCCTTAGCCGCAGGGGGCACATGCTCCAAGTCTGTGAACTGAAGCCAGCCTACAGAGGAGTCTGTTGGTTCCAGGGTTTTGATGGAAACCCCAGGGCAGAGCTTTCAAGCAGGACTTGCTGCTCACTCTGCACCGAATCCTACAGATGGCAGGTCCCTCATCCTTAACACCCTGGGTTTCCTGCTTGACTTCTAAAATCTTTTGGGTTTGTAACATTGATTTTAGATGTTCAGATCCACTGAACCTCTGTATCCCAAGTATTGGTTGTATTTTTAATCTGTTCCAAAATTTGTTCATGTCCTTTACCTGCTTTTTTTCAACATCAAATCTGTGAGTGCACCCTGCTTTACATATCCTCTGCTCAGTTAATGCAATAAAACTGTGAAAACCTTGCTGGAAATGTCACTGTGAATCTTTGCAAAGCCTGGAGGCTGCTGAATGCCATAAGCATGTAGTCTGAAGCTGCAATAATTAAATCCTTCTTTAACAGGTGCTAGTAACACACTGCGGAGAAGGCAATGGCACCCCACTCCAGTACTCTTGCCTAGAAAATCCCATGGACGGAGGAGCCTGGTGGGCTGCAGCCCATGGGGTCGTGAAGAGTTGGACACGATTGAGTGACTTCAGTTTCACTTTTCACTTTCATGCATTGGAGAAGGAAATAGCAACCCACTCCAGTGTTCTTGCCTGGAGAATCCCAGGGACGGGGGAGCCTGGTGGGCTGCCTTCTATGGGGTCGCACAGAATCGGACACAACTGAAGTGACTAAGCAGCAGCAGCAGCAGTAACACACTGTGTGTATTGGACATGATGGTTGTCAGGATGGCTTAAGGACAGTGGACTTTTCTAGAAGTTTCTCATGCTTCTAATATTCTAGTGATAGGAGGTTGTACTATAAATGTACTATGTTCACAGTGATGGCAGTATCTGTTACCCCTGTCTTTGAGGGAATAGAGTATGAAGACCACAATTAAAGGTTTTTTTGTTGTTTCTATTGAGCTGCTGGTTCACTAAGGATATGTAGAAAACTCAACGTTGTGATCATGGTGAATCTAGAGAATATAGGGTAACAATAAAGGAATAACCATGTATTGGGCTCCCACTATTCATAAGGCCGTGGTAGAGGCTTTTCATCCCTCTAGTTCCTAAATCTGTGTCATATTAGTATTCTCATTTTACAGATAATGACATCGAGGCTCACAGAAGTTGTCACACAGAACGTATCTCGTTTGACTTTTAAAGATAGTGTTCTTTCCACCATGTGGCTCTGGGTTTCCTCTCATCTGTGGGCTTTGGGAAAGGTCTGATCAGGATTGGAGATGACTGGTAACTATCTTCCTTGGGCTCTAGCAAGAGAATTATTTGTGCAAGGAAAATCAAGGGCTTTCTAACAGATAGTAGATTCCCTTAGTGCTAGGAAGCTCTGAAATTCATGGCCTGGATCTGTGAAAAATTCTGTCTCTAACTCTCCCACAGCATTCTCTTTGGTCCAGAAGAGAATGCCTGACTCCTTGGAAAGTTCCATGTTGCTGTATTAGCTGCCTATGGGTGTGCAATAAATCACCAAAAACATAGTGGCTTAGAACAACACTCTTGTATTATCATATAATTCTGGAGGCCAGAAGTCTAAAATCAGTCTTACTGGGATAAAGTCAAGGAGTCTACAGGGCTGGTTCCTTCTAGAGGAGGCTCTAGGGGAGAAATAGTTCCTTGCCTTTTCCAGCTTCTAGTGGCCTCTTGCATTCCTTGACCGATGACCTTCTTCTGGCAATGGCATCTTTCTGACCCAGCCATCCTTCACTTTCCTGCCTATCTCTCATAGAACTCTTGTGATTACACTGATCTCATCTGGAAAATCCAGAATAATTTCCCATCTCAAAATATTCAACTGAATCATATCTGCAAATAATCTTTTGCTCTGTAAAGTCACATTCATAGGATGAAGATGTTGGCATCACCGGGGGTCCATTATTCAGCATACCACAGCCGCTGTTCCTGGTGATTGCTCCACTGGTAATGATATTCCACTTTGGACAGCTCAGGACTGCCCCAGCATCTCGCAAGACACAGAATTCAGAGTTGCCCTCGTGCATACCTCCTCAAGGCAAGAGTGTGAGTGGCGAAGCCAATTTGGGCTTCTTGCTGTCAAACAGGACTTGCAATTTGGTATCCTCAATCTGGATGCAGCTCGTAGATAAATTTTGAATGTGCATTTTTTTCTTAAGTTGGATGTTCTCTGTAAAAATTGGCATTTTGAGTATTTAAAAATTGGGAGATCTGGCATCACAGTGCCATGTTTTCAAATGGCTGCATAATGGCTTCCACTTTTCCACTTTAGACAGAGTCTGTCTCTCCCATTCATCTTAGTCCCTGTCACTGTCTGATCATGAATTACACTGGCCTTTTCACTCATTTATTTTAACCACTTGGACTGTGCAGTTTGAGTATCTGAATGTACAATAACGATTCTCAAACCACAGCATTAACATGCATATCAGAGAACTTCTGTTCAGTCATTTAGGGCAGGGAAGTAACTTTATTTGTACTAGAACACTTTGTGTTAATCCCTGGGTATCCATGCAAGGGAGAGAATGATCTTGTCCTACAGCAGCATCCTGACATTTGCAGATTGGTTGGATCCTCCCTTTGGATGTTTATTTTTTCAGCCTAACATGAACACCTGGGCCAAGCATTCCTAATCATCAGTTTAATATTTCCATTTCACTGGAGGCACAATTTTCTACCTGTTACTGGGAAAAGTGACCCTCCTTTTCTTCTTCCTAAGACTGTTTCATAAGTATATCAGTTTCTTAAAATTTAGAATCTAGTTTATTCCACAAAAAGACAGTCATTCTCTTTATGTCCACAGTCTCAGAGAGTGGCTGGTGTATAATAAGTGATTTATAAATATTTACTGAATGGATGAATAAATGATGATAATGAGTGACATTGGTAATGATAGCTAACATTTATGTGAACTTAGTTATGAATGAATGTTGCATCTTTAAATGAGTTAGCAATTGTAGTCCTGATAGAGACAAGTTCATGCCCTCCCACAAGCCCTGGAAAAGCTACCTTATTTATCATATGATGCTCTGTTCCTGGCTACAGATGATGGGACCACAGAAAGATTTCTAAGCCAAGGATTCCCCATCCTTAACCTGACCGGGAACCTATGACATGGCCAATTGCAAAGAGCATTCCCAAGAAATCAATCTAGCCCTCTAGGGTGTTTTTGTTTTGAGAACTCAAATCAAGAGAAACAGTCTCTCTACAGTTGGCAGCAGATGCTGGAGCAAATGGATCATACTGGGATTAGGGACAGACTCCCAGTCAGGCTACATGCAAGATGATTAGGCAGAAATAATGCAGCCACTGAGAGATGGAGGAGAACCTCAGTGCCTGATTTTCCAGCTCCCAGTTAACATTTTACTGAGGCTTGGCTATTTTGGGAGGGCTCTGAAGTTACCTGTTGTACCCTTACAACTTTGCTTCATCTGTCTTTAACTCAGAGAGACTATCATTAAAACACTTGCCCAGAACGTTGCCTTAGTCTGGGATCCTAGCATGACAGCAGAATTTAATGAAGGAGGGATTGTCGAATAGCATGTGGCCAAAGTGAAGAACCAAGAATTCTGCCAGCTTCAGGTGCTACAAACTCCCAGTGAACAGAACTGGGACTCAACAGTTTTTAGTGTTGAATGGTTTTCAATATGTGAATGTGCCTGAATCCTTCCATTCTAAATGGGGAAAAAAAAAAAATAAGAAAAGCACCCGGAGGTACTTCACCCTATTATAAACCAAAAATAAATGATAGCAATTGGTTCATTAGATTCATTGGACTGAAAAGGATGTCAAATAAAAAGCAACTGTTAATATTTAATTGGGCATTTTAGGAATCAGCTTGCTAAATTTGTAAAGATTGCATTCTTGGTTTTTTAATATGCTTCCTGGAATAACTACCTTCAGAGTGGGTATAATCTTTGTGCAATTGCCTTGGCATTAAATTTTTACGAATTAAAAAGTATGCTCGGGGATTAAAGTAGAATAATAGATGTAACATTACATGAAAGTAGGACATTCATAAATCATTTATGACTTCCTTGCTCATCAGGACTTGACTTTTTGAATCTTAATTGAAAACTGGCATGGATTTATTGTTGAAAAAAAGTAAATTGGTAATTCTGATAGCAGACAACTTTTATTAGGGAGTTAATTAATTTTAGGAGGCTGCGAGCCTGGTTTCTTAAACATGCACAGTCATGTTGAGTCGTGGGGCTTTATTTAATTATAGTCATCTTCTGGTCAGTGCACATTGTTTATCTTTTATTTTCATTCTGAGCAATGCTAGTAAGATACAGTATAAGCTATTGTGAGCTACAATTGTGTAGCAAAACAAAAAAATAGTTTTAGGCCCCAAGTAGTCTTAGATGAGCACATGTGCTCAGTTGTGTCCAACTCTGCGACCCCATGGACTGTAGCCTGCCAGCTCCCCTTTCCATGGAGTTTTCTAGGCAAGAATACTGGAGTGGGTTGCCATTTCATGCCCCAGGGGATCTTCCCGACCCAAGGATTGAACCCATGTCTCTTCCATCTCCTACATTGGCAGGCAGATTCTTTACCCCTAGTGCCACCTGGGAAGCCCAGACCCCAAGTAGGGCATAGGTCAATTGGTTGACAAAAAGGCATATCCTGTAGCAGTCTTCACACTAGACCAGTCCTCATGCCATCATATTTCTATCTTCTTTCTTTCTATCTTCTAACTTACTCATCAATTGCTGCAATAAAGTTGAACATTTTTTAGATCCCAAATGAGATACTATTATAAAAGATCAATTAATTGATTTTTTTAGAAAGAAAAGATCAATTAATTGCTCTTTTAATTGATTAATTAAAATTAATTTTATTAAGAAATAATAAAATTCTTTGATAAATAAAGCAACAGATAGACTGGCTGGTATACTTTATTATTCTGAAGTTAACTATATAATTTCTTTAGTTTTTACCCTTTGAATTCCCTAACCATCTTCGTTCCCTTCTTTAATACAAATGATTATTCTACTAGTTATTGCACACCGAACAGCACTAGTTGTAATACCTGTACATCTGTACAAAAGGCATCACTCTCTTCATTTTACAGATGAAGAAACTGAGGCTTATGTATGTCACCAAAACGTAACTTTTCCAGGGCTGCGAAGTTCTGAAAAAGACTGCTTTTTAAGTAAGCCCTGGAGATTTTTCAAGCACTTATACATTTTTGCACACTGCTTCATCTTTCCCATGGGGACTGTGGACAATCGCCCTACTTTCTCCATCACTAAACGTGAACTTTGTCATGCTGACTGGATTGGTGTGGGAAAGAAAGTTCTGATCATGAGCAATCCTGATTTATTTGCCTTGTGCCCCCACCCTCTGGCCAGATGTCATTCTGTTTAAAATTCTTCCTTAAAAGAGCATGACAGTCTGAGGATCACCCTATTCTGAATTTAAGTTTACATCCTGGTTTTGAAATCCAATTTTTATTCCTTAAGAACTAGATTTGGAAGGCAGTAGCCAATTAAAGTCATCTGCTCATGGAGAAGGAAATGGCAACCCACTCCGGTATTCTTGCCTGGAAAATCCCATGGACAGAGGAGCCTGGTGGGCTACAGTCCATGGATAGTGTTCCACTACCTTCTGCCATTTTGGAGGGCTTCCCTGGTGGCTCAGAGGGTAAAGCATCTGCCTGCAATGTGGGAGAACTGGGTTCGATCCCTGGGTTGGGAAGATCCCCTGAAGAAGGAAATGGCAACCCACTCCAGTATTCTTACCTGGAAATTCCCATGGACAGAGGAGCCTGGTGGGCTACAGTCCACGGGGTAGCAAAGAGTCGGACATGCCTGAGTGACTTCACTTTCTTTCTTCTAAGAAATATGGGAGATTATGTGATGTCTCTACAGGAAATTGAATTACCCACATCATATTAATAAGGTTAAGGTTAGATCTTCTTGTTGTCTAGCATATTGAGGCACTGCATCTTAACTCTGCTGCTGGTTCACGGGTGGTTCAGGTGAAGGGTGGCTGTAGCTGTTTATGCATTATGATATTTTGTTGGTACATTGCAGTCTGAGTCCAACTGAGCTGAGATAGAATTTTCACTGAATGGCTCTTCTGTGGCAGAGAAAAGGCTCACTACAGGGATTTCTCTAAAACCAACCAAAGAAGGCTTAGTTACTGAGAGCACAAAATAAGTTGATTGTAAGGGTCTCTTATCTCTGAGGTAAAGCCAATCAAAAACACAAAGCTTTGTAAAAATTCGAGATAAGAAGATAATCTGACCATATTGATCATAGTATATTTTTATGCCTAGTGACTTCATGGTATCTCTGTTAAATCTAACCCCTGTTCTGATAATTCTGGTGGAGGAATTATGCTGGAATTTGATTAACCTTAATCTCCTGCTATGTAGCAGAAGTGAAAAGTGAAGATCCATCAGGCTCCTCTGTCCATGGAATTCTTCAGGCAAGGGTACTGGGGTAGCCATTCCTTTCTCCAGGGGATCTTCCCAACCAGGGATCAAACCCGTTCTCTACATTGCAGGCAGATTCTTTACCATCTGAGCCACCAGGGAAGATATGGGGTGAAGGATATTCAAATGGAGACACAAGGACAACGCCTGCCTCCCCAACAAGGCCTCAAACATTCTTAAAGGGGGAGGAATTTGCAGTGGGTTCTCCCCACAGTTTTCAACGATGATCCATGTTTCACTGTCCTGTGTGCTGTCACACCAATTGTTCAGAATCATGTAAATCTCTATCCTGTGTTGGAAAGACTCTCGTGGAAGAAGCAGCTGGCTACAATCAAAGACTCAGAAATTAATCCATTTAACTCAGAAATGCTTATGGCAGACAGAATAATACCTCAAAAATGTCCAAGTCCTAATTCCCAGAACCTATGTATGTGTCACTTTACATGGCAAAGGGGAAATAAAGTTGCAGATGGAATCAAGTTTGCTAATAAACTGACCCCAAGATGAGGAGACTATTCTGGCCAATGAAATCACAAGGGTCCTTAAAAGTGGAGGAGAAGCAATGTGAGAGTGTTACAGTGTGAGGACGACTCAGTGTGCCATTGGCACCTTTGAAGATGAAAGGGGGAAACCATAAGACAAGGAACATGACGTCCTCTAGAATGGGAAAAGGCAAAAGAAATGAATTCACCCCAGCCCTAGCACCTGCAGAAAAGAATGTGGTCTGGTAGACACATTTTAGCCCTGTGAAACCCATGTCAGACCTCTGACCTACAAAGCTATACTATAAATTTGTATTATTTCAGGCATTCAATTTCAGTAATTTGTTATGGCAACAGTATTAAATGAATACAGTGGCATTCAGGAACCAACAGGATATCAAAATCCAGTGACTGTAGTTACTTAACTCACATTTCAGAATCCAAAGACTTGATCACTTTTTATGGGACAACAGGCAAGCCAATAAGAGGGCATTAATATTGCAGGATGGCATAGATATGTTGGTTTTGAACTGATAGTGGTTTATATCTGCTTCTAGGAAAGATATTTTAAGTACCAATATGAGTACCAACCAGTGTCCCAGTGGAGGGAAGCCAAACTCTATACCTTGCTCACATGTGAGCACAATCAATCAGTCATCAAGTGCGTTAGCTCAGAACCATATCATAACCAGGTTCTTTCTACTTCTCACAAGGTTGATAATTCAATAATCACTTATTTTACTCGCTAACTATCTATGGTACTCTAATATCATTAAAAGAAAGGAATTTGCAAACCATAAAATTATATCTCATGGAATGTTTTATCCCCCTGACTTAGATACCCCAAATCAACATCAATATGATTACACTAGGTGAGAAATGCTGGGCTGGAAGAAGCACAAGCTGGAATCAAGATTGCCGGGAGAAATATCAATAACCTCAGATATGCAGATGACACCACCCTTATGGCAGAAAGTGAAGAGGAACTAAAAAGCCTCTTGATGAAAGTGAAAGAGGAAAGTAAAAAAGTTGGCTTAAAGCTCAACATTCAGAAAACAAAGATCATGGCATCTGGTCCCATCACTTCATGGGAAATAGATGGGGAAACAGTAGAAACAGTGTCAGACCTTATTTTTCTGGACTCCAAAATCACTGCAGATGGTGATTGCAGCCATGAAATTAAAAGACGCTTACTCCTTGGAAGGAAAATTATGACCAACCTAGACAGCATATTGAAAAGCAGAGACATTACTTAGCCAACAAAGATCCATCTAGTCAAGGCTATGGTTTTTCCAGTGGTCACATATGTGAGAGTTGGACTGTGAAGAAAGCTGAGCGCTGAAGAATTGATGCTTTTGAACTGTGGTGTTGGAGACGACTCTTGAGAGTCCCTTGGACTGCAAGGAAATTGAACCAGTCTATCCTAAAGATCAGTCCTGGGTGTTCATTGGAGGGACTGGTGCTGAAGCTGAAACTCCAATACTTCGGCCACCTAATGTGAAGAACTGACTCATTGGAAAAGACCCTGATGCTGGGAGGGATTGGGGGCAGGAGGATAAGGGGATGACAGAGGATGAGATGGCTGGATGGCATCACTGACTCGATGGACATGAGTTTGGGTGAACCCCGGGAGTTGGTGATGGACAGGGAGGCCTGGCGTGCTGCTATTCATGGGGTCTCAGAGAGTCAGACGCGGCTGAGCGACTGAACTGAACTGAACTGATAATAGTTTAAAAATAGCCTGTATAGCTTCACAGATCAAGCATATTACATATGCTGCAGTTACATATTCCTAAGATTTGCTACATATTACACATATTGCAATTACATATTCCTAAGATTTTTTTTCCATAATCTTTAGCGATTTAAGACATCTGACTTGTGGCAACCATGTTCAATGACCAATGATGTATCAAATGTCTTTTAGACATATATGTTCACACACACAAAATAAAGAGGAGTAAAAAAAGTTTGAGTGAATTAGGATATCAGTTCAGTGGTTTTACTTTTCTTTCCTGTAGAAATCTAGCCTGATAGGTATATCAAGTGGGCAGAAAAGTTCTGATCTATGAGCTCATCTGAAAAATTGCTAGAGAAGACTCTTGAGATTCCCTTGGACTGCAAGGAGATCAAACCAGTCAATCCTAAAGGAAATCAACCCTGAATATTCATTGGAAGGACTGATGCTGAAGCTGAAGCTCCAGTACTTGGCCCCCTGATGTGAAGAGCCAGTGCATTAGAAAAGACCCTGAAGCTGGGAAAGATTGAGGACAAGAGGAGAAGGGGAAGACAGAGGATGAGATGGTTGGATGGCATCTTCAACTCAATGGACATGAGTCTGAGCAAACTCTGGGAGATAGTGAAGGACAGGAAAGCCTGGCATGCTGCAGTCCATGGGGTCCCAAAGAGTTGGACACGACTTAGCAACTGAACAACAACAACAAATGAGCTTATCTGAGACCCATGTTGTGTCTTTCTTGCCATCCCACCCTACTTTAGGAGACGATTCTATACATTCACATCACAGTGTCACAGCATCTTCAGCATCACAGTATCCACATTCTGGTCCATAAGCAGGGGATAAAGCAGAGGACAGACAGCTTCTGTTCAAAGGCATCCAGAAAGGTGCACACTGCACTACTGACTTCTCATTAGCTAGAGTTGAGTCACATAGCAAAGCGGCAAGAGAGGTTGGGAAATGTATTCTGTAGACAGATGGCTACATGTTCAGCTAAAATTTGGAGGATCCGATTAGTTACGGCAAATGGAGAGTCTGGATATTGGGGGAGTAATCAGCAGTCTCAGTGCAGAGAGCTAGAACAATCCTTACCCGTCAAACCAGATTTGGCCCAGACCTTTGTATGTGTATCTTCACCTTGTTCCTATGGTAATGTGCCTGGTTTTGACCTATTTCTGGCTGCCTGTTTTTCCCTTTGTATTCCTTTGTGTATTTCTGTTTGCCCATTGTCACTTCACTTGCCTTTGCTACCAGTTTACAGTCTTTTTCCACTGTATTCTTGGGATATCAGTTTTGGTTTATGGTTGCCTGTCACTCCTACATTCTGTCTTTAAGTGGTCACCTTCCTGGCCACCAAATAATCTGGGATCTCAAATAGTCGAGTTCTTCTCTTTCACTCCCAGATAATCTCAATCAATAATGTATGACATACATCACTTTTATGCAGACAGCATCCACAAGCTTTATCCTTTGCCAAAATGCATTAAGAAAGAATGACGTCAGCAGGTTTTATGTTTTATTGACCTTTAGAGGAGATAAAACTTGTGCTAAAGAGTTAGTAGCTCTACTTAAACAGATTAGATTGATTTGAGACCAAATCTACGTTAGGTAGTCAATATGGAACCTCATTTACAATAGCACATCAATCGTAATGTAGGATTAGCAGTCATGTGGATGAACCTCTGAAGCTACCACCTTCCATGGACTACTTATTCTCGATCTTTTTAAGATGTTTTGTTGGTGTCTTAGAATTTTTTTTTTTTCTTTTTTAAAGGAATTTTGAGAAAATGAGGCCCAGACTCTAGGAACATAGTGAAGAAGAGGCATTTCCAAGTCAATAGCTTTCTTTGTAATAGTCAGCAAAAGAAATATATAAATTGAACTTATAATGGAGAAATCATGATATCCCATCAAATTAAGACATATGAAGTAACTGATCAGTGCTTAAAGGCATCTAAAGTAACTAATCATGAAGGCAGCCAATGACTTCAGTAATGTAAAAGATAAAAAATAGAACACTCAGAGATTACATAGCCCAGCAGCTTTTGTCTTACTGATTGAAAGACATAACCAAGTGGGGGGATTCTCACTTGAGAAAGCCAGAACTGGAACTAGGTATAAATCCTCGGGCAAAATACAGTGTCTTGGATTTCTGACTGACCTACACTTAGAGCTACATCTCTTTTTATCTCTTCTTACCTTTTTCTTTTCTTTTTTTTTCACTAACAAAGTTGCTTTACTTTGGAAAATGCTGAAGGAAATAAATTAAATACTCTGGTCATTTGGCTAACCAGTTCCACAAATTCCACACACGAGATGAGTTTGTACCAAGTCAGAGGAAACAAAAATACATGCATATTCATATACAAGAGTGGGCTTCTCTCGTCACTCATAATCTGCCTGCAGTGCAGGAGACCTGGGTTCAATCCCTGGCTCAGGAAGATCTCCTGTAGAAGGGGATAGCAACCCACCCGAGTATTCTTGCCTGGAGAATTCCATAGACAGAGGAGCCTGACGGGCTATAGTCCATTGGGGTTGCAAAGACTCAGACACGACTGAGTGACTAACAAACAATACAAGAGTAGAAAGAGAATCTTTAACTTAAGACTTTCAGAAGTTCACAGATTGAAAGTCCTTTAGTAGTACAAAATTAAATGAACACCAAAATGGTTTCTAAAGATAGTGAAAACAATAGTTCCAAGTCAATCTATCGACATCAGGTTGTGGTGAAGGAAAGTGCAGTGTTTATTACAGGGCACCATGCAAGGAATTTGGGCCTGTTAAGCACTAGTTACTTGGACTCCTTGCTTGGTGTGCTGCAACAAATGCTGTACTTTTCTTCACCATAACCCAGTGTTGGTAGATTGACTTTACTGCACACAGGCAAGCAGACTCAAGTTTGGTGTGGTAACAGTATCACTAGCTTTTGCTCTAGCTTTGATCAAACTTACATATGAGCTTTTAGAAGGTGAATTGGATCTAATTCTTGGAAAATTTACTTTTCTGAATGAAAGAGGCCTGAAAGCCATAGGATTTCCTAAGTGAGTGGAGAAAAGTAGAGGAAAGAGGCCCCACATATCTCTACTCAGGCTCCTCCTCTCTGTCTCCAGATACACAGTGGGCAGAGCTCCCAGTTTCTGGCTTGTTTACCCAGGAGCAATTAGCAAGATTGATAGGCTACTTCAGCCAAGGGTCTGTGGCCAGCTTCTCCAGGATGGTGCTCAGTTCAGAGACAGCCTTGTCTTTGACTACAAGCCAATGCTGTTTTCTCCAAGTCATCCCTTCAACTAACTATTGACATATGTTTGACTGTAAATTAACTTTTAGCATCAGTCACTTCCAGTAAGAGATGCTAAAGAAATATTTTCTAGCCAGGAAGCAAGTAATCAGGATAGATACCTTGTATGCAGAATGACAAATATAATTTTCCTCCTTTAAAAATGTTCTTTTACTATGGTTTACTTTTAAGGATTATCTGGGAGTAAATTCATTCTATTAGTTAACAACTGTACATCAAGGACCTGCTGGATCCTAGGCATGATTCCAACCATTGAAGGAGCAGCAATGAATAAAAGAGAGGAAAACCCTGCCCTGATTGGTCTTACATTCCCATCACTTGAGTTCTAATGGTTTGAATCACTCAAATAGTTTCTCTACTAGGTGCCAACATCAAACTAATTTGAGAAAATGAGCTAATTCTGCACTTTACATTACCCATGTGATTTTGTCAGTTGAAAAGACTGAATAAAGATCTTCATGTATCAAAACTTTCAGTTAGGTGGCCCGAGAGATTGAGGATATGCAGAGAGAGATGGCTCAGAACATCATCATTCAGTGGAGCTTTGCTACACACATATATAAGCTTGTCACGATAAAAATGGGGCAAAAGCCTGCAGCCCTAGAAAACATTAAAACATTTTTTTAGTAACATAAATTTTAAAAAATTGTAGAAGATAACATCGGTAAATGTAAATTTTTTTTTAGAAATACATTTCAATAATAGTTACCATATTCTAAAGGCCACCAAGGTGCTGTGGAGCTACTGGAGTCCTACAGTAATAGCCCGGGTATGTCTGGTGCCCCAGTGTCAGGTGATATTTTGCAGTTCACTTTAGCCCACGCTCCATGAGGCTGACATCTGTGGCAGAAGACAAGATTTCTGTTCCCCACAATGTGCCCACAATTTTTGAATGCAGATTCAAAAGTCAATAACTGCCTGAGTCTCTAGAAAGCCTGCTGATGGAGTCAAAGCCAAAGTCATTGTACATCCTTTTCCCAGTGTGATAACATTTGTAGCTGCAGTGACTGTTTGAAGAAGAAATGCATGGGAGGGACTGAGCAGTCCCAGGAAAGCTTCTTCCATGTATTGAGTCTGTCCCTCTGGGGCCTTTTCAGGGACCATTCTAGATGTCACATTTGTTCCATCAGGTGTTTTCCATTGGATTGCTACATGCAAAGGGAGCTCGCCACTTGTCAGCTTAGATATCCAAACCACTGCAATGTGTAGGGGCAGGGAAGTATTGCTTTCTCCTGCCTACTGAGGCTTTTTGGTGATAGGATCCAAGTCTCCAAGGGTAAATGAGATGGAAGTGAGAGTATTGTCTGCATTGATTGTCTTCCTTAAACCCCTAAGACATCATCCTCAACTCCCTACCTTAAAGGCTGTTGTGCTCCAGCTTCTGATCCCAAGGTATTTCCTGTCTCACCCTCCACTCCCAGGACTTCAAGCAGTTTTTACAGTGATGTCTCCTCAGAAATTGTCTCCAGCCCCCCTGAATACCTCACAGCATATCATACAGAACTTGTCAAACCCTGAACTTGTTACCTCCTCTTCCCCACACCATGAATCCACCATGCTTACTGTTGTCCCATATTTCCAGCCTCAGGGAATGACAGAAGTCACTCCCCACTCATTTTTCCAACCTAGAAACTTGACTGGCAGCCTGTGTCCTTGCTTCTCCCTCGTTACCACTCTGACCCCATCACCACTTCCTGCTACTTCTCTTCCTACGAATTCTTAAGTCCGTATGTCCTCTGCATCCCTGTGTATGTTAGATCCTCAACATGTTCCACAGAAATGGTGTGGCATCCTCCTGACTTCTGCTCCAACCCCAGTTTTCTCCTCAACTCATCCTCTTAACCACTCAAATATAAAGGTGAATCTACACCATATAACCACTAACATCCTTCCATATACTCTCATCACCTGCAGGATAAAATCCACGTGACTTTCCAGCCCACTTTCCATTATTGCCTAGCATGCACTACACCCTAGTACATGAAATTGCTTTAATTTCAGACATACCACATTCTCTCAGATTCTCTCTGCCTGTAAAGTCCTTTCCCCATAATATTTTTCAACTTCAGGTAACACTGAAAACTCAGAGGCTTTCCAGACTCACAGACTTAGAGAATGAACTTATGGTTACCATCAGAGTGGGGATAGTTAAAGAGTTTGGGATGGACATGTACATACTGCTATATTAAAATGGATAACCAACAAGGTCCTACTGTATAGCACAGGGAACTTGGCTCAATGTTATCTGGCAGACTGGATGGGTGGGAAGTTTGGAGGAGAATGGATGCATGTATTTGTATGGCTAGGTCACTCTGCTCTTCACCTGAAACTATCACTACACTGTTAATTAGCTATAATATAAAATTAAAACTTTAAGAAAAAAAAATAGAAAAAAAATTAAAAATAAAAATCAGATTTTCACAGTTTTAAAAATCTGAGTTTTAAACTTCTCTAGAAAAATCATCTCTGGCAGCATGGAGTCTGCTTTTGCACACAGCAACAATTGGCCAGAGCTCCAAGCTGCTGGCCTTGTAGCTAGAACCTCAACTCTGTTTCTGACTACTACTCTCCAGCCCTGCTCACTTTCTTCATTGTTTTATGTGTCTGCTCACTGTTGGCATTTGAATTTGCAACCCCTGATCTACAGAAATGCAAAAGCTTACGAATTCATTTTCCAGTGAATCATAAAGCTTCCAGCATATGGGACAGTTGCATTGCCATGACTTAAATAAACAGTGTTGCTGTAGTGAGCAAGACATTCTGCCCTCTAATTCTATTCCAGGCATTGAGAATAGAAAATTTGGTAAGATAAAGTTATACTGGCATGCCTATTACATTTTGTTTTATTATACTTTGCAGGTACTCAGTTTTTTTTTATTTGTTTGTTTTTTTCGGTTTTTTTTTTTTTTACAAATTGTAAGTTTGTCGCAACCCAGCATTAAGCAAGACTGTCAGTGCCAGTTTTCCAACAGCGTTGGGTTCATTTTGTGTGTCTGTGTCACATTTTGGTAATTTTCACAATACTTCAAACCCTCCACCAGCAAAATGACTGTGACTTGTTGAAGGTTCAGATGATGGTTAGCATTTTTTAGCAATAAAGTATTTTATTCATTGAGGTAGGCACATTGTTTTTTTTTAGAACATAATGCTATTGCACACTTAATAGGCTACAGTATAACATAAATACAACTTGTATATGCATCGGGAAACCAAAAAATCCATGGGACTCACTGCATTTCAATGCTTATTTTATCATGGTGGCCTCAAACCAAATCCAGAATATCTCTGAGATCTGCCTGTATCTATTTAGGTCTTGGAGGAGACGCTAAATTTGGGCAAGAAAGATTTTGTTTCAGAATGTGAGCATTAAAACTAAACATGTTGGTGAGCAAGAGCAGGCAGAATCAGGTTTGAATGGAATTAGGGTGCTACTAGAAGAAACGTTGTTGGGATTTAAGTGGGAAGATCCATGTTGGAAGACTTCCTGATCGTTAAGACTTTAAGAGATCTAGGAGGAGCAATGAGGTGTCAGGGACTATAAATATGACCTGAGGAAAGAAATGCTTTCTTAAGAAATAGAAAGCTTCATGTGGCTACATGCAGGTGAGCCAAAAAGCAGGCCTGAAATGACAGCTTGCCATCTGTCCTCCAAGAGCCAGCTTTGCAGAACACCAGCCAAAACGAAAATGGTACCACTTGTGTGGGTTGCTCTCTTTTGTAGCATTTGTAACAACAGAATTCTTCACCCAGAGTGAAGCCAGAGCATTCCACAGCTGAAGGGAGGGTTGGGAAACCCTCATTTCCTCTGATTCTATCTTCTCCATGTGTGGGCTCAAAGAACCTCCTTTCACTTTTCTCTGCAGTCTGGCTCCTTGTTACAGAGAATGCCAAAATAATATCTGAAAGAACTCAATTGAGACTTTACCTAGGCTATTGATTGATGATTATTAGCCCATTAAGTCTGCTGGGTCCAAAAAAGTGAGATAGTGCTTTCCGGTGAATTGCCAACAAAACACTTTTAAACCTACTCCTATCCCCCAAGTCACAAATTTAAAATGAAGAATTAATTAATATATTCAACATTTATCATTTTCAGCTTTACACAGTGGGGTTAAAAGTGTGGGCTTTGTTGATTCAAATCACTATTCATTAAGGGAACTCGAGGTTAAAGTTATTTAACCTCTCTGCACCAGTCACCTTTTCCTTATCTGTAAAGTGGGGATAATAACAGTAACTTTTTCTTAAGAGTTGTGAGAACTTAAAAAAGCTAAAACAGGTAAAGTCTTTAAAAAGAGGCTAGGTGTGGATTAGCTATTATCAACACTGTATATATTAGACACTCTGCTAGGTACTGAATATCTTTCACAGAGCTTAGCCTAGCGGCTGGCAATGTGTAAAATGTTTCATAGTTACTTTGATTCGCCATTCCAGACAGCGCATTTGGATATAAAAAAGACCTTAGAACCCCTGATGGCAGCTTTTTCTCTCTGGCAAAGTGATCATATCCTTGCACAAAGATGACCTCTGGCAGAAGCACAGAATGTTGACAGCCCGGTCAGGTGAGAGATCAGTGATTGCCTTTCAGATTCAGAGGTGCCGGTTTGGCAAAGTTGCTATCCATAGATGTTACAGTTTTAAAAGATAACAGAAGCTGCTCGAGCAGCTGTAGTAGACTGTACTACCCTTCACGAGATCCCTTGCTCTTCCATGGCAGACTTGGCCATGCGACTTGCTTTAGGCGATATAATCCACTTCTGCTCTAAAGCTTTAGAGCCTTTGCACTGTAAACTGTGCTCTTTTTCTTGCTTCTGAGATTATGGAAGCATGTCACATGAAGCCTCCTCCAGCCTGGGTCTCTGAAATATTATAATGAGTATCCTTTGTACATGGGTGCATCTTTTGTACATGAGGTGCATGAGCGAGAATAATTCTTTATCAATAAAGCTCCTGAACGTGTGGAGCCCTTTGTTACTGAATCATCACCTATCCTATTTTAACTAATACGTCATCCATAGTTACATCCAGTTGCTATGATGGCCAGAATGCGCTGCTGCATAGATCTTTAACCTCAGGACCTCATGCTCCTCTTTCTTTCACTTTATGTCTTTGGTGGCTCCATTGGTACTTCCAGAGTCGGACAATGAGCACTAGACCCGAACCCAAATTCTGAGACCAAGGTCCAGCCCGTCCACTGTCTAACTTTGTGATCTTCAGCAAATCAATTCATCAATCTGAGCCTCAATTTTATTTGCTTAAATAGGAGTAAAATGTCTGCTAATTATAACACAACTTTGTTCTCCAGAAGCACATTATAAGTGTTATGATAATATAGAAAATCATTTTTAGTTCTTAAGAAGTCATGGGTGAGACTTCTCTGGCAGTCCAGTGGCTAGGACTTGCCGCTTCCATGGCAGGTGACATAGGTTTGATCCCTGATCGGGAAGCAAAATTCCCTCATGCATATGATGCAGCTGGAAAAAATAAAATAAAGGGCACACCAATTTTATACAATTTTTTTTAATTATAAGAAAAGAAATCATGGATAGGCCTGATCGCCATCAACCCATGAAACTCTCAGTCAACACCAGTTGACTGATAATGGTGACCACAGAGGGCAGGGCATCTTAGAAGACTGGTTTATAAGTGAGAGGTCAAGGTCCTCATTTGTGTCCTTACTCAAAACGCACTTCTCAGTCCAAAAGTGCCATTCAGAAAGGGGAGACTTGATGACAACTTTTCTTAGTTTTTCAAGACACATTTTCTTATGCCAAATAATATTGCAATTGTCTTTGAAATGCAATATGTGAGGGAGAAAACCTTAGACTCAACCATCGATATACACAGAATTCAGATTTAAACAGAATGTGAATAAATGTGTACATACCCAGTTCAGTTCAGTCGCTCAGTCGTGTCCGACTCTTTGCGACCCCATGAATTGCAGCACGCCAGGCCTCCCTGTCCATCACCATCTCCTGGAGTTCACTCAAACTCATGTCCATTGAGTCAGTGATGCCATCCAGCCATCTCATCCTCTGTCATCCCGTTTTTCTCCTGCCCCCAATCCCTCCCAGCATCAGAGTCTTTTCCAATGAGTCAACTCTTTGCATGAGGTGGCCAAAGTACTGGAGTTTCAGCTTTAGCATCATTCCTTCCAAAGAACGCCCAGGGCTGATCTCCTTTAGAATGGACTGGCTGGATCTCCTTGCAGTCCAAGGGACTCTCAAGAGTCTTCTCCAACACCACAGTTCAAAAGCATCAATTCTTCAGCGCTCAGCTTTCTTCACAGACCAACTCTCACATCCATACATGACCACAGGAAAAATGATAGCCTTGACTAGATGGATCTTTGTTGGCAAAGTAATGTCTCTGCTTTTAAATATGCTATCTAGGTTGGTCATAATTTTCCTTCCAAGGAGTAAGCATCTTTTAATTTCATGGCTGCAATCACCATCTGCAGTGATTTTGGAGCCCCCAAAAATAAAGTCTGACACTGTTTCCACTGTTTCCCCATCTATTTCCCATGAAGTGATGGGACCAGATGCCATGATCTTCATTTTCTGAATGATGAGCTTTAAGCCAACTTATTCACTCTCCTCTTTCACTTATACCCAAGTTGTTCTCATAGATGCTTACGTCACCACACACAGTGGTTTGTAATAGCCTGAGGGTTTCCCTCAGCCCTGAATAACTCAGAGCAAAGTAAGAGGAGGGGAAGTTAGAATGTTCTTGCCTATCATTCTTTCTCAAGAAGACTCCTTCTCAATCTTCCTTTTAAGTAATCTTACTTGACTGCACCATCTGATTTAGATTAATTCATTCATTCACTCCTTTATCAAGTTTTTGAGTGACTACAATGTACCAGTTCTAGACGCTATATACAGAATAGACAAGTCCCTGCCTGCATGGAACTTACATGTCTGAGGGGAGCTGACGTTCTGTGTTTCTATAGCTCCTGACACTTGTCTCCATCTGTCTCCATGTGCGATAGTCGTTGGTTTGGACTACAAGATCCTTGAAGATATGGGGAACACATATCTCATTAGACTTTGTGTCCTCAGGGTCCCCAGCCCTGGTGCCTGGAATACAGAAGGAATCCAAAAATGTTTCTTTCAAATGAGTAAATATCAGGAGCTTTCAAGTTCCCCAAAAAATATGAAAAATAAGGGATTTAGTCACAGTGCACAATCAATAGTTATCTTTAACTGATTCATTTCATGAAAATTTATAACAAGATTAATGTTGCTTTTGGTGCCGCAGTGCATTTGTTGACAGACTTAGAGGAGATCAAAGTGAATAAATGCAGAAAGCTAGCTACATTCTTCTAGGTTATAAAAATTGTTATGAAGTACTTTGCAAACAGTGTCAGAAAGTACTTGAGTTCAGTTCAGTCACTCAGTCATGTCTGACTCTCTGTGACCCCATGAACCGCAGCGCTCCAGGCCTCTCTGTCCATCTCCAACTCCCGGAGTCCACCCAAACCCATGTCCATTGAATTGGTGGTGCCATCCAACCATCTCATCCTCTGTCATCCCCTTCTCCTCCTGCCCTCAATCTTTCCCAGCATCAGGGTCTTTTCCAGTGAGTCAGCTCTTCACATCAGGTGGCCAAAGAATTGGAGTTTCAGCTTCAGTCCTTCCAATGAACACCTAGGACTGATCTCCTTCAGAATGGACTGGTTGGATCTCCTTGCAGTCCAAGGGACTCTCAGGAGTCTTCTCCAACACCACAGTTCAAAAGCATCAATTTTTCGGTGCTCAGCTTTCTTTATAGTCCAACTCTCACATCCATACATGACCACTGGAAAAACCATAGCCTTGACTAGACAGACCTTTGTTGGCAAAGTAATGTCTCTGCTTTTTAATATGCTATCTAGGTTGGTCATAATTTTCCTTCCAAGGAGTAAGCGTCTTTTAATTTCATGGCTGCGATTACCATCTGCAATGATTTTGGAACCCAGAAAATTAAAGTCTGACACTGTTTCCCCATCTATTTGCCATAAAATCATGGGACCAGATGCCATGATCTTAGTTTTCTGAATGTTGAGCTTTAAGCCAACTTTTTCACTCTGCTCTTTCACGTTCATCAAGAGGCTGTTTCGTTCTTCTTCACTTTCTGCCATAAGGGTGGGTCATCTGCATATCTGAGGTTATTGATATTTTTCCCAGCTATCTTGATTCCAGCTTGTGCCTCCTCCAGCCCAGCGTTTCTCATGATGTACTCTGCATAGAAGTTAAATAAGCAGGGTGACAAAAAGTACTATAGACTAAGAAATAACGCCAACATGGTCAAAGCTAAGCATGGGAATGCAACTATGTGAGCAATCTGTCCTGTGTACAGCCGGTGGTGTATGAGAGTAATGCAGAGAGAAAAAGAAAACCAAAGTGCATATTTGAAAGCATTTTCTTCTCCTGAGAGAGAGTCACTTAGAGCTAAGCTTTGAGTACGGCAATAGTTATATAGCAAACACAGTGGGCTTAAGAAATGTTTTCCCCAATGTTTTCTCTATTAGTTCAGAGATTGAGAAACTGTAAAGACAAGAGGAAAAATGGGAGGAACTTCCCTGATGGTCCAGTGGCTAAGGCTTCCCGGTCCCAGTGCAGGGACTGGGGTTCAGTCCCTGGTCAGGGATCTAGATCCCACAGGCCCTAAGAGTTCTCATGCTGCAACTAAAGATCCTACAAGTCACAACTAAGACCCAGCACAGCCAGATAAACAAATAAATACTTTTTTTTTTAAAGAGTAAGAAAGGGAGAAAAGAATGGGCAAAGGATGTGGAGACAGAAATGAGCTTGATAGTCACATGCTGGGCTACTCTGACCCTCTCCATTTACTTCTGTGTATACTATGTACCTTACAATGTGTTTGATTACCAAAGGAAAAGAGAGACACCTTGATTTAGTCATTTATCATGCAAATATTTATTAGTATCTGATCTTTTATCTTTGTTTCTTAGGTACCTATTTTGAATCAGATACTATCTTAGATTCTGGTCAGAAAAGGACCCTTGCCCTACTGCAACTAACATTGTGATAGGGAAAACAGATAATCAACAACTAACTATGTAAACAAGATGATCCTAGGCCATGATAAGGGCCCAAGAAGGTGTCTGGAGTGGGGTAGGTTAGTGCTAGTTTAGAAATGGCCACAGAGGAAGACATCCTAAAGAGCTGACTTTGAATCGAGGTCTGAACCATGAGAAGAAGCTCACCATGAAAAGCTTCAAGTAGCAAAACATTCTAGCCAGGGGAGAGAACAAGGGCCAAAGCCATGAGGCAGGAATAAGCTTGGCAAGTTCACAGAATGAAAAGCAGACCAGGATGACTAGAAGGTGGTGATGAAAGGGTAGAGAAGGTAGAGATCAGATCCTACCTGGCCTTGAGAGGTGTGGCAAGGATTTTAAGATTTTCTTTTGGACCTAATGAGAGTCGTTGGAGGGTGTTTGGCAGAAAATTGAATATGATCTGGAGCAAAGAACTAGTGAACTCCAAGTGTTACACACACCAAATAACACTAACTTCACTGCTTTAAGGCAGCCCCAGGCCTCTTCTCTCCATTAGCACTAAACCAAGGCCCATGCACCTACATTTTAGATGGTTGTTGACTGATTCTGACCCTGTAGAATTATGAGGCATACATATATTTGAAATTGGGTGCAATTTTGTTAATAACAAGATAATGCTCTTTTCTTTAAGCATTCATGTGATCAGTCTATGTTGACTGTATTTTTTCTCAAAGCAAAATTTTTGGCACATGAATTGACAAGTTTAAAGTATGTTTTTTTTCAATAGCTGAGTCATATTCCATTGTATATATGTACCATGTCTTCTTTAGCCATTCATCTGTTGAAGGATATCTAGGTTATTTTCAAGTGCTAGCTATTGTAAATAGGTGCTGCCATGAACATTGGGGTGCATATGTCTTTTTCAATTGTTATACACAGTGAAGTAAGTCAGAAAGAGCAAAACAAACATCATACATGAATGCGTTTATATGCAATCTAGAAAGATGGCGCTGGTGAGCCTACCTGCAGGGCAGCACAGGAGACACAGACATAGAGAACAGGCTTGTGGACACAGTGGGGAAAGGAGAGGGTGGGACCACTTGAGAGCAGAGCATTGAGACATACCTATTACCATATGCAACACAGATACCATTGAGAATCGGCTTTATGATGCAGGGAACTCAAATCCGGTACTCCCTGACAACCTAGAGGAGTTAGACGGAGTGGGAGGTGGAAGGGAGGTTCAAGACGGAGAGGACGTATGTCTATATATCTATACCTATTGCTGATTCATGTTGCTGTATGGCAGAAACCAGTACAATATTTATTGTAAAGTAATTATCCTCCGATTAAAAAAATGATGTAAGTTTTGGAGACACTGCATTGGAAAGAATCCCCAGTGTTCTCCCTACTTGCTACAAGGAAAAATAAAGCCTTCCTTCTCCCGCAAAAAATAAAAAAAATAAAATAAAATGTGCTTTTGAGGTCAAGAGGACAGAATATGTTAACTTGGAATCATTTGTGGAAAGCTTATTGTGCCTAGCCATATACATCTTGTTATGCGCAATAAAAAGACTGGATTCTTAGCTCTATGTGATTTGTGGAAGGCGTTTCTCAAGTGTTATTAAACCGAAATTTCAAGGAGTTCCCAAGCAGGAGTCAAGAAGCAGATGAGATAGCAGGGCTCATTACTGCGAGTTGCTCTTGGTGTTAGCACCACCCCTATGCTGGTGTGAGAGGAGGGGGGTGAGTGCCCAGCCCTTCCCACCCTCTTCTCACCTTCTCCTTTATCACTGCTCCATTTGCACCTCACTCCTTCTCTTCCACACCCTATTAGCACTACTATCCCATTTCCAGATGAATTGATAGAAAGGTGTTACCAAAATTTCAGCCTCTTTCTCCGTAGTAACCTAATATTTTGATACCACTGACAGTTTCTCTCTCCTGCCAATTCCTTCTCTCCTTCATCACCTCCTTCCTCTTCTTTTCACCTTGTCTCTCCCACTCCTTCTTTTCTAGTAGGGATTCATCCAGGACTTCAGAAAGTCCCAGATAAAAAAATATTTAAAATCCTTTCTGGTAGAAAAATAATTTCTGAAAAAGAAGATTGATCATTAATATTTTTAAATCAAGGGATATATACTTATAAAAGCTTATTATTTAAGAAAAAAAAATGCATAATATCTTTTCTAGATTGAAAAAGAGATGATGAGGGAGATATACACATACTCCCTGCCCTCCAGAACAAATATCCAACAGGGCAATGGGACCCCACAAAGGACCACAGGGCAAGAGAGGCCGTAACAAGGTCTTTTACCTTGGTTCAGTGCTAATGGAGAGAAGGGGCCTGGCACCGCCTTAAAGCAGTGGTTGGTTTAGTCACTAAGTCGTGTCCGACTCTTGCGATCCCATGAACTGTAACCTGCCAGGCTCCTCTGCCCATGGGATTCTCCAGGTAAGAATACTCGAGTGGGTGGAGAGGTGTGGTTTTCCACTGTAGGACAGAGAATAAATGGGAGGTTTATTCCAGTGGAGGCCTGATAGGGAAGGGATTTGATGAAAGACTAAATAACACTACCTCCACTGCTTAATGGAGAAAAATGACAACCCACTCCAGTATTCTTGCCTGGAGAATCCCATGGGCAGAGGAGCCTAGCAGGTTATAGTTCATGGGATCGCAAGAGTCGGACACGACTTAGTGACTAAACCAACCACTGCTTTAAGGCGGTGCCAGGCCCTTTCTCTCCATTAGCACTGAACCAAGGCCCATGCATCCACATTTTAGATGGTCAGTGGCTGATTCTGACTCTGTAGAGTTATGAGGCATATATTTGGTACTGGGTACAATTTTGTTAGCAACAGGATAATACAATGATTTGTGAGTGAGCACTCTTAAGCCAGGCTGTCTGGAGTGGACTGGCTGTCTGGAGTGGAGTGCTGCCGCCATCCTTTACTGTCTAGGTACATTTAACCAAGTAACTTAGCCTTTCTGTTCCATTTCCTTGACTGTAAAGTGGAGTAATAATATTGCTCATATTGTGTGCTAAGTCACTTCAGTTGTGTCTGACTCTTTGCAACCGTATGGGTTGCGCCCTGCCAGACTCCTCTGTCCATTGGATGCTCCTGGCGAGAATACTGGAGTGGGCTGCCATGCCCTCCTCCAGGGGATCTTCCCGACCCAGGAATCGAACCTGCATCTCTTATGTCTCCTGCATTGGCAGGCGGGTTTTTTACCATCAGTACCACCTGGGAAGCCCATTGTTCATATAAATTCCATGAAAGGACTTATTGCAATATTTGATACACCATTAGTCCTTGATGGATCTTGTATATATGAGAACTAAATGGATATAATGCACTTAGAATAGTTGAAGAAAACTGAATAAACACTGAATGATGCTAGTGAGTGTTAGTTCTAGTGGCCTACTGTTAGGGCTTTGAGTGAGAGCCATCTTTGGTCCTGAGGGAGTGGTGCTTTTTCATCTTTACTTGTGCACAGACGCCCCCTCGTGGAGACAGAGCCAAATATTTGTGGCCAGTTCCTCTCTCCAGTTCTAGGAGGACATGAAAACAGTAAGACTCAGCAGCTGACATCACCAGCCACACTGCCGCCCGTGGCCAGGCCACCGCTGAGATCAGGCCTACCTACCCCAGGGGAGAGCAATCCATTTAGGAACCAAGCATTGTGTGGAAATCAGGCTCAATCATATACATGAGAGAGTACTTAAAACAGTATGATCAGTTTTTGAGATGAAAGAAAGTGAAAGTGTTAGTAGCTCAGTCATGTCTGACTCTGCGACCGCATGGACCATAGCCCACCAGGCCCCTCTATCCATGAAATTTTCCAGGCACGAATACTGGTGTGGATAGCCATTCCCTTCTCTAGGGGATCTTCCTGACCCAGGGATTATTTTTTGAGATAATCAAACTCAGTTTTACTTAATACCCTTCATGGTTGCTTTTAGCCATGAAAGTTTCCCAGTGGAAGCATTAAAGTTTATTATATGATCATCCCTTACCTTTTTTTAAAGATTTAAATTACTCAAAGGTATGTATTCCTTCAAATGAAAAAAATCTTTGCTGAGTGACTACTATATGCCAGGCACAGGTGAGACCTTGGGGCACCAGAGAAAATAAAATACAGCCCCTGGCTCAAGAGACTCATCATCAGACAGTATAGCAGAGAATGCTGAGTAGTGAGTAAGGACTAAGCTGGAAAATATATTGTAGCTCAGTTGGTAAAGAATCTGCCTGCAATGCAGGAGACCCAGGTTTGATTTCTGGGTTGAGAAGATCCCCTGGAGAAGGAAATGGAAACTCCAGTATTCTTGCCTCGAGAATCCCATGGACAGAGGAACCTGGCAGGCTACTGTCCATGGGATCATAAGAGTCAGACACGACTTGGTAACTAAACCACCAGCAGGGACGCTATGAGGATGCAGGGGAAGGACATGGAACTGAGGAGCTGCTTGCCAAGGGCAGTGCTGTCTGGTACTGGAAGCTCCAGGGATGCTAAGGGTTACGGAGGACACTTGTGGACGGAGGTGGCGTTAGCTTCTCGCCGGTAGAGGAGTTGCCTGCACTGCTGTGTTGCCCCCACTGCTTGTCTCTCCACAGAGCCCTGCTCCACATCCGCATGGCCGCCTAGACAGTGGAACGGGGGCCCACAGGCTGAATACTACATCCAGCTGCCGACAGGACAGCAGGGGCAGCCCCTTTCTGGCTAGCCGTGCCCTCACTAGCCCTCTCTCAGCGGCTGCTGGCCTCTGAGGCCTCTGAGTGGTGTTTTCTGTGCTGGGCAAGGCCCTGACCCTGGACAGGCAGCCGCCACCTCCCTTAGGTGGGGGTCAGGCCTCTCTGGTCCTCTCCTGGAGATCCTGGCCTTCACCGTTGCCAGTGGGAACCAGAGGGAGGGAGATGAAGCTTCAAGCCCAACAGAGCTAGGAGGGAAGTATGGTAAGAGTAAGTGGTAAAAAAAAAAAAAAAAAAAAAAACTACTAACGTAAAATAAATATGGGATGTTGTGGGAGGGGAGGAGCTGATTACTCTGCCACTGGGTCAGAACTAGGTCAGGGCAGTTTTCCTGCAAATCCCTTTTTCTATTTTCTTTAAGATACTGTGGTCCGTGAGCTGTGCTATGCTCAGTTGCTAAGCCATGTCCCAACTTTCTGCGACCCCCAAAGACCTCTTTGAGCCCGACAGGCTCCTCTGTCCTTGGAATTATCCAGAGAAGAATACTGAATTGAGCTGCCACTTCCTCCTCCAGGGGATCTTCCTGACCCGGATCGAACCCTCATCTCCTGCATCTACTGCACCTAAGGCAGATTCTTTACCACTAGTGCCACCTGCCCACTCCAGTATTCTTGCTTAGAGAATCCTGTGAACAGAGGAGCCTGGTGGTCTGCTGTCCATAGGGCCGCACAGAGTTGGACACGACTGAGGCGACTTAGCAGCAGCAGCGCCACCTGGGAAACTTGTGGTCTTATGAGGCTGCAGGCTCTAACTTGAGTGACAAGTGACAGCAAGGTCCAGGTTTCCAGAGAGTGGTTTGCATCCCTGATCTGCCCTGTCTGTGGGTCAGTTTTAGAATGTGTTTCAGTGCCTCACCATCCTTTCCTTTCACTGTTAAAGGTGCAGAAGTGTCATATGCAATCACAGCATCACCTCTGCTGTTCCATTCTTTTTCTAGCTAAACAAATCATTTTAAATGCTGGGTAATTCTATAGCATCAGCCATGTTATTTCAAAAACAAAACAACACCAACTCTGTGTGTGTGTGTGTGTGTGTGTGTGTGTGTGTTGTTTTGTCAACAAACAAAGGGTATAGGCAAACGGAGGGAAAATTAGGGTAAAAAGGAAGTGGGCTCAAAATGTTTTTACTTTATTATTTTTTTGAATTGGGCTTTAGGGGAAATCCTTTAAACCCAAGGATTAAAACACACACACACACCCACAAAATTGGTCTAAAGAGGGATCAAGCCCCATGACCTTAATTTTATTGGCATTATGCTCTAATCAGCCAATGAATTAAGAGATGAAAGGACATTTCAGTCAATTACAGTCACATGAAGTCAGTGCCTTTTTCTTGGTGGTGGTTTTCTAAAGGCCAAAAGAGCATTTTTTAAATGCTTTTTTTTTCAGAGACTATTTATTGACAATCCTGCCTCAGTATTGATGGAGGAAGTCATTAAATTTCCTTCCTCTGTGTTCATTCAGATGGGTTCTGAAAGGAGGGAGGAGCTATTTATATAAATGTGAACTGGAAGAAAAAAGGCACCACACTTGGCTTCTAGTTGCATGCAGAATCCTGGCATCTCTTGCTTCATCCTCAGTGACATCCCCACCATGTGTCTGATACCAGAGACATGAAATTATGAATTGGCTCAGCCTTTACAGTGCATGACACATGTTTTTCATGAGCATTAAAATTCATTTTTTTTCAACTGAGAGAAAATTAAACCTAGGTTCTGGCACTAATCCCCACTTGTCTTTCTCCTGGCAGCATGAATTGTTTGTTTCTGTGATGTAGAAAAGCATAACTCTTGTTTGTTTGTTTTGCCAACTCCATGCATTTTCTAGGGAAACATTTGCTGTCTTTACCGCTCACTTGTATGGATACCAATGGATAATTCAAGTCTGTTCAAGTTTTATGCCACTTCCTGGGCTCCAGGGTTAAATTGTCACCTTGTCAAAAGCAGCCTTACCTTTGTATTTCCTGCAGTGCTCAGCACCATGCCTTGTATACAGTGATGCTCAATGAATGCTTATTAAATAAGTGAGAGCTTCCTGGAATGTAAATATTGATTTTTCTATTAATTTCTGATACATTAACCACAGAAATCAGCTATGTCAATAAACATTTTACTCAATATTTTACAGATTTTCTCTTACTATTCTCCCCTCATCAAGTAAGCTCCAGCCTCACTAGTCTTCATGATCATTCTTAAGTATACCAAATTTATTCTTGAGTCAGGATTAAGGCATTGAAAGAAGCAGTGATCTCTTTCAACATATTTTTCATGTATATGAGCAATGTGGACAAATATTGAAATGTCTCTTGAAAGATAAAAATCTCCTTCTTTGAGGGAAACAGTCTAGTATGGATAATGCCTGGTATCTTGCTTAATCTTTATGAACTGACATTTTTTTTTTGGACTGTTAGAGAAAAAATTCTTCTGACACTTGTTAGAGCAGTTAAGGAAGACTTTATCTGGGACTACTGATACATGGCAAGACTATTGCCAACCAGGCTCAACTCCACAGACAACCAAGACGACTGAGGATTTATGGCCACCGAGCACAGTGAGGAGTCAGTGGATAGAATCTTACTACTGGGGGACATTGAAGATAGAGGGACTCTTGCTAAACCTATTTAGCAGGATTCTTGCTGGAGACGTTGTGGGGGTGAAAAAATGGATCAGATACTGACAGTGATGACATATCAAGGGTGGGAATTCTCTCTAAACCGACACAACAGGATTCTTGGTAAAACTGGAGGTGGCAGGCTACAGACAGGGCCCACGGATGAGGCCTCCAGAGGAGCTATGATGCAGAAAGTGTACACATTTATGTTCTTGGACTGTTTAATTCTAATGCCACTGTACAACCTGACAGAAAGCAGACTATGAAGAGGCCACATGTACTCTCAACCATCCTTTCCTCTCTGGGTCTCTGAGCTCCGTTTACTCCAGGACTCCACCCACTTCTTCCATCCTATTGCCTTAAGTGACCTGCACTTCCCCTATGAAACTGCCCTGGCCTTAAAATTCTCTTCTAAGATCATAAAGAGGAAAAGATTTGAGTGTTCTTACCAGGGAATGATGACTTAAAGGTCTACATCCTATAAAACGCTGGCATTATGTAGTAGAAACCTCGAGCAATGTGAAATAAATTGAAGTGACATTTTGGAACAATTGAAGTTTTCCAGGAACCCCTCTTATCACAGCTCACTGGTGTATCTGCTTGGATGCTGACACTGCTTGTGACCTTGACCATAAATACTTCGCAAAAATTACTGAAAACACTTTTCAAAAAGTATTGGCCAATGCCAAATTTTTTTCCTGCTTATTCTTTATCCTATTTCATTCTTCCTTTTCTGTGGAAGACTGTGCTCTCCTTGAAGTCAGGGTTCATGCCTCTTCATTTGTGGATTCACTACATAAAGGAGATCTTGTTCAATATATGTTTGTACAATTAAATCAAGTTACAAGCTTGGATAAAGCCCTATCACAGCTCATGTTCAAAAATGGAGAATAGGCAACTAATCTAAAATTGGTCTTTGTTTTACCAATCAGATCAATGAGGTATATATTATTATTATTTTATTTTATGAAAATGTCTTTAATACACATATATTAAATTCATTTAATATGTTACTTTTGGGGTGGGGCTTCCCAAGTGGCAACAGTGGTAGAGAACCTGCCTGCCAATGCAGAAAACAAAAGAGACTCAGATTCGATCTCTGGGTCAGGAAGATCCCCTGGAGGAGGGCATGGCAACCCACTCCAGTATTCTTGCCTGGAGAATCCCATGGACAGAGGAGCCTAGTGAGCTACAACCCATAGGGTTGCAAAGGGTCGAACACGGCTAAAGCAACTTAGCACACCCACACTTTTGGGGTGACGGCACAGATTCTTGGTAAAGTGTTCCAAAGGCAAGATGAAACAGGCCTTAGGGTAGCATGAGGGCTATGAAGCAACTATAACTCCAATCACTGTAAGATTTAAGTAGAGAAACTTCAAAATCTTAAATCATAGCAACCCCATTATGTATCAGTCCCTCCTAGATGATCAGTTTCAGTCTTCCGTAACTATTCATTTACGAATCATTTCAGACTTCTCGAAAAGTAGGAGAACAGTGCTCTCGTATACCCTTCGCTTAGTTTCCCCCGCTGTTAACATGTTCATTGACTTTATCATGCTCTCTCTCCCTTCTCTTTCCTCCCTCTCTCTCTCCCTTACCCTCTCCTTTCTCTTCCTAGGTAGATAAACGGGGATACGTGTGTGATTCAAATATATCCTCTGAATCCATCTCCTTTATTAGAGAATATGGTACTCTATGGACAGCCTGGCCTCCCTTAAATCAATCTGGCATTTGAACTGGCATTTCCTTTGAAATCCCCCCTCAGTCTTTCCTCAGTCTAGCAAGCATCACTGTGTACCAAAATAATAGAAGAATGATGCCTGATGGTTATTTCTTTGAGCAAACAATTCATGCTAGTTTAAGTTGTAGATATCAACTTTAAAATATATTAAACTTTTTGGAACCATTTTAGAATATATTGTAGTCATGTTGAGCTCTTGAACCCTAAATAGTTCAGTATATGGTCTCCAATAATAAGAACGTTATCTTTCTTAATCATAGAATAATTATTAAAAGCAGGGAAAATAATGTTAATACTATTACCTAATATATCATCTTATTCATTGCTAAATAGGTCTGTGATGTTCTTTATAACAAAGAAAGATGAAACGAGGGAAGAAAGGGAGGAGGGAAGGAAGAAAGGGAGGAAGGAAAAGAAAGAAAGAAAAAGAAAGGAAGGAATCTTCAGACTAGTGGGCTTTTTATTGCTTTCCTTGGAAAACTAGGGCAGAGGGTCAACAAATCTTTCATTTTTGCTTTTTTCATATACTTTAAGCTTTTAAAATAAATTTTAAACTGTTTTTAAAGCCAGTACATATGCTAAATTTTGACAGTTTGCAGCCCACAATCGCATTAACATGTGCGGCCTGCTGGGCTCCTTTTTGTGTAGATGTTAAGGTTTCTCCTGCTAACTCTGGTGAATTAAAGACATCCCGACATTCATTCATTCATTGTTCATCCACCCACTTAGCAGTGCCAGTAGTATTGAGGACCTACCAAAGACCTGTGCTGGATGAGATAAGCTGTTAGTCTGTGATTATTCATAGCTACTTGTCTACGAGTACTGCAAAATCCATAGAAATAAATCCAGAAGCTGAGACTGATAAAATGCTACAACTATCCATAATCCTTCACTTCAAATCAAATAGCTCCATCAGTTTCTTTATTGATTTTGTAAAAATCAAATGTTAGAATTTTTAAGTTGGAAAATAAACAGTTTTTATTTTAATATGTTTAAAAATATTTATATTATCCTTACCTTTTTATTTGGGGGGTTTAAATATGCATTTGTATGAAAAAAAGGGTAAGGTTTCTAATACTATTTAAACATAACTTGTCTAGACCTGAGTTTCCAAATATTTTTTGTCACACACCCATAAGTTTAAGAATTAATATATTCCTTGATATATGTTTATTTATATAATAGAGCTGGTGGCTCAACTGTAAAGAATCCACCTGCAATGCAGGAGGTTTGGGTTCATTCTGGATCAGGAAGACCACCTGGAGGAAGGCATGGCAATCCACTCCAGTATTCTTGCTTGGAGAATCCCATGGACAGAGGAGCCTGGCGGGCTATAGTCCATGGGGTCACAAAGTCAGACACGACTGAAGCAACTCTCACACATGCACATTTACATAATAAGTGTATACTAGTGCAGTAGTGTTGTATATATATTATACAACTTACCCAAAAAGAAAACTCTAAAAAACCCACGTAAAATGAATATAAATAAAAGTTCTCATAACGTCTTCCTTGACTCTGTTGGCTCATCTTATTGATCCAATTGGCTTCATTGGACCCCTTGCTCGTCCTTGTACTGTGCTTTTCAGTACTTTGAGGCTGGACTCTTCCCTGCTTTATTATCTATTCTTGACTATCATTTTTATGGTGATGACTAGTACTGCACTGTATAAGTCTGTTTAAAGGTCAAATTCATTTTCACATTTGTATATCACCTCTATAAATGTCATTTTTTGGGGGGTATGCTCATTCATGTCATACTTGCTTGTAAATATTTGTTCTCTTCCACATGACTGTTACATTTTTACTTGTAATAAAATTTTAGATAAGAAGCTTCAGGAAACATTTGCACTAGAGATAAAGAATGATAAATTAAAGAAGTGACTGAGCAGAAAACTATTTTTACCACAAGCGTTACCACCCACCTCATGCACCTAGAGAATGATTTCACACATTAAGAAGATATAGATAACTCAGGAAAAGAGCACTTCTTCTAAATTAGCAATAATTCCATGTTCAGTGCAATATGTGATAAGGAAATGAGGAAGAAACAGCTAAAATCAACATGTGTCTCTGTCAAACAATTTTAAAATTGTTTTAGCCATAACACTTGAAAGGAAATCAGATTACTAGGTCTCTGAGGGCAGGGCTAGTGTTCATTTTTATGTGTACTTAATGTGCTTTTGCAAAAAACAGAGTTCAAATGTTTGTTGAATGAATGTTAGTGGATTAATAAGCGACAACATTTCCCCAGCTTCAGTACCAATAATTTTGGTCAGAATGAGCAACCTGAACTGCTTAGCTCATACAGATTACCAGAAGTTCTATGTTCCCCTTACAGTCTTAATTTACATGATGCTAAATCTGTATAAAATATACAGTTCATCCACTGAATTAGAGCTGACTCAGATGCATTCCTTTTATAGCTGAGTAATTTAATACACAACTTCTGTATCCATTCATCTACTGATGGGCATCTAGGTTGCTTCCATATGTAGCTTTGTAAATAGTGCTGCAGTGATCGTTGGGGTACATATGTTTCTTTAAATTCTGGGTTCCTCAGGGTGTATAGGCCAAAGAGTTTACCGATGGTATTCAGATCTTCTGTAGTTTACTGATTTGTTGTTGCTCTGAATTACTGATCTAGGTAATTTAGATTTTATTTCTAGTTAGTTTTTAGAATTTCCCTTCATATATTGCATTGAAGTTTAGTTTTATGACATGTTCCTTGTAAAGTAATGGTTGGTTTTATTATCCTGCCTTATCTCCAGTGGTACTTTTTGCTTTCAAATCTCACATTATTTTTTTTCCAATTTTGCTGATTGTTTTTATGACATAATTTTTGCATCGTTTAAGTTGCAGTCAGACTATGGTCTCTTGTAAGGGGCATGGAATTAAGATTTTTGTTTCAAAAAATCTTTGCCCTTTAATTTGAATATTTACAGTTAATATATCTTATTATAGACCATTTACTCCTTGTTTTCTACTTGTCCTACGTTTTTATGTTCCTTTGGCTCTTCCTTTTAAATTCATCAAACTCCATTTTCCCTTTATTAGCTCACAATGTTTATATAAGTAGCAATTACACATGCACCATGACTTATTAGCTCTTTTACTGCTTCTCAAGCAATGCTGAGACCTTAAATTTATTTTATTACTTTTTCCTCCTCCTTTTGTTTTTAATGCATTCTAATTTTTTATATATTTCATTATTACTCTTATGTGCAGTTAGATTTTATTTAGATTTATTCACTTATTTATCCTTTCTGTTCTATTTAATTCCTTTGTAAAGTCCTTATTTTCATCTATGATAATTTTCCTTCTGCCTGCAGGTCTCTCTTCATCATTTAATTCAGTTGGTTCCGATGAGAACATATTCTCTAAATTTTGTTTGTTTGAAGATTTCCCTATTTCATCTTCCAAACACATTTTCTCTGCCTCTAGAATTCTCAGTGGGCAGTTATTTTCTTTAGCACTTTCCATTATTTTCTAGTATTAATCATTTTTGTTGAGAAGTGAGCTGTAATCGTAATCTCCTGCATTGTTCAAAGGTCAGCTGCTGTTGTCTTTCCTCTGGTTCCTTCTAAGATGCTCTGTTTTTCTTTGCCATTTGTGAGTTGTACTGTGGTGGTGTTAGATATGGTTTCTTTATATTTACTCTTGTTGCATTGTTTAGTGCTTGTTGAATTTATGGCTTGGTATATTCTTTTTAGTTTTGAGAACTCTCAACTATTATTTCTAAATATTGCTTTCACCCCAGTCTCTCTCTTCTTTTCCCTTTGGACTCCAATTTAAACATATGATAAAAATGTTTACTGTGGCCCATATGTTTCAAATGCTCTTTTCTATACTTTTTTATCCTTTTTGTTTTCCATGTTTAGCCTTAATATTTTTACTGTTACTCTGTCTTCCAGTTCATTTATCTTTCTTCACCTATGTTACGTCCACTACTGAGTTTTAATTTTAGTATAATTTTGAATTCTGTCAATTCCGCTTCAATCCGTTTCTAGTTGTCTAGTTAAATTTTCTACCTTGTCATCTATTTTTCTGAACTTGGTAATATTTATCCAAATATATTTGAACTTTAATATTTAGGTCATCCATGATTCTGGTTCTGTTTTTCATTCTAATTCTCCTTTTCTTGGTTGTCTTGGTGGTTCTTCAATGAATACCAGACTTGGGATATGACAAGTTGTAGAGAATCTGAATGACATTACAGTTGAGCTTTGAACAACCTGGATTTAGATTGCACAGATCCACTTCTATATGGATTTTTTCCCAATAACTGCAGCACTACATCATCTCTGGTTGGTTGAACCTCAGATGCAGAACCATAGATGGGAAGGGCTGCCTATAAAGTGATGTGTGAATTTTTGACTGCATAGGGAGTCAGTGTCTCTAACTCCTGCATTGTTCAATGGTCAACTGTACCTTTTTCAAGAGAGAATTTCCTACTCCCAAGTAAGGAGCAGAAGGAAAGATCACCTCATTGATCTTCAGTCCTTGCACCAACATCATACTCATCTTCCTTCTTTATAGATGTTTCCTTTAATGTAGCTGTTTCATCAACCTTCCTAACACACGTTCATATGGACACAGAGACACATACACATACATATAGAAACTTCCAGTGTCCTAATTCATGTCATTAGCTTTCCACTGGGCCACTATTCTTTGGTGGGTTCTGAACCTCAGTTTTATCTCCTCAGCATTATAATAAGACTTCTGAGTCTTTGCTTTGACTTCAGTTAGCTTTTGTTTGACTTCTTAGCATCTTGCCTTGTCTCCCTACATGGAAAATGTGATACGTCAAGGGACCACTGTTGCTGAATTGAGCTCGAGTCTCTGAATCTTTCCTGTCTCTGGGATTTTGACCCTTAAAATTCTAGCTGCCTTGTTATTTCTAAATTCTCACTTTGCTCTCTCCTCAGTCCTATGACATTGTCCTAAGATCTACTGGCTTATCTGCCTCTTAGGAGCCACATTTGGTTTGTCAGACTTTTGATTTTCATCAATAGTTTCTACATGACTGGGCTAGAAAAGCATGCGCAGAATGCTATTCTCACTTTAGCACTTTTCTATGGCATGGCTGCCTCATTAGCTTTATAACGTGAATGTGAAGTCTCAGTCGTGTCCAACTCTTTGCGACCCGCCAGGCTCCTCGAGCCATCAGGGAATCCTGGCTTTATAATGCTCACAGTCAAATGTTGCATATGATTTACCTGACCTTCCTAGTATGTGTTCCTCAGGTAAACTGATATAGTTGGAAGCAGAAGTCCTTACCTACTATTGGAAACTTCTGTTTTATTTTTCTATGAATTCTTTGATTTATTTTACTTTGTCGCATCTTCCATCCCTTTTTCCTACCCCAAATTCCCATTCCCCCAGTTAATTTTAAAATTAAAAATTATAATTAAGCTAATATGTTAATTTTCAAGGAATTAATTTTGCTTTGAAGGAGAACACAGGTTGGTGAATGGAATATGGAAAATTTTTTAAGACCTTTTTCGTTTCTAAGAGTAGTAACCAGCCATCTGCACCACGATAAATTAGTCAACTATGTAAGGAAGCTCTCGTTATAAAATCAGCATTACTCAATAACAATTTAAAAATTGCTTCACTTTCTTACTCATGTCACCAATTTCCAGATGTTCAATAGGAGCTTAAAATCATGAGATAGGACATGGAAAATGGCCTATCTTAGTAACTATAATTATTGGGAAAATGAAATTATAAATAAGGATTTCCTATGAATATATTCAGACCTTTTGTTCCTAACCATCTTCCAGAAGAAGGTTCAAAAGTTTCACATAGAAACACCTCTTGATAAGTAAGAAACAGTAAAATTGTTCATAATAGTTCTTCTCTGATCCCATTATGTGATTCTCAGGTTCACAGAAAATTATTTTTATATGAACTTCACAAATGTTATTTTTACTATTAAATCAGTGGCCCCACACTTCTGAAACATGTGGCAAAATAGTTGAAATTGGAAAAATTTTCCAAAACCCAGGGCATATGACATACGTACCTATAGAACGCAATATTTCTGTCTAGTTCTGTGGTAGACTTTTTCATACCTGCCAGTCTAATTTGACTATTGTTTTTACAGTGCATTAGTGGAAATTAAATGGTAAATTCAGTCAAAGAGTCATTTCATACATCAAAAAGAAAAATCAGTCAACACAACTGTCTGACTGAAATAAATGAAGAAAACAATTCAAGGCAAACAATTGTCCCAGTAAACTTGTATATAAATGCAGTAGTGGCATCATGTGCAGAATTAATCTTTCCCCACTCTTAACTGGAGAACACTCTGCCAGCCAATTCAGTCAACTCAGATAATCCTGAATTTTAATATTCCATTTTCATTTATTCTCAGTTAATGGTGACTGCCCTTCCTTCTCCTTCATCTGTCAATCAGTGGAGAATGTCAGAGCAGGAGAATAGTAATATTGGCATACTGTAAGGTCCTGCCCTGAATTCCACAGCTTCAAAATTCTTAAGCTAACTCAATGATCTTAAAGAGTCTGGTGCAGAAAGAATATCTAAATTAAATTAAAGACCGTTGACTGGCCTTCTAGCACTAACATCCCTTATTTCTGGTTCTAATATATCACAAAATATTCAAGAGGAAATTTTTGAGTGTTTAGCAGAATTATGTGGAGAAGGCAATGGCACCCCACTCTAGTACTCTTGCCTGGAAAAATCCCATGGACGGAGGAGCCTGTAGGCTGTAGTCCATGAGGTCGCTAAGAGTTGGACACAACTGAGCGACTTCACTTTCCACTTTCATGCACCGGAGAAGGAAATGGCAACCCACTCCAGTGTTCTTGCCTAGAGAATCCCAGGGACAGAGGAGCCTGGTAGGAGACCATCTATGGGGTCGCACAGAGTCGGACATGACTGAAGCAACTTAGCAGTAGCAGCAGCAGCAGCAGCAGCAGAATTATGGCTCCAAGGCAGGCACATTGAAAAGAAACATTGTCATCTATGATTGGCTTTAAAGTTGACTTGTCTTTTACTCATAAACCAGATTCAGTGTGAATTCAGTTCTGCTGAACGTTAGAGAATCTTTCGGAGGGGTGTGCCAATTGTTTTGAATATTTTTGCACTCTAACTTTTAAAGCAAGGTTGTTTTTCAAAGAGTTTAAGGGTTACTTGATACTATAAAGATTATTTGTATTTTTGAGTTGCCAGTTCTCTAGAACAAATTTGTGTGCTTGAAGTTCTTAACTGTGGTACATAGATAGCATGTGGAAAGCAAGCAAAATCGATGGTTTTTCTGCTTTGAGAGAATTCTGCCTATCTTTGTAAGTAACAGGACTCATTCCTCATGACGTAATGTTCAGAAAGGAAGGAAAGGTAGTTTTCTTAGTTTAAGCTTATGACACTGAAGAGGACTCTAAGAATAGCTTTATAAAGAGGATCTGCATAAAACAGAAGTAACTCTAGGAAACATAGTATGTATTTTCTGATGGACTCTTATTTTTGTGGTGGTGAAAAGAGGATATGGCAAAGAAGTGACACTAATATTGGCATGTTACATCAGGCTGTTTCATGGGATGCAGGGCTAACACGTGGGCCAATAAAAGCACTTGAGAAAGAGTCAGCTCTCAATCATCCATCACCGAGTTTGTAGAGGATACTTATGCTTCTCTTCTTCTTTCCTTTAGGCCATTTTACTTTTCTCAGCATATTTGAAAGAAGGCAAGGTGAAAAAGAGTGGGTTAACTGTCAAATCAATCTGATTTTCTATTTTATAGTACCTCTCACAGTTTGAGAACAGATAGAGAGCTTTAGAATAATGGGAAAAAAGAGTCTCTTGGATCAGTAATAGACTCTCATGATCTTTGGTCAATCTTGTGCTCGTTTAGGAAGCTAAATAGCAATTGAATGTGCCAGCTTCTAATTCAGTAACTGATTCAATGCTCGCTTAGATAATATACCTAGGTAAGGAAAAAAATTATTTTTATTTGCCTTGTCAGAGCATTAATGGATGTTAGGGGGAATCTGTGTTTATCTATCTATCCATCTAGATATAGATACATATTTTGGATTTGCTAGATATATTCTTCCCGTACGTGTTTCCCCTCAAATCTGTTCCTTCTCCCTTTCTTGCTCTTCTGACCCCTAGAAGTTACATATACAAGGACCCACTGTTAACATGTTTAGATTTAATGAGAATCCTTGATATGTAGTTGAGGAACAGGACGAAGGGAGAAACCAAAGTCTTTTTCTGTCTCTATCTTGATCTTGCTGGTATCTCTGGCAGGAATGTCTTCAGCTCTGTGACCCCTGGTCCTAAAAAGCCTGTCAGCCAGGTGACCATAGATGCTGTCTTGACTCTTGGTGATATCACCTTCTTCCTTTGACCTCCAGCCTAAGAAAATAGCAGTCTTCTGCTGGTAATAATCTCTGGATTGTCACACATCCCTTGTTTGGTCTCACAGCTCTTCCAGACTGGTATAAAATGGTTCTCTTTCCTTGGTTAGACCCTGGGATACAATGATAGGGCAGTTTTTCTCATGACTAACTCACTAATCAGTGAGGATCAACAAATTCCCAGTAACATTAAGCCCTAATTTTACTAACTCATTAGCTGCATTTGACTAACTGGAATATCTGCGCCATCCATAGAGTAGCTTTAAGGTAGCATGATTTGGGGGGTCTTGAGAAAGGTTGTAGGACCTTTATACCAACTTCATAAATTCTCCTCCCGGTGTCACATGTATAATGATTTCTTAGTCTCACAAACTCTGAGAGATAGAGGGGGAATTATAACTATGCAGCATAATTTCTGGAATCAGACGCAAACATTTAAAACATCAATCACACCTGTTTTTTCTATGACAATATAAATATTTCAAATATTTGGCCTATATGAAACCTAGTAATAAATGCAATTTATGATCAACGTCCCTATGAGAAATGCTTACTACCACATTTAATTTTTACTAACAAGGCACCTTCCCCATGCAATAACAAATATGAATCATTACACAATACTAGGAGTACAAGTAATATCAGATTTTTTCATATAAATAACATTTATTTTGGATCCAGACACAAACCACCAAGTTGGGCAAATGTACAGTATCATCTAATAGTGGGAAACCCTTCCATTATTTTGTAGAAGAGATCGGAGGCTTCTTCTATACCAGAACAAGTGAAGAGAGACTTGGTCCTCATTTGCAAAGGTCATGCCTGCCAATACTTTTTGATCAGACCAGGAATGATCCCTTTGAAGGTCGAGGGGATTTCAGAATATCATGATTTAAAATCCACTCCACAGACACAGCACATTTAGAAATCCTGTCATACATGGGTGCCATGTTCAATTTCTAACCACTTTCCTCTTCTTCATCCTCACTTACCTCACAGTAACTTAGGATCAGATCATCCTTGTTAGACCTTGACACTCACTTTGTCAACCCACTGATATGCCAGTTTCATAACTGACTCTCTGTAAAACTGAGGCCCCAATTGTAGTGTTTGCCAATTTCCGTACTGTGACTGCTCCCACTGCGGTCAGTTTCACATTACCAACATGATGTCAGTGAAGGCAGAGTTAGGCACAGATTTTTTAAATTATTTCCACCATACAAATTTAAGACATATAAATAACCTCAAGAAAGAGCATAGATTATAATAAAATGCAGTATAGTAATTAGGAAGTGATGAGTTTTGAATATCCATTAGTATTGTTTTTAATAAAATTAATTTCACAGTAAGTTTATATCATTTAAATTTTAATGATGATTGTATTTAACAACACAAAATTCCTGAAAAAGATAAGTGGTTCTGGCAAGAGAATATGAGCTATCTATAGTACACTATCATTTGTCTTTCTCAGATTCTCAGAGGGGAATTCTTCAGGCAGTAATACTGGAGTGGGTAGCCATTCCCTTCTCCAGGGGATCTTCTGAACGCAGGGATTGAACCCGGTCTCTTGCATTGCAGGCAGATTCTTTACCCTCTGAGCTACCAGGGAAGCCTTTGGGTGTCCTCAATCTCCAGACACAAAGAGCCATTGTAAGAACTGTCAGCATCATGGTCCGTGGTCCTGGGTATGTCTGCTTTGAAAGAAGTGTGAAGAGAATCCTATTTACTATTCACCTTGTTATATGGAGGATTGAGACCTAGAACTGTGGGGCTGACTGTGCCTCTGGAGAGAAGGGAATTAGGGTTGGAGTATTGTAGGGAAGCTCAGTTTTGTTTTTGTGAGTATAGAGCTGCTGCTGCTAAGTCACTTCAGTCGTGTCCGACTCTGTGCGGCCCCAGAGATGGCAGCCCACCAGACTCCCCAGTCCCTGGGATTCTCCGGGCAAGAACACTGGAGTGGGTTGCCATTTCCTTCTCCAGTGCACGAAAGTGAAAAGTGAAAGTGAAGTCGCTCAGTCGTGTCCGACTGTTCGTGACCCCATGGACTGCAGCCTCCCAGGCTCCCCCATCCATGGGATTTTCTAGGCAAGAGTATTGGAGCGGGGTGCCATTGCCTCCTCCGGAGTATGGAGCAGTAAAACACAACAGGAGCACTGATTGATCAGTAGACTATTTGGCTACATAAAATTTTGAATCAATCACCCTACTCTGAGAAATGTTCCTGCTGCCCCCACTGTTTTCGGATATCACAGAGGGCTCACTTACAGTGCTCCCTGATGAATGTAGACACCAGGTGCCATAGGGGGCTCCCCAGGGGGCACTAGTGGTAAAGGACCTGCCTGCCAAAGCAGGAGACATAAGAGGCACAGGTTTGATCCCTGGGTTGGGAAGATCCCCTTAGGAGGAAATGGCAACCCACTCCAGTATTTTTGCCTAGAGAATTCCATGGACAGAGGAGCCTGACAGGTTACTGTCCTTGGGGCTGCAAAGAGTCATACATGACTGAAACGACTTAGCATGCATGCAGCTACCAGCTGCCCTTTTCATGACAGAGCAGTCTTGGCTCGCACATTCTCTAGTACCCACCAATTCTGCTGTTACCTAGTACCTTTTCAGTTCTACGGGCTTGGAGATCATCTTCAGAGTTACTTCTTTTCTTTCTGTTGTGCTTGGTGAAAGATGTCTAGAGCCAAGTTGCCTAGCTCTGGAATAGCAGATTTCACGGGACAGCTGCTTTGGTTTCACATTTAGTCCTTCTGTTTTGTGAGACTAGATCCTAGGGTGGCTGAATCCAGACAATTTTGTAAAATAGTCACTAATCTGTACCGGTAAGCCACTTCTCTCTGATGATAATGATGTTGCTTGACTTAGTCTTCCTTTAGGACATGTCTTTCTTAGCAGCTCTATGTAACATCTTGAAAGTCTGGTTCTATCATCTATCCCAGAATATTCAGTTGCCATATATGCCTATGTATGTCTTAATCCTAACTGTAGAACTGTTTCAACCTTTTTCCCAAGAAATTCTTGTATTTCTATTTTAAAATGTGATGCAGAAAGATACTTGGAAGTGTGACCTTCCTGTGATGCTTAATCTTATGTGTCAACTTGACTGGGCCATGGAGTGCCCAGGTATTTGGTTAAACATTATTCTTGGTTCTGTATTCTGAATGTCTGTCTCCCCAAAATTCATATGTGGAAATTCTAATGCTCCAAGAAGGATAGTATTAAGAGTTAGGGGTCTAAGGAGGTGACTTAAGAGTCATGAAATGAATTGTTATGAATGAGTTTTCTTATAAAAGAGGCCCCACAGAGATCCCTTATGTTTCCTGCTATGTGAGGATACAGTAAGAAGTCTATAATCCAGAAAAAGTCAGCAGCCAACCATGTTATCACTCTGATCTTTTGATGTACAATTTTCAGAACTGTGAGAAAGTTATGTTATTTATAAGTTGTCCAATTTATAGGATTTTGTTATAGCAGCCCAAGTGGATTAAGACACTAAATATTTCCTCGAGTGTTTTTGGATGAGATTAAAATATAAATCTGCATATTGAGTCAGATTGCCCACCCATAGTGTGGGTGGGCCTCATCTAATCATTTGAATGCCTAAATAAAACAGAAAAGCTGACCTTCCCCTGTGAAGAGGGAATTCTGCCAACTTGTGTCCTTTAAACTGGGACGCTGACTTTGCTCCTACCTTTAGACTCAAACTAAAACATTAGCTCTTCCTGACCTCAAGCTTGGTAGTTTTTTTTTTTTTTTAATTTTTATTTAATTTATTTTTTAATTGTTTATTTTACTTTACAATATTGTATTGATTTTGCCATACATTGATTTGAATCCACCATGAGTGTACACGTGTTCCCCATCCTGAACCCTTTTCCCACCTCCCTCCCCATCCCATCCCTCTGGGTTACCCCACTGCACCAGCCCCAAGCACCCTGTATCATGCATCAAACCTGGACTGGCAATTCATTCCACATATGATAATATACATGTTTCAATGCCATTCTCCCAAATCATCCCACCTTCGAAGCCTGCTAGTTTTTAGAATGGAACAACATCATTGGCTTTCCTGATTCCCAGGATTGTGGACTTAGACTTGAGTCTTCAGCTTGCTTACCACCTTGTAAATATTGAGACTTCTGCATCTCTATAATCCTGGGAGCTAATTCACTGTAATGAATGTGTTTGTATATAAACGTATACATATATTGTTATAAACACATATATACATATTTGTTTATGCCTTATTGGTCCCATTTCTCTTGAGAACTGTAATACATTGCCTGATATTCTTAATTTTGACTCTTGACCTCAGCACTCGACTATGGAACATGGTATAATAATTTTTTATTTAACAGTCATTTCCTTATTGAATACATTTTTAAATTAGAAAGAAAGATATTTTCTTTATATTTGTAGCAATACAAAATTTCCTTTTTTTAATAGATGTAGATCCCAATGATTCTTTCAATTAGCTGATTTAGTATTGATGAAAATGATGGATAATATTTTTAAACCATATTCCAACTACATAATCATAAACCTTTACACTTAATTAATCATAGTTTACATGTTTGGAAAATTAAATCACTCTTAAGGAGCCTAAGTAGTTATTTATGTATACTATACAAAATTACAGAGGCAGAAATTTGTTGATACTCCTTTTACGGTTCTTTGGAATTTCCAAAATATTTTATAAGGTTTAGGTTACTTTGAAGTAGGATTAGCATTTATAAGTAAGTAATCAAAGTTGAAAGAAGGAGCACCAAACTAAAAGTCAAGTCTCTTAAAAACTAACCTTGACTCTGACAATGATTAGCTGTTTAACTAGTTCACATCAGTGGATCTCACTTTCATTATGTTCAAGTACTGGTATTAACCAGATAATATCTATGCTTTTAGTATTATTTCATCTATAGGCAACAGTGTAAGATAAGTTTCTTTGTTCTGACTCATCTAAACTCATCTTACTGACTTGGGTTTTTCTCATCCTTCTTCTATGACCACAGAATGACTCCCTCCTCTGGCCAGACTGCACTAGGGAAAAATAAATCTGATACTCATTTGTCATAAGTTTAAATAATTTAAAAGGGATTCAAGTGTTATTGACTCTCTGTTGCTACATTTGTTTTGCATTTTAACAAGACCAACATTTTGAGCTAAATGAATGAAACTCAAAAGTGGAATTTCAGATGACAGTATAGTTTGGGACATAGGCGTTTTCTTAGCCATTTGAATAAGTTTCAGGGTGATTGTCTATTTTGCTTACCTATAATATTGAGAGAAGAATGTACAAGTCAGCATTGGCCAAGAGGCAGAGGAACTGCTGCTAACCATACTTCATTAATTTTTAATCAAGTGTTATGTACTAGACATTTTGCTGGTTCATAGGTATGTAGGGTTAGTGAAGATGGTGCATAGAGCTTATTAACTACTTGTACTTACTTGTAACCATGAAATCTACAAACTTAGAGAAATATTGAAGACCCCAGGCCCACAATGCCCTTCATTGCATAACAGTCTTCTATTCTTACTTGATAGAGTTTGAAACACTGTTAAAAGCTGGAGGAAAGATTAGAACAATTCTTCATATCTTACATCAGCCCTGAAATAACCTCCACACTTTCTCGTGTGTCTTTCCTGTTTTTTTTTTTTTTTTTCTCCTTTTTTGCTTTATGGAAGAAAGGTCACTGAAACCAGTAAACTATTATTGAGACAGAGACAAGTGAAAAAATAGTATCAACACATTTTGATAATTGATCCCTGAAATTGTACAAATAGTATGAGGTAATTATATAATTAAGTTGTAAAATTATATAAACTTGTGAGATTGAGTTTAATTGAAAATAGTGTTACTGAAAATGATTAAGTACCAGTTAGCAATATTTATTTGACCCAAATATTCAGTCACAAGCTGGACACTAATAGTAATGTTCAAATTTATAATCAACAGTAAATACATAGACTAGAAAAAGTTCTTTTATAGGACTTCTATAGCCTCCTAAATTAATTCACCAAAGCTCAAATACTGTCCTTTATAACATTGGAAATGAAAGCTTTACTTTTTAATGGGAAATCTGCATCTCATTGTAAAAATGGAACCCTTCATTCCTGGTCTATACATATTTTCAGAAGCAATAGTTTTTGGATTGCCAGATACTTAGCATAAAGACAGTCTTGAAAATTCATTTCAGGCATGAGGCACCTATATATGTATAGAAACAGGACTATTAAAATGAAATAACCACTTCCTGGGACCAAAAGTTTCTAATGATGAAAACTCTTCAAAGTGATACCTTTTGCCTTATGTTTTGCAATCCTAAGCCTGCAAGTACAAAAAAAATTGAAGAATGAGAAATAGATACAATTTATGAGTATTATTGATATAACTGCAGTTCCTGGTACTACTTGGGTCAACTATCAAGGAGCAGGGAGAATTTCAGCAGTAAAACTGTCTTTTCAGATTTATCAAATTTTTTCTTAAACTTGATCATTGGCATATCCTACGCGCAAACATTGTTACATTTTTACTTGTGACATTTTCCTGCTTTGCTAAGGAGTAAAGTATATATTAGACTGGTAATATAGAGCCTCAAGTTCTGGTCCCAAGTTTGTGATTTGGAATAAGTCCTGTATCTTATATAAGCCTTCTGTTGTAAAAGTAAAACTTTCATTTCCAAAGTTTTAGAGAACAATATTTAACAGTGGGTTTAAGTTTATGAAGATTTTTTAAAAGTCCTATATAAGAATTCCCTCTAGTTTTGATTATATTGACATTTGATGATAAATTTAGAAGGTGGATCATGACCCCAGTTACCAGTGCTGGGTACTTTCTACAACACCAAGATATCGCTCACCTTAAAAATCAAAAAAGTAAAGTGTGTTCAATTCAGATTGGTATGACCTGACACCTTGGTGTGGAGACTTAGGCTAACTAACATTTGTGAATGAATGTAAGCTGTGTCTCAGAAGTGCGAGTAGATCCGTTGGTATTTAGCTTGAGTTTAAAGTCAACAAGTTGGAATATATATTTCAGGAAGTCACATGCGTCTGTAGATCAAATGATCCTGGCGTTTCTATGACTTTGTTGTGAAATGCCTAGCTGATAGAGCCTCAGAAATTATCTGTACTTTGTGTAGGAGAATATAAGGACAATGTGGTGGATGTGGCTGATGGACTAATGATAAGTCATACTTTCCTGAGAGTGTGTGCAGAGAGATGGGGCCGTGTGGCTACTTCCCTCCAAAATGAATGTAAATGAGAAAAACACATACATCTTCAGGGACAAAGCAGTTAAGAATAGATGTACCTTTCCTAAGGTGTCTTTTATTCAAATAAAAAGAGAGTGGATCCCAAAGACTGAGCCAGGGACAGGATTCCTGAAGGCCATTAAATGAGAAAACCCCAACTGGACATTCAAGTGTCAGAAATAATATCTGTTGTGTGAAGCCACTAAACTATGGAGAGTTGCTGGCCATATTGAATTATTACCAAACTTTCCTAATACAGAATTTGATTTTTTTTTTTTTTTGCAAATGATAGCACTAACTCAAAGATATTTAAGGGCTAAGGAAAAATGATACCATCAATTTCTTTGCAGTCTCTCAGTTTATATGGTTTGCATTTATGTTTTTTTCCTGTTTATGCTATTTGTCCCTACTGAGTAGTTGAGGGGCACAAATTCATAAAAAAGTTACTGGAGAAACCAAGGTTTAGGAAACTTCCCTTAGAACACATTGCTAGCTGAGTGTCACAGTGCAGTGGAGATTTGTAACTCAGGCAAATGGATCCAAAGCCCACACTTTTCCAATGTTCTTCTGCCTGAAAAAGCCTACAGTTAGTTACACCAAGATATCCATGGTGGTACAGATGCAGTCTTAAGGTCCAGCCATGTTCTTCCTTTGCAAGTTTTATTGAAGTATATTCTGTGTAGAGGAAAGTACAAATATCATAAATGTTTCACTTTAAAGATGGTGACAAATAAACCGCAACCATGTGCCCATCATGCAGATAAAGACAGAGTCCTCCGTACTCCCTATACTAATTCCTTTCAACAGTGGACTGTTCCTAGCCTCTTTTAACCTATAGACTGGCTTGACTGCATTGCATCTTATATAAATTTGATAATATAGTATGTATTCTTTTGTGGCTGGTTCTTTTTTTTTTTTTGCTACTTAGTGTATTTAAGAAAGTCTCACTGTTGGGTGAAGTGAAGATGATTCTTTTTCATTGCTGTGTGTTATTTTCTTGTGTGTGTAAATCACAATCTATTAATCCATTCTACTACTCCTGGGTAGTTTTCATTTTGGGCTTATTAGAAATAATCATACTCAGTGAGTCCCACATTTTCCCAAAAGAGCACACAAATGACAAAACCAAAGGGCACAGTGTTTCATGCTTGCCGTCTTCCCCTATTTTGCAGTCCTTCACATTTCACTGGACTTATTCTTAAAGGAAAGGAAACAAGTAGAGGACACTTGGCATCCATCTTCTATCTGGATTACACTGTGTGTTTTAGTATTTTTATTACTTGGATACTGTATAGGTCTACCTTTTTAAATATGCTAAATGTAGGAAGTCTAATGTTAATTTATTTTTTATATAAATTACACACAAATTAATAAACATTTCAAAGTTGAAAATATCAACTTAGTATAGAGAAAAGATCATTGGACTTTGAATTCTGGAAAAGTAGATTTAATTTCTATCTCAGGGACTTTATTTCAAAAAACCATCTTCAAGACTAAAATTTGCAATATGTATGATGGAGTTATATTCCTGCTGCAAAAACTTTTTATTGTGTAGATGTTACATTTGCGAAGGCTCAGACGGTAAAGCGTAAAGCGTCTGCCTGCAATGCGGGAGACCCGGGTTCGATTCCTGGGTCGGGAAGATCCCTTGGAGAAGGAAATGGCAATCCACTCCAGCACTCTTGCCTGGAAAATCCCATGGATGGAGGAGCCTGATAGGCTACAGTCAGACACGACTGAGCGACTTCACTTTCACTTTGGTAACCCTAAGGGCAGTACACAAATATTGGTCATTATTAGGGATAAACTTGCAAAGCAAGTGGGTGCTAAGTCTGAGTGTTCATAATAGCTAAAACAAATCTAGGGTCGAATCTGTTGAGATTTTCTTCATTTAATTTTCTTTTCTCTCTCTCTCTCTCTGTGTGTGAATGTACTTTTAGGTCTACTTTTATTTACTTAGACAACAAGAGAGTGAAGGAAAAAGAGAGAGGGGAAAGCTATCCAGGAAAAATTAAGCTTAAAATTCTTGCCAAGAACTAGACAGGCTCCCCACAGAGTGAGGTGTTACGGTTATGGATATCCATTGCCCCCTCTCTGGGGACTCATAAACTGGCTAGATGTCCTCCAGTTCCTACCCTGGACATTAAGCAGCTCAGGTGCATTGTCAGCATGTGATTGTACCCTCCCCAAGGGATCTGCACCCACTCCTAATCTCCCTGCTACAACAGAAGTGCACTGCAATCAAAGACAAATTTGTAGGTCAATGAGTTGGAAACTGGTTGTCTTTAACTTTCTGATTTTTAAATACGTTTTGTACAAATTGGTTCCAAGGAAAAATAGGATGGGATGGTGAAAAATAAGAGCTGCCACCTTGCATTATTAATATTCACAATATTGTCTACTTACTTTTGGTTTCTGGATTAATGTAGCTCTGACTTGGCTCCTGTCTCTGTCAATAATAAAAAGATAATAAAATGGATAAATGGAAACCAGAGAATTTGCAAGCTGCATGATAAGTGTGATTTTTCATGTTAAAAAAAAAAATGTTCATCTGGGAACAAACTAACTTAAAGGTTTTAAAACCCAATTTCAGCTTAGCGGCTGGGGTTTGTTTGAAATCTTAACCACTGACTGAGGTGTGAAACTTACATTTGATACAGTAAATCTTGTTGACTGTTATTTTAAGGGACTGAAATGTGCTTTTATTGCAAAATTGTCTCAAATAAAAAATACATTTTTACAATGTCACTCTGTCATAAACTTTCATGTCAGGTTTTGGCTCCACAATGCATGCAGGGGAAGCATTATACAGAAATAAGAAGGAGGCATGCATAATAACTTGTTTTATTTTCCATTGTAAGAAATAGAGATGGTCTCATACCATTCTTGTTATCAAAATACTAAATATTACATACTTGATCAGAAATGATCAGTAAGCATATCTCAAGTCATAAGACTATTGCTTATTGTTGCAGAATTGTTTTCTTGGTTGGATATACTATAATGCCATATATATAAGAAGTTCTGTGAAATGTGTTTATAATTTTTCACTTAACATAGCTCCTGAAATAATTATTAAAAACTCCAGGCCAAAATTCTACAGGAGAGGGGAGCTTGATTTATATGATTCTCACACTAACATTTCAAAACTTGAGTTTTCTCAAAAAAGGTTTTTGACAAATTGTGTTGTAATTAATTAAGTTGTAGATTTCTCACTATGATAAGTACTATGATTTCAAGTTTAAAAGTAGTTAAAAAGATTCCGTTTGTATGAATAAAATGTCTACTCATGTCTGTGTTTGAGAATGTAAGGATACACATTTGAAGTGACATTGATAGCACAACCATTGGCATATTATGTTAAGTGTCAATAGATATCAATGATAGGAAAGAAACTGGCCAGCAATTTTTGTCTCAGGGCCATTTCTTTTTAGAATGTATTGTTTGTTTAGTGACTTTAGAAATCTGGGCACACATTAAAACTATTAAAAAATAAAATAATGATGGTGGGAAAAATAATTCCAAGACATTGCTCACATGTTTCAAAAACACCAAAATAACATAATTCTCCAAGAGAAGTCCCCTGCCCTTAGACTTAGGCTCGTAGGGCTTCATTGTATTTATATGTAGGCACACCTCAGAGATTCTGGAGGTTCAGTTTTAGACCATTGCAGTAAAGCGAATATGATAAAGTGAGTCACATGAATTCTTTTGGTGTCTTGAATGCACAGAAAAGTTATGCTTACACTATACTGTAGTCTAGTGTGCAATAGGATTATGTCTAAAAAAGTACCTACCTCAATAGAAAATACTTTATTGCTAAAAAATGCTAACCATCATTTGACAACACAGGGTTGCCACAAACCTTCAATATGTAAAAACCACAATGTATGTGAAGCTTGATAAGCTAAGCACAATCAAATGAGGTATGCTTGTATGTGTATATTCACAAATAAAGAGCGTTGTTCATATTGTTCCTTCCCTTACACTGCCACTAGAAAATGCTCTTGCTGCCGCTGCTAGGTCACTTCAGTCGTGTCCACCTCTGTGCGACTGCATAGACGGCAGCCCACCAGGTTCCCCCGTCCCTGGGATTCTCTAGGCAAGAACACTGGAGTGGGTTGCCATTTCCTTCTCCAATGCACGGGGTAATTCAAACAGGATAACCAATGTTAAAGTGCTTTTCAAGCTTAAAATAAAATCTCTGACTCTTGTGCCAACCCCTGAGTTTGGTATACTCTTTACATTTATGAATCTGTTGACTTTTAGAATGACTTTTGTGATTTCAGCTCAAGTCTCAAGTGAGTTGTAATCTCCACTTGATATGTGGGTGTTTAGTGCTTGCTTGAAAGTCCCTTGGGCTGCAAGGAGATCCAACCAGTCCATTCTGAGGGAGATCAGCCCTGGGTATTCTTTGGAGGGAATGATGCTAAAGCTGAAAGTCCAGTACTTTGGTCACCTCATGCGAAGAGTTGACTCATTGGAAAAGACTCTGATGCTGGGAGGGATTGAGGGCAGGAGGAGAAGGGGATGACAGAGGATGAGATGGCTGGATGGCATCACTGACTCGATGGACGTGAGTCTGAGTGAACTCCGGGAGATGGTGATGGACAGGGAGGCCTGGCATGCTGGGATTCATGGGGTCGCAAAGAGTAGGACACGACTGAGCGGCTGAACTGAACTGAATGCTTCCTTGGTGGCTCAGTGGTGAAGAATCCATCTGTAATGCAGGAGACATGGCAGGAGCTGAGGGTTCAGTCCCTGGGTTGGGAAGGTCTCCTGGAGAAGCAAATGACAACCCAATCCAGAATTCTTGCCGGAAATATCCCATGGACAGAGGAAGCTGGTGGGGTCACGAAACAATTCAGTATGACTTAGGGACTAAATAGCATCAACAGCAACAGAGGCCAACTTGCTGTGTTTTTTCTTAATTACCGTTCATAACATTTCTGACACCAGATGTCTGGGATTTTTCCCACGCTGATTCTCCCAACTTGATATCCTTTATTCAATTCTGACACTAACCAGAGGTAGCATAGAGCCTACTGGTTAAGGGTTCAGTCCTATAAGACTGCCCCTCCCTCAACCCCTAACTTCAGATACTAATCACTAGTAGTAGGTCTTCAGGTTACCTAAAATTTCTCACCGACTTGGCTGCAAATTGGAGGTTCCCACAGTACCATCCCTGGTTTCAGTAATTTGATAGAGCAGCTCATAGAGCTCAGGAAAACAGTTCACTTCTTTTATATTTTATAAAGGATACAAATGAAAAGCTGGATGAAGAGATACATAGGATGAGGTCTGGAAAGATCTTGAGTGTAAGAGTCTACCTTTTATAATTAAAATGCACTCTCCTCCAGGCACGTAGATGTGTTTACTAATGGGGAAATACTCTGAACCCAGTACTGATAGGGTTTTTCTGGAGGCTTCATCATGTTAGCATGATCACAAACTGCACTTTCAACCTTTTCCCCCTCCTGGAGAATAGGAGATGGGACCACAAGTCCCAGGCTTCTGCTCACAGCTTGATCTTTCTGGTGACCATCCTCCACCCAAGAGCAATCTCATTAGAACAGAAAGATATTCCTATCACCTAGGAAATCACAAAGAACTTAAGAGCTCTGTGTCAGATGGTCCCATCACTCAGTAAATTAACAAAAGTCTCAAGAGCTTTGTGTCTCTATCTCCAAGTTCAAGAGTTCTGTGTCAGGCACTGGGGGCCTGACCAATATATATACATATATATAATATTTGTCTCTTATTTTACAGAGGGTCTACACTGCTGAAGAATGAGACAGGCTTTTATCTAGGCTTCCATGATAAACTCAGGGCACTGAGTTTTCTATCATATTAAAAATTCTAAGGAGATACTAGCATCATTAAAATATTGTTTAATTATACCTTTTATTAAGTTTTAATGTGTTTACCGACTGCTGTTGGATTGTTAATAAATAATCTTTCCAACAAGAATTTTATGATCAAGAGATACTAAATAGAAAAGCTCTTTAGATTTATCCATGTTATGATTTTGAAAAGTAGTAAAGTTAGGCATTTCTGAAGTCAGAAAACCAGTAAGAATAAGCTGCTGAATTCAAGTTAGTAAAAATATTGAGACATTTCTTATCTGTATGAACAGCAAGAATCTGAAAGCATGATTCCAGCAAATACACTCTTTGAGAATCAGACCATATGTCACTAGAATTCTTAATAATTTAAGGTGAACTAGAAAATAAGACCAGAAAGATTTCATTTACTTTCAACCTAATTCAACAAACACTTATTGAACTCTTATGAAAGGAAGGTTCTGTTTCAGAGACTGTGCATATATAGATGAATAAAAAGAAAACAAACAAAAAAACCAATTCTGACTCTTGCTGATCTTATCAACAACATTTATGGTGGTTGAGGATATACTACATAAAGCCTGTTTTCTCTGGTTCATCGTACTTAAATCAGGACAGAGACTCTGGGTATCTACATTTTCCAGATGAAGATCAAGACCTCTGTAGGAAAAATCCAAAATGATTTGTAGACCTATGCGATAATTTCCTGCTGATTGCTATCTAAATTCCTTGGGAACCGACCCTGGCTTATACATACCTATTGCTATAGTTCCTACACACTTGTTGCTCAAAGTATGGCCTGTGGGCTAACAGTATTTGAGTCTACTTGAAAAGGATAGATGGCAACTTTTCTCTGTTTGGGAGTTTTGTTTTGGGGGGAGTTTTACAATTATCTATTCAGTTTCATTACTGGCAATTAGCCTGTTCATATTTTGTATTTCTTCCTGACTCAGACTTGGGAGTATGTACATTTCTAAGAATTTGTTCGGCACTGAGGGCCTCAAGACAACTGGCTCCTTGTGGGGAGAAGCTCTGCAACTGTGATCTGTTTATGGGTCGCCCACCTGGGGGTTTGGTCTTGACCATACCACTGCTCCTCTCTTCCTGCCTACCTCATTGTGGCTCCTCCTTTATACTTTTAGTTGTAAAGATCTGTTCTGGTAGGTCCTGGTCTTTTTCATAAATAATCTTCTGTAAATAGTTTTAATTTTGGCGTGCCCATAAAAGGAGGTGAGCTCAGAGTCTTCCTACTCTGCCATCTTGGGAACTCTCTATTTCTTAACGTTCTTTATTACTATAAATAAGAAGTGAAAAGTAGTTATTCTGTTTAACTGCTAATATATTAAATTAAATCAACTAAGTATTGTGTGGATGTTTTAAAGTATCAATAATTAAATGAGTTAAGACTTTATTTTAAAGAGATGAGGGAAGAAGTTTAAATTACAAAATTTTTAGTAAAGTATTAGCCTGTATTCAGTGAGTATAATGCTTGCAAAGATGCAACCCACAAATACATTTCACTCAATGTACTCATGTTACGGCAGTTACAGAGTAAAAGTGAAAGGGAGATCAATTAAGATAAAAAGGAAAAAGATGACAGGAGATATATAAACAGAAAACAAGAAGAAACACTAAACAAAAAGGCAGAAAAGAGGAAGAAGAGATGGAGGTATAAAATAACAGAAGAAGAGAAGAAAGAGATTGAGTACAAGTGAAAATGAGAGATAGAGGAATTACTAGAGGAATGGACTTTTTTCTGTCCTCACCTTAATTTCAGTGTGTTTATGCACTTTAGAGCAGTTTAAATTGCTATCTCTATGTTTTGAAAAGTAATTACTGGGCACAGTTCTTTAACTGCTCTTTACCAAGAGCATTGCTGAGGCCCTACTCTGAGTAGTATCACTGTGGCAGGCTGTCAGAAATGGTAGAGTTCTCAGCTCTACACTGCCTGGTGTCATGGCAACGTCTCTTTTGAAAACAGAATTTGCTACAAGGGCGTGAGTTTGAAGTAAATAAAATTGTGGTACGATGGAATCCTCCCATTTATTGCTAGGTGGCTTCTCAAATATGAGGTGGAGTCAGCACGCTGGGCAGCCTTTTTCCTATTAACCTTGAGCCCAACACATGTGGAAAGATACGACCACACTCCATCAATTCAATTCTCATTTTAAGGTTGATGATGTTCCTTTGTTATACCTTCTCATTCTCATTCTAATTATGTGTTTTGACTGAAAAATATATTGACTTGGAATTGAACTAAAATGGCAGGGGTATAAAATGTTTTAAATTAAAATCCCCCCAAAGGAAGTGGAAGATCACACAGCTATTGTGAATTTCTTTTTGTTTTGATTTGTTTTAGCATTGGTTAGTCTATGGACTCTGAAGAAAGCTGAGCGCCGAAGAATTGATGCTTTTGAACTGTGGTGTTGGAGAAGACTCTTGAGAGTCCCTTGGACTGCAAGGAGATCCAACCAGTCCATTCTGAAGGCGATCAGCCCTGGGATTTCTTTGGAGGGAATGATGCTAAAGCTGAAACTTCAGTATTTTGGCCACCTCATGCAAAGAGTTGACTCATTGGAAAAGACTGATGCTGGGAGGGATTGGGGGCAGGAGGAGAAGGGGACGACAGAGGATGAGATGGCTGGATGGCATCACTGACTCGATGGACATGAGTCTGAGTGGACTCCGGGAGATGGTGATGGACAGGGAGGCCTGGCGTGCTGCGATTCATGGGGTCGCAAAGAGTCGGACACGACTGAGGAACTGAACTGAACTGAGTCTTAAAATTAGTTTCAGATTTTTAAATTTTTTCTCATTTCAACTGAATTTCGATAACAATATATATTTGCCTTTTAAACCATAAGTGAATTTCATGTTTATGAATGTGAAGAAATAATAGCTAAATAAAAGAGGAAAGTTTAAAAACTCTTGCAAACACACAAGTCAACAACACAAACTTTTCTCTAAATTGCTCCTTCCTAATGCTCTGTATTTTTTCCTTCCTTCCATCAGCTAAGACATTTATATCATTCAAACATGAAAGTGAGAAAAGTACTAAATTTATATCTAAGAGAGATCTGTGGTACAGGTCCTCTAAGAGGAAAGGCAATATCAAGGAGAAAAGAAACAAACTGAATTTTTAAAACCTATGATAAGCAGACACAATGCAGGCAATAGAACTAAATTTCTAAAACATGTATATTTAGTTTCTTCCAAAACATGAGACAAGCTACAGCTATAATACAAGACCAAACTACAATGAAAGAATATTCAGAAAACAGGAAGAGATTGGGGAATTTTTAAAATAAGTAAAATTTTCAATAGAAGGATTAAAAGATAAAGCACAAAAACCTTGAAAATTAAATAAAAAGATAAAAAGAATAATATACATGAGAAAATAAAAGATTATTCCAGGAGTTATACCTCAAGGAGATAGAAAAAGGTCTACAGAAAATACAAAAGGGAAAAAATTTATCAAAGAAATAGTATTTCCAGAGCTTAAGAGCATACATCTTCATATTGGAAACATTTGTGTTAGAAATACATTTGCCAGACAAATGCATCAGGTGTTTGAAAAATACTTACATCTATCAGAAAATCTAAGGACAGAGAAAAAGAATACTAGAAGCTTCTGATGGGAGGAAACAATAATTATCAAAAAATAATGAAATAAAATAGAATTCAGCAGCTGTAGATTTCTTAATGGCAATGTTGGCTGTTATAAAATAAAGAAATGATGCCTTTAAATTCTGAGGGAAAGTATTTTCAATCCAGGATTCATACTCAGGCAAACTATCCATAGACTGTGACGTGAAAATAAATTCTTGTTAAAGTATACAGGTTCTTAAAATTAATTATTCTTGATTCTCCCCCTAGGAGGCTACTATAGGATATGTTTCTGCAAAACAAGGAAGTAAACAAAATACAGGAAGTACTTGAAATCTGACAAAGGGTGTATCCATAGCAATAGTGCTATGGAGTTTGACTCTGACTGTTATGCAGGAGCACCGGTCAGCAGCCGATGCGGACTGGAGCAGTGGGCTGGATTGCTGCAGAGACGAGGTCTTCTTAAAAAACAATCATGCTCAATTAAAAACAAAAATCTGGTTTAGTTAACCTAAAAATTTACCAATAGGCATTTGAAAGGTCAGTTGAAATATTTACAAAATGTAATAATGACTCTAAATGAAGCTGAGAAAATAGGAAGAAAGAGGCAATTATTAACTCCATGGCAAAATGTAGGAGAAAAAATTCGATCATAATATATACTACAAAGGCATATTAAATAATGCAACCCTGATTTGCCATGAAAAATATTAAATGACATTGGGAGTCTGAGAAGGTGTGTGTGTAACTGTGTCTGTCTATATATCTACATGCTAATATGTATATTTGACTGGGGACAGGGTGAGCTTAACTCCTGTAACAAAATTAAACTGATGATATCTGAAATTGATAACCAAAAAGTAGTAATGCCAATCAATTATTTTATACTATTGTGATAAATGTAAGAAACAGCCCAAAGGATTTAGACCTTATGGAGCAGAAGTTGAGTACAGAAAAAGTGAAGGGGGCAACTATATGTGTAATGAACTTTTAGGAAATAGGTGATTTAAAATTATGTGCATTCATTATTAGAATCTAAAAATTTAAACATGATTCTGAAAAGAAAGAAACATAGCCACTCCCAGGTATAATGTTTTCATTTACTGATAGAAATGTAGATCATTTGATGCTGTCAATACTACCATGATTTTGAGACAAACTGCGCTATATGTGCTTAAGAAAATGATCCTGAGTCATACCTTTATTTCTTGTAAATGACTTGTTTACAAAAGGAAGAACTTTGTTCTATCCTAAGAAATTGGGTAAAGAATTTACAAGATCTGAATGTATGACATCTACTCAGTGGATGGTAGATTGTTCAGATTTTTAAGAATTTGCTGTAGATATTAGTTGAATTGGTGAATAATCTTAACCAAGGGGATTACAATTCAAATATGGATGTATCTTAACTTGTAACATGAAACTAACCCTGAGACAAACTCTGTGTGTCTGTGTGTGTGTGTGTTGGAGGAATAAGGAAAAGCAGAGTGACAAGAATTGCATAACTTTCCTATGACCTAAGGATTAGTATACTGATGCTTCTGATCCCTAGGGATTATGGATGAATTGTGTCTACTCCATAGCATTATTTTCTTTGGGGCAATGCATGCCAGAGGAAAGTCTCTCTTTGTGTCTTTAGATAGGTCTAGTGGCTCCTGTCTTTTGAGGTTTTAGCCATTACATTGACAGCATTTCTGCATCATTTCTAGTTTCTTTATCTTTATTCTCACCTACATTGCACCTGGTGTGCTCAGGTCCCTCCAGACTATTTCTAGCACATTACTCACAGCACCAACCACAGGGATGAGGCCCCCAACATCAGTACACAAAAAGCCTAATTTAAACCCTCTTTCCTGATACAGGGATCCAGCGTTGAACACCTCTTAATCGTGACACAGACCACTTCATGTGCCTCACAAGATTTCTTCTTAATTCTTCTGTTAAGAGTCTTTATTTAGTTATGTTGATTACTAGCAAAGCATTCTTGTTTGTCTGATGGTGCCTTAGCCTTGCAATTGTGATTTTTATTTTCTTTTAGTGCACCACAGTCTGTGACACTAAGAAAAGGGTTGCCAAGAGTCAAGCACTCTGGGGATACTTTGGAGGTCAATGACTCTCTAACTACAGCACCTGTAACATTGATTTGCACGATAGATGTGCTTTTCCCATAAAGTACATTCATAAATGGTCTCTCTAGGGCTAGGATATTTTATGCTGTAGGAAAGACTACTGGAATGTTGAAGATGACTACATGATAGATAGCCAGTTCCCTCTGAGGTTGAAGGGAATTGTGGAATCAATTAACTGTTCATTAATAAGCTTAGAAAAATCTAGTATCAGTTTGAAATCAAAACTACATAACCTACCTTTTTCTTCTTCTCTCTCTTTTTTTTTTTTAACAGAATATCTAGACATAGGACCAGCCAGTATGTTTTGCCTTATACAAGCCTCCAGTCCTTGCTGACTGGTTCAGTTCGGTTCAGTTGCTAGTTGTGTCTGACTCTTTGTGACCCCATGGACTGCAGCACGCCAGGTCTCCCTGTCCATCAGCAATTCCTGGAGTTCACTCAAACTCATGTCCATTGAGTCAGTGATGCCCTCCAACCATCTCATGCTCTGTCCCCTTCTCCTCCCACCTTCAGTCTTTCCCAGCATCCGGGGCTTTTCAAATGAGTCAGTTTTTGGCATCAGGTGGCCAAAGTATTGGAGGTTCAGCTTCAGCATCAGTCCTTCCAGTGAATATTCAGGACTGATTTCCTTTAGGATGTACTGGTTGGATCTCCTTGCTGTGACACTTACCAGTATTAACTTAATTCAGTTTAATCTAATTCAATCAATAGCCATGTCCCAATGACATTGTGCAGTATGCACAACTTGCCATACAATTTGACTACAACTCAGATCCTGTCCTGAAGAACTCATAGTCTAGTAGGAATAAACATATAACTAATTAAGCATATCAGTCATGACTGATATGGAAAAGAAAACACTGTGACTGTCACAGGGGCAGACATGCCCATGAGTGTCCAGGAGTCTCTGGCAGAGGTGACGGTTGGCAGTGGCCTGCTTCCGGGCTGGAGGCACTGAGTCTAGCAGTGTGTGCATGGGACATTTTGACCTGTCTTCTACTTACACTAGGTTATCATTATCTTCATTACCTCCATGCGAGTTTGGCCCCAGGTCAAGCAACAGGGAGGGAACACAGCCCTACCCGTCAACAGAAAATGTAATTAAAGATTTACTGAAGATGGACCTCCCATCAACACAAGTCCCTGTTTGACCCTCAGTCAGTCTCTCCCATCAGGAAGCTTCCATGAGCCTCTTATCCCTACCCATCATAGGGCCAAGAGAATCACAGAAAACCACAATCACAGAAAGCTAACCAAACTGATCACATGGACCACAGCCTTGTCTAGCTGTATGAAACTATGAGCCATGCCATGTAGGGCCACCCAAGATGGATGGGTCATGGTGGAGAGTTCTGACAATTGTTGGTCCACTGGAGAAGGGAATGGCAAACCACTTAAGTATTTTTGCCGTGAGAACCCCATGAACAGTATGAAAAATTAAAAAGGTAGGACACTGAAAGATGAATTCCCTAGGTCGGTAGGTGCCCAATATGCTTCTGGAGTTCAGTGGAGAAATAACTCTAGAAAGAATGAAGAGATGGAGCCAAAGCAAAAATAAGACCCAGTTGTGGATGTGACAAGTGATGGAAGTAAAGTCTGATGCTATAAAGAGCAATATTGCATAGGAACCTAGAATGTTAGATCCATGAATCAAGGCAAATTGGAGGTGATCAAACAGGAGATGGCAAGAGTGAACACTGACATTTTAGGAATCAATGAACTAAAATTGACTGGAATGAGGGAATTTAACTCAGATGACCGTTATATCTACTACTGTGGGCAAGAATCCCTTAGAAGAAATGGAGTACCTTCATAGTCAACCAAAAGAGTCCTGAATGCAGTACTTGGATGCAGTCTCAAAAATGACAGAATGATCTCTGTTCATTTCCAAGGCAAACCATTCAATATCACAGTAATCCAAGACTATGCCCCAATCAGTAATGCTGAACAAGTTAAAGTAGAACAGTTCTATGAAGACCTACAAGACTTTCTCGAACTAACAGAGTTGTGTGACGAGAAAGCCCTGATCATAGAAAACTCTTCTAGCAACACAGGAGACGACTCTACACAAGGACATCACCAGATGGTTAATCCTGAAATTATTTTGACTATATTCTTTGCAGCCAAAAATGGAGAAACTCTATACAGTCACCAAAAATAAGATTGGGAGCTGACTGTGGCTCAGATCTTGAACTCGTTATTGCCAAAAGCAGACTTAAATTGAAAAAAGTAGGGAAAACCACTACACCATTCAGGTATGACCTAATTCAAATCCCTTACGATTATACTGTGGAAGTTACAAATAGATTCAAGGGATTAGATCTGATAGACAGTGCCTGAAGAACTATGGATGGAGGTTCATGACATTGTACAAGAGGCAGTGATCAAGACCATCCCAAGAAAAAGAAATGCAAAAAGGCAAAATGGTTGTCTGAGGAGACCTTACAAATATCTGCGAAAAGAAGAGAAGCAACAGGCAAAGGAGAAAAGAAAAGATAGACCCATTTGAATGCAGAATTCCAAAGAATAGCAAGGAAAGATAATAAAGCCTTCCTCAGAGATCAATGCAAAGAAATAGAGGGAAAAAATAGAATGGGAAAGACTAGAGATATTTTTAAGAAAACTAGAGATATCAAGAGAACATTTCATGCAAAGATGGGAACAATAAAGGACAGAAATGGTATGGACCTAACAGGAGCAGAAGATATTCAGAGGAGGTGGCAAGAATACACAGAAGAAAAATACAAAAAAAGATCTTCATGACCCAGATAATCACGATGGTGTGCTCACTCATCTAGAGCCAGACATCCTGGAATGTGAAGTCAAGTGGGCCTTAGGAAGCATCATTCTGAACAAAGCTAGTGGTTGGTGGAATTCCAGATGAGCTGTTTCAAATCCTGACAGATGATGCTGTGAAAGTGCTGCACTCAATATGCCAGCACATCTGGAAATCTCAGCAGAGGCTACAGGACTGAAAAATGTCAGTTTTCATTCCAATCCCAAAGAAAGGCAAAAATGGTCAAACTACTGCACAATTGCACTCATTTCACATGCTAGCAAAGTAATGCTCAAGATTCTCCAAGCCAGGCTTCAGCAGTATATGAATCGTAAACTTCCAGATGTTCAAGCTAGATTTAGAAAGGGCAGAAGAACCAGAGATCAAATTGCCAACATCCACTGGATCATGGAAAATGCAAGAGAGTTCCAGAAAAGCATCTACTTTTGCTTTATTGACTATGCCAAAGCCTTTGACTGTGTGGATCACACCATAACTGTGGAAAATTCTGAAAGAGATGGGAATACCAGACCACCTGACCTGCCTCCTGAGAAATCAGTATGCAGGTGAAGAAGCAACGGTTAGAAGTAGCCATGGAACAACAGACTGGTTCCAAATTGGGAAAGGAGTACATCAAAAGTGTATATTGTCACCCTACTTATTTAATTTAAATGCAGAGGACATCATACTAAATGCTGGGCTGGATGAAGCACAAGCTGGAATCAAGAATTAGGGGAGAAATACCAAAAACCTCAGATACTCAGGTGACACCACCCTTATGGCAGAAAGCGAAGAAGAACTGAAGAGCCTCTTGATGAAAGTGAAAGAGGAGAGTGAAAAAGTTGGCTTAATGCTCAACATTCAGAAAACGAAGATCATGCCATCTGGTCCCATCACGTCATGGCAAATAGGTGGGGAAACAGTGAAAACAATGAAAGACTTTATTTTGGGGGGCTCCAAAATCACTGCAGATTGTGACTGCAGCCATGGAATTTAAAGACACTTGCTCCTTGAAAGAAAAGCTATGACCAACATCAGTTCAGTTCAGTCACTCAATCGTGTCCGACTCATTGCGTCCCCATGGACTGCAGCTCGCTAGTCCTCCCTGTTCATCACCAACTCCCGGAATTTACTCAGACTCATGTCCATTGAGTTGCTGATGCCCTCCAACCATCCCATCCTCTGTTGTCCCCTTCTCCTCCAACCTTCAATCTTTCATAGCATCAGGGTCTTTTCCAGTGAGTCAGTTCTTCACATCATTTGGCCAAAGTATTGGAGTTTCAGCTTCAGCAACAATCCTTCCAATGAATATTCAGGACTGATTATCTTTAGGATGGACTGGTTGGATCTCCTTGCTGTCGACAGGACTCTCAAGTGTCTTGTACAACACCACAGTTCAAAAGCATCAATTCTTCTGTGCTCAGCTTTCTTTCAAGTCCAACTCTCACATCCATACATGGCTACCAGAAAAACCATAGCTTCAACCAGATGGACCTTTGTTGACAAAGTAATGTCTCTGCTTTTTAATATGCTGTCTCGGATGGTCATAGCTTTTCTTCCAAGGGGCAAGCATCTTTTAATTTCATGGCTACAGTCACCATCTGCAGTGATTTTGGAGCCCAACAAAATAAAGTTTGTCACTGTTTCCATTGTTTCTCCATCTATTTGCCATGACGTGATGGGACCAGATGTCATGATTTTAGTTTTCTGAATGTTGAGTTTTAAGCCAGCATTTTCACTCTCCTCTTTCACTTTCATCAAGAGGCTCTTTAGTTCTTCTTTAGTTTAGCTCTTTAGTTTTCTGCAATAAGTGTTGTGTCGTCTGCATATCTGAGCTTATTAATATTTCTCCTGGCAGTCTTGATTCCAGCTTGTGCTTCATTTCTTCATTTCTGGCCCAGCGTTTCTCACGATGTACTCTGCATATAAGTTAAATAATCGGGGTGACAATATACAGCCTTGCCGTACTCCTTTCTGTATTTGGAAGCAGTCTGTTGTTCCTTGATCCACCTAGACAGCATATTAAAAAGCAGAGACATTACCAACAAAGGTCCATCCAATTCAAGCTATGGTTTTTCCAGTAGTCATGCATGGATGTGAGAGTTGGACTTGAAAGAAAGCTGAGCACTGAAGAATTGATGCTTTTGAACTGTGGTGTTGGAGAAGACATTTGAGAGTCCCCTGCACCCAAGGAGATCCAACCAGTCCATCCTAAAGATAATCAGTCCATAATATTCATTGGAGGGACTGATGCTGAAGTTAAAACTCCAATCATTTGGCCACCTGATGCGAAGAACCGACTCATCGGAAAAGACTTTGATGCTGCAAATGATTGAGGGTGGGAGGAGAACGGGACGACAGAGGATGAGACGGTTGGATGTCGTCAGCGATGTGATCGACATTAGTTTGAGTAGGCTCCAGCAGCTGATGATGGACAGAGAAGCCCAGTCTGCAGAGTCAGACACTACTGAGCAACTGAACTGAACTGATCACAGGATCAAATTTTTGTACCTGAGGATAATGTACATGAGAGTATATATGTAAAAGTTTAAAATTTTGCATTAAAACATTTAAAAATTCCTTGTACTCATGCATCTATTTTCACCATTTTCTAGTGATTTTGGATTCTTTTTTTAATCTTATATGGAATGGGAATAGGAAAGGGAAATGAGAATATTAATTCATTTGTGTGAATATATTTTCTGGAGTAGAATTTGATGGGACCAGATGCTAGGTCTCCACTTCGGAGCTTCCTTTATCCAAAAAGCACGGATTTCAGTATCTAATCCAGGATACTTCCCTGGTTCTTACTGATCACCTGTTCAACATTATCCAGATAAACATCATAATTTTTTTGTTTTCATGTTGAATATCAGCAGTGGTAAGAGTTGCCTATCATGCGATTACATTGATCCCTGAGTGTCAAAGGGTAAACCTTTCCAAAGTCATTTAAATTAATTGAGAAGGCAAAATGTTAATAAGTCAGTACTGTAAATAAGCAGGGGAAATTTGATTCCTGAGCATCATCCCACTGGTAAAACTGGGTCTAATAGGTGGAAGAACGCGATGAAGTATGACTTTGTTTGAGAGTAATGTTGGATGACATGCTTGGCTGACCAAGTCAAGAGTTAAATGTAATCAGAAGAAAGAATTGTTTAAAAATGTTCCCCTACTTCACTTTGGTGGAATACCATCGCACAGAACAGATTCAGAATTAAGAGGCTTGTGTGTATTTAGCTTAATTAAATATTTAATCAAATGTCATCTACCTGTTATTTCCACTCTACAATTTTCCATGACACCCAGAAGAATTAGCTATTTTTTAACATTTCTGTTGACTTTCTTGAAATAGAACACTATTGTTTGATGTTTCTATCCATCTTTTAATTATCCCCCAAATGTCTCCCTCCTTCATCATCTTTAGCTTCACTGGGAAAACCAAGTGGGATTAGTAATCACTCACAGTATTTAGAAGTTCAGCTGACCTTAATGAAAAGCCCAGGACCCATCCAGATTGAAAAATGAAATTGCTGTGCCTTGTGATTTTTCACATATTTCCACTTCACTCCCTGTAGCCGCATCTTATTCTTAATGAGAAGGAAAATGTAAACAGATCCATTCCATAAAACAATGGAACAGGGACTAGAAACCAGGTAGAGGCCATTGAATTAAAAGGTATAAGAGAAATTGACTGTAAAATGCAGCTAGTCCTATATAAAAAAGTCGGCTTAGGAGGATTGAATGATAAGCTAAATTAACATGTGTGAATTTCCAGAAGAGAAAAAAACAGCTTTGAAATCTTAGCAGCTTTGTTTTACTTTTAGTGTGCTTTAGGTTCAAGATCACAAGCTCAGTGCAATGTTTTAAAAACGGAAGAAGATGGAAGTAGGAAAGAAGTCAGCCCAATGAGTGTATGGTTACAGATCGCAATCAAAGAATATTGTTCTGATTTGCTTGCCTAATATTAAATGGATATCAGCATATTTTTCAATAGTTTGGAAGATTGTTTCATTTGTGATGAGGAACAAGAATTGTCTGGGTTGTGGCTTCAAAATAGCTTGCGCGAGGTTTGCTGTAACAAGGAAGCCATGTTAGTGAGAGGAATTTTGCAGTGTTTGCTAGGGGGCACTGCAGAGCCGTTTTTGTCTTGTCCCTTTGAGTTGTTTATGGTTTGTCCATTTTAGTTACCTGTTTCTGTGAAAGCTGAAGTATTCTATTGTTAATTACAGAGTTTTTATCGACTTTCCCTGTACCCTTCAAATTCTGTTTTCTGGTGGGATTTTGTTGAACTGGAAACCCTAGGTTATAGTGGGGTGTTGATCTGAATCCAGCCTCCACTAGGAAAAGTGAGTTTTGTTTCCCCTAAACTAGCCAGGCCTGAGCACATCCCTGAGTTTTTTGCTGAGCATCCAAATCTTAGGCTTTGTATACTGAGAAGCATTCCTTGGTTTTTGAACTCAGCCTGAAAGATTTCTGAAAATGAATGCTCTTTTCCTTGTCATCAGTAGGGCCTGGTTATCACCATAGCATGATTAAATCATAAGAGTATAAAAAAGCACCTGAAGACATAACAGTCCTATCAATCTTGGTTCAGAGATTTTAATCTTCTGAGGGGAATAAATACTATAGTCATCCCCAAGGCAGTGCTGCTTTTACCTCAGAGCACTATAAGCGAGCCAGTTTGGCCTTCTTCTGAGCCATTGGTTAACAGTAGAGTTCTTTTAACTAAACGGCAGTAGATGTTTTCATGGCCCAGGTAAATTCACTCAACGGTTAAATTCTTTAGTCCAAATTCTCAGAAACTAAGGAAACAACTTTCACTGTAAATGCTCCAATAAAAGGCAGTACACTCATAGGGTCAGCAGAATAATGGAGAACTCTTGAACTTGGATATCTATAGTGATTTTCAGACATATGTAGCCTCAACTCATTATGGAGGGTTAAATCAGTGAGCTGCTTGCAAGGTCAAGCAACTGTCAGTAGATTCTGCAAGGGAAGGGCCATACAGATAGCATATATTGTAAATCAGTACTTATTAAACTTTTAAACTAAAACTCATTTCATTTCCAAGAGGCCCAGTTCTTAGGGTGGCCCCTCTGATGACCAGTGGACATGTTACTAAGACATGATGGAGCCCCACTCTGGCCATCACTTACATTCAGATTGTTTGGGTGGCTAACTGCTCCCCGCCCAATATCTAGTTCTTAGTTACTCCCTTACTATCACAATACCAATTTTATTGGGTGTATTAGTTGCCCAGCCAAAAATCTTTTTCTAATGTTTTTTGCAGCTGAAGTTTCCTGTGTGAAACAGTTCTGACCAATGAATTTGAAAGTTTCTGTTAGTGCTTCTAAGAAATCCCCTAAAATGAGACAGACTTGGCTGGTATGTCCCTTAGCTTTTTGACTTCCAGTCTCCTTTATTGTCTGAATACAGATTCAATGATGATGCAGAATAAGAACTATCATGTGACTATAAGTTTACAATATACAATGGGATGTTTGAGCTCAGTGATGGAAGGAGTCAGACTCCTAGTGCTGTCACTAGGAGAGACATTAAAGATAAAATTTATATTTTATAATATAAAATATTTTATTATATAAAATGCCATATTTTTTTTTATTTTTTATAAACATTCTTGAAGTAAAATTGGTGATCCAATTATTGTTGGGGCATTCATCCTCTGACTTCTCATAGCATATCCTATCACTCTTTATACAGTATAGAAAGTACAATTTTGGAGTAAAGTCCAGGAAATTCTCTAAAACATAGATCCTCTAAAAATGCAAGGCATAGGTTAAACTTTAGTAGTTTCACATCTAAAATGGGAATAAAAATACTAAAACCAACTTGTTGTCACAAAGAATTAATAAAATGAAGCCAAATCACCAACACTGTTCCTGGCATATAATACATACTCAATATTATTTGTATAAGACAAATATCAATAATATGCATTTTATATATATTACATACCATTTTATTTTACAGGAAACATAAATATATTTTATGTTATGGAATTTGAGCATCATGTTCTACATGTGAATTTATTATATGTCATATATGTATTTAAATACTCACTGCTAGTCATCCAGCAATGTGCCAGGCACTGTTCTATATCTAAGTGAATGCAGTGGTGAACAGAATGTCTTGACCAAGTTGCAGTCTATTATGCTACAGAAAATATACCTTTGTATCTGTTACATCAATATATTGAGTAGTCATGAAAGGATTTGAAATGTAATGTAAATTGACTCTTGCAAATGTACATTGGACAAGTCAACTTTTATACTTCTTTTACAAAAGATCATTTGCCCAGAATGCCAAGACCTAGCCATGTACTTTACTGTATCTGTAATATCACAGATAATAGCGCAGATGACAATCTGAATGTAAGTGATGTCTAAAGTAGGACTCGAGCGTGCCTGGGAGACATCATCACAAGAGAAGTGCCCTTCTGGACATGCAGTTATTTGCAGCCTAGGAATTCAGTGTCCAAGGTGTTCATACCACCTGAACAGTGTGACTACAATTTTCAACAAATTCCCCAAGTTTTTCTCAAAAATGAAAACAGGATCTTACAAAGAGGGAACATGATATTAATCATTAATATTTTCATCAACTATTTTCCAGCATTCTGCCTTCCAAGCATGTGTAGGATTGTATTCCCGAGCACTCTTGTGTTTGGGTGGAAACGTGTGATTAGTTTTGGCCAAATAGTTGTGTATGGAATTCTTTGAGTATGATATAGATCACTTATGGGCTAGGATATATAGTAGCCGATGTGTGTGCGAAAGTGAAGAGCTCTTTTTCCTTTAGCACCATGACCTGCAGTGTTCAGGTCATGGAGGTTGGCTGTTCCATCAGCCCAAATCTCTGAGTGACTACAATGAGCAGAGTACCCCCACCAACCCCTGCATAGACATGTAGCATGAGCAGAAAATAAATATCGAAGTTCTGGCCATGTGGTTTCAGAGGTTATTTATTAATGTCACCTGACTTTATCCTATCTGATACTGCTGTGGTCATTATATCTGAATCTACCTTGAATCTCTGTTGTCCTCAATTTCCATTTCATGTCCTCCTCAATGTATGCTAATCTTATTTTTCAAGTTACATCTTTAATCTGTCTTCTACTTAGACTAGGCTGTCATTGTCTTCTGCCTAACTCTGCTTATCTCCCAACTGAATCTCTTGCTATCCACCCTATGAGTCTCAAACTATTCTCCATTTAGTAATGAGAGTTATATTCTTATAAAATTAATCACTCTGTCACTCCCACAATAGTTAGTATAAAATCAAATTCTCTGTGAAGTTCAAGCAGACCATTAAACACTCACCCTGAGCAACCTGCCTAATTTTACTGTAGTCCAGTTTCATTATTGATCATTTTGTTCATTAAAAATATCCACTTTTTTCCCTACCTTAGGGCCATTGCTTAAACTCTTTCATGTTTTTGAATTTTCTCCCAAGTGATCTTTACTCTCATGTCAGGAACTGTGCCTCTTTTGTTCAACGTTATAACCAGATGACTGCTAGTCCCTGCTACATTGTAGGTATTAAGGCATTTTTGTTGAATGAAAGACTGAAGGATAAAATAAACAAAGGAAGAAACTTCATGAATTCTGTTGAGGATTTGAAAGCTAACTATTGCACTAATGAGAAAATTTAAAGCAGAAATGGGGCATTTTAAAGTGCTTCAAACCAGGTACATATACTTGATGAAGTAGTCCATCCCAATTGGAATTAAGAGCCAGTTTAGTTCAGTTCAGTCCAGTCGCTCAGTCGTGTCCGACTCTTTGAGACCCCATGAACTACAGCATTCCAGGCCTCCCTGTCCATCTCCAACTCCTGGAGTCTACCCAAACCCATGTCCATTGAGTCGGTGATGCCATCCAGCCATCTCATCTTCTGTCATCCTCTTCTCCTGCCCTCAATCTTTCCCAGCATCAGGGTCCTTTCAAATGAGTCATCTCTTCACATCAGGTGGCCAAAGTATTAGAGTTTCAGTTTCAACATCAGTCCTTCCAATGAACACCCAAGACTGATTTCCTTTAGGATGGACTGGTTGGATCTCCTTGCAGTCCAAGGGACTCTCATGAGTTTTCTCCAACACCACAGTTCAAAAGCATCAATTCTTCTGTGCTCAGCTTTCCTTATAGTCCAACTCTCACATCCATACATGACCACTGGAAAAACCATAGCCTTGACTAGATGGACTTTTGTTGACAAAGTAATGTGTCTGCTTTTTATTTTTATTTTTTTGGATAAATACCAAATTTATTATTTTAAACATAACTTTATATAGTACATACCACATTTATAATTAGAGCCAAGGTTGGTCATAACTTTCCTTCCAAGGAGTAAGCGTCTCATGTGCTGCCAAAATAGAGATTGTGTATGTTTCACACCTAGAAAAGACATAGCATATAACTGATTTACAAGAAAAAATAATCTACAAGTTTCCATAAATTAAGAAAGTATCATGTTATGACTTTGATCTAGATTGTATATGGTAGATAACAAAAACAAACAAAAAGGGCCAGTGTAACAAAATATGAAGGAATATTTACAGGATGTTAAAGCCATTTGACAATGAACTTATACAGTACCTGAGAAATAAAAAAAAATTTGCCATATGGAAAAATAAAACATTAATTCTTCTATATTCATTGAAGCTGCTGAAATGGAAATACCTCTGAATATCCCTTTCTGATTAAAAGGGAGGTGGTTTAAAGGCCATGCAGTTTAATTAAAAATGGTACTAGATAGAAAGTCAAGAGAGCTGGCTATAATCACAGCTCAACCTTAAATACATGGCCTTAAGAAAGGTACTTTCACTAGGTCTTGGTTTACTCAATAGAACATGAAGAAAACAATATCTACACTACAGGTCTGCAATGAAGATTGAATCAGGTAGAATGTGTTGAAGTTGCTAGCCAACGACCGTTTCTGGTAAGTATTTCAAAAATTCCCTTTCCTTGTGCTTGGTGGCTTAGTGCTATGCACAATGGGGTGTAATACAGTTAATTTTAAAAGGTATTATATATTGGACAGACATGTCAAATTCAAATTTAGAATTATTGGAGGAATACCCTGGCAGTTCAGTGGTTAAGACTCCATGCTTCCAATGCAGGGGGTACAAGTTTGATCCCTGGTCAGGGAGTTAAGATCCTACATACTAAGTGGCACAGCCAAAAAAAAAAAAAAAATTAATAATAATAAATTTAAATTATTGGAATGAAGTGTTTGTGTATTTGTAATTTTGATAGATTCTTCCAGTTTTACCTCCTTAGATATTTCATGTATTCACACATCTATCCACAATGTATAAAATAACCTCTTTGCCCTAGATTTACAAATCAAAACAATGTGTTCATAAACTTTTTTATTTTCACTGATGTGATAGTGAAAACTCATATGTTTTTTCGTAGGCTTTATATCTGCCTAAAGGTATAATAGGTTGGATCTTAGTTTCTCCTACTTCTAACTGTTTATTGGAACATCCCTAAAAATTCTTGACAAATAATAAGTTTAGGGTCACTTTGGGAGAACAAGTGGACAAGAAAAGAAAGTGTGGAAACCTGTTTTAAAAACGCATTTACACAATTACTTTGTGATGGACCTTTGGTAATTTATTTCGTTTCTCTGAGCTTTAGTTTTCTCTTCCATAAATAAAATTACTGAATTGTGAAATTTACTGAAAATCTTATGCAGTACCTGCCATTTAGTATGCATATAAGACAATTTAGAAATGATTTAAACTCTTTATTTAGTACTAAATTATGATTAGGTAAATGTGTATGTTTCATGGTTAAGTGATTTTTATCCTATTTGTATGTTCTTTTGGAGTTTAGATACCTAAATGCATTAATACAGAGCAGGTTATGTCCTGTACATTCTAGGTAAGCAATGTGATGTGTATTTACTGAAAATGCATAGTTCACTCAGTAAGTTAGAATGCTGTATCCTATCAGTAATTTTGGTTTCTTTTAGGATTTCATAACAAGTCCCAATTGCAACTTCTTTCAGAAGAGCTTTGTCTAAAGCTTTTGGAAATGCAGTGTGGAAATAGAAATTTTCTAGTGCTGAGTTGTATCTCCTGTGTGTCATGTGCTAAGTTTTGTCCAACTCTTTGCAGAACCATGGAATGCTGAGTTATACATGGTCTCAATCCTTCTTCCTCAAATCTAGTGTGTTGTTTTATTTAAGACTGATGAAACACGTCTCATTCCTGTCGTCTATTATTTCCATTACGTCAGATAATTGAAATTTCACTTTTGTTTTTCCTCCTCTATCTTGGGAAAATTGTACATTTCTAACCTGCTGGGAGCTTTAGCCTAATCCTTGAGGTCAAGGTAGAGAAAAATATCAGTACATTCTCTGGTCTTCTGTGACGTCTACTTAATCTCCTTGTACCCACTGAATCTGTTTTTAGTCACTTTCACCACACTTCATAGTACTTACCACAAATGGTAATTCTATATTTATGTATGTATTAACTTCTGAAAGATTTGCCACCTTACAACTAGAATACAAGTCCCATGTATTTAGAGAACATTTGCTTTATTAACCATGATGCACCAATTCCAAAAACTTGACTCAGCCTATAGTGCTTATAAAAACATATTTATTGAATAAATAAGTACATTCCCATACTGTCAAATACCTTTAAACCTCTCTTAGGAATAGATTACTTATCATATTATGAATGATTTAGTTCAAAGCCCTTCTACATGTTCCTCTGTGTTTCTCTTTAAAATGTGGTCTTTATAAAACATGGCAAATTTTACTGGTTTTCTAGGCTGATATAATTCTCTGAGTTTCATTTTTTCCATTTTAGATACTTTCCACATCAATTAGAAAGCAATGAAACAAAATATTTTTAGTTTCTAAAGCATGAGACTATAATGCATTTGTTCTTCCCCTACAGCTATTGGTAAAATAAAAGGCAGTGTTTCAGTTTCATAGGTTTCTCTAACTGCCTGGTGAATGCAGTCATTATTTTGGGGGGTACTTTCTGACATACATGGAGAGTAGCGTATAAGAGTCTGTCTTGAAAAATTCACTGTCCAATAGGATATAAAAATCTTAAGAGGTGTGACTACTGCCCCAAAAGCACAACAGAAAATCCTGAATTCAGTAAAGCTAAATTTATGTGACATATTGCAGTAAGGGAAAATACACTATAACTGTCATACTCTTGGTAACATCTCTGAAGGGGAAAACTGGGGAGGTGGGAAATATTTGCATGATTTTAGAATTTTAAAGAGTAATTTTCAGGTGAATCTTGCAAGAAGGGGAACTAGCTGGGACCAGGCAGAGTTTATGACATAACTGCTTTGGATTGGCATGTGAGGGTTTTGAAGTAAGGTATGACAAGTAAGCTTAGTCTCCATAAGTAAGCTGCTCTTATTTGCTCAGTCTTCTCTTCCAGGAGCAAGTATTCCCTGGAGCAAAAACCTAATTTTACTTTGCTTATTCTCTGTATTGTTTAACATAGTCAGAGGAAGTATGCTCAGCCTCTGTATTGTTTAACACAGGAAGAGAAAATTATTTTGGTATCAGGTTTCAGTCCTTCGTTTTTGTGATGTATCAGCTTTGGCTGAAGAAGACTATTATCATCTGATCACATGATAAATTTACATATGTATCACTGTTTGAGCTAGCCAACTCATTGGAAAAGACCCTGATGCTGGGAAAGATCTGAGTACAGGAGAAGTAGGAGGCCACAGAGGATGAGAGAGTTGAATGGCATTACCAATTCAATGGACATAAGTCTGAGCAAACTCTGGGAGACAGTGAAGAACAGGGAAGCCTGGCATACTATACTGCGGTCCTTCAGGTCCCAAAGAATCGGACATGATTTAGCGACTGAGCACAGCAACACTGTTTGATGTTGTGGTTGCATATAAAGTTTCTGATAATAATCACTGCAACTGTTTAAGATTTTCTTCTATATGGGGGAAGATAATTTATTATATAAATGTTGTTTAATGGAATTGCAGCCATGAAACATTTAACTGAAGATTATGCAATTGAGCGCTACAACACAGACACATATGAATTATTATCATCAGAACTATGGTTCACTTCTAAGCCAGAAATAGTCCTCATTATTAAGAATAGATCAAATCCCACACCCACATTATCTCAAATTATATATGGGTATTTCTTGTATTTGTCCAGTTTTGGCATCAGGGTAAACTGAAATAATAGAATGAGTTGAGAAGTATTCTGTCCTCTTCTATTTTTTAAAAATGGCAGCGATCCAAAAGTCTACAAGCAATAAATGCTGGAGAGGGTATGGAGAAAAGGGAACCCTCTTACACTGATGGTGGGAATACAAACTAGTACAGTCACTATGGAGAACAGTGTGGAGATTCCTTAAAAAATTGCAAATAGAACTGCCTTATGACCCAGCAATCCCACTGCTGGGCATACACACCGAGGAAACCAGAATTGAAAGAGACACGTGTATGCCAGTGTTCATCACAGCACTGTTTATAATAGCCAGGACATGGAAACAACCTAGATGTCCATCAACAGATGAATGGATAAGAAAGCAGTGGTACATATACACAATGGAGTATTACTCAGCCATTAAAAAGAATACATTTGAATCAGTTCTAATGAGGTGGATGAAACTGGAGCCGATTATACAGAGTGAAGTAAGCCAGAAAGAAAAACACCAATACAGTGTACTAACACATATATATGGAATTTAGAAAGATGGTAATGATGACCCTGTATGCAAGACAGCAAAAGAGACACAGATGTTTAGAACGGACTTTTAGACTCTGTGGAAGAGGGAGAGGGTGGGATGATATGGGAGAATGGCATTGAAACATGTATACTATCAGGTAAGAAACGAATCGCCAGTCTGTGTTCGATACAGGATACAGGATGCTTGGGGCTGGTGCACGAGGATGATCCAGAGGGATGATATGGGGTGGGAGGTGGGAGGGGGGTTCAGGATTGGGAACTCATGGACTCCCGTGGCTGATTCATGTCAATGTATGGCAAAACCAATACAGTATTGTAAAGTAAAATAAAGTAAAAATAAAAAAGAAATAAAAAAGACTTTGTAAGGAATTGGTCATGTTTTCATTAACTGTTTGATCATAAAATTCTTTGGAATTCAGCCACAAAGCAATCTGTACACTACATTTTTAAAAAATTGTTCATCAACTCACAAATTTGAAAGCGTATCTGAAAAGTTTATCCATAAAACTCTACCTTCCTGTAGCTTTATCATGTACTATGGATATTACCTTAGCACTTTATGGAGCAGTGTCACATGCAAAACAAATTCCTTCTTTTTTTTCCTGAATGTAAAGTATTGTTGATTTGTTAACATCGGACTCATGGTGAGCAGCACTGCAAGTCATGCTTGAATGACACACATTTTTTCCTAAAAAGCACATCACAGCCTTCTTGTGCTTGTAGACAGCACTTCACTATACTGAGGCCATTTAAAATAGAGCAAAATCACCAACAGAAAGCACAAAAACATGAAAAACTTGACACTAAATGTGCTTTAGAAAAGAAACTTGTTATATGTGAGAGCTGACAGGACAGGGCAATGTGTTGCCTGATTTGACCTCAGATAGAACATGTGTTGGGTGACTCAGATGATTCATTACTTTATATAAGTTTGTAAATGACTGTGAACTTGCCCTGAGTATCCATTTGGGGGGTTACAAACACATTTTGCAAGTAGTCAAATTTACAGATGCAGAATCCCTGAATAATGAGAAGCAACTGTACGTTAGTATGATCAATAGTGTCCTACGTTTCTCCAAGGCTCTTTTCATTGTTTCTCATTCTTATATTTTTCTGCTCTCAGATTCTATGATCTCTATCAATCTGTCTTCATGTTTACTGGTTTAATCTTCTACCAACTCCCATTTCCTGTTGACCCCTGAAGCAAAATTTTTGTTTGATTATTGGACTTTTTGAACTCCAGAATTTCCTTTTGGTTCAATTTATAATTCCTATTTTTCATTGATCTTTTCTAATAGGTGAGACATTATCATCACATCTTCCTTTAATTCTGTAAGTATGACTTTCTTTAGTTCTTTGAACGTATTTGTAATAGCTACTTTAAAGTTTCTGTCCTCATAGTACAACATTTGGACTCTCTAAAATGCAGTTTCTTCTGCTTGTTCTTTTAAATCCTGAAAATATGCTTTTTTGTTTATTTGCCTTTCTCATAGTTGGTATTTGTTTGGTTCCACACTGGATATTTGATAATATATTGTAGCAGTTCTGATACTAACACCCTATTTCTAGGACTATCATTGTTTACTAGTCTACTTGTTTGTTTGCATTGATTTTCTAGTTAGTTGCTGCTTTGGTTGAGTGAAATTAGTTTTTCCCAAATGTGCAACCCTTAATGTTGTGCTCAGAGAGTGCAGGCTTGAGTATGACTCCTCCTACCCCACGAGGTTAAAATGGTTGTATCTCCGTCCTCTTTGACTATCTCTTTCTGTGAACTCCCTTTTATGCTACTGCTTTAGTTGCAGATGAAATATCATCTGCATTGCTATTGGATGCCACAGTTAGCCTATGCTAATTTCTAGCTGATTGCTCTATTATTTTGATAGCACCCTGGTAAATAAATTACTCTGAAGTCTGATCTGATTCTGCTTGAACAGAAACAATCTGATTCCAGTTTGTCGAAGTTGTCTTTGAGGCCACATGTTAAGGCTTCCTCCACCCCCAGGACTTTCCTGGGCGCTCAGATGGTAAAGCATCTGTCTACAATGCAGGAGACCCGGGTTTGATCCCTGGGTTGGGAAGATCCCCTGGAGAAGGAAATGGCAATCCACTCCAGTACTATTGCCTGGAAAATCCCGTGGACAGAGGAGCCTGGTAAGCTACAGTCCATGGGGTCGCAAAGAGTCGGACATGACTGAGCGACTTCACTTTCGCTTTCACCCCCAGGAGGGTTCTTCTTTGCTGCTTCTTTCCTCAGTTATTTCTACTAACCTTCTAGATGTTCTGCCTTTTCTCTTATTACTGTGACAGAGCTATAAGCCCCCAACTAATTTACTTATCACGAAAATCACCACTGTTGTTTCCCGTGTTCTTAGGCTTGAACTTCTCCACACTCTGTTCCATATAAGATGAGTCCTCTTAGGGAGAAGTATGGAATGCTTTGTTCTTTTAGCCTTCCTCTTCTTCTTGGGCAGAATGTAATTGCTACTGCTTCAGAGTTTAAGGTGAGGACAGCACCCTATTTCTCTTGCAGAGACACCCATGTTCTACGAGCAGAGTTCTAGGCAAAGATAATCTATGGTCATCTTGGGTTTCTTCTCCTAACAAGGAACCTTAGCTACACTTGTGAACTAAGACAAGGATGCTAAAGGTCCAGTATTCTCAGCCTGTCATGCCTGATATAGAAGTTTTGTCCTATGACAAGGCCCAGGTAGAGGAAGAGGGCCTCTACCTTCTTCTCTGTCATTTTTGCCTGAAATAGAGCTTTTTCCACATGAAGCTGGGAGAGGAAAAGATGGGAAATAGGTGGTCGGCTCCTCTTGCGTAGATACCGTAACCCTAGGCTTGGACTGTCGTGAAAGACTTACTCCATCTTCTTCACTTCACATGCCTAGAGTAGACCTCCTGTCACTTTACCTGGGAAGGGAAGGGGGCAAGTCATAGTTCAAATGGCACTGACACTGTTCTTCCAAAAGTTAGTCGATTTTCTTGAATGAGTGTTTCTCCATTTGTTATACGACCTTAGGATGACTTCCAGAGATATTTAACTTGTTTTCTATTCTTTGATCATTTGTTTTTTATTGGGAAGAGGATCCACAGAGTTCCTCACATCATTATTCTAGAAGTGCTTCTGACTTGACTTTTCTGGGATGTTTCACTGTTTATAACATCTGTATATCTAAATACTTTTCCCATCTCTGATAACTTCTCAAAAAATTGTATTGTGACAGAACATACATCATCCTTTATAATCTATTATGGTCACTTCAGGTTGGGAGTTCTAATTGGAAACTGAGACAGGAAAGCCTTTTCTGCTTCCTTATTTCCATCCTTAATTGAGGTTTCAGCCACTATATTGTCAAGGAGTAACTGTGGGCATAGGAAGACAATAGAGAGTTTATTTCTAGTCCTATTTTCCAGTCCTTTCCTAGCTCATTGCTTGAGTATTGGAAATGCTTCTATATGTCTTTTGGCTCTTTGATAGGAAGTCAGCTCTTATGTCATCTGCCTGTATCCTCCACACTATGTTTGTTTTGTTTTAAACAGTCTTTTGGACTCTGTGGGAGAGGGAGAGGGTGGATGATTTGGGAGAATGGCATTGAAACGTGTATAATATCATATATGATATGAATCACCAGTCCAGGTTTGATGCATAATACTGGATGCTTGGGGCTGGTGCACTGGGACAACCCAGAGGGATGGTACGGGGAGGGAGGAGGGAAGGGGGTTCAGGATGGGGAACACATGTACACCTGTGGTGGATTCATGTTGATGTATGGCAAAACCAATACAATATTGTAAAGTAATTAACCTCCAATTAAAATAAACTTATATTAAAAAAAGCTATGTTTAAATCTACAAGCTCTGGATCTTACATTTTAAATCATTTTACAATGCCTTTCTCTTTCAAAAGTCACAACTGTTATAAATCACAAGTGTTTTTACTTTCAATAAATTGTCTTTTCATTAAGTCTTCAATAACCAAGACAGAGAATGTTGCTGTTTATTCCTGCCTACCCTTAAGGGCAAGGGAAATGGAAAGCTATCACCTCTGTCCAACTGTTAGGAGTAGAGAGAGCAGTGAACACAAGGAAACTTGGACCCAAAATGTCAATGAACATTTCACAATATTATCCTGCTATTGCTTTAGAATTTCTTGACAAATCACATGGTGTTTTTATTTGGAGGAGGGGGACTGTGGAATGGTAAGTGTGGCTGCTAGTAAAAGCTTGGTTGGTTCCTTTCTTCTGTACAAACCAAATATAATTTAGAAAAGAAAGAAGAATAAAGAAGTGAGCTACTTACTTTCATATGGTTTCTTTTAAAATTATGATTCCTAAAACCTGTTTTCTCTTAGCTCTTTTCAGAGTTTCCATTCCCGTATGAAGAGTCCAGAGTGCCCTGAATGTCTGTGACATGCCATGTTCATCTTTTTTGCATTTATAGAATGTTGTGGTTTGCCCTATTTACATAGACTTCAGTTGAACATTGTCGTTCTCTGTTTTTTATGTGAATTCTACTTGATTTTTTCAGCCACATTTTTTCAAATATGTCTGAAAGTCAACACCACCGGAGCAACAAGGGCAAATGTTCCCTCTAAAAGAGGCAAATAATTCGTTATAAGTAATTTTTACCTGGAAACAAATGGGAATATTTTGTAAAAAGTAATAAAATGAGAAAGCTACCAAAATTGTTAATCATTCTTTCCCAAGATCAGAACACCCATCAGGTCAAAAGCCAGGAGAAAATTTTGAGGATCATTAAATCTGGTATGTTAGAATAATATTTTTACTGGCTAGTCTTTCCTGAAATGTCCAACTTTTTTCTTTTAATTTAGTCATCCAGCCCTGTCACTGGTCAGTGAGTCAAGGAATGGATTTAACAATAGATACTGATTGAGACGTTGCCTTTTCCTGACTTGATTTTCAAAAATCTGGATCCTTAATGAGATAGGAAGGATTTGAAGCATAGACAAATTATTTTAGAGAGTATGATAGTCAGAACAAAACTTTTCTGCTCCCCACCTTAAGAAAAAGGACAGATAGAGAGTAATTCAACAGTGGTGGATCCCATAGAGAGAATCCCTGTACTATCTTCATGGACTGATTCCTGGAGAGGTAGAATGGAGAGGCAGAAAATCCCAACCAGATTTTTGCTCCATGCCCAGGTTGCTCCTAAACAGATAGCAAGTTCCAAGTATAAAGAAGCTCTGTTTTTATCTCCGCCTTCTTCCTCTCCTTCAAAATTCCCATAACCTACCATTATGTTGTATGAGTGACAGAATAATCTCCCTATGTCCAAGACTTCAAATCAAGGCAGTGTTGAAAGAAGAGAGCTGTCAGACATGAATGAACCATGTATATGAAATTAAATTATATGACCTTGGTAATCTGTGTGGACTAATGACAGAGACCCAAACAGGACTAGGGATTAGCTGTGTAGACAAAAGATACAAAGGTCCAGATGCCTATAGCTTTTCTTTATTGTCCAATAAGACTGCTAAACTTGAGCTGTCACACTTGTTTTCTATTAGAAGGTAAAAGGTATTTCTTTTCTATCAAGTTTCTCATACAATATTTTCTTACATCTCATTGCCCCAAATAGCTATATAGCCATGTGTGCTTATTTGCTCAGTCGTTTCTGACTCTTTGCAACCCCATGGTCTGTAGCCCAATAGGCTCCTCTGCCCATCGAGTTTTCCAGGTAAGAATGCTGGAGTGGGTGCCATTTCCTATTACAGGGTATCTTGCTGACCCAGGGATCAAACCCAAGTCTCTTTGGTCCTCCATTGGCAGACAGATTCTTTACCACCTGTATAGCCATACCAACTGAAAAATAGGCTAGAAAACACAGTGTTGAGTGGGATAATGATGTGTTTGGTTGATTAAAATTAGGCTTCTTATTAAGGGCTTATATTCAGGAGTGCTCTAACTGTGGGACTCCAGTACTTTATCCCAGAAACTCTAGTAATCTTCTCGCTAGGCTCTTAACTCCCTCTTCTCAACTCAGAATATCCTGGGCTCCACTCGGGTTCTCCCTGCCTGAAATTACAACTTTGACTTTTTCTCAAGTCAATAAGTTAGATCTCTGATGGGTTTCATTTTGTTTGTTTCCCATCATGAAGGATCACTTTTCCTTCATTGCCTGATACCCAGTGTCTTAAAAACCTTTGTTTCTTTTGTGTGTGTTTCAAGTAGGAAGGGTTAACGGGGTCCCTATTATTTTGTAGTGGCTGTGAGTGGAAGCTCCCTACTCTATTCACTTTTCCCTCCTATTTATTATTGTACTCATATCTCTCATCTGTTTGGTGAGTTCTTTGCAAATTACTTTGGTATTCTTTGTAATTTGCCAAAGTGTAAGTGAAGTTAGCATATGCACTTTACTTCCTGTCAGAGATAAAACTGCTTGTAAGTAGTCCTGTCTCTACTTACTAATTAGGCCTCCCTGCCCATAGAATTTGAGTCTGGGGGGGATGGGAATTAGTTCAAGAAGAGAATGTATTTGGAGTGAAATGGTGTGGACCCAGAAAGCAGTAAGCAACACCCTGAACAGACCTTTGTAGAAATGACTGAAGGCCAGGGTGTATGAAGAACAGATTAAGTTGGAATACTTATTCGATAACACTCCTGTGAACTTTAGCCTGATTCAAATTTGCAATTTGTGTGTGTGTGTGTGTGTGTGTGTGTGTGTGTATGTATAATGTTTAGCAGTTAATGTGTCATGATAGGAATGACACTGAATTTAAGGGACTGAGAGATAATTCAGGTCTGGTTTTAGAAAATGACTTCATTTTCTAGCATAAAATGTTTCAGGGTAGGTAATCTCCCATCTCTAAACTTCAGTTTCCTTTTCTTGCATATGGTAGGGAAGGGAATATACTACTTGATCTTTTTTGTTGTTGTCCGGCCACTTGCATTGTGTCCGAATCTTTGTGACCCCATGGACTACAGCATGCCAGGCTTCCCTGTCCTTCCCTATCTCCCGGAGTTTGCTCAAACTTACATCCATCCTGTTACTTGATCTTTACGTACTAAATTTCTATGTTTTATGACAGGTTTCTGTTTTAAGTGGACTAAATTACACTTTCTATATACCTCACAGAGCCTCTTTATACCTGAGCTTTCTTTCCCCTGTCCAAACTTTTGCAATTCCTGGTAACCTCCAGGGTTTGTGGAGGATTCAAAGAACTACATTAAGAATTTGGTTTGTTGCTCTTTCTTCCCTCCTGCAACTCAAATTTTTTGCTCACACACATACACAGTGTCACAAATAGAATTGGTGTCTACAACTGGAAATGCAGAAGACCTTGGGATATAAATTGAGTTGAATATAGTGATTGGGTATTTTCTGTTGACAGATTCGTCTTGATAATTTGAGGAGCTGAGATGTGCTTGAGTTCTCAGTCTTAGGGTTCACAACAGTTTTATAGATTGGAATTCTACTACGACTGTATTATTTCCAATGCATTTCACAGGAGCGAAATATCTTCATACCACTAAACAGCATCTACTTGCAAGTGAAGAGGGAACAAAAGCTCATAAAACTGCAATAAAATATTTATTTGTCTTCAGCAATAGGATTAATTTTATCACTGTAGATTTATGACCCTAGAAATTTGTTGGTGGATATTTAATATATCAAAATAGCAGAACAAGGAGCTTGTATTAAGAAATGTGTTGTGAAACTTGTGATTTACCAGAGAAAACAGATTTTTTTCCATAGGACTTAATAAAACAGCAACAAAATTGAATTAGCTTGGCATAAAGTTTAATTGCCTGACGAAAGATTTGAGACTGCTGTTGCATTACTGTTTATTAGATATAACATCTCTTGGACTTGTGGATCCTACCCCCCACCCACACCCCCAGACTGACTGGGAAAGCTAATGATGGCAGTAGGATTGTAGTGTTAGTGTCCAGGAATCTTCCTTTTGATTTCCTCTTCCTAACACGAAGGAGGAAGAGTTCACTGCAATGACCTTTCCCAAAGGAAAAACAGGACTGTATAGCTTGTTGCCTCCCTCAATGCAATTCCTTTGTTGAAAGCCTCTCTCTTCAAAAATTCCATAGCTCTTCAGTGCTACAGTACCTTGTGAGAGTGCGCCTTAGTGACATTCAGCTTATGCATTTGGGTTTTTGTTTTTGTTTTTGATAGAAATAGCCTGATAGTGGAAAGTCATGAAAGAATATAGTAAATCTACAACCTTCCAGTTTTCTCTAGTTTGAGTTGTGGCGGTAAGTAAGAATTACTATCTTTCTGCTCATATTTTGTCTGACTCTTTGCAACCCCATGAACTGTCCATGGAATTCTCCAGGCTAGAATACTGGAGTGGGTAGCCTTTCCCTTCTCCAGGGGATCTTCCCAATCCAGAGATCAAACCCAGGTCTCCTGCATTGCAGGAGGATTCTGTACCAGCTGAGCCATAAGGGAAGCACATATATATGTTTCTTATCTTTTGAGCTCCTATAAGAATTAGGTACACACTTAGGAAAAAAGCACAGTCTCTCGAGATTGTAATGTGGGAGCTAGACATCTTCATGTTCAGAAAGGTTAGAGGTATATGGTCTGACAGAGGCAGAACAACTTCGGTCCCCATAATTCAGCTACAACAGAATCTGAGAACAGAACTACTAAATTGATGATACGGCCGTAGAGTTTACAACCAGAGACTGTCTCAGTTCTTATCCATAAAACTTGTAACAGCTAACCTTCTTGAGGACTGCTTTGTGAATTTTCAATCAGAAGGACAGTCCCCAAAGAGTGGCTGAGTCTGGATCATTGTTATGGAAAGTAATTGAGTAAGTGAAAATATGTATCATGAGAAGAAGCCTGGAGCTTCCTTTGAGTTTTATTCGAATGAGGGGAAAAAAAGGATTTTTTGTTTGTTTGTTTATCCTAGTGTCTCCTGGGGTCTTGACAATTTGTGTTTTTAAAGTATGTCATCAAAAAAAGCATTCACTTTCTGTCCCAGATCTGATTAACTCTCTCAGCCATTGGCATGCTCTTGATAGTAGAAGCATATGTACATTTGATGGAGTCTACAGGAGTCCAGAACGTTGAAGCTTTTGGGCTTAGTAATACCCAGTGCTTTTAGGCCACCCTCAGCCCTGTTACTGATTATCTACCCAGAGAAGATGCTAAAAATAACACAAAATAAATATTTGACTCGAAAATTAGCCATTTAGACTAAAAATTCCATTCAGACATTAAAAAATTAGGTCCCTAAAACCTGTGTGCTTTTATGGCATAAAAGAGATTATCAATTAACTTCAAAGTAACATGGTTATATGAATGCTAGTGTCTGTCTCTCAGGTCCTGATTAGAGTATCCAAATACATTTAATACTAGGGAAAAACTCACATGCCTGCTTCTTACTAACAGAAAAGATTATATGACTACACCATAGAAAAGAAGAAAAAGTATATACTGTTGCAAAAAAAGTATTCACAGAAGTTGAAAGCAAAGAATGAACAAAGAGATACAAACTCATTCAAATAAAGGAGTCATAATATTAATGCCAAACAGGTAGAAATAAATGCCCAACATATTAAATGAACCAATACTACTGCATTATTGATGAAGGACACAGCCTTCCAAGAAACTATAAATACCAATATTCCTTGCATTAAAATAACCAACATAAAAATACATAAAATAATCAAAATATACAATCTGTGTAAATCTAAAAGATGTTGAAAGAACTTCCCTGGTGGCTCAGATGGTAAAGAATCTATCTGCAGAAGACCCAGTTTCAATCCGTGGGTCATGAAGATCCCATGGAGAAGGGAATGACTACCAATACCAGTATTCTTACCTGGAGAATCCCATGGACAGGGAAGCCCAGTGGCCTATAGTCCATGGGGTTGTAAAGAGTCAGATACTATTGAGTGACTAAGGACACATACACACACATACAAGAAAAGTGAAAAGAACACAGTCCTAATCAGTTCAGTTCAGTCGCTCAGTCTTGTTCGACTCTTTGAGACCCCATGAATCGCAGCATGCCAGGTCTCCCTGTCCATCACCAACTCCCGGAGTTCACTCAGACTCACATCCATCGAGTCAGTGATGCCATCCAGCCAGCTCATCCTCTGTTGTCCCCTTCTCCTCTTGCCCTCAATCCCTCCCAGCATCAGAGTCTTTTCCAATGAGTCAACTCTTCGCATGAGGTGGTCAAAGTACTGGAGTTTCAGCTTTAGGATCGTTCCTTCCAAAGAAATGCCAGGGCTGATCTCCTTCAGAATGGACCGGTTGGATCTCCTTGCAGTCCAAGGGACTCTCAAGAGTCTTCTCCAACACCACAGTTCAAAAGCATCAATTCTTTGGCGCTCAGCCTTCTTCACAGTCCAACTCTCACATCCATACATGACCACTGGAGAAACCATAGCCTTGACTAAACGGACCTTAGTGGGCAAAGTAATGTCTCTCCTTTTCAATATGCTATCTAGGTTGGCCATAACGTTTCTTTCAAGGAGCAAGCTTCTTTTAATTTCATGGCTGCAATCACCATCTGCAGTGATTTTGGAGCCCCCCAAAAATAAAGTCTGACACTGTTTCCACTGTTTCCCCATCAATTTCCCATGAAGTGATGGGACCAGATGCCATGATCTTCGTTTTCTGAATGTTGAGCTTTACGCCAAGTTTTTCACTCTCCACTTTCACTTTCATCAAGAGGCTTTTTAGCTCCTCTTCACTTTCTGCCATAAGAGTGGTGTCATCTGCATATCTGAGGTTATTGATATTTCTCCCGGCAATCTTGATTCCAGCCTGTGCTTCTTTCAGCCCAGCGTTTCTCATGATGTACTCTGCATAGAAGTTAAATAAGCAGGGTGATAATATACAGCCTTGACGTACTCCTTTCCCAATTTGGAACCAGTCTGTTGTTCCATGTCCAGTTCTAACTGTTGCTTCCTGACCTGCATACAGATTTCTCAAGAGGCAGGTCAGGTGGTCTGATATTCCCATCTCTCAGAATTTTCCACAGTGTATTGTGATCCACACAGTCAAAGGCTTTAGCATAGTCAATAAAGCAGAAATAGATGTTTTTCTGGAACTCTCTTGCTTTTTCCATGATCCAGTGGATGTTGGCAATTTGATCTCTGGTTCCTCTGCCTCTTGTAAAACCAGCTTGGATATCTGGAAGTTCACGGTTGACATATTACTGAAGCCTGGCTTGGAGAATTTTGAGCATTACTTTACTAGCATGTGAGATGAGTGCAATTGTGCGGTAGTTTGAGCATTCTTCGGCATTGCCTTTCTTTGGGATTGGAATGAAAACTGACTTTTTCCCATCCTGTGGCTACTGCTGAGTTTTCCAAATTTGCTGGCATATTGAGTACAGCACTTCCACAGCATCATCTTTCAGGATTTGAAACAGCTCAACTGGAATTCCATGACCTCCACTAGCTTTGTTTGTAGTGATGCTTTCTAAGGCCCGCCTGACTTCATATTCCAGGTTGTCTGGCTCTAGGTGAGTGATCACACCAGTGTGATTATCTTAGTCGTGAAGATCTTTTTTGTATAGTTCTTCTGTGTATTCTTGCCACCTCTTCTTAATATCTCCTGCTTCTGTTAGGTCCATACCATTTCTGTCCTTTATAGAGCCCATCTTTGCATGAAATGTTCCCTTGGTATCTCTAATTTTCTTGAAAGATCTCTAGTCTTTCCCATTCTGTTGTTTGCCTCTATTTCTTTGCATTGATCGCTGAGGAAGGCTTTCTTATCTCTTCTTGCTATTCTTTGGGACTCTGCATTCAGATGCTTATATCTTTCCTTTCGTCCTTTGCTTTTCGCTTCTCTTCTTTTCACAGATATTTCTAAGGCCTCCTCAGACAGCCATTTTGCTTTTTTGCATTTCTTTTCCATGGGGATGGTCTTGATCCCTGTCTCCTGGACAATGTCCTGAACTTCAGTCTGTAGTTCATCAGGCACTCTATCTATCAGATCTAGTCCCTTAAATCTATTTCTCATTTCCACTGTATAATCATAAGGGATTTGATTTAGGTCATACCTGAATGGTCTAATGATTTTCCCCACTTTCTTCAATTTAAGTCTGAATTTGGCAATAAGGAGTTCATGATCTGAGCCACAGTCAGCTCCTGATCTTGTTTTTGTTGACTGTATAGAGCTTCTCCATCTTTGGCTGCAAAGAATATAATCAATCTGATTTCGGTGTTGACCATCTGGTGATGTCCATGTGTATGTAGAGTCTTCTCTTGTGTTGTTGGAAGCAGGTGTTTGCTATGACCAGTGCATTTTCTTGGCAAAACTCTATTAGTCTAATAGATGAGTATTTTTACAGGCTTGGGGATATCAGTAATCTACAAATAAACTAGGAAGTAAGCCAATACCCTTCAGAGTAGGATTCTTTCACTCATCTCTTATAAAACACCAGAAAAATTTGGTTGCATTTTGAGCCATAATGGAAGTATCAATATACTGCAAAATGCAGCCATTTAAGAGAAAATATTGTCTGACCATAATACAAGAGGGAAATAAACAAAATGAATAATACTCAGTAACTTGACCATCTCCCAAGTTTCTCAGGACTGTGTTACGACTCTTTCTGTAGAAGTTTTTTGTTTGTTTGTTTGTTTTTGTTTTTAGAGAATTTGTTAATCTAAAGACATTCTATGGCCATCACAGTGACATCACTTAGCACTTTTCTCTTGTGGTTAATAATCTATGTACTGTAATTCTTTCCAGATAGCTCTAGTTCTGGTAACACAAGACAATGGGTTAAAATCTGAGCCTTTCACACTTGCATTGAATACAGTGTGCCGTTGTCAGTACTAAAATGCCACTTAATTTTATTCCTTTATTTATTCTTATACATATCCCTATTTTCAAAGCCCTTTTCACTTTTTGACAGGTAAAAATTAAACTGATAATCTTCCTAACTGATTCTTAGACCAAAAGGGAATCTGAATGTAAGTTATATAATACATAAAAAGGTCAGTGGTAAGAATATTACATATCAACATTTATGAGAGATTTTCATGTGCTCAGAAGGAAATAAATGTCTCTATATGCTTCAAATACTAAAGAATAAAAAAGGAATTTTTTTAAATTTAAAATTTCATTGATTTAAAAAAAGAATATCTAAAATAAAGCACAGGTTGGCAAACTCTAGTCCATAGGTCACTTTTAGCCCACCACCTGTTTTGGTGAATAACATTTTATTGAAACATAGCTATGCTCTTTGACTTAAATTTTCAATGGCTGCTTTTGTGCTACAAGGGTAGTGTTGAGTCATTGTGACAGGGACTATTAGGCCTCAAAGTCATAGAGCCCTTTACTGTAACCTTAATCTAGGGCATATAAAGAAAAGGATTATGAAAAATAAAATTATAAACTGGTGATTTGAAAATTAATCTGAGATATGTCTGTTGTTTTAGCATGTTGTAACATGCATAGAAAACCATGTAATGTTATCCTATTTTGTTAGCATCATCTCATACTAAAACACTGGATGAAAAGCATAATGAAAAAAAAATACAGATGTGTTTCTCATATGCAAGTGAAGTATTGGAAGTAAATATTATTAAATCTAATTCAGCAGTATGTTTAACTATTAATTACCTGCAACCAAGTGAAAATTTATGGCAGGGTGTATAAATTATTTACTATAAGTAAATATGCTAATATGCCTAATCACATCACATAGCCCAAAGCAGAGAAATCATACATTAATCTTAATAGATACAGAAAAACAGTTGGTCTCTTTTTATGATAGAAAAATATTAATCTAGAAATGTAAAATATATTCTCAGTGTGCCACAAACAGAATACATACTCTGATGTTTCTCACAGTTAAACGTCAGAGATAGTCTTTTAAAGTCATAAATGGTATAAGAATATCTTCTATTTTCATGAATATTTAAGGGAAAAAAATGAAAGTTCCAACTAGTGCATAAGACGTTAAAGATTTGAAAAGAGGAAAACATTAAATTATTATTTTCCGATTATATTATTATATTTCCTGAAAACAAAGTCTGGAAATTAATAGATCTGATAGTTGACCTCATTTAAGCTTCTTCAGTTGGCAGAGGGATTCCAGTGAGTTTGACATATAACATTTATTTGTTATGTCTTTGCATTTTCCTTCCTCATTTTTTCTTTGTATTTCATACCTTGACAGTCACAGGAAACTCTAAATCAGTTATTTCATGGAACATCTGTTAATTTGGGGTGTTCCTGTTAGTTTCAAGTTAATGCATCATTGGCTGAAGTATTTCAGAAATAGTGTTGTGTTCTCATTATATGTCCATTCTATCAGATGCACATGTTTTTCCTTTGTTCTATTACTGGTAGTGTTTACCTTCAATACGTTGACTAAAATGCTACTGACCATTCTAAACTTACTATTTTTCCATTTTTGTAATAGGTATTATATCAGGAGGTAATTTGCAACTATAAGAGTATCCTAGTCCACATTATTTTATTCATCTGTTTATTTATATGGGCATGTATTCATGACTTTCTATTTTATTCAATGGTTATAATTTGTTTCTATATATATTTAATTGCTCAAATTGTCCAGGGTGGCTAAATACTGAAAATTATCATATGGCCAGGAGCTGCACTGAATATATAAAGACATTTCCTATTCAACAATATCAAAATACACTGTTTCCTAGCTAAGTTTATATGTACAGCAATGTTAGATGTAACCACAAAAAACAAAAGCAATCTCAGGGTACGACATTAGAGGAACTAACAGAGATTTATACATCATTAAATATAGTGGGCTGTTGGATAGCCCTAAAATCATTAATGTTATTATGTTATTCAGGTGCTATTCATTACATCAGAAAATGCTCTTTGCAATATTAATGGAAGCAAGGTAACTAGGTACCAAATTGTATATATTATAATCTCAAACACATTAACAAATAAAAGGAGCAGAAATTATATTAAAATATGTATAGTAGATCTTTTCAGTGATGGAGTTATGAGTGACTATTATTTTTTAAGATTTACAGATTTGCCACTGGGCACACTATGTTTTTATAATCGAATGGGAAAAAAAAGCAAAACAATAAAAAGCATTGGATCAGCTTCCCACAAATATTGATTCAGTTATTGGGCTAAGGGAAGTTTTACTACCTGGGACGCTTTCATTTTCCCACTGTGAATCACTCCACAGGAGAAAAAAACATGCCAGCCTTTTTGTTTATGGACACTGGGCAGGATAATGCACCATTAAATCTAAGTTGGGATAATGATCATTATCTGCTAGGAGACCTGGAGAGGGTGGGTGTCCAGTAACTCTGTCTATATTCTACCATGGAAGCATTAAAAGAAATCTGCCCTCATATCCTTAGTGGGAAACATGGCCCTGAAAAAGGGTTAAACAGAAAGAAAAAAGGGTTAAACAGAAGTACACAACATAAACCACAAAAAATATAAGACCTATATGTTAAGTTCATTACTCTAAAAAAGATAAAATGTAGGATGTTCCTCTCGTGTGTACTATCATATTTATGAGGTCATTAATGTTTGCCAAAAACAGTACATGCAAAACTGTCTTATTCTTTCTTCTCTGGCATTATCATAATATGATCCTATATGGAGCTTTTGGTAAAAATTGGTATAGTCATTCATTATGCATTTATCTTATTTTAATCCTCTTTGGACTTGATCAGGATGACAATCCTTAGTGCTTGAGAAGTCACCATGAAAAGTATGAAAGCTCAAGATATATCTGCTTATTCACAAGTAAATAAATCATTCTTTTTAATCCTTTAATCTACTCTAGAAATTGAATAATCGAGCTAGAACAGGGATTGTTTCATCTGATTCAAAACATTTGGAGGTCAGAGTCTCAGATTTTTCACATGTTTATTTGCTCTAATTTGCATACTTAGTTAAAATGAACGAATTTGAAAACAAGTAACCAGAGGGTGCTGGATTAGCAGGAGTCTTAAAAGCTTTGCAGCTTCGTATAATTATTAAGGAGGCATGTTTAATTAATATAATACCCATTAGTAACAATTAAATATAGCCAAGGTCAAGAAATGAACCCTTTTACCATTTACAGTTGGCATTTTAATTTTATAGTACTCTCAGCCCAGCAGAAATGTTCATTTATTTCAATGTAATATTCTGTGATACAGTTGGAACATCAAAAATCTCTCTTTTTCATGTCACTATAATACAGTAATTTACGGGTAAGAAATCATTTTAGTTTCTAGAGATATCTATAGGAGAATCTCATAAATGTGAAAGTTCAGTACTCAAAGGAATGAAGATGCGCATGCAATTTCAAGTGACTGTGCTTTGCGAACTGGACTCTTTCCGAGCTGAGTGAAAAATAGAATGAAGAGACTTAAATAGTTACTCCGTTTCCTAATCCCACATCTTGTACCTCAATTGAAAGGGGTTAAGAGCCCATTAAATTCTCTTCTTGGTCCATAAGCTTCTTTTCAGTACCTTTCCCAGGTTGCAAAGAAAATTTCCTGAAGGTTAGCCATTAAAGATTACTATACTCCTGAAAATCCTTGACTTATGTCTTGAAACATGGGGTCATTTTAATTATCTATGGATGAAAGACTGGTTTGACTTCAACTCACTTTAGGTGTCTCTTATGATGTATAACATCTTAAGGTTCTGAAAAACTATCTCCCTCATTACAATCTAAGAAATATCATATTTACTCAGCTTTTTGTTTTTATTTCTGCTTTATGTAATTCATTACTACTATTTCATCAACTCTGATTTCTGTGAATGAGGGAAAAAAATCTACAAAAAAAAAAAAAGAAACAGAGATTATGGAGTTATCTTTTTAGTTTCCATAATGAAGCTACCTTCTCTTTTGTTAAAGCTGTAAAAATTACCATCAATGAATATTATAAGAACCAGAGGATAAAGGAGGTGGGATAAGAAAGATACTGACTGTTTATGTGAGTGAAAATTTTCATGAATAATACCTGTTCTATGTTCTCAAATTTAAAAAAAAAATTACAGTATTAATTTTAAATTATTTTTATTGGAGTACAACTGCTTTACAATATTCTGTTATTTCTGTACAGCAAAAGTGAATCAGCTGTAGGTATACGTGGGAAAGATTGGGGGCAGAAGGGGACGACAGAGGATGAGATGGTTGGATAGCATCACTGACTCAGTGGGCATGGGTTTGGGTAGACTCCGGGAGTTGGTGATGGACAGGGAGGCCTGGCGTGCTGCGGTTCATGGGGTCACAAAGAGTCGGACACGACTGAGTGACTGAACTAAACTGAACTGATTCATGTATCTCCTCTCTCTTGACCTTCCCTGCCAACCACCCGTCACTCTCAAAATTTTTCAAAAGATAGTTTTCAGATAGAAGAGAGATGTAGCTCTAATAGTTATACTTTTCTATGAATTATATGTGTAATATATTTAATATATATGAAATATATGTTTATTATAGAGTTGTCCTATATTAGTTGTGATGAATACTTGGTCTTTTGAAGTTCAAGATAAATCAAGCAAGATGAATTGGGTAGGAACATTTGGACAGAGTAAGGTTTTTTCACATCTGAAGCTGAAATCTTTCACCTGGATGAATTTGCCAAAGCCCAGAGGATTTCCCACAGTTCTAAGGTTTGGAAACATGAAATTTTTAGAATTCTAAATACAATTTCTTTTCCCACAGGAGGACTCACATTAAACCAGCAAACACAAATAGTGTGTAATAACAGAATGGCAAGTTGTGAATGTAATGATTAGCAAAAAAAAAAAAAAGAAGAAATCACAGTACTCTCTATCTCTTTGAAGTGTACTCTGACTTGAGTTTGAGCGATCTGGATGTCAAAAGCAACTGGGATTCATGAACTTTTCTGTGTATATTTTACACCTCAGTGAAATTTACAAAAACAAAGTGAAATCTCTGAAACCCAGGGTCTAAGACTTTCCAGAGTAAACAGTAAGGACAGTTCTCCTGGAAGTTTGGGTGGTGGTTTCTAAGGGCAAAGGGCAATAGCCACTGCAGTTGTCAGTTATGATTTGAAACTTTAATTTCTGAATCACAGATGCATGTGTTTCAGAGGAACCTTGGAAATTTGGATGGATGGTTGCCCTAAGAAGACCTTTAGTTTCTGAGTAGTGAGGATGACTCTTTAATGATTGATGGTTTTTCTGTCAGTTGTCTCAGATAACTTTTCTTACTTAATTTGGCAAAACATTTGCTGGTCTTTCCTCTAAACCAGAGGTCAAGATGTAACTCCTACAAAACTTTCCAATTGTTCCCATTTATTCCAAAACTCCTTGACCCTATCAACCTCTCTTACAGGGAACATTTCAAAATAATTGTAATTTAAATTTGGAGTTACAACTCTCTGAAAATGTGACTCATGTATTTTATTGGTGGACCTTCAGCTCTCAGAAACTCTGAAGTATTGAACAAGCGGACGCATTGTGTTTATGGGTAATTAGAGCTACTCTCTCATTTATCACTGGTAGCTCAGATGGTAAAGCGTTTGGGTGATCTTGAGCTAATTGTGAAACTTCTCTAAGCTTTAGCTTCCTTGTCAATAAAGTTAGCTCCAACATATGTAATATTTTGTACATAATAGTATACAATGTATAGGTGAGGTGTGCTGTGTGTGCAGTGACTATGATAAGCATTGAGTACTATAAACGACTTTATCTCCATCCTTTGCGGTTAGTCGCTCAGTCATGTCTCACTCTTTGTGACCCTATGGACTGTAACCCACCAGGCCTCTCTATCCATGGGGATTCTCCAGGCAAGAATACTGGAGTGGGTTATACCATGCTCTCCTCCAGGAGGTCTTCCCAACCCAGGTATTGGACCCAGGTCTCCTGCATTGCAGGTGGATTCTTTACCCTTGAGCTAATAGGGAAGCCCCTCCATCCTTTATTGTTTAGTAAATACATTCTTACAAGTGTATCAACAATTGAATAGACACCTCTATGAGATCGTGAGGTCTCAGATAACAAAGGATCGGTTCTCAGCTGGTCAAATCTTGGTGGTGTTGGGGAAGACTTGAGAGTCCCTTGGCTGCAAGGAGATCCAACCAGTCAATCCTAAAGGAATAGGATATTTATTTCTGAATATTCATTGGAAGGACTGATGCTGAAGCTGAAACTCCAAAACTTTGGCCACCTGATGCGAAGAACTGACTCACTGGAAAAGACCCTGATGCTGGGAAAGATTGAAGGCTGGAGAACAAGAGGACGACAGAGGATGAGATGGTTGGATGGCATCACCAGCTCGAAGGACATGAGTCTGAGCAAGCTCTGGGAGTTGGGATGGACAGGGAAGCCTGGCGTGCTGCAGTCTATGGGGTCACAAAAAGTCTGACATGACTGAGCGACTGAACTGAACCATAATTTTGCTTGGGGATAAGAGGAAGGAGATTCAGAATGAAGCAGGGATAAGTGCCAAGAAACTTTGTCCCTCAGAACCTTTCCACATTTGAGTTTGCCATGTGTAAGAGAGAATATGGATTAGGAGTCCTGCACTTCTGATTTAACTTCTTCCCAGCTAGCATGAATCAGAAGCCCAAATTTCAGTGTATCTCTCTGCTTTCCTTTATTTTTATTTTCCTTCTCTTTCTTCTTGCTTTTTAATGAATTATCAACCTCTTTTTTTGTTTGCTTTTATTTTTTCCTTTTGTTGTTCTTATTGTCTAGTCGCTCAGTTTGTGTCTGACTCTTTGTGACCCCATGGGCTTCAGCATGCCAGGCTTCTCTGACCTTCACTGTCTCCTGGAGTTTGCTTAAAGTCATGTCCATTGAGTTGATGATGCCATCCAACCATCTCATCCTCTGTCACTCCCTTCTCCTGTACCCTCAATTGTTTCCAGCATCAGGGTCTTTTCTAATAAGTTGCTTCTTTGCATCAGGTGGCCACAGTATTGTAGCTAGGCATCAGTCCTTCCAATGAATAATCAGGACTGATTTTTTTTTGGATTGATTGGTTTGATCTCCTTGCTGTCCAAAGGACTATCAAGAGTCTTCTCCAGCACCACAATTCAGAAGAATCAATTTTTCAGTGCTTAGCTTTATGTTCCAACTCTCACATCCATACATGACTACTGAGAAAACTATAGCTTTGACTAGATGGACCTACATTTTCAGGAGCTTTTCACAGTCTTCCATCTGTCTTTCCCTCTATTTCTCTTCAATCCACTTCATTTAACTAACCTCATCCAGCCTTTCCCTCAGGTCCCCCAACATGTGGTACTCATATGTTCAGCCAGGTTTTTCCCCTATTCCATAAGCCCTCTGTGCTCACTCCTCATGTTGCATATTGTCCCTTTCTTGAAGGCTCTTTGCTGTCCTTCTTCTATAATTATTCAAAACTCAATTGTACCTCATCTAAGAGGCCCTCACAGAAAAGGGCAGTGCTTTTTGAAACCCTTCTTTAAATGAAATCCCATAGCAAGTCTAATTTGTCCTCCCTGACCTGGTAATTAATTATCCATTGACCCCATCATATAGGGTATGTTGTTTTTCTTATGTGTTATTCTTCTTGACATAAAAAAGATTTGAATGATTTGAACTAGGAGCTATGGCATTTTCTTTTTCATTTTCGTACAAGGCTCTGTGATATGAAGTTAACATCCTTTCTCTCCACTTCCCATTCACCCTCAGCACTTGTTAAACATAAAGGATACGTGGAACTTGCTGGTTTACAGGTTTTTTGTAGTCCTTGGTTCTGGTCCTTGGGTCTAAGCTGCAGTAGTATAATGCTAATTTGATTGATTTTTTGTTGTCACATGATTCAGGAATTAACTAAATCATTACAAATTTAGAAACATATAAGATATTATAAGAGAGCCAATGGATAGCACAACCTTAGGCCCAGGGGAGAGTGCTGTGCAAGTCATAGGTTGGTGGGGTTCGTATTTAATGATTTAGCCTTCTAATATTCCTTTGTAATTAAGAGATATGCAAATATATAGTTAATATTTAACAGTATTGGTTAAAAGAAGAGAAAAGAGAGAAAGGGAGGGAAGAGAGAGATCTTGAAGACTCTTTGAAATTCATGAACAAATATGATTGGATGGGCAAAGAAAAAAAACAAAGGCTGACCTCCTACAAATAAGCTCAGGAAAGAGAGAAGGGCTCCTCTGATATGCAAGTAGAAAGATTAGACCTCTAGCACCTTAGGAAATCTGAATAGTCTGAGCAATGTTGGCAGAAGCCACACTAAAGAGCTTGCACAGTTCTGCAAATGTCTCACCCAAAGAAATCTGGCATGGTGTTCATCATCCAGCTAATCCTAACATGCAGACATTTCTGAGAGTGAAATCAGATCTTTCTTTGCCAGAGTGTGTTCCTTATTTGGGCAACTGGGTCAAATCAAGAAAGGCCAATATAGGCTGCCAGAGTAGACAAGGAGAGGAGAAATAAAAGAACAAGACATATAATTCATCAGTGATTTCCTCCCAACATTCTTAGCCTCCACCTTGCCTCCATCTTACTGGTAATACAGGAACAAGGTCAAGGATCTGGTAAAAGGTATCTATAGAAAGGGAGTAAATATAGAAAATACAGTAACTTAAAACATAAAATTTTCTTTCTAGGGATAATTGTGATGATAGTTCAGTAATAAAATAAGATCAGATGAAGTCTGAAGAAATGTTAGAAAACCTGGATAAAGTGGAAAAACATCTGTTTGAAGGCATCAGAATGTTAGAGACACAAAGACGTGTGGGCCAAGTTCTAGAGAGAAGGGAAACAGAGACAGGATTGACATTTGGCCCAGCTTTTCTCCTTGGGACATTTGCTGATTCAAATCTTACAGCCTAGGGGCTGAGAAGCCAAGGAGTTCAAAAGACTACAAGCAGAGAAGCCAAGTGGCAAAAGCTCAAGCACAAAGCAACAACTTTTTGACAAGCTAAGTCTCAACAGGGCTGATGGAACCATTGCATATAAAGCCTGAGCAGTACAAGTACTTGGGAATGTTCACATGGTAATTTCAAAGGGCAGCACCCATGGAGGAAGGACAAGCCAGAAACAGACCAACATTCACAAAGACTGAGAACCCCTTTGAATGAGCTCAAACTGAGAATGGACTCAGGTTACCAGTCCCCATCGTAACTGTCTGCTATGAGCAAAAAGAGATCTTTTCAAAAGAAAGATAACGACATCCAGAGTAGAGGTATCTTTACAGTTTCCTAAAGTGAAAGTGAAGTTGCTCAGTTGTGTCCGACTCTTAGCGACCCCATGGATTGCAGCCTGCCAGGCTCCTCTGTCCATGGGAGTTTCCAGGCAAGAGTACTGGAGTGGGTTGCCATTAAAATCAGCCCAGTTTCAATATAAAACATAATTTGACATACCAGGAAAAAGACTAAATGGTCAAGAGCCCCAAAAGGAAAAGACAATATAAGTCAGCACAGCAGGACAAGATATTGGAGTTTTCAGTCATTAGTTAAAACAACTATGATTTAACAAAGAAAATACACACATGGCAAATAAGTTTATGAAAAGGTGCTACATGTTATATAACGTTAGGGAATTTTAAACTAAAATGATGAGCTACCAATACATACCTATTCAAATGGCTGAAATCCAAAACAATTGAAATACCAAAGCTGGTGAGGACATAGAACAATAGGAATTCTCATTTGTTGCTAGTGAGATTTGACAGCTTCTTATAAAAGTAAACATACTTTTATCATACAGTAATCTTGTCATCATGCTCCTTGGTATCTGCCCATAGCAACTGAAAAGTTATATCTATATTAAAAACCTGAATGTGGGTGTTTATAACAGTTTCTTTCTTAATTGCCAAAACTTGGAATCAACCAAGATGTTTTCCAATAGATGAACCAGTTGGCTTCTCTGCTTATAGTCTTTTGAACTCCTCGGCTACATACAAAGGAGTAGCATTCAGCAATAAGGAAAGTCTATGAACCCATGAACAGACATGGAAGCATCTTAAATGCATATAGCTAAGTGAAAAAGAGCCAGTCTGCAAAGGCTATGTACATACTGCATGATTCCAACAGTATGAAATTTAGAAAAAGGCAAAACTGTGGCCACAATGAAAAGATCTGTGGTCACTAGAAGTTGTGAGAGGGAGAAAAGGATAGGTGAACCATGGAAATTTAAAGGCAGTGAAACTTCCATGTGTGGTTCTGTGATGATGGATACACTATTGTCAAAAATCACATAATGTACCAAACAAAGAGTGAAGTCCAAAGTAAACCATGGGCTTTAGTTAGTAACAATGTGTCAATATTAGTTTGGTAACTATATCAAATATGTTATACTACCATAAGATGTTAATAATAAGGGAAAGTGGGTAAAGAGGGCAGGAGGTATGAGAACTCTCTATGTGTTGTTCAGTCGCTAAGTCATGTCCAATTCTTTGCGACCCCATGGCCTTCTGCTTGAATTTATGTCTAGTGAGTCAGTGATGCTGTCCAACCATCTCATCCTCTCAGGGTCTTTTCCCATGAGTTGGCTCTTCGCATCAGGTGGGCACATGTTGGAGCTTCAGCTTCAGCAACAGTCCTTCCAATGAATATTCAGGTTGATTTACTTTAAAATCGACTGGTTTGATCTCACTGCTGTCCAAGGGACTCTCAAGAGCCTTCTCTAGTACCACAATCAAAACACATCAATTCTTTGGTGGTCAGCCTTCTTTATGGGCCAATTCTCACATCCATACATGACTACTGGAACTCTATACTTTCTGCTTCATTGTAATATAAATTAGAAATTGCTCAAAAATAATCTATTAATTTAAAAACAAATCTAGACCTGCATACAAAACTTGCAGATGAATCCAGCCACAGCAGCATTATTTAAGTAATCCCAAAGTGGAAATAACCCAAATGTCCACTAACTGATGAATGAATAAATAAGTTACAATAATAACCATACCATGAAATGTGGTTCAGCCATATAGAGAAATCATGTACTGATACATGATTTCTTGAATGGACCTACAACATAGATGGACCTTCAAGCCATGCTAAGTAATTGTATAATTCAATTTGCATGAAATGTCCAGAATAGGCAAATCTATAGCAGCAGCATAAAGACAAAGTATATTAGTGGCTGCCTAGGGTTTGGAAAAATGGGGAGTAAGTGACTTATAATAGATTCTTTTTCTTTTTTGGAGAGAGGTGGACAAAAAATTTAAAATTGTGGTGGTAAATGCACAGCACATCAAATTGTACATTTGAAATTATATGGAAAGTGAATTATATCTCAATTAAAGTATTATTTAAAATTATGATTAGTTATTAAAAATAAATGGCAACATACACAATTTAAGCAAACATGGTGAAATGCAATCAAAAGAAAGTCTAGAATTTAAAAAGCAGTAGCTGAAATTAAGCACTCAGAAGAATGGTTTGACGGTGTCATAGTCAAACAAAATAAAGGATTACTAATGTCAATTAAAAAATAACTAGACTAAAATTTGGAGGGAAAATGATGGAAAACAGAGAATCTATCCCAAAAGCCTGGGGGCAGGAAAGACCATGGCATGAAAGTAAAAATGCCACCAGGCTCTCTTGGCACAAAGAGGGAACAGGCTGGCCTGCCTTCAGGTCATTGCTCTGCTGGGAGAGGGGCCTTTTACCCACCATGCAAAATGTTAGAGACCCTGCCCTCCAAGATGCCTTAAATAGCAGAAGCCAGGGCTACCACCCCAGCTCTCAGGGTAAGAGACAGCCTGGTTGTATCTGTCTCTTTCTCTCTCTCTCTCTCTCTTTTTTTTTTCCATAATGGCAGAAATATGACCTAAGGGTCCTATCCTGTCCTATATATTTGAGGTGTTTCACTAGTAGTTGAGGCTGATTGGACAGGTTTGAGTCAAATTTACTTTGTTCCATTGTTAATTGAGAAACTATTTCAATAAAATTTTCTTAAGAAAAAAGGAAAAATGAGTACAAAAGACATATGGAGTACATATATAAACTACTGTGTCTAGCCAGGCCCAGGTCACACAACCTAGAGAGAAGACGCAATCTACCTGAATCACTAGGACTTCTCTGAAGGAAAAAAATGAGATTCTGATGCCAGAAGTGGAAGGAATGATTTTAAAAAAAAAAAAGGTAAAATATAATCTAGATACATCAGTAGATACGTATTTCCCTGTGGTTTGAATCTGGTACAGGCAGTAAGAAAGGATGCAGCTCATAGTAGGGGCTGCTAGATTCTGCTGAGGAAAATGTGCTGTGGCAGTAGAGATTTTTAAGTTACATTTTAGAGTCCATATGTAAGTGACATCATGCATTATTTGTCTTTGTGTTATTTCACTTGGCATAGTGTCTTCCAATTTTATCCATGTTGTCTTAAACAGTTGGATTTTCTTCTTTATTAAGATTGAGTAATGTTCCATTTTATGTATGCATCATATTTTCTTTATTCATTAGTGTACTGATGGACACCTAGGCTGTTTCCATATCTTGACTCTTGTGAATAATGCTGCAATGAATATGGGAGTGTAGACATCTCTTCAAATAATGATGGTGTTTCCTTTGGAAGTGGTAGTGAGGAAGAGCTTATGACAAATCGACCTTGTGTTAAAGATGTTGGAGGAAAGGTCATTTCAAGGTCATACATAGTTTAAAATCATGACATTCCAGTGAGCCTGTGTGCATGAAGACTTGCTTTTTTTTTCTGAATTTGAATACACTGCAAAGAAGTGTTGCAAAATGTTTGATCAATATCAAATAAATAAATAAAAAGGATGGAAATACTTTGTCTTTTACTATGAAACTGGAGGAAAGGCAGGCCTTATAAGCAGCATGGGGATGAGGCCCACTAGAATTTTCTCTGATTATGGGGCTAATTTAGGAGAAGAAGGAGCAAGGCCAAGGAACAATTCTGAAAGCAAAATAAGGCTGCTGAGTCTGCACCCAGTGTATGAGATTAAGTTTTAATGGCGTGTGAGGAAGTGGCCGTGACACAGCTGGCAGAGCTGGTTGAGTTGCTGAAAATGGCGCTTGAAGCTACAGGAGTTGGACAGTAGACACAGAAAAAGAATAAGGTGAATCCAAAAGAGTGGAAGGACAAAATTAATAAAGAGCAAAGACAAAATAGAGAAGAAAACTGGTAAACTTGACAATACTGAAAGCGTGTTCTTTAGAAAGACTAGTAAAACAAGCAATATTTTGTAAATGCGATAGGGATGGGACTAGCTGTACAGCAGTATTTTTTTAATTACAAAAGAATACTATGCTAACTTTATACCAATACACTTGAAAAGCTGGACAAACTAGATGATAATGAATAAGTTATAGGCATCCAATATTGACTCATATTTTGAGTAGAAAATATAAGTAGCTTTATGAGGTTAAAAAATATAATCAACGATGTACACTTAAGAAAGATATCAGTTGTTTTCCACTTTATTAAACAAAGCTAAGAGTCTCAAGACAAAAATCAGATTTATAAATTTACCCTAAAATTAACCAGAAGCACATTTCTTTTACGATATCAGGTCGTAATGAATATTAGCAGATAGATTCCACCACCACATTTTTTTAAAAAGTTATAATGATCAAGAGGCATTTATCACCGTAAAGCAGATCTTTTTTAAGGGAAGATAAAGTTGGAATGAGGAGAGAAATGTGCATATCCAATATCAAAGCACACTTCAAAGTTTCAGTGGTTTAAAAAAAATCTACTAAACTATAATAGTACATCAATATATTGTTAAACTTGTATAGGAACCCATGTATATATAAGAAATACAGTACAAGGTAAATAAAGTACAGACTGTCCTTATTGTAGAACTACAAAAATGGTCATACAAATTACACTGTGCAAAGTTGATCTTAATGACCAATGCGGAAAATATTATTGTTCCTTGATCTTAAAATCTTGCTGAGAAAACACTAGAAACTTGTTGGTTGTAGATATATATATATAGACTTTAAAAGAGTGACTTTACTGTACACATGAAACTACCACAATGTTGTTAATCAATTGTACTCCAATATAAAATAACAAGTTAAAAAATGTTTTTAATCCTAAATGTAGAGCTTGATTTATATAATTGTTTTAGATGACAATTGCAAGTCATTATATAAAAATGCTAACATATTTAGATATTACAATGTTTATTTTACTTAAAGATACATTCTTTTAAGCTTTCAAAATATAGTAAACCTTATTCTTAGTTAAGAGACTGCAACCTAAAACATTAGAAATACTGAGAATTAGCATGTTTTATTCTATTGTCAAAAAAACTTACACGACTTCTAGTTTTGAGCCCAACATGAAAGGAGCTTGGAAGTTGCCACTCTGTACTAACAAGTAAATATCTGAACAAACTGAAAAATCAACAATTCTTAGATACATTAGAGAAGTAAGGTCACAGGAAAAATCACCATGCCCAAAACTGGAGAGGCAGACACAGAATATAATAGCTTACTGGAAGAGAAATGCAAGAGCAGAAATCACTGTGGAAACCAATACTGAGGTAGGAAAAACTGAACTGTATTTGATGTATTTGCCAAAGGCTCAGTGTGCAAATGTCTATATGATAAAAATTCCAGGGAGGCCTCTATTCTTTGGTGAATTTTGTGTCTTGAGCTCTGCCAGGCGTCACTACTGGGTGAAGAAGGTCAGAGTAAATTCCTCTTCTGGCTGAGGAGGGAAACAGAAACAATTTTGAAATACACCAGAAAATTCTACTATTCATAATAAGGCCTGCCCTCAGTCAATTCAGTTCACTCACTCAGTCGTGTCCGACTCTTTGTGACCCCATGGACTGTAGCATGCCAGGCCTCCCTGTCCATCACCAACTCCTGGAGTTTACTCAAACTCATGTCCATTGAGTCACTGAAGCTCTCCAACCATCTCATCCTCTGCTGTCCCCTTCTCCTCCCACCTTCAATCATTCCCAGCATCAGGATCTTTTCCAATGAGTCAGTTCTTCCTATCAGATGGCCAAAGTAGTACAGTTTCAGCTTCAGCGTCAGTCCTTCCAGTGAATATTCAGGACTAATTTTCTTTAGAATGGACTGGTTGGATCTCCCTGCAGTTCAAGCGACCCTCAAGAATCTTCTCCAACGCCACAGTTTAAAAGCATCAATTCTTCAGTGCTCAGCTTTCTTTATAATCCAACTCTCACATCCATACGTGACTACTGGAATAACCATAGCTTGGACGAGATGAACCTTTGTTGGCAAAGTAGTGTCTCTGCTTTTTAATAAGCTGCCTAGGTTGGTCATAACTTTTATTCCAAGGAATAAGCGTCTTTTAATTTCATGGCTGCAGTCACCATCTGCAGTGATTTTGGAGCCCCCCAAAATAAAGTCTGTCACTGTTTCCACTCTTTCCCCATCTATTTGCCATGATCTTAGATTTATGAATGTTGAACTTTAAGCCAACTCTTTCACGCTGCTCTTTCACTTTCATCAAGAGACTCTTTAGTTCTTCTTCACTTTCTGGCATACGGGTGCTATCATCTGCATATCTGAGGTTATTGGTATTTCTTCCAGCAATCTTGATTCCAGCTTGTGATTCATCCAGTCCAGTGTTTCTCATGTTGTACTCTGCATATAAGTTAAATTAACAGGGTGACAATATACAGCCTTGACGTACTCCTTTCCCAATTTGGAACCAGTCTGTTGTTCCATGTCCAGTTCTAACTGTTGCTTCTTGACCTGCATACAGATGTCACAGGAAGCAGGTCAGAAGTTCTGGTATTCCCATCTCTTGAGGAATTTTCCAGTTTGTTGTGATCTACAAAGTCAAAGGCTTTGGCATAGTCAACAAAACAGAAATAGACATTTTTCTGGAACTCTCTTGCTTTTTTGATGATCCAAAGGATATTGGCAATTTGATCTCTGGTTCCTCTGCCTTTTCCATATCCAGCTTGAACCTCTGGAAGTTCACAGTTCATGTACTGTTGAAGCCTGGCTTGAAGAATTTTGAATATTACTTGGCTGGCATGTGAGATGAGTGCAATTGTGCTTTAGTTTGAGCATTCTTTGGCAATGCCTTTCTTAGGGACTGGAATGAAAACTGACCTTTTCCTGTCCTGTGGCTACTGCTGAGTATTCCAGATTTGCTGGCATATTGAATGCAGCACTTTCACAACATCATCTCTTAGGATTCAAAATAGCTCAACTGGAATTCCATCACTTCCACTAACTTTGTTGGGGTGATGCTTCTTAAGGCCCACTTGACTTCACATTCAAGATGTCTGGCTCTAGGTGAATGACCACATCATCTTGATTATCTGGGTCATGAAGATCTTTTTTGTATAGTTCTGTGTATTCTTGCCACCTCTTAATATCTTCTGCTTCTGTTAATATCTTCTATTTCTGTCATTTATTGTGCCCATCTTGGCATGAAATGTGTTCCCTTGTCATCTCTAATTTTCTTGAAGAGATCTCTAGTCTTTCCCATTCTGTTGTTTTCCTCTATTTCTTTGCACTGATTGCTGAGGAAGGCTTTCTTATCTCTCCTTGCTATTCTTTGGAAGCCTGCATTCAGATGGGTGTATCTTTCCTTGTCTCCTTTTCCTTTTACTTCTTTTCATAGCTGTCTGTGAGGCCTTCATAGACAACCATTTTGCCTTTTGCATTTCTTTTCGTGTGGATGGTCTTGATCACTGCCTTTTGTACAATGTCACAGACCTCCATCCATAGTTCTTCAGGGACTGTCTATCAGGTCTAATCCCTTGAATCTGTCTGTCACTTCTACTGTATAATTGTAAGGAATTTTATTCAGGTCACATCTGAATGGTCTAAGTACTGAATAGCCAAAGTACTGGAGTTTCAGCTTTAGCATCATTCTTTCTAAGGAAATCCCAAGGTTGATCTCCTTTAGAATGGACTGGTTGGATCTCCTTGCAGTCCAAGGGACTCTCAAGAGTCTTCTCCAACACCACAGTTCAAAAGCATCAATTCTTCGGCACTCAGCCTTCTTCACAGTTCAATTCTTACATCCATACATGACCACAGGAAAAACCATAGCCTTGACTAGACGGGCCTTAGTCGGCAAAGTAATGTCTCTGCTTTTGAATATACTATCTAGGTTGGTCATAACTTTTCTTCCAAGGAGTCAGCATCTTTTAATTTCATGGCTGCAGTCACCATCTGCAGTGATTTTGGAGCCCCCAAAAATAAAGTCTGACACTTTCCACTGTTTCCCCATCTATTTCCCATGAAGTAATGGGACCAGATGCCATGATCTCCGTACTTTATCAATTTCAGTCTGTATTTGGCAATAAGGAGTTCATGATCTGTGCCAGAGTCAGCTCCTGGTCTTGTTTATGCTGGCTATATAGAGTTTCTCCATCTTTGGCTGCAAAGAATATAATCAGTCTGATTTCGGTATCAACCATCTGGTGAAGTCCATGGGTAGAGTCTTCTCTTGTGTTGTTGGAAGACGGTGTTTGCTCTGACCAGTGCATTCTCTTGGCAAAACTCTGTAGCCTTTGGCCTGCTTCATTCTGTACTCCAAGGCCAAATTAGCCTGTTACTCCAGGTATTTCTTGACTTCCTACTTTTGCATCCCAGTCCCCGATAATGAAGAGGACATCTCTTTTGGTTGTTCTAGAAGGTCTTGTAGGTCTTCATAGAACCATTCAACCTCAGCTTCTTCAGCATTATTGGTCAGGGCATAGACTTGGATTACTTTTATATTGAATAGTTTGCCTTGGAAACAACAGAGATCACTCGTTCATTTTTGAGATTGCATCTAAATACTGCATTTCAGACTTTTTTGATGACTATGATGACTCCTCCATTTCTTCTAAGGGATTTTTGACCACAGCAGTAGATATAATGGTCATCTGAGTTAAATTCACCCATTCCAGTCCATTTTAGTTTGCTGATTCCTAGAATGTCGATGTTCCCTCTTGCCATCACCTGTTTGATCACTTCCAGTTTGCCTTGATTTGTGGACCTAACATTCTAGGTTCCTATGCAGTACTGCTCTTCACAGCATCAGACTTTACTTCCATCACTTAGTAAGTCCTGCCCTCAGGAGGGACTGTTTTACCAGAGGTCCAATCTATTGGGTTTTGTTGGGTTTTGAGACTGACTGACCTGAAGGAAGGGAAATACCCTACCCTACCCACTTAAAGTGAGAGAAAATGTTGAGTGGCACTTCCCAAATTCAGTGCTGAGGAACACATGCTCATTATAAGACTGAGACCTAATCATAAGACTATAGATGCTTCTGCAGCCCCACATCACTGAAGATCTGTTTGCTGCAGTTAATTCCACCAGTATACTGTGTCTGGCGTTTCAAGGAGAAAACTGAATCATATGAAATGCTTGGTTAAAACCACAAGTGGCAGAAAAAGAGTGGAATATAAAAATAGGAACAAAGAACAATGGCAATAAATGTGAAACAGGATCAGATATGATAGATATTAATCTAATGATATCAATAATCATTTTAAATACCAATGATTATACCAATTAAAAGATTGTCACAGAGCATTTAAAAACAAGATCCATTTATAAGAAATCTACTTTAAATCTTCATATAAAGACACACATAACTTAGAAGCAAAGGGTTGTGGAAAGGGATATCATACTAATTCACAGAAGTTTGAGAAGCCGTATGAGTTTCAGTCAAAGCAGATTTGAGGGCGCGGAAAATTACCAGGCACGAAGAAGGCTTTCCATAATGATAAAGGGGTCAGTTCTCCAAGAAGCCATAACAATTCTTGATGTGTATGTGCCTGACAAGAAAGCATCAAATTAGTGAGACAAAAACAGAACTGCAAGGAGAAAGAAAGATGCCCAGCATCATAGTTGGATATTTATACACCCCTCTATCCTAAATGGAGAGATCCAGCAGGCAGAAAATCAGCACAGACATAACTGAACTCAACAACACCATTGACAAAATGGATGTCATAAACGTCTACAGACTGCTTCATCCAACAACAGCAGAATGCACATTGTCTCAAGCTCACATGGCATATACACCAAGAGGGACCACATTCTGGGACATAAAGCATGCTCTAACAAATTAAAATAGCAGAAATCATATGAAGTCTGTTCTATTATCAGACCATGATAGAAGTAACTTGAAATCAATAGTAAAAAGAGAGGTGGAAAATTCCCAAATACCTAGAAATGAAGCTGTTCAGGTATCAACATTCCATGGGTCTTGCCCTCTGTATGTGAACATGCACAATGACCCAGCACCCAGAGACTTTGAAAGATGGGGCCTGATTGTTCTCTAATTGTGATATACATCTATCATTACTGTGGTGGTTTGTGAACTTGATAACAGCTGTGAAGTTTGGCACTTCCTCACTGTTAATACATGCTGGTATCTGAAATTTGTTCTGTTGGGGGGACAGGCATTATTTAATTAAGTAATGGTAACTGAAATTCATGCACGAGCAAACTGTTCAGAGTGAGGACTGCCTGTATAGCATACATTGAGTAATGTTCCATGGTAAGAAATAAATACCTAGAGGCCTATAGGATGAGAATTCATATCTTGTTATGTGGAAGTCTTTCTCTAAGCGGAATGTGAAACAGAGATATAAAGAAAGAGAGAGTTGCTTTGACTTCATAAAAATGAAAGAATTCTGCATAGCAAAAGGCAACCCAAATAGAGTTGAAGATAACTGGCCAACTTGGACACATAAACATGTGACAATGTCTTTGGCCAACAATTCCTTTTCTTCACAATAGAATGAGGGAGGAAATCTCAGTGAGCCAAACCTCATGAATCGATAGATGAGAGGTTAGACTAAATTTCTCATATGGTGTGGATTTAATTTTATGGAATGCAGAGTATCTTCCAGTAGGAAATATGGAGTATTACCAGTTCAGTTCAGTCGCTCAGTTGTGTCCCCTCTTTGCGACCCCATGAATCGCAGCACGCCAGGAGTATTACCAGTCTTATCCAAATCCTTAGCAATGGACACAGGTAAACCTTGAATAACTGTGATGGCTGAGTTTCTTTTCTGTTCTACAAGAGAGAGAGAACAATTAGCAGAATGTGTGTTTCTCCAGGGCAGAATTCTAGTATTGTCTCTGGACCACTGAGCTTTGCAAACAATCGAAACGCACAGTCTCTGGCAAATCACTCTTAAACAATCCAAAGGGAGAGAAACGGAAAGGCTGATGAACTTGCTAGTCACCGTTGTGGTCCTGAGTCCTGAAAACAGTGATGATGGGGAGTATGTGATGTCACCCGTGTGAAACTTACAGGGCATGGAGATTGAGATGTACAGGGTGTAGATTCCAGTGAATTTGAGTAGGGAAGAATGCCTCTCAGAACCCACCTCAGCTGAATTACTTATGGTCTCAACTGGGAAATGTTGATTAAGAAATGAGAGGATACAGGCAGGAGCAACTCCTGAAATAGTGCCTAAATAACTCAAATATTCCTAAGGAATCCTGCGGACAACTGTGTCAGAGAGGAGCTGACAAATGGAATATAATAAGCACAGAGATCATGCCCTTGTCAGCTAGCGCACGGAGAGCATTACTGATCCTCAGCAAATCCTTACTGATCCGCAGAAAAATGTACTGTGACTGGGTCTAAAACCTGACTGGAATTTTCCATAGATGTGTGATATTGGAGATGCGTTTGCAGCTGCACTTGCCAAATCACCTTTTCAAAGCACAGTAGGTCATGGCCAAAGGAGCAAGGGCTGCTCTGCGTGCTCTCAGGCAGAAAAGGATTTTAGAAATGCCAAGTTCTCTTCCACAAAGGAAGGGGTTAGCAGATTATGAATTAGTGATTAGTACAAGTGTCTGTGATCCCTCAACTAATTTCCATCTTGAAGCTGGGATATAAAGACCCAGGTGCTGGGTGGTGAGCCACAATCTCTCGGAATAGGTGCTTAATCAAGACTAGATGGGCTGAATTTGGGTCTCGGCATCTGGTACCAGCTCTTTTTCCAGCAGGATGCCTTTAGACATGTCCCTGACACCTTTGCATCTATAGCTTTTTGTTGTTGTTTGGTTGTTTAAATATATAAACTGGTGATAACACTACTTGGTGGCATATTCTATTTAAAAAAAAAAAGCAACCTTTCATTACTCAATGCAAATCAAACAGTAAATGCGTTCTCTTAGTAAACCTGCTTAACAATTTTCTGGACTCTTCTGGTCTGGGCCAGATTCAGAAATACACAAGTGAAAGAGGAGACAGTACATCATGTTTTATTCAATTGGGTCTTGATACCTATGTGTGACTCTTAACCAAGGAGTATGCAGTAGTTAGGGACACAGATTGAAATTGTTTAGAGTGTGTCCTAAACTCTGACTGCCAGGATTTAAATCTTAACTCTGGAAATTGTAAAACCTGGGAAAAATTGCTTCCCTAAACTTCATTTCCTGCATCTGAGAAAAATCACAGTATCTACCTTGTTGTAGACTGAATAATACCCTTGTCCCTGAATGTCCACATTCTAATGCCCAGAACCTGTGAATGTCACATTAAATGACAGAAGGGATTTTGCTAATGGAATTAAATGAAGGTTATTGACGGGAAGATTATCCTGGGCTACCTGGATGGGCCCGAAGTCATCACTGGTGTTCTCATGAGAGAGAGGCAGAGGGAGATTTGACTCCAAAGAGAAAGTGATGATGAAGCTGGGTTTGGATTGATGCAGCCCGAAACCAAGGAATGCTGACAAGGAAACAGATTCTATCTTAGAGCCTCCGGAGGGGACATGAATGATCCTACCAACTCCTGATTTCAGTTCAGTGAAACTGGTTTTGGACTGCTGTCTTCCAGAACCATGAGAAAATGTGTTTTGTTTTAAGCCACCAAGTTTGTAGTAATATTACGGCAGCCATAGCAAACAAATGTGTACCTCTTAAGAACTATTACCCCAGTTAAAATGTGTGACTGGAGGCACACTTAGTGGCATATGTGCGTGCAGCAGGTATGCCATCATAAGCCATTCTTAACAACCTGAATCCTTGGATTTGCAGGATCATCAAATCCAGTAGTGTGGTTGCCATTTATCTCCTTGTTCATCCTGGTAACATGTCTAGACAGCTAGTAGAGAGAGCTGGGTCCTTCTCCACAGGTCCTCTCACCTCTATTAATTAGAAAGAAAGTCAGAGTTGCTCGGCCATGTCCAACTCTTTGTGATCCCATGGACTGTACCCCCCGAGGCACCTCTGTCCATGGGGATCCTCCAGGCAAGAATACTGAAGTGGGTTGCCATGCCTTGCTCCAGGGGCATCTTCCCAACCAAGGGATCGAACCCAGGTATCCTACATTGCAGATGGATTATTTACCAACTAAGCCACCAGGGAAGCCCATGAGTACTGGGGTGGGTAGTCTGGCTCCTTTCTTCAGGGGATCTTTCTAACCCAGGAATCGAACTGGGGTCTCCTGCATTGCAGTCAGTTTGTTTACCAACTGAGCTACCCAGGAAGCCCTAATTAGAGGGAAGAGGTCACTTAAGATGTTACTTAAGTCACCTTATTCTTTTCCTTTCCTTCATGACTCTTCATCCAACTGGTCTTTATAAATTTTAAAGAAAACAAAGTCATTTCTCAATGGATTCAGATACTACCCCAAATTAATATTCCCAGTAAGTTCTTGTTTTTAGTTCCAGAACCTCATCACCAGAAATTCCTGAGCCTAAATCCCCCCTAGCTTCTGGGATCACTCATTTTTCTCATTTCTACCTTTTCCTTTTAGTTGAGCCTTGTCATTTTAGTCCCTTCTTTAAACACAACTCATAATCAGGTGACATGGCCAAGTGATGAATGTATAGATGGTTTGGTTTTAATCCTGGGTTTTTTGCCATCTACTTACTATATGACATTGGACAGGCTCTTTAACCTCTCTGAGCCTCAGTTTCAAAACAATACATAATATTATAATAATACTAAAGATAGTAAAATAATAAAATAGTATAATAATACTAAAATACAAAAAAAAAGTATTATAAATAATACGTACCCAAGATTGCAATTGTGAGGATTAAATTAGTTTAATATTTGCTAAGCACTTAAAATAGTACTTGTTACAGTGTAAGCACTGTAATTGTGCTTGGTAATAATAATAAATGCAATTCCAAGCACATAACTTACTCAACTTTCTGTCATAACTTTGAGGTATGTATTTGATGAAATCAATAAAATCATTCTGTTTCAAGGGGAACAGAAAAATATTTTTGAACAATTGTCCATGTGGCTATTTCACCACGTTTAGTGTTTCCAAATTTCTGTACAACAGCCTGGGCTAGTCCAGTAGCAAATTAGAAATAGAGCTTATGTTCTGCACCTTTTACCTCACTGTCCCCCACCGCCCCCCCCCCCCCACAAATCCCCATCTGTTTGGACATAAACTTCCATTTGTCCTCCATCTCCTGTACACCTGCTTCTAAGAAAGTGTCTGGGTCCATCCATGTCATTACAAAGTAGCACTGACATATAAACACTATCATGTGTAAAATAGCAAGCTAGTGGGAAGCTGCTGTATAACACGGAGAGCCCAACCTGGTGCTGTCCGATGACCTAGAGGGGTGTGACGGGAGGGCCGAGGTAGGCTCAATTTTATATATATATATAGATATATATATATATATATATATATATATATATATATATATATATATATATAATTATGACTGATTTGCTTTGTTATATGGCATAAACCAACACAACATTGTAAAACAATTATCTGCCAATTTGAAAAACAAAGGTGTATGATCTCCAGCTTAGTGTGAATTTAAGACAAAGGTACCATTTACATCAGAGAGACAGCTTTTCAAGACTGGCTTTGCTTTTCAAGTTTGTTTTGTTTTCCTGTCTCTCCCAGCCTTCCAACCTTGGACAAATACAGGAGATCCATATTATGGCTCAACACTTAGCACCTGTGCCATTCTCTGAGCCTGAAACGGGCATCTGGGCAACACTCCTGTCCTGGGACTGCTGAGAGGACCACGCCTAGCTCTGTCTCAGGCAAAGGATGAACTGCTGCTCAGGCAGCCCATTGCATCCCATCACCCTGGGTACACGGCAGTGACTGGTTCAGGGAGGGCCTGGGTGGGCTCCTCACAGTCAAGGGCTGTTTCTGGATCTCTAAGAAGAAAATATTTAGCGCAAGGAAGACATGCATCCTTGAGTCTGAAATTCTCAAATCTTCCACAAGCCACCTTCTAATTCTTAAGAGATATATGCAGGGAAAATGCCCTGCTTAGTAATAACTAGAGTTTTAGCCTGAAGTCCCACACAAAATGTCTAATCTTAAGAAACAGAAGAGGCCCTAGGTGAGATCTCACTTGTGGCCTAGACCAGTATTGGGCACGATATAGAATAAGGACTACCTGGCTCATAATTACCTGAAGTACTGTTGAAATCCAGACTGTTAACTCTTCCACAAAGCAAGGAAATTAAGAGTGGTGGGGCCAGAATTATGCAGTTTTCATGATTAGTAACTAGTCATTATTTCCAGTCTAACCTGAAAGCAATTTGGTCTCTTTTCTTTCAGGATCTTATCCTTACTTTGGTCTTACAGCTTCCAAACTGAGGAGGAGGAGGGACAAGTGTTCTGAAAAAGGAGGGGATCCAGGCAAGGAAACAGTGTTCAGTTTGAACATTTAAAAAATAGTTTATTCTGGGAAAATGGTGCAAGGAGAACAAAAGAAGGTGGGTCAAATTTTAGGAAAAGTAATGAAATTTACTGAGCAAATAGCAGTTGAAGGGAAAAGCAAACTGAAATACAGCATCAGTTTAAACAGTTGATGTTAGAGACAGAAGTAGGAGCATCATGCCTACGGAGAGGAAAATACAGTTCTCCCATACTGTTGTCCCCAGGACTGAGCAGAACTTGGTTCATTTAACTTACTGGTTTTCAACCCATAGCATCCACCTGTAAATAAAACACAGGACACTGTGTTGTGATTGCATAACAAATTGTAAATATTAATCATCACAGGTCCAAAAAGCAAACATGCTATTGACCAAAGGTGAGTTGTACAAGGGGAAAGACAGAACTGGGGGCACAAGCAGTCACAGGCATAAAGAAAAGGACGGGATTAGAGTGAAAGGGAATCCTGTAGCTATGTACTATAGCTAATATTTCCTGAGAGCTTCCGTGTGTTGGACATTGAAGGCTGCAAATGTGTTATTATTTGCATCCTCACGGGCAACTCCATGCAGTGGTGGTGATCATCCATTTCCTCATTGTACAGGTGAGGAAACAGAGGCCCAGGAAGGTTGAGTAAATTGCTCAGGATTGCAGAGCTAACAACCTGAAGAACAAAGCTTCCAAGCCAAGTGGTCCATCTCCAGAACCAAGGCTTTTAGCCACTGTGCTACCACTTCTCCCTTCGGTAAAAGCTAGCAAAAATCGCATGGCATTATGGAAGAGAAGCGGCGTAAATAATGAAATGAATACGATGTATTGAAAGGAAGAGGGATGAGAAGTAGTGAGGGTAGGGGTTTATCTTCCTGCCTCATGTTAGGGTGCTAAAATCGATCTACAATGGATACAGCAGATGAACACAACGTTTAGAATTATGGGGGTAACATTCATGTGGCCAAAAACTGTCTCTGGAGAGGGGAATTGGGGTTAGAAAAGTTGAATTTCTGTATTTGAAATGCTATCATGTCCACATATTATTTTCATAAAAAATATTTCTATTTGTTTAGAAATAGCTTCAACGGTGTAAATGCATTAAAACGTGAAATTCAAAGTCATCTTTACATCTCATACATTTGTTAAGTGCTTGGCTTATTAGAATTGTTCTTTTCAGCTTTGAAGGTTCTTTTTTTTTAATGAAAAGCAGTATAAATTTTAAAATTTAAAAATTGTTCCTGGTAATATTGCCAGCAAGGCCGAGAGAAGGTGTGGAACTATTACAAGCAAACTGGATTTCAGCCCTGCTTCTGGGAGGCCGTCCTGACAACAAAGGGAAGGAGAGTCTCTAAAGTCAGGGAGCAGAAGCTTTGATCCTCTGGAGTTGTCACAAACAACTTAGAGTAAATGAACCAGGCGGCAGGGTGCCGGGAGGAGGCTGTCGGGCTCTCTGTGATGGTGTTCTTTGTTTTTGTGGGACTAATCTCAGAAATATTGCATTAGGCTCAGTGCTGTGCATTTTTAGGCTGGAGTTACCATATGTTTCCATCTGTATACTTCATGAACGCAAGCACTTTTTTGCTTCCTTTAAAATGGGAATCTCCTATTTGAATTGCCTGGTGAAGACCTTTGAAGTGATTCATTAAGTATACATATGCGTGCTCTATCTCCATCTATGTATCTGTCAATCATCCTTTCCCTACTCACCTACCTGTATTAGTCTGCTCAGGCTGCTATAACAATATAGCATAGACTAGGGGGCTTAAACAACAGACGTTTCACACTCCTGGGAAGTCTAAGATCAAGGCAGATCTGCTTCCAGGTGAGTCCTTCATTTTTGGCTTGTAGATGGCCATCTTCTGCTGTGTCCTCCTCACATGGTGGAGAGAGAAAGCTCTAGTGTTTTTTTCTGTTTCTTATAAGAGCTAATCCCAGCTCTACCTTCATGGCCTCTGCTAAACCTAGTTACCTCCTAAAAACTCCGTTTCCTAATTGCATCACACATAAGGGGATAGAGCTTCAGTATATGAATCTGTGGAGGGGGACAAAAGAATTCAGTCTTAACTCTCTATATCTGTTTCTATCTGTCTTTCTGTGTAGAATAATAATAGTGGCTTATAATTCATTTCCCTGTGTTATTTTATCCTTCTCAAACTCGTGTGAGGTAAATTGGCCATAGGAAAATCACTGATTTCACTGAAACACTTGAAGGTTGAATTAACTTTGGGATCACACAATCAGTAAATGATGATGCCGCAGTTCAGTCCACTTCTTCTCCATCCTCCTTTCCTTCTCCCTTCACTTTCTGACTCTATTCCAGCCACATTATTTACTAGCTTTTCCCTGAGGACACTGGTATCCTTCTGGGCCTTGGAGAGGTTATTCCCATTATCTGGAAGTCTTCTTCCTCGTATATCTGATTCAGGTGCCTCCCTCTACACTGTTCACATTGAGCCTTCCCAGTAAGACTTCTCCTGTCTACTGTTTAACTTGAAAACCTTGTTTCTCTGCCCACAAGGTCAATTTCCCATATACTGCTTAATCTCTATTGCGTTTGTTACTAGGCTTCCCTGGTGAGTCAGTCAGTAAAGAATCCACCTGTAATGCAGGAGACCTAGTCCGATATCTGGGTCAGGAAGTGCCCCTGGAGAAGGAAATGGCAACCCATTCCAGTATTCTTGCCTGGGAAATCCTGTGGACAGAGGAGCCTACAGGTGGGCTACAGTCCCTGGGGTTGCAAAGAATCTGACAAAACTTAGTGCCTAAACCACAACAACAACTTGTCAGATAATTTACATTGATTTCTGTTCTCCCCTCTGACTAAAAGATAGGCTACACAGAGTCAGGAATTTTGCTTTCATTGAACCTAATAGAGGCCCAGCAGAACTCTAGGGTCTGCAAGAACTGGACACAGTTGTAACTCTTCTGTTTGGTATTTTAGCAGCCTATCTCAGAGCCAAGCCAGTTATTGAAGAGAATCTTTTCTGATACTTTAAGCAGTATGATAAACTTGAAATAAACTTAAACTTTCCACAATTACAGAGCAGGCATGGATTCTTCCTTTGTTTCGCCAGACACATGAACCTGGATCCAAAATCCATCCTCTCCGGGTGAAGTGGGAATGCACAAAGATGACTGGCCTAAGTCTCAGCTGGATAAAAAAGATGCACAAAAGAGACATTTAAACATTTTCAAAAACTAAAACCATAAAGTGTGTTTCCTCTTCACACATCAGGGATTATCTAGCCTTTAGTGTGGTTCGAGTAGTGTGGGGTGGTAGGGGTTGGGGAGAGAGAGATGTATAGAGAAGTAAGGATGAGTTGCCCTGTCTCTGCCTCCTCTGGACCTTAGTTCTTCCTGGACTGTCACTCCTTACACTCAAAGCAGATTTCAGGAGTCAGCACACATGGTCATGATGTGTGCCTCACTCCACAACCCAGTCACTGGGACCCAGAAAATTTTGCAACCTCAAGTCTCCCTCAACACATCATGACTCATATATATCAATGAGTAAAGACACATAAACTGTAGTAGATTAATAAGAATAAGTTTATATATATATATAAATTACATATATACATATTTGTACATGAATCTGGGAAAGATGAGAGCCCATTGAGGCAAATGGCTAGGGGGAGAGGAAGCAGCTAAAGATAGCAGTGGGCACTCTGCCAGTTCCAAGTGTAGGGAAAATAGCCAGAAGTTTGGGTTGGCCAAGTTTACAGTCAAACCAGGGATGTCACAGTGGATGATACATGCAGGTTATTTTCCATCCTCCAAATGCAACTTCTCAAGTCTGGTATGTACTTTTGCACTGGGCTCATGTGTTTCTCACCTTGCAGCACACTTACACCGACATTCCTCACCCATGCACATACACCACACACGTACTCCTGCACACCGCTGAGAGTGTGGTCCTTTGGCTCGTGGTAGGAAGGAAACAGGTTAACAGTTTCACTTAAGTGGGTAGAGTCGTTTTCCAGCAAAGCCCGTTCATCGTTGCACAGGATCTGCAGAGCAAGATATGCTCTTTATTTGTTGAGTTACTTCAGAGAAGAAAGAAGTTCGCTAATGCTCCAGTGAAATCCCAGGCAGGTGATGAAAGTACCAGACCCAGAGCACAGACGCAGCTTCCCTGACCAGGAGCCACTAAACACAACACTGTGCTCCTCCAAAGTCAGAGGGGTGCCCTGAGTTGGGGTCCCAGGTGTTCTGAGCATAGAAGTTCCTCTCTAAATATATATGGTGCTATCCCCCGTCGTGCTGTGTGGGTTTGGGCTGGGGAGGCCTGGGTGCTTTGTGTGAGTGGAACACCAGAAGTGTACCCAGTCATAGCAGGTGTGGTGCTGTCCCCCAACACCCCCTCTGTGCTTTGCATATATGAGTTCCAAGTCCAATGGCAGGTGTTGACACTGGGGCCTCCCATCCTAGATGAAATGTTGCACCTCCCATGTATTCCACCCATGGTGTATTGGCCAGGTGGGCCCCAGTTGTACTGATGGGAAGTGTGGATACCAGGTCCTCCAGTCCTGGGAATGATGTTGTTCCCTCCTATACCACCACCACTTGCATCTTGGACAGGTGGGTTCCAAGCCAGGGGTGGGTCTCACACTTGCAAATCCAATGGATGCATTGTTGCTCTGGTGGAAAGTGGAAATTGACTTGTCCCTTAACACAAATTTCTTCTCCATGGTGATGGGATTTGTAACTGTAGATTTTCTACACTCGTGTGGGTCCTGGGTGCAGCTATGGGAAGTGGTCACACCCCGACCTCTAACCCTAAGGATGGTGGTGTCCCCTGCCATCACTCTACCACCTGGATTCAGCTCAGGTAGAACCCAGGCATTTGGCTTCAAGTTGAAAGCAGATATGTGCCCGGATGCTGGGATGGTGGCCTGCCCTTCCTACTGCAGCAGCCGTGCTGCAGTGAGATGACTCCCAGGTGGCCTGGCCCACAGTAGGAACACACGTGGTGCTGGGTGCCCCACACAGTTCTGTCCGAAAGTTAGGTGGGCCAGATGCTTCTGAATAATTGAGGCCTAGGGCATTCACACCAGCCTCAAAACTCCCACAAGCCTCCCATAGAGGCTGCAGGTCCCATCAACAGTGGGCCTGATACGGTACTACCAGACAGCAAGCTACTGTCTCCAGTACTGGGCACCAGGACCAGGCACTGTGGTATCCGCTCCAAAACCAGCAGTAGCAGATACATCCCTGGGGAAATACCTGAGTTGTAGACAAAGGCCGGCTGCATGTTGATGGTGCTGGTGGCAGACAGGGGATCTGGCAAGCCTGAATCCATTATGCTTCCTCTGGGTGTCTGGACTGCTGAAGAAGTTAGCTTTCTATCTTGTTCTAGGGCTAATGGGTTTCCCAGTGGAATAGACTTGGTAGGCTTCTTCCTACTGTTGGCCCCAGATGTGGGCTGAATGGTGAGTTCTGGGTCCAAGCTTCTGGGTTTCAGGCTTCACTTGAAACATGGGTGCCTCTGTTGACCAGATTCACAGGTAAATAAGTTGAGGCTTGGGTCCAGGCATTGCCACCACTGGGTGCTGTGTTCTCAGAACCAAGAACAGCCATGTGATATGGGTAATGGTTCTTCTTGGAGTCAGAGGTAGACTGAACAATAACAGTCTGAGGAGGAAGTGTTGTGTGCATAGCATCAGTGTCAAAGACTGGTTTGACATCTGTAGAGATGCTATCTGCTGGAGCATAGATAACTGCTGAAGCCATAGGTGGGGGGCTGGGAAAACCAGGAACTGAAGTCATAGGTGGGGGGCTGGGGGAAACAGGAGCTGAAGCCATAGATGAGAGGTTGGGGGAAACAGGAGCTGAAGCCATAGTTGGGGGGCTGGTTGAGGCAGGATTTGGGGATTGAGGGAAACAGCCAAAGCCCTGGGCGGGGGGGTGGGGGGTGGGAAGACAGGGCCCAAAGCCGTAGATGGGGGCCCAGGGGAGAAGCAGCCAGAACCCTAGATGGAGGGATGGGGAAGACACCGGCAGGAGTCCTTGATAGTGGGGCTGGGGAAGGGGGAGTAGTGTCTGTGTCAGTGATGCCCGAATCTGAAGGAGGGCACACTTGCAGATGGCATGACTGGGGTGGCAAGAGAGGCTGCAGCAGAAGTGAGGGGCTGCTCAGTTAGAATGGGGAGTGGTGGGAGCGGGAGAATCTACACACATGGGTGTTGGGGATCAATTTTGGTTGGAGGGTGGCTGGGAGGAGAGGGTTAGGGCGCTCAGAGGTATGGAGAGGTCAGAAATAGAAGGTGGTGTTGCTTCGAGTGAACACTGAATGCCTTTATCCTCCGTACGGGTAATTCCCACAGTGAGATTGGAAACTGGAGGAAGAAGAGAACCTGCAGCAACAGAATGAGAGATCACGGGGGCTGTGTTTCTTGCCTCCTGACCCATATAAGGTGTCGGGCAAGGTGGAAGGCCAGCCGGATTGGGGAATCTGGAGGACAGGTCGGCCAAGTGGGTGGTGGTAGGAGGGACCTGCAAAATGTGACTGACCGGGGAGCCTGTGGTCCCTGGGGCAGGCGGAGGGGCACTGCGGCGTCGCATGGCCTTCCTTGCGTCCTTCAGGATTTTGTTCCGCTGACGCTGCATGTTTTGTTTCAGGGTGCCCGAGGCTTTGGCGAGAGTCATGCCTGGAAGCTTCCGAGGCGGAGGAAGGTCACTGCGACCCCACGGCAGAGGCAGCGGTGGTGGCAGTGGCGGCAGCAGTGGCGGCAGGGGCAGAAACTGCGGCATGGGTGTCTTCCGCTTGAGGGGGTGCCTACTGCGGGCAGATCCCAGGGGAGAAGAGCTGCTCCGTGGGGTGTCTGAAGGTTGTTCACGCCGCAGCGCCTTCCCAGCCATCAGCGACTCTGGGGAGCTGGGGGTGAGGTCTTCACCCCGCACTTCTATTGGCCTGTCGGGCAGCAGGTTGCAGCACGGACTTGGGGCAGAGAGCACCGTGGCCAGGGGGCCAGGCTGCGAGGGAGGCTGGCGGTCTCCAGCAGTGCCGTCTAAGCAGATGGCGGGGCTTTCGGAGGAAGAGTTCATCCGAGGCACCTGGGCTTCCTCATTGAAGTTGCTTTCTGGGTGCACCGGAAGGCAGTTTGCAGGCTCAGGACTGCACTGGAGGGACGTGAGGACCCCGCTGGTCTCCTGGGGCCTGGGCGTCATTGTCATATCCCTGTTGCAGTATGGACTTATCTTCCCATTGTCCTCTCCTTCAGCCTCTGTGTGACCTTCCTCCTCTGTCATGCCTTCCCTGGGCTCGTCTTGGACCATCGCCTCACTCTCCTTTGCGCAAGGAAGTGGGAGGTGACTGGTTGGTACCGGCTTCTCAACCTCAACTACCTGGGCAGGTAGCTCAGGTAGTGAACGCAGGAGAGTAATTTTGCGCCCAGGTGGAGGAATTCTGATGGTTCTCGAAGGTCCGAACATCATGGAATTACGAGTGGACAAGACGGGCTTCTTCTTCCGTGAGTTCCTCAAGTTCACCAGGGGTACGATGCCCACAGGGGAGTACCCAGCCTGCTGGATGGGGTACCGCCTTCTTGGCGCGATGTAAAAGCTGGATGATAAAGGCAGTTGATGCTGGTGCAGCCTGTGAACAGGGTGGAAAGCAGAAGCTGGAGCAGCGGGGTGGCCCCGGCCGGATGTGATGGCATCCCGAGAGGGCAAAACCAGCGAGCGACGGCCCGGCGGGTGCCGGCGGCAGAGCCTGGAAACAACTTTACACAGTAAATTGCCCATATAGGACAGATTGTGCGCCAAACGCCCTGAGAATAGAGTGTGAAACTGGGAGAGCGTCTCCCTAGCTTCTGACTCCTCTCGTGGTCAAACACGCACTGGAGGGAGGACTCCTCAGCCGGGCACTTGTGATGCGTCCATGGTATAGGCATCACAGAGAAACTGTGCTGCGCGCCTGCAGGTGGCAAAGGGCGGGGCACAGGGCGGGGCACAGGGCGGGGCACAGGGCGGGGCCCCAGCTCATGACCTCTCCTGAGCTCTCTAGCAGCCTAGACTTCCCACTGGGGGTGGCAGGTGTTTGGCACCAGATGGGCCACCATTCAGAGACTGCTCAGGACTGTGGCGGCCTTCTCCTCCAGAGGTCATCCTGTCTAGCACCTCATCGTGCAGCCACCTTGGTGCCTGCATTTGTGTCGGCCAGCCCTTCCCTGCCTGGGTCTCAGAGGCCTGTGCAAAGCTGAGTGCAGGAGCCGCCAACGCCGTCGGAGGGCGTTCTGGCACCTATGGGGACCTTCCCAGCTTCACTGTGAAGCCTGGAGCCAGGAGCACCTTCTCCACTGCTGCTGCTCTGCCACCATCTCCAGCCGGCAGGGAACCCTTCCTGGCAGGTAAGGCTCTTTTCACTTCTTTTAGAAATTTGGTACAGCAGTTAAACTTTCGACTGTTCTTCAGGGTGTGCAGATGGTAATGGCTTAGCCAGGATTTGAACCAAGCCTGCTCTGGGCTGTGGTGCCTCCTTGTCATACATGCTTCATGTGTTGTTGTTCTTTTTTTGTACTCCTTGTGGCACTTAGCCCTAAGTGTCATACCTATAATGAGCCTATATCCTACCCTGTAGAAGGTTTTCTTTTGCTCAGTTCGTGAACTGATTGCCTACTGCACTGGGTTCTGATCTCAGAAGATGCAGGTTAGGGACCACCAGTTGTCAGCATAGCACCAGCGGAAGTGTTCCCTTTAGTCTAGTTTGAAGGATCCAGATATGTAAAGATCGTAGTCTAGATAAATCGTGGGCTTTCCTGAAAGAAATTTACCAGTGAATTATTCTGTATGGATTAGGAGCCAGTTTCTATGGATGGCCTTCCTGGAGTATGTTCAGTAAGGCAACTCATTCATGTCTAGAAAGCAAATACATCATTTATTGCAGCTTCATAGTGGAGCCCTGTGTCAGTTTAAAATAGTCAGCACAATTTGGTCACTGTGAGCATGTCAGCTTGGGCCAATCTTTACTACTGTGTATAATTCTAGAGATTCTTATGCCCAGGAGAGAAGACACACTCTTGGGTGTCTAGGACAAGGGAAAGATGTTATTATTCACAAGGTAGAAGCTTCAAAATAATAGGAAAGAACTTCAAAACCCTAGTCTAACATGGCTTGATTGAGTTTGAATCTTGTTTCTTTGGCTTACTTCATTGGAGTGTTTTCTTTCTCCTTGGCTGACATTGTGTGTTACACATCAGGCATGTGACATGTAGAGGTTTCAGAACCCAGAATTGTATTGATCAGTGAAACTTTATTTATATATTTTAGTTTAAAATCTATTTAAAATAACACTGGACATAATTCATATATTATACATTAGTTTTGCCCTCTGCTCTTCAGATTCTTTTTATAGTATGTCAGAGCAAATTTGGACTTCCATCCCCAATAAGATTTGAGATTGGAGGACACAAAAGCTTTTTCTCAGACCTAAATTATGTCTGAAAAAAGCGAGAAATATCATAAGCTCTACCTGACCTCTCTAGGAGCAGAAATGATTTACAGCCGTGGCATTTAACCATAATTCCTTGATCTCGTTTGAGAAGTTCAGTAAGGAACAATCTCTTGATTTTTGTTTCTTCCTTGCTTTCTTGTCTTGCTTACCAACAATCCATTGTAATCCATGAATTAATATGGCATCAGGCTGAATGTTCTCTGGAGCTCATTCAAGTAACTTTTTTCCCTAAAATAACTCTAATTTCCTTGTTTTTCAGCTCCTCATCTTTCCTTGCCCTTTACTAAAACCAGAACTCACCAAAAGCTGACTGGCTTTGTGCAGACCCTTCTTAGGACACTCTTTCCTTAATTATTTTATTCATCACTCTGTTTCATTTTTTGCCTTCTAGAAATATGTTGAAATCTTTCTGTAGTAGATGACTTCCACAACATCTTGGCTTTTATTGGCTTATTAACTTGGATATTTCTACACTTTTATTTAAAAATGGTTTGAGAAGGAATAGAAAGTAAATATATTTCCTAGTCTGCCATCTTGAGCTGAAAATCCTGGTCAGTTTTAGCATCCAACCTTCCCATAGGAAAAAAAAAAAAAAAAAAAAAGCCCTTGGCATTAATAGGTGTAACAACTCAAGATTTCAGCTTTTCTGGGGTAATCACTAAGGACTTAGTATGTGGTAATTCCTAATGCTGCTGCTGCTGCTGAGTTGCGTCAGTTGTGTACCAACTCTGTGCAACCCCATAGCCGGCAGCCCACCAGGTTCCTCCGTCCCTGGGATTCTCCAGGCAAGAATACTGGAGTGGGTTGCCATTTCCTTCTTCAGTGCACGAAAGTGAAAAGTGAAAGTGAAGTCGCTCAGTCGTGTCTGACTCCTTGCGACCCCATGGACTGTAGCCCACCAAACTTCTCTGTCCATGGGATTTCCCAGACAAGAGTACAGGAGCAGGTTGCCATTGCCTTCTTCTAATTTCTAATGGGAAAATAATAACTATTTCATGGAATTTATTTGAGGATTACATTAGATAATGAACACACAAATGCTCTCTAAAGTTTAAAAGTCCATAAAAATGATTTTGCAATTGATTTGTTGCTACTTCAGTTTTCCTTGGCAGTGATTTATGACCTTGCTTGTGTGAGACGATGCTTTCTGATTTGTTGTTTTGAAAGTTAGATTATATTTTTCAACAGCTCAATGAAAATAACATCATTTCTGAAGGTTAAGGGTGAAGCCGTAAAGGTTTCTTGATACCTGTCACTTTACGATATTTTCAGCAGCTCATTCACTCATGTACTTCTCCTCCCTATTTTGTTGTGGACCTACTACCAGCCAGATACCTTACATCAGGTGTTGGAAAACATTTTCCGGATTTTTAAATATATATCTTAGACTTGTTGGGCCGTATACCGTTTCTGTAGCTTCTTCTCCTCCTCTTTCTTCAGCAGCCTTTCAAAATGTAAGGCTCAGTATTAGCTCACCCGTCATCAAAAGACGGGCTGAGCTCACAATGATTTGTGAGCAATTATCTGCCAGTCCCTGCTCTCCATTGTCACTGAGTAAGAGGTGCATTTTTTTTTAGTAAATCATGTCTTTGAGTCAACTCTTAGTCTTCCGGAGCTTGTCCTTACTCTCTTGCTGCTTCTAATCAACAGGGCATTCAGAGAGATCCTGTTAAAACATAAATCAGATTGTATTGCTCAGATCTCTTCAGTGGCTTACTGCAAGCAGAAAGCAAAGTCCTCAGAGTGCCTCCATAGGTAGGCCTAGAAATCTGGGCCTCTGTTTCTTCCCTGACTTGTTCCTTCTCCTCTCTACTTTGCTTACTCTATTTCCCACAAACGGACATCCTTTCTGTTCCTTGAATACTCTAGGCACATTCTTGCCTCCTTCTCTTTCCATCTGACTGTTCTCTCTGCTGGTAATATTCATTCCCCAGATATGCACCTTGCTCCCTTCCACAACCACCTTAAATTCCTTGATAAATTTTATCTCCCCCATAAAGCCTTCATTTATTACTTAATTTCAAGTGGCAGGTACCTTCTATCAGCCACCTCCATCTCCCTACCATGCTTTCCATTTTTTCTCTAGCACTTACCTGATATACTAGTTATTCTATGCATCTATTTAATTTTTATTTACATATTGATATATTTTTATATTTGCTTGTATATTTTTGTCTGCCTCCTCAATTGAAGAGAGGGTATATTCATCTGTGTTGATTACTGCTGTGTCATCAACCTATAAAACATTCTGAAGAATGGTGCCTGAAATTTGATAAGGGATTAAGAAATTGGCCACATAACTAAATATGTACATAAATTAATGAACAAATCTCCAGGGCTTCTGGATGAGGTCTAATGAAAAGAGGAAGACGAATGATTGGGACAGGGTACTACAAGAAGTAGAATTTGGAATACTCTGATAGCTATCCTAATAGAGAAGGTCTTGTTAATTTAGATAGTTTTAATGAGAGAGCTGGGAACTAGGGACACGCAGCATCAAGATTTTTAGAATATATTGTGTAGAGTTCTTTTTAAGTGTGCACAGATATCACTGAAAATCCATGCATGTGTGCATGACTCTATTACTTTATTTAGTGTTTTACAAGAGCCTCTCAAGGACAGGGTTATAGTAAGTATCAGTATCTTTCCTTTATAATGAGCTTAATTTGTTCAAAATTATATCATAATTTTTTTGCAACTGTGAAACCAAACTAGCTTTTGAGTAGACACTCCCTAGAAACCTGTGCGGAGAAGGCAATGGCACCCCACTCCAGTACTCTTGCCTGGAAAATCCCATGGACGGAGGAGCCTGGTAGGCTGCAGTCCATGGGGTTACCAAGAGTCGGACATGACTGAGCGACTTCACTTTCACTCTTCACTTTCATGTATTGGAGAAGGAAATGGAAACCCACTCCAGTGTTCTTGCCTGGAGAATCCCAGGGACGGGGGAGCCTGGTGGGCTGCCGTCTATGGGGTCGCACAGAGTCGGACACGACTGAAGCAACTTGGCAGCAGTAGCAGCAGCAGAAACCTGTGACGTTAATAAAACCAACAAACATGTGTTCAGCTTCCAATGATAGACATACTACAGACTCAATTATGGGCCATCCATTTTAATGAGGGCAAGAAGTGATTTAACAAATACAGAGCAAAGAGGATGTTAAGCTTTGTCCTCTGTTAATATTAGCAATGGATAAAGTGGGCTCCAACATCTTCAAGATAGCTTGAGACCATCATCTCTGTGTCATGGCAGAGGGATGTTCAGCCAGGATATTGTTCTCTGTCACTCAGAAAAATACCCATAATGTATAATGATACTTACTGAGTCAGATATGAGACTTTTGGGTGGTTAGAAGTCCTTTAGCATGATTCTTTCAGATGCCTTAGCGACAAGATGAAGCTAGCCGCTTTGGACACTTTCAGCAATGAAGAGTTTGTTTGGATGTTAATTTTCATGCTGAATGAAATTCAGCTGAATGAATTTCGTGCTGAATTCACCCTACCTACTTGAAACTGCAGCACAGCACACACACTTCAGTTACCAGTTCAGTTCATTCCACAGAATTTTCATAAAACATAGTGTTCTATATACCTGGGATGTATCTCACTTCGTTTTAAGAATTTCCAGATAATTCTTCATACATAGTGTTACAATTCCAATCTTGCCAAGTTCTGCACCAGTTACATAGAACACAGCACATTTATTTCTCTGGTTGTTCAGATCCCAGTGAAAGAAGAATGGAATGGAATCAAAGAGATGAGATCAGAATTCTTGTCCCAGATTTACCATAAAATAATTGTGTTCTCAGGAAAATTATAGCTATTCTAGACCCCTTTCCTTTTCTTTATTTCAACAGAGTTGCATTCAGTTCAGTTCAGTTCAGTTGCTCCGTCGTGTCCGACTCTTTGCGACCCCATGAATCGCAGCACGCCAGGGCTCCCTGTCCATCACCATCTCCCGGAGTTCACTCAGACTCACGTCCATCGAGTCAGTGATGCCATCCAGCCATCTCATCCTCTGTCGTCCCCTTCTCCTCCTACCCCCAATCCCTCCCAGCATCAGAGTCTTGTCCAATGAGTCAACTCTTCGCATGAGGTGGCCAAAGTACTGGAGTCTCAACTTTAGCATCATTCCTTCCAAAGAAATGCCAGGGCTGATCTTCTTCAGAATGGATTGGTTGGATCTCCTTGCAGTCCAAGGGACTCTCAAGAGTCTCCTCCAGCACCACAGTTCAAAAGCATCAGTTCTTTGGTGCTCAGCGTTCTTCACAGTCCAACTCTCACATCCATACACGACCACAGGAAAAACCGTAGCCTTGACTAGACGGACCTTAGTCGGCAAAGTAATGTCTCTGCTTTTGAATATACTATCTAGGTTGGACATAATTTTTCTTCCAAGGAGTAAGCGCCTTTTAATTTCATGGCTGCAATCACTATCTGCAGTGATTTTGGATCCCAAGAAAATAAAGTCTGACACTGTTTCCCCTGTTTCCCCATCTATTTCCCATGAAGTGATGGGACTGGATGCCATGATCTTCGTTTTCTGAATGTTGATGTAGATGACACCAAATAACATCCCCCTCTTTGCAGTCGTAGCTTCGATGTTATTGGTATTCTGAAACACATGAATACAATGACACATGAAGCTGTGCACCATCTCTGTAACTATGTTTTTAGCGTTGCCTCTATTTTGAAAATGAGAGCATGGCTGAGCACAGAAGTAGACGTTTTGACCAGAGGCTCCAAAGTAAATGCAACTAAACCACAAGTTTCCTTCTTTCCTGAAGCTCACTTAACTGAAACATAGGCTGCTGGACATCAAGCGGTAAAGCATATTATCAGTGTATTTTAAAAGCAGCTATTCTTCTAGGATTTCTAATTAGTAGCAGGAAGTTTTGAAATTCTTAAAGGATCATCTGCTCTTGTGAGATTTACAGCTCTGGTTTCCAGTCAACCAAGTTGAATTAGGGCATCTGAACTTTTGGATGCATCTCAGAACTAGAATTCTGAACCTCTTGAGTTTTTCTTCATGCTGTCAGAAATTCATGCCAGATAATCCTTTTAATAGAGAGTATGTACACACTTGTATATTTTCATATAAGGAACCAATGTGGTGAGTGAGGATGGAAGTGAAGCCCTCAGTCTCAGAGGGGTGTTGAGCTCCTGGTGAAATACAGTCATTATTTCTTCAAAATAGAAAAGCAGTTATTTGAAGTTATTAACACCAAATAGCTATTGATACACTTATCTGTGATACATGTATTTACTGTACCAACTAGGTGTGTTCTCTTTGGGAAGTACACAGCTGTTTGAGACACAGATTGTTTATTTTTGTTTGTTTGCCCACAAAGACTGTGACCTTTTGATCAGGAACGTCTGTATTTTACTAACATCTGGAACCACCAGCTAACACGGTGTCTAAAATGTAGCCAATGAATATGAAATCAAGGAACACATTTTTTAAGTACAGACCAGGGCATGGGCAAATATAAATTTTTTGTTTTCAATCATAACATGATTGAAACCTGTAAACGATACAGACAACAAGCGCTACAGTAATTCAAAGAAGGCATAGAACAGACAACCTGTAAGGATCTATTGTATAGCACAGGGAGCTATACTCAATATTTTGTAATAACTTATTAATGGAAAAGAACCTGATAAAGCACGTATATATAAATTAATCACTGAACTGTACACCTAAAACTAACATGGCATTATAAATCAACTATACTTCAATTTAAAAAACTGACAACAAAAGACACCTAGAAGTCATAGACATGATATTTCCATAGAGAAGCCAGATGAAGAAGAGAGAGAGAGCTTTTGAATTCACCAGAGCAGTCACAGAGAACCTAGGCTTCGACCTGAACTTGAATTTACATTAAGATTGTGTTGCAGATACAGATGTAGGTAATCACATACACTCACTATACTGAGACTAGCTGAAGTTATGAGTGTCGTCCAAGATCCCAAAGCAAGTACAGTGTGCAGTCAAAATTTTAAGTGACACCTAATACACTAAAAAAAAAAAAAAAAAAAAGCCCCTTCTGTGATACCGTGTTGTCATTGAAATAATGTTGTTTCTTTCTGGTAGATTATAGTAGAAATTGGTTCTAGTGTCTCCTGTAATTACTAGTTCTGTTTATCCCATCTATAGTTGATCTTCAAAATTTCCATTAGAATGGCTTTGCCAAAATGAAACATACAAGTATTTGTGATGCCTGTATCCAAGCATTTCTTCAGTTGTTCCCTGCTTAGGATTATATGAACAATTCACTATCTTTTCCCTCCTCTAAGAATTCCCTCTGCCCTATTGGGCACCTGGAAAACCCACTTCATTTGTCAAAACTCAGTTTGCATATTATCTCTGTTATGCTGTCTTCTGTTTAGTGTTGTGGTCACACTTTCCTTTTTGCTCCCATTACACTTTTGCATACCCGACTGTTGCACTTGCTACACTGTATTGTAGTTGGATGTTTTACGTAACTCGGGCTTCTTCTGGGCAACATTCCTTGGGGCCAGCGACTACCTTTTCTTCACCCATTGATGCAGCCTTAGCATGTTACTTGGTATGCAGTAGTTAACATAAAAATGAGATCTGAATAAATTTTAAAAGGTAGGTACGTATGACTTATCATCACTTTCCAGGTATAACAGGAAAAATCATTACTGTTGGTGCTGAATGTTCACTTCTATTGTAATGAATGGTGGTGGTACTTGACTCCACTTACATTGTTTTACCTACCATTTTATGTATTTCTACCTGATATCTCCTCTTTATTTCCATTTAGATATTTATTGGTAATCCAAGTAAAGCAGGAATGAGGGTAGGGCTAGGCTATACTTGCCTGGAATAGTAAAGACATTGTGTGACTTTTTGGTGAGAAAATCCTGAGGTATGGGAGGTTTACATCTTCCCTTTGAGGCATATGGAGGGCTCCGCCTCTAAAGAGTTTTATTAGCAACTAATCAAGATGTTTTTGCACAAGGCTCCTGATGAGCTATTAGTAATACTAAGAGTGAATCAGAACTAAAGTAGTTTCTGATTTGTTTTACATTGTAAATGTAGGCTATTATTTTTTAATGCTGGGAGTGGTGGTGGTGGAGAGTGACGGAATGGTCTTTTCCCATCTTGATGTTTCAATCCTGTCAAGAGAGATCTTAAATAATTTCAGCCCTGCTGCTTTACTTACTCCACCCGAGGGTGATCAAGTGACTTATATAGGAAGCTTGAAAAGAATTAAGTGGGCATGTTTGTCTTAACTAATTCTGTTTTCTCCCTTGAGAGTGAGAGTTGGTGTCTTCTGTTTCTGTCATCCTGTGTATTACCAGTTCAGTTATGGACTAGTAATTTCTGGGGTTCAGTTATGGGATCATTTCATTCAATTAAGCCAGGGTTAGGTCAGTACCAGGAATATTTTGACCTCCATCTTTGCTCTTTTATCTTGTTTCTTAATTAACTCTATACCTAGGTCTAATTAAGTGTTGTATCTGTTGTACTTGCACAAATGCATCATTTGGTGTGTTACCTGGAAACACTGAATAGAAAGAAAGGAGCAGACGTTTTGGAGAGGAAAATGTCCACATGGAAATGTTTCGGTGCTTCCATGTTAGGTAGTCTTGTGCCTTGGTCTTTAACGTGTGGTGGGATGTTGGGACCTTTGACTATTTGAAAATACTTCGGCTTATGCAGTTAAAAGCAGTTAACTGCTGAAGTCTAGAAAAGGTTTAATGTATGCTGTATTAGTTTCCAGTACCTGCTGTAACAAATCAGCATAAACTTGGCTTAACATAATAAAAATGTACTGTCTCACAGTTCTAGAGGTCAGAAGTCTGATATCAAGGTGTCATAGGGTTGCACTCCCTAAAGGTGGTCTAGGGGAGAGTCCACTCCTTGTCTCTCTGAGCTTCCGGTGGTTAGTAGCTTCCTTGGCTTGAGGCCACATCGCTTAGTCTCTGTTTTCACTCCCTTTGTGTTTCTGTATCTTCTCTTCATCTGGTCCAAATTGCCCTCTTCCCTTCTTGTTTCATAAGGGCAATTGTCATCATATTAAGAACCCATCTGATTAATACAGGATGGGAATCCCATCTGGAGATCCTTAATGAAACTTGCAAAGACCTTTTTTCCAAGTGAGGTAACAGTTAAGAATTAGAACATGAATGTATCCTTTTGGGGGTCATCCTTCAACCCACTACACCAACAATAAGACTCTGCAGTTGGCTGCAGTTTATTGCATGGGAGAGTGGCTGTTTCTGTCAAGCCACTTAAGTAAAGGTCTGGCATAAAGAAAAGGGGCCCTAGGGAATTGCAGGTGGCTGAGCGAATACCTAGAGCAGAATGAATAGGGACCTGGAAGGTCTTCAGTATAAAGAGAACTTTACCTGGCTCTCAACTTTGGGGTGGGCAGGAGTTTTCAGGGCAGGAAGTACTCAGGCAGCTGCTCACTTTGGCTTACTCTTCAGGTAGTTTTTTTCCCAAGCAGGCTTGACTGAGACAAAGACTTAGTTGTAAGGAAAGTATGTTTTATAGAACTTGTCAGCATTGACATATATGGTTACCATAGGCTCAAGTTAATCCCCTTACATGTGGACCCAAGCTGACATGGAATTTGTCAGTTACGTTGGAGAAAGAACTGTTCTCTGAAAGGCAGGCTTCTTTGGTCTATGCAGTAACATAGCCAGAGGCTGTGAAAATGACTATGGCACCATAGGACCATGGAATCTACACATTATAACTGGAGGTATAATGTTACTGGATAGAACCCACAATCAGGTCAGGACTGCAGTGTGAACAGATCATCAAAGAGGAAGGATAACTCCAGAGTCCATGTGTGATAGGTGCTCAGGGCTGTGCATTGCACATGGCAAGTTCATAGTGACCAGTCAACCTTAGGCCAGGAAAATCCTCCTGGTTCTAAGTTTGCAGGTCAGGACTTTCAGATAAATGGCACAGACCAATGGACATCCTAGTGAGGCTAAAATCAGAGAGACTTTATCTTTCTTTCAAATGCCACTGAGTTTCTGCTATGTTCTTTGATAATTTCTGTACTGGATTCTGAGAATGAAAATGTGCCTAGTTTTATTATTCTAGGAGTGGGGACTGGCTTGGTTTTGAGATTTTTTAAATTGTGGGCATAATGCTGTAATCTCAGATTAAAACTTAGTAACTCTTTAAAATCGTTAAAAGCATGGTTCATGAAAGACCTGATAAACTGCTAGAACAGCCAAGATCCCAGGAGACCACGGCAATGTCAGTGACAGAAGTCTAAGCTGTAGATATGGAAGGATCCCTCAGTCCACTGAGACACTGAAAGCCCTGCCACTGAGAATGAATTAAAACATGCATTTGGGAGGATTCTTTCTGGACATTTAAGGACTTCAGATTTTTAACCCAGCATAACAAGGAAACTTGATTAAAAAAAAAAAAAAAGTGAGGTCTTCAACTTTGTTTTTCTTTCTCAAGATTGCTTTGGTTATTGAGGGTTCTTTTTGGTTACATATACATTTTAGACTAATTTCTTCTATTTCTGAAAAAACAGGGGATTTTGATAGGTATTGCAATAAACTCTTGATAGCTTTGTGTAATATGGACATTTTAACATATTAAGTCTTCCAGTTCATAAACATGGGATATCGTTCCATTTATGTCTTCATTAATTTCTTTCAATAACATTTTTTAGTTTTCAGTGTGCAAGTCTTTCATGTCTTTAGTTAAGTTTATTCATATTTTATTTTTTTGTTACTATTATAAATGAAATTGTTCTCCTGATTTCTTCTTTAGATTGTTAATTGTTAGTGAACAGAAGTGCAAGTAATGTGTGTATGCTGATTTTGTATTCTGCCAAAATAGCAAAAAGAGATAAGAAAGCCTTCTTCAGCAATCAATGCAAAGAAATAGAGGAAGACCACAGAATGGGAAAGACTAGAGATCTCTTGAAGAAAATTAGAGATAGCAAGGGAACATTTCATGCAAAGATGGGCTCGATAAAGGACAGAAATGGTCTGGACCTAACAGAAGCAGAAGATATTAAGAAGAGATGGCAAGAATACACATAAGAACTGTACAAGAAAGATCTTCACGACCCAGATAATCATGATGATGTGATCACTCATCTAGAGCCAGACATCTTGGAATGTGAAGTCAAGTGGGCCTTAGGAAGCATCACTACGAACAAAGCTAGTGGAGGTGATGGAATTCCAGTTGAGCTATTTCAAATCCTGAAAGATGATGCTGTGAAAGTGCTGCACTCAATATGCCAGCAAATTTGGAAAACTTTTCCACAGGACTGGAAAAGGTCAGTTTTCATTCCAATCCCAAAGAAAGGCAATGCCAAAGAATGGTCAAAATACTGCACAATTGCACTCATCTCACATGCTAGTAAAGTAATGCTCAAAATTCTCCAAGCCAGGCTTCAGCAATATGTGAACCATGAACTTCCAGATGTTAAAGCTGGTTTTAGAAGAGGCAAAGGAACCAGAGATCAAATTGCCAACATCTGCTGGATCATGGAAAAAGCAAGAGAGTTCCAGAAAAACATCTATTTCTGCTTTATTGACTATGCTAAAGCCTTTGACTGTGTGGATCACAAGAAACTGTGGAAAATTCTGAAAGAGATGGGAATACCAGACCACCTGACCTGCCTCTTGAGAAACTTATATGCAGGTCAGGAAGCAACAGTTAGAACTGGACATGGAACAACAGACTGGTTCCAAATAGGAAAAGGAGTACGTCAAGGCTGTATATTGTTACCCTGCTTATTTAACTTCTATGCAGAGTACATCATGAGAAACGCTGGACTGGAAGAAGCACAAGCTGGAATCAAGATTACCGGGAGAAATATCAATAACCTCAGATATGCAGATGATACAACCCTTATGGAAGAAAATGAAGAGGAACTAAAAAGCCTCTTAATGAAAGTGAAAGTGGAGAGTGAAAAAGCTAAAAGCTCAACATTCAGAAAACGAAGATCATGGCATCTGGTCCCATCAGTTCATGGGCAATAGATGGGGAAACAGTTTCAGACTTTATATTTTTGGGCTCCAAAATCACTGCAGATGGTGACTGCAGCCATGAAATTAAAAGATGCTTACTCCTTGGAAGAAAAGTTATGACCAACCTAGATAGCATACTGAAAAGCAGAGACATTACTTTGCCAACAAAGGTCCGTCTAGTCAAGGCTATGGTTTTTCCAGTAGTCGTGTATTGATGTGAGAATTGGAATGTGAAGAAAGCTGAGCACCAAAGAATTGATGCTTTTGAACTGTGATGCTTTCTTCTCTGAAGAGAAGACTCTTGAGAGTCCCTTGGACTGCAGGGAGATCCAACCAATCCATCCTAGAGGAAATCAGTCCTAAATATCCATTGGAAGGACTGATGCTGAAGCTGAAACTCCAATACTTTGGCCACCTGATGAGAAAAACTGACTCATCTGAAAAGACCCTGATGCTGGAGAAGACTGAAGGCAGCAGGAGAAGGGGATGACTAAGGATGAGATAGTTGAATGGCATAACCGATTCGACGGACATGAATTTGAGTAGGCTCTGGGAGTTGGTGATGGACAGGGAAGCCTGGTGTGATGCAGTCTGTGGAATCGCTAAGAGTTGGACATGACTGAGTGACTGAAGTGAACTGATACCAGATGGAAATGATACCTTTTCGCTCTTTTCAAGGTATTATGAAGCTCAGTAGAGATAAGGAATGTAAAAGTACCTAGGAAATTATGAAATTCGTTGCAAATGTGTATTGTTCATGAAATTATACTCCAGATTGCAAGCTTTTTAAGAACAAAGACTATTTCTCTGTCCATTCCAAGAATATCCTTACATTGCAACTGTTTAAAAATATTTTCTTTATTTGAAAACCAACCCAAGATCACTCTTACATAAGTTGGAAAAAAGTACAACACATTTTCCTCACACCTCAAATATCACAGATGGAAAACTGTCATTTTGCCTCCCTATTTTCTATGCTAAAATGATTTTTTAAAGGTAGCAAATGACTAATATATGCCTAAGGAAAATTTAAGATTTTAACTATTTCTGTTTGTAAGTGACTATTTGTCAATGAATTAATAACTATTTCTTAATGAATTGAATGTGCCAGTGTCAATAGAGAAGCCATTTTTTTTCTTTCAGTTTTATTGAGATACAGTTGACATACAGTACTATATAACCTTAAGTGGTAAACATAGTGATTTGACATACATGATTCATGAAATGATTACCATAATAATTTTTCTGACTGTCCATCATCTCAAATGAACAGAAAAAATACAGAAAGAAAAATTTGTTTCCTTGTGATGAGAACTCTTGGGATTTACTCTCTTAATAACTCTAATGTATAACATAGTTAGTTCAGTCACCCAGTTGTGTCTGAATCTGTGACCCTATGGACTGCAGCACCCAGGCTTCCCTGTCCTTCATCAACTCCTGGAGCTTGCTCAGACTCAGGTCCATTGAGTTGGTCATGCCATCCAACCATTTCATCCTCTGTCATCCCCTTCTCCTCCTGGCTCCAATCTTTCCCAGCATCAGGGTCTTTTCCAATGAGTTAGTTCTTCGCATTAGGTGGCCAAACACAGAGAAGTATTAATTATATTTATCATGTATAGTACATACCTAGTACTTATTTATCTTTATAATTGGAGGCTTGTACTTTTTGACTCAGTTCAGTTCAGTTCAGTTCGGTCGCTCAGTCGTGTCCAACTCTTCGCGACCCCATGAATCGCAGCATGCCAGGCCTCCCTGTCCATCACCATTTCCCGGAGTTCACTCAGACTCACGTCTGTCGAGTCCGTGATGCCATCCAGCCATCTCATCCTCTGTTGTCCCCTTTCCCTCCTGCCCCCAATCCCTCCCAGCATCAGAGTCTTTTCCAATAAGTCAACTGTTCGCATGAGGTGGCCAAAGTACTGCAGTTTCAGCTTTAGCATCATTCCTTCCAAAGAAATCCCAGGGTTGATCTCCTTCAGAACGGACTGGTTGGATCTCCTTGCAGTCCAAGGGACTCTCAAGACTCTTCTCCAACACCACAACCTCCATCTAATTCCATCTCCTCCTACCAACTGCTTTTGGTAATCACAAATCTGATTTCTTTTTCTATGAGTTTGCTTGCTTGCTTGCTTGTTTGTATTTGAAGCATGATAGACCTACAACACTATCTTAGTTTTGTTACACAGCATGATGATTCGATATCTCTATACTTTTCAAAATATCTCTATACTTTTCACCACGGTAAGTCTAGATACCATCTGTAACCATACGAAGATATTACATAGTTATTTCATACCCCTGAATAACTTTTTTTTTGTAACTGGAAGCTTTTAATTTCCTTCAGCTGTTTGTTTCCTCCCCATACTTCACTTCCCTCTGACAAATACCTGTGTATTTTTTATATCTGTATGTTTTATCTGTTCATTGGTTTTGTTTTATTTTTAATTCCACATATACGTGATTATACAGATTTGTGTTCCTCTGCCAAACTTATTTCACCTGGGTTAGGGTTAGGGTAAGAGCATAATGTACTCTAGGTCTGTCCATTGTTGTCACAAATGGCAAGATTGTATTCCTTTTTTATCAGTGAGTAATATTTCACTCTGTATTTAGGCATGAATGTGTGAGTGTATATATATATGTAAAATAACTTCTTTATTTGTGTATACCATGTTGGCTATTGTAAATGATACTGCAATGAATATAGCAATCTCTGTATCTTTTATAATCAGTGTTTTCTTTTTCTTTGGATAAATACCCAGGAGTGGAATTGCTGGACGGCATCATAATTCTATTTTCAACTATTTACGGAGTCTATACGCTGTTTCCTACAATGGTTGTACCAAGTTACATTCCCATTAAAAGCACATGGGGTTTCCTTTTCCCTTTGCTCCATATCCTCGCCAACACTGGTTATTTGTTGCTTTTGGGGTGATTACCATTGTGACAGATATAAGGTGATATCTCATGGTGGTTTTAATTTGCATTTTTCTGATGGTTAGAGTAGACATCCTTGTCTTGTTCCTCATCTTAGTGGTAATACTTTCAGCTTTTCATCATTAAGTATAATGTGAACTGTGGCCTGGTTATATATGCCTTTTATGATGTTGAAGTATGTCCCCTGTATCCATTTTTTTGGAGAGCTTTCATCATAAATAGATGTTAAATTTTGTGAAAGCCTTTTTTTTTCTGTGTCCATTGATATGATCATTTGATTTTTATTCTTTGTTTATGTTGTATATCACATTGATAGATGTGTATAACGAACCATCCTTGCATCCTAAGATAAATCTTACTTGTTCAAGGTGTATGATCATTTTTAAGTATTGTTGAATTTGATTTGCTAATATTTTATTGAGAATTTTTATATGCATATTAAAAGTGATTGGCCTGTAATTAGTGTGTGAGTATGTGTGTGTGTGTTTGAGAGAGAGAGAGAGAGAGAGAGAGAAAGAGATCTTTGTCTGGTTTTGGTATCAGAGTGATGCTGGCCTCACTTAATGAGTTCAGAAGTATTCCTTCTTTCCTCTGTTTTTGTTTGAAACAATTTGAGGGGTCTAGGTGCAATATTAACTCACCTTTAAATGTTTTCTAGAATTCACCTGTGAAGTCTTCTGTTTCTGGACTTTAGTTTGTTGATAGTTTTCTGTATATTACTGATGAAGTTTCATTACTGGTAATGGACTTTCATATTTTCTTTCTTCCTGCTTCAATCTTGGAGCTTGCACATTTCTAGGAATTTCTGCATTTCACCTAGATGTCCATTTCTAACCTATAATCATTTGTCACCCCATTTGCCTCCTGCCCTCAATCTTCTCCAGTATCAGGGCTTTTCCAGTGAGTCAGCTCTTTGTATCAGGTGGCCAAATTATTGGAGCTTCAATCAGTCCTTCCAATGAATATTCAAGGTTGATTTCTCCCATGGGTTCAGTTCAGTTCAGTTCAGTTCAGTCGCTCAGTCATGTCCAACTCTGCGACCCCATGAATCACAGCACGCCAGGCCTCCCTGTCCATCACCATCTCCTGGAGTTCACTCAGACTCACGTCCATCGAGTCTGTGATGCCATCCAGCCATCTCGTCCTCTGTCGTCCCCTTCTCCTCCTGCCCCCAATCCCTTCCAGCATCACTCTTTTCCAATGTGTCAACTCTTCACATGAGGTGGCCAAGGTACTGGAGTTTCAGCTTTAGCATCATTCCCTCCAAAGAAATCCCAGGATTGATCTCCTTCAGAATGGACTGGTTGGATCTCCTCGCAGACCAAGGGACTCTCAAGAGTCTTCTCCAATACCACAGTTCAAAAGCATCAATTCTTCAGCGCTCAGCCTTCTTCACAGTCCATCTCTCACATCCATACATGACCACAGGAAAAACCATACCTTGACTAGACGGACCTTAGCTGGCAAAGTAATGTCTCTGCTTTTGAATATACTATCTAGGTTGGTCATAACTTTTCTTCTAAGAAGCAAGCATCTTTTAATTTCAGGGCTGCAGTCACCATCTGCAGTGATTTTGCAGCCCAGAAAAATAAAGTCTGCCACTGATTCCACTGTTTCCACTGTTTCCCCATCTATTTCCCATGAAGTGATGGGATCAGATGCCATGATCTTTGTTTTCTGAATGTTGAGCTTTAAGCCAACTTTTTCACTCTCCACTTTCAGTTTCATCAAGAGGCTTTTTAGTTCCTCTTCACTTTCTGCCATAAGGGTGGTGTCATCTGCATATCTGAGCTTATTGGTATTTCTCCCGGCAATCTTGATCCCAGCTTGTGTTTCTTCCAGGCCAGCGTTTCTCATGATGCACTCTGCATAGAAGTTAAATAAGCAGGGTGACAATATACAGCCTTGACGTACTCCTTTTCCTATTTGGAACCAGTCTGTTGTTCCATGTCCAGTTCTAACTGTTTCTCCTGACCTGCATACAGATTTCTCAAGAGGCAGGTTAGGTGCTCTGGTATTCCCATCTCTTTCAGAATTTTCCACAGTTTCTTGTGATCCACACAGTCAAAGGCTTTAGCATAGTCAATAAAGCAGAAATAGATCTTTTTCTGGAACTCTCTTGCTTTTTCCATGATCCAGCAGATGTTGGCAATTTGATCTCTGGTTCCTCTGCCTTTTCTAAAACCAGCTTGAACATCAGGGAGTTCGCGGTTCACGTATTGCTGAAGCCTAACTTGGAGAATTTGGAGCATTACTTTACTAGCATGTGAGATGAGTGCAATTGTGCGGTTGTTTGAGCATTCTTTGGCATTGCCTTTCTTTGGAATTGGAATGAAACTGACCTTTTCCAGTCCTGTGGCCACTGCTGAGTTTTCCAAATTTGCTGGCATATTGAGTGCAGCACTTTCACAGCATCATCTGTCAGGATTTGAAACAGCTCAACTGGAATTCCATCACCTCCACTAACTTTGTTCGTAGTGATGCTTTCTAAGGCCCACTTGACTTCACATTCCAAGATGTCTGGCTCTAGATGAGTGATCACATCATCATGATTATCTGGGTCGTGAAGATCTTTTCTGTACAGTTCTTCCGTGTATTCTTGCCACCTCTTCTTAATATCTTCTGCTTCTGTTAGGTTCAGACCATTTCTATCCTTTACTGAGCCCATCTTTGCATGAAATGTTCCCTTGGTATATCTAATTTTCTTGAAGAGATCTCTAGTCTTTCCCATTCTGTTCTTTTCTTCTATTTCTTTGCATTGATTGCTGAAGAAGGCTTTCTTATCTCTTCTTGCTCTTCTTTGGAACTCTGCATTCAGATGCTTTTATCTTTCCTTTTCTCCTTTGCTTTTTGCCTCTCTTCTCTTCACAGCTATTTGTAAGGCCTCCCCAAACAGCCATTTTGCTTTTTTGCATTTCTTTTCCATGGGGATGATCTTGATCCCTGTCTCCTGTACAGTGTCACAAACCTCATTCCATAGTTCATCAGGCACTCATCTATCAGATCTAGGCCCTTACATCTATTTCTCACTTCCACTGTATAATCATAAGGGATTTGATTTAGGTCATACCTGAATGGCTAATGATTTTCCCCACTTTCTTCAATTTAAGTCTGAATTTGGTAATAAGGAGTTCACGATCTGAGCCACAGTCAGCTCCTGGTCTTGATTTTGTTGACTGTATAGAGCTTCTCCATCTTTGGCTGCAAAGAATATAATCAATCTGATTTCGGTGTTGACCATCTGTTGATGTCCATGTGTAGAGTCTTCCCTTGTGTTGTTGGAAGAGGCTGTTTGCTATGACCAGTGCATTTTCTTGGCAAACCTCTATTAGCCTTTGCCCTGCTTCATTCCCCATTCCAAGGGCAAATTTGGCTGTTACTCCAGGTGTTTCCTGACTTCCTACTTTTGCATTCCAATGCCCTATAATGAAATGGACATCTTTTTTGGGTGTTAGTTCTCAAAGGTCTTGTAGGTCTTCATAAAACTGTTCAACTTCAGTTTCTTCAGCGTTACTGGTTGGGGCATAGACTTGGGCAACTGTGATATTGAATGGTTTGCCTTGGAGACAACAGAGATCATTCTGTCATTTTTGAGATTGCATCCAAGTACTGCATTTCAGACTCTTTTGTTGACCATGATGGCTACTCCATTTTTTCTGAGGGATTCCTTTCAGCAGTAGTAGATATAATGGTCATCTGAGTTAAACTCACCCATTCCAGTTCATTTTAGTTCGCTGATTCCTAGAATGTCAACGTTCACCCTTGACATCTCTTGTTTGACCACTTCCAATTTGCCTTGATTCATGGACCTAACATTCCAGGTTCCTATGCAATATTGTTCTTTACAGCATCGGATCTTGCTTCTATCACCAGTCACATCCACAACTGGGTATTGTTTTTGCTTTGGCCCCATCCCATCATTCTTTCTGGAGTTATTTCTCCACTGATCTCCAGTAGCATATTGGGCACCTAATGACCTGGGGAGTTCCTTTTTCAGTGTCTTATCATTTTGCCTTTTCATACTGTTCATGGGGTTCTCGAGGCAAGAATACTGAAGTGGCTTGCCATTCCCTTCTCCAGTGGACCACATTCTGTCAGACCTCTCCACCATGACCCACCCGTCTTGGTGTGCCCCGCAGGCATGGCTTGGTTTCATTGAGTTAGACAAGGCGGTGGTCCTAGTGTGATTAGATTGACTCGTTTTCTGAGTATGGTTTCAGTGTGTCTGCCCTCTGATGCCCTCTTTCAACACCAGAGTGCCAGGCTGTGATGGCGCAGGAATGGCCAGGAGGAGCCACCCCGCATCTGAGGTCAGGGTGGCGGCCAGGAGGAGCTACCCAGTGTCCGAGGCCAGTGGCAGCTGGGAGGAGACACCCCACATGCGAGGTCAGGAGCGGCCAGGAGAAGCCACCTCGCATCCGAGGCCTGGGGCGGTGACTCTGAGAAGCCAGCCCAAGGCCAGGGGCGGCATCTGGGAGGAGGCACCAACGCCCGAGGCCAGGGCTGGTGGCCGGGAGGAGCAACCTGAGGAGCCTTGGCTGAGCAGGCACAGGAGGGCCTAGAGGAGCTATCCCACGTTGAAGGTCAGGAACGGCAGTGGTAAGGAGATACCCCTCGTCCAAGGTAAGGAGCAGCCGTGAAGAGATACACCACGCCCAAGGTAAGAGAAACTCCCATGGGTCCACGTTATTAAGTATTTGTGTGTTTTTCTCCTGTGAACCTGTCCCATGTCAAGTTAATTCTTAGACCAACCAGAAGAACCTAGAAGGGTAGTAAAAATTTCTGCCTCAACAGTAGCCAGTGATGATGTTCTGAGCTGCTCCTCATATTGGTGTTCTAGAAATGTTTCCAAAAGGCTTGCTGTAATAATTACCTGGATGAGGCACAAGGATCTGAAATATTTAACAATAAACTCACCTCTAAAGCCTCTGCCTTTTCCATTCTAAGTCAAGTTTTAGTGTCATGCTAAAATGCTGTAATATTTCAAACTTTAATATCTACATCTGTAAAATGGTGAAAATAATTTCCTACTTATAGAGGGTTATGAGGCTTATGATAATGGATATAAAAAGTTTAGCCCAGGGCCTGATACAGTGTTCATTCTTATTGCATAATAACTGTAGAAATAGTAGTAGTGGACGATTGCCATCTTCTTTACTTTTTTCCAAACGATTTTGCTTATTTGTTTCTCAAGCAAGAATGCAAGGCCACATTTATAAAAACTCTATCCTAATTATGTTTTATTTTTTTCTGGCATAGTAATTATCTGCTGTTTTTTAAATGTTTAGCTTCATAAATGCTGCATTACTCTACTTTACATGTTATAACCGTTTACATTTGATGTAAAGCTTCTTTCGTGCTCTTCATTTTGAGCTTCATAACTATCTTATGAGTCATGTAAGACAGATGCAAAATATTCATAATGCAAGGAAAGCGGATGAGAAGTTAAGTAAGTTGTCTTAGCTCACATAAGCAAGTAAATGACAGATTTTAGAAATGATTTTCTGATTATGTTGTGCTTTCCTTGGTGTATTAAGAACACATCATCTTTCTTCCATTTACACCTTTATTTAATTTCAATTTGATCTGTGAATACAGGCATTGGAAAAGCTGGAACAAAAGTAGCCAGTGTGGTTTCAGAAAGATGCACTTAATGATTTCCTCAATAATGATTTTGTCCTAGGCCCAAATGGGCTGTGATCATCCATAAAATAATTGGCTTACTGTGAAAGCCAAGCTCAATACTAAATGGAAAGTCTTGTCAATGCCTTCTAGACTGATGACTGATCTCCCTCAATAGCAGCATAAATATTTTTAAACTGCATGAGCATAACTATGTGTGTTCACATTTGTCTAGGCTATGTATACATATCTCATGAAGGAATTTAAAACCAGAGTTAGGGTTTGATTTTTCAATGTGTATGGACTCACTGTTAGATAAGACTGGCCTGGTTTTGTGTGTTGGGAAACTATGTGGCCTGAAAGAATATAAGCTGAAAAGAGCTGGTGCCTCACAAAGGACACCGGGTACAGAGAAGCAAGGATCATTTGCCAATAGGGTATTTTCTAGGTACCCCTTTGGTCTGGTATTATGTTCCTGTTTCATTCCAAGTATAAAGTAAAGAGCAGAATCTGTCACTCCAAAATCTGCCTCTTTGGCCTAAAGATTATTTTAGGCTACCTATTTTTTTTTAATTTTTTTAATTTAAATTTAATTTTTTAGAAACCACAGATATAGAAGAAGCTCTGAAAGCAAGTAAAAGTTACACTTGTGTAAGAGACATTTACATTTATAAGAGGATCTCCATTTATAAGGGTGTTTTCCTCCCTAGTCATCTAGAGGTGATGCTGGATGAAATCTCTAGATCTCTAGAATTTCTAGGTTCTCTAGAAACTCTTATCATTGGAAAAGTCTTGGACTTAAAGGAAAGGCAATGCCAAAGAATGCTCAAACTACTGTACGATTGTGCTCATTTCACGTGTGAGAAAGATAATGCTCACAATCCTTCAAGCTAGACTTCAACAATATGTGAACTGAGAACTTCCAGATGTACAGACTGGATTTAGAAAAGGCAGAGGAACCGGAGATCAAATTGCCAACATCCGTTGAATCATAGAAAAAAAAAAAAGAGGGAGGGGGGAATTCCAAAAAAGCATCTGCTTCATAGACTACAATGGAAACTTTGACTGTGTGGATCACAACAAACTCAGAAATTCATAAAGAGATGTGAATGCCAGACCACCTGACCTGCTTCCTGATAAACCTGTGTGCAGGTCAAGAAACAGCAGTTAGAACTGGACATGCAACAACAGACTGGTTCAAAACTGGGAAAGGAGTGCATCAAGATGTATTTTGTCACCCTGCTTATTTAACTTATATGCAGAGTACATCATGTGAAATGCTGGCCTGGATGAATCACGAACTGGAATCAAGATTGCCAGGAGAAATATCAATATCAGATATGCATATGATATCACTCTAATGGCAGAAAGTGAAGAGGAACTAAAGAACCTCTTAATGAGGGTGAAAGAGGAGAGTGAAAAAGCTGACTTAAAACTCCTCATTCAAAAAACTAAGACCATGGTGTCTAGTCTGATCACTTCATGGAAACAGTGGCAGATTTTATCTTCTTGAGCTCCAGAATCACTGAGGATGGTGAATGCAGCCATGAAATTAAAACATGCCTGCTCCTTGGAAGAAAAGGTATGACAAACATAGGCACTGTATTAAAAAGCAGAGATTTCATTTTGCTGAGGAAGCTCTGTCTAGTCAAAGCTATGGTTTTTCCAGTAGTCATGTATGAATGTGAGAGTTGGACATAAAGAAGGCTGAGCACTGAAGAACTGATGCTTTCAAATTGTGATGCTAAAGAAGACTCTTGAGAGTTCCTTGGATAGCAAGGAGATCAAACCAATCAACCCTAAAGGAAATCAACCCTGAATATTCATTGGAAGGACTGATGCTGAAGATGAAGCTTCAATACTTTGGTGACCTGATATGAAGAGCTGACTCACTGGAAAAGACCCTAATGCTGGGAAAGATTGAGAACAGGAGGTGAAGGAGGCAACAGAAGATTGGGATGGTTGGATGGCATCACTGACTCAGTGGACATGAGTTTGAGCAAATTCCAGGAGATAGTGAAGGACAGAGAAGCCTGATATGCTGCAGTCCATGGGGCTGCAAAGAGTCAGACACAAGTGAGCAACTCAGCAACAACAATCATATCCTTGTTCACTGTGTTTGCCAGATAATTTTCCATAAATGTCTTGTACTTCCCCAACATTGTTCTTTTGTCTTTAACAGGAGATGGTATTTACGGCGATGTTTTGGACCATTTTGGAGAGTTACTCAGTTTTCCTGGGTGTTTCCCTTGTATACAGGAGGAATACATGTTTTTTACTTATGTTTTTTTTTTTTTTCTCCTGTTAAACCTGCCTTTTTATTACAGGAGCAAAAACAAGACTGTGAGTTGACTGTGACTCAGATCAGGAACTCCTTATTGCCAAATTCAGACTGAAATTGAAGTAAGTAGGGAAAACCAGTAATCCATTCAGGTGTGATCTAAATCAAACCTCTTACGTTTATACAGCGGAAGTCACAAATAGATTCAAGTGATTAGATTTGATAGAGTGCATGAAGAACTATGAAAGGAGGTTCATACCATTGTACAAGAGACGGTGATCAAGAACATCCCCAAGAAAAAGAAATGCAAAAAGGCAAAATGGTTGTCTGAGGAGGCCTTACAAACAGCTATGGAAAGAGGAGAAGTGAAAGGCAAAGAAGAAAAGGAAAGATATACCCATTTGAATGCAGAGTACCAAAGTGTAGTGAAGAGAGATGAGAAAGCCTTCCTCAGTGATCAGTGCAAAGAAATAGAGGAAAACAGTAGAATGGGAAAGACTAGAGATCTCTTCAAGAAAATTAGAGATACCAAACGAAATTTTCATGCAAAGATGAGTACAATGAAGGACAGAAATTATATGGACTTAAGAGAAACAGAAGATATTAAGAAGAGGTGGCAAGAATACATAGAAGAACTGTACAAAAAAGATCCTCATGACCTAGATAATCATGATAGTGTGATCACTCACCTAGAGCCAGACTTATTAGAATGTGAAGTCAAGTGAGTCTTGGGAAGCATCACTCCAAACAAAGCTAGGAGAGGTAATGGATTTCCAGTTGAGCTATTTTAACTCCTAAAAGATGATGCTGTGAGAGTGCTGCACTCAATATGCCAGCAAATCTGGAAAACTCAGCAATGGACACAGGACTAGAAAAGGTCATTTTCGTTCCAATCCCAAAGAAAGGCAATACCAAAGAATGTTCAAACTACCACACAATATCACTCATCTCACATCCTGGCAAAGTAATGCTAGGCTTCAACAGTACATGAACAAAGAACTTCCAGATGTTCAAGCTGGATTTAGAAAAGGCAGAAGAACCAGAGATCAGTTTTCCAACATCTACTGAACCATCAGAAAAGCAAGAGAGCTCCAGAAAAAACATCTACTTTTGCCTTATTGCCTATGCCAAAGCCTTTGACTGTGTAGATCACAACAGACTGTGGAAAAATCTTCAAGACATGGGAATACCAGACCACTGGACCTGTGTCCTGAGAAATCTGGTCAAGCACCAACAGTTAGAACTGGACATGGAACAACAGACTGGTTCCAAATTGATAAAGGAGTACAACACTGCTGTATATTGTCACCCTGCTTATTTAACTTATACACAGAGTGTATCATGCAAAATGCCAGGCTGGATAAAGCACAAGCTGGAATCAAGATTGCCAGGAGAAATATCAATAACCTCATATATGCAGATGATACCACACTTATCGCAGAAAGCAAAGAAGAACTAAAGCGCCTCTTGATGAAAGAGGAGAGTGAAAAAGTTGGCTTAAAGCTCAACATTCAGAAAACAAAGATCATGGCATCTGGTCCCATCACTTCATGGCAAATGGATGGGTAAACAGTAGAAACAGTGGTTGGCTTTATTTTTCTCAGCTCCAAAATCACTGCAGATTTTGATTGCAGCCATGAAATTAAAAGGTGCTTTCTCCTTACTCAATGGTAGGAAACTTTTGAGCAACCTAGACAGCATATTAAAAAGCAGAGACACTACTTTGCCAACAAAGGTCCGTCTAGTCAAGGCTATGGGTTTTCCAGTAGTCTTGTATGGATGTGAGAGTTGGACTATAAAGAAAGCTGAGCACAGAGGAATTGATGCGTTTGAACTGTGGTGTTGGAGAAGACTCTTGAGAGTCCCTTGGACTGCAAGGATATCCAACCAGTCCATCCTAAAGGAGATCAGTCCTGGGTGTTCATTGGAAGGATTGATGCTAAAGCTGAAACTCCAATACTTTGGCCACCTGATGCAGAGAGCTGACTCATTTGAAAAGACCCTGATGCTGGAAAAGATTGAGGGCAGGGGGAGAAGGGGACGACAGAGGATGAGATGGCTGAATGGCATCACTGACACAATGGAAATGGGTTTGGGTGGACTCCGGGAGTTGGTGATGGACAGGGAGGCCTGGCATGCTACGGTTCATGGGGTCACAAAGAGTTGGACACGACTGAGCGACTGAAATAAACTGATAAAGTATTTGTTTTCTCTGTCTGACTTATTTCACTGAGTATGAAATCTCTAGATCAATCCATGTTGCTGCAAGTGACATTATTTTGTTCTTTTTAATGATTGAGTATCCATTGTATATATGTATTGCATCTTATTTTTCCATTCCTATGCCAATGAACATATGGGTTTGTTTTGCATCTTGGCTATTGTAAACAGTGCTGCAATGAACATTGGGGTGCATATATCCTTTAAAACTATGTTTTTCTCTGGGTATTTGCTACAGATGGAATTACTTGGTCATATGATATTTCTTTTATTTTTCTGAGAAACCTCCATATGTTTTCTATAGCAGCTACACCAACTTATTTTCCTACCAACCATGTAAGAGGATTCCTTTTCTCCACACCCTGTCCAACATTTGTTATTTGTAGACTTTTTAATGATGGCCATTCTGATTGGTGTGAGGTGGTGCCTCAATGAAGTTTTGATTTGCATTTCTCTAGTAATTTGTTATGTTGAACATCTTTTCATGTGCCTACTGGCCATCTGTTATGTTTCTTTGAAGAAATGTCTATTAAGTTCTTCTGCCCATTTTTTTTTATTGTTTTTGTTATTGTTCAGTTGTGTGAGCTATTTATATATTTTGGAGATTAAACTCTTGTCTGTCACATCATTTGCAAATATTTTCTCCCATTCTGTAGTTTGTCTTTTCAACTTTTAAGAATTTCTTTGCCATGCAGAGGCTTGTAAGTTTGATTAGGTCCCATTTGTTCATTTTTGTTTTTATTTCTAATGCCTTGGGGGATTGACCTGAGAAAACATTGACATGATTTATTTTAGAGAATGTTTTGCCTATGTTCTCTTCTAGGAGTTTTATGATGCCATGCCTTATGTTAAATTACGTTTTTAAGCCATTTTGATTTTATATTTTTACGTGGTGTGAGGGTGGATTCTAACTTTATTGGTCTACATGCAGCTGTCTGACTTCCCCAGCACCACTTACTGGAGAAACTCTCTTTCGCCCATTTTATATTCTTGCTTTCTTTGTCAGTGATTCATTGACCATTGGTGTGTGGGTTTATTTCTAGGTGCTCTCTTCTGTTCCCTTGATCCGTATGCCTTTTTTTGTACCAATAGCACACTGATTTGTTTACCATAGCTTTGTAGCATGTAACATGTGATAATCCAAATTTAAAATGCAAGTAACTATCTAGCCATCCGCCCCAGCAGTAAGATTTATCCCTCAGTAGCTTGTGTACAAATAGTGCTTGACAGTATACAATGATCACAGCAGTGTGTGTCATAGGAAGGAAAACAGACAGAAAACCTAGAAGATGTATAAGAAATGTTAAATTACAGTGCATCTAACTATTCAGTACAGTGCAACACTAAGTGATTTATGTAGATTTACTTGCACTGGTATAATAGAGTGTCCATGAATATTATTGTGTATAAAAGTAAATGATTCAGTGTGTACATTCCATTTCCAAGAAAAAAATAAGAGCAAAAATAATGTGCATGATAGTTTTTGTGTATAGGTAGAAAATCTGGAAAGACAACAATGGTGTTATTTGTGGGATCTGCTATCTGGCAGGGGTTTGGAGTGGCCCTTCTACTGCTACTGATGTTACTACTACAGCCACTACTTTTGCTGGCTGATACCTGCCAGGCTTTAAGTACCCCAAATATATAAACTCATCTCATCCCCGTGGCACACTTCTGAGATAAGTATTAGTAACAGTATTAGTAACTTTTCCTGTTTTACAGATGAAGAAAATGAGGCTCTGAGAGCGTTACTGCCTAGACACAGGGAAGATAGAAAATTTCAGTTTTAATTTCATAAGCTTCTACTCTTGACCTCTCCTGCATTTTCACACAGCTTCTCAGAGTGATCACGTTAACTGAAAATCAGATGCTATCATTCCTCTGCAGAGAACACTTCAGAGACTTTTGCTTTCTTCCGAATAAAATCTAATGTCCTGCCTATAGCCTACAGGATCTTGGGTTCTGAAGATGGGACTTCATCTTCAGTCAAGCAGCCACCTTTGCCTTCTTATTCCTCTCTGCTCTTTACACTAGTTCAGTTCAGTTCAGTTCAGTCGCTCAATCGTGTCTGACTCTTTGTAACCCCATGAATCGCAGCACGCCAGGCCTCTGTCCATCACCGTCTCCCGCAGTTCACTCAGACTCACGTCCATTGAGTCAGTGATGCCATCCAGCCATCTCATCATCGGTCGTCCCCTTCTCCTCCTGCCCCCAATCCCTCCCAGCATCAGAGTCTTTTCCCTTCTCCTCCTGCCCCCAATCCCTCCCAGCATCAGAGTCTTTTCCAGTGACCCAACTCTTTGCATGAGGTGGCCAAAGTACTGGAGTTTCAGCTTCAGCATCATTCCTTCCAAAGAACACCCAGGGCTGATCTCCTTCAGAATGGACTGGTTGGATCTCCTTGCAGCCCAAGGGACTCTCAAGAGTCTTCTCCAACACCACAGTTCAAAAGCATCAATTCTTCCACACTCAGTTTTCTTCACAGTCCAACTCTGACATCCATACATGACCACAGGAAAAACCATAGCCTTGACTAGACGGAACTTAGTCGGCAAAGTAATGTCTCTGCTTTTGAATATACTATCTAGGTTGGTCATAACTTTTCATCCAAGGAGCAAACGTCTTTTAATTTCATGGCTGCAGTCACGATCTGCAGTGATTTTGGAGCCCCCAAAAATAAAGTCTGACACTGTTTCTACTGTTTCCCCATCTATTTGCCATGAAGTGATGGGACCAGATACCATGATCTTCGTTTTCTGAATGTTGAGCTTTAAGCCAACTTTTTCGCTCTCTTCTTTCACTTTCATCAAGAGGCGTTTTAGCTCCTCTTCACTTTCTGCCATAAGGGTGGTGTCATCTGCATATCTGAGCTTATTGGTATTTCTCCCGGCAATCTTGATCCCAGCTTGTGTTTCTTCCAGCCCAGCGTTTCTCATGATGTACTCTGCATAGAAGTTAAATAAGCAGGGTGACAATATACAGCCTTGATGGACTCCTTCTCCTATTTGGAACCAGTCTGTTGTTCCATATCCAGTTCTACTTGTTGCTTCCTGACCTGCATACAGATTTCTCAAGAGGCAAGTTAGGTGGTCTGGTATTCCCATCTCTTTCAGAATTTTCCACAGTTTATTGTGATCCACACAGTCAAAGGCTTTTTCATAGTCAATAAAGCAAAAATAGATCTTTTTCTGGAACTCTCTTGCTTTTTCATTGATCCAGCAGATGTTGGCAATTTGATCTCTGGTTCTTCTGCCTTTTCTAAAACCAGCTTGAACATCAGGAAGTTCACGGTTCACGTATTGCTGAAGACTGGCTTGGAGAATTTTGAACATTACTTTACTAGCATGTGAGATGAGTGCAATTGTGCAGTAGTTTGAGCATTCTTTGGCATTGTCTTTCTTTGGAATTGGAATTGGAATGAAAACTGATCTTTTCTAGTCCTGTGGCTACTGCTGAGTTTTCCAAATTTGCTGGCATATTGAGTGCAGCACTTCCACAGCATCATCTTTCAGGATTTGAAACAGCTCAACTGGAATTCCATCACCTCCACTAGCTTTGTTCATAGTGATGCTTTCTAAGGCCCACTTGACTTCACATTCTAAGATATCTGGCTCTAGATGAGTGATCACATCATCATGATTATCTGGGTCGTGAAGATCTTTTTTGTACAGTTCTTCCATGTATTCTTGCCACCTCTTCTTAATATCTTCTGCTTCTGTTAGGTCCAGACCATTTCTGTTCTTTATCGAGCCCTTCTTTGCATGAAATGTTCCCTTGGTATTTCTGAGTTTCTTGAAGAGATCTCTAGTCTTTCCCATTCTGTTGTTTTCCTCTATTTCTTTGCTTTGATCGCTGAAGAAGGCTTTCTTATCTCTTGTTGCTATTCTTTGGAACTCTGCATTCAGATGCTTATATCTTTCCTTTTCTCCTTTGCTTTTTGCCTCTCTTCTTTTCACAGCTATTTGTAAGGCCTCCCCAGACAGCCATTTTGGTTCTTTGCATTTCTTTTCCATGGGGATGATCTTGATCCCTGTCTCCTGTACAATGTCACGAACCTCATTCCATAGTTCATCAGGCACTCTATCTATCAGATCTAGACCCTTAAATCTATTTCTCACTTCCATCTTTACACTAGTATATCATTTTGTTTATGCTTTGTCTCTTGAACTCCTTATATTGCTTTTTATATGAGATAGACTTTTGACCTTAGACTATATTTACTTATGCTTTGGTTAATTACCTATTTTCCCAGATAAGGATGTCATCATGAAGGCATGGATTTTGTTTTATTCCTGTAGTCTAAGTGCTTAGAAAAGTATGTGGCACATAGGTGTTCATTAAATATTTGTTGAATAAGTGAATGACAATAACAAAAAATATTAAAGTGAGTTATTGCAAGTATGTTGTTTTAAGACAATTAGATAGCCATCTGGGTGCATGTGTGCCTTGTGTATGTAAAGAGAAAGCATAGCTCAATGTTGTTTATCATGGGGGATATCCAGCAATCCCAAAAAGAAAATACAAAGTTTTTTTTAAGCAATCAGTTAGAATTAGTTTAATCCATATTTGGCATTTTATTTTAACTCATGTCAACAAAAAGTGAAACATACACTGAAAAAAAAAAAGATAAAAGGAAGCTAGAATAATTCTAGTGTCACTTTCTCTTCCTTCTGTACCCACCTGCCTCAACTACCACATTTAGACAGATGAAAGTATCCTTTGAATAAGCAAACTGTACCTGACCAAAAAATGGATTAAATATCTATGAAGATAAGTGATCTCCAGTCTTACATATTAGTTGATAAAATCATATTCAACAACTACATTCTCTTTAGCTCTCTAGCTCTAAGATTCTACTCATCTAAGAAAACCATTTTCATATCTCTCTTTGTTCAAATACTGTACGTTTCAGTCATGGTTTGGTTGGAAGCCAGTCAGCGTATTCTGGTTATGAAGGGTTGTGTGGAGCACAGGGATGGGAGGCATAAAGCACCTTAAAGCTGAGGGAGGCCATGGGGACAAAGGCACCACCGAACCCCTCAGCCTGAGGCACTGAATCATCTGGTTCTCAAGGGAAAGCTGGGGCATTTCTTAAGAATTTCTTGGCAATTCCCACCAACTGTTTCAGTCTGAGGTAGCAGAAGAGTGGTTGCCAAGAGCTTACCAAGAAGCCCCGTTAATCACTTCTTCCTAAATGTCTGCTTCCAGAGAGTAATGGGCCCTCTTTTCCTTCTGCCTCCTGGGCTTTAATATAGGTGACTCTCACTGGCAAACTCTTTCATGGAGGATATTCTGGAAATTCCAGAAAGAACCTCTGAAGAGGATGGTGTGATGCTGTTTTGACAGTAGATGTTCTGACACGTCCTTTAATGCTACGTCTGTTTTTGACTGAGAGATTTGTAAACACTCTCATCAGCTTTTCTAGGCAGATATACATGTATTTGTGTAGATCCCATGCCAGGAGATGTAAACTAGCTGCCTAATGTGGGCTTTTTGTTTTTGTTTTGGGCTTACGCCCACCGCACAGTATCGTTTTTCTTTTTGACCCAGTAGGTACAAATTGGAAACTTTTACATATAATTCTGGATTTCTGGCTTCACTTAGAAAACTGAAGATCAGTCAACACTAGTCTCTATTTCCCATGATAGCTGTATCTGGATACCGATATGTGTTCACAAAAGTTTTCACAGCTCCTCACCTCTTAGAAAGTTTCTTACACCTAGTTCCCTTAACTCATTGATATTACCTTCCTGGGCCCTAGAGATGTTAGAGCTTATAACCTCTGTTTCTATAACTTGAGAGAGGTTATAGTTAAGACTTTTATCTGGCTCTGATGTTCTGAATACATTGTCAGAAAGTGCTTTATGAGCTATATTAGTTATGTCTGAAGCATGTTCCCTCCTCCCATCGTATTTTCTATGCACATTTTCACATCATAAGTTAATAACCTTTCCTCTTTTACAGGCTTGTTTTTCACATAGTAGTTATTTTTATTTTTAAAAAAATTAAGTTTTTTTTGTCAAGGATAATATGAACCCTGTGACATGAGCAAACCATAGAGGTCTTACTGATAGGTAGGATTGAGCAGTTCTATGCAACCATTGATCAAGTTTCTTACTCATCACAGTTGTAACCCACGTGACGTAAATTCATGGTCCAGCGAAATACAAACTACTGTAGATAATGGACGCATGTATCCACAAATAGATAAAAACAGGGCAGTTAAATGTAGAAAAGTCAAAAGTTGGCTGTACACTCGCAGGTACTTTCATATATGTCTCTGTGTGCGTGTAATCACATTACTGCATCTTGCACATACACATTTCCCACACAGTTTTATCAACCTCAACATAAAACAAAGAAAATTTGGTTCTAGGAACTAGTAACCTGAAAGTCACCTTGAATTTTTTCATCTGTTTTTTTTTTTTTTTTTTTTTTTTTTGATTTTTGGCTGCGCTTCGTCTTCATTACTGCTGGAGTTTTTCTCTGGTTGCTGCAAGTGGGGCTGCTCTCTAGTTGTGGTGCACAGGCTTCTCATTGTGGTGGCTTCTCCTGCTGTGGAGCACGGGCTTTAGGGAACATGGCTTCAATAGGTGCAGCACATGGGCTCAGTAGCTGGGGCTCTGTGGCTCTAGAGTCAAGGCTCAATAGTTGTGGCACATGGGCTTAGTTGCTCAATGGCATATGGGATCTTTCTGGCTCAGGGATGGAACTCCTGTCTTCTGCATGGACAGCTGGATTCTTTACCACTGAGCCACCAGGGAAGCCTTGAAAGTCACCTTAAAACATGTGTACACCCGTGGCAGATTCATGTTGATGTATGGCAAAACCAATACAATGTTGTAAAGTAAAATAATAATAATAATAATAAATAACAAAATAAAAAATTTTTAAAGCTTGACAAAAAGTAGAAAAAAGTGCAATCAATAGCAATGGGCTTTGGGGAAATCATGTAAAAATGAGGTTTAGAACTATGTGCTGTATACCAAAATAAGCAAACAAATAAAAGACAATCTAACTGTCTCAGCAGGTGAAATATGAATTGAACTTTGAGCAGTATGTTTATTTCCTGACGTTCATACCTGGTTTGAAACTAGGTGAGAAAACACCTTGTCACCTAAAGTGATTATAGACTATTGAGGTAATTTGAAAGCCTCAAGTTAGAGGGCTGGAAATGTACATATTAAGAGATACTTAAACTTTGGAAACTCTTATAAATAATGTGCAGCTGTCCAGCAATATGTATAATGTCTGCCAACCATATGAAGTCTCCACAAATTCTGTTTTGGTTTGGCAGTGTAGAAAAATAATATATCTGTTCCTTGTTTTCCACTTGAAGGCAACTACATTTGAGTGTTCTATATACAAGTCCTTGTTTTTCCCCATGACTGACATTCAAATACCAGAAATGACAAGTTATTGGCTATTGCGGAGAATAAAAATTCATTTATGTCTATAAATATCCAAGAGTTGTTTAGTTAAGAGGAAACAGATGACCTAACTGAAGACTAAATCTTGGCAAGTTGACTTTCATTGGCTGAACCTTGCCAATTTCATTCTAGCCAGCTGGTTTGCTCTAATCCTCTCCTCTTCCTTCTGTTTGAGTGATTTTGTAGGTTTTTTTTTTTTTTTTTAATGCCACATGAATCCATCACCACCAATTCCAAACAAAGAAGCAAAGAGCATGCTGGGTGAGAACAAAGCACAGATGAGCTGTCTGGGGGTTCACAATACTGGGAATGAGGCTGAGGAAACTCATCAAGAAATTCACACATTCATAAATTCAAGTTAGTCACAATACAGAAAGTGAAATTTAAGAGGGAGCCCCAAACCCTTTACTCTTGTAGTTTAGTTAACTGGACAGCTGGAGGTGCTCCAAATGACCTTCAGTTCAACCTAAATTCTGTCATTGTTTCTGTGTTTGGAGAATCAGAACAGAGGGGCAAGGAGTCCACAGAGAAAGGCTTGCAGAGTGGCAGGAAACTTGCTCTATTTGCATAAGGCAGTGAGTAAGTTTGAATGAATTAAGTTATAATTTGTTTCTTTTTTAAATATGACATTTTTTTTCTTCAAAATAGCCCTTCCTTGTGTTTTCTTTAAATTTCATTTTAATGACACAAATGAGGGTTTGTTTAGGATTAAACTTTTCCCTCTAAGGTCTGATGTGCCTAGTCATATCAAGTTGGAAGGGAGGGTCTGATGGAGGCAAGAAAGAGTCACAAGGGGAAACCTAGAGCAGGTGTGGAATGAGTCACAAGGGGAAACCTAGAGCAGGTGTGGAATGAAGCTTAGTACCTAAGGAAAAACTGGAAGCACTATGAGGAGTGTATGAATCTGACCTGTTTTAATTCCTAAGAGATAGGGGCTACAAAGAACATACACAGAGAAAGCAGAAACAGTTGTGTGATGGATGTTACACTTTTAGGTCCTGTAATTACATGAGAAGTTGATTTATCACAGTGTCCTTGCATCAGTGAAACGTCAGGGGTTTGAGATACATGTGTGGCCCCATCAGAGGAGGGATTGTTTTTAGGCAGCTCTGGCTTTGCAATCTGGAAATGTCAAGAGAAACAGGAAGCTAATGTTATTACTTCTGAAAACTTTCAATTCAATTAATGCATGAAATTAAACTTGTAAAGATGTGGAGAAAGGGAAAATTTCAAGTACAGTCAGCAATGCTTTGGCAACTTCAAGGATCAAAATACTGTGTAAATGTTCCTGAGACTAGCTTTGCTTAACTAAGAGGCCAAGAATTCTCTCTTTCACCCTATTAATACATGTTAGATTTTCCTCTCTGTTATGTTTACTCCATGTACCTCAGACGAGGATTCTTAAAATATTTCATGAGTTTTCTTGGCCTCTTCAAGTTATTAATGACTGGAATGTGTTCTTTTTAATCATTTGTTCACATTCAGAAATTGAAATACTCATCATGGAGTAAACAATCAGGTTAGGACAAGTTGCATAGACAAAGCTATGACAAAGATGTGATCTTGAAAAATAGATAAGCAACTTTGAAAAATAATTAAGCATGTGATCTCAGTAATGTTTAAGTCTCTATTAGATATTCTTGAAAAGCAAAACTAAAATACCACAGGAATATACAATCACATGCACATCTGTACATATGTATACATGAACATATATGCACACATACAGATATATACACATACATATGTGATATATGTTTAGACAGAGCTGAAATATCACAGGCTATGGATTTACCTCTGTCTCCGTCTATTCCTGTATATCTCCCCAGACTAAATATTGCATTAATCTGACTGTTTATGAACCAGGGACAACTTCATTCAATGAATGACATAGACATGGGTGATATGGACATCATGTGTCACTGTGAAGAATGTAATGATACTGAATATATGTTGATTTTTTTTTCAATTTCAATGAAACTGTAAACCAGTAAATTCTTTCTTTCTTTATTTTTTTGCCAGAACAGTGAATTCATCTTGGGAAATAATGTAGTATCCATCTTTTGTGACTTCATTAAGTTGATTTTATAGCCATATATAACAAGATAAGTAATAATGATTGGGGACACTTACTATACTATTAATGGTAATATTAAATTTTTCCTCTACACATATTTCAGAGGCCAGAGAAGAATTAACTATCAAGTTTACCATAGCCCATTTAGTTGATTTTATTTGAGAATTACTCAACAAAGTAAATTTTGAAAGCTTTGCTATAAATAAACAAAATTAAATTCTGATGAACAAAGGGTAGAACCCTAACGTCAGCTAATGACATGTGACTTACTGTAGTCATGTGCCAAAGCCAGCTCATACATGCTTGTGAAAGACAACTGTTAACATTTTCAAGACTGTTGAGAGCTGATTATTGACATATAAATCATATAGCTTCTATGCAAGATAAATTATAGTGAAACAAACAATAAGTTCTGAAAAGATGTCACTTACTGGTTAATTCACTACATTTTATTATCGTCTGTGCTCTTGGGGTTATCTACATCTATGCATGTAAATTTTGTTCTTATCTGTATGATGGAAATGCTATGTGGCATGCTACTGAACATGTCTCCCCAGTTTTGTGTTCACTGAAATCCCATTTGTAGGTTGAAATTGGCTATGGTAGTATTTACAGTAAAGAGATGAAAATGGTACAAATCAGAGCATTTTATTTTTTATATTTATGGAGATTGAGTTGTTAAATATTTATGACACCATTTCTTTGTGAGTCCTTGGCAGTGCATATAGGTCCTCTTCTATTTGAATACCCATGTCTATCTATGGCTTTTAATTCTTGAAAGGCAAATGATTCACTTCATGTTCTGTTTGTTCTTGTGTTCCAACTTTGTCACCAGTGCCTAACTGCATTGTTACAGGAGAAACAATAAAGTATGAGGGTAATAGAGTAGCGTATCTCTCCTGGATGCGGCAGCCAGAACTTTTACTTGTTGAAGAAGTCATTTTCCACCCCTCTTCTGTTTGCAGTGCCCAGAGGTTGTTGCAAATGAAAGTTATGTTTTCACTGTTGGAAAGTGGTTGACAAAATCACTTCAGGCCCCTGCTGTTTACAATACACAGTCTGACAAATATGCTGGTTAGGAAAAGAATGATTTCCAACTTAGTCGCTTTGGCAGGTAGAAACAACAAAAGTTGGCATGTGTGTGTGCATGTGGTTCTGTATTTGTTTTATTTATTTGCTTTTGTTGGTACTGTGAAGCTAGGAATGGAGTCATCTATATTTCCTCTCCTTCTTGATATGAGGCATCTAAATAAATGGTTTTACAAAAGTCACATGATACATAACACATGGCACTCTGGGCAAAGGGTCCATCCCCCATCACCCGTCAAATCTGAAAAACACCTGCAGTTGCTCTTAGTGGTCAACAAAAGAAACTCTGGAAAACCATTTTTAGACAGGAAAATGATTTGCAAATGACTGAGTTTCTCTCAGAATCACCGGGAGCTAGGAGGACTGGCCACAGGACTGCAGAGCCAGGGAGAAAAGAAGAACTTGAAACCACTCCATATGCACAACCAATTATTGTTTGCTGTTGTTTTTTCTGTTGACTAGTAGCAGCCACCGTCCTTACTAACCACCATCAAGACTAGAAAACTCCATTGTGTTCTTCCTTCCTTGTCCCTGCTAGGACCTGATTGTAGGTCTGAAACAGGTGCATTTAACTGAGGGTGCCTAACTATTGCCCACTCAAGGCTGAAGTAGACACTGGCCTTTCCAACATCTAAAGTGGGAGATCTCATAATAGAGGAGCATTCCTCAGCATGGGTAGGTAGTGGACATACTGAGTGCCCAAAAGAGACAATTGCCTATAGCATTCTCTTGGTACTTATCTTCTGTGGGGAAGCTCAGTCGCTTCATTCTCATACTTTTATAGAGCTGTGCTGTTTTGTTCTTTGCTGTATGACATATGGCGAGAACCAATTCCAAGAACCCTGGAGACACTGCATCTGCATGTCCTGCACCTAAGTGACGTTTTAAGTCTTGAGAAGAAAGAGCAGTGTTCTAGCATGCACAGAACATATGCTAATCAGCTGCACTCTTCAGGCACAAATGAAGATAATGTGTTCATTGTTTAGACACTGGAATTGTTCATTACAAAATGACACAGTGTTTGCCAATTTTGTCTTCATTATAAATGTAAATATTAACTGGCGATATGCAAAAGAATGCAAAAAGTCAACAGCAATTAATTGGCTTCTGCAGTAATTAGCAACTGTAAGGCAAACACTTAGGAGCCGTTGTAATTGTCTGCATTAGGAATACACCTCCTGTACAGATCTAATTAGCAATTTAAGTAGTTCAGAAATTATATGCCTCTTGCCTTTACACTCCCTGAAGTACTGTTCATTAATGGGGGAAAAAATTGCTAGTAAATGTCATTTGCATTGTCTTGCGTTAAGGGCTCTACATCAAAGCCTCCGTTACTGCCTCATACTGAATAATTCTGAGCTGTGGCTTGTGGGCCAATACAGCTGTAATTAGACAATGATGCTTTTGTAAACACAAGGCACAAAGTCTGAATACAGTTTATTTTGTTCTGAGGTATCCCCTTCATGGTTCAAGCTGTAAATAAGAAGATACGAAAAAGTGATAGATGAAAAATAAAGATTGAAGGTGACAAGTGTTGACTCTTCACAGGTTGTTGAAGTGATATTAAAAGGGATATTTAAAAGAATTTTCACCAAGTTTTAGTTGAGATTTTAGCGGTGAAGCTGATGCAGATACCAATGGTCTTGTCTGAGGAGACGGGTCAAAATTATGATTTAAGGATATGCAGATGACAAAATAGTTTTTGATTACATCTGTGCTATGTAGTAAGAATTACATATAACACAGAGTGTCCATGATGAAAATCTAAAATAGTGCTTGAGTACATTATATTTCGGTGATGCACCAGTCAGAATTGAAACGTCTGATTAATGAACTTCCAATTTATATCATTCCTATATTTCCAAGTGTATGGGCGTCTTTTGTTGTAGATCACAACTTCTAGCTGTAAAAACATCAAGGAACGAAATTCCTGGTGGAGATTCTGGAAATACAGAAACTTTTAATTTAGTTAAGAACTCTTGAAAATTTTTAATTAGTTAACTTGGATGAAAATAAAAAAAGAGAACCTTATATTGTGGATAATAAATCTGGGAGAGATGATCAAATACAAAAAAAGTTTGACTCAGTATTCAAAGTGATATCTACAGGCTAAGATAAAACATTAAGATGCTAAGATAAAATACAATTGGGGTAATGAACAAACGAACTTGGCTTCAAAATATAAGGTGTAAATAAGACTGGAGGCTCTTTTTTAAAAACATGAGCCTAGAAAAAGTCACAGTGTGACATATCTGACAAAAGAAAAGAAAGTTTTGAGGTGGATTAATAGGAATATAGTATCTATAAGAATGGCGAATAATTGTCTCATTGATCTTTGCATTACTGATATTGTACATTGTTATTCAGTTTGGATTCTATATTTTAACAAGGACATGGAACATGTCAAAGAAGGCTAAATAGCACAGGACATCTGAAGCCGGGTCTCATGAGTAATTGTTGATAAAATATGTGATGCAGCATGTGAAAAATAAGACTTTTCCAGTATCTTCATGTGTGCATGCGTGTGCATGCTCAGTTGTTAAGTCATGTCCAGCTCTTTGAGACCCTATGGACTATAGCCTGCTTGGCTCCTCTGTCCATGGAATTTTCCAGGCAAGAATACTGGAGTGGGCTGTCATTTCTTCCTTCCGCAGTTTTTCCCAACCCAGAGATTGAATCTGTTATCTTCTGTGTCTCCTGTATGGCAAGCGGATTCTTTACCCCTGAGCCCCCAGGGAAACTCAGTGCTGCTGCTGCTGCTGCTGCTGCTGCTGCTAAGTCGCTTCAGTCGTGTCCGACTCTGTGTGACCCCATAGACGGCAGCCCACCAGGCTCCTCCGTCCCTGGATTCTCCAGGCAAGAACACTGGAGTGGGTTGCCATTTCCTTCTCCAATGCATGAGAGTGAAAAGTGAAAGTGAAGTCGCTCAGTCGTGTCCGACTCTTCGCGACCCCATGGACTGCAGCCTACCAGGCTCCTCCATCCATGGGATTTTCGGGGCAAGAGCACTGAAGTGGGGTGCCATCGCCTTCTCCAGGGAAGCCCAGTACTTCCATATAAAATAATTAGAGAGTTATTCTACATGGCCTCACAAGGTAGACCTGGATTTAATATAGGAATATCGTTTGATGATTTTAGCCTAACATATAAAGAAAAGTTTAAACGGTTGGAGTTGTTAGACAATTAAAATAGGTTACCTTCTAGATTGTATTCCTTTCTTGTAACTACTCTTTCTTAAAACCCTGCACTGTTATGAGATTTTGCTTACGTTGGTCTCCAATTATGATATAGGGAGGAATGTTCATTGCCACCTATTGGCAAAAACAGAGAACTAAAAAGGATTGAAAATCATTTGTTTTTTCTGAAGTCAGAATTTATGAGCAGATAGATAATATTTAAGTAGTTATTTTAATAATTATAAATTCAAATCTGTGAATGGAAGTCTCATGTGCTTGCTATATGATTTCCTTTTCAGTGGAAATGTGACTACTTTAAAATGAACATGAATGTGCATATAAAGAAAGGATAGCTATGTGATATGTAAAAGGATATATTCATCTATAAAATATATGTTAATAACATATTCACTGACCTCTAAGAAGTAAAATAGGATCAGTGGGTATAACATATTTGTGTTTTTTATCACATTTTTCAGTGTTTTCTTATTTATAAATTTATAAAAGTACAATATTTTTAAGGTAAAATATTTAGGAACCACTGAAAGGTTTTAATTAGATGAATGATTATTACAATTTAATTTTGTATTTATATACAAAAATTACTTAAATAATTTAAAAATTATTGAATTTACCTTTAAATCATTAAAGTTTAAAATTAAATCATTAAAATTTAATTTTGTATTTATATTGTATTATATAGTTACTTTTGATGTTTAAATACAAATGAAAATTTTCTTGTGATTATTATCAGGGAGATGATCTTTGGGGATTTAGCTGTGAGATATTATTAATGGATTCTACATTCAACTGTAGACAGTAGACATATGTGAACATCTCCCATGAATACATCTTTCAGTTTTTGTATCAACAATTTAGTGAGCACTTGCTATGTGCCAGGAACCATTATAAATGTGGAGAATATAGTTAGTAAAGCATAGAGCCTATATTCCTGAGGATTATAGTCTGTTTTGGGGAAATTGGGTAGGAATGAATATATACCCTGAACAATGAAAACAGAATCACTTCAGAGAAATGTACTTTATAGAGAAAATAAAGCAGGACCATTTAGATAGTGATAGAGCTGAAGAACTCTGGGTTGGGTGGTCTGGGAAGACTTTTCTTTAAAAGGTGGTATTTGAAAGAGTTGTGAATTGTAAGAAGCTGCAGCTGTGCAAAAATCTGGGGGAACATTCCAGGCAGAAAAAAAGAGTTGATGTTTTAAGTTTCATGTTGACAATTAACGTTCATGTTCAAATAATTGTAAAGGAAAGGAAAAATATGAGCCTGAATTATGAACTGGGTTAAAATGGTAGAAGAGTTTGGAGAGATAGACAGTGGCCAGATCATGTAAAACCTTTTAGGTCAGGTTACAGACCTTGTATTTTGTCCTAAACATAATCAAAAGTGTTTGCTGTCTTAAGTTAGGGCAAGAGTGAACCGAATTTGGCAGTGTCCTACTTTTGTAATAAAGTTTTATTGAAATGCAGCCACACGCATATGCTTACATTTATATATTGTCTGTGGCTGTTTTTGTGTTACATGGCCAAAAGTAGGGTATTTTGTGACAAAGACCATACGGCTCACACAGTATAAAATATTTACTGTCTGACCCTTTACAAAGGAAGACTGCCTATCTCTGAGCTCAGGAATCATATCTTTCATACATTTTAGGCCACACTGTCTGTGAAGGATCAGAGGGGGATATAAAATTAGGAGGCTACTGTTATAGTCTAGGTGAAATACAGTTGTGTTTTATACTGCTCTAGAAATAATGAGAATGGGAGTGATTGAAAGTTGTAGAAAATGTTGAGCTAGAATGGAAGATACTTGCTAATGATTTAAACATATGGGTTTGAATATATGGATAAAAATATATGAGAGAAATCAATAGTTATAAGAATTTTGGTTTGAGGGTACTCCATATATAAAATTGTCAATAATTTATAACATTTTTGAACTGAGAATTACAGTATTTTTAGTTATGTGCAGGGAAAAATAAGAAAACAGTTTTTATCATGTGTTAGCAAGATCTATCTGTCTGTATGTATTTACTTATTTAAAAAAAATCTAACCTTGGAGTTAGATAATACCTATCAGTCAAGTATTGTAAAGTGGTCTTGGACAAGCTGCTTACAATCTGATACCAATTTTTAAATGTTAAGTTATAAAATTAATAATACACAAAGACATTATATGACTTTTTCCAGATTTATTTGTAATTTTTAAAGTTAGAGTAAAATAAGCATTCGGTTTATTATTTTGTTGTATACAACTCTTTGTGACCCCATGGTGTGCAACATGCCAGGCTTCCCTGTCCATCACCAACTCCCGGAGCTTGCCCAAACTCATGTCCATCGAGTTGGTGATGCCATCAACCATCTCATCCTCTGTCATCCCCTTCTCCTCCTGCCTTCAGTCTTTCCCAGCATCAGGGTCTTTGCCAAAGAGCCAGTTCTTTGCACCAGGTGGTCAAAGTATTGGAACTTCAGCTTCAGCATCAGTCCTTCCAATGAATGTTTAGGACTGATTTTCTTTTTTTTTTTAAATATAAATTTATTTATTTTAATTGGAGGCTAATTACTTTACAATATTGTATTGGTTTTGCCATACATTGACATGAATCTGCCATGGGTGTACATGTGTTCCCCATCCTGAACCCCCCTCCCACCTCCCTGCCCATACCATTCCTCTGGGCCATCTCGTGCACCAGCCCCAAGTACCCTGTATCATGCATCGAACCTGGACTGGTGATTCGTTTCATATATGATATTATACATGTTTCAATGCCATTCTCCCAAATCATCCCACCCTCACCCTCTCCCACAGAGTCCAAAAGACTGTTCTATACATTTGTGTCTTTTTTGCTATCTCACATACAGGGTTATCATTACCATCTTTCTAAATTCCATATATATGCGTTAGTATACTGTATTGGTGTTTTTCTTTCTGGCTTACTTCACTCTGTATAGTAGGCTCCAGTTTCATCCACCTCATTAGAACTGATTCAAATGTATTCTTTTTAATGGCTGAGTAATATTCCATTGTGTATATGTACCACTGCTTTCTTATCCATTCATCTGCCGATGGACATCTAGGTTTTTCCATGTCCTGGCTATTATAAACAGTGCTGCAATGATCACTGGGGTACATGTGTCTCTTTCAATTCTGGTTTCCTCAGTGTGTATGCCCAGCAGTGGGATTGCTGGGTCATATGGCAGTTCTATTTCCAGTTTTTTAAGAAATCTCCACACTGTTCTCCATAGTGGCTATACTAGTTTGCATTCCCACCAGCAGTGTAAGAGGGTTCCCTTTTCTCCACACCCTCTCCAGTATTTATTGCTTATAGACTTTTGGATCACAGCCATTCTGACTGGCGTGTAATGGTACTTCATTGTGGTTTTGATTTGTATTTCTCTGACAATGAGTGATGTTGAGCATCGTTTCATGTGTTTGTTAGTCATCTGTATGTCTTCTTTGGAGAAATATCTGTTTAGTTCTTTGGCCCATTTTTTGATTGGGTCATTTATTTTTCTGGAATTGAGCTGCAGGAGTTGCTTGTATATTTTTGAGATTAATTATTTGTCAGTTGCTTCATTTGCTATTATTTTCTCCCATTTTGAAGGTTGTCTTTTCACCTTGCTTATAGTTTCCTTTGTTGTGCAGAAGCTTTTAATTTTAATTAGGTCCCATTTGTTTATTTTTGCTTTTATTTCCAATATTCTGGGAGGTGGGTCATAGAGGATCCTGCTGTGATTTATGTCGGAGAGTGTTTTGCCTATGTTCTCCTCTAGCAGTTTTATAGTTTTTGGTCTTATGTTTAGATCTTTAATCCATTTTGAGTTTATTTTTGTGTACGGTGTTAGAACGTGTTCTAGTTTCATTCTTTTACAAGTGGTTGACCAGTTTTCCCAGCACCACTTGTTAAAGAGATTGTCTTTATTCCATTGTATATTCTTGCCTCCTTTGTCAAAGATAAGGTGTCCATAGGTGCGTGGATTTATCTCTGGGCTTTCTGTTTTGTTCCATTGATCTATATTTCTGTCTTTGTGCCAGTACCATACTGTCTTGATGACTGTGGCTTTGTAGTAGAGCCTGAAGTCAGGCAGGTTGATTCCTCCAGTTCCATTCTTCTTTCTCAAGATTGCTTTGGCTATTCGAGGTTTTTTGTATTTCCATACAAATTGTGAAATTATTTGTTCGAGCTCTGTGAAAAATACCATTGGTAGCTTGATAGGGATTGCATTGAATCTATAGATTGCTTTGGGAAGTATACTTATTTTCACTATATTGATTCTTCCAATCCATGAACATGGTATATTTCTCCATCTATTAGACACCTCTTTAATTTCTTTCACCAGTGTTTTGTAGTTTTCTATGTATAGGTCTTATGCTTCTTTAGGTAGATATATTCCTAAGTATTTTATTCTTTTCATTGCAATGGTGAATGGAATTGTTTCCTTAATTTCTATTTTCTCATTATTAGTGTATAAGAATGCAATGTGGATTGACTTTATCTCCTGCAACTTTACTATATTCATTGATTAGCTCTAGTAATTTTCTGGTGGAGTCTTTAGGGTTTTCTACGTAGAGGATCATGTCATCTGCAAACAGTAAGAGTTTTACTTCTTTTCCAATTTGGATTCCTTTTATTTCTTTTTCTGCTCTGACTCTTGTGGCCAAAACTTCCAAAACTATGTTGAATAGTAGTGGTGAGAGTGGGCACCCTTGTCTTGTTCCTGACTTTAGGGGAAGTGCTTTCAATTTTTCCCCATTGAGGATAATGTTTGCTGTGGGTTTGTCATATATAGCTTTTATTATGTTGAGGGAGGTTCCTTCTATTCCTGCTTTCTGGAGGGTTTTTACCATAAATGGATGTTGAATTTTGTCAAAGGCTTTCTCTGCATCTATTGAGATAATCATATGGCTTTTATTTTTCAATTTGTTAATGTGGTGTATTACATTGATTGATTTGTGGATATTGAAGAATCCTTGCATCCCTGTGATAAAGCCCACTTGGTCATGATGTATGATCTTTTTAATGTGTTGTTGGATTCTGATTGCTAGAATTTTGTTAAGGATTTTTGCATCTATGTTCATCAGTGATATTGGCCTTTAGTTTTCTGTTTTTGTGGCATCGTTGTCGGGTTTTGGTATTAGGGTGATGATGGCCTCATAGAATGAGTTTAGAAGTTTACCTTCCTCTGCAATTTTCTGGAAGAGTTTGAGTAGGATAGGTATTAGCTCTTCTAAATTTTTGGTAGAATTCAGCTGTGAAGCCGTCTGGACCTGGGCTTTTGTTTGCTGGACGTTTTCTGATTATAGTTTCAATGTCCGTGCTTGTGACAGGTCTGTTAAGATTTTCTATTTCTTCCTGGTTCAGTTTTGGAAAGTTGTACTTTTCTAAGAATTTGTCCATTTCGTCCACATTGTCCATTTTATTGGCATATAATTGCTGATAGTAGTCTCTTATGATCCTTTGTATTTCTGTGTTGTCTGTTGTGATCTCTCCATTTTCATTTCTAATTTTATTGATTTGATTTTTCTCCCTTTGTTTCTTGATGAGTCTGGCTAATGGTTTGTCAATTTTATTTATCCTCTCAAAGAACCAGCTTTTGGCTTTGTTGATTTTTGCTATGGTCTCTTTTGTTTCTTTTGCATTTATTTCTGCCCTAATTTTAAAGATTTCTTTCCTTCTACTAACTCTGGGGTTCTCCAATTCTTCCTTTTCGAGCTGCTTTAGGTGTAGAGTTAGGTTATTTATTTGACTTTTTTCTTGTTTCTTGAGGTATGCCTGTATTGCTATGAACTTTCCTCTTAGCACTGCTTTTATAGTGTCCCACAGGTTTTGGGTTGTTGTGTTTTCATTTTCATTAGTTTCTATGCATATTTTGATTTCTTTTTTGATTTCTTCTGTGATTTGTTGGTTATTCAGAAGTGTGTTGTTCAACCTCCATATGTTGGAATTTTTAATAGTTTTTCTCCTGTAATTGAGATCTAATCTTACTGCATTGTGGTCAGAAAAGATGCTTGGAATGATTTCAATATTTTTGAATTTACCGAGGCTAGATTTATGGCCCAGGATGTGATCTATCCTGGAGAAGGTTCTGTGTGCGCTTGAGAAAAAAGTGAAATTCATTGTTTTGTGGTGAAATGTCCTATAGTTATAAATTAGGTCTAACTGGTCTATTGTATCATTTAAAGTTTATGTTTCCTTGTTAATTTTCTGTTTGGTTGATCTGTCCATAGGTGTGAGTGGGGTATTAAAGTCTCCCACTATTATTGTGTTATTATTAATTTCCCCTTTCATACTTGTTAGCACTTGTCTTACATATTGTGGTGCTCCTATGTTGGGTGCATACATATTTATAATCATTATATCTTCTTCTTGGATTGATCCTTTGATCATTATGTAGTGTCCTTCTTTGTCTCTTTTCACAGCCTTTGTTTTAAAGTCTATTTTATCTGATATGAGTATTGCTACTCCTGCTTTCTTTTGGTCTCTATTTGCATGCAATATCTTTTTCCAGCCCTTCACTTTCAGTCTGCATGTGTCCCTTGTTTGAGGTGGGTCTCTTGTAGAAAACATATATAGGGGTCTTGTTTTTGTATCCATTCAGCCAGTCTTTGTCTTTTGGTTGGGGCATTCAGCCAATTTACATTTAAGGTAATTATTAATAAGCATGATCCTGTTACCATTTACTTTATTGTTTTGGGTTTAAGTTTATACACCCTTTCTGTGTTTCCTGTCTAGAAAAGGTCGTTTAGCATTTGTTGGAGAGCTGGTTTGGTGGTGCTGAATACTCTCAGCTTTTGCTTGTCTGTAAACTTTTGATTTCTCCTTCATATTTGAATGAGATCCTTGCTGGGTACAGTAATCTGGGCTGTAGGTTATTTTCTTGCATCACTTTAAGTATGTCCTGCCATTCCCTCCTGGCCTGGAGAGTTTCTATTGAAAGATCAGCTGTTATCCTTATGGGCATCCCCTTGTGTGTTATTAGTTGTTTTTTCCTTGCTGCTTTAAGTATTTGTTCTTTGTGTTTGATCTTTGTTAATTTGATTAATATGTGTCTTGGGGTGTTTTACCTTGGGTTTATCCTTTTTGGGACTCTCTGGGTTTTTTGGACTTGGGTGATTATTTCCTTCCCCATTTTCGGGAAGTTTTCAGCTATTATCTCCTCAAGTATTTTCTCATGGTTTTTCTTTTTGTCTTCTTCTCCTGGGACTCCTATGATTCGAATGTCAGGGCATTTAACATTGTCCCAGAGGTCTCTGAGATTGTCCTCGTTTAGTTTAATTCGTTTTTATTTTTTCCTCCCTGATTCATTTATTTCTACATTTATCTTCTACCTCACTAATCCTATCTTCTGCCTCCATTATTCTACTGTTGGTATCCTCTAGAGTGTTTTTTATCTCATTTATTGCATTATTAATTATATATTGACTCTTTTTTTAAAATTTCTTTTAGGTTCTTTTTAAACCTTTCTTGCATCTTCTCAATCCTTGTTTCCAGGCTATTTATCTAACTCCATTTTGTTTGCAAGATTTTGGATCATTTTCACTATCATTATTCGGAATTCTTTATCAGGTAGATTCTCTATTTCTTCCTCTTTTGTTCAATTTGGTGGGCATTTATCCTGTTCCTTTACCTGTTGGGTATTCCTCTGTCTCTTCATCTTGTTTATATTGAGGCGTTTGGGGTGGCCTTTCTGTATTCTGGCAGTTTGTGGAGTTGTCTTTACTGTGGAGTTTCCTCGCTGTGGGTGGGGTTTTACAGGTGGCTTGTCAAGGTTTCCTGGTTAGGGAAGCTTGTGTTGGTGTTCTGGTGGGTGGAGCTGGATTTTTCTCTCTGGAGTACAATGAAGTGTCCAGTAATGAGTTATGAGATGTCAGTGGGGTTGGAGTGACTTTGGGCAGCCTGTATCTTGAAGCTCAGGGCTATGTTCCTATGTTGCTGGAGAATTTGCGTGGTATGTCTTGCTCTGGAACTTGTTGGCCCGTGGGTGGTGCTTGGTTTCAGCATAGGTATGGAGGCGTTTGATGAGCTCCTGTCGATTAATGTTCCCTGGAGTCAGGAGTTTTCTGGTGTTCTCAGGATTTGGACTTAAGCCTCCTGGCACTGGTTTTCAGTCTTATTCTTACAGTAGCCTCAAGACTTCTCCATCTATACTTCACTTTCAGATAGTTCCTTGATCCAGCTTATGCTTCTCAAGATCTTTAGGCCCCTTCCTAGGTAGTCGATGCTAACTACAGGGTTTTAGTCTGTTGCACTGTCACTTCCAAGGTGGTTCCCTCTGTTTTAGCTTCTGTTTGCTGGTCTCTTCAGTGTCTGATTTCCGCCCTGAGACAAGGGGGCGGTGGTGGACACTTTTTGAGGTGTTCAGTCGTGCTATGGGGAGGGAGGAATGCTGCAGACAGATATCACTGGTGTCTGCGGGGAGTGCTCGCAGTGTCTCGGCCACACTGGGTTTGCCCTCGCTCATGGCATGTGTGCTTTCGCAGTCTATACTGCTTAGGCTCTAGGTTGCTCTGCTGGGAACTGTCTGAGGCTGGCCCTGGACTGCATGCACCTCCCAGGTCTAACCCGCTCAGGTTCAGGCACTCGGGTAGTCCTCAGAGGCACAGACTCAGTTGGGCCTGAGTTTTGTGCCCTTCCCAGGTCCGAGCAGCTCAGGTGACCAGGTGTTTGGCGAGTGCGGTCTCTGCGACTTATCGCCTCCCCTGTCCCTGCCGCTTGGTTTTCTGGGTGTACAACCAGCGCACCTCTCAGGTGGATGTCGACCATCCAGAATCCCAAGAAGTCTTGGTTAGCAATGAAGCCTGCTTGCAGTTTGGTAGATAACGTCTCTCTGGGGCTGCAATTGCCCCCTTCCGGCTCTGGCTGCCCTCTCCTGCCTGTCTCCGGATGGGACAGTCCACAGTCAGTCCTTTGTTCTGTGTGCCGGTTTGGTGGTGTCTTAGGCTAGGGCTTTTCTCGTGGTAGTTATCCCACAGTCTGGTTTGCTATCTCAAGTTAGTTCCCTCAGATTGCCTTCGGGGCATTCAGGCCTGGTCCTTACCCTAAGCGATGCAGCCCGCGCCTCCTTGCCCAGCCCCTGCTTGTTAGTGAGGGATGCAGGAGTCTGTGCTGCTTCTCCACTGGGAGTTACCATTGGACATATAATCTGTGGGTTTTAACTATTTATTTATTTTTCTTCCCGGTTGCCCTCTGAGGTTCCAAGGCTTGCCGCAGACTCGCCAGTGAGAGTGTTTCCTGGTGTTTGGAAACGTCTTTCTTTTTTAAGACTCCCTTCCTGGGATGGATGTCCATGCCTACCTCTTTTGCCTCTCTTTTTATCTTTTATAGTTTTTCCTACCTCCTTTCGTAGACAATGGGCTGCTTTTCTGGGTGCCTGATGTCTTCTGCTGGTATTCAGAAGTTGTTTTGTGAAATTTACTCAGCATTCAAATGTTCTTTTGATGAATTTGTTGGGGAGAAAGTGGTCTCCCCGTCCAATACCTTCATCATCTTAGGACTGCCCTCCAAGACTGATTTTCTTTAGGATGGACTGGTTGGATCTCCTTGCAGTCCAAGGGACTCTGAAGAATCTTCTCCAACACCACAGTTCAAAAGCATCAATTCTTTGGTGCTTAGCTTTCTTTATAGTCCAACTCTCAAATCCATACATGACTACTGGAGAAACTAGTGCTTTGACTAGATGGACCTTTGTTGGCAAAGTAATATTTCTGCTTTTTTAATATGCTATCTAGGTTGGTCATAACTTTCCTTCCAGGGAGCAGACATCTTTTAATTTCATGGCTGCAGTCACCATCCTCAGTGATTTTGGAGCTTAAGAAAATAAATTTTGTCACTATTTCCATTGTTTCCCCATCTATTTCCCATGAAGTGATGGGACTGTATGCTGTAATCTTCATTTTTTAATTGTTGTTTTAAGCCAGCTTTTTCACTCTCCTCTTTCACCTTCATCAAGAGGCTCTTTCGTTCCTCTTCACTTTCTGCCATAAGGGTGGTGTCATCTGCATATCTAAGCTACTTTCAAATGTGTTGCCCAGTATAATTAAATACATTGACATTGATATGTATGGTGGTGTGCACAACCATCCAACTCCAGAACTTTTTTTCTTTTTCCCAAGCTTTTCATAATTCCCTTCCCTTAGCCCCTGCCAACCATTCTTTCTGTCTCTATTACTTTAACCAATTTAGGTACCTCATTCAAGTAGAATCATGGTATCTGTCCTTTTTTTTTTTTTTTTTTTTTATTTATTTATTTTTTTAATTTTTATTTTTACTTTATTTTACTTTACAATACTGTATTGGTTTTGCCATACATTGACATGAATCCACCATGGGTGTACATGCGTTCCCAAACATGAACCCCCCTCCCACCTCCCTCCCCATAACATCTCTCTGGGTCATCCCCGTGCACCAGCCCCAAGCATGCTGTATCCTGCATTGGACATAGACTGGCGATTCGATTCTTACATGATAGTATACATGTTTCAATGCCATTCTCCCAAATCATCCCACCCTCTCCCTCTCCCTCTGAGTCCAAAAGTCCGTTATACACATCTGTGTCTTTTTTGCTGTCTTGCATATTGGGTCGTCATTGCCATCTTTCTAAATTCCATATATATGTGTTAGTATACTGTATTGGTGTTTTTCTTTCTGGCTTACTTCACTCTGTATAATCGGCTCCAGTTTCATCTAGCATAATATCTTCAAGATTCATATTGTAGTGTTTGTCAGAATTTCTTTCCCTTTAAGGCTAAGGAATAGTCCATTGTACTTACGTACCATATTTTTATGTATCCATTTGTTGTAGGCTAAAAGTTTGTGCCCCTGTCCTTCAAATTCCCACATTAAAACTGAATCCCAAATGTGGTGGTATTTGGAGGTGGGGTTTGGGGAGCGATTATGTCATGAGGATGGAAGCTTCCTAAATGGAATTAGTGCTCTTTTAAAAGAAGCTAGTGTAAATGAGATTGTCCTCTTGATTTCTCTTTCAGATGGTTTATATTATTAGTGTACAGAAAGACAACAGATGTGTGTATATTAATCTTGTATCATGCAATTTTACTGAATTTACTCATTCTAATGGTTTTATTGATGGGGTCTTTAGAGTTTTAAATTTATAGTAGCATGTAATCTGCACATAGTGACAGTTGAATTTTTTTCCTCCCTATTTGGATTACTTTTATTTATTTGTTTGCTTTTCTTGACTGATTGCTGTGGCTAGGACTTCCAGTATTGTGTTGAATCAAAGTGGTGAATTGAATAAAAATGGTGAGAGTAGATCTCAGAGGAACTGCTTTCAGCCTTTCACCACTGAGTATTATGTTGGCTATTGTTATTGTTGTTCAGTCACCCAGTCATGTCGGACTCTTTGTCACCCCATGGACTGCAGCACGCCAAGCCTCCCTGTCCCTCACCAGGCTATAGTCTGTGATATATGGCCTTTATTATGTTAAATGATAGTCCTTCTATACCCACTTTATTGAGGGTTTTTATCTTAAGTGGATTTTGAATTTTTCATGAGCTTTTCCAGTATCTGTTGAGATGAGAGTATGAATTTATTCTTCTATTGGTTAATGTTATATATCATATTGACTGATTTATGGATGTTAAACTATCCTACACCCCTGGGATAAATCACACTAGATAATGGCAGATGATTCTTTTAAAGTATTGCTGAGTTCTTTTTGCTAATACTTAGTTAATTATTTTTATACCTATATTCATCAGTGACACTGGCCTGTACTTTTCTTTCTTTATGGTGTCTTAGTATGGTTTTGGTATCAGGGTGATTCTGACCTCCTGAAGTGATTTTGGAAGCATTTCTTCACCTCAAGTGTTTTAAATAGAGAAGAACAGACATTTTCCTTAAACGTTTTGTGGAATTTAGTTGTCTGGTCTCATTTCTGTTGTTTTTTGGAGGGTTTTTTTTTTTTTTTTTAAATCATGGATTCAATTTCATTACAGGTAAGTAGTTTCTTCATATTTTGTGTTTCTTCCAGATTCAGTTTTGGGAAACTGTGTGTTTCCATGAATTTATCTATTTCTTCTAAATTGTCCATTTTATTATCATAATGTTCATAGTGAATTCTTATCTTTTATATTTCTGTGGTGTTGGTAGTAACGTCTCAATTTTTATTCCTGGTTTTATTTGGGCCTATTTTCCCAAATTTTATTTCTCTGTTTTCCTTGATGAGTCTGGCTAAAGGTTTCTCATTTTGTTCATTTTTTCATAGAATCAGTTCTTAGTTTTATTGATCTTTTTGTTCTTTTAGTCTTTATTTATTTCTGCTCCAGTCCTTATAATTTCTTTTCTTCTATTTGTGTTTTGTTTGTTCTGCTTTTGCTAGTTCCTGTAGGTATAAGATTTGATTGGTTATTGAGATTTTCTTGTTTCCTAAAGTAGGTTTATATCACCAGAAGCTTCCCTTTTGGAACTGCTTTGGTGTATCCCATAAATTTTGAATCATTCTCTTCTCATTTTCCTTTGTCTCCAGGTACGATTTTATTTCCCCTTTGATTTATTTAGGGACCCATTGGTGGTTTAGAGGCATATAGGAGCCTTTACAGGTTTGTGTATTTTTTTTCTTATAATTGATTTCTAGTCTTACAGAGTTATGGTCAGAAGAGATTCTTGATATGATTTCAGTCTTATTGTTTATTATTTTGTGTTAAATTTTTATGAAATTATAGCTGATTTATAATATTGTGCCAATCTCTGCTATATAGCGAAGTGACACAATTATTTGAGTCACACACACATTATTTTTTTCATATTCTTTTCCGTTATGGCTTATCACTTACTGAGACTTGTTTTGTGGTCTAGCATGTGTTTTATCTTGGAGGATATTCCATGTGCCATTTAAAGAATGAATATTCCACTGCACTGAGATGGAATGTTCTAACATATCTGTTAAGTTTGTCTGATCTAATGTGTAGTTTAAGTCCAGTATTTCTTTATTTTATTTCTGGATGATTTTCCTATTGATATAAGTTGGATGTTAAAGTCCTCTACAATTATTGTGTTATTGTCAATTTCTCCCTTTGTGCTAATATTTGATTTATGTATTTAGGTGCTTCTATGTTGAGTACATATATATGAAAAATTGTTATATCTTCTGGTTTCATCCCTTTACCATAACGTAATATTTTTCTTTGACTGTTGTTACTTTGAACGTTTTATTAGGTAGTTTGCTGTCTCCACTTTGTTTAGTTCTTCTAGGATTTTCTCCTGTTGCCTTCTTTGGAGTATATTTCCTTGTTGCCTTATTTTGCCTAATTCTCTGTATTTATTGCTATGTATCAGGCAGGTTGATTATGTTTCCTGATCTTGGAGAAGTGACTCTGTATAGGAGACATCCCTTGAGGCCCAGCTGTGCACCCCCACCTTGATCATTGAAGCTATATTATATAGTGGGTACCCCTAATGTGAGACCTTCTCTTGTGATAGGGCTGACCACTGTGAATATGCTGGCTAGTGGGGCTGGTTGCCAGGCCAGTTGGCTTCCAGGCCTTGCCTGTGGTGGCAGCTGCTGGTAGGTGAGGCCAGGTGCTGACATGGCCAACTGTGTGGCTTGGGGGTCCTAGGAATGGTGTTGGCCTACTGGTGGGTGGGGCCATTTCCTAGAGCAGCTGGCTGAGGGGAACCTGGGACAGATGTCAACTGTATGGAAGTGGGGCTATATCCCCAGGCAACTCTCCTCTTGGCCTTTGGGGTTTTAGGACTGGTCCTGACCAGCTGGTGGGCAGGTACACCCCAAGCACTAATAGACTAGAGGAAGGACTCCAAACTAATGCTTGCCAGCACCAGTGTCCATGTGGTTGAATGAGTTCCTCAAAATGATTGCCACCAGTGTCTATATCTAAAATATATGAGAAAAGCAATTCTACAGCAAGAAAACAAATAATTCAATTTTAAAATGATCAAAACACCTGGATAGAAGTTATAAAAATGGCCAACAGGTATATGAAAAATGTTTAACATGACAAATCATCAGAGAAATGCAAATCAGAACCACCACGAGGGAATAACACATGTTAGAATGGCATTATCAAAAAGACAAAAGATAGGAAGCGTTCTCAAGGACATGGGCAAAGGGAACCTCTGCACAGTGTTGTTGGGAATGTCAACCTGTACATCCATTATGGCAAATAGTATGGAAGTTCTTCACAAAATGAAAAGCAGAATGCCATATGATCCTGCAATCCGACTTCTGCTTATATATACAAGGAAATGCGAATGGGTGCAAAGTTTCTTTTTGTACCCACTCCTAATGTATTAAACTCATTAAATTTTATACTTGAAGTGGGTGAATTTTGTGGCATGTGAATTATATCCCAATAAAGATGTTTTTCGAAGCATAATAAATAAGGGCAATTAGCTAGTGGAAATCTTGAGTAAAAGCAGCTAGGAAACAATGTACAGGAAAATATACAGTTATCATCAGCAATGTGAGAAAATAGCTTGTAGATAAGTCAAGCAGAACCCGAGTCATATGATGTTAATTTATCAAGATGAGCATTTCTGAGAGATCACTGCTGGAGTTGCTATTTGGGAATTAGAGCTGTTTTGCAGTGACAGAGGATGTTACGATTCCATGAAAACTAATTGTGCAATCTCAGTGAAGATTTACTGTGCTTCTTAATTTGCTTATATACTTATGGTAAACTTGGTTTATCTGAGGTAACTTACACTTGTCTGTGTTTCTCAAAGGTAGAAGACACTGCCACAAGTACATGCTGTGGCTTGTTCCTACTTCACAGGTATTTTAAAACAAAGTATTTCTGGTTGATGTCTGTAAATGTCATTAAAACAGTAGATAAAAATGAATGTGGCATTTCTGAAAGTTCATTTGATGCAGAAGAACTTTAAAATAGTAGATACATATGATTCAAATATTTAAACTTAAGAAAAAAGGAAAATAAATCAGATGGTGTTAATCTTTCAGTTTAATCAATCACTTAAAAAAGAAGGAAAATCTTCTTTGAAAAATTATGAAATAGCAAATAAGAACACCTGTGAAGTATTGTACTGAATTATTGGGGCTTCCCTAGTAGCAAAGACAGTAAAGAGTCTGATATATAATATATATTGTACTGATATATAATGTATATTTAAATAATAATACTAATATGAGATGTAATGGTGAATCAGTATCTCTGTTGATTTCAGTGGGATTTGGTATAATTAACTTATATTTCAATTTCACTATCAAGAATAAAAAACATATCATTGGTTCAGGAAGTTTTACATTTGAGAATTTACGATAAATTAAAAAGGAGAGGGTCTCTCTCTGTCTCTCTTTAATTATGCATACCTTTTAATAAAATATGTAGAAATTAAAGCAATGATTATAGGTGATATGGGAAATGCAAGTAATTATAAAAAACCAAAGCTGAGTATACTGTTGCATTCCTGCTATGACTGTAACAATATGAATATCAAATGTGCAAATGGGAAAGGTATAGAAAAGTTTTAAAAAATGGAGATGTTGTGTTGGAATCAGAGGTAATTTACTTTTTTCTTTGCTAATTTTATTTTTAATTTTTTTTCATACTGCTCCTACAATTTACAGAGGATAAGTAGGTAAATCTTAGTGTCCCTATAAATATATATATTGCATATAATCTAAATAGAAGAGAGGAAAAGTAAAAGTATATGATACAGAACAAACTTCAGTACCAGCTTTTATGAAATGGAAGTTTCTGAAATAACAGGAGTGTGTATACATGCATAAAATCAAAACATTCAGAGAAAAATAGAGAAAATATTTTTGCAAACATGCTTATGTTGTTACATCTTCATGGGTAAGGGCAAAGAAAAATTCTTTGAAAAAATGATATATTTCTGAATTATGCCTTGTGAACTGGGCTTTAGAGAGGGTTAGCCACACCCTCGGACTTGTTAACAAATGACCCATTTCAGGGAAGTCAACATTTGAGTTCAAACTAGAACATTTCCATCAGGGAAGGTTGCCATGAGGTGCAAACTCCTGCCTTGAGTATAGACATGTAAAGGTGTTTGATGTTGGGAGATTTTTTGCAAATGGGTTGGGAACCACTGCAGAACTATGATGGGCTGGGAATTTCATTACCTAAAGGCAATTCATTTCATGTGCTTTCTTGCCCAGGATGAAAAATTAAAGGAATACTGCAAGTATTTAAATTTTTTAAAAATATGTTTGTAATATCCTAATAATTCAAATAGCAAGTTATTTGCTTCAATTACTAGCATGATCACTTAAAATTATTTTTAGTGTGTATCAACATATTGTCACAGTTTGTGTCATTAGTTGTCAATGTGGAAGTGCACATGTCAAAATTTGAAAGCCAGACCCAATGATTTCCAAAGGATTCTGTACCCTGCTTCAGAACTGTTCCGCTCTGCTCTTTCGGTAGCTCTTGGCTGTGATGTTGAACTACTATCTGATTATTAACACAGATCTACGCCTTAGATAATAAAGGAAGAAAAATAAAGACAAAACTACTGCTTGAGTTCATTTTTGGCCTTTTTAAGGCATTCTCTTCTGGATAGTTTATCTTTTTTGTTTGCTTGTTTTATTTATTTATTTTACTTTACAATACTGTATTGGTTTTGCCATACATTGACATGATTTCGCCACAGATGTACATGAGTTCCTAAGCCTGAACCCCCCTCCCAGCACCCTCCCCATATCACCTCTCTGGGTCATCCCAGTGTACCAGCCCCAAGCATCCTGTGTCCTGTGTCGAACCTAGATGTGGCATTTATTTATAAATGATCATAAAATGATTAGTAAAGGTGAGAATCCCCATGGTTCCTTTCCTCAGTGGCTAATAGCCCAAGAGGTGAAGAAAAATTTGAAATATATTTTCTTCATTAAGAAAATAATCAGAAGTATCTTATAATTTTCAAACTCGTAAAAATACCTAAATTTTTATGTAACTAGGAACAAATTCCAAATTTTTGCAAGTATAATCTCTTTGAATTTTCTGATTCTGTTGTCTAAAATAACAGTTTTACTGAGTATTCTTCCAAATGTTTTTAGATAATCATATTTTCAGATAAAATACTATGTGGAAGCTTAATGCATATAAAAACCAAAATTTAGCCACTTGCTTAACGTGACTTGGAAAATTAAGGAGCACTTCCATTTCTATGCCCAGAAGCATCTTTGTGGAAACATCTAGAGTTCCCAACATTAGTGTAAAGATTACTCAACTTGATGATTATATTCCTCTAACTGGTAGATAGCATAGATAGCAGAAACATCTCATTTACCTAAAATATTTGGCAAAATAATTTGGAGGATGTTGCTACAAGTGAGTTGGTATTCATCCAAATCAGAGCTTTATCAACAATGATTTTATAAACAGTCATCAGCAAAGTCTTATTTTCAAGAGTAGCTGAAATTCATTTTCATCTTTTAAATCCTGGAGATATTCATTTCATCAAAAAAGAACTAGTTATTTTATATATATATTTTTTTCCTAACATTTTATCTCCTGGGAAGGAAGGAAGGAAGAGAGGAGGGGAGGTGGGAAGGGAAAGGGAGAGGAAGAGAGGAGGAGAAAGTGTTTGGGACCAAATGATCCATTTTCACGTCTTCAGGACCGTTTCATCCTTCTCTTCCTGTGCAAATTAAAATGCTAGTCTTATTTATTCCAATCTTTTTAAATGAAATTAAACAAAAAAGAAATGAACTTTAGTCAATCTGTTCTTATATACTTATGTAAAGATTTCTCTTGTATGGTTTCATTCCAACTCAGTCTTTTCAAATGTTTCTTGGTATTTTTACCTTGTCTGGTTAAATAACTTTTGTAAGAGACATTTTTAATTTTTGTTTACTGCAAGCATCCCTAGACATGAAAGAAAATAATGTCAACACTTTTTAACTTTCCCTGACAAAGGGTCAGTAATTTAGAAAGATAAGTTATATACCATGTACTTTTTTTTTTTCCCTTCATTTAATGAGATTCTTTGCAGGGATTTTAATTTTGAGGTAGAAAATGTAGCTTCTGTCCAAGCTTTCAGTTTCTTCTCTAGAGATTTATTTTGGGAATGGTGGGGTCATCTTTCCTGGAGCATTAAAAAAAACATGCTTAGATAAAAGCAAAAGTTTATTGAAGACTAAATATATATTTTGGAAATAATCCTTGATGATTGAACGATTTTTGAAGCCTTTGTAAAGTTTTATTGGTGAGTAAGAAACTTCTTGGCTTCTCCTACTGAATAAGAGGACAACTCTTTACCTTATTCAGTAATCATCCCAACTAGCACCAGAAGAGTTACCCACTGGAAAACATTCAGAATGTGTAATTGCATCTGGCTTGGTGCTCTTGGATCAATAAAAGGTATTCTTCCACTCAACTGAACCTAGAAAATTTCCACATGCTTGGGTAATGATGCTATAGAAATGTTTAATTATCACTCTCCTCCCTGACCTAAAACTGTGCATGAGTTTTGGCGAAGAGAAAGGAGACTCAAAAATTCAGCCAACATTGGACTTTGATCTCTTTCCAACATAGAAACCGTATAATTGCATATGAAAAAACTCTATCTTCAGCCAGTGAAGTGCTGATGAAAACCTACACATGAGGATCACTTACTTTTTTCACAAAGACAAAGGAAATTTGGCAGTTGACTACATTTCAGAAAGTTTGATCTCACAAGTCTTATTCCTGTGTACCTGTACATACGTAGGAAATGAAATAGAATTAAACTATCATACTAGGATGAGGTGCCACTGGAAAATATGTAAAAAGGCAACTTTACAATACAGATACTACATGTACAGTTTACTCTTTTCACTGAAATCTGTTTGGCAGGGAATAAAACTAGCAGTGTCCTTCAGTAATAACTATAGGTGATATTGGCTCTCGGGTTTGTGATACAATTTTAGCTTTTAGCTTTTGATTTTTAATAAGGTAATTATTTTATTCAGAGAAGCACATAACTTCCCTTTGTATATGTGATAAACGTGGGTGATTAAAGGGAAGGCTCAATTCATGAAATGACAGCATCTGATCCGTTTAAAAGGATCATTTTTATGCTGTAAAGATAAACATAAATATGCATATAGCTTTAAAACTTGTACTTTCAAAAGTATCTCATTAATAGTTAAACCAAATTGGAGGAAATTCCCTGGTGGGACTCTGCATTCTCAGTGCCAAGGACTTGGTTTCGATCACTGTTTGCAGAACTAAAATCCTGTGAGTTGTGTGGCACAGCCAAAAAAAGTAATATTTTGGCCTATATTTGCTTCTTACTTTAGTGGCTCCATGGCGTTTGTCAATAGACTATTTTATTTGACTTTGTGTGCTAAGACAGAATAATGTCTTCATACCTTCATCTCCCAAACTTGTGGATATGTTATTTTACATGGCCAAGTGGACTTTGCATATGTAATCCATTTAAAGATCTTGAGATGGGAAAACTCTCAGGGATTATTTGGGTGAGCACAATGCTTCCCCAATAGCTCAGTTGGTAAAGAATCCGCCTACAATGCAGGAGAACAAGAAACTCAGGTTTGATCCCTAGGTTGGTAAGATCCCCTGGAGAAGGAGATGGCAACCCACTCCAGTATTCTTGCCTGGAAAACTCCATGGACAGAGGAGCCTGGTGGGCTACAGTCCATGGGATCACAAGGAATTGGACATGACTGAGCAACTAAGCACTTGACTAAGCAATGTAATCACAACAGATTTTATAAAACAGAGGCAAGAAGAGTGAGAATTAAGAAAAAGACATGGAAGCAAGCGGAGAGAGATTAGAAGATGCTATACTGCTGAGTTTGAAGATGGAGGAAGGGCCTCTGAGATAAGGAATTCAGGTGGCTTCTAGAATCTGAAAAATTAAAGGGATCATTCTCCCCTAGTCTCCAGAAAATACCACAGGATCGATGGCACATTGATTTTAGTTCAGTAAGAAGAGTTTTGAATATCTAACCTCTCAGTTCAGTTCAGTCACTCAGTCATGTCCAACTCTTTGAAACCCACATCACACCAGGCTTCCATGTCCATCACCAACTCCTGGAACTTGCTCAGACTCTTGTCCATCAAGTCGGTGATTCCATCCAACCGTCTTATCCTCTGTTGTCCCCTTCTCCTCCTTTCAATTTTTCCCAGAATCAGGGTCTTTTCCAAGGAATCTGCTCTTTGCACCAGATGGCCAAAATATTGGGGCTTCAGCATCAGTCCTTCCAATGAATATTCAAAATTGACTAGTTTGATCTCTTTGCTGTCCAAGGGACTGTCAAGGGTCTTCTCCAGCACCACAGTTTAAAAGCATCTATTCTTCAGTGTTCAGCTTTCTTTATGGTCCAACTCTCACTTCAATACATGACTACTGGAAAAACCATAGCTTTGACTAGATGGACCTTTGTCAGCAAAGCAATGTCTCTGCTTTTTAATATGCCATCTAGGTTGGTCATAGCTTTTGTTCCAAGGAGCAAGTGTCTTTTAATTTTATGGCTGCAGTCACCATCTGCAGTGATTTTGGAGCCCAAGAAAATAAAGACTGTCACTGTTTCCATTGTTTCCCCATCTATTTGCCATGAAGTGATGGGACCAGATGCCATGATCTTAGTTTTCTGAATGTTGAGTTTTAAGCCAACTTTTTTACTCTCCTCTTTCCTTTTCATCAAGAGGCAGTTTAGTTCCTCTTCACTTTCTGCCATAAGGGTGGTGTCATCTGCATATCTGAGGTTATTGCTATTTCTCCTGCCAATCTTGATTCCAGCTTGTGATTCATCCAGACCAGCATTTTGCATGATGTACTTTGCATAGAATTTAAACAAGCAGGGTGACAACCTCTAGACATGTAAGAAAAATAATTTGTGTTATTATCATATTGGGATTCCCTGGTGACTCAGACAATAAAGAATTTGCCTGCAATGTGATAGAGCTGAGTTTGATCCCTGGGTTGGGAAGATCCCCTGGAGAAGGAGATGACAACCCACTCCAGTATTCTTGCCTGGAGAATCCCATTTATGGAGAAGCCTGGTGGGTTATAGTCCATGGGGTTGCAAAGAGTCGGACACGACTGAGTGACTTCATTTTCACTTCCAAGATCATATTAGCTTATTATAGCAGCAACAGGAAACTAATTATTAATAAGTTTTGAGATTTGAAAAGGTAAGAGATTATTTCCAGTTTATAGGAATGCTATGGTTTTCCAGGATTGTATAGTTAATATGGCAGAGGGAGAAGTAGAACCTAGGTTTATGAGCTCAAGTCCAGCGCTTGGTTCTACTAAAATTCAGTTAAATCATTTTGCAATGTTTATTAGGCAACTCTGTATTAATTTCTAACTGCTAAGATAACAAATTATTATAAACTTTACAACTTAAAATAACACATTGATCCTCAGTAGTTCTGGAGCTCAGTGTCTAACATGGTGTCATTAGGCTAAGATCAAGGTGTCAGCAGGCCTGCATTCCTCCCAGAAGATCTAAGGGAAATTCAGTTTCCTATACGTTCCAGATGCAAGAGCCCACCTGCATTTGTTATGTTTATGGCCCCTTACTCTATTTTTATTTTTTTCAGAGAAGGCAATGGCACCCCGCTCCAGTACTCTTGCCTGGAAAATGCTATGGACGGAGGAGCCTGGTAGGCTACAGTCCATGGGGTCACGAAGAGTCGGACATGATTGAGTGACTTCACTTTCACTTTTCACTTTCATGCATTGGAGAAGGAAATGGCAACCCACTCCAGTGTTCTTGCCTGGAGAATCCCAGGGACGGGGGAGCCTGGTGGGTCGCGCAGAGTCGGACACGACTGAAGTAACTTAGCAGCAGCAACTCTATTTTTAAGCCAACAATATTAGCATCTTCAAACCTCTCTTTGACCCTTACTCCTGTTTCTTTTGTCTTATTTTCTTTCCTGATTTTCACCTTCCTACTTTTGTGATTATATTGGGCCCACAGAGATAATCCAGAAATGTTAATCATTCAATTATATGTGCAAAGTCTTCTTTGTCATGTAAGTGACATTTTTACAAGTTCTGGAGATTTGGTGCGGACATCTTTGAAGGGACATTATTCTGTCTACCAAGGTCTCCTGTATATCAAATAATGTTCTAATTTCTGAGAGTAAATTAAAATGACCAGAATCGATGGAATTGTATTGAGAAATATTAAACAGTTAAGAGACATCTGATTCATATATATTAAAAAAAAATCTCTAACTCTGAATAAAATACAGCAGTGAGGGGAGAAAGGGAAGAATGGAAACAGTAGTCTAATCAAGAGAGATTAGTGAGAATGTCTCTGTTTTTATTTTTCATTTTCAGTTGTTGACTTAAACAACTGAATGAATAATAATACCATTTAAAAACTTGATACAAACTGGATGAAGAGCCTCCTTTAGTTTAGTTAGGGTTGGAGGTGAGAATTAAGAACTGACTTCAAACTTGTTAAATCTGAGATTCCTGTTTGACATCAGGCAGAGATGTCAAGTCAGCACTTCAACATGTGAACCTGAGTTTAGGTGGAGTAGTGGGTTGAAATTGAGGGATTAATAATCAACATTAGGATGATATTTGAATCCATGAGACTGAAGAGATTCAAGAGCTTATCCCTGAGCATTTCAATAGTAAGAAGTCTAAAAGAAAAGGAGAATACAGCAAATGAAACGAAGAAGAGGATATGAGGAAAAACCAAGGAGGGTAGTGTCCAGGAAGGTAAATGAATATAGTATCATATGAGAAAGGGATCACCAGCAATGTCAAATGCTTCTGATAGTCATTAGACAGATGTTCTCCCTAATTCATGTACGGCCTATCTATGAGTTCTACCATACTGGCAAGAATTATTGTTCTGTTATTTTAGGAATTATGTTATTTCATTGGGTCAGAGGGGTCTCTAGAGTAACAGAGGTCAGGTGACAGAACCAGATTTCCAAGAAGGGTAACAAAGATAAAGTGTTCCTTAGTTGTTAAGTCTCAAATACCATGGTATCCCTAAGAATGAAGTAGTTAGGCAGTCAAGAAAATCTTACTTTATATAACATGTAAAACTGCAGAACTGTAGAATGGTCCTACTTGAGTCATCTTTATAATGAATAGCTATGGCCTCTCTTCCATTTTCAAGACTTAATTAAGTCCAAATATTGGTCGATATGTAGAACCCCTTGCTTAGGGGAAAGGTTAGAGTTTCTTGAGGAGTGATCTTGAAATGTTGCTACCAGCCTATATTGTATATATTGTAACTCCACGCCTTCCCCTGAAGAAACTGATAGAGAGAGTAAGCACTGATGAAGAGAGTAGCTAGGACTTGGAGTAGGAAATTATTGGACTAGGCATTTCCTAACAATAATCACTGAGAACCCAAACGCATGTTGTAATTTCTTGATTAAATTAGAGTCTAATGGATGTTAGGTGATAAATAGTGCATTGGTTAAAGTTTGGATCACAATTGTCCCAGTAAGTTCATAGTAATTTATGGTTACTTTCTCAGTCCTAAATTTTGAAAAATTTTGAAAAGACAGATTTGAGAATAAAAAAAATGCCTAATTTACTGCTGTAATAGGAGGGAGACATTTGGAAGCCCTTAATACTTCCCCCACTGACCAAATGAGTGAAGCATCAGTTTAGGTCAGTTGCTCAGTCGTGTCCAACTCTTTGCGACCCCATGAATCACAGCACACCAGGCCGCCCTGTCCATCACCAGCTCCCGGAGTTCACCCAAACTCATGTCCATCGAGTTGGTGATGCCATCCAGCCATCTCATCCTCTGTCGTCCCCTTCTCCTCCTGCCCCCAATCCCTCCCAGCATCAGAGTCTTTTCCAATGAGTCAACTCTTCACATGAGGTGGCCAAAGTATTGAAGTTTCAGCTTCAGTATCATTCCTTCCAAAGAACACCCAGGACTGATCTCCTTTAGAATGGACTGGTTGGATCTCCTTGCAGTCCAAGGGACTCTCAAGAGTCTTCACCACAGTTCAAAAGCATCAATTCTTTGGCGCTCAGCTTTCTTCACACTCCAAATCTCACATCCATACATGACTACTGGAAAAACCATAGCCTTGACTAGATGGACCTTTGTTGGGAAAGTAATGTCTCTGCTTCAAATATGCTATCTAGGTTGGTCATAGCATTCCTTCCAAGGAGTAAATTTCTTTTAATTTCATGGCTACAATCACCATCTGCAGTGATTTTGAGCCCAAAAAATAAAGTCTGACACTGTTTCCCCATCTATTTCCCATGAAGTGATGGGACCAGATGCCATGATCTTTGTTTTCTGAATGTTGAGCTTTTAGCCAACTTTTTCACTCTCCTCTTTCACTTTCATCAAGAGGCTTTTTAGTTCCTCTTCACTTTCTGCCATAAGGGTGGTGTCATCTGCATATCTGAGGTTATTGATATTTCTCCCAGCAATCTTGATTCCAGCTTGTGCTTCTTCCAGCCCAGCCTTTCTCATGATGTACTCTTCATATAAGTTAAATAAGCAGGGTGACAATGTACAGTGTTGTCATACTCCTTTATCAATTTGGAACCAGTCTGTTGTTCCATGTCCAGTTCTAACCGTTGCTTGCTGACCTTCACATAGGTTTCTCAAGAGGCAGGTCAGATGGTCTGGTATTCGCATCTCTTGAATTTTCCAGTTTATTGTATTCCACACAGTCAAGGGCTTTGGTTTAGGCAATAAAGCAGAAATCGATGTTTTTCTGGAACTCTCTTGCTTTTTCCATGATCCAGCGGATGTTGGCAATTTGATCTTTGGTTCCTCTGCCTTTTCTAAAACTAGCTTGAACGTCTGGAAGTACACAGTTCACATATTGCTGAAGCCTGGCTTGGAAAATTTTGAGCATTACTTTACTAGCATGTGAGATGAGTGCAATTGTGCGGTAGTTTGAGCATTCTTTGGCATTGCCTTTCTTTGGGATTGGAATGAAAACTGACCTTTTCCAGTCCTGTGGCCACTGCTGAGTTTTCCAAACTTGCTATCATATTGAGTGCAGCACTTTCACAGCATCATCTTTCAGGATTTGAAACAGCTCAACTGGAATTCCATCACTTCCCCTAGCTTTGTTCGTAGTGATGCTTTCTCAGGCCCACTTGACTTCACATTCTAGGATATCTGGCTCTAGGTGAATGATCACACCATCATGTTTATCTGGGTCATGAAGATCTTTTTTGTACAGTTCTGTGTATTCTTGCCACCTCTTCTTAATATCTTCTACTTCTGTTAAGTCCAGACCATTTCTGTCCTTTATTGAGCCCATCTTTTCATGAAATGTTCCCTTGGTATCTCTAATTTTCTTAAAGAGATCTCTAGTCTGTCCCATTCTGTTGTTTGCCTCTATTTCTTTGCATTGACTGCTGAAGAAGGCTTTCTTATCTCTCCTTGCTATTCTTTGGAACTCTGCATTCAGATGCTTATATCTTTCCTTTTCTCCTTTGCGTTTCACCTCTCTTCTTTTCACAGCTATTTGTAAGGCCTCCCCAGACAGTCATTTTGCTTTTTTGCATTTCTTTTCCATGGGGATGGTCTTGATCCCTGTCTCTTGTACAATGTCACGAACCTCCGTCCATAGTTCATCAGGCACTCTATCTATCAGATCTAGTCCCTAAAATCTATTTCTCACTTCCACTGTATAATCATAAGGGATTTGATTTAGGTCATACATGAATGGTCTGGTGGTTTCCCCTACTTTCTTCAATTTAAGTCTGAATTTGGCAATAAGGAGTTCATGATCTGAGCCACAGTCAGCTCCCGGTGTTGTTTTTTCTGTCTGTATAGAACTTCTCCATCTTTGGCTGCAAAGAATATAATCAATCTGATTTCAGTGTTGACCATCTGGTGATGTCCATATGTAGATAAATGATGCCATATCCCTGGAGGAATTGGAAGTACCACCAAAGACTTGAAGGATTCACATACCTTTTTAACTTGCCACTTTGTTTATACAGAGGGGAATGGATCTTAGATTATTAATATCTTAATAAGGTATTGATTCTGATTTTAGCTGCTGTTCCAGATGTAGTATCTTCCCTGAAGTCAGTCAACCCTGCTTCCTGGAATCTAGTATGGAGCTGTTGACCTGTAAATCACTTTGCTCTCTGTACCAATTTATAAAGGACTTAAGAAGCATACTTTTACATGAAAAGGACAACTCTGAAGTCTTGCCTCAGAGTTATGTTAATTGTACTGCTCTCTGATGTAATATGGTCCTAGCTCACAAATATCTTGATCCTCTTGACATGGGAATATCACATTGTTCACTGTATTTTTGATGAGGATCTTTGGACCGGCATTGATTGGGAGCTTCAAATACTTTAAATGCCTTAGTCAGACGTAAGTGAGTCAAGATACACCCCAGATAAATCCGTAAACCTACTACATCAGTAAAGTTTTGAGGTTTCAGTAGTCTGCAGTGTATCTTGATATTCCTTTTGGTGAGAAAAAAAAAAAAAAAGGCAATGTACTTGCACACGTACCACTATGAAAGAAGCACAATAATTTAGGAAACTTTCTGATTTTGAAAACAGTATTTTTTATTTTTGTGTGCTAATGTGAGCCATGTGTAATTAATACAAATGACTGCCCCATTTGAGTAGAAACTGAGAAAGAAAAAATTCTGCAGCAAGTCCAGCTGCAACTCCAACTACTTTTCTACTTGAGACTTAGGAACTAGTTCATGAAATGTCTATAATCACAGATGCTATTTGGAATTCTTACAAGCCTCTGTAGCAGAAGAGCAGCACAGACATCTGTATCTTAAATCCATGCCCTCTTGTGAAGATATTATCTACCTTCTGTGGAGAAACAGCTTCTGGTTTGCTAGTGGGCCATCGTAGGGAATGAATACTTACTTAATCAGTGAATACCAAGTGACTATGGAATTGGAGCTACTTATCAGGAACAGTGTTACATGAATCTCTTCAGCTTAGGTACTCAGAGCAAATCACGAAATTGAAAGGGTATACAAGAAACGAGGTTACACAAATTCGAACAAACGCAATTAAATTGCATGAGCACATAATAGAGATTCCTTTGACAATTTCTTCTACATTGTCTCTCTTCCCCTGACCCTCACCTATATTCTTAAGGTGATTTCTTGGGGCCAACTAACTGAAGAGCAAACACCTTGAACCTGACTTACAGATGTTTTGCATGATTTTCTGGCACCAGCCTGACAAGTGGATGGTTGCAGAATTTCAGCCTCACTGAGTTTTGGCTGTGATGAATAGTAATGATGGGGAATTCCCAAAGTGGGCAGAACTTCAAGCAATATACTGACTTTTACTTTGCCTCAAATGAGACATACTTACACATTGTGCTTATACATGGATAGTTGCTAGTAGGTTAGAACTGGGAAGTCAGAGACTTCAAAAGACCAGACTGAAAAATGGTGGCAAGAAAGTGTGAGGAAGAATTATGTAGGTGGACCCCTTGGCATGAGAAAACAGTGTAAAGATATTTAATGTACCATGTCTATGCTCACCAAGGAGCATATATTTTCCAGGAGGCTCTCAAGAACTGGGTAAACAAAATAACATGTTCTCAGGATATCAGCCAGTCTCTGTCCTCAGTCTGCTTGGTAGGTCATTGTACAGATTGGCCCTGAGCACCACGATGAAGGTTATGTATAGACATTATAGTCTGGACTTCTCTCCACGAAAACTGACCTAGCTAATGATATTGCTGATGCTTAACCATCCAAAAACAGAGACTGGTGTTTAGCCCTCAACATGGTATGAGTTTTTCCATCATATTGCTTTTCTTTTGGAAGAGCAGTGATTTATGCATACTGAATGCAAGTAATTCCAGAAGAAAAGAAAGTTAAACATGGATTCTTTTAATTCAGTTCAGTTCAGTTCAGTTGCTCAGTCGTGTCCGACTCTTTGCGACCCCATGAATCGCAGCACGCCAGGCCTCCCTGTCCATCACCATCTCCCGGAGTTCACTCAGACTTGCGTTCATCGAGTCGGTGATGCCATCCAGCCATCTCATCCTCTGTCGTCCCCTTCTCCTCCTGCCCCCAATCCCTCCCAGCATCAGAGTCTTTTCCAGTGAGTCAACTCTTCGCATGAGGTGGCCAAAGTACTGGAGTTTCAGCTTTAGCATCATTCCTTCCAAAGAAATCCCAGGGCTGATCTCCTTCAGAATGGACTGGTTGGATCTCCTTGCAGTCCAAGGGACTCTCAAAAGTCTTCTCCAACACCACAGTTCGAAAGCATCGATTCTTCGGCACTCAGCCTTCTTCACAGTCCAACTCTCACATCCATATATGACTTCTCTTAATTAGTTCTGCATTATTTGCCAGTTCTCAGGAGTAATTAAATTTAAAGGCATTGATTCGATTTGTTTGGGGAACACTAATTGTTCTTGGCATGCGTCATAAAACAGTTATTTAAATTATTACTTGCAGACACCTATAATCACATACCTATAGAAGGCAGGGTTTTGGATGACCAAATATTTGATGCCATAGAACAATTTGATGGAAAACATTTAGCTATGTATATTAACATAAACTGGAAAAGGAGATGGCAACTCACTCCAGTATTCTTGCTTGGGAAATCCCATGGACAGATGCACCTAGTAAGCTACAGTTCATGGTGTTGCAAAGAGTCAGACACAATCTAGCAACTAAATGGCAACAGTATTAATATAAACTGGAAGACAAATACAGAAGTTGATCCTAAGATAGGACATTAGGGTGAAAACACTATCAAGTTGGACAGACCAAATTCTTCATCAGGGACTAAACAGCTGAGAGAGTTTAATATGTTAGTTTGAGGAAATGAGAGTGGCCCTAAACAGGTTACTTTTTTGGTTGACTGAAGCCTGTAGCAAATATGGCTTACACTAGATGAAGTTGCTTCCATGGTACACTGGGGAGAAAACTTTGAAATGTTTAGGGAGATTGGGATTTTAGCATGGGCTTACATTAAGATCTGCTCACCCACCTGCTAAAACTTAACCAGTGGGGGCACTCCAGGGGGCATTCCCTTCACCAAAGCTAAGGGAAATTTACAGTTATTTATTATCATGTAAAAAAATTTTACTAATAAATATCAGTATAATTGTCACCCAACGTTGAAACTGGAACACTGACAATACCTGATGTCAGCGTATGTGGCTCTGCACTATCCTACTCTCTGCCTCTCTCCATTCAAGTTAGCGGCTTGCCTGATGTGCTCATTATTCCATTTCTTTTCCAGATAATAGATTTCCTAGTGGGTATTATTTCTTTAAAATATTCGATTGTTTACTCTTTTAATTCAATATTATATTCATAAGATGATCCATATTTTTATTGGTTAATTCAATTTGACTGCTGTTATTATATTCCTTTGGGTGACTAGATGGCAGACAGTGTATTAAACCATTCTCCAGTCCAGTGGTTACTTCATTCTCTCCAGGCATTTTTTATTAGAAAACTTTTGTCTCAGCCACTTATAGACAGAGTTCCTCATGTATATTTGGAGGAGTTTCTCTTGGGTGTATAGCTAAAACAATAACCTTGGTTTTGAGTTTTGGATAGTTAATTTTTAGGTGATCTGGTTATTCCAAAGTAGCTGTATGACCACAAACCTAAATAAATGTATTTTGTCTCTACTCAGTGCATCACTTGGAATGCAATATTTCTTGATTCTTGTCTATTAAAATAATGTAAAAACCATATTTCATAGCATTCCTGATTTGTAATCTCTTAATTACTAACTCAGCAGTAGCCGCGGGACTGGAGAAGGTCAGTTTTCATTCCAATCCCAAAGAAAGGCAATGCCAAAGAATGCTCAAACTACTGCACAATTGCACTCATCTCTCATGCTAGTAAAGTAATATTCAAAATTCTCCAAGCCAGGCATCAGCAATATGTGAACTGTGAACTTCCAGATGTTCAAGCTGGATTTAGAAAAGGCAGAAAACCAGAGATCAAATTGCCAGCATCCACTGGATCATCAAAAAAGCAAGAGGGTTCCAGAAAAACATCTATTTCTGCTTTATTGCCTAATCCAAAGCCTTTGACTGTGTGGATCACAAGAAACTGGAAAATTCTGAAAGAGATGGGAATACCAGACCATTTGACCTGCCTCTTGAGAAACCTGTATGCAGATTAGGAAGCAACAGTTAGAACTGGACATAGAACAACAGACTGGTTCCAAATAAGAAAAGGAGTACATCAAGGCTGTACATTGTCACCCTGCTTGAAAGTGAAAGCGAAGTCGCTCAGTTGTGTCCGACTCTTTGTGACCCCGTGGACTGTAGCCTACTAGGCTCCTCTGTCCATGGGATTCTCCAGGCAAGAGTACTGGAGTGGGTTGCCATTTCCTTCTCCAGGGGATCTTCCCGACCCAGGGATCGAACCCAGGTCTCCTGCATTGCAGGCAGACACTAACCTCTGAGCCACCAGGGACGCCCTCTTATTTAACTTATATGCAGAGTACATCATGAGAAATGCTGGGCTGGAAGAAGCACAAGCTGGAACCAAGATTGCCCGGAGAAATATCAATAACCTCAGATATGCAGATGACACCACCTTTATGGCAGAAAGTTAAGAAGAACTAAAGAGTCTCTTGATGAAAGTGAAAGAGGAGAGTGAAAAAGTTGGCTTAAAGCTCAACATTCAGAAAACTAAGATCATGGCATCCAGTTAAATCACTTCATGGCAAATAGATGGAGTAACAGTGGAAACAGTGGCAGACTTTAATTTTGGGGCTCCAGAATCACTGCAGATGGTAACACCAGCCATGAAATTAAGACACTTACTCCTTGGAAGGAAAGTTATGACCAACCTAGACAGCATATTCAAAAGCAGAGACATGACTTTGCCAGCAAAAGTCCGTCTAGTTAAGGCTATGGGTTTTCCAGTAGTCATGTATGGATGTGAGAGTTGGACTGTGAAGAAAGCTGAGCACCGAAGAATTGGTGCTTTTTTTTTCACTTTTTTAAAATTATAAATTTATTTATTTTAATTGGAGGTTAATTACTTTATAATATTGTATTGGTTTTGCCATACATCAACATGAATCCACCACAGGTATACACATGTTCCCAGCAATCCCACTGCTGGGCATACACACCGAGGAAACTAGAATTGAAAGAGTCACATGTACCTCAATGTTCATCACAGAATTGATGCTTTTGAAATGTGATATTGGAGAAGACTCTTGAGAGTCCCTTGGACTGCAAGGAGATCCAACCAGTCCATCCTAAAGGAAATCAGTCCTGAATATTCATTGGAAGGACTGATGTTAAAGCTGAAACTTCATTACTTTGGCCACCTGATGCGAAGAGCTGACTCATTTGAAAAGACCCTGGTGGGGCAGGTGGAGAAGGGGACGACAGAGGATGAGATGGTTGGATGACATCACCGACTCAATGGATGTGAGTTTGAGTGAACTCCAGGAGTTGGTGATAGATAGGGAGGCCTGACATGTTGCAGTCCGTGAGGTCGCAAAGGGTCGGACATGGCTGAGCAACTGAACTGAACTGAATTACTAATGAGGCTGACCATCTTTTAAAATATTTAACGGCAAAAGCTGTTAATTCTTTTGTGAAATCTCTGTTTTTACTTTTGTCCACTTTTGTTGTTCATGTCATTAATAATGATTTATAGGATATATATATATATTTCTTTTTATCCCTTTAAGGTGCAATATGTTGTGATTGTTTAAATTTAACAAGTTATATTTAATTTTACCATTTGTGACCATGTATATGGACCTCAAACCCATTTTGCTAATTGGAATAAGTCAGAGAAAAACAAATAGCATATGATCTAACTTTTATGGGGAAAAAAAAAAAAAGCTCATAGGTACAGAGAACAGCTTGGTGGCTGCAATAGGCAGGGTGCGGAGAGTAGTCAAAAAGTTATTTTTAAATAAAATAATATGTAATTTTTGGTCTAGCCTAGTAAATTGCCTATTTATTAGTATTTTCTGAACATTTAAATTGAAACATTTACTCTGCTTTAAGGTGCAACAACTTATATTTGGATTTTGCTTTTGATCCAGTCCTAGGGTCTTTGATTTAATATAGTAGTTTAGTTGTTTACATTTATTTTGTAAATTTTATGTACAGAAAAAAAAAGACTATTTTTTTTGTAAGCAAATAATAAAAAAAACTTGTTTTTAACTGAGTTTTTATGCTTTCTTGGTATTTCTTTCATTTTTAGTCTACATAAATTTTTCACTTGGTGATTTAGAAGACATTTTGAATTCTAACTTTTCAGTAACAAACTGGAATTCATATTTCTTCTAAATATTCATTAAATAATTTCACAATAAACACTGATTAACTTAACTAAAAAATTTAGCCCACTTTTTTTTTTCTCACAGAATCACTGAGGAGTCTCATAACAATGATCTTGAATCATTAATGTAAAACTGAATTATGTTAATACAATTTTAACTGCTTAAGGAGGTAAAACTTTTCATTAGATAAAAAATATTATCAGAAAAATTAAAATAAAAGGCAAAATATTGTGGTTGAGTCACCTTTGTATAATACTTCATTCTGGGATAATTATGAAAAAGTTACTATGCTAATAAACTCGTATCCATATATAAATTGGTGTTTGCTTAGCAAAACAAATATCTGAAGTCTTTGCAAGTTTCCATTAGTACCAGTAGTGAATTCTGTGAAATCTTTTGTAAACTACAGATAATTTTTGTTTAGTTTTGGAGTTCTGGGCTTGAGCAAAGCTCTCAAGTGTGATAATGTGGCCTTCTAGGATAAATGTTAAGCTTGGCTGAGACACTCCATGAAGACTGAATTTGTCATTTGACCTCTTGGTGACTCTGTGGCCTCATTTATAAACTGGAGTTTATATTGAAACACTGCTGAGGATATAATGATGTAATTGGCTTCAGAGCTCTCCAGAGCACCCTTCAGGGAGAGTATGAAAGATGCTTGGGTGCCTGAACCAAACTATTAGAAAAATAACAGTGACAAGGAAATCTTTCAAATCTGAAGAATTAAAAATAGCTGATAGAATCTAGCAACTATCAGAATGGGAACTTGAGGTACAAGGTCTGACAATGGCCAGCCTGTTTCTTCAGTATAGCATTAGTTCTATGGTTTTCTATGAATGTTTACTGCATGTCTTTGCATCAATATTCTCTGCCCTCAAATTTAAGCATAAAATGAAACTTTGAGTTTATTGGCAACTAACTTGGACATTGTCATGCAAACAACTTTTAGCTAACCTAATGGAAAGATTTTACCATAAGTTAGTTTGGGAAGCAAAATGGGTATGATATCTTGCAACTGCTTTAGTCAGTATCTTAGTAATTACATTATTCACTATTTGTTTTACAAATATAAATATATCTATAAAAAGCAGGGTGAATGTGCACCCTTCAAACTGATTTGTTGAAAGTACTGGATTGCCTGGGTCTTTTAGTCAGATTTCATATGCCTGAAACATTGGTATATGCAAGGAAGAAAACATTGCCAGAGACATTAACACAGTTTAAATTCTGTTTTGTACAAGAGCTGAGAAAAAGCTAGAAGACAGACCTAGGATGGCTCTAGGCTGTTTTGATCCTATCTAAAAATGCTACCTTTCAACCGAATTGGTTTTCCTATTAACCATTTTCTGAGTCTGTTTAAAATTTTCAAGGAGTCTTTAAAATTCAAAAATTTGAGGTACTTTGTGAGAGCAGCCTTTTGAGAGCATGAAAGATCTATGATTGCTTTCTCCTTGGGTTTAGAAACTAACAGAATGCTTTGGAGTCAGCACCGACAAAGAATGGAGCCTGACTTGGAATTTAGTGAAAAGGGTGTTTAGAAAGTGAATAAAACTGTAATTTAAAAGCTGCACAAAATTAGTTGGCATGACTGTTTACATTAAATGTCTCCAGCGTCTTGGCGGTCAGGCAATCTCCTCTAGCTTCCTGCAGTTTTAAGTAAGATTCATGTCATTCTTGACAAGTCTTGTTACAAAACCAAAACATAAACCCAATTGCTTTGTAAAAGTTAAATAACAAGAATACAAAACAAAACCCCTGAGATAGCAGTCTTGAGAACAGTCATTTTTAAAATATACTTTTTCATGTAAAAACAAAGAAAAAAACATGCTAGGAATTAGTGAACTACAAAATGCTGCAAGTAAGACCAAGAGAGAAGGAGAAACAGGCAAAGAGATACTTGTCCTCTGTTGGAGATAGTGCTAAATCCTTCCTGGAGGGATCATTGATAATTTCCTCTAGTTGGAGTACCTGGTGCTTTGGAATAGGAGCCCAAAAGCTAATCCTCACCCCTAAGTATTAGCAATTCAGCCCAAGTGCCCATGTACTTAGGGATTTCTGTTACAGTGTTATGGATTTCCCATTTCTTTTACTGTGTGGTAACAGAGAGAGGATAGGGAGACCTGCTTTATGTTCAGTACTTTTTGCCTGAATTCTAGGGTTCACTGATTAAGCTGCCCATCAGACAAACATTCATCCTAATTTCTTCTAAACTAATGTTACAGGTATTGGGAGAGTAATTTAAAAAAGAAAAGGTATAATCCTTGCCCTTAATGATCTAATAGTCTAATAGGGAGAAGTACATAAAACATTCCAAAGAAGCAAGCTAAGCTAGTGTATTGTTATGTGTTCACCACTGTTGGGTTTCAGAAGAAAAACTCAGTTTGATTTGGTCTCACATGGTCTAGTGTGTTTAGGTGTATGGGAGTAGGTTCGTTTGAGGGTCTAGCTGGATATTTGTTTGATATGGTCACACCTTCTCCAGGGGTCCTAGCATATTTTCTGCCTTGGGTGAGGATTTACATTGAGGAAAGGGCATTTGGCATTATACATCATTTCAAATGGGGTTGAGCAGGACTGAGTTGAATACAGCCTGGACAGAGTCCCATGACTTGGATGTCACTTAAAGGGAACACGTGTACATCCGTGGTGGATTCATGTTGATGTATGGCAAAACCAATACAATATTGTAAAGTAATTAGCCTGCAATTAAAATAAATAAATTTAAATTTTAAAAAAGTGATCAACAAGAGATTCACTGGCTGTTCTTAGGATGAAATCTCCTTTGGACCACAATGAGAAGGACTAATGTTGAAGCTCCAGCAGTGCACAGCCACCACTGCAATCTGATCACATGGACTACAGCCTTGTCTAACTCAACGAAACTATGAGCCATGGTGTGTAGGGCCACCCAAGATGGATGGGTCATGGTGGAGAGTTCTGAAAAAATGTGGTTCACCGGAGAAGGGAATGGCAAACCACTTCAGCATTATTGCCTTGAAAACCGCATGAAAGGTATGAAGAGGGAAAATATAGGACACGGAAAGGTGAACTCCCCAGGTTGGTAGGTGCCCAATATGCTACTGGAGAAGAATGGAGAAATAGCTCCAGAAAGAATGAAGAGACACAGCCAAGGCAAAAACAACACCCAGTTGTGGATGTGACTGGTGATGGAAGTAAAGTCCAATGCTATAAAGAGCAATATTGAAGAGCAACCTGGAATATTAATTAGGTTCATGAATCAAGGCATGTTGGAAGTGGTCAAACAGGAGATGGCAAGAGTGAGCATCCAAATTTTAGGAATCCGCAAACTAAAATGGATTGGATGGGTGAATTTAACTCAGATGACCATTATATCTACTACTGTGGACAAGAATCCCTTGGAAGAAATGGAGTAGCCATCACAGTCAACAAAAGAATCTGAAATACTGTACTTGGATGCAATCTCAAAATGACAGAATGATCTCTGTTTGTTTCCAAGGAAAACCATTCAGTATTACAGTAATCCAAGTCTGTGCCCTGACAAGTAATGCTGAAGAAGATGAAGTTGAATGGTTCTATGAAGACCTACAAGACCTTCTAAAAATACACCCCCAAAAGATGTAATTTTCATTATAGGGGACTGGAATACAAAACTAGGAAGTCAAGAAACACCTTGAGTAACAGGGAAATTTGGCCTTGGAGTACAGAATGAAGCAGGGCAAAGGCTAATAGATTTTGCCAAGAGAATGCACTGGTCATAGCAAACACCCTTTCCAACAACACAAGAGAAGACTGTACACATGGACATCACCAGATTGTTAATACTGAAATCAGATTGATTATATTCTTTGCAGCCAAAGATGAAGAAGCTCTATACACTCAGCAAAAACAAGACCAGGAGTTGCCTGTGGCTCAGATCTTGAGCTGCTTATTGCCAAATTCAGACTGAAATTGAAGAAAGTAGGGAAAACCACTAGATGATTCAAGTATGATGTGAATCAAATCCCTTATGATTATACAGTGGAAGTGAGAAATAGATTAAACGGATTGGATCTGATAGAGTGCCTGAAGAACTATGGATAGAGTTTCATGACATAGTACAAGAGGCAGGGATCAAGACCATCCCCGAGAAAAAGAAATGCAAAAAGGCAAAATAGTTGTCTGAAGAGGCCTTAAAAATAGCTGTGAAAAGAAGAGAAGCAAAATGCAGAGGAGTTAAAGGAAAGATTTACCATTTGAATGCAGATTTCTGAAGAATAGCAAGGAGGTATAAGAAAGCCCTCCTCAGTGATCAAGGCAAAGAAATAGAGGACAGCAACAGAATGGGAAAGACTAAAGATCTCTTCAGGAAAATTAGAGATACCAAGAGAACATTTCATGCAAAGATGGCCACAATCAAGGACAGAAATGGTATGGACCTAACAGAAGTAGAAGATATTAAGAAGAGATGGCAATAAAACGCCAAACTATACAAAAAGATCTTCGTGACCCAGATAATCAAGATGGTGTGATCACTCACCTAGAGCCAGATATCCTGGAATGTGAAGCCAAGTGGTCCTTAGGAAGCATCACTGCAAACAAGGCTAGTGGAGGTGATGGAATTCCAGTTGAGCTATTTCAAATCCTAAAAGATGATGCTGTGAAAGTGCTGCACTCAATATGCCAGCAAATTTGGAAAACTCAGCAGTGGCCATAGGACTGGAAAAGGTCAGTTTTCATTCTAACCCCAAAGAAAGGCAAAGAAACTACCACACAATTGCATTCATCTCACACACTAGCAAAGTAATACCCCAAGTTCTCCAAGCCAGACTTCAACAGTACATGAACCGTGAACTTCCAGATGTTCAAGTTGGATTAAGAAAAGGCAGAGGAACCAGAGATCAAATTGCCAACATCCGTTGGATCATCAAGAAAGCAAGAGAGTTCCAGAAAAACATCTACTTCTGCTTTATTGACTATTCCAAAGCCTTTGACTGTGTGGATCACGACAAAGTACGGAAAATTCTTTAAAATATGGGAATATCAGACCACCTGATCTGCCTTTTGAGAAATCTGCATGCAGGTCAAGAAGCAACAGTTAGAACTAGACATGGAGCAACAGACTGGTTTCAAATAGGCTGTATATTGTCACCCTACTTATTTAACTTATATGCAGAGTACATTATGGGAAATGTTTTGCTGGATGAAGCATAAGTTGGAATCAAGATTTCTGGGAAAATATCAATAACTTCATATATGCAGATGACACCACCCTTATGGCAGAAAGTGAAAAACTAAAGAGCCTCTTGATGAAAGAAGAGAGTGAAAAATCTGGCTTAAAACTCAACATTCAGAAAACTAAGAAAATTGCATCTGCTCCCATCATTTCATGGCAAATAGTTGGGGAAACAATAGAAACAGTGACAGACTTCATTTTGGGGGACTCCAAAATCTTTGCAGATTGTGATTTTAGCCATGAAAGTAAAAGATGCTTGCTTGGAAGAAAAGTTATGACCAACCTAGACAACATGTTAAAAAGCAGAGACATTACTCTGCCAACAATGGTTCGTCTAGTCAAAGCTATGGTTTTTCCAGTAGTCATGTATGGATGTGTGAGAGTGGGTCTATAAAGAAAGCTGAGCACTGTAGAATTGATGCTCTTGACCTCTGGTGTTGGAGAAGACTTTTGAGAGTCCCTTGTACTGCAAGGAGATCCAACCAATCAATCCTCAAGGAAATCAGTCCTGAATATTCATCAGAAGGACTGATGGTGAAGCTGAAACTCCAATACTTTGGCCACCTGATGCGAAGAACTGACCCATTTGAAAAGACACTAATGCTGGGAAAGATTGAAGGTGGGAGGAGAAGGGGACAAGAGGATGAGGTAGTTGAATGGCATCACCGACTCAATGGACATGAGTTTGAGTAAACTCTGGGAGTTTGTGATGGACAGGGAGGCCTGGCATGGGGTTGCAAAGAGTCAGATATGACTGAGAAACTGAACTGAACTGATTCACTGAGGGCCCTCTCACATGGAGATTGGACCTCCAAGTGCTACTCTGGCTCCGTGGTAGTATTGATAGAGATTTTGTTAAGAGGTAGCTGACTCTGAGAAGATTTTGTTCTTGGCCACTTGATCTTTCCACGTGGGATCCTCTAGTTTCAGGACTTCTACCCCTCTCGCTGCCGTATTCTTCCTCTTCAACCAGACGTTGACACATTTATCTAGTTTCCAAGGGAAATGGAAAACACCCTTGGTGATCAACAATATTAAATATTATTTTTTTATTATTGTTTCACAAGTGAACTTGAAAACAAAAGCCAAGAATCTGACCTTTTTATTCCCTGGCCTCCTAAATAAATTTTGTACTGAAACAATGGAATGATTGCTAATGTTAAAGCAGGGAGTGTCATGGTATAGTAGGGATTAAGGGTAAAATACATTGATTGATGAATAAATATATTATCCTACTGGGGTATGTTGAAGTATTTCTTCTATTATGTGATTAAGGAATTGGGCATTTCCCATAAAGAATGAAGAAACAGGTATTGCGAGTTAAAAAAAAAAAAATCAGTGAGAAATCAGAAGGTCCAGATTCTTGTTTCAGTGTACTGATCATATGACCTGTGGTAAAGAATTTAATGTCTATGAACTCTAGAATCTCTCCCTTAAAAAATGATGTGTAATAATATACATCTGTCTACTACCTGGGAGGTGGTACTGTATTGTAGTTAATAAGAATTTAAATTCAGTCTCTCTAGTTTTTTATTTGTTCTCTACCACTTATCTGTGAAATTTGCCAACTGAATCAGTCTTCCTAAGCTCCTGTTTCCTCAAGGAAGTTGTGCTTAGGACTGAATGATATCATATATATGATACATGTCAGAGAATATGTCAGGACCCCTAGAGATGGGGTGACCATACAGAAGAGATACCCAGCGAAAACCCCAACCATCGCCATCCCCACACATGGAAACACACTAGATCTTGTCAATCTGGAATCAATCTGAGCTTTTCTCCTAAAACCCACCAGTGGTGAAACATAACCAATCCACTAGCTTAGCTTGGTTCTTTGGAATGTTTTATGTGCACTCCTCCCTATTAGACTATTGATGGTTAAAGGTGAAGGACTATATATGTATATAGTGTATGATCTTTTTAATGTGCTGTTAAATTCAGTTTGCTAGTATTTTATTGAGAATTTTTGTGTCTGTGTCCATCAGGGATATGGGAGTTTTTTGTAGTTTTTAATTTTCTTCCCTTGTGGTGTCTTCTCTGACTTTGCTATCAGGATAATGCTGGTCTAGTTTTGGAAAATCCCCTCCTCTTCAGTTCTTTGAAAGAGTTTGAGAAGGATTGGAGTAATTCTTCTTTAAATGTTTGGTAAAATTAGCCAGTGAAACCATCTGGTCCTGGATTTTGTTTGTTTGTTGGGAAGTTTTTGATTACAGAATCAATATCCTATTTGTTATTGGTTTATGCAGATTTTCTGTTTCTTCATAAGTCAGTCTTGGTAGATTTTCTGTTTCTAGGAATTTATCTATTTCTTCTATGTTGTCTAATTCATAATAGGCTCTTATTGAGGATGAATGAATAATATACACACACACACGCGTATATATAGACATACAGCCATAAAAAAAGAAATCGTCATTTGCGACAGCATAAATGAACCTTTAGGGCATTATACTAAGTGAAATAAGTCAGAGAGAGAAGATAAATGTTGGATGAGTTCATTACATGCGGAATCTAAGTCCAAACTCATAGAAACAAGAACATATTGATGTTTTCGAAGGTCCGTCTAGTCAAGGCTATGGTTTTTCCAGTAGTCATGTATGGATGTGAGAGTTGGACTGTGAGGAAAGCTGAGCGCCGAAGAATTGATGCTTTTGAACTGTGGTGTTGGAGAAGACTCTTGAGAGTCCCATGGACTGCAAGGAGGTCCAACTAGTCTATTCTAAAGGAGATCAGTCCTGGGTGTTCTTTGGAATGCTAAAGCTGAAGCTCCAGTACTTTGGCCACCTCATGTGAAGAGCTGACTCATTGGAAAAGACTCTGATGCTGGGAGGGATTGGAGGCAGGAGAAAAGGGGGACGACAGAGGGTGAGATGGCTGGATGGCATCACTGACTCAATGGATGTGAGTTTGAGTGAACTCTGGGAGTTGGTGTTGCACAGGGAGGCCTGGCATGCTGCAGTTCATGGTGTCGCAAAGAGTCGGACATGACTGAGCGACTGAACTGAACTGAACTGAAGGGCAGGAGTGAGGGTGGGGTAACTTCTAATTAATTATAAGATGAAGACATTCTGGAGATACAATATATAGCTTGGTGTCTGTTGTTAACAGTACTGCATTATATATTTAAAAGTTGCTGAAAGAGTATATATATATTTTTTTCATATTTTATTTTATTTTACTTTACAATACTGTATTGGTTTTGCCATACATCAACATGAATCTGCCACGGGTGTGCACATGTTCCCAATCCTGAACCCTCCTCCCACCTCCCTCCCCATACCATCTCTCTGGGTCATCCCAGTGCACCAGCCCCAAGCCTCCAACAAATGCTAAAGGTTATTCTCTAGACAGGAAACACAAAAAGGGTGTATAAACCTGAACGCAAAATAATAAAGTAAATGAAACAGTATATTTTTAAAATGCTCCCCAAACTTGTGAAACAAAAGATTTAATTATATGAAGTGATGGTTGTGTTTAATGAACCTTGTTGTAATCATGCTGCAATATATACATATGTGAAATCATTACCTTGTAGATCTTATATTCACAATTTTATGTGTCAATCATATCTCAGTAAAGCTGGAAGAATAAAAGTACCTTCCCCTCTGCAATTGTACTGTCAGCCATTACTTCCCAGGGTTGTCTTTTTTTCTCTCCAATTGTCCAATGCACTCTTTTTAGCTTGCCATTTCAAATAATATGTTTTAGAAAATCAGATCACTGACTTGTTTTAGAATTTTGTAATAAGAAAAAATAAGAATCTTTGTGTGGAAATAGAGATCAAGGACAACTTTTTAAATTTAGAGGGTTTTTTTTGTTTTTTTGCTGTTCGGTTATTTCTTTTAAGAAGCTGCACTGCTTTCTTTGGTTTTCTCATATGTGTATCCCAGATTGTGACTTAATCATTATAACAAGATGTTAAAACAGAACTCTATATATCGTGGTTTTAGTTATATCACCAAGAACATAGTTAGCAGGGACTTTAATATTACAAAGTAAGGGGCTAGGTTACATTTGGTAAAATCAGGATTTGTACATGTTCTCTTTTAAGCTGAGATTGAAGAGACTAAAAGAGAAGTTACAGTCTCAAGAGAGAATTTTCTTTAGTGGAAGTTGTTAGGGAGGGGAGAGAATTGCTTAATCTTTCCTGTAGATCGGTTAGAGTTGTTTAGATAACAGTTCCATAGAGCTTGGGGGACACAGTGAGTTACTGCCACTGGAAAAAGGTAAAGGGCCAGAAGGTGTCTGAACCAGGCTGTACAGATAAAGTAGAAAATTGCAGTTAAGAAGTCACTACGTTGGATCAAAATATATGTTTCAGGTGGGTATGATGAGATGGTCCTAAATCTTGCGCAAAATGTCTAACTAGAGAGGTGAGGAGGCCTCAACCAACATAGCCTGATGGTATATTAATGGCTACTCAAGGACTGAGGCAGGAATCCTAAGCAATTTTCTGTAAAAGCTTCATTCATCTTCATCAGAGAAATTCAGTTCAGGGAGTGTTGGTTATTTTCATATTGCTGCTGAAACAAATCACCACAAATTTAGTGGCTTAAAAGAATGCAGATTTATTCTCTTCCAGTTCTAGAGGTCAAAAGTCTGAAGTCCAAGTGAGGTCAAGCTGCATTCCTCCTGGAGCCTTTTAGGGAATAGTCTGTTTCTTTGCCTTTTCTCTCTCCTAGAAGCCACCTGTGTTCCTTATCTGTGGCTTCTTCCTCTGTCTCCAAAGCCAATGACTGAGAATCCTCAGATCCTTCTCTCTGTAGCTTTTCTTCCATCATCACTTCACCTTCCATGTCTTGGACTGTACTGACTCCTCTGCTTAGAAGGACCCTTATGATTGACATTAAACCCAACCAGACAATACAGGATAATCTCTCCTCTTGAGATCCTTAATTAATCACTTTTTAACGTCCTTTTGCCATGTTCCCTGGGGAAGGGAAAGGCTACCCACTCCAGTATTCTGGTCCGGAGAATTCCATAGACTGTATAGTCCATGGGGTCGCAAAGAGTCAGACTCGACTGAGTGCCTTTCACTTTGCCATGTTAGGTAGCATATCCACAGGTTCTAGGGATTAGGACATGGATATCTTTGGGAGGCTCGTCTTCTTTCTACTACACCAGTGAAGGAAGGTAGCCTAGGAACCCACTGAAGTATCAAGAAAGGAAGAATCAACTTTAAACAAGGCTGGGCTAAGAGAAGCCTGGCAGTAGCTCGAAGAGTAAAAATCAAGAATTTTTATTGTTTCTTGCTGCTCCTTACATCTTTTTCCATGACCCTAAAGATAAGAAACTTCTCTTGGCAAGCTAGGGAGGAGAGGAGAAGTACAGTCTGGGAAAATAGGAAAGAAGTGAGTTATTTCCTTTTTCTCTTCTGTTAAATAAGCAGTGCCAATGGAGAAGATGGCAGAATTAAGGTGTTTCCATACTGAACTTTTGAAGGTTATATTTGATCAAGGTTGGTTGAATGGTTGTATATATAGTATATAGCAATGATAGTTATATACAATAATCCTGATTTTGTCTTATACCCATAAAAACCTAACAACCAAAAGATGAAAAAGGTTAACTTGTGCTTGGACTGTTAAAAGGCATTATCCTGAACCAGCATTGTAAATTTTAATTCCTGAATTTTTGAAGTCTAAGAAAAGCTTTAAAGGCAAGCAAAGACAAAAAAAAAAAAAAAGTGAATCTGGACACTTTGTAGATAAGTAATTGTTGACAGTTTCAGTACAAGCAAAAATAAAAACAATTGAAGTGGCAAGACTTGGAACCACTGATAGCCGTATAAAATGACAGTGAAGCCCAGAAATTGCCACTGGGGAAAAGTAAAGAAAATGTATTAATAAAAGCAGAATTATAGTTTGGGTATATTTAATGAAAGGGCACACTTAAACATCCTCCTGGTATTCAGGTCACACAGCGACGGCATGTCCGTAAAATAGCATACCTCTTCTGACTAGTCCACGAAGGACTACTTCTCTCTCAATACCTCAGTTACCTCTGAAGTCTTTGTTGATCTACAACACAATACTACGCTAATGTTCATTACGTCTTGACCGCATAAAAAAGAAAGGTTTCTCTTTTCAAAGTACACCATTTTCTACGGCAGGAACATGAACAACACATTTTACAAAGACTAATATAAAATTTTTTTTTCAAATAGAAAAGCTGTTTCACCGTAGTAATTACCAAACTCCAACATATCTAGTGGGGAAAACCACTAGACCATTCAGGTGTGATCTAAATCAAATCCCTTATGATTATACAGTTGAAGTGAGAAATAGATTTCAGGGACTAGATTTGATAGATAGAGTGCCTGATGAACTATGGACAGAAGTTCATGACATTGTACAGGAGACAGGGATCAGAACCATCCCCAAGAAAACTAAATGCAAAAAAGCAAAATGGCTGTCTGAGGAGGCCTTGCAAATAGCAGTGAAAAGAAGAAAAGCCAAAAAGCAAAGGAGAAAAGGAAAGGTAACCCCTTTTGAATGCAGAGTTGCAAAGAATAGCAAGGAGAATAAGAAAGCCTTCCTCAGCGATTAATGCAAAGAAATAGAGGGAAAAAATAGAATGGGAAAGACTAGAGATCTCTTCTAGAAAATTGCAGATACCAAGGGATCATTTCATGCAAATATGGGTTCAATAAAGGACAGAAATGGTATGGACCTAACAGAAGCAGAAGCTATTAAGAAGAGATGGCAAGAATACACAGAAGAACTATTAGAAAAAAGATCTTCAAAACCCAGATAATCATGATGATGTGATCACTCACCTAGAGCCAGACTTCCTGGAATGTGAAGTCAACTGGGCCTTAGGAAGCATCACTATGAACAAAGCTAGGGGAGGTGATGGAATTCCAGTGGAGCTATTTCAAATCCTGAAAGATGATGCTGTGAAAGTGCTGCACTCAATATGCCAGCAAATTTGGAAAACTCAGCAGTGGCCACAGGACTGGAAAAGGTCAGTTTTCATTCCAATTCCAAAGAAAGGCAATGCCAAAGAATGCTCAAACTACTGCACAATTGTATTCATCTCACATGCTAGTAAAGTAATGTTCAAAATTCTCCAAGCCAGGCTTCAGCAATGCATGAACCGTGAACTTCCAGATGTTCAGGCTGGTTTTAGGAAAGGCAGAGGAACCAGAGATCAAATTGCCAACATCTCTGGATCATTGAAAAAGCAAGAGAGTTCCAGAAAAGGATCTATTTCTGCTTTATTGACTATGCTAAAGCCTTTGACTGTGTGGATCACAATAAACTCTGGAAAATTCTTCAAGAGATGGGAATACCAGACCACCTAACCTGCCTCTTGAGAAATCTGTATGCAGGTCAGGAAGCAACAGTTAGAACTGGACGTGGAACAACAGACTGGTTCCAAATAGGAAGAGAAGTACGTCTGGGCTGTATATTGTCACCCTGCTGATTTAACTTCTATGCAGAGTACATCATGAGAAATGCTGAGCTGGAAGAAGCACAAGCTGGAATCAAGATTTCTGGGAGAAATATCAATAACCTCAGATATGCAGATGACACCACCCTTATGGCAGAAAGTGAAGAAGAACTAAAGAGCCTCTTGAAGAAAGTGAAAGAGGAGAGTGAAAAAGTTGGCTTAAAGCTCAACATTCAGAAAACAAAGATCATGGCATCTGGTCCCATCACTTCATGGCAAATAGATGGGGAACCAGTGGAAACAGTGGCTGATTTTATTTTAGGGTGCTCCAAAATCATTGCAGATGGTGATTGCCGCCATGAAATTAAGACACTTACTCCTTGGAAGGAAAGTTATGACCAACCTAGCTGCTAAGTCACTTCAGTCGTGTCCAACTCTGTGCAGCCCCATAGATGGCATCCCACCAGGCTCCCCCGTCCCTGGGATTCTCCAGGCAAGAACACTGGAGTGGGTTTTCCATTTCCTTCTCCAGTGCATGAAAGTGAAAAGTGAAAGTGAAGTCGCTCAGTCATGTCCGACTCTTAGCAACCCCATGGACTGCAGCCTACCAGGCTTCTCTGTCCATGGGATTTTCCAGGCAAGAGTACTGGAGTGGGGTGCCATTGCCTTCTCCTATTACCAACCTAGACAGCATATTAAAAAGCAGAGACATTACTTTGCCAATAAAGGTCCGTCTCGTCAAGGCTATGGTTTTTCCAGTAGTCATGTATGGATGTGAGAGTTGGAATATAAACAAAGCTAAATGAAGAAGAATTGATTCTTTTGAACTGTGGTGTTGGAGAAGACTCTTGAGAGTCCCCTGGACTGTAGTCCATCCTAAAGGAGATCAGTCCTGGATGTTCATTGGAAGGACTGATGTTGAAGTTGAAACTCCAATACTTTGGCCACCTGATGCGAAGAGCTGACTCATTTGAAAAGACCCTGATGCTGGAAAGGATTGAGGGCAGGAGGAGAAAGGGACGACAGAGGATGAGATGGCTGGATGGCATCACTGACTCAATTGACATGAGTTTGGCTGAACTCTGGGAGTTGGTGATGGACAGGGAGGCCTGGCATGCTGTGGTTCATGGGGTCGCAAAGAGCTGGACATGAGTGAGCGACTGAACTGAACTGAACTGAGTATGTCTCCCAATGATCCTACTGTCCTAGTATTCTTGCCCTCCCTCATTATATCAGGGCTTGCTCTGAGTGACCAGTAGAATACAATGCAAGTGGTGATGCGTGATTTTTGGAGTCTAAAAGGCCTTGCAGATTCTGCCTTCTTCTTTTGGATCACTTACTTTCGAAGCTAGCCACTGTGCTGTGAGATTATCCAAGTAGCCCTGTAGAGAGGCTCATGTGGAGAGGAGCTATGGTCCCAGTCAATGGCCAACACCAATTTTCCAGGCCCCTGAACAAGCCATATGGATCCTCCAAGCTGTCTGATAACTGCAGTCCCACTCAATATCTAGCTGTAAGTCTCATTCTAGACTCAGACACAACGACTAATTAAGCCATGACTTAATTCATGATCCACAGGACTGTGAGAGATTATAAATTGATGTTGTTACTTTGAATCACTGTATTTTAATGGTGCTCTCTTACATAGCAATAAATAATGAATATATTCACCCTTAAAAAGTAAAATATCAATCATCTGTGCACCTAAGAGATACTGTACAATTTGTCCTTCAAATATCAGTATTTCAAGTGACTAAGCTGGTAATGTAATTATGTTTCTTTTTTTTTTTTAATGATTTAATTGCATGGCTTAATCTATTCTATTAAAACCTAGAATGGTAGCTAGTGGAAGAAAAATATCCACAAGCCCTCAGACTATTACCAGTGGCCACCGAACGTTTGACATATCACTGATCATTTCTGATCAATTTAAATAAGTGCCCTATTTCAGCAGAAAAATATTTAAATGTCTAGAAAAGAAAGGCTGCATTAAAAAAGATATTTGAATTCATCCAAAGAAGATAGTGAGGTACACACATGTACATTATAATATAAATATACACATATATACTTGTGTCTGTATGTGATATGTTATTATATCTTGATTTAACTCTGTAGCCTCTCCTCACAATGGTTTGAACTACATGTGATATAGGATGAGAAGAAAAGAAAAACCAGTAGTTCGGTTAAATACAATTCAGAGCAAATAATTCATCATTATTATAGCAATTAGTCTTTAATTTTTTTCTGTCCCTCTAAGCAGGAACACAAATCAGTTCATTTTGAGAGTGGAGCAACCTGATTTCTCATATTCGATCCTTCCTTTTGTTATTAAAAAAGTAAACTACATAGGCTTCTTCCACCTCTCTCCCCGTTTATAAAGCAGATTTTACATTCTCCCTCTGTGCTTCATCCCTCCTAAAATTTTGATGCCAGACCAAGAGATCCACAGCAGTGGGTGGTCCAAAGCGGCTGCACATCCGTTCTCTAAAATGTGCAGACTGCTTCATGGCGGTTCACAAACCATTTCCCCGGGCTCAGTTAATACATGGGCCAGTCATTCATGTTCAGCACGTCTACCATGACCTTAAACAATCGGTATGTTTAAAATAGATAACCAAGGGCCTACTGTGCAGCACAGGGAACTTCTACCTAATAATACTCTGTAATAACTTGAATGGGAAAAGAATTAGAAAAAAAGTAGATACATGTTACGTATGGCTGAGTTGCTTTGCTATGTACTTGACTAACATGGCAATGTAAAATGAAAATATTTTTATTATCCTTCAATTAAAAACAAATACAGTATTGTAAAGTGAAATAAAGTAAAAATAAAAATTAAAAAAGTAAAAAGAGAGCTAAAGATGGTAATAAACAGTCATGGAACATTAAAAAAAAAACAAGTAAAGTGGAAAACTTTTTTTAAGTTTTTAAATGGAAAAGAAAACAATTACCTGAGACTCATAAAATACTTGTTTGAAATGAAAATATAAATTTTAAACAATTACATTATTGAATTTTTATAATATATAAGTACATATCAAAGTATTGTGAGGCTGCAACGTATTTACCTTATGGTTCATGCCTTCTAGGGGCTCACATTCTAATAGCTGACAGTACATAAAGATGTAAGACAAGTTAAATAACATAAATTTTATTTCAGCATTTAGCAACCATTAAATATCATGCATGGTTATTTTAAAATGAAATGAGAAACGTAAAAAATCTGAGTGGCAGTTTACATCTTAAAATTAATTTTTCTTTCCTTTTTCATGTGACCTTTTCTTCAATGCAGTTTTAGAAAACTAGGTGAACACTTAAGTAAAATGTTATCTTAATTGTTTTCTTCCAGTAATTGACACTGTTTAATTTTACTATATTCAACTGACATTTGTGTTTGAAGAAAACTTCCTTTTTGATTACAGTGAATGATATCCTAGTTTTTTGTTGGTATTATTTATCAATGAACAATGATTGACAGTGTAGCTCAGCTTGGGTTCAGAAAATGACCCAGAGACCATTATGGGACTGTGGCAAGAGAAATGAGAGAAGGTAAAGAGCTTAGTAAGTTGAGTAGGTTTGGAAATACTTGGTCATAGACACATTCATTGGCAACTGAACTCACTTGCTTCGGATTGAAAATTACTCTAAACTCCTAAAGCTAAGCTCCCATTTTTCTTGTAACTCTGGCAATAACTGGCTGCTTGATTTAGAGTACATTTATTAACTATTTTGACATGTAAATATCTATAAAGTGGGTTAAGAATATCTACCTGGGACTTCTGTGGTGGCTCAGTGATAAAGAATCCACCTGCCAATGCAGGTGATGCTGGTTCGATCCCTGGTCCTGGAAGATCCCACATGCCGAGGAGCTAAGCCTGTGAGCCACAACTATTGTCCCTGCAGCTACTGAGCCCAGGTTCTCTAAAGCCTGTGCTCCACAAGAGAAAACCACTACAATGAGAAGCCTGTGCACCGCAATTAGAGAATAGCCCCACTCACCACAACTAGAAAAAAGCCCTTGCAGCAACAAGACCCAGCACAGCCAAAATAAATAAATAAGTTTTTAAAAATCCACCTAACAGTTTGAAAAAATTAAATATGCAACATATTTAAAGCAGAATTTTCTCAATATAGCTAAAAATGTTTGGAGGAATATCACCAAAAAAAAAAAATGAAGATAATCACTAATGATACTATCTCCTATTTTGAAAGAGTGGTTTGATTAAAGGTGGGCAGAGAGGGAGAGGGGGACAGAGCTGGACTGAAATCTACCACATCCCTGGCAGATGTAGTCTACTATAAGGATTTGGGGATTTTATAATTAAATGTATTAGCCTGCTGTGGAGATGAGACATTTACCTGCTGGCTTTACTTTTTCTAAGAATCTCTCTAAATTTGTTCTCACCTTTGTCTTGCAGCACGCATTATAAAAATGTATATACTTCTGAATAGGTTGCAAGTGAAACAGGCTCTGTTCATCAACCTGTACTTTCTCAAACTCTGTATTTGCAAGGTTCCCAGAGTAAGCATTTCAGTTCAAAGGCAGGCTCCAAAGAATTTAGGTTTGGCCAGGCTGAGGTGAGAAATCTACCTAATCTGGGGCTGGCCCTGGTGGTTCCTCTTCACATTGGAATTGGTTCTGTATGGATTCTGCTGTGTTTAATGGTATTATCCAAACTTTCTGAGGTTTTCCCCCAGCTTTGTTCAACTTTCAGCTATAACATATCTAAGAGCGTAAAAACTTCATACATTATATAAATCTGCAATTGAACATTTTTAAACTGCCAAGCCAAAGGGGAATTAAAAGTTTTGTTGTTGATCAGTCACTAAGTTGTATCTGACTCTTTGTGACCCCATGGACTTCAGCATGCCAGGCTTCCCTGTCCTTCACCATCTCCCAGAGTTTGCTTAAACTCATGTGCACTGAGTCGGTGATGCTATCCAGACATCTCATTCTCTGTCATCCTCTTCTACTGCCTTCAGTCTTTCCCAGCATCAGGGTTTTTTTCCAGTGAATCGGCTCTTCACATCAGATGGCCAAAGTATTGGAGCTTCGGCTTCAGAATCCGTCCTCTGAATGAATATTCAGAGTTTATTTCCCTTAAGATTGACTGGTTTGATAAGTATCTTCTCCAACACCACAGTTCAAAAGCATCAATTCTTTGGTACTCAGGCCTTCTTTATAGTCCAACTCTTAACACTCGTACATAACTACTGGAAAAACCATAGCTTTGATTATATGGACCTTTGTCTGCAAAGTGATATCTCTACTTTTTAATATGCCGTCTAGGTTTGTCATAGCTTTTCTTCCAAGGAGCAAGTGTCTTTTAATCTCATTGCTGTAGTCATTGTCCATAGTGATTTGGGAGCCCAAAAAGATAAAATCTGCCACTGTTTCCATTTTTTCCCCATCTATTTGCCATAAGCGATGGAACTGGATGCCATGATCTTAGTTATTTGAATGTTGAGTTTTAAGCCAGCTTTTTCACTCTCCTCTTTCACTTTCATCAAGAGGCTATTTAGTTCTTGTTTGCTTTCTGCCATTAGGGTGGTATCATCTGCATATCTAAGGTTGTTAATATTTCTCTCAGCAATCTTGATTCCACCTTGTGCTTCATCCAGACTGGCATTTCACATGATGTACTCTGCATAGAAGTTAAATAACCAGGTGACAATATACAGCCTTGACATACTCCTTTCCCAGTTTTGAACCACTCTGTTTTTTCATGTCAGTTCTAACTGTTGCTTCTTGACCTGCATACAGGTTTCTCAGGAGTAAGTAAGGTGATCTGGTATTCTCATTTCTTTAAGAATTTTCCAATTGGTTGTGATCCATACAGTCCAAGGTTTTAGTGTAGTCAGTGAAGCAGAAGTAGATGTTTTTCTGGAATTCCTTTGCTTTCTCTAAGATTCGACAAATACTGGCCATTTGATCTCTCATTCCTCTGTGTTTTGTAAATCCAGCTTGTACAACATCTGGTAGCAGAGCTGGTAAAGAATCTGCCAGCAATGCAAGGGACCCTGGTGTGATTCGTGGATCAGGAAGATCTCCTAGAGAAGGGATAGGCTACGCACTCCAGTATTCTTGGGCTTCCCTGCTAGCTCAGATGGAAAATAATGTGCCTGTAGTGCGGGAGACCTGGGTCTGATCCCTGGGTGGGAAAGATCCTCTGGAGGAGGGCATGGCAACCCACTTCAGTATTCTTGCCTAGAGAATCCCATGGACGGAGGAGCCTGGTAGGCGATAGTCCGTGGGGTGGCAGAGTCAGACACTGTTGAGCAACTAAGCACACAGGCACACACATCTGGAAGTTCTCGATTCATGTTCTGTTGAAGCTTAGCTTGGAGAATTTTGAGCATTCCCTTGTTAGCATGTGAAATGAGCACAATTATGTCATAGTTTGAACATTCTTTGGCATTGCCCTCCTTTGAGATTGGAATGAAAACTGACCTTTTCCAGTCCTGTAACCACTCCTGAGTGTTCCAAATTTGCTGGCATATTGACTGCAGCACTTTCACAGCATCATCTTTTAGAATTTGAAATAGCTCAGGTGGAATTCCATTACCTCCTCTATAGTTGGTTGTAGTAATGCTTCCCCTAAAGGCCCACTTGACTTCACACTCCAGGCAAGAATACTGGAATGGGTTGCCATTTCCTTCTCCAGCAGATTTTCCCAGTTCAGGGATAGAACCTGCATTTCAGGGAGATTCTTTACCAGTGAGCCACCTGGGAAGCCCTTGCTTTTCTTCCACATGGGGTCAATTTTGTATGATAATAAATAACCTGTGCTTTTCAAATCACCTCTAGAAAATACACACACACACAGACACAATATTTCTCAGCCATAAAAAAGAAATTCTGCCATTTCTATCAACATGGTGAACCTAAGGTATTATGCTTAGTGACATAATTCAGAGAAACCAAATATTCTGTTATCATTTATACACAAAATCTAAGAAGTAAAACAAATGAGTATAACAAAAAAGAAACAGACTCATAAGTACAAAGAATTAGTGATTACCAGTATGGAGTGGAATGGGGGAGGGGCAAAATAGAAGTATGAGATTAAGTGACACAGACTGCTAACCATAAAATAAATGAGCACCAAAGATATATTGTGCAGCCCAGGGAAATATAGGCATTATTTTGTAATAACTTTAAATGGAATATTATCTATAAAAATATTGAATCTCTATGCTGTACACCTGAAACTAATATTGTATATCTTTAGTTTAATAAAATATGTAGTTAAATTTATACATATATTTATACCTATATTAATATATATCAATATTTATTAATGTAATAGAATGTTATAAATGTTATTAATTATTTATTGGCAATTTATATGTACTTAAATATTTAAATTAATTCCAAGTGGGCATTAATATAGCAACTTGCCATATTTAAATAATTAAATTCAGAATTCAAAACCTCAGGCACCTGGCTCAGTGGTAAAGAATCCGCCTGCCAGTGCAAGCAGCACAGGAGACTCGGGCTTGATCCCTGGTCAGGAAGATCCACTGGAGAAGGAAATAGCAACCCACTCCAGTATGCATGCCTGGTAAATCTCATGGGCAGAGGAGCCTGATGGGCTATACAGTCCATGGGGCTGCAAAGAGTCGGACTTGACTAAGTGTGCACACACACAGATTGCACTAATCTCACTTCAAATTCTCAGTAGTGACAACTCACAGACTGCATATTTAGAACATTTCTGTCATTACATGGAGTTCTGTTAGCTCTTGAAACTGTACTCTGAAGAATTACTGAATATTTTATAGTCCATGCCTCCTTTAAGAGATAGTCAGATAACAACGATGATACTTCTAAGGAAGTATTCTAAATAGTAATATGAAAAGGGTGTTTTGAAAGTTATTGGATAAAAGAAAGATGAAGGCAGGAGGGAGGGAGAAAGAAAAGAAAAGTGGAGGGAAGGAAGGAAGAAGTAGGGAATGAAGGGAGGGAAGGGTAGAGGGAAGAAGAGAAACTTCCTGGGCCTTTCTTACATATACTACCATATTAAATTTTAATGGCAAATGCTGGGACTAAGCTTGTTTGAATTCAAGTGAAATACTCCTTTCACTAACATTCAACAGCCTCCTTTGGGATAGCTTAACTAATTGTGCTACTGAATTGGCTTGTTAGGCTAGAACTATGTAACCATAGCATAATCTTATTGGGGGAAAATAAGAAATAATAATGGTTAGTTCTTCTGCCTAGGTTACATTTTTATGACTATGCCAAGGGCAGTGACCTGGTATTACCACCTGCAGAATGTTAATTAAGATAGCCCACGGATACAGTAAATTTTTTTTACACTTTTTATGGTCATATAGACATGACCTAAAAGTTCATGTCTCTAAGTGGACATTTCTCTGTAAGAGTATAGGTCTAAATTAATACTACTACTTCAAATTAGACGTAGGAGTATGACATGATTTTGTGTAACTTATGATGAATTAATGATCTAAGGAAATTTTTACTTTCTCTGATAAAGTACACTCTGAGCCTCATAGAACAAATAATTTTTCATGAACTGGACATTATGGTAAATTTTCTTTACCTGAGCTTTTATGCCTATGTAATTATTCCACAATTTTAATACATGTGAGATTAAGGATCTGTTTGCAGAGTTTGATACAAGTTTAGAAGACATAAATTTAAAAGAATCCAATAAATGTGTTGTATGATGTTTGTAATATGCAAAGGAAGACATATGAAGAAAAAGATAATATTTTAAAAACCACTGCTTCTTAAAGCATAGGGAGTGATTTTTTAGGATTATATTTCTGAGCAGTGTTAGATCTGGGCAAAATTTGATGAAGGTGAATTCTACTTTCTAATCTGTTTTTTTCATTCTTTCTTTTTATATGTTTTCTGAATCTTCTTATTTCCTTTAATCAATCTGTCTACCTCTGCACAAAGATGGCAAGTGTCTTAGGCTGCCCGTAGGTGACCCAGAGCTTTTTATTTCTGGACCCTACTTTAATGGACACTCAGTCTTCAGGCTTCCCTGGTCTCCCAAAATGTTTACCTGTCTGAACAAACTTATTGTTTAAAGAAATATTTGCTCATCCCAGAAAAGATTTCAATGTTAACCTTTGTCTTCAACTTCAGTTAACAAAAAGAATTTCATGTGTTGTAGCAAACTGTGTCTTTCTTACCTTGAATGCATTACTGGAATGCCTACTTATTATTATTGTTTTATTGATATGTAATTCACATTCCATAAATACATCTTTTACAGCGTAAAATTCTGTGATTTTTGGTATATTTATAGAGATTTAAAACTGTCATCACTGTCTAATTTTGGAACTTTTTTCATCATTCTGAAAAGAAACTCCATACCCATTAGCATTCTGTCTCCATTCCCCCACTTCATTCCTTAACAACCAGTAAATTTACTTTCAGTGAAAGAACATCTCAATGAATTTACCTATCCTGGATATTTCTTAGCAATAGAATCATGCACTCTGTGACCTTTTGTTTCTGACTTTTTTTCCTTTAAAAATCATAACCTTTTCAAGATTTATCCTTGTGGTAGCATATATCTGTACTTCATTCATTTTATTATTAAATAATATTCTACTGTGCAGGTTTATTACATTTGTTTTCAGTTTATCAGTTGGGTTCATCATTTGGATTGCTTGTCCTTTTTTAGCTATTATAGATAATGCTACAATGGACATTCACTTACAGCTATTTTGTAAATACAGTTTTCAGTTTTGGAGAGTACCAATCTAGGAGTGAAAGTCTTGGGCAATATAGTAACACTCTGTTTTACTCTTTGAGGAACTGCCCAAGTGGTTTCCAAAGATTATGATGGGTCTGATTTATCCATATTCTCATCAACACATCTTATTTTCCTTTTTGTTTATTTTTTTATTTTAATTGCAATACTGGGTATGAAATAGTACCCCACTGTGATTCTGATTTGCTTTAACTAGTACTTTGGCCACCGCATGCGAAGAGTTGACTCATTGGAAAAGACCCTGATGCTAGGAGGGATTGGGGGCAGGAGGAGAAGGGGATGACAGAGGATGAGATGGCTGGATGGCATCACCGACTCGATGGACGGGAGTTTGAGTGAACTCCGGGAGTTGGTGATGGACAGGGAGGCCTGGCGTGCTGCGATTCATGGGGTCGCAAAGAGTCGGACACGACTGAGCTACTGAACTGAACTGAACTGAATGATATTGAGCACCTTTTCATGTGTTTATTGACCATTTGTGTATCTTCTTTGTAGAAACCCCTATTCAAGCCCTATGGCCATTTTTTAATTGGGTTATATTTTTATGTTTAAGTTTTGATTGTTCTTCGATATTCTAGTCAGTAGAGTCCATCAGATGCCTGATTTGCAAACATTTTGTTCCCATTCTGCAGATTATCTTTTCACTTTCTTGATGGTAACCTTTGAAACACAAAAGTGTTAAATTTTGATGGAGTCCAGTTAATTTTTTCTTTTGTCTCCTGTTTGTACTTGTGTCTAAACAACCACGACCAAATCCCAGTTAATGACGATACATGCCTAGGTTTTCTATTGTGCTTTTTTATAACTTTGGCTCTTACATTTAGGTGTTTGATTCATTTTGAATAAATTTTTCTATGTAGGGTGAATTAGAGGTTCACCTTCATTCTTTCATATGTGGATGTCAAGTTTTCCTAGCACCATTTATAGAAATTCTTTTCTTTCTCCTTTGAATTGCCTTGGCTCTCTTGTCAAAAAATTAATTAACTGTAAGTGTAAGGGTTTATTTCTGAGCTCTTGATTCTGTTTAATTAATCTATATATCTGCCCTTCTGCCATACTGCATTGCTTTGACTACTGTAGCTAGATATGAAGTTTTGAACTTCGAAAATGTGAGTCATTTTACTTTATTATTCTTCTGAAAGACGGTTCTGGTTATTTTGAAAACCTTTAATTTTCATATGAATTTTAGAATCAGTTTGTCAATTAAAAAAATATCCTGCTTTGACTTTGATACAGACTGTGTTGAACCTATACCTCATTTGGAGGAGTATTACCGTCTTAAGAATATTAAGCTTTCCAGTCTATGAGCATAGCATACCTTTTGATTTATTTATGTCCTCCTCAATGTTCTATCATTTTCAATGTATAGATTTTTCATTTAACCTATTCTTAAATATGTTATTCCTTTTGTTGCTATGATACATAGACTTATTTGCTTAATTACACTTTTACATTACTAGTACATAGCTATATGATTGATTTTATGTTTGATCTTATATCCTGCAATATTGCTGAAATTGTTTATTAGCCCTAATTAGTTTTTATAGCACATGCTCATTGTTAATAGTATTTTTAACACTGTATTTCAGACAGTATTATTGACCTATTTTAATAGTCAGCAATCAATGAGATACTTAAATAGTCTCATGATGTGGTCAGGTCTGTATTATCTCTACAGTTACAATGACTAAATTCTGAGAGGTTAGATTACTTCCTTAAGGTCTCATGTATAATTTGCTGATCCCAAGGTGACAGTGCGCGTGTGGCTCTCTTGTAGCTACATGTCCTTTCACTTATCTCTTTACATGTGTCAGGCTCCAACAGTACAGTTGTGGAAAGGGTATAGGACTAGGATATGTTGAAGGAGAGTCAGATTTACTGCTGTTTCCATAGTTCTCTGAAAATCTAGAAGCGACATGACGGAATTTTTCTTATGATACTCTAATAACATGACAGTGACTGAGAGATCATAAAAAATCACTGGAATCAAATTCCCAAATCTCCAATTCACCTGATACTATCAAAACTGGAGTCTTCAGCTTTATCTACACTGAGGTACTATCTAATTTATTTAAAGCCAGAAGCAAATTAATTTCATCTTGGAGGTTGGGAGATATAGTCTGTAAACATACACGCATATTGCATAAAGATCCTATTTTCAACTGATCTGTAAAATTTACTTCCTAATTGAGTACATGTTATACCAAAAACATTAACATTTAACAGAAATGATAAGCTCAAGTTTTATGTCCATGGATTGTTAGACACTAATTTTCCTAGTAGAGTTATATCCAGACAATATTTTCATAATTTTATCTTTAACAAAACCTGTGTGTGGTCTTACTGAAGCTAGGCAGTTCTTACCTTTGTTATAAAACTACAAATACGATTCTGGGTCAATACATTTTAATAACTATTCCCTACTTATGGATATTAGATTCATACTTAACACTAAAATTAGTTCAGCCTGAGGCATAAGTGGACTACATTTCCTCCTTTTGTCTGTCATGCTAATTACTGCCAATCTCTATAGAGTAACCAAGCATTCAAACTGCCATTATAATCAGACTAAACATTGCACACACGTGCATATGAACAAACAAACAAACTCACAGGCTCAACCTAAGAAATTTTTTTTTGTTTCACACTATTACAAATTTAGTGAATGATAATGATATCATAAAAACTGAAAATGTAAAATATTATATGTTCCAATCTTTAGAATTATTTTAAAATTTATAATGCAATATGCTATAACATGAGTATGGTTATGATATTTCTAGATGAAATTTGACATTTTTTGTTTTGATAATGTCTATTAATGAAGTTCAGGGTGACTATATATGATATGAAATGCTCATCTAAAGATGCAATTCTGGGGTTTCATGCATTCCCATCTTGACTCCTCTGTTTTCTATGTAACCCTAGTAAAATCTGTCTCATTCTTTGTGACTTAAATTTTAAATATGTAGAATTGAAGTAATGATTGCCATTTGTATATTATTTTTTATGACAAGTATCATGAGAGTTAATGAAATTATTAGTCAGTAGACCTCCAGATCATTGCCACTGCACAGATAAGACTATTGGTCTCTAGCAGGAAAGGAATATGAGAGATTAGGAGGAAGAGAAAGAAACCTTGATAAAATGGGAGAGAGACTAGAAATGGAGCCGGGTAATGACATCCACCTTTTAAAAATCCGATAAAGGGAATAAGTTAGAAAGGCAGAGGGAGTTCCTTTCATCTCCCCTTGTGCTAATACAGAACTGCCTTCTCTAATTCTGTCTACCTAGCCCACAGGGGTTACAGCTATTTCTTCTTTTCTCCACTGTAATCACCAATGCCCACTTTCTCCTTCCATCATTAATCACAGGAGATTGTTAATGTGACTTTCTAATCCAGTACACTGTGGTACTTATATATAGATTCTCTATCTCATTTGTCCTGAGATTCACATAATAGAGCACAGGGTCAGGAACTTACTAGTGCTAAAAAAAATGATAATATAGTTTTGGATGGAGAGAGATTTTGATCAAGTTGAAAGATGCCATTTTGTTTGGAAAGGAGACGTGGCTTTCTATTCTGTAATGACATGCTGTGAACATGGGTGTGAAATGGATGTCAGGAAAAGCCTTAATCTAATATTTATTCATTCAGTTCTTTAATTGCTCAATTGCCAAACCTTGTTTTCTATGATGACAGAGAAGCAGGAAGAACTTCTGTTAAGCTGAAATTGATGTTCAAAGTAAAGGTACTCAACACTAAATCTGAATTAGTAATCAACTAATTAGATCAGGTCATATGCTTGATGGTGATGTTTTATTTTATTTTATTTTGTATTGCTTTATTTTATTTTTTTCTTTCGTTTTTTTTTTTTTTAATTTTAAAATCTTTAATTCTTACATGTGTTCCCAAACATGAACCCCCCTCCCACCTCCCTCCCCATAACATCTCTGTGGGTCATCCCGATGCACCAGCCCCGAGCATGCTGTATCCTGCGTCAGACATAGACTGGCGATTCAATTCTTACATGATAGTATACATGATAGAATCCCATTCTCCCAAATCATCCCACCCTCTCCCTCTCCCTCTGAGTCCAAAAGACCGTTATACACAGCTGTGTCTTTTTTCCTGTCTTGCATACAGGGTCGTTTAGTAACATTTTCTTTAATCAGCTAATGATACAATCCACGAGGCTTGCCTTTTTCACTTTTAACTTCTTAAGCATGAAGTCATCTAATCATCTTTTAGCAAAATACATGCCTAAAAACAGAGAAAGCTTTTTTAAAAATGTTCATCTAAGCCTAATTCCTCTTTTATTATAGTAAAGAAAATTAACCTAACTCCTCACTTACTTTTCTCTATTCTGTACCAAGATTACAAGCAGTTAAAATCACTTTGTTTCCCAGAGACTTAAGTTCAAGAGTGAATGCCATTGCTGAATAAGCACAAATGAGATCATATGCTGCAGTTCATTCTAACATGTCTCTCTAACATCACATGACACAGACAACTCATGCCAGAATGACTGTGAAGTGAAAGTGAAGGTCGCTCGGTCGTGTCTGACTCTTTGGGACTCCATGGACTATACAGTCTGTGGAATTCTCCAGGCCAGAATACTGGAGTGGGTAGCCTTTCCCTTCTCCAGGGGATCTTCCCAGCCCAGGGATTGAATCCATGTCTCCCCTATTGCAGGCAGATTCCTTACCAGCTGAGCCATCAGGGAAGCCCAAGAATACTGGAGTGGGTAGCCTATCCCTTCCCCAGTGGATCTTCCAGACCCAGGAATTGAACCGGGGTCTCCTGCCAGAATGGCTGGAGAGACCCCAATGGTCTCTATTTGATATAATTTTTATATAGATTATCTGTTCCTTTAGTTTGTAGAGGGGATTCACAGATGGATCAGTGGTAAAGAATCTGCCTGCCAAGCAGCAGATGCAGGTTCGATCTCTGGGTTGGGAAAATCCACTGGAGAAGGAAACGACAACCCAATCCAGTGTTCTTGCCTGGGAAATCCCATGGACAGAGGAGCCTGGTGAACTACAATACATGGAGTTTCAAAGTCTGTTTTACTTAAAGCCAGAAGCAAATTGACTTCACAACATGACTTAGTGACTAAACCACAGCAACAACACCAACTAGTTTGCAGAGATGGCCGACTCTCAGGGCTGCCTAATTCATCTCTCTAAGCATAGATGGCAGAGAAGGCAATGGCACCCCACTCCAGTACTCTTGCCTGGAAAATCCCATGGGTGGAGGAGCCTGGTAGGCTGCAGCCCATGGGGCCGCGAAGAGTCGGACACGACTGAGCAACTTCACTTTCACTTTTCACTTCTATGCATTGGAGAAGGAAATGGCAACCCACTCCAGCGTTCTTGCCTGGAGAGTCCCATTGACAGTGAAGCCTGGTGGACTGCCGTCTATGGAGTCGCACAGAGTCGGACACGACTGAAGCGACTTAGCAGTAGCAGCAGCAAGCATAGATGGAGACCTGAGCAACTTTCGACCAGGGATGCACAGGCTGCAGTCCATGGGGTCGTGAAGGTCAGACACGACTGAGTGACTTCACTTTCACTTTTCACACTCATGCATTGGAGAAGGAGATGGCAACCCACTCCAGTGTTCTTGCCTGGAGAATCCCAGGGACAGCAGAACCTGGTGGGCTGCTGTCTATGGGGTCGCACAGAGTCGGACATGACTGAAGCGACTTAGCAGCAGCAGCAGCAGCAGCAGCAGCACAAGTTGTTAACTGAGCTTGCTTTACTGACTCTTTGCCCTCCAGTCCCAGTTGTCTCCCACTGAATCATACTCCTTGCCTGAATTCAACATTATACTTTTCAAGTCTAACTGTGCATTCTCTCCTTTTGCCACTCTTTCTCATACGCATTATCATGTAGTAACTAGGCTTTTGGGGCTTCCTTTATGGCTTAGATGGTAACAAACCCATCTACCAATGCGGAAGACCCACTTTCCATCGCTGGGTTGGGAGGATCCCCTGGAGAGAGGAATGGCTTCCTACTCCAGTATTCTTGCCTGGAGAATCCCATAGACAGAGGAGCTTGGTGGCCTACAGTCCATGGGGTTGCAAAGAGTCAGACATGACTAACACTTTCAGTTTTGAGACTTTCAGAAACTGCTTCAACCCATATAGAAACTTTGAGTTAAATCAAATGTTGATGAAGTACATTTGAAAAGCAAAGAAAAAAAAAAAAAGAAAACAAAGGTTTTTAAAAGTCAGTATTTATAAACATATTACAGTAGAAAGTTTCTGTAATGGTAAGAGCTAGGCTCCATGTTTTAATTAAATGAGAAAAAGCTTCTAATCTAAAGCAATATTTAACATGAAATATGGTACATATTTAAGAAAACAAAAAAGCATAGCATTTGTAATAAAAAGATGACTTACCTTTTTTCTGGATCTTGTTAAGTATATAGCTTAAATTTTCTTTTGATAATCTTCAGGCCTTTTCTATTATTTTTAATAGCATTGATGCACTGGATATATATTCAGTTCAGTTCAGTTGCTCAGTCATGTCCGACTCTGCGACTCCATGAACTGCAGCACACCAGGCCTCCCTGTCCATCACCAACTCCCGGAGTTTACCCAAACTCACGTCCATTGAGTCGGTGATGCCATCTAACAGTGTCATCCTCTGTCTTCCCCTTCTCCTCCTGCCCTCAGTCTTTCCCAGCATCAGGGTCTTTTCAAATGAGTCAGCTCTCCACATCAGATGGCCAAAGTATTGGAGTTTCAGCTTCAACATCAGTCCCTCCAATGAACACCCAGGACTGATCTCCTTTAGAATGGACTGGTTGGATCTCCTTGCAGTCCAAGGGACTCTCAAGAGTCTTCTCCAACACCACAGTTCAAAAGCATCAATTCTTCTGCATTCAGCTTTCTTTATAGTCCAACTCTCACATCCATACATGATACTGGAAAAACCATAGCCTTGACTAGATGGACCTTTGTAATGTCTCTGCTTTTTAATACACTGTCTAGGTTGGTCATGACTTCCCTTCCAAGGAGTAAGCGTCTTTTAATTTCATGGCTGCAGTCACCATCCACAGTGATTTCAGAGCCCAGAAAAATAAAGTCAAGCACTGTTTCCACTGGTTCCCCATCTGTTTGCCATGAAGTGATGGGACCAGATGCCATGATCTTCGTTTTCTGAATGTTGAGATTTAAGCCAATTTTTTCAGTCTCCTCTTTCACCTTCATCAAGAGGCTCTTTAGTTCTTCTTCACTTTCTGCCATAAGGGTGGTGTTATTTGCATATCTGAGGTTATTGATATTTCTCCTAGCAATCTTGATTCCAGCTTGTGCTTCCTCCAGCCCAGCGTTTCTCATGGTGTACTCTGCATATAAGTTAAATAAGCAGGGTGACAATATACAGCTTTGGTGTACCCCTTTTCCTATTTGGAGCCAGTCTGTTGTTCTATGTCCAGTTCTACCTGTTGCTTCCTGGCCTGTAAGTAGACAGAAATATATGTACTCATTATGCAAAATTAAGATTCTTATGTGTGGATGGTTTCATAAGTTTGTCTTGTGTCAGTAAACTTAGAACACAGTTTTCCATAAGAGTGCTATTGTAAATGGTACTTAATTTTTGCAGACCAATGCATTAAAGGCTGTTTTTTTATTATTTCAGAAGAGAAATTGCAGAAGCAGAACCACATCTCCTATGATGGTGGCAGTGAGGGAAAAGCCCTCTCCCTTGCAGAATAGCTACATCACAGTTCCTGGATGGTTTCAGATATAAAGAATGTTGATAGAACAGGAGTCCATACCTTACATGCAGGAAATACATGATGTGTTAATCTTCTCTGTAGTGTTGAACAATAATGATGAGGCAGGCATTCAAACACATATTCACAGACAAATAGGAGAAAATGAAATACAAAATAATGCCTGTTTGCCCCACTCTCCAACATAAAAAGAAAACAAAAGCAAAATTCCTGAGTCGTTTCCTGCATAAGAGGAATTGTTGTTGTTTAAGTCAATAAGTTGTGTCCAACTCTTTTGTGACCCTATGAACTATAGCCCACTGGGTCTTCTGTCCTTGGGATTTCCCAGGCAAGAATACTGGAGTGGGTTACCATTTTATTCTCCAGGAGATCTTCCTGAGAGACCTGATCAAGACCTGGGTTTGATCCCTAGGCTGGGAAGATACCCTGGATCTTCCAACCTGTGTCTCCTGCATTGGTAGGCAGATTCTTTACCACTGAGTCACCATGGAAGCCCACATAAGAGGAATGGTCACATCCAAATCATTTAAAATTTATCTCAGTCCTGTCAAGAAGGTATTAATATATACAGTAAACAGATGACAAACTGAGCACAGTAGGCCCAGCTGTTTCTTTAGTCTCTCAACCCATAGGTGAACAAGCTCTGCTTCAAACTCTGTCTGACTCCCAGACCCCAGATTGGTTTTTCTGCCAACCCGAATTGCTGCTATCAAACTCTGTCTGGAGCTAAAAAATTCAAGGATACGTGTTCAAACAAAAGACAAACAAAGAACCAGGAAAGCCTCTTCTTGTGTAGATTTGTGTCCCTAGCAACAAAAAAGAGGAAACTAACTTTATATTTTAATTACATTAATTTCCTCTGAAGGCATAAACAGAATTTTAAAACCATGTAATTAAATACATCAGTGTAGCTAAGTGGCCTAACCACCAGAGTAGAGCTAACACCAATCTATCCATTCTCCAAAGAAAAGGCTGCCAGCCAATAGTGTCTCAAAGGAATGGAACAAATATTTGGTTTGGTCATAAACATTGTAGTTTTCAGATCATGGTGCTGATGTGGATCCTCAAAAAAAAAAAAAAAAAAAACGCCCCTGAATATTTTACATTTCTGTTTTTGACAAATGACAGTTATTTTGTAACTTTAATGTTTACCTAACTTATGCTGGGCTTCCCATATGGTACTAGTGGTAAAGAACCCACCTGCCAATGAAGGAGACTTAAGAGACATGGATTCTATTCGTGGGTTGGGAAGATCCCCCGGGCGAGAACATGGCAAACCACTCCAGTATTCTTGCCTTCAGAACGTAATGGACAGAGAAGCCTGGCAGGATGCAGCCCATGGTGTCACGAAGAGTAAGATACAACTGAAGTGACTTAGCAGGGACACAACTTATTCTGAAAGAAATTTGAAGTCTGAAAATGAATATCTGACAGAACACTACATTACAATTTCATTTTTGTGCCAGTGCACCTGTTTTCTATCACTGTGATGCCTGTATTATTTAAATGTTTATAAATTCAGAGGATAATACATATCTGTAAAGCTATCACTTCCTTTAAATCCTACATTATAGTGCACCTCAGATTATCATTGTAGTACATCAGTTTCAAGACCAGAAAAAATAGATGTTTATATGAGTTACTGCTTTCTACCTTTACTCAGCATCTGCATTCACAACTCATTGCCTTCCTTGTTTTTATTCAATGTTGAAAATTATTCTCTAGACCCTGTTTCTTCACTTTACAATAAAAAAAGGATAACCAGAAAATTAACTTCTTGATAAAACCCCCAATATCATACTAATAACCCCATGAAAATAATAAGAAATGTTCACTTTTTCTGAAAAAGATACTATTTCAAACATGAAAATATTTTTAAAACCATTAATAACAATAAGTGGTTTTATGTGTACCCAGAGATTTTGATAGTATTACTTCTAAGAATCAACAAAGAAAAAGATACTTAGGAATGAATTTACAATGAAAAAATAAAATGATTGAAAATTATTTCTGGGATTTGCTTGTTCTTTTATCTCATTTGCTGCATATGTTTTACAGACCGTGACAAAATCAAGTGAATTTGGAATAGTTTCCCCTAAGAGACAGGGAACAGCTTTTTCAAAATACTGTGTTTTGAATCTGTTCTGCAAATTTTATGAAGCCATCATAGATGCAGTGAAAATATCTGTACCTTGAATTCAGAAATGGGCTTCTCTGGTGGCTCAGCTGTTAAAGAATCCACCTGCAATGCAGGAGAACCTGGTTCGATTCCTGGGCCAGGAAGATCCTCTGGAGAAGGGATAGACTACCCACTTGAGTATTCTTGGCCTCGCTGGTGGCTCAGCTGGTAAAGAACTCACCTGCAGTGCAGGAGACCTGGATTGAATCCCAGGGTGGGGAAGATCCACTGGAGAAGGGAAAGGCTACCCACTCCAGTATTTCGGCCTGGAGAATTCCACGGACTGTGTAGTCTATTGGGTCACAAAGAATCGGACATGGCTGAACAACTTTCACGTCATTTCACTTCACTTGAAGTCAGAGAGCCCTGAATTTGAATTCTGGTCCTTCCTTTTATAGGTTGGGAGATGCTGAGCAGTTTATAGAATCTGTTTACCCGTTTATTTCTCCATTTATAAATAGAGACCATGATAACATCTATCCTTTTTGAATGTTGAGTTTTAAGTTAATTTTTTCACTCTCTTCTTTCACCCTCATCAGGACACTTTAGTTCCTCTTCACTTTCGGCTATTAGAGAGGTATCTGCATATCTGAGGTTGTTGATATTTCTACTGGCAATCTTGATTTCAGTTCAGTTCAGTCACTCAGTTGTGTCTGACTCTTTGCAATCCCATGGACTGCAGCATGCCAGGCGTCTTTAGGAGCAAGCGTCTTTTAATTTTATAGCTGCAGTCGCTGTTCACAGTGATTTTAGAGCTCAAGAAAATAAAAGTTGTCACTGTTTCCACTTTTCCCCCTGTGTTTTCCATGAAGTGATGGGATGGACATATGCAAGTTGAAAAGTCCTTGAAGCTCATGCCACTAGCCCTAAGAAATTCATTTATTCCCTTAGCTTCACAAAATAAATGCCTAAATAAATAATATTTAAATAGTGTATATTTGAAGGAGTTCGAAATTATTAGCCTACTTTGGACACCCTTGTCTCCCAAATACTTTATTGTGATATTTTCTCATCTCAAAGATTCTACTGCAGATAGAACCCACTATTGACTTAATGATAGTTTTTGGCATTGGGAAAATGGAGAGATACTACTTTAAAAATATTTGGCTCTATGATTGCTCTCCATTTCATAAGTGTTAATATGTAAATAAGAAATAATCTAGTTTTAGGACCTAAGAGATGTTATGTAGGTTTTAGAGATCAAAGTCCAAAGATGTAGAGACATAAGGGACTTTCAAGGCCACAGTCTAATGTGGACAAGATCAGTCTGAGTGTGCATGGCTCAGCCAGCCCCAGGGTGCAGAGCTTTCTCCAGGCAGTCCCATTGTCAGATCTCTGGAGCAGACAATGTTGATTACAAGCTTCACTCAATACCAGGTTTTAATGAGGTTTTAATGCTCCCTAATGGTTTTAATAAGTGTCCTCACAGGTCAAGACCAGTGAGGGAACTGCACAGGACTGCTCTCTAGTGAAAAGGCATTATTGGTATTATTGCTGAGGGGGGCCAGGAAGTGCCCTAGTGGCATAGGTTAGTTGATTAACGGCTTCACTTGGAAATCACCAAATTAGAGTAGCTTTTATATAACTTCCAATAACCAGAAAATTCTTTTTGGTTTATTTTTTATTTGCAGTTGATGTATAACATTATATAGTTACAGGTGCATAATAAAGTGATTCACAATTTTTAAAGGTTGTACTCCAGTTATCAGTTCAACTCAGTTCAGTCACTCAGTCATGTCCAACTCTTCACAACCCCATGGACTGCAGCATGCCAAGCTTCCCTGTCCATCACCATCTCCCAGAGCTTGCTCAAACAAACTCATGTCCATCGAGTTGGTGATGCTATCCAACCATCTTATCCTCTGATGTCCCCTTTTACTCCTGCCTTCAAACTTTCCTACCATCAGGGTCTTTTCTCATGAGTCTGCTCTTGACATCAGGTGGCCAAAGTATTGGAGTTTCAGCTTCAGCATCAGTTCTGCCAGTGAATATTCAGGACTGATTTCCTTCAGGAATGACTGGTTGGATCTCTTTGCAGTCCAAGGGACTCTCAACAGTCTTCTCCAACACCACAGTTCAAAAGCATCAATTCTTCTGCGCTCAGCTTTCTTTATGGTCCAACTCTCACATCCATACATGACTACTGGAAAAACCATAGCTTTGACTAGATGGACCTTTGTTGGCAAAGTAATGTCTCTGCTTTTTAATATGCTGTCTAGGTTTGTCATAGATTTTTTTCTAAGGAGTTAAGCCTTTGTTAATTTCATGGTTACAGTCACCATCTGCAGTGATTTTGGAGCCCAAGAAAGTAAAGTCTCTCACTGTCACTGTTTCCATTGTTTCCTCATCTATTTGCCATGAAGTGATGGGACCAGATGCCATGATCATCTTTTTTTGAATGTTGAGTTTGAAGCTAGCTTTTTCACTCTGCTCTTTCACTTTCATCAAAAGGCTCTTTAGTTACTCTTCGCTTTGTGCCATAAAGGTGGTGCCATCTGCACACCTGAGGTGATTGATATCTCTCCTGGCAGTCTTGATTCCAGCTTGTGCTATATCCAACCTGGCATTTCGCATGATATACTCTTCATATAAGTTAAATAAGCAGTGTGACAATATACAGCCTTGACGTACTCCTTTCCCAATTTGGAACCAGACTATTGTTCCATGTCCAGTTCTAACTGTTGCATCTTGACCTGCATATAGATTTCTCAGGAAGCAGGTATGGTGGTCTGGTATTCCCAGCTCTTTAAGAACTTCCCACACTTTACTGTAATCCATAAAGTCAAAGGCTTTAGTAGTCAATGAAGTAAAAGTAGCTGTTTTTTTTTCTGGAATTCTCTTGCTCTTTTCATATGATCCAGCGGATGTTAGCAGTTTAATCTCTGGTTCCTCTGTCTTTTCTAAATTCGGCTTGAGAATCTGGAAGTTCTTTGTTCATGTACTGTTGAAGCCTAGCTTGGAGAATTTTGAGCATTGCTTTGCTAGCATGTGAGATGAGTACAGTTGTGTGGTAGTTTGAACATCCTTTGGCATTGCCTTTCTTTGTTATTGGAATGAAAACTGACCTTTTCCAGTCCTGTGGGCACTGCTGAGTTTTCCCAATTTGCTGGCATATTAAGTGCAGCACTTTAACAGCATCATCTTTTAGGATTTGTAATAGCTCAGCTGGAATTCCATCACCTCCAATATCTTTGTTCATAGTAAAATTTAGCTATATTTTCCATGGTGTAGAGTATATTCTTAAATATTCTTAAGGTTAATTTTATGCTTACTAGGTTGTATCTCTTTATCTCCTACCCTTATATTGCCCCTTCTTCCTTCCCTTTCCTCTCTAGTAACTACTAGTTCATTCTCTACATCTGTGATTCTGTTTCTTTTTTGTTATACTCGGTAGTTTCTTATATTTTTAGAACCCACTAAAAGTGATATCATGCATATTTGTCTTTCTCTGTCTAATTTCTTTTACTTCGCCAAGTCCATCCATGTTACTGCAGATGTCAAAATATCATTATTTTTTATGGTTGTGTGTTAGTTGTTCAGTCGTGCCAACTCTTTGCAACCCCATGGACTGTGGCCCACCAGGCTGCTCTGTCCATGGAATTCTCTAGGCAAGAATACTGGATTGGGTTGCCATTTCCTTCTCCATGGTGTCTTCCTAACCCAGGATCAAACTCAAGTCTCCTGCATTGCAGGCAGATTCTTTACCATCTGAGCTACCAGGGAACCCCTTTTATTGTTGAGTATTACTCTATTGTGTGTGTGTGTTTAAATATATACACAAACACACCAGAGTTCCTTATGAATTCATCTGTTGATGGACACTTAGGTTGTTTCCATTTCTGGGCAATGGGAAATAATACTGATGTGAACACTGGGATGCATATCATTTTCAATTTGTGGTGGTTTTTTTTTGTTTTTTTTGTTTTTTTTTTTTCTCTTTTTAGATATATACCTAGGTGTAGAAATGTTGATTCATACGGTAGTTCTATTTTTAGTTTTTTAAAAAACCTCCATAGTTTTTAGTTTTGCAGAGTGGCTGCACCAATTTACAGTCCCACCAACAGTGTATAGAATTCCCTTTTCTCCACATCTTTGCCAGCATTTGTTATTTGTGGTCATTTTGATAATAGCCATCCTGACAGGAGTAAGTGATACTTCATTATAGTTTTTATTTGCATTTCTCTGATGGCAGAAAGTGAAGAGGAACTAAAAAGCCTCTTGATAAAAGTGAAAGTGGAGAGTGAAAAGTTGGCTTAAAGCTCAACATTCAGAAAACGAAGATCATGGCATCCAGTCTCATTACTTCATGGCAAATAGATGGGGAAACAGTGGAAACAGTGGCAGACTTTATTTTTTTGGGCTCCAAAATCACTGCAGATGGTGACTGCAGGCCATGAAATTAAAAGACGCTTACTCCTTGGAAGGAAAGTTATGACCAGCCTAGGTAGCATATTCAAAAGCAGACATTACTTTGCTAACAAAGGTCCATCTAGTCAAGGCTATGGTTTTTCCATATGGTCATGTATGGATGTGAGAGTTGGACTGTGAAGAAAGCTGAGCGCCAAAGGATTGATGCTTTTGAACTGTGGTGTTGAAGAAGATTCTTGACAGTCCCTTGGACTGCAAGGAGATCCAACCAGTCCATTCTGAAGGAGATCAGCCCTGGGATTTCTTTGGAAGGAATGATGCTAAAGCTGAAACTCAAGTACTTTGGCCACTTCATGCGAAGAGTTGACTCATTGGAAAAGACTCTGATGCTGGGAGGGATTGTGGGCAGGAGGAGAAGGGGACAACCGAGGATGAGATGGCTGGATGGCATCACTGACTCAATGGACATGAGTCTGAGTGAACTCCGGGAGTTGGTGATGGGCAGGGAGCCCTGGTGTGCTGCGATTCATGGGGTCGCAGAGTCGGACACAACTGAGCGACTGAACTGAACTGATGGTTAGCAGTGTTGAGTATCTTTTCATGTGTCTGTTGGACATCTATATGTATTCTATGGAAAAAATTCTCTCCTGTTCTTCTGTGCATTTTTTACTGTGTTTTTTTTTTCTTTTTTTTGGATGTTGAGTTGTATGAGCTGTATGTTTATTTTAGATACTTACACCTTATGAATCATATCATTTACAAATATTTTCTCCCATTCAGTAGACTCTTTTGGTTTTCTGATAGTTTCCTTTGTTATGAAAAAGCTTTTAAGTTTAATTAGGTCCCATTTATGTGTTTTTGCTTTTATCTTTTTCACCTTAGGAGATGGATACAAAAAAATGTTGCCATGATTTATGTCAAAGAGTGTTCTGCATATGTTTTCCTCTAGGAGTTTTATGGTATCTGGTCTTACATTCTGGTCTTTAATCCATTTGAGTTTATATTTGTGTATGGTTTTAGAGAATGTTCTAATTTCATTCTTTTACATATACACCACTTATTCAAGAGATTTGTCTTTTCTCTGTTGTATAATTTTGCCTCCTCTGTCATAGATTAATTACCCATCAGTGTGTGGGCTTATTTCTGGCCTCTCTATTATGTTCTGTTAATCTCTGTGTCTGTTTTTACACCAGTACCATACTGTTTTGATTAACTGTAGCTTTGCACTATAGTCTGAAATCAGGGCGCATGATTCCTATAGCTCTGTTGTTCTTTCTCAAGATTGTTTTGGTTATGCAGGAGTTTCCATACAAATTTTAAAATTGTTCTAGTTCTGTGAATAATGCAGTTGGTATTTTGATAGGGATTGCCTTGAGTCTGTAGATTGCCTTGAGTAGTATGGTTATTTTAACATTAATTCTTCTAATCCAATAATATTGTTATCTTTCCTTCTGTTTTTGTTGTCTTCCATTTCTTTCATCAGCATCTTATGTATAATTTTCTGAGTACAGGTCATTTACCTCCTTAGGTAGATGTATTCCTAGGGATTTCATTCTTTTATTATTTTTAAAAAACTTCTTTCTAGAAGCAAATAAAATAGGCTGTCCCCCTTTTTCAAAATTCCCATTGGGGAATGAATGCATGAAAGAATAGATGCCATTTGCATCCCTGACACTTGGAAAAAATTGTTTGCAGGTGTTGATCCCTGGAAGAGCAGAAAATCTGAGGGGAAAATGTAGTGCTTTCCCAAATCAAGGACCTTGTGACCAGGCTTTCTCTGTGAATGTTGTTATCCTCAGGAGGGGCTTCTGTGCCTGTAAAATAGTAAGTGGAAGACAATCTTAGGAAGATGTGCACACCCTGTGAAGGAGGCAAAAGAAGCTTATCTGTGGAGCCATGTGTTGTTAGCCCTTTAGTCATTAGCTTTTTGAGGAAATTCAGAGGAAGGCTTTACTTAATTTTTTCTCTCATGTTAAGATAGTTTGAAACTTGAATACAGCAGAATAATAATACAAATCAGAGACAAAGAAGTAGAAATACAAGTGTGATAGATATGGACATGTGTTCAGTTCAGTTCAATTGCTCAGTCGTGTCTGACTCTTTGCGACCCCAGGAATCACAGCACGCCAGGCCTCCCTGTCCATCACCAGCTCCCAGAGTTCACCCAAACTCATGTGCATTGAGTCGGTGATGCCCTCCAGCCATCTCATCCTCTGTCGTCCCCTTTAGCTCCTGCATCCAATCCCTCCCAGCATCAGGTTCTTTTCCAATGAGTCAACTTTTCACATGATGTGGCCAAAGTACTGGAGTTTCAGCCTCGGCATCAGTCCTTCCAATGAAGACCCAGAACTGGTCTCCTTTAGGATGGACTGGTTAGATCTCCCTGCAGTGCAAGGGACTCTCAAGAGTCTTCTCCAGCACCACAGTTCAAAAGCACCAATTCTTTTGCACGCAGCTTTCTTCACAGTCTAACTCTCACATCCATACATGATCACTGGAAAAAACCATAGCCTTGACTAGATGGACCTTTGTTGGCAAAGTAATGTCTCTGCTTTTGAATATGCTATCTAGGTTGGTCATAACCTTCCTTCCAAGGAGTCAGTATCTTTTAATTTCATGGCTGCGGTCACCATCTGCAGTGATTTTGGAGCCCCCAAAAATAAAGTCTGACACTATTTCTACTTTTTCCCCATCTATTTGCCATGAAGTGATGGGACTGGATGCCTTGATCTTCATTTTCTGCATGTTGAGCTTTAAGCCAACTTTTTTACTCTCCTGTTTCACTTTCATCAAGAGGCTTTTTAATTCCTCTTCATTTTCTGCCATAAGGGTGGTGTCATCTGCATATCTGAGGTTATTGATATTTCTCCCAGCAGTCTTGATTCCAGCTTGTGCTTCTTCCAGCCCAGCGTTTCTCATGATGTACTCTGCATATAAGTTAAATAAGCAGGGTGACAATATACAGCCTTGACATACTCCTTTTCCTATTTGTGTGTAGACAGCACCATTTCTAAATTACTGGGAAAATAAAATGATTATTTATAAGGATTATTCAACATGAGAAAATAGGAGAACAAGTAAGTGGTGGAGAAAAACAACTGTTGTGATAAAAAACCACAGCCTCCTGGAAATTTTTGATTAAATCATAATATATGGGCTGTTCTTTAAAATCTTATGACTATATATTTCTCTGTTAAGATAATTTTAAAATTTAATTATCAATGTTTGTATAGCAGTCCTAACCTATTATTTTTCACTAGCTTGATATTTGACTGCCTTTGAATACATATATAAAACTATGTTCTCCCATCTTATCTGAGAATGACTAGTAGGGTATTTTAAAGAGATTATATTTTCATGTTAATGTCATGGTTATAAAATCTTTTAAAAAATGAATCAGTCCTAAAGAATCCCACTTAACTTCTATTTGCCTATAAGAAGCTCTCCATATCAAGATAGAGCTATGCCTAAAATAGATATGGTCGTTTTAAAGAAGATATGAAATACCTTCATGTTCTAAGAATGACAGAGGCTTAAAAAGGATCTTCATGGCCTCAGCAGAGAGAGAGAGCTGGCCCAACTGAGTTGCATGAAAGATAGGTGATACACTTGGGAGCTTTAGGTGGATTAAATTCGCAACACCCAATAAATTACATTTTCAAGAGAAGAGCAAGGGTTAGTGAGCTCTCTAAGAATATTCCAAGCATAGATGTTCATACTAATATTCTTACCATGGTTACATCTAAAGATATAACTAAAGTTGAAACTTCAGTTCTGCTCCATTATTTTTTGGTAATTCACACCTATGAAATATAGAAAGCAGCTGGCCTCTGAGGTCACCTTTTAACATTAGAGTGTCTGTGGATCACTTTCTTTCCCTTACTTTAGCATACTCAATTTATATTGTTAATTTACACTTACTAACTGGCTATTACACATTGCGGGGGAACATCTAGATTGTCTAAACATTGACTCTAACATTCTTGAATTAGTGAATTCAGTATGTAAGAGTAGTCATTCTGCTGCATAGAGTGAATATAAAACAAAAACAGTAAATAAACTGAGTTGCAGCTGGAGAGCTGTCTAGAAGATAGGTTAGAATGTTGGTCTTTTTCCTTAGGAACCCTGTTTGTTTACTTCACTCAGTCAGAAGTCTCCTAGATATCTCTTACCGCCACGTTTACCTCACCTCTTGGACCATGCTTCTGAACCAAAGTGAAGCACTTAGGTGACAGATGGGACTTTCCTGGTGGCCCTTTGGTTAAGACTTTGCACTTCAGTGCAGGGGGTGTGAGTTTGATCCCCGACTGGGAAACTGAAACCCCACATGCCATGCTGTGTGATCAAAAACAAAAACAAAATGAATACTTTAGTGACAGAAAGAATTAATCTAGTCATATTTCCCTTATATATTAGACTCAAAATATCTGGTTATTTTATAGATGTTTACAAATTGTAGGGTATAATTCAAAAGGAGCCTATCTGAATGTCATGATATTCTCTTCTGAATATTAAAGAAAATCACTTCCTCCTTCCCTCTAACATTAATCTGAACAAGTTTCTATACCATGAATCAGTTCCCAAATATATTTGGATAATGCTAATTAAGGATTCAATTAAAACTTAATTCTAATTCCTCATGAAGAGTGAAATCTGTAAAGTTCATGTCAGAAGCCAGTCTGTCTCTCTTGTGTGTTGACAGTAATATTAGTATGAAACATCTTTCAGAGACTCTCATTTCTCTCCTGCGTGTAATATAAAGCCTATCATCAACTCAGCCTCTAAGTAAACATAACAATATGTGGTCTCAACATGGGAGCCATTCATCTCTTTGAAGACAGTATCAATTATTGCTTAAATATTCAAAACTGGCTCAGCATCCCAATAGTCAGCAGCCGCACATTTACTCAGCAGTCACTCTTTTATGTAACCTGAGGTTTAAAAAAAACCTGCTGTTCTCATCTATTCATATGTATTATGTCTCTTGTAAAGCTCACATTCATGCTCACACAAGTACACCCAACTAAGCTTGAATGATCTTGTTACTTTATGACAGTTTTAGATATATCAGGACAATATTATTTCTGAATAGATAATGACCATTATTGTACAGAAGAGACAGTGCTACCAACTGTATCTTATTTTCAAGGTACCTTAGACTAGGAGACACTCCTAGTTTGGCTGAAATATGATCAAGCTAGCTCCAAGAACAGAGACCCACTAGGATTTCCTGTTGCTTTTTGTGATCTCTGCTTTGCCCATGCTTACTCAAATCACTTCCTTCCTGGTTTTTAATTATCTTTTGTCCTAAGCTGTGTTTTCTCCCAGGACAGTGATTACTGTTTACCAGCAACTTGTCTCTCAGATACATGTGCCAAAACTTCCAGTTTCTGTAGAACCAGCCACTTGACTTGACTCTAAAGATGGTAGAGCAAAGATGAGGTTGTATTCAGTTTCTCAGACTGATTCACAGTAGTCCAGGAATACTCCCTAGATTGGGCTTCCCTTGTGGCTCAGCTGGTAAAGAATCCGCCTGCAATGTGGGGGACCTGGGTTTGATCCCTGGGTTGGGAAGATCCCCTGGAGAAGGGAAAGGCTACCTACTCCAGTATTCTGGCCTGGAGAATTCCATGGACAAGTCCATGGGGTCGCAAAGAGTCGGACATGACTGAGCGACTTTTACCATTCATTCACCATTCACTCTCTAGACTGCAGATTAGCCCAGCCAGAAATGATAGGGTTCAGTTTGGAGCCCAACAGCTCTTTTCCCCAAGTGGTATTGAAGTCTAAGAGTTAACATAATGTAGTGGGTGCTCTGCACAACAGAAGGTCAGAATCACAGTACCTCTTAACCTCTGGTCAACCCACAGTTCCTTGCTATTATATAATCCTCACCTAACTGCAGAAGGCGATGGCATCCCACTCCAGTACTCTTGCCTGGAAAATCCCATGGACAGAAAAGCCTGGTAGGCTACAGTCCTTGAGGTCACGAAGGGTCGGACACGACTGAGCGACCTCACTTTCACTTTTCATTTTCATGCATTGGAGAAGGAAATGGCAACCCACTCCAGTGTTCTTGCCTGGAGAATCCCAGGGACGGCGGAGCCTGGTAGGCTGTCGTCTGTGGGGTCGCACAGAGTCGGACACGACTGAAGCGACTTAGCAGTAGCAGCACCTAACTGGATATCTCAAGGCCAGTATTTTAGAATTAAGATGCAATCTGTAAGGCAGCTTTTCTTGGAGAATTCATCTAGTTCCCACTTTGCCTTTTAGCATCAGCTCTGAAGCTAGAGAACTCTTCCCCAGCCCTGACTATGCCCTTGGCTCCTGCATTAGCCCCAAAGGTGATAATTCTTTGCCATTGATCCTCTGCACTGTCCTGCATGCTTCAGATCCAAGCCACAGTTCCAGCCTTGTTCTTTTATCATTTGAATTATTTTCTATGTCCTTTCCTTATACAGTAACCCATCATCCTTCTGTGCCTGTAACTTCACTGTAGATGTCCATTTTTAAGGTGGAATGATGAGAATCAACAAGAGGAAGAAGCACATAGCTTATATTTGAACAAATTACTGTCATAATAAAATTATCAGGAGTGTGTATAAGTACTAGACAATTTTTCAGTCTTTCCAAGGCCTTTGTTATGAAATTCGATGTGATAATTATTTGAGCACTGCAGTGAATACAGAAGACATTTGGCAAACTTTGAAATCAGAGAATCTGTGATTCTTAATTGTAAGCTTTCCTTTTCCATAGTTGCAGAGCTTTGGTTTTGAATTTTCATTCACAATTTGACCTTTGCTTTGATTTGTTTTTCTTATAAGATTATGCCTAAGAACTAAAACCTCAGATTTCTCAAATAAGGGAGCTTGCAACAGCAAATAATATTTGTATTAGCAGCCAAACTTGCTACTTCAAACAGATGAACAGAGAGATGACCAGAGTGTTGACATACAACATTCACTCTCAAATTTTAATAAGTTTCAAGTTATTGAATAGATGATCCTAGGTGATGAATCTGCAATTTTAGCCCAATAGAATATTCCTGTGGCAATCCTCCTTTGCAATAACTGAAACTGTACAAATATTGATTGATCATCCATACAGGAAACACTGTGGAATAATTTTTTAGGATTAAAGAGGATGAAATTTGGACTGAGATTTAGTAACAGTCTAGATGAGGACATAGTAGGCCTGAAGCATCCTGTTTATCTTCACAAGTTTATGGGAAGGTCAAGAAATTTTGCGTAAAACTTTTCCTATGTTGGTTTATTTTCAGTACTGAGGATATTTGACCAACAGGGTGAGTTCTGTCAAGGCTGTTTTAAATTGTTAAATATGATATAACCCAAAAGTGTTAGTGAGTCGGCCATTACTCTTATAGGCAAGATTGTTTATCTAGGGCTCAACCGTAGTCATTTGTATACCACTGTCTTTCTTAAAAAAAAAAAAAAATTCTCTGTGTATCACTTTTGTTTGTATTAGTATTTTTCTTCAAATCAATTCATATTTTTATATGAATATATTTTATAAAGAAACTTTATATCATTGTCATGAATGGAAATGCAGTAACACTGTCAAAAATGAGAAGGTAACTATAAACCAGACTTAATGGAACAAAACAGTGCTATTAAATTTTAGCTAGATAATTATGCTTAACAAAGGTCCTTAGTCTGAAGTGTATCTCAGTTTGTTGCAAGGGAGAAAAACAAGTTTCAGAGAGCTGTTTAAGGCATACAAGCACTAAACTGAGACTTTCCTCCTTGAAGTAATCAAGACTGATTGATAACTGAAAGCTACTCTTCTAACCATGTAATTTAATATTATTCCAAATTGTCTCCATTGCTAAGAATATCACACTATAAGATAATGAGAAACACTCATTCGTAGTGAACCTCTGGTTGCTGTGTCACATAGGATTTTGTTCAGTGGCATGTAACCAAAATCCAACTCTTGTGGCTGAATCAAATAGAGGTTTTTATTTGCTCTTACATTAATCAAAATCTGGAGGCAGAGAGGGGTTTGCCTCCTTCCAACCCTCTGCCCCACCAGTCTTAACCTTGAATCCAGACTCCACAGAGAAAGAAGAATAACAGGCAAAAGGCAAAGGGTGGCCAGCCAAGTTTTCATTTTTATCATGAAAAAAAATATGGAGTTTATTCTTCAGGCAGACAGACTTCCATTTCTATCTCATTGGTCAGAATGAATCACATGCCTCCTCTTACCTGCAAGGAATTCTGGGCAGTTAAGTGTTTTTCCTGGGCATTTGCTGTCTGGACAAAAGCAAAAAAGGAGAAGGGAATCAAGCAATGCCTGATACCAACCATACCAAGCTTTCGTCCTTGGAATCACAAATTATCATCCTTAATACATCTTGCTCTTGAGAGAGATTTCTTTCAGTTACTACCAAGGATTATAGGATGTACAACTTGATGTCATGTGACACTATATTTCTGCTGCTAGCTACCATGGGCCTATCTAGATGGCAGTGTAAGCTAGGAGGAAACCTGCAATTCATATGCCCTTGATCTATTAATATTATACCTAGGTTTATTGCTTCCCATAGTAGTTCAATAGCCCCTACCTTGTCTTCTTTTTCTGGCTGTCTCACATCTCCACATTGTCATCTAAGTACACATAACAATTCTGTCTAACCTGTATCAGTTATATCAACAAAAGTGGACTGTGTTTTGCTACCTAATATCTCAATTCTTTGTTGTTTTGGCTTGTTTATTGAGATAATAGCCACAGTGTGTGTGTGTGTGTGTGAATTTTCCCTGGTGCTTTGTGGTTGCTCATCAAACTACATTCTGGGATCATCTCCTTATATGAGTGATTTATCTCATTCAAACGCACAAAACAATATCCCATCCAAAGCAGTTTGAATACTTTAGAAAAAAAAAAAAAAAAAGAAAGTTCAATTGAGAAAAATTGAGGCTCCCATGTGTCTAACGTTTTAGAAATCTCTCATGTTTTCCGTTTTTTGGCAAAATCGAGGGCTTAATGTGAATAATCACTGTGGTTACATTTGATCCAGAGAGATTACATATCTGTCAAAATAGTAACTGGCCAAATCTACTCTAGTAGAATGAAACAGAGGGAAAAAACAATTTATTTGATAAATCAGGACTTCCCAGTTTTGTCTCAGCTAACCAGAAAACCTAAAGAGAAGTGACTTTTAAAATTTAACAGTTTTCATAATGCATGCCTTAGATCTCTACTTTTAACCTATATTTGACTTAGTTTTAATAATAGTTGTTATTTTTAGCATGCTTAAAACATCCCAAAGCATTTAAACTTATACAATCTTACCAGACTTTAATTTTTATAAAGTAAGAAAATGTATTATTGTCTATGTATTTTATAGATAAATTGAAAGTGTTTAGATGTCACGTATAGAAACTGTATTTATGATTAATGGATCATTGAGAAAAATTTCCTTTCATTTAACAAAAAACAGTCTAAACTGTTGTATGTATTGCCAACGAGCATAAAGCCCTATAACTAGATATTTCACTGTTATAATTTCTCTGCACAGCGAATAAATCTGTCATGGTCCAGCAGGACAGGAACCTGTTTTTGCCAACCTGCAATATAAGGTCAGAAAGAATAAAGTTGATAGGAGGGGAGTCAATTTTTTTTATTCATGGTTTATATATTTGAGCATCTTATTTAGTCAGAGTTTTCCTACCTTGAAATCTTAACACTAGCCTCCCACTCTCATATTTTTAAAATAAGATTCCATATTTGTTGGAAATTTTTCACTCATTTATGTTGTTCAAATTCTTGGTATTAATTTTTGTAAATGATGTTCAGTAGGGATCAAAAATTTTCCCCCACACATATAAACAGTTGTCCTGGAATTACTTACTGTCATTCTCCCACTCATTTGTGATGTTTCTTCTGTGACATATTGATTTTATGTGGATGTTCCTCTGAATCAGCAAGGAGACCAGTGTGGCTGGAGCAATTGGCCTTGCACAGAAAGGAAACTTTACATCATACTTCACTCTCTTAATTTCTAGACATTATAGTAAATCGTGGTATCTTGTAAGGCATTTTGATGTGTAGAGGTTGAAAGTATCACAGGAAATGAGAAGTGTGAAGTTTGGTTAAATTAAGTGGTAAAAGAAGAAAGAATAATGATTTGGAGATAAATGGAAGAAAATAATCTGACCTGGAGATTTGCTTGTATTGTAATAATTCCTCCCAATAGCATTTCCTAGTATGGCAACAATTTCCTAGTCTCTATGTTTTTGTTCTTGTTCCCTTCACAGTCTGTTCTCTTCCTATCATAGAACTCCTCTCATCAATTCTCCATTACTGGGATATTTCTCATCTTATTGAAATAAAGCAGAAGTCCTTCACATGACCTGTATAGTCTAATAAAAATGTCAGGCAGCACTCTTGCTTACTTCATGACCTACCACTCACCACTTTTGACCATCTGCTTCACTCCACTGGCCTCATCTCAGTTCCACAAACATGACGGCCCGACTTGCACCACTCAACCTTTAGCTCATGCTCTGCATGGAAGGCTCCTCTACTGGATATTGTCATGTCTGCTCCTTATGTTATTTGCATCTCTGCTAGAAAGGCACCTCAATGGAGAGTCTTTGTATACTTTATAGAATAGAAAATAGATGTTATAAACTGTCTGATCTCCCTTTCCTCCCAATGTTTGTAAGCCCCATTTCAGCAAGGCCTCTCTCTTTGGTTTACTACTGTATTCCAGAAAGTTAGATGAACATCTATCTCATTGCAAGCAAGACATCACTCAATTTAAGTTAAATAGAAAAAATGCCCTTTACTTTTAAGGGTTCAGAACTCCTGGAGAAAGCTAGAAAAGCCTAGACAACTTTGAAGTTGGCTAGGAGTGTAAAACTCTATTCTAAGACTTATTAACTATGTCCGATGAATTACTTCAAGCCTTGATCTTATCAGTTCTTTGGGATAATAATACAAATCTCATAAAATTGACTAGATAATTAAACACCATACTTAACATGAGGGAATTGCTCCATAAATATTGGTTTGATTTCCTTGATTTGAATTGCATTTTTGTTTAAGGGTTTATTCATAATTAAAAGTAATAGCTAAAAAGGCATAGAATCAGGAGAATGAAGAGAAATGTAATTAACCTGGTCCTACTAGGGAAATGTACAAGTATCTTTGGTGGTGGTTGATTTTCAGAAAAGCCAGCGGGGGCGGTAGATTGGAGCTAATATTGATTGAGATTTGGCAATGTGCCAATGATTTTACTTACAGTATTTTATTTATTCTCTTTTAATTTTATAAATTATATCATTCTCCCAATTTATAGTCAAGAAAACAAATGATGAAAGATGTTAAATACCTTGTTCAAAGTCTATCAGAAACAGAAGAGCAGATTTCCACTTCAAATCTGCCCAGCATCTCCATCCACCCTTCTTTCTATGCTGTTTTTCTAATGTAATAAGAAGGTATTGATAATATATTTAGCACCTCTGCCTTAACACCTGGAATAAGCCAAACCAGACTGGGATTATTAAAACCAATAACAAAGGTCTGGTAGCAGTACTAAGTGGGACAACAATGACTCTGTCTTTAAAAGAAGTGAAGTGAAGTCGCTCAGTCGTGTCCGACTCCTTGCGACCCCATGGACTGTAGCCTATCAGGCTCCTCCGTCCATGGGATTTTCCAGGCAAGAGTGCTGGAGTGGATTGCCATTTCCTTCTCCAGGGGATCTTCCTGACCCAGGAATCGAACCTGAGTCTCCTGCATTGCAGGCAGACGCTTTATACAACTGTAAGAATTTTGTTTCTTTAAACCCTGCACTGTTTCATAAGAAAATAAAATTTGTATTTTTTTTTGTTTTTTAAGATCAAATATGTTTCCATTTATAAAAATAAACTAGGAATAATAATAAATGGATCAACCTGTTTTTCTTGGTTGTCCATTCTGAAAGGAGTCCCAAGATGTGAAAAATATTCAATGGATTTTGGGATGTTGGGTCACAGGGGAATGTCTACAGGTTTGTTTCTAAGATACCTCGTGGAGTGGCTATAAATTAGTGTACTTGTCATCCTCCAGCCTTCTTTGTAGTTTTTCTAGATTTTTTTTCTTATTGTTAGAATACATCCTTCTCCTGGGGACTTACTGTAATCAACTACTTTCATCTATATCTTTAATTATATTGCTTCATCGACTCTAGTTATAAGCTAGTCTTTCTGGCCAGGAATGATGATGGTGATGGTGATAGTGATGATGATAATAACAACACATTGAGGAGAAAAGACATTTTATTTTATTTTATTTTATTTTTTCCACTGGTTTAAGCTACTTTTATTTATTATTTTTTATTTTTTTTATTAGTTTTTTATTTTTTTTTTAATTTTAAAATCTTAGACATTTTAAAATGCACTTCCTTTGTGCCAGGCACTCCTGAAGCACTTTGAATGTATTAACCATTGTGGCCTCAAAAAATGCCATGATATGTGAGTGAAAGTCACTTAGTCGTGTCTGACTCTTTGCGACCCCATGAACTATACAGTCCATGGAATAATTCCCTAGGCCAGAATACTGGAATGGGTTGGGTAGCCTTTCCCTTCTCCAGGGGATATTCCCAAGCCAGGGGTCGAACCCAGGTCTCCCACATTAAAGGTGGATTCTTTACCAGCTGAGCCACAAGGGAAGCTCAAGAACATTGGGGTGGGTAGCCTATCCCTTCTCCAGCAGATCTTCCCAACCCAGGGAGAAGGGATAGGCTAGATATACTAGATATAGGTACCATTATGTTCATCTCCAGGCTTCCTTCATAGCTTAGTTGGTAAATCATCTGCCTGCGATGCAGGAAATCGGGTTTGATTCCTGGGTCGGGAAGATCCTCTGGAGAAGGAAATGACAACCCACTCCAGTATTCCTGCCTGGAGAATCCCATGGACAGAGGAGCCTGGAGGGCACAGCAAGAGTTGGGCATGACTTAGTGACTAAGCCACCACCATTTTCATCTCCAGTTTACAGGTAAGAACAGAGGCACAGACTGATTAAATAAGTTGGTCAGTGCATATAGAGAGAAGAGGTGGGGCCTGAAGTCACACTTAGGCTGCCTGGTACTGCTGCCTGTGCTCTTGTGCACTGAATAGGCTGCTGCATGAAAGTGGCTGTGCATTTTCATGCAATCTGAATGGAACTTTTTTGATTTTACTGTTTCATTGCCTAAAGGATGTTTTTATTTCCTTACTTCTGGGTTATGATAAGTGTGAGCAGAGGCACAATTTTTTTTTGTAGCTGCCAAATACTGAAAATATAATGATTATATTTTCAGAAGCACATAGCAGGAGCACATGGCCCATTAATGGATGTTTGTGTCAATTTCAAGGTTAAAAGACAGTCTAGAACTGGCTAATAAGGTTAGAAACATGAAATGTGCAAATATTTTTAATATTTTGTTGGTTTGTGGAACAAGAGTGTTTGAGATTATATTGTGTATGTGTATATATAGTGTCTGTATGTGTGTGCTTATTCACTCAGTTGTGTCTGACTCTTTGTAGCCCCATGGACTGTAGCCTGCCAGGTTCCTCTTTCCATGGAATTTTCCAGGCAAAAATAACTGGAGTGGGTTGCCATTCCTTACTCCAGGGATCTTCCCAACCCAGGGTTTGAACCTGAGTCTCTTGTAAATCCTACATTGGCAGGCGGATTCTTTAGCACTAGCACTACCTGGAAAGACCGTATATAGTGTCCATCCTTAAAGTAAGTTCATCTGTCATCCCTGAGCTCCCACATATCTGATAACTGATATGGTAATTAAGGCAAAAAACCTTGGGAGAATAAAGGAAACTTTGTAGTGTGCTCCCTAAAATTCCAGCATTTTTGAGTGACAGAGAGAACTCTATCTATATGGTTGATTTTGGCCTGTCCATGGCAACCCACTCCAGTATTCTTGCCTGGATAATCCCATGGACAGAGGACCCTGGTGGGCTAGAATCCATGGGATTGCAGAGAGTCGGACACGGCTGAAGTGACTTAGCATGCACACACCAATAGCAACATAAAAACTGCACTATACTTTTTGGTGAAGTTTTATTTGACTATTATACAATAGCTCAGTTGGTAAAGAATCCTCCTGCAATGCAGGAGAGTCTAGTTCAATTCCTGGGCCGGGAAGATCCCCTGGAGAAGGGATAGGCTACCCACGCCAGTATTCTTGGGTTTCCCTTGTGGCTCAGCTGGTGAAGAATCTGCCTGCTGTGCAGGAGACCTGGGTTCGATCCCTGGGCAGGGAAGATCCCCTGGAGAAGGGAAAGGCTACCCACTCCAGTATTCTGGCCTGGAGAATTTCATGGACTATACAGTCGATGAGGTTACAAAGAGTCGGACACAATTGAGCGACTTTCACTTTCACATTATACAATACTTTATTTTTCCCTTCAGTTCAGTTCAGTTCAGTCGCTCAGTCGTGTCCGACTCTTTGCGACCCCATGAATCGCAGCGCACCAGGCCTCCCTGTCCATCGCCAACTCCCGGAGTTCACTCAGACTCACGTCCATCAAGTCAGTGATGCTATCCAGCCATCTCATCCTCTGTCGTCCCCTTCTCCTCCTGCCCCCAATCCCTCCCAGCATCAGAGTCTTGTCCAATGAGTCAACTCTTCACATGAGGTGGCCAAAGTACTGGAGTTTCAGCTTTAGCATAATTCTTTCCAAAGGACACTCAGGGCTGATCTCCTTTAGAATGGACTGGTTGGATCTCCTTGCAGTCCAAGGGACTCTGGAGTCTTAACAAAAAAAAAAAAAAGGAAAATTAAGGGGCACCTTTTATTCCTGTATTATCCTAACACAATTTCCCCATTAAGCTATGTGGAATTGCAATATATCCACCCAAAGAAAATGCAAAGCTCGTTATAAAGAATGTGAGTATTAAAAACTGGAATAATGATTCTAACTTGGAACTGCAGAAATCACAGGCCTCATAATCATTAATTTTACATGTTTCAAATAGTGTGCACTATTGCCTTTCTGAAGCAGGGCTTCATGAGCTATGATGAAGACGACCAAATGAAATCTTTCTGAATGGTTTATACATAAACATCTTCTTCAGTTTAGGGCTATGGTCAAAGTTTATGAAGCCATTCTTCATCTCCTTATTGACTTTAGGTTTTTGTTTTTTACCAGAAAATCCATTGTATTATTTTTTTCAGCTCTCATTTGCCTTATGAATCTTTTTGTTGTTGATTTCATGTATTTTTATCAATAGAAATAATTTTGAAAGGCTACTTATTTGTGTATTTTATGATTGTGTGAATTTTATCATTTATGGGTAAGATTAGAACATTTCCTTTAAATAAAACCATTTTGGTTACATAATCTTTCATAAATAAATAAAATGCACTTAAATATAAAATGCTTTAATGTGTCATACTGGTTCACAGTGGGTTTAGGAATATACTTGCTTTCTTTAGCAAGGACCACCCTTATCTACGGCATATGGGGAAGAGTGATCCTTGGTAGTAAGCTGTTTCCCAGAACACAAAATGGTGAGGGATTTCTTTATTGTCACTCTTTTTCATGAGCTCATGTCTCAGGTGAAGTTCAACTTTGTCAAATGTTACTGGAATTTGAAATAATCTATAAGGAAATGGATCAGTGTTCTAATAATATGTGGAAGAAATGATCTTGCCAAGAGACGATGTGACTAACCTTTTAAAAATCCCCTTGAATTTGTCAAGCTTGAAAACAATTCATGATACACCACATTTGCATAAGAAGTAGTCCACAGAAGTTATTCAGTCTCCAAGTTGTCCATTTGTCCCAATTTCCTTTTTAAATATGGACAAGGAAGAACCTCAGATAGTTCTGAGCCTCGGATCATGGAGAACAAGGAAAGAGGGGGTATATCCATGAATCTTGGGCTATTTAAGAAACTTTCTTGCCCTCAAAGTAGGAGGTCTCCACAGTTGCTGTGCTGACATCTTCCATTTGAAACTGGTTTCCATGGTGAGTATCCATGTGGGCAGCTGCTTCACTCTTATTTAGCGGTTAATCTGTAGAAAACTGCAGATAGATTGTTCTTTCAGGCCTTAGGCCACTGGACCCGAGAAGCCAGGAATGGACATGAATAAGAGGACTGTGAATCTTCTGGACATCCGGGGCTTTGAGTTGAATGGAGAGTATGAAGTGGATATTGGGTTGCCTGCCTTGGGCAAATGGAGAGTGTGTACAGTGTTTGGCAGGAAGGATATGGATAGTTGAGGGCAAGAAAAGCTAACTGGCAAATATGACAAACTCTCCACCATAAGACTCCTCTTCCATAAAGTTTGTTGCTGGAAAGTGACTTCTCAGCTAGATAGTCTTGCTCTCACTACTCTCTCTGCATATAACTGGTGCCATGTGACTGGCACTCGACAGTGGAATATGAGTGAATTGTGTTCTTCCAGGCTTGGCCTGTGCAAATCCTCCCCCACATGATCTTCTCTCTCCCCTCGTTTGCCGGCTGGATACCAGTGCCTGACATGCCCTTGCAAGCCTCTTGTTGAAGATAGTTTTAACCTGTAAGAAACAGAGTCCTCCATGGCAACCTATTACAGTTAGACTTTATGCCTTTGAAGAATCAACATGTTTTATGATAAATTAGTGTAATGTGGAAGTTTACTTATTACAGTAGGCATATTTACCTTTATATAGATCACCTTAATTTATGTATGATAATATTAATAGATGATCATCTCAGTTTGTGTCTGATAGTGTTAGATATTGAGATACCCACTTTCCTTTTTTTGAAGGGGCAGAAAAAGCAGGAGTCTTTTATTGTATAAAGTTTTGTTCTCATTTATGAGATATAGACTTGTATTATAAAAGAATGGGAAAAAAAACAAACTCTTTAGTGTGGAGAGTATACCAGTGTCCAAAACTTGAAAGAAAATGAAAAAAAAAAAAAAAGCTGGTCTCTATGTCGATGGCAGAAGGAGGGAAAGGGGCTAATGTGTATATTAGATGGCAGCAGTTGGATTACATGCTTTAATTACATCTCCTTTCTAAGAAATACCAGACTTCATACAGATGAGAAAATCTAGGCTCAGAGAAGTTAATAACTTTTACAAGTTCAAAATATGACTAAGAGGTCAAATCAGTTTCCAAACTCAAAATTCATTTCACTTTTTGACTACACCATGTTGCTTCCAGATAAAATTTTCCAGTTATCTTGTATAGCATTTCTTTTCTTTCATCATCATAATCCTTGTCATCGTCATTGTCTTCATCGCCATCAGTAGCAACCGTTTTATTGTGACTGTTATCACTGTCGTTATAATCCCACTTAGTGTTGAGTATGCACCTGCTGCATGACCAGGCCTAGACTAGATGCTTGTCATGAACTATCTCTAACCCTTCTTATCAACTTGTTTTTATCCCACTTATCATTTGTTCAGCCCCTTTTGTGTGTCAACAACTAGACCAGATGCTTGGCGTATGTTATCTCCAACCTCACAACAGCCCTTTGAGTAATTCTTTGTGTAATAAGAAAATAATTCTTATTTCTGTTTTCTGGAATCAGAAACTCAAGTTTGGGGAGACTGAGAAACCAATCCAGAACTCACACCCTCTGGAACAGGTGGGTTCATCTGGGTTCTTTGGCACAGAACCAGGATAGTATTCATTACTCCTCCACATGTGTAGTATAGCATGTTATCTCTCTCACACATTGCATTATTTCATCTCAAGAATTTCATGAAGAATTCTTAACATAGGTAATTCTTAAAGGAGAGCATATTGAGTTGCATTAGGGGCCTTGACTCAAAGCTCAGCTTGTCCTGGTGGAAGATCTAAGGCTTGAATCTACCTCTCATTGCAGTGCTCTTTCCTCCCACTTCACAAGGCCTACTTTCAATGGCAGCTTCTACGAGCTGAACAATGGAGTCCCACTGTTCATAGAACCAAGGATCAAATGTAGTCGCTCAGTCTTATCTGACTCTTTGCCACCCCATGGACTGTAGCCTGCCAGGCCCCTCTGTCCATGGAATTCTCTAGGCAAGAGTACTGGAGTGAATTGCCATTTCCTTCTCCAGGGGATCTTCCCAACCCAAGAACTGACCCTGAGTCTGCCACATTGCAGGCAGTTTCTTTACCATCTGAGCCACAAGGGAAGCCCCCACTGTTCATACACACATGCAGATGGTAACCAAAAAGTCCCACCGATCATACTTTTGAAGCTAAGCTTCGCATCTGTTGTTTGGAGATGACTTTTCAAAGAAGCATCATTTACTGTATTCTCTATAAGACAGAGTTTAATTAATGCTTTTTGGAGGGAGTTTCTAGTTAGAGATTATTAATTTTACCCAGGTATAAAAGGTGGAGATAAAGTAAATATTAGAAAAAGAAGTATACTTTTCACTGTCATAAAACACCTTGTTAATCTTTTTATTATTTACTTTAGCTGCTCACAACTACATATAATGGCCCATAGAACCAGAACAGAACGGGACCAGAACCTGAGTGGGCTATGGGTAAGCTCAGTATATACTGCTGACTAGGAGTGTAAGGAAAGTGAAAGTGAAGTTGCTCAGTCGTGTCTGACTCTTTGTGACCCCAAGGACTGTAGCCTATCGGGCTCCTCTGTCCATGGGATTTTCCAGGCGAAAGTGCTGGAGTGGATTGCCATTTCCTTCTCCAGGGGATCTTCCCAACCTAGGAATTGAACCTGGGTCTTCTGCATTGCAGGCAGATGCTTTACTGTCTGAGCCACCAGGGAAACCTTACAGGTAGTGTAAGGAAGTGGAGGCCTGTTCATTCTCAACCACTTTTGAAACAAAAAGTTGCTTCTTCAGACTGTGTCTCAAAAACGTTTTATTTTTTTTATTTTTTATTTTTTTTAAATTTTAAAATCTTTAATTCTTACATGTGTTCCCAAACATGAACCCCCCTCCCACCTCCCTCCCCATAACATCTCAGTGGGTCATCCCCATGCACCAACCCCAAGCATGCTGTATCCTGCGTCAGACATAGACTGGCGATTCAATTCTTACATGATAGTATACATGGTAGAATGCCATTCTCCAAAATCATCCCACCCTCTCCCTCTCCCTCTGAGTCCAAAAGTCCGTTATACACAGCTGTGTCTTTTTTCCTGTCTTGCATACAGGGTCGTCATTGCCATCTTTCTAAATTCCATATGATATATGTGTTAGTATACTGTATTGGTGTTTTTCTTTCTGGCTTACTTCACTCTGTATAATCGGCTCCAGTTTCATCCATCTCATCAGAACTGATTCAAATGAATTCTTTTTAATGGCTGAGTAATACTGCATTGTGTATATGTACCACTGCTTTCTTATCCATTCATCTGCTGATGGACATCTAGGTTGTTTCCATGTCCTGGCTATTATAAACAGTGCTGCGATGAACATTGGGGTACATGTGTCTCTTTCAATTCTGGTTTCCTCGGTGTGTATGCCCAGCAGTGGGATTGCTGGGTCATAAGGTAGTTCTATTTGCAATTTTTTAAGGAATCTCCACACTGTTCTCCATAGTGGCTGTACTAGTTTGCATTCCCACCAACAGTGTAGGAGGGTTCCCTTTTCTCCACACCCTCTCCAGCATTTATTGCTTGCAGATTTTTGGATCGCAGCCATTCTGACTGGTGTGAAGTGGTATAAAGATGGCGGAGGAATAGGACGGGAAGACCACTTTCTCCCTCACAAATTCCTCAAGAGAACATTTCAACGCTGAGCAAACTCCACAAAACAACTTCTGTAGGCTGGCAGAGGACATCAGGCAACCAGAAAAGCAGACCATTGTCTTCAAAAACAGGTAGGAAAAAATATAAAAGACGAAAAAGGAGACAAAGGAGGTGGGGAGGGAGCTCCGTCCCGGGAAGGGAATTTTAAGAAGAGAGGTTTCCAAACACCAGGAAACACTCTCCCTGCCGAGTCTGTGGCGAGTCTTGGAAACACAGAGGGCAACATAACAGGAAGGAAAAATAAAGAAATAATTAAAACCAAGAGATTACAAGCCCAACAGTAACTCCCCCAGCGGAAAAGCAGCACAGACGCCTGCATCCGCCATTGGGAAGTGGGGGCAGGGCAGGGACGCGCGGGAGGCACGGGCTGCAGTGCTTTGTAAGAATCGGGCAGGAACGCCCCACGCGCAACCAGAACCATCTAACTTGGGCTAGCAAACCAGACTGTGGGATAGCTACCGCACGAAAAGCTCGAACATAAGACACCGCCAGGACCGAGCACAGAACGAAGGACGGAACGGAAAAGCCGGCTGCAGACCATCCCCCGCCGGGGATAGGCAGCCAGAGCCGTAAGGACTGGAAAGGGGCAATTGCAGACCCGGAGAGACTTTACCTACCTAACTGCAAGCAGGCTTCTTTGCTAAGACTTCTGGGGGTGCTGGACAGTCACCATCTGCCTCACGGGGGCCGCCAGCGGTCCACCCAGAAAGCTGAGCAGCAGCGGCAGAAAAGGTGACAAACCGCGGCGATCGCGCTCGCCAAACTCCTGAGCTACTCGGACCTGGGAAGGGCACGGAGCGCAGTCCCAGCCGAATCTGTGCCTCTGAGGGCTGCCTGAGCGCCGAACCTGAGCGGCTTGGACCGGGGAAGTACACGCAGCCTAGGGCCGGCCCCAGCTGTAGCTCTTGACAGTCCTCTGATGTTCCCCTCCGAACCTTGTCGAGAAAGTTAAGGAAGTGCAGTTTATTTAAAATGTTGTGTTTAATTTCTGTTATATAGCAAACTGACTCAGATATATATATATATATATATATATGCATATATATATGTTCATCTTAATATTCTTTCCCATTTGATTTATCTCAGATACTGAGAATAGTTCCCTGTGCTATCCTATAGGACCGTATTGTTTATCCATTTATTTATATATACTTTTCATCTGTTAACCCAAATTCCCAGTCCTTCCCTCCCCTACCTCTCCTCTCCGTTGACAACCACAAGTCTGTACTCTGTATCTAAGTTGATTTTGGTTATTAGATATGTGAATTTGTGTCATATTTTAGATTCCACGTATAAGTGAGAGTATATGATATTTGTCTTTCTCTTTCTGACTTCACTTATAATCTAGGTCCATCCATGTTGCTGCAGATGGCATTATTGCATTCTTTTTTATGGCTGAGTAGTCTTCCGTTGTATACACACCACATCTTTATCCATTTATCTGTCAATGGACCTTTAGGTTGTTTCCATGTTTTGGCTCCTGTAAACAGAGCTATCCGTGGATGTTCAGGCTGTCTCCATGTCTTTGCTGTTGTGAATAAAGATGCTGTGAACACAGAGGTGCAGGTATCTTCTTGAATTATAGTTGTGTCTGGGTTTATGCCCAGGAGTGGGATTGCTGGATCATACGGTAACTCTATTTTTAGTTTTTTGTGGAACTTCTATACTGTTTTCCATAGTGACTGCACAAATGTATATTTCCACCAACAATGTAAGCGAGTTCCCTTTTTTTCACATGCTCTCCAGCATTTATTGTTTGTGGACTTTTGTATGATGGTCATTCTGACTAGTATGAGGTGATACCTTGTTTTAGTTTTGATTTGCATCTCTGTAATAATTAGCGCTGATGAGCATCTTTTCATGTGTCTGTTAGCCATATGTTTGTCTTCTCTGGAAAAATGTCTATTAAGGTCTTCTGCCCACTTTTCAATTGGATTGGTTGTTTATTTGTTACTGAATTGTAGAAGCAATCTGTTTATTTTGGAAGCTAAGCCCTTGTTGGTTGTATCATTTGCAAATGTTTTCTACCAGTCTATAGGATTAGACCTGAGTTTTGAATCATGACTCTGCCATGTATTATATATGTCATATGGGACAAAGCTTTCTCAGTGTCATCTTCAACGTCCATACAAACAACAGGATCAATAATCCTTCCCTTCCAAAATTGTGTGGACCTTGGCAAGTTTGCTCAAAATAGGCACTCAAAAATGAAAGAAAATATTTCTAAGTAAGTTGGGTCACCCAACCAGAGGCAAAATTTGTCACCTTTAAATGAATTTTCTTATTAGGTCATGTTATCTTAATAACCTATGGGAAATGTTAAAAGACTAGAATTTGTCGGAACAAACACATTTTTGCATGCTTCTGGGAAAGTAAGTCAGATAAATAAATGAACCATCTGATCTGACACTTCAGCTCTGAAATGGGGCAGAAGAGAGTTTAAAAAGTTTTTTGGACTTAGAATCAATGCTTTGAAAGGCACTTAACCAACTGTAAATACATAAACCCCTTTTGGGAGGGCAAGCTGGTCGTATCTTCAGAAGCCTTAGAAATACCATAAACTTTGAGTAGTAAGTCTATTCCAAGAAATCCATCCCAGAGAAACCAACAATCAGAGATACTCAGTCAAAAACTTACATATAATACTGTTTATAATTTTTTTTAATAATAATGAAAAATTGGATGCAATTTAAGTGTCTAACAATAGGAGATTAGTTAAATATGTGGTATTTTTTCTTTAAAATAATCTATTATGAAGCCATTAAAATGTATTTTCAAGTAATGTTTGATGACATAGAAAATGCTCAAATATAAATTTAAGTGAAAAAGGAGAATATAAAGCTAAATTTACAATGTGATGCCAATTTTGTAAAATTGAATATTTAACATAATTATTTTTATTCAACTTAAAAGGAATCAACCAAAATATTGTCACAGCATAAACAGTTAAGACAAATGAATTTCAAATTTAAAATACCATTCCATCTCTTTTCTCTATATCTGTCTTCAGCTCGGGTTAATAATCATGAGCATAGTATGACACAGGCCATATTTTCGTTCATGTTTTGTTTTCCTCCAAATTCTGACATAAGAATATATAACATTTATTGACAAAAAAATCATATGTTTCCTTTAGATTTAACTACAGAGGGACTGCAGTTTAAGACATTGCCTTTTCTTTTGCACCACTGCCTTTATAAAATGTGGGCCCTTTTTGGCAAATGTTTGGATGAGCGCACCACATACATTAGCTTTGTACATTGTCTGAATTATCCAAAAGGAAAGAGAATGTTGTAATGAAATTTGCATATCTAACCAGTTAGTTAAGGGAATTTAATGGGCATCCATTTTCAAGGAGATTGCAGAAAACCTACCAGGACATAACAAAAGTAAGTGAAGACGCAGTAATTAGATGTTTTTAGTCATCCTCAGGAAAAAAAAAAGTATTTGCAGGTGGCCTCTACTCAAAGCCAGCCCTGCCAAATGTTGTGGAATCCTATCTCAGGCAAAAGGAAATCAAGAGAGAGTTGTAGGAAAAATCTGGACACATTGCTTCCCTGAACTCTGTAACACATTAGGGCCCAAGCAGTAATCCTTCGGGACCCTTCCAGTCAATTATTAAAGAGAATAAATAGACATCATTCATTCCTCTAGACTTGTACCCTCTACTGATAAAGAAATTGTGGGCTGCTTTTATCAATGAGAGAACTATGCACTTGGACCAGCAATTCCTGCCAGGACCATGGCTATTTCTAATAGAGAAGTACCAAGAAGCACTATGCCTGAAAGAGACTTGACATTTTCTTCAGCACGTGTGAGATACCCACTAGGTGCTCCTAGATAAAATGTGGAGAGAGGTCATCTGTATGCAGTTGGAGTTTCTGAGTGAAAACGAGAGAGACAGCCAGAGAAATAAAATATATTTTGGTCCTATTTCCGTGGAAGCTATTTATTTTCAGATCAAAAGCTCAAGTTGTTTACCAAATCAAGATTTTCACACTCTTCCACCTGTGGGGGCAGTGAGCTAGATCAAAGTCCTCAGGACTGATCCAGAGTAAAACTGATGCTGAATTGGATTTATGAGGAATGTTGCAGTGAATAAAATGGAAATGGAACACCAGAGTATTAGTCCCAATATTGTACAGAATTGTAAGAATGGGTGGTATGTTTCAACATACTCACAAATATATACTGCTGATTTCTGTTGTTCTAAAGTATTTGCTATAATATCTGATTAACTCAATATACCATTAAGGTTCATATGACCCAGTTTTAGTTTATTAATTATTTTGGAATAACTCTATTTGCAAGTATTGATATTTCTTGACTTTTATTCTTTCTTTCTCTTTATTCCAAAAAATAAAGAGAAAGATACACCTATTTTTATGAAACTAGAATAAAGCTCTGTTTTGTAATAATCATTTGAATCCATTGGAACCTTTAACATATTTGAGATACGAGTTCTTAGTGATTTCATCTTTCTCTGTTTCTTGAAACATTTGCTATTTAATCATCCTAGGAATTATTTTCTCATTCAGTTCAGTTCAGTTCAGTCGCTCAGTCGTGTCCGACTCTTTGTGACCCCATGAATCGCAGCACGCCAGGCCTCCCTGTCCATCACCAACTCCCGGAGTTCACTCAGACTCACGTCCATCGAGTCCGTGATGCCATCCAGCCATCTCGTCCTCAGTCGTCCCCTTCTTCTCCTGCCCCCAGTCTCTCCCAGCATCAGAGTCTTTTCCAATGAGTCAACTTACTTATCAATTATTCCCAGATATACTTTAAAAAAATTATAAACAAACACAAGAGTAATTAAGGAACCTAGAAGGATAGTAAATTATTAAAATAAACTATCACTACTGTTTCATGCTTCAGGTTCTCTTTTTGAGAAGATATAAAAGGGGACTGGAGACATCATCTTTGTACTCCACTCTTTTGTGGAATGTAACTTTGGACTCATAATTTCTCATACTCTGTCCATAATGGCAAATTGAAGAAAACTGTAAGAGGAAGATATTTCACAACTGCGAGATGATTCAGAATCCTAATGCAGACAGATTAGGAACATTCTATAATCTGACAGTGAAATTCATTTCATAAGCAAAAATTTCAGACATTCAGATTATGATGTCCTGGATAAATTTTCTCAAATTCAAAAATCAATAATGATCCAAAATAAAATTTTAAGGATGAAAAAGATATTTGGTTTCCTCATAGTTAACTGTTAACACAGAAAGCACATTACCATCTATATTTGTGAGAAAAACAAGACCATTCCATTTTATTTAAAAGATGTGTGACACCCTTCTTTCACCTGTTATGATATCTCTGCACCAAACTTACCTGATACAGTTTGTAATCAGCAAATGCTGAAGACAGATGTGTAAGAAAAGGTGATTGGGGGAGAAAGTCATGAGGAAATTTAAAAACTCATTGATCATTCTAAATTGTGTTTATAGATGTAAAACTGAAAATGGTCTTAAGTATAGAGCAAAGAAGATACAACCAAAATTATATCATCCAAGAGACTGAAAAATTGCTTTGAAGTGTTGCATTTTGATGATGCAAATTCAGTAAGAACCAGGATTAATGATAAGCTAGAACCTCTTCAATATGTATTTGAAATACAGAATATGTACTACAGAATGGATACATCCCAGGTTCATGCCTGACTGCTGATGGGCAGTTAGTTGCATTTAAAAGATATTTTCCATTTTAGGCATATATAACATTAAATTCATGAAAGTATAAATTATAAATCTGCGTTTACTATATTCAGATTTTCATTAAAATTTCTAAATGATTTTCACTATCTACTTTTACTGATTTTATCTTTTGGTAAATAAAATATTACACAAATATAAATTAGTAAAGAGAGTACATTGGGTCCAGATGTTAAATGGCACTGGCTATTTTTCCTGGCATATGAGAGCAAGGCTTTAGCATGTGGACTAGAAGTAGTTAGGTTCTTGAACTGGACCCAGGTGTGATGTTGAAGCAGGAATATTTTGTGGCACAGTTCTGGGAGTTAGTTTAAAACAAGGCACATGTGGTAAAAATAAATTTTGGGACCAAAAGTACAATTAAATAAAAAGTGCTAATGTCTTCAGACAAACACAGCAGTAGATTTCTTAGCCAATCCTCCTCTGTCCTCCTCTGCTTCCCTTTCTTTTTGCTTCTATCTTCTCCTTCTTTTCCCTCCCAGTCTCTTCCTCCCCCTTCTCTTGTGAGTCTGGGTTAATTTAGGAACTGCTGAAAGAACATCTAAATGGCTGTCCTTACTTTATTCTAATTATGGATCAGGAGAAAAAAGTGTTGGCTGTCTTTCAAGGAAAGCCAATCCACTGAACTCTTCCAGTTTTTTTTTTCTTTTCTTTTCTCCCAAACCCAAGGGATTTACATGCTCTCAGAGAAAAGATTCTAAATAAGGAATAATGATCTTAATCTCAACTAGTATGGTTTGTAGGACAGCCTTTTCATAATCTCGATTGCTGCAAATGAATGATTTAGTCTGTATATTTATTGAGCAGCTACTATATGCCAGACACTGGGAATAATTTTTAAAAAAGACATAATCCTGTCTCTCAAAGAGAAATGCGTTCAAACAGTAAACAATTGCCATAATTTGAGGGCAAAGCCAGCCAGGCGTGCTGCAGTCCACGGGATCTCAAAGAGACAGAGACAACCAAGCAACTGAACAACAACAGGAAAAGCAAGCAAAGAGAGGAGCAAAGAGAAAATCAAAGACGAGTTTACTTTCCCAGAAGCCTGTTGAAGAAATACAAACAAAACGCATCCTAAGTTTAAGCTTTAATTTCACAGCTTTCCCTATCTGATTTGCTTATTTTATAAGTAAGCCAACAAGATTTGTGTACTCAGTGACAACACACTGTCTCACAGAACTAACATAGATTTTATTTTCCTAAGAATTTTTACCCTTCCCTTTGTTTCAAGGTGTATGGAAAAGAAGAGTCCCTTTGGTAAGCCAGCCCAGTGAGAAAGATGCCTTATCTTTGGACTAACCTTTTGCCCAAATAAACTAATGTTTCTTGCCAGTGGCCTAAATCTCTGTCTAAAAGGTCCATAATGTCATAAAATGGATTTTTTTTTGTTTTTTTTTTTTTGCTCAGCTCACCCACCAGGGTAGTAAAAAATAAAATAAAATCTATATCCAAATACACACAATAAATTTCCATTGCTCTAGGGGCAAAATAAAAGCACTTCCATTTCCTTTTTATTCTGGATCACAGACCTGACTGTTTCTTTTACCCCCTCTCAAATGAACTTCCAACCTTCAAGGTCATTTTCTTTTTAAAAGTTATCCTAGTAACATCTAGAATAGCTCTCTCTGGGAATACCTTTTTATTTTCCCCCTCTCACTTAATTTGCCTCTTATGCACCTTTCTCTCAGGTCCCATATTTTCAGTAATGCTGATTGGGCAACTATTTACTTTTTGCTTGAGTTTGAAAAGCACATCAACAGGCACATAAATGTGTTTTGGATCTCATCCATGTAGAAATATTACTGGTAACTTGATGAATCTGTAAGTAATTTTACAAAAATGTTTAGTGAGTTTTGCCAAGGACGTCTGACCCCCGGCATTGCTCCACTGATGTAAGTTTTTGAGTGCTTGGCCTGTTGTGATCAGTACCAGCTGTTCATGCTTCAGTTGTACACATCAGATGTTAAGTGAAGGAGAAAAGACAGCATATTCTGACTTAGGCTTGAAAGTTTGTGAGCTAGGACAGAAATAAGACTGCAGTTGAAAGCGAAGCATGTCTTTCATGCTTCATGTTAGGTTCAGTTGTACCTTCAGTTCAGTTCAGTTCAGTCGCTCAGTCGTGTCTGACTCTTTGCAACCCCGTGAATTGCAGCACGCCAGGCCTCCCTGTCCATCACCATCTCCCAGAGTTCACCCAAACTCTTGTCCATCCAGTCGGTGATGCCATCCAGCCATCTTATCCACTGTTGTCCCCTTCTCCTCCTGCCTGCAATCCCTCCCAGTATCAGAGTCAGTTCTTCGCATGAGGTGGCCAAAGTATTGGAGTTTCAGCTTTAGCATCAGTCCTTCCAATGAACACCCAGGGCTGATCTCCTTTAGGATGGACTGGTTGGTTCTCCTTGCAATCCAAGGGACTCTCAGTTGTACCTTCAGTTCAGTTCAGTCGCTCAGTCGTGTCCATCTCTTTGCGACCCCATGAATCGCAGCATGCCAGGCCTCCCTGTCCATCACCAACTCCCGGAGTTCACTCAGACTCACGTCCATCAAGTCAGTGGTGCCATCCAGCCATCTCATCATCCTCTGCCGTCCCCTTCTCCTCTTGCCTCCAATCCCTCCCAGCATCAGAGTCTTTTCCAATGAGTCTTAGCATAATTAAAAATCTCTCTCAATCAGATGCTGCATAGAGCAGATAGAGTATCTCTAACAAAGAATAAAGATTCATTAAAATAGTTTTGTTTGATAAAGATTTAAAAAACTGTTTGATTTTTTGTACAGACTTCTTCACAGACTTCCAAGGAAGAAAATAAAAACAATAAAATATTGATAATGTATTGTGATTTCCTTAGAGAGCAGTAAGAAATCTATTTCAGGACACATTTCAGTAGGAGTTAAAATTATTTAGGTTTTTAAATTTTTTGCTTTGAAAGACCATGAGGTTAGTGAAAGCATGGGATATTTTAAGTATATTTACATCCAGCCTAAATGCCAACACAGAGATGCCCCTTTAGTTGAGTTCAGTTCAGTCACTCAGTCGTGTCCGACTCTTTGTGACCCCATGAATTTATAAAAGTGGAAGTACGTATTCTTCCACTTTTAAATACTTTCTTCCACTTTTACATACATTTCTTCCACTATTACATACATTATTCCACAAATACATACATAATGGAATGTATGTATTTCATTACATCTAAACACATACTGCCTAGGGCGTGGCTCCCAGTATCATAACATACGTTTAAGGTTTAGGGCCAGGCATAGTTGTTAAAAACTAGTATTGAGAGAGTGTTAGTTAAAGCTTTGGAGTAGAATGTCCATCAGACCAAACAAAACAATAGCCCTATTGACAGTAACCAAAAAGTGGAAATGACCCAAATGATGAACCTCACTGATTAATGGAGACGTAAACAGTGGTATATCCATACAATGGGAAAGTATTCAGCCACTAAAGGGAATGAAGTGATACTTGCTACAGTGTGGATGAATTTTACAAATTGTTGTTGTTGTTGTTCAGTCGCTATGTCCTACCTAACAAACTGCAGAATGCCAGGCTTCCCTGTCTTTCACTATCTTTCAGAGTTTGCTCAAACTCATGTCCATTGAGTTGGTGATACTATCTAACCCTCTCATTCTCTGCTGTCCCCTATTTTTTCCTTCCGTCTTTTGGAGAATCAGGGTTTTTTCCAATGAGTCAACGCTTGGCATCAGGTGGCCAAGGTATTGGAGCTTCAGCTTCAGCATCAGTCCTTCTAGTGAGTATGTATTCAAGGGTGATTTCCTTTAGGATTAACTGGTTTGATCTCCTTGCTGTCCGAAGTAAAAGTGAAAGTCATTCAGTTGTATCTGACTTTATAGTCCATGGGATTCTCTGGTCACAGAATACTGGAGTGGGTAGCCATTCCCTTCTCCAAGGGATCTTCCCAACCCTGGGATCGAACTGAGATCTCCCACATTGCAGGTGGATTCTTTACCTACTGAACCACCAGGGAAGCCTTGCTTGCTGTCCAAGGGACTCTCGGGAGTCTTCTCTGGCACCACTATCCAAAAGCATCAGTTCTTCCTTGCTCAGCCTTCTTTATGGTCTGACTCTCACATCTGAACATCACTACTTGAAAAACCATTTTTCTGACTATGCAAACAATGTCGGCCATGTGATATCTCTGCTTTTTAATATGCTGTCTAGATTTGTCGTAGTTTTCCTTCAAAGGATCAATTGTCTTAATTTCATGGCCACAGTCACCATCTGCAGTGGTTTTCAAGCCCAAGAAAATAAAATCTGTCACTGTTTCCACTTTTCCCTCTTCTATTTGCCATGAATTGATAGGACTGGAAGCCATGATCTTAGTTTTTTGAATGTTGACTTTTAAGCAAGTTTTATCACTCACCTCTTTCACCCTCAAGAAAAGGTTCTCTAGTTTATCTTCACCTCCTGCCATTAGAGTGGTATTATCTGCATATCTGATGTTGTTCATATTTCTTCCAGCAGTCTTGATTCCAGCTTGTGATTCACCCAGCCCAGCATTTTACATGATGTACTCTGCGTAGAAGTTAAATAACCAGGGTGGCAACAACCCAGTCTGTTGTTCCGTGTACAGTTCTAACTGTTGCTGCTTGACCTATATACAGGTTTCTCAAGGGACAGGTAAGATGGTCTGGTATTCACATCTCTGTAAGAGTTTTCCACAGTTTTTTGTGATCCACACAGTCAAAAGATTTAGCATAGTTGGTGAAACAGAAGTAGATGTTTTTCTGGAATTCTCTTGCTTTTTCTAAGATTAGTGAAAGTTGGCAATTTGATCTCTGCTTCCTCTGCCTGTTATAAACCCAGTTTGTACATCTGAAACTTCTAGGTTCACATACTGCTGACGCCTAGCTTGAAGGATTTTGAGCATAACCTTGTTAGCAGGTGAAATGAGTGCAATTGTACAGTAGTTTGAACATTGTTTGGCACTACCCTTCTTTGAAATTGGAATGAAAACTGACCTTGTCTAGTCTTGTGGCCACTGATGAGTTTTCCAAATTTGCTGACATATGGAGTATAGCACTTTAACAGAATCATCCTTTAGAATTTAAATAGTTCGGCTGAAATTCCATCACCTCCTCTGTGTTCATAGTAATGCCTCCTGGGGCCCACTTGAATTCACACTCCAAAATTTCTGACTCTAGGTGAGTGATCACACCATTGTGGTTATCTGGGTCATTAAGACCTTTTTGTATACTTCTTCTATGTATTCTTCAGTTCAGTTGCTCAGTTGTGTCTGACTCTTTGCGAACCCATAGACTGCAGAACACCAGGCCTCCCTGTCCATCACCAAGTCCCAGAGCTTACTCAAACTCAGGTCCATTGAGTCGGTGATACCATCCAGCCATCTCATCTTCTATCGTCCCCTTGTCCTCCCAGCCATCTCATCTTCTATCGTCCCCTTGTCCTCCCAGCCATCTCATCTTCTATCGTCCCCTTGTCCTCCCAGCCATCTCATCTTCTACTGTCCCCTTGTCCTCAATCTTTCCCAGCATCAGAGTCTTCTCCAATGAGTCAGTTCTTCCCATCAGGTGGCCAAAGTACGGGAGTTTCAGCTTCAGCATCAGTCTTTTCAATGAATGTTCAGGACTGATTTCCTTTAGGAAGAACTGGTTGGATCTCCTTGCAGTCCAAGGGACTCTCAAGAGTCTTCTCCAGCAACATAGCTCAAAAGCATAAGTTCTTTGGGGCTCAGCTTTCTTGCAACCTCTTAATATTCTCTTCTGCTTCTCTTAGGTCCTTATTGTTCCTGTTCTTTACTGTGCCCGTCCTTGCATGAAATGTTCCCTTGATAGCTCCAGTTTTCTTGAAAAGATCTCTAGTCTTTCCCATTCTGTTATTTTTGTTTTCTTCTACTTCTTTGCATTGTTCATTTAAGAAGGGCTTTTTATTTCTCCTTGCTTTTCTCTGGAACTGTATTCAGTTGGATATATTTTTTCCCTTTCTCCTTTGCCTTTCACTTCTCTTCTTTTCTCAGCCATTTGTAAAGGCTCCTCAGACAACCACTTTACCTTCTTGTAATTCTTTTTCTTTGGGATGGTTTTGCTCACCACCTCCTGTACAGTGTTATGAACCTCCGTCCATAGTTCTTCAGGCACTCTGTCTACCAGATATAATCCCTTGAATCTATTCATCACCTTCACTGTATAATCATAAATGATTAGATTAGGTCATACATGAGTGACCTAGTGGTTTCTTGTACTTTCTTCAATTTAAGCATGATTTTTGCAATAAGGAGCTCGTGACCTGAGCTAAGTGAAAGAAACAGGAAATAAGAGATCACATATGTGAAGATTTCATATATTTGAGATGTGCAAAATAGATAATTCCACATAGACAGAAAATGGAATGAAGAGTGACTCTCGATGGGAATAGTATCTCTTTTTTAGTCCCTAAGTTGTGTCGACTCTTTCATGATCCCATGGACTGTATGTAGCCCTCAGGGTCCTCTGTATATGGGATTTCCCAGGTAAAAATACTGGTGTGGGTTTCCATTTCCTTCTCTAGGGGATCTTCCCAACCATGACTCTTACATTGGCAGACATGTTATTTGCTACTGAGTCACCCAAGAAAGCCCCATTTGTTGGGAGACGATGAAAATGTGCTGGAACTAGATGGTGCTAACTGTTCAACTTTATAAATAAAGACCACTGAGTTAGATACTCATAAAGGGTAAATTTTAAGTGATGTGAATGATGTCTCAATTTCAAAAATTGTGAGTAAGGGAAAGCAAGCCAGCCTGTAATTTTGAGAGATGATATACATCTATTTCCTTTTTATGTGCTCTCTATTCTATCCCTCTGAAACTGTATATTAGAAAGTGTCATGGTATTATCCAGGTCTCTTAACATTTCTTTCACATTTTCCTTTTCTTTATCCTTCTCTGCTGCATTCTAGGTAGCCTTAGAAAAACGAATTTCCAGCTTACAAATTTTACTTTGTAAGTATGTCTTTTTTCTTGCTACCTTTTAACAATTATAGTTTTTCTCTTTTACCTGTTCTATTTTCTCTTTTAGATATTATATTTTCAATTTGTCTGGTCATTTTTTCTGTCTTTTGTTTTTTCAGTCATTGATTCAGTTCCTTCTTTTATTTCCTCAACAACAATAAACAACATTTTCATGATCTCTATCTGATAATTACAGTATCTTCAAACTTTGTGAGTCTAATTCTTCAGTTTATTGCTTCTATCAACTCTCACTCATGGTACCTTTTTTCCCCGAGTATGTTCTTTGTGTATGTGTGTGTAGTAGAAGGTGGGCGATATTTTCTTTAGCATGTATGGTAAACTATGGGGGGTGATTTTAAACATTAATCCATTTCCAGAAAAGATTTGGTGTTGCTTCAGTTGTGTGCCTGAATAAACAAGCAATCCAAAACTTTAAAATTAAAAACCAGTTTGAATATATTCAGAACGCCCCAATGGCATCAGTTGTAATGTGAAACCTGTGCAAGAGCTAAATATGGCTGCAAACACTCAGAGACGATTTTTTCATTTCTTTAAAAAAGATTGTTTCTAGGAAGCCACCTGAAAGTTATTTTTTTCTTCCATGTTTCTCCTTTTTAAGATAATTTTTATTTTAGTGTAGAAAGAGGGGTCTCCTTTTAAAGATTCTGGCTTTATCTGGGGTTCCCTGATGGCTCACCAGGTAAAGAATCATCCTTCAGTGGAGGGGATACCGGAGAAGTGAGTTTGATTCCTGGGTCAGAAAGATCCCCTAGAGGAGGAAACAGCAACTTACTCCAGTATTCTTGTCTAGAGAATCTCATGGACAAGAGGATCCTGGTTGGCTACACTCCAAAGGCTCACAAAGAGTTGGACACAGCTGAGCACAGTACAATTATGAATTTATTTTTTATGAGACCTAATTTTTATATCCTGCTAAGAAAACATCATAAATTAAAATGAAGAATCTTATTTGTACAGAAATATATATTGCAGTTTTATTTTAAATATCCCCAAACTGGAACAACTCAAATACCAATCCACAAGAGAACAGGTAAAAATACTGGGGTTTTTTTTTTTTTTTTTTGAGAGAGAACACTACTTAACATTAATTTAAAAACTTAAGCTAACTGATCCTCAAAACAAAATTGATAAACCTCAAAACGTAGAGTGAAAAAAATCAGACCAATCAACTGAATCCAGGCCAAGTTAATCTAGAATAGTAAAAATCTAAATAGTAAATACAAAGGGGAAGTTAAGACTAGCCAGAGATAGAAGAAACAATATCTTTCTTAAAAATTTTCTTGTATCTTTTAGTGCGGTTGCATGTGTGTGTGTGTGTATGTGTGTGTGTGTGTATTTGAGAAAAATCACCAAGTTAAAGTCTGCATATTTCAGTTTATGTAGATTTTATCTCAATAAACCAATGAAGAATATGTGGAAGAAATAAACTAAATATTTGACAGTTTTGTAGATAAATGAAAGCAAAGTAGGATCACTGATGCCCTAGAGAATCTTCAAGAAAATTAGAGATACCAAGGGAACTTTTCATGCAAAGATGGGCTCAATAAAGGGCAGATGGTACGGACTTAACAGAAGCAGAAGACATTAAGAAGAGGTGGCAAGAATATACAGAAGAACTGTACAAAAAAGATCTTTAAGACCCAGATAATCATGATGGTGTGATCACTCACCTAGAGCCAGATATCCTAGAATGTGAATTCAAGTGGGCCTTAGGAAGCATCACTACAAACAAACCTAGTAGAGGTGATGGCATTCCAGTGGAGCTATTTCAAATCCTGGAAATTGATGCTGTGAAAGTGCTGCACTCAATATGCCAACAAATTTGGAAAACTCAGCAGTGGCCACAGAACTGGAAAAAGACAGTTTTCTTTCCAATCCCAAACAAAGGCAATGCCAAAGAATGCTCAAAAAACCACACAATTGCACTCATCTCACACACTAGTAAAGTAATGCTCAAAATTCTCCAAGCCAGGCTTCAGCAATACGTGAACCATGAACTTCCAGCTGTTCAAGCTGGATTTAGGGAAGGCAGAGGAATCAGAGATCAAATTTCCAACATCCACTGGATCATGGAAAAAGCAAGAGAGTTCCAGAAAAACATCTAGTTCTGCTTTATTGACTATGCCAAAGCCTTTGACTGTGTGGATCACAAGAAACTGTGGAAAATTCTTCAAGAGAATTCTGAAAGAGATGGGAATACCAGACCACCTGACCTGCTTCTTGAGAAACGTGTATGCAGGTCAGGAAGCAATAGTTAGAACTGGACATGGAACAACAGACTGGTTCCAAATAGGAAAAGAAGTGCGTCAAGGCTGTACGTTGTCACCCTGCTTATTTAACTTATATGCAGAGTACATCAAGAGAAATGCTGGGCTGGAGGAAGCACAAGCTGGAATCAAGACTTCTGGGAGAAATATCAATAACCTCAGATATGCAGATGACACCACGTTTATGGCAGAAAGTGAAGAAGAACTAAAGAGCCTCTTGATGAAAGTGAAAGAGGAGAGTGAACATGTTGGCTTAAAGCTCAACATTCAGAAAACTAAAATGGCATCCGGTCCCATCACTTCACGGCAAATAGTTGGGGAAACAGGGGAAACAGTGGCTGACTTTATTTTTCTGGGCTCCAAAATCACTGCAGATGGTGACTGCAGCCATGAAATTAAAAGATGCTTACTCCTTGGAAGGAAAGTTATGACCAACCTAGACAGTATATTCAAAAGCAGAGACATTACTTTGCCAACAAAGGTCCGTCTAGTCAAGGCTATGGTTTTTCCAGTGGTCATGTATGGATGTGAGAGTTGGACTATAAAGAAAGCTGAGCACTGAAGTACTGATGCTTTTGAACTGTGGTGTTGGCAAAGACTCTTGAGAGTCCTTTGGACTGCAAGGAGATCCAAGCAGTCCATCCTAAAGGAGATCAGTCCTGGGTGTTCACTGGAAGAACTGATGTTGAAGCTGAAAGTCCAATACTTTGGCCACCTGATGTGAAGAGGTGACTCATTTGAAGAGACCCTGATGCTGGGAGGGATTGAGGGAAGGAGGAGAAAGGGACGACAGAGCATGAGACGGTTGGATGGCATCACCGACACGATGGACATGGGTTTGGGTGGACTCTGGGAGTTGAAATGGACAGGGAGGCCTAGCGTGCTGCAGTTCATGGGGTCGCAAAGAGTCATACATGACTGAGCGACTGAACTGAATTGAAGGATTACAAATACATGGTGTATATCCCAGTATTTTCTTCAACTTGACACATGATCAACATCAGTAATTATGTCAACCGTTTTTTTTTTTTTCTTTTTACACTGACTCAAAATTTTCCTTTCAAAAGCATTTCTATGAAACTATTGGCAATTCACAAACAAGATGAAAATTTTGTACCCACTAACATTTTAAACAGCCATTGGGTAACTCATGTATTCCTTTTTTTGCTCTTATCTCACATTGAATCCATACTTAAATGCTTTTAATACTATCTAAAAATTATATTTAAATGCTGACTGCATCTCTCCACTTCCATTACCACCATCCTAGCCCAGCCATGAACATGTTTTAACCGGTCTATTACTCTTTGTTCTTATTTCTACCTGTTTCATTTTGTCTTTCTACGAAAGAGGAGAAAGTTTTGTTTTCAAATATGCCAGATAGATTACCCCCCACACATCCTTTAGAGTACAGGTCAAGGTCTTATCTGGTTCAGCTTCCTTTGATGATCTATCTCCAGCTAACCTTTTTTTCCTTTTTTTTCCTACTGTGCTGCACCCTGATCTCTCCACTAACCAGGCTGTACACTCTGTCCTTCCAACACAGCGTAAATGCCTCTGGTTCACTGTCTTGACACTCATCATCCCTTCTGTTGAAAACACTTCCAACGTATCTTCATGGCCTGAATGTCAGCTAACTTTTTTGAAGTGTCTACTCACATGTGAAGTCACCAGGGAGGCATATCCAGATGAACTATCTCAAATATTACACACTCCTCCATCCCCTGTGCATATGATATCTCCTTTTACTACTTGACTGTTTTTAAACCCTTATGATCACACACACATACACACAGTTTCATTTTCTGTCTCATTTTGCTTAAAAGTAAAGTGCATGCACGTGGAGAGTATCTTTATTTTGCTCGCTGCTTTATCTACATACTCCACCATTCTACCATATAGTAGTTACTGACTTATATATCTCCAGAACCGATGCCACAGTAGAAATTTCCTAAATGTTAGTTTAATGAATATACTCAAGAAATTTATATTTGAGAGAAAAAAAAAAAAATGATGTCACATCCCTCTCCTTGAGGACGAGAGAGAAGAAAAAGACTGTTAAAGACTATTCTCCCCTGACATATTATTGTATGCATCAGTTTTGAAAGGAAAAGTATGGGTTCTACTGATATTACAACTTATATGTTGGTGGAAGAAGTTATTTGATGCTATGTTCTTTATTTCCCATTCTTTTTATCTCTGTGCTTTTGTCTTTATAAGTTATCTTGACCTAATTCAAATTCACTGATGCTTCAGTCTGCTGCCCATCTTCTGTTAAATCTGTTCAAAAATTTTTAATTCCAAACACCTTATTTTTCAGTTGTACAGTATTCAATTTATTTTCTCTTCTGTGTCTCCATTTCTTTGTTAAATGATTATTTTTTCAGTTATTGTCTTTATTGCCTATATTTCTTTAACATATGTATAATGACATTTAAAATTCCTTTTCAGAAGTTCTAATCTGCGATGCTATGTGTCTGCTTCTATTTTTTTATTTTTGCTCTTAATTTTGGTTGACATTTTTCTGTTTCTTTACGTGTTTTGAAATTTGTGGTTGTATGTCAGGTATTATACATTAAAAAACAAACAAACAAACAGACAAAGAAATATCTGTCCCCCATCCCAGCAAGAGAGCATTCTCTCTGGCAGTTAGGATAAGAAACTGATTATGTATCGATTGATTCAGGAGATGAGCCATGTCAGCAGTGGGTTGCAATTTAACTTCCTTTTTTTTTTTTCTTCAGTTCGCTAGAACTTTTTAATTCTTCTGTGAATATTGTGTTCCTTTTTAATTGAAATACAGTTGATTTACTGTGTTTTGTTAGTTTCAGGTATACAGCAAAATGATTGAATTGTCATATATATGCATGTAAATATTTATATATGTGACTCTGAAAAAGAATTTCAGGTTCTTTTCCGTTATAAGTTATTACAAGATATTTAATATAGTTCCCTGTGCTGTGCAGTAGGTCCTTCCTGGCTATCTATTTTATACATGCTGCTACTAAATCGCGTCAGTCGTGTCCAGCTCTGTGCAACCCCATAGATGGCAGCCCACCAGGCTTCCCTGTCCCTGGGATTCTCTAGGCAAGAATACTGGAGTGGGTTGCCATTTCCTTCTCCAATGGATGAAAGTGAAAAGTGAAAGTGAAGTCGCTCAGTCATGTCCGACTCTTAGCGACCCCATGGATTGCAGCCTACCAGGCTCCTCCATCCATGGGATTTTCCAGGCAAGAGTACTGGAGTGGGGTGCCATTGCCTATGTTAATCCCAAACTCCTAATTTATCTTCCCCTCCTTTCCGCTTTGGTAACTGTAAGTTTGTTTGTTTGTTTGTATTTTTGTCTATGGGTCTGTTTCTGTTTTGTATATAAGTTCATTTATTTGTACCATGGTTTATTTTTAATTCCACTTATAAGCAATATTATGCAATATTTGTTATTCTTTGACTTATTTCACTCAGTGTGGTAATCTCTAGGTGCTTCCATGTTGCTGTAAATTGCATTATGTCAGCCGGTGGCTCAGGGGGTAAAGCATCTGTCTACAATGCAGGAGACCTGGGTTCGATCCCTGGGTTGGGAATATCCCCTGGAGAAGGAAATGGCAATCCACTCCAGTACCATTGCCTGGAAAATCCCATGGACAGAGGAGCCTGGTAAGCTACAGTCCATGGAGTCGCAAAGAGTCAGACACGACTGAGTGACTTCACACACACACACAACAATCCATTGTATAAATATATCACATCTTTTTAATCCATTAATCTGTCAGTGGACATTTAGATTGCTTTCATATGTTAGCTTTTGTAGACAGTGCTGTAGTTAACACTGAGGGTGCATTTCAAATTATGGTTTTCTCTGGATATGCACCCAGGCTGCGATTGTAGCTTCACACTGTAATGCTACTTTTAGTTTTTTCAGGAACATCAGTATTGTTTTCCAGGTTTCCCAGGTGGTGCTAGTGGTAAAGAACCGGGCTGGCAATGCAGGCAATGGCACCCCACTCCAGTACTCTTGCCTGGACAATCCCATGGATGGAGGAGCCTGGTAGGCTGCAGTCCATGGGGTCGCTAGGAGTCGGACATGACTGAGCAACTTCACTTTGACTTTTCACTTGCATACATTGGAGAAGGAAATGGCAACCCACTCCAGTGTTCTTGCCTGGAGAATCCCAGGGACAGAGAAGCCTGGTGGACTGCCATCTATGGGGTTGCCCAGATTCGGACACGACTGACACGACTTAGCAGCAGCAGCAGCCAGTGCAGGAGACATAAGAAGCATGGGTTCCGTCCCTGAGTCAGGAAGGTCCCCTGAAGGAGGGCAACAACTCCAGTATTCTTGCCTGTAGAATCTGTGGACAGAGGCACCTGGGGGACTACAGTCCATGGGGTCTCAAAAAGTCAGACTTGACTGAAGCAACTTAGCACATAGCATGCTATTCTCCATAATGACAGCACCAATTTACATTTCCACCTACAGTGTGGCAGGGCTCCCTTTGCTCAGCAGCCTCTCCAGCATTTCTTATTTGTGTGTTTTTAAAAATTAATTTTATTAGAGTATTGTTGATTGACAATATTGTATTAGTTTCTGCTGTATAGCAAAGTTATTCAGTTATACATATACATATAAACACTCTTTTTGTAGATTATCTTCCCTTCGAGGTCATTACAGAGTACTGAGTAGAGCTCCCATGCTATACAGTAAATTCTAATTACTCACCTGTTTTATATATAGTGTTGTATACATGTCAGTCCCCATCTTCCAATTTATCCCTCTCTCCCCTTCACTGCTTGGTGACTGAAAGTTTGTTTTCTACATCTGTGACTATTTCTGTTTCATAAATAGGTTTGTAGACGTTTTGATGATGGCCATTCTGACTTGAGATGATATAATACCTGATTATACTTTTAATTTGCATTTCTTTAATAGTTCTCAATGGTAAACATGTTTCCATGTGCCTTTTGGCCATCTGTGTGGCTTCTTTGGAGAAATGTCTATTTGGACCTCATATTTTGCTTGGCTTTTTAAAAATATACTGAGCTATATAAGCTGTTTGTATAGTTTAGAGATTAATCTCTTGTAGATCACATTGCTTGCTAATATTTTCTCCATTTTATGGGTTGTCTTTTTGTTTTGTTAATGGGTTCCTTTGCTATGCAAAAGCTTTTAAGTTTAATTAAGTCCCATATGTTTGTTTTTCCTCTATTTCCATTACTCTGGGAGACAGATCCGAAAAGTTATGCTGCCATTTATGTCAGAGTGTTCTGCCTATGTTTTCCTAAGGAGTCTTATAGTGTCTGGTCTTACATTTACATTTAGCTATTGAATCCATTTTTAGTTTATTTTTGTGTGTGATATTAGAGAATGTTCTAATTTAATTCTTTTACAGTCTAGTTGTCCTAGCACCATTTATTGAAGAGACTCTCTGTTCTCTGTTGTAGAGTCTTGCTTCCTTTCTTGTAGATTAATTGACCCTGGATGCATGGGTTTATTTCTGGGCTTTCTCTTCTGTTCCATTGATCTACATTTCCTCACCGCCCTGAATGTGCCCAGTCTCGCCACTTTTGTTTAATTCATGTCAGCTTTCAAATGTCTAAAGATTGATATCCATAAGATATTATTATAGGCACATCCTTCTAGCAGGACTTTGGAACTAAAGCGCAAGACTTATGAAGATTCCTCTTCTTCCTCAGTCTGTCCCCCAGCATTCTATAATGCCACACTCTTAGTAAATGTTTACTGGGTGAGTGAAGTCTTATAGGAAGAAAAAACTAGCTCCGCCAGATTCCAGTCATTCATGTCACCTACACAGCTGTGGAAAACTCTACTGGATTCTATTTACTCCAACAGATTACCTCTCACTATGCTAGGTCTGATCTTTCTCCTCTATGCTTGTATTCAGCAAGTGTCACCAGGGAATTGCCAACAATCTTCCTTTATTTACTCAAGATCTCATTCCTCTCTATATCTTACTTTTAGAATTCTTTACATCTGCAACTATTGAATATCTTCAAATATATATGTGTATATAAACATATACACACAAACAGGTGGGTGTACACACACACTCATTATTTGCTTTATTGTTATGGAGGGAGCAATGATTTTTAATGAATGGCTGCCTTTTAACAGAGGTTAAACTCAGAAAAATTATTGTAAATCAGTATAGTGCTGAAAATTTTGAGATATAACATTTACTTAAGCAAATTTGTCTGTTTTACCTAATGTTTAAGCAACAATTATTGAAAAAAAATGATAAGTAATTTTTGTGAATCAAATCAATTATCACAAGCCAGGCTTTCAAGTCTTTCCCATGAGGTTCCAAATTGTCATGTTGGAAATCAACTTTTTTGGGAATTAGAAATTTCTTCTGTGACAAAAGACTTATTTTTAAGTTGATTAACCCAGTAGGCTTCCTAAGGTACACTAGTGGTAAAGAACCTGCCTACCGATGCAGGAGATATATCCCTTGGACAGAGGAGCCTCTGGTCCATAGGGTCACCAAGAGTCAGACATGACTGAAGCAACTTAGCATACATGCAAGACTAGAGCAGCAAAAAGAAAATACATACATAGCAACCATAAGATTTTTCTACGTTATAGAAGTAATACTGTCAAAAAGGATTTTAAATAAAATTATAAATAATGATTTTGAGATTATTTTCAGTGAGCACTTAAATAGGAAGATATTTGACTTCTGCCGTTAAACAAAAATATGACATTAAGGTCATTGCTGTTATAAACTTCTGTTTATCCATATTAAAATGACATGCTCACTAATATTTCGTCTGATTCTAACATTCTTTGACACCTTTCTAATGCCCACTAGGATGTCCACATAGCTTTTAGGAGTTAGTATTTTAGTTATGAATTTAGGTTCTGGAATAAAAGAAGTTTGAGTTTGAACCTCAGGGCTCTGCACTATGACTTTGAGCAAGTTACATAGGCCATTCAAGTTGCAACCTTCTTATCTGCAAATGAAAGTAAAAACACTCAGTTCAAAATATTCTTGTAAGAATTAAATGATGAGGACCCACTGTATTTTCTCACATTTAAGGCACTGTTAATTTTGTTCTTTGTTGTACCCTGAGATAAAACAGTGTAAGTAAGACAAAGAACATAGGAGAGAAAATCATGAATCTGATCTGAAAACTAACTATAAAATTTCTGAACAGAAAAATCAGCTTAAATTCCCTCTAAAAAGTTCCATTTTGTGTGAGCTACTCAGTAGTTAATATTTTTAAAGATTAATATATAAACTAGAATGAGAACCTATCAAACACTTAATGAATTGTTCACTTCTATTACTAATGTCTTAAATTCTGTTTTTACTGAAAATATAATGTAGCCTATGTTGGTGGAGGAACAAACTAGTGGAGGTACAAATCAATCTGTTGATTGAGCTATCTGTCTATTTTGGCCTTCAACTTTGCCCTTTATCAAAAGACTGGTTTTGGAAAAAAAAAAAATATTAAGCTCATATTTCCCCCATAATATTCAGTATGAAGGGTAATGATTTAGAAAAATCCAGAAAGAACAAACCAAGAAAACAGAAATGGCATTGACCAAAGAAAATATGGCTGAAGAGAAGAAAAACTATTTTATATTTCTTCCCACACAATTGGTCAAAACCAAATGATTAGAGTTTTAAAATCAGGAACTTGGCACTTTTGAAGAGTGATTTTTAAAGAAAGTATATGGAAAAACTAACCAAATGGCTTTAAGCTGCTCAAATGCTAAAAACCTATTCTATTGCAGAGACAAAGAATCAAGTGTGGAAAACCCAGTTATCTCCTTTAATTTTATGGTTCATGGAAGAGATGAACAACGCTTTATCTAGTGTGTCTCCGTCTTTAGAAAACAAACCAAACACAACAAAATCTCCTGCTAGGTTAATAATTTGGCTTTTTGTATGGAAATGATTTTAGTATTCTAAAATGTCTATTCCACATCCCAATCTAAAGTAGGCTCTACATACAAGACTGTATAGTGTAGAGTGCTGCTGATTATTATGCATAAGAGTAATGGATGGAAAATTATTTATTAAATAATCTTAAGGAAGAGATGGTTCATCTCCGTGGCTCCTCTTGGATCAAAAGACAGTAGCAAAACTTGAGAAGAGGACTTGACTGACAGTTTAATGTGACAAGTTTCCTCCGGAAGCATCTTTCACAAGAGGTTTTTTATGACATGGGAGGCAATTTAATGAGGCCCTGGAAGGAAATCTTGAAATCATGACTATAATTTGTTGTTTTCAAATAAATAGGAGGGAAGACATTTCTCATTTTGCCACAATTTTGCCATTAAGAGTCTCTTGAGAAAGTGAGTAGTCATACATTTCTGATAAAGGAGCTTTTATTTACCCATACATTTCAAGGGTTATGATTACAGCATCAGCAACTGACTTCAGAAGAGATTGTGCAGAGACAGATAATACAGCTCACTGAACTGTGTGATCCGGGAAGTACACACACCTGGTAAAGCTCTAGCTGGGATTACAGGCCTGACATTTTGGGCTCACTAGTTAAGAAGGGACTTTTGAGAAAAGCAAACAAAAGTTAAAACAACAAAACAAAATTAATTTTCCCCTTAAACTACAAAATGACTTTCCAAATTCTAGCGACTCTTCTTTGACTATTACATCTACTAAAGCATTTTCTACAACTGCCTTGAAATCGTAATATCAGAAATAGAACAGTAAGTGTATCACTTGGTGCTATAGTCTAGTACTAAGAAAGTAAAATAGAATATTTACAACCACTGTTGATTAAAAAATAATAGCTGCCTTTATGTTGTCTAGGTATAGCTAGTGAAAATATAAAAAATAGGGAGTATTTTTTAACGAGTATATTTCCAATATAACTTATATTTGATTATCATGAAACAACCATATTTTAGAAATATAAAACACTAAGAATTGCAACAATGATTACATTTTATAAATCTGAAAGTTTAAAAATTACTGAAAAAAGTTAATTAGTGCAGCCATCAATTTTCTTATGATTTACTAAAATCATACTAAACAGTACAAGAACACAAGTGTAATTTACCAGAGACTTTAACTTAAAACATTTGCTTATTATGCTGACAGACTTCTGCATGTACCAAATATACCTGTTTAGATATTTGTAACTACAGATAGTTTAGGAGACAAGAATAAGAAAAAATAAAACAAGCAAGACACACAAAAGAGTGATCCTTATATTCTACGTAGACTCTATAGAGAACCTCAGTAGCCTTTGTACTAATGAGTGGAGTGTATCTGATGAAATTCCCCTCTGGATATTTTTCAGATATTAAATTTTGAAATGACATATCTTACAAACAAAGGTAGAAGCAATTTTACCCTATTACGAACTTAAAATTTCACACAGTGAAGATGGGAAGAGAAAGTAAAATGAGGGTAAAGAGAAAGCTAATCAGAATTTAGAGGTTTGCTGGGTTAATGTCTAGGCTTAAGAGACTCAGATTTCATAATTTTTTCATATCGTGTGTCTTAGCCTTAAGACTGACCTGCACTTAAACAGCATGATGAATAAAACCCTGTCTCCGTCAGAGAACTACAGGCCCACATTACAATGTCACAGTGTTGCATAAGGAAAAAAGAAAGAAAAAACTGTAGAATTTTTATAAAACCTCAGCTGGTAAAAAATCCACCTCCAATGTGGGAGACCTGGGTTGGGAAGATCTCCTGGAGAAGGAAATGGCTACCCACTCAAGTATTCTGGCCTGGAAAAGTTCATGGACTATATAGTTCATGGGGTCTCAAAGAACTGGACACAACTGAGTGACTTTCACTTTTACATTATAAAACCTAGGTGCTAAGCAAAGTGAAAACAAAGGAAGAAGTTATAAAAATGGAGAAAATACTGTAAAGAATAAACCATCTGTGGAAGTCTCTTAGAACTTGTTTACTTACCTGATAATGCTACAACCCAGGACCATTCTCTACCATACTTGTTGAATTGCTTTCATTGGTTATACTGTGAAATTTTGCACCAATTATAAATTAATTTGGATTGAAACTATCTCTGCTAGGATGAAAAATCTCTTGGTACAAACAAATGATCGCTTCTAAATTTTAAAGTTAGATCACTTTTCAAAAAGAAGAAATCCCGATCTGATGGTAGAGGGAAGATCCAGCCTTTCTGGATGCTGAAGAGCTTTGTTGTGCAGAGCAGGTGGAAGGAACAGAAAGAGGAGTAGGACTTAGCAGCCATGTGATGACCTGGGCTGCTGGAGGACTCAGAGGGAGCCTGGAAGATTAAGAAGGACTGGATGGTGTGAGATAGAGAGCATATGACAAATATAAAATAATGCCCATGCTGCTGCTGCTGCTAAGTCACTTCAGTCGTGTCCGACTCTGTGCAGCCCCACAGACGGCAGCCCACCAGGCTCCCCCCATCCCTGGGATTCTCCAAGCAAGAACACTGAGTGGGTTGCCATTTCCTTCTCCGATGCATGCAAGTAAAAAATGAAAATGAAGTCGCTCAGTCATGTGCCCGACTCTTAGCGACCCCATGGACTGCAGCCCACCAAGCCTCTCTGTCCATGGAATTTTCCAGGCAAGAGTACTGGAGTGGGGTGCCATTGCTTTCTCCTATAATGCCCATAAACAACCCTATTTGTCATTTTGTTATATGTGCCACTTACTGACATGTTTTAATTAGGAGATTCACTTGCCAATAGTAAAATAATTCAGCTCAAACCATCATAGACAATCAGTGGGACCATGGGGGCAAACCAGCATAGGCTGCATGTTGCCTTTGCCGTCCTAGCTCCAGAGATGCCGCAGGATAAAAAAGAAAATCTAGGAAGACCTGAAGAACTAATGCAAAACTCATGAGAGGCCACTGAGAGAGTACTGTTGAATCACGTATATATGTATGGGGCTTAAGGTGGGGAAAGGCTGGAGAAGGATGAGGCCAAAAGAGAAAAGGAATCAAACTAATTAAGAATATTCAAGATTTTATGGGGAAATATTTTAATCTCTAACAAAGCAGATAAAACAGGTTTTAATAATTGGGCAAATATACCATATTTAAAGATGGGAAGACTTCACGTTCAAAGTTAAAGATCAACCAAATTGCAAACTCAATGCTTTGCAAATCAAATTACTGTTAAGATACTTAGGGTATCCAAAATAACAAATTCTACAATTCAGATAAAAGAATGGAGTTCAGACTTGCCAAATCTGTGTCGATGAAGAAAATTAAAGGGGGGATGACTACACCAGATATTAAGGGATCCGATGAAAATATTATAACAAGAGTATGGACTAGCAAAGGAACAACTAGGTGAATTAAAACAGATAATTCAGCTGCAGAGCTGTGTGTGTACAGGAACTTTACGTATAAGTGAAGCAGCAAAGGCTAGTAGAATGAGGGAAGAGGAGAATGGTTGGAAATGGATTTAGGAAGATGTTTGGGGGCATGGCTGGGTAGGGCTTTATAGGGAATGGTGAAGATTTTAGTTTTTACTCACAGTGTGACAAGGAAGCATGGAAGGGTATGAGTAGAGGAGTGTCGCAATCCCCCTTTTATCACTGGTCACTATCTGGAGAAGAAATGGTTAGGGAACAGTTGTGGGAGCAGGCAGACCAACTGGCAATTTTGCATTAGTGTGGTGAGAAATTGAAGTGGTTTGATTGAGGCAATAGTTGTGAAGAAGCAGTAAGACAGTATATTTTAAAGGTAGAGCTGACTTCATTTGTTGATGGACAAAAGCTGAATGAGAGAGAAAGAAATCAAGGATATCTCTATAGTCTTTGACCTAAGAAATAAAAAAATAGAATTGTTTTCTACTGAGATAAAACTGGAGGGTTGGGTGGGATTTTTTTTTTTTTAATTTTTTGGTGGGAGCAGAAATAAAAAGTTTCATATTGGGCATGTTGAGTTTGAGACAACGATTAGGCTACCAAGGGGGAGCTAGGTACTCATTTGGATGTACATATCTGGAATTTGGGACAATTTCATGACTAGAGGTACAACTGTGTGAGGTATCAGTATCTAGTAATATTTGAAGCAGTGGGACCAGGTGAGATCACCAGGAGAACAATGATGGATAAAGAGGAAAGGTCAACAGTCTGAAAAAGGGGGCTCTTATACCTAGAAATAGGGAAGATAGAATGATGCAACCAAAAAGATAGGCAGCAGCTCGTGAGGTAAGAGAACCAAGGAAGAAAGGAAGAGAGGAGAGAAAGAAGAGAGATGGAAGTGTGGGGAGACAAGGAGGGAGTGTGGGATAGAGAGGGAAGGAAAGGAGAGGAAAGGAGGGAGAGAGGGAAAGAAAAGGAGGGTGTCTTGGAAGCCTAGTTTCTCAAAACGGAGTGAGGTGTGTCACATACTATTGACGGTTTTGATAAAATGAAGACTGAGTTGACCTTTGGCTGTGACATCTGGAACTCATGGTGACTTTGAGTGGAATGATATTAATGGAGTGGTAAGGATAAAAGGATGATTGAACTGAATTCAGGAGGGGATGATGGGAGAAAACATTGTATGGGAAAGTAACTGGAAGGGAATGTTGTTAATCAGTGGATGTCTGGGGTCTTTCACAATCTGAGTGTCATGTTGTGTTCAGGAATGGCCAAGCCACATTTGAGAGGCCATCTTCCATGTGTTGCCTTGTATAAAGCTGAAGCTCCCAAGGAGCCCACATTTTTACAAGATAGCCACCTCCCAGTGAGCTGGTCAGAGAGTAGTGAGTGTGTTTATTAAGTTCTGGAATAGTGACCTCATTAAGGGTCCACAGTCCTAATGATGGACCTTCATTTTGTTCTCATATAGTAAGCCAGTGTCCTCATAGGGGACTTGGAGGGCATAATGAACTTTTACCAGAATTTGGTGTATATCTACTTAAAAAGAGCCTCTGTTTCTAACAATCCAAGCACTTGGCAAGGACACGAACTCTCACCATAACTCTAGCTAGCCTCACATATTGCCGTCACACTGGAGAAGTTCATTTGCCTCCAGGTACATGGGTTGGGAAGATCCCCTGGACTAGGAAATGGCAACCTACTCCAGTATTCTTGACTGAAAAATCCGTGGACAGAGGAGTGTGGTGGGCTACAGTCCAGGGGGTCTCAGAGTTGGACACAACTGAGGGACTGAGCATGCGTGCATGTATACTCCTTATATATTTATTTAGGATAATTTGTGAGTTAGCATATGGAATTAGAATCTTTTTGGAAAATCATGTAGGCAATTCTAGTAACAGAATTCTTTTGTAAAAGTGGAGAATTATACCTGAAAAGAACACAAATAATCGTTGCAAAATGTTGAATCCAACTCAACAAATCCTAATATCAAAGATGTGACATTTTCTCCAGTGAATTTAAAGAAACTAGACAGAGCACATATTCTGTACTTGTTCATGTTTTTAAAAAATGCTTTATTCACATCTTTCATTATAGCTTTCTTATCATACAGCTGACTACAAATACCATTCAACAACAGGTTCAAGTCATCCAGAAGTTGCTCCACTTTGTTGAATAAAGCCATAGCTAGTTTTCAGTTGATAAGAAAGTTAAAAATCACTCATAAGGTTTTCTATATTAACCATATTACACAACAGTCAACAATTGATCAGGGCTGTTCTATCTGAAATAAAATCTCCAGTAATGGACTATTACTTGCTATCTGATTTGTTTCTTTACCAGTTAATTTTATACATATTTTTCCATTTTAAGTTTTAATAAAGTGTTTTGGATAAATATTAATTAGCTTTTCTCATTTTAGTATTTTTCCGAATGTTCCTGGATGAAAACAGCAGCTATTTTGATGATTCCTATGAAATATTTGCTATTTAATAATGCTGCTGTTCATTATGAACTCTGAAAGAAAATTCTTTTGCTTTAAAATCGTTTTTTTTAATCCAGTTGAACTTCCTTTTAAAATTTATTTGGCTGTGATGTGTCTTAGTTGCTGCATCCAGGATCTTTAATTGTGGCACGCATGCTGTTAGCTGCAACATGCAGGCTCTAGTTCCTTGACTAGGGGTCAGACCTGGGCCTCCTGCATTGGAGCATGGAGTCTTAACCACTGCACCACCAGGGAAGTCACTTTTGCTTTAAAATCTTAATAGCCACAACGATTAGCACTTCAGAGTAATATTTAATGTTCTTTCTTGTTCCTGTTGAAAACTTTGGTCTAAGCGCATTTTTATTTATGTGTAAACCAAAAAACCTAAGAAGACATGAAAACAAATAAAATGTGGTATTCCCTGTTGGATCCTGGAACAGAAAAAGAACGTTAGTGGGAAAACTAGTGGGATCAAATAAAGCCTAGAACTTAGTTAATAGTAATCTACTAATGTCTACATCTTACGTAGACAAAACTAAGAGAAAACTACATTTGCCAAAACTAGAACACTGACATTGGGAAAACTCAGTGACAGAATTGTCAGTACTACCTTTGCAACGTTTCTGTAAATATAGAAAAATGCTTTAAAGGCACAAAGGCAATGTAGTGGAGAAGGGATGGGCCTTTTAACAAGTGGTGCTGGGACAACTAGATGTCGGTATGCAAAAAAATGAACTTGAATCCACACTGCACACTACATACGGAAAATAACTCAAGATGGATTGTAGACCTAAATGAAAAACCTAAAACAATAGAACTCCTCCAAGAAAAATAAGCAAAAATCTTGTGACTTGTTTGTTAGATACAACAGCAAAAGCATACTCAAGAAAAGGACAAATAAATAAATTGAACTTCAGTGTAATTTATAAAACTTTTGCTTTTAAAAAGATGCTGCTAAGATAATGAAAATATTGGAATAAAATCTTTGCAAAGCACATATCTGATGAAGGAACGAGAGGAATCTTTTGAAGGTGAAGAATATGATCTTTTTTGACTGTGGTGATGGCCTCATGGGTGTATGCATATATAAAAACATATCAAATTGTATACTTTAAAGTGCAGTTTTTGTATGTTATTTATACCTCAATAAAACTGGTCAAACATTTCTTTTTTAAAAATTTCATTTATTTGTTTATTGGCTGAACCGGGTCTTGCTACGCTTGGGCTGTCTCTGGTTGTAGCGAGCACCGGCTACTCCGTAGTTGCCGAGCTCAGGCTTCTCACTAAGGTGGCTTCTCTTGTTGCAGAGCATGGGCTCCCAAAAATGTTTGCAGCCAGATTCTTTCTTCTCCTTTCCTCACACATCACAAAAGGAGAAGTAAAAGAAGGGGAATTTGGAGTGGAAAGAAATAGCAAGGTGAGTTGTTGGAAGTTAACACATCTCATTTTTGGAAATTTTACAAACATGAGCATCAATTTTACAAACAGGTAAGTATGTTTTAGGGCCCTCTTGGGGCCTTATGAAGAGCCTGTGCAAGTGAGGGGCCCAAAGTTTAAGCTTCATTAGTTTCATGGTAAATCTGCCTAATAATATGGCACATGAAAATGCAAAAAGATAATACAATGTAAAGTTTCCTCCAAGCATGTCCTTCCGTCACCAGTTCTCTTCCTTGGAGGCAATAGATATATTCTGTTTCCTGGGTCCTCCCTGAAATATTATGCATAGATAAGCTTTTTGTTCTGAAACATTTTGTCACCCCCCCCCTCATTCTTTTCTTAGAAAATTTAGCCTGTTGTATACAATTTTTTGCACTCTGTTGTTTCTCTTAGATGCCTTTATTGAAATGGTTCACATACCATCAATTCACTCATTTAAAGTGTACACTTTAGTGGTTTTTAATGTATTCACAGATACATATACCTGTCACCAAAGTTGATTTCAGAACATTTTCATCACCTCAAAAAGAAAGGAAGTGTCCTTCAGCTATCACCTACTGACCCCTAACCCCAGCACTTGGCAGTCACCAATCTGCTTTCTGTCTCTGTGTACTTCCCTGGGATGAGCATTTTATGTGCATGGAATCATAGGTAGTCCTTGGTGACTGGCTTCTTTCACTTAGCATAATTTTTCAAAGTTTTTCTTGGACTGATCAGGACCTGTATCAGAATTTAGTAATTTGTGTCTTCTCTTGTACTCTTAGCCTACTAGAAGTTTATCAATTTTATTGATCTTTTCAAAGAGCCAGATTTTGGTTTTGTTGATTTTCTCTATTGTTTTCCTATTTTCAATTTCATTGCTGCTCTAATTTGTATTATTTCTTTTCTTGTGCATTTGGTTTGGCTTGAATTGTTCTTCTTTTTCTAGTTTCCTAAGGTAGAATATTAGGGGTTTTTTTTTTAGTGTTTTTCTTTTTTTAATTTTACGTCTTCTTCTCTACTAATATATGTATTTAATGCTGTAAATTTCTCTGTAAGCACTATTTTCAGTGTATTTCATACATTTTCATAAGCTGTATTTCTATTTTCATTTAGTTTAAACAATTCTTTCATTTCTCTTGAGATTTCTTCTTTGACCCAAGTGATATTTAGAAGTATATGAATATTCATAGCAACTTTATTCTTAATAGCCAAAAACCATAAACTAGTAAGATTTCATTGAGTGGGTGAATGATTAAACAAACTGGTGTGTCCACACCATGGAATACTACTCAGTGATTTAGAAAAAGATGCAAACTATTGATACAAACAACATCTTAAGGAACCTCAAGGAAATTTGGATAGTTTACAGTTATTGGCTATTTAAGAATAAAGTTGCTATGAATATTCATATACAAGTTCTTATGTGGAAAGAAGACATTTCTCTAGGATAAATACTCAAAAGTAGATTGCTAGGTTGTATAATAAGTCCATTGTTAATTTTGACAGGATACTGTAGTTTTAATTAGCATCCGTCTAATGGATGATAATGTTAAAGTCTTTTCAGTTGTTTATTTGCCAGCTGTATACCTGTCCTTTTTGGAGGAATGTCTGTGAATTTTTGTCCATGCCCAGTTTTCTAATTAGATTATTATTTTTTAAATGTTGAGATTTGAAGGATCTTTATGTGTTTTAGACAAAAGAATTTTGATAAGTGATTTTCAGAATCTTCCCCTGGTCTCTAATTTGTCTTTTTATCCTTGTATAGGGTCTTTTTGCAGAGCAAAAGTTTATTTTGATGAGGGCCAATTTATCTGTTTTTTTCCTTTTATGAATTATGCTTTTGGTGTCAAGCCTAAGAATTCTTTACCTAATTCTAGGTCTGAAAGATTTTCTCCTATGTTATTTTCTATAAGTTTTATAGTTTAAATTAAAATTTTGTTTTCAGTACAATTTTGCATAAAGTGTGAGTTTTTAGGTCAAGTTTTTTTGTTTTTCTTTTTTGCTGATGAATTTCAATTTCTCTAGTTCCATTTATTGAAAAGGCTGCCCATCCTCCATTTAGTCACTTTTGCTCTTTAGTCAAAAATTAACTGGGCATATTTGTAAGAGTCTGTTTCTGGGCTTTCTATTCTGTTCCATTGACCTACGTGTCTTATTTTCCCTTCAGTATTATGCTATCTTGATTACTGTGCTAAGTTTTTAATAGTGGTCTTTCCAGGTGGTATTTCTTATTATTTATTTTTCCTCAAACACTTCTAAAATCAACTAATAAATAGATGCCACGAAGGTAACAAATTTTCTGTTTTCTCTCACTCTTATTGTAGTATAAGATTCATCAACTATGATAAAATCTTCTTACCTCTGGGTTTGTGGTTTGTTGAGATCGTCAAGAGTGGTCTATGTAAATGCTATGGCATGTGATATATTAAAATAATAATTTGTTTTTCTTGTTAAGAGAGGAGAAAGAACTAAGAGGGTAGAAAAGGAGCTGTCATTTGGTTGTTTAAATTTTGCTGTAATCTTCATGGTGTGATTTCAACAAAGCTACAGGATGAATATTAGTACTCTCATTTTATAGAAGAAAAGATTGAGCTTCATAGAGTACAAATTATGAGCATAAGCACATACTTTATAAAGTATAACTTCATGAGAATGATCTTGGCAGGATCATAGAGATTAGTGCAGCTTTGTAATCTTTCCTCCTTTTTTTTTTTTTTTAAGATAGGTTACTTGGGCAAATATGTATAAAGCACTTGGAGCCAAGTTTATATCACTTATAGGAAATGTGGGCTCTGATAATGCTAATTCAACCGTAGATAACCTCTTCATGGTAAGGTGAGGTTGAAAAGAAAGGATATTTATCCAGTACCTGAGTTACAGGTAGATAACTCAATAGAATTATAGCTACTTCTATATCCTGAAAGGTGGCCTGCCTTAGTGTTGGGCTTCACCATTCTGAGATGTTTTCCTAATTAAGATCCCACTTGGCCACATTAACAGGAAATTGTGTTCTATCTTCTTTATTAAACAATTCTTCCTTTGAAGTTCAAAGAATCCAAGGATACTTACTCAGTCCACGGTATCTATAGTTACTCTAACTTCATCCTGAAACTGGACATCCCAGACAGCTCAAGAAAATGACCTGTTGATCGTAAAGCTGCTGTTACTATTGCTAAGCCTCAGTCCTTCTCCAGAAGAAGTTAGTGGGCTTTACCTTTCACCAGCCTGGAGATAGTTGCTGCTGCAGCATGTGGGAATCCCTGTTCCGGGGGAAGAGTTTTTCTTCTCTGTTGCCAGGATGCTGGTGCATAGTGGCCCATGTTGTTGTTCAGACTCTCAGTCATGTCTGACCCTTTGTGACCCCCTGGACTGCAGCATGCCAGACTTCTCTGTCCTTCACTATCTCCCGGAGTTTGTTCAAACTCATGTCATCCAACCATCGCATCCTCTGTCATTCCCTTCTCCGCCTGCCCTCAGTGTTTTCCAACATCAGGGTCTTTTTCAATAAGTCAGTTCTTTGCATTACATGGCCAAAATATTGGAGCGTCAGCTTCAGCATCAGTCCTTCCAGTGACTATTCAGGACTGATTTCCTTTAGGATGGACTGATTTGATCTCCTTGCAGACCGAAGGACTCTGAAGAGTCTTCTCCAGCATAACAGTTCAAATGCATCAATTCTTCATTGCTCAGCCTTCTTTATGGTCCAACTCTCACTTCCATACATGACTGCTGGAAAAAACCTTAGCTTTGATTAGACAGACCTTTGTTGGCAAAGTGATGTCTCTGCTTTTTAAAACACTGCCTAGGTTTGTCATAACTTTTCTTCCAAGAAACAAACATCTTTTAATTTCATGGCTGCAGTCACCATCTGCAGTGATTTTGGAGCCCAAGAAAATAAAATCTGTCAGTGTTTCCATGCTCCGCCCCCCCCCCCCCCCGCCCCCGTCCCCATCTATTTGCCATGAAATGATGGGACTGGATGCTATGATCTTAGTTGTTTGAATGTTGACTTTTAAGCAACTTTTTCTCTCTCCTTTTTCAACTTCATTAAGAGGCTCTTTAGTTCCTCTTTGCTTTCTGGCATTAGGGTGGTGTCATCTGCATATCTGAGGTTATTAATATTTCTTCTGGCAATCTTGATTCCAGCTTGAGCTGCATCCAGCCCAGCATTTCACATGATGTACTCCGCATATAAGTTAAATAAGCAGGATGACAATATACAGCCTTGACATACTCCTTTCCCATTTTTGAACCAGTCCATTGTTCCATGTCCAGTTCTGACTGTTGCTTCTCGACCTGTATACGGGTTTCTCAGGAGATAGGTAAGGTGGTCTAGTATACCCATCTCTTTAAGAATTTTCCACAGTTTGTTGTGATCCACACAATCAAAGGCTTTAGCGTGCTCAATGAAGCAGAAGTAGATGTTCTGGAGTTTCCTTGCTTTTTCTATGATCCTACGGATGTTACCAACTTGATCTCTGGTTCCTCTGCTTTTTCTACATCTAGTTTGTACATCTGAAATCGCTCGACTCACATCTTGTCGAAGCCTAGCTTAAATGATTTTGAGCATTACCTTGCCAGCATGTGAAATGAGTACAGTTGTACTGTAGTTTGAACATTCTTTAGCACTGCCCTTCTTTGAAATTGGGATGAAAACTGACCTTTTCCAGTCCTGTGGCCACTGCTGTGTTTTCCAAATTTGCTGCCATATTGAGAGCAGAACTTTAAAGCATCATCTTTTAGGACTTTAGATAGCTCAGATGGAATTCCATCACTGCCACTAGCTTTATTTGTAGTAATGCTTCCTAAGACCCACTTGACTTCACACTCCAGCATGTCTGGCTCTGGGTGAGTGATCACACCATTGTGGTTATATGGGTCATTGAGACCTTTTTTGTTCAGTGCATTTATCTACAATGATAAAGTTGATGTATATATAATCCCATCAAACTTTGGTTTACAAAAATGACATTTCATCCCAAAGACTGAGTAATTTTTTTCTCAGGAAAGTGGCAACAGTAGGGTAGGGTATCTTATGGGGTCATTCCTTTCCCCTGCAAAGTAGACCACAATTCAAAAAAGTCTGAAGATCATGGTCTTTATCACCATCTTGGCTTTAACTCCTGCCTTCCTTCTCCAAATACATACACATTATCACTATAGTCTGGACTACCAAGAAGGGATCTTTTTTGCACACAAAAATAGAACTGTTTCATATCTCTTGCTCGAAATATTTCAATTTCAACATTACCTTCAGCAGTGATTATTAACAATTTTATGTGCTTTTCCCTTTAAGAATAATTGAATAATAATTAAAGTTTTTAACTTTCTTCAGAGAAAAACATACTATACACATTCAGACAATATAATCTTATACAACTCAGGAGGTTTTGCAACACCCCTGAAGCCCATCCACAGATCTAGGAATCCTCATCCAGCCTATACAATTTATGTATTGAATCTCCTTTGAATAGCATAAAAGGTCTTTTGCCTACCTAGCCAAATTCTTCACTTCCACTCCCCACTTCAAAGGAGATTTCCAGAACATACTATGTTCTCTCTTATACTTTTTTTTAAAAAAATCTATGGTTTTTCCTGTGGTCATGTATGGATGTGAGAGTTGGACTGTGAAGAAAGCTGAGCGCCGAAGAATTGATGCTTTTGAACTGTGGTGTTGGAGAAGACTCTTGAGAGTCCCTTGGACTGCAAGGAGATCCAACCAGTCCATTCTAAAGGAGATCAGTCCTGGGTGTTCTTTGGAAGGAATGATGCTGAAGCTGAAATGCCAGTACTTTAGCCACCTCATGCGAAGAGTTGACTCATTGGAAAAGACTCTGATGCTGGGAGGGATTGGGGACAGGAGGAGAAGGGGATGACAGAGGATGAGATGGCTGGATGGCATCACCGATTTGATGGATGTGAGTTTGAGTGAACTCCGGGAGTTGGTGATGGACAGGGAGGCCTGGCGTGCTGCAATTCATGGGGTCGCAAAGAGTCGGACATGACTGAGCGACTGAACTAAACTGAACTGAACTGAAACTTTTAATTTTAGAATAGTTTGAGATTTACATAAAAATTACTAAGATAACACATAGATTCTGTATGCAGAGTTTATCATTCCATATTCTTACAGTATTTCTCATTTACTATTAATAAGTGACTCTTTAATTGAAAATCCTTTTGAATCAGCAGTCAAGGAAATTATTTTCCAAAATAAATGTATAAAGCACTGATACTAGCCCTCATAATCTCTGGTTCAGCTCATGTGAGACAGTGTGAAAAATGATGCTGTGTTTGTGAGTTCACTTCCTATTTAACAGAGTTGGAAATAGACCACTCACATGCCAGCAACCAGCCACCTTACAGAGGTATGATATTGACTTGAGGTGAGGTGTTGGGGTGAAATAATTTGTGGCTGCATCTTCATTTAGAGTGATGTCAAAGAGAGAACAGAAGCATCTTCAATTCAGTGTGTACAGATAAATTGTTGTTAATATGAAGTTGAGCATATTATCTTATTTGCTTCTTAAGAGGAGAAATAAAATATTTGTTTGTCAAGAAAGGGAAAAAAAATACGATCCAGGTACATTACCTTATTCCCATATTTCCAACTATTTCTTCTCTTCTCAGCATTTTGTAATGTTACCAGAGCTAATTTACAGATTGAAATCACTGCGTTTTAGTTCAGTGAAAGAACTTTAATGATATGCAGTTGATTTGGCACAAATAAAAAGATCAAACCTTAAACTCAAAAGTCATACTTAACAGAGAAATGAAATCAGAATACTCTTCTAGAAAGAGCAAACGAAAATAGGAACATTCTCATCTCTTTGTCAACAAGATTATGTTTTATCACATGTTTGAAAAATCAGTTACTTATTTCATTACAGTTTCTCAATGATGAATGCCCAATTTTTGTGTAAATTGAGGAAGGATTTTTGTAACCTGACCCATGTGGGAAGGGAAATATCTGTTCATAATGTGAAAAAGGGAAGTGAACTCTAAAGTTATAATTTCATTGAATCTGAAAGTTTAAATGTACTTTGTAAATAGTACAAAGAAAGTATGCACAAAGAAATAAAAAACTTTCCACAATTATCAGTTGTACTCACATTAAGAAAATTGATTTTTAGGGGCTTCTCTGGTGGTCCAGTGGTTAAAAATCTACCTGCCAATGCAGGGCACATGGGTTTGATCCCTGGTCCAGGAAGATCCCATGTGCCACCTGGCAGATAACCCCAGTGCCACACCGCTGAGATCGTGTTCTAGAGCCTGGGAGCCGCAGCTGTTGGAGCCAGAGTGCCTAGAGCAGTGCTGTGCAACAAGGGAAGCCACGGGAATGAGAGGCCCAAGCACTAGAGAGCAGCCCCCACTCGTCGCAGCTAGAGAAAGCCCACCTGTGGCAATTAAGACCCATGCAGCCAAAAATAAATAAGTAACATCTCTGTTTAACAAAAAAAGAATACTGATTTTGAAATAGTCTCTGATTGTTTAACGGCATTGCCTGGAGTTAGATTAACCTCTTAGATGAAAATCACACTTCAAACACATAAAATGGATTTGTATAATTATATTGGGAACTAAAATCAGCAAGAGGTAGACAAAGAAGTTATAGTGTGTTGTGAGAGAATTTCTTCCCTTTCACTTGAACTTCAAGGTAACGAGGTAAACTGAAAAGACCATGGACCTGACCTGAATCTAACTCCCAGCTCCCCCACTCACTATCTGTATGTCTTGGGGCAGGACTTTTCTCCTCTGGGAGACATAGTTTTTCATTTGTAAAATGGACATAATACCTATCTTTAAGACCCCTGAAAGAATTATAAATAATGTTTATTAAGTGGCTAACACATTGCAAGCATTTGAGTAAAAAAAAAGCTAGCATTATATACCTTTCCTTTTATCCCTGTGTCTCAAAATAGTCTCCAATCTTGACTATTCAAACCTCCTAAATATCTCTTGAATTCTCCTAGTTCTATTATCCACTTCCCACTTCATCTGCCATCTGAATTACTCGTATAGTTTTCTAGCAGCAGTCCCTGAATGCAATCGAGAGTGTTAATTTACTTTGTTTTAAGATTTTGATCCAGTTACCTTCCAGTTTAATACTCATGAATACTTTCCATTGTCTTTGGGATTAATTGCTGAACTTTACTGTTTCGGGGATTAAGCTTTTAGGTCTGGTTCTGCTCACCCCCTGGCGTTGTCTTTGACACCAGCACCTATTATTTCTTCCATTGTCTGCACAGCACATTGAGGAGACAGCAGGAACAAAGATGAAAGAGTGATGCATGGCAAGGGTGAAGAATGGTAGAGTCTCCTCTGTGATTAGCAGTAAAGCACCTGGCAGATGACTAGGCTGGTACTGTTTTAGGCTTAAAGATCAATTCATGGGTCAGTAAGCTGTGGCTCTGTGCGAGAGCACAATAACTTTTATAGCACAGTATTGACACCACAGTAGAAATAATTTCTCTTGTGTATATTAAGTAGTAGTATTTTTTCTCAGTATGAACAGATTGTTGTTTTTTAGTCGCTATGTTGTGTCTGATTCCTTTGCGACCCTAAGGACTGTAGCCTGCAAGGCATCTCTGTCCATGGGATTTCCCAAGCCAGAATACTGGAGTAGGTTGCAATTTCCTTCTCCAGGAGATTTTCCTGACCCAGGGATCAAACTCACGTCTCCTGCTTGGCAGGCAGATTCTTTATCTCTGAGCCACCTGGAAAGCCCATGAACTGAGTATCTGACTCAAAACACAAAAACACCAAGACTACATAGTAAATTAAGTACAAAAGTTAGATGATTTCTGGAGTTTGGGTGGTGTTATGAGATGCAGGAAAGCATCTTGCTTGTTCGATCTATTTTGCAAAGAGCGGGAACTGAAATTACAGAGACATTGAGAGCTAAAAGAACAGAAAGTGATCACTAATCCTCAAAAAAGACACACTGGTTTGGATTAGGCAAACCCAAATCATTTACCATTTTTCAATGACCCAAGAACCTGGCCAACAAAATGCCAGCTTTGGATTAGGGTGAAGCACTGCCCTGAGTCAGGGAATGTCCCCACAGAGAGCCACTCTGACCTGTGGCTAGGATGCTGGACTTGCTGGGAGCAGCTGGATGCTGGTCCTGTTTCACAGGGCTATTACACAGCTCCATTAGAAATTACTCCATCTTCAGCTTTCAGCATCTGGGCTCCCTGGGAGAGTCCAGCTGTGTCCCTTACCCCACATGCCAGCCCTCCCATCTCCCCTGCCTCTTCCAAATTCTCCTAGCAGCCATGCTGCCACAGCAGAGATGAGACTAGGTCCTCTGCACCCCTGAGCCAAACTACACAAGGACAGTGTCAGCTGGCTAATGAGAGGAGCTGCCCTGACCACGGAATGGCACTGCTTCATAGCAAGTGACTATTTACAATCTTTGACAAAACTCATTCCAATGCCTCTTTTCATTAATACGGTCTTTTTTTTTTTTTTTTACCAGTGTCAGTTATGAATACTTCCTGAGGTTATGCTATTTTCATATAGTTTTTCATGTCCTTCATATATTGACACAAATAGATTTTAATTTAGAAAAGGGAGAGACATCATTTTGCCAACAAAGTTTTATGTAGTCAAAGCTGTGGTTTTTCCAGTAGTTATGTATGGATGTGAGAGCTGGACCATAAAGAAAGCTGAGTGCCTAAGAACTGATGCTTTCGAATAGTGGTATTGAAGAAGACTCTTGAGAGTCCCTTGGACTGCAAGGAGATCAAACCAGTCAGTCCTCAAGGAAATCAGTGCTGAATATTCATTGGAAGGACTGATGCTGAAGCTGACGCTCCAATACTTTGGCCACCTGATGCGAAAAGCTGATTCATTGAAAAAGACCCTGATGCTGGGAAAGATTGAGGGTAGGAGGAGAAGGGGCCAATAGAGGATGAGATGGTTGAATGGCATCATCAACTCAATGGACATGAGTTTGAGCAAGCTCCAGGAGATAATGAAGGACAGGGAAGCCTGGCATGCTGCAGTCCATGGGGTTGCAAAGAGTCAGACACCACTGAGTGACTGAATGACAAGAAAATAAAAACCAGATTGCAGGAACAACAACAGCAAAAAAGTGATGGGATAGATTATAGTGAAACAAGATTATCAAGACAGAGAGGTCTGAGTCACTGAAAATTAAAAACACCGTGGCTTACCTCCAGGGTCAGTGGTGACCAAAATCATTAAATCGAAGAGCCATTTTCAGGAAAGTAGTTTCATCTCTAGGGCTCTCAAGAACCATCTCACTTCCCACTCTGCAGTCACATTCAGAGAAGGTAAGTCTAGGTCAAATAGTGCAGAGGGTCTAAATTTGCTATACTATAAATGGGTGCAAGAACCATCACTTTGCTTTATTTTTCTAAATCTAACAAAATTTGTCTCTAAGCCCCATTTCCCCAAAAGATGGTGTTGTAAAACTTCTTTAGCTTATCCCCTGCCCAGGAGCTTACAAGCATCTCAAGAAAGGACAAAGCCCAGAAAACTTGAGGAAGACCTTAGAGTTTCAGTCCATCACTGAGATGTTCATATGATGGTAATTACCCAGGCTGACATGGTTCACTCGAAGGCAGAAGCTCTTTCTCGAAGCTTCGTTGAGGGACTTGTCTGGTGGTCCAGTGGCTAAGACTCTGTGCTCCCAATGCAGGGGGCCTGGGTTCAATCCCTGGTCAATGAACTAGATCCTACATGCTGCAACTAAGAGTTCACATTGCTGCAGCTGAGACCCAGCACAACCAAATAAATAAATATTTTTTAAAAAAGCTTTATTGATTCCCAAGGGAGAGCAATTCATGTTCACTTTCCCAGCAGCTGCATGCCATCCAAGAGACCTCTTACCACTGCTCTGGGACCCCCACGGAGTGGGATGCAGGGCCCTGCCACTTCTCAAGCCTGTTACCACTATCATCTCAGATCTGGCCAAATTTGCCTCCTCAAGTACCCAGGCCTCAGGAAATGTTTCTTCCTGCTTTATCCTCCTTCAATAATATAATCTCCCAAATGAAGGCCTGGATGGGACAGTGTTCCAGGAGCTTGGCAACTTATCTCTTATTCCAAGAAATATAAATTCTATTCTTATAAGAGTATTTTTCAGTCTTTTAAGGAAGTTAATGATACAATAAAAATGATCCTAAACAAAACAGGATTGTTCTGACATATTCTCTCATGTTTCTTTTTCTATAGCTTATATGCCATTTTAATGCATCTCATGAAGTTCATTGAAAATTAATATTTAACTCCTTTCTATTGAAGCTTAAGAGACCACTGATCTGGGTACAGATGAGCTGCATGAAAGAAGGATAAATTTAAAGTTAATTGGCAGACTATTTCTACCAATATGGGTGAATTCATATACACAGAGGAATGTTGAGGACTTCAAAAAAATCATTCTTTTTTTAGTGATTCTGCACACTCCTCTCTGTATGTGTAATTATTTATTATTTTGCTAATTATAAAAGTAATATATGCTGAAAGAACAAAACTTGGAAAATGCCAAAATATACAAGTTGAATAAAATTCTGAAGAGTGTCAGTATAAACATTCTGGTGTGTATCTTTTAGTCCTTTTTCTTACATAAGACGTTTTAAAGTTTTTTTAATCATAAAATACATACGCACATTTTTTAAAGTCAAATGAGGTGTTATAAGTTAAATGCTGAAAGATAGCCCTAAACGTTCTTATCCAATTCCCAACACTAGAGGCAATGTCTTTCAACTTCTTAGGTATTTTTAGCTTCTTTAGTTCTATTTTATTATTATGGCCATATATGTCAAGAGTATGATTATTCTATTCATTTTTTATTTTCAATCATGGGTATTTTCTACTGATTTCCGCCAAGGAAGATGAAGATTTAGCTCTCTGGACTCCCCATGTCTTGTTCCCCTTTACAAGCATGTACAAACTCTCACAGATGAGTATACTATGATGGTGTAATTTGGTTGTATATCTTCTTTTCTTGTGTTTTAGTTTTCTTGGAATTGACAATTGCCTTACTTTTTGTTTGCATAGTCTTCCATTTACTTATTCATGTATTAATTCATCGCCCTAGATCTCAGTCAGAGTTGTCAAACTCCTTTCAATAGTTTCAAACATTCCAGGACATTTTTTTTTTAAGCTTGTCTATTACACACATTTGTAGTAGGGTTTTTAAAAATTAGTCAACGTTTATTTTTTGTTGTGCTGGGTCTTTGCTGCTGCACGTGGACTTCCTCTAGTTGCAGTGGGTGGGGAGCTACTCTTTATTGTGGTGCCTGGGCTTCTCACTGTGCTGGCTTCTGTTGCAGAGTACAGGCTCTAGGTACCTGGGCTTCGGTAGTTGCCGCTGGCAGGCTCAGGAGTAGTGGCGCCCGGGCTGAGTTGCTCCGGCATGTGGAATCTTCCCAGTTGGAGATCGAACCCGCATGCCCGCTGTTGACAGGAGGATTGTTATCCCCTGCACCCCTAGGGAAGCCTTCCAGGACTTCTTTAACTTGGCTTTCCCCCAGGGAGTCCTTAGGGTTACTGTTCCCTTCATCTCAATAATTTCCCTTCTCCTTTCTCCTGTATTAAAATCCTGTTTACTAGAACCCTTATCTTTTATCTTATTTGCTCTTTTAAATTTTTATATCTTTATTTATTGGCTGTGCTGTGTGGACGCCACAGGATCTTAGTTCTCCAACCAGGAATTGAACCCAGACCACAACAGTGAAAGCGCCAAGTCCTATCCATAGGACTACCAGGGAATTTCCAGGAATATATCACTTCGTGATTTTTAAAGACATATGCCTTTTCATAGTACAATTTTTTTTAAGTGGTAAAAACAACATGTTATTAACAAACCCAAATACCTTTAGTTTGTCTGTAATAAGAGGTGAAAAGCATATAAACTTAAACATGTGTTTGGCAATTAATATTTCACTATTTTATTTGGAAATGAACTAGATATCAATGAATATCATTTAAAGTTAATGTTACAAAAAGATTTTGAAAACTATTTTTAAGCAGACACATTTTATTAATGATACCTGCAAAATTCATTTACGAACATTTCTACCACTTATATCTATTTAATTCATGTGTACTTAACAATTATGCTTGAGTCGCCATGAAAATTTAATGATATTAAAAATTAACCATCATTTTATGTTATTTTTCTTGTTGACAAACTAGGCAAGTAGCAAAACTTACAGAAGTAAAGAATCTAATAATGTAAAGATGACTTTTTTCTCTACCATATTGACATACATTAAGGAAATAATTTCTACTGTAAATTTAGTTCTTGAGTAGAATTTATAATTTTATAATTTCAAGCATAAAGTAGAGACAACATAAACTTATTTGACTAGTCTTAGTTTAAATAAGTGCTTGTATTGTCTTTAAGCCAGTTAAATAGAGGTCTTTCACAAGTTTTTACAAATACTATCCAGAGGAATAAAAATATCACACATACATAACATACATACATAGATATACATGGATATATAGATAGAGACTGATGCAAACTGTGATCTCATAGCTTTCATTTAAAAATTTTAGCCACATATCCAGTACAGTAGTACAAAAACTTTCTAGCTTATAGAAGACCTAAATGGGATTTTTGGCAGATAGAACAAGTTAAATTTACCCACTCAGGTGGCTAAAGCCTTTTGCCAATATTTGTGGAAAAGACTATTAAGAATTTTACTTGTCTTGAATGAATAATCTTGTGGAGGCTATGGACAAAATTTGGGGCAAGGGAGCTTATGAAAATATCAAACGGTTTGTTTTCTTAAAAAACTATCTCTCATATTTGTTTGTTTCCGGTCCTGTAATTGCTTCAGCAATATGTGAACCATGAACTTCCAGATGTTCAAGCTGGTTTTAGAAAAGGCAGAGGAACCAGAGATCAAATTGCCAACATCTGCTGGATCATGGAAAAAGCAAGAGAGTTCCAGAAAAACATCTATTTGTTCTTTATTGACTATGCCAAAGCCTTTGACTGTGTGGATCACAATAAACTGTGGAGAATTCTTCAAGAGATGGGCATACCAGACCACCTAACCTGCCTCTTGAGAAACCTGTGTGCAGGTCAGGAAGCAACAGTTAGAACTGGACAGGGAACAACAGACTGGTTCTAAATAGGAAAAAGAAGTACATCAAGGCTGTATATTGTCACCCTGCTTATTTAACTTATATGCAGAGCACATCATGAGAAACGCTGGGCTGGAGGAAGCACAAGCTGGAATCAAGATTGCCGGGAGAAATATCAATAACATCAGATATGCAGAAGAAACCACCCTTATGGCAGAAAGTGAAGAACTAAAGAGTCTCTTGATGAAAGTGAAAGAGGAGAGTGAAAAAGTTTTCTTAAAGCTCAACATTCAGAAAACGAAGATCATGGCATCTGGTCCCATTGCTTCATGGCAAATAGATGGGGAAACAGTGGAAACCGTGGCTGATTTTATTTTTCTGGGCTCCAAAATCACTGCAGATGGTGACTGCAGCCATGAAATTAAAAGATGCTTACTCCTTGGAAAGAAAGTTATGACCAACCTAGAGAGCATATTCAAAAGCAGAGACATTACTTTGCCAACAAAGATCTGTCTAGTCAAGGCTATGGTTTTTCAGTGGTCATGTATGGATGTGATTGTTGGACTGTGAAGAAGGCTGAGCACTGAAGAATTGATGCTTTTGAACTGTGGTGCTGGAGAAGACTCTTGAGAGTCCCTTGGACTGCAAGGAGATCCAAGCAGTCCATCCTAAAGGAGGTCAGTCCTGAGTGTTCATTGGAAAGACTGATGTTGAGGCTGAAACTCCAATACTTTGGCCACCTGATGCGAAGAGCTGACTCATTTGAAAAGACCCTGATGCTGGGAGGGATTGGGGGCAGGAGGAGAAGGGGACGACAGAGGATGAGATGGTTGGATGGCATCACCAACTCAATGGACATGGGTTTGGGTGGACTCCGGGAGTTGGTGATGGACAGGGAGGCCTGGAGTGCTGTGGTTCATGGGGCGGCAGAGTCAGACACAACTGAGTGACTGAATTGAACTGAATTGCTTTAGCAACAAGGATCTCTTTGGGTGCTTACATTTCAAAGATACAGTAAGATCAATATTTCCAAGGGTCAGAGAAGGGACTGTAGGTCTTATATGAGATGGAACTCAAGGGTATATTTGCCCTTATCAGAAACCTAAGATCATTATTATTACATTTTTCCTTTGTTTAACAGTAGGATAGGATAACTCAACAATGTTGACATTTTTTTGGTAGTGCAGGCCCAAAATATGGGATGTCTGGAGCTGGTGGGGTTGGCTTTACAAAGTAAAGGACAATAAATCAAACCTTCATGTGCCTTTTCTGGACCTTTGTCAAAGCTATTTCCTGGCTATCAATATTTCTGTAAGTTTTATACCTGCTTGAGTGCCAGCTGTAGCTCTTGACAGTCCTCTGATGTTCCCCTCCTAACCTTGTTGAGAAAGTTAAGGAAGTGTTTTGTTTTTCTTTCACACAGTCGCTCAGTCATGTCTGACTTTGCAATCCTGTGGACTGTAACCCACGAGGCTCCTCTTGTGTCCATGGGATTTTCCAGGCATAAATACTGGAGTGAGTAGCCATTTCCTTCTCTAAGGGATCTTCCTGACCCAGGGTCCCCCTCATTGGCAGGCAGATTTTTTACCATTGAGCCACCAGGAAAACCCTGTACCTTCTGTATCTATTTCTATCTTTTCTCTCTTTCTTTCCTTTTTTTTTTTTTTTTTTTTTCTCAATTTGATCTTCCCATTGGTACCTGTAGGACACTTGTTTAAGATGAGAGCTATCTTAAAAGTCCTTTTAGGTGTAAAAGTTCAAGTCTTCAATAGATCTATTCCAACTGTGAGTCTGAGCCAGTGAGCCTTTTTCATGGCTTAAAACCAATATTAGGGCTTACAAGAGCTTAAAACCAATATTAGAGCTTATACTATTAGGACGCAAGAGCTGTCCCTTAAGAAACATAGGCCTCTCAAGATGCAGAGCCACTCCAGAGAAAGCCTAAGAAACAAAGACCTTCCTTGTCTCAGGTGACAAAGAAAGCTCTATGTCCTGCAAAGTGGGACACCTTACATAACTGACCTCCTAACCTATGCTACCAGAAAGGTGATACTGAGAGGAGAATTTTTCCTTCACAAACCAGGCAGCAAAGGTAGAGGCCCTAAAGGCCTCTTATGACCTGAGACACTTCATTAAGACAAATTTCCCTGACAGCCAGCATGGTTGGACAAAGAGAATATTGCCTGTCCCTTCATGTCTTCGGCTGCTAGCTGGCTGGCTGGCTAACTGCTGATGCAAGCCTGACAACCTGCACCCCGCCAACCCCACAAAGGGAGTATTCTCACTGGTGACAAAGCCAAGTTCTCAGAAGAGAAAACAAAACAAATGGAGATTCTCATCTTATGGTTTTTCGTCCTTATGACAGACGACAAAGGAAAACGTAACTCTTCCTGCGAGGCTAAGAGTCAGTAACCATAGGGGCTGATTAACAAAAACAGATTCACGAGAATCACAATTCAAGGTCTGTTTTCACAAATGTTTTTCTTCTGCCACCGTGAATTTGGAAAGGAAGGGAAAAGGAGAAAGTTTTATCCTCCTCTCTTGTCTGTGCACTACAGAGAAAGAGCTGGGAGACTGACATGGTAAGAATCTGTACCTTCTGCTGGTCTGCTGTCTGTTATCGCATATTTCAATTGCAGTCGCCAGGGAGAATGGAGTGTTCTAGCCTTTCACGGTCCCATCCTCCTCACCAGAAACTGTACAGGGGGAAATGTTTGTTTCCTTTCACTATTTTAGGTTTTTGGCTGGGACTCTGTAACAAAAAGACAGCTTAACAAGAGAAAAGGAAATGAGTATATTAACATGTACATCTCATATATACTTATGAGAGATGAAAGTGGTGAGTAACTCAAAGAGGTGTCTAGGACTTGGACTTACAGATCATCTTAACCAAAGAACAATATATTTTTAGGGGAACTACAAGACAGAGGCAAAGAGTACTGGGCTTCCAAGGGCAGCAAATAGTGGTACAATAAATACATCAGAAACTAATGGAAAATAATAGCTAGTCAGTATAGGTTGTTTTCCAGAGTTCTCTAGTCCTGACTTGGGCCTAATATGTGTCTAGGGATGTTGATGATTAATTCTTGCACAAATTTATGTGCTGCTTTCAGGAAAATAGGGGGAGAACAGAGAACTTTTCTTGGATCTTCTTCTTCTGCATTGCCTTCAGCTCAAAATTTTTCTTGTGTCAAAGGGGAAGATACTTGGGGTGGCATATTCTGTTTTTTTGGTTGTTTTTGCTGTAAAATTCCCTTGCTTTACAATGACTCTTTATGCTCTAACATGAAAACGTGAAGTAAGGCTTTGTCAGAAAGGAATTCAGTTCAGTTCAATTCAGTTGCTCAGTCATGTCCGACTCTTCGCGACACCATGAATCGCACTCCAGGGCTCCTTGTCCATCACCAACTCCCAGAGTTCACTCAAACTCATGTCCATCGAGTCAGTGATGCCATCCAGCCATCTCATCCTCTGTCGTCCCCTTCTCCTCCTGCTCCCAATCCCTCCCAGCATCAGAGTCTTTTCCAATGAGTCAACTCTTCTCATGAGGTGGCCAAAGTACTGGAGTTTCAGCTTTAGCATCATTCCTTCCAAAGAACACCCAGGGCTGATCTCCTTTAGAGTGAACTGGTTGGATCTCCTTGCAGTCCAAGGGACTCTCAAAAGTCTTCTCCAACACCACAGTTCAAAAGCATCAATTCTTCAGTGCTCAGCTTTCTTCACAGTCCAACTCTCACATCCATACATGACCACTGGAAAAACCATAGCCTTGACTAGATGGACTTTTGTTGGCAAAGTAATGTCTCTGCTTTTGAATATGCTATGTTGGTTGGTCATAACTTTTCTTCCAAGGAGTAAGTGTCTTTTAATTTCATGGCTGCAGTCACCATCTGCAGTGATTTTGGAGCCCCAAAAATAAATTCTGACACTGTTTCCACTGTTTCCCCATCCATTTGCCATGAAGTGATGGGACTGGATGCCATGATCTTCATTTTCTGAATGTTGAACTTTAAGCCAACTTTTTCACTCTCCTCTTTTACTTACATCAAGAGGCTTTTTCGTTCCTCTTCACTTTCTGCCATAAGGGTGGTGTTATCTGCATATCTGAGGTTATTGATATTTCTCCCGGCAATCTTGATTCCAGCTTGTGCTTCCTCCAGCCCAGCGTTTCTCATGATGTGCTCTGCATATAAGTTAAATAAGCAGGGTGACAATATACAGCCTTGACGTACTCCTTTTCCTATTTGGAGCCAGTCTGTTGTTCCCTGTCCAGTTCTAACTGTTGCTTCCTGACCTGCACACAGGTTTCTCAAGAGGCAGGTTAGGTGGTCTGGTATGCCCATCTCTTGAAGAATTCTCCACAGTTTGTTGTGATCCACACAGTCAAAGGCTTTGGCATAGTCAATAAAGCAGAACTAGATGTTTTTCTGGAACTCTCTTGCTTTTTCCATGATCCAGTGGATGTTGGCAATTTGATCTCTGGTTCCTCTGCCTTTTCTAAAACCAGCTTGAACATCTGGAAGTTCACAGTTCATGGAGTTAAGAATGTTATTTGCACGAGGCTTACTTCTAATAGTGAAACATTGATTTATAAATTAAGAATTTACAAGAGTAACCAAGAAGTTAGGAATGGAATTTGGCCGAACAACATAGTGTTGTACTATATACCTATCTGAACAACAGGCAATGTTCTTTTGTGGAAAGTGTATATAAAATAATCTTAAAGGAAAAAGATGAAGGCAACATACAGAAGGCACATAAAGCAACTTAATGAAGAAAAATGTAATGAAAGATTGGAATTCATTTTCAGTTGAGTCAAATGTTCATTCAGGTTTTTTTTATACTTGCTCAAATTCATAATAAAATAGGAAAAAGTTCCGCTTTTGGCAATAGTGCTAATCCCAATTAGTCCTGAGCAATGTCTTTAAGTAATGTCATTTCACTATTTTCTTGCAGATTAATTCTTAGGACGTCAGAATGTCCCTCTTCAAACATAAGAAAGAAAAATTTAAAGTTAGTGAACCAATCAACATTTCCTGTTTTCCACGTCTCAGAGGGTGGAGCTCCCAAACCAGTCGCATAAGAAGGAAGTGAAAAGATGTTAAAAAGCAGGGCCAGCTCCCCTGGTCAGCCTGGAGGTCTGGCTTCTCAGTCAACATGAAGGCTCTCCTTATTCTGGGGCTTCTCCTCCTTTCGGTCGCTGTCCAAGGCAAGGTCTTTGAGAGACGTGAGCTTGCCAGAACTCTGAAAAGATTTGGAATGGATGGCTTTAGGGGAATCAGCCTGGCAAACTGTAAGTTAACTCTTTTTCATCCTTTCAAATAGTTAGCTAGGTGTAGAACAGATACTAATAGAGGATGAACCAAAAGAAAGGGTCTTTGAGTGAATGTTTTTTTCTTTCTTGGAGGGTTTACACACTTCAGTTCAGTTCAGTTCAGTCGCTCAGTCGTGTCCGACTCTGCGACCTCATGAACCACAGCACACCAGGCCTCCCTGTCCATCACCAACTTCCGGAGTCCACCCAAACCCATGTCCACTGAGTTGGTGATGCCATCCAAGCATCTCATCCTCTGTCGTCCCCTTCTCCTCCTGCCTTCAATCTTTCCCAGCATCAGGGTCTTTTCCAATGAGCCAACTCTTCACATCAGGTGGCCAAAAGATTGGAGTTTCAGCTTCAAAGAACACCCAGGACTGATCTCCTTTAGGATGGACTGGTTGGATCTCCTTGCACTCCAAGGGACTCTCAAGAGTCTTCTCCAACACCACAGTTCAAAAGCTTATACACTTACAATGGTTAAAAGTATCCACTTGTTCTTTTAGAATCAGATGTACCAGGTGAAGGAATGAGGCATGGTGGGTCAAATTCTACATCATTCTAAGCATGCAAGGTTCCCATGTACTCCTCTAGTGCTACTAAATTTGACAACTGGCGCATGTAGACTGACTATAAGATACATTTTAGCACCTGGAACATGTCTGTCAAGCCCTTGTTGTTTGACTCTAGCCATTTCTAATTTGGATCTTGGGTTCTGAATAAGGCAGTATTTTTCTCATTTTTAATCCCCCTAACATGATGTTGCACTTTTAACATCCAGGTTTTTTAAAAATTCCATTGAACTCTTAAAACAGGGACAGTAGAACTATCTCCCCTCAATCAATATCTATATAAGGATCCCTGAAATGCAGCATGAAATGACATTTTATTATTCTGACTCTAGTTCATTAATTATTTTTCATTTTCTTCCACAGAATTTAAGATGTGCCATAAGGAAAATTTCCTTTGTATTTTAGTCCATATTTGTCAATGTCATCACTGTAGTTTTCGTACTGAATTCAGACATTTCTCCTCCATAAATATTTTTGAATGAGTTAGCCAATTGCTAGATGGATGGATGGATGACCCAGCCTTTCCTATTCTATGATTCTTGCCTGCATTATAATTTGATACCCAAATTTGCCTTCGGTATCATAAATTTTCTTTCTCCCAGAAAATCCTTATTTTTTTCTGATAAAAAGCATTTTTCCATTAACATATGCATCTGCTGCTAATGACCAAACCCACTCAACAACTCTGTTGATTTTTCTGTTCTAGGCTTAATCCTACCTGGGTGTTAGTAGTAAGGAAAGTGTAATAGCAATGGAAGATATTTTTAAAAATATGTTATCTTTTTCATTTGTATTACCAAATCATTTGCTAATAAAAGAATTTTCTGAAGGGACCTTTAACACCAAAGTGTTAAAACACTTTACAAGTAAAATGCATCTTTATACTTGTAAAGTAAGTCATTAGTAAAATAGAACTAGTTAAGTAGAACTGATTATGCTATGAACTGTAAGTCACATGATTCACTCTTTATTACTCAAAATATGTTTTTTTCAGGGATGTGTTTGGCCAGATGGGAAAGCAGTTATAACACACAAGCTACAAACTACAATAGTGGAGACAGAAGCACTGATTATGGGATATTTCAAATCAATAGCCACTGGTGGTGTAATGATGGCAAAACCCCAGGAGCAGTTAATGCCTGTCATATACCCTGCAGCGGTAAGACAAGATAATGTGGAGTGATGGCACAGGACTCACCTGGTTATGCCTATTGAGTTATCCAAAAAGTTCGTTCAGGTTTTTCCATAAACATCTTATGGGGAAATTGGAACAATCCTATAGGTCAAGATTCAACAGAAATAAAAAAATCTTGAAGGGTTCATCAGGGACCTATAAAAACTCCATTTTAATATCTAGAAACTCTATTCTCCTCCTCCTAATTTCTTCAGTTTCTAATCATAAAAGTTTGCTGTTTGCTAACATACAGGAGTTGCTGGAATGACCTATCACTTTATCATAACTGGACATATTGATACTTTGGAAAACAATGCCATTCCTTCTACTTTCCTTGTTTGGGGAGGATTAGCGATAATTTTGTTGGGTGGTCTGTTTTTAAAAATCTACCCTCCTTTATTGGAAAACAAAAGAATTACTAGTTAATCAAAGTGGAGGAATATACGTGGTATTTTTAAAAAATTGTTTTTACTTTTTACGATAAAATATTTTAAATATATGGACAATTAGAAACATTACTATAATAAGCATCAATATGCTCATCACGTACTTTAACAGTTGTTAACATTTTGGCATATTTACTTATGTGTATATATATATATATGTATATAAACTTCTTTTTGCTGAGTGATTTTAAGGTGAATTAGAAACATTATGACATTTCATTTATAAATTCTTTAGAACGAATCTCCAAAAACACAGCTCCTATATAAAAATTGTCATTCTAACAAGTTAATTTCTAAATTTGCTTAATTGAGGTGAAACAAGTATTCTATTGATTTCCTTTTAAAATAGAGAAAGCATGTGGAATCTTTAAAAAAATTTTTTTTTTTAATTTATTTATTTTTTAATTGAAGGATAATTGCTTTACAGAATTTTGTTCTTTTTTGTCAAACCTCAGTGTGAATCAGCCATTGGTACACATATATCCCCTACATTTTTTTTGAACCTCCCAAAGCATGTAGAATCTTTAGTGCCTGAAATATTGGAGAAATATAGCAAAATTGATACTGCTAAATTTTTAAATATTACAAATCCTAATAGTGAAGATGAGTCTAAGAATATACTTTTGTATCCAGTTAATTTATTTAAAAAATTTTGTATTATGGAATAACCTGTTGTCATTGAATAAAAATTCTTACTACCCAGACATGTATGACCATAGAGAAATTTTGGTATCCACATGTTCTTTTGGAATACACAACAATCCCGGACATGAACGTAAAGCTATATTATACACATTTGTACCCACATAACAAAAGTGAAATTGTACTATAGTCACTGCTTTACAATTTTGTCTTTATTACACAAAATTATTTTTGTCAACAAATACCAATCCTTATTGTTTTTTAAAAATGAATAGATTTTCACAATATAAATGCTCTATAATGTATCAACCTAACTCTTACTGTTAAACATTTAGGCTAGTTCCATTTATGCCCTCTATTAATTGCTATGAAACAGTTTGTATACATGTCTTTCAGTACATCTCTTATTATTTCTTTAGAATCAATTTCCAGCGTTGAATTGCTGAGCAAAAACCTGCTAGACCAGTTTCTGCTTGTTTGTCTTTTTTTTTTTTTTTCCAATAGTTCCCAGTAAAAAGAAAACCTTCTATCATGCTAATTAATAATTCCAGAGCTTCCAATGACTTTGGTAAATGAGAAACAGATGCCAAATGGGATGGAATGAAGAGTTTCCCCCAACATCAACAGATAAACAGACCCTTAAAAATTATTTTAGTTGTTCTTTCCTCAGCCTAACAGAATAAAGCTGACTGAGCCTAAACTTAACATTTCTATGAATGGTATTTTCACTTCTCACCACCTCTTTTTCAGCTTTGCTGCAAGATGACATCACTCAAGCTGTAGCATGTGCCAAGAGGGTTGTCAGTGATCCACAAGGCATTAGAGCATGGTATGTGGTTTTTTTTTCCCCTTTCAGTTTATTGAGATGTAATTGACATAAAGCACTATGTAAGTTCAAGGTGTATAGCATAATGATTTGACTTACATCAGGAAACAGTATCACAATAAATTTAGTGAACATCCATTATCTCACATGGATACAACATTAAAGAAATAAAAAAAATTTTGTGTGTGGTGAAAATTCTTAGGATTTACTCTCTTTTTAACACTTTTCATATATAAAATATAGCAGTGTTAATTATATTTATCATGCTTTATATTTGTTTTTGCTCTTTAGTCACTAAGTCCTGTCTGACTTTTGTGATCAATAAACTGTTACCTGCCAGGTTCCTCTGTCCATGGGATGATTCCAGGCAAGAATACTGAGGCAGGTTGCCCTTCCCTCCTCCAGGAGATCTTCCTAACCCAGGGACTGAATTTGTATCTCCTGCATTGCAGGCAAATTCTTTACTGCTGAGCCACCAGGGAAGCCCCATGCTGCGCATTATATCCCTAGTATTTATTTATCTTATAACTGGAAGTTTGTAGTACCTTTGACTGCCTTCATCCAATTCCCCTTCCCTCACTCTACCTAACCACAAATTTGACCTCTTTTTCTAGGACTTTATTGCTTTGTTTGTTTGTGTTTGAAATATAATGGATGTACAACACTATGTTAGTTCCCATTACAGAGTGTGGTATGTGTTAAGTATTAAAGGAGAGAGCTGTTTTATCCTATTGTTATGAAAGAGGTGAGAGAATATTTCCAAAGAGCAAAGTATGGTACTGAGAACTGAAAATTGCAGCTTTGGATTCATGCTAAATGGTGTATAACATAGAAACAATCTACTTTAACGGATTCAAAATCTTATTCTTTTACTCCTCAATTTATTTTTGGGAATTTCTAGAGGTTTTAAGATTCTCCACCTTATACTAATTCCTTGTCATATCTTGACATTATTTTTGTCATTAAGTAAATATGGAATGCACTTTGCATTTGTGCTGTGAACTACACAGGACTCAACATTTGTACTCAGATGTTCTGTGCCCCAGCGAAGGTTTGGGGGAGATGTGAAGTCCTTGGTATACATATCTCCAGGTAATAAATAGCAATACTTGGATCTGTCTGTAGCTTTTATTTCATGTATTGATAAACTATGTTGTTTTCCCAAAGGACTTGAAATATAGGTAATACAGTGAAGCTATGTTTCAACCTTATTACCATTTGTTTCATCTTTCTCTACAGGGTGGCATGGAGAAGTCATTGTCAAAACCAAGATCTCACCAGTTACATTCAGGGTTGTGGAGTGTAACGCTGGAGTTTTTACTTCAACCCATTTTATCTCTTTTTCATATTCAGGAAGTAATAGTTGAGGGAAAGGTCATACTTTCAAACAAATAATGTTTTTTTTTTACAGAAGAAGGATCATGTGGTCTTTCTTTTAAGATACTTAATGTTTACTTCATGTATTTATTATTTGATATTAGGCCCACAGTGTATTTCAGTTTAATAGACCTAATGCTGGTGAATATTTGTCTAAAATCTTAATTATCAAATATATATCCAGAGCATTCAGTTCTTAAAGAAATAGCACAGACTTCATCTTGAATCATACAAGTACTCCCCAATATTCAACAAAAATATAGCAAAATAATATCTTTAAGCAAACTGATCTTAGGCAAGATCCCACCTGTGTAGTAGGCACGTAACACCGTCATCTGTTCAGTCATCTCCAAAAACAGTGAAAGATAATCACTCTTTGTTGGGCAATATAAAATGTTAAATGGAGCAGAATGCCAAATGACTAAGAATGAAGAAAGCCTGAATTAAGAATTTTGTTTTCATAAAGTGTGACCTTTGTTTTAAATGTTGTCTTAAAAATGTTGCATTTACACAGCTTTAAAAATAAGCTCAGAATTTATGTCAATCACTTTTAGCCCTTTTAAAGAACTCAATTGTGCATCTTGCTGTCATGAAGGATATAAAGATGGATTAGATGAGCTGTTGTTTTTTCTTAATGTTATAAGCTTAGTTTCATGCATTATCACAAATTCAGAGGCAGAAGAGTTTGTAAGTATTGAAATCATTGCTAGTTAATCACAGGTGTGAAATCATGAATGCTATAAAAAGTACATTTTCAGTAAAAGCTTTGCAATTTATACTTCGTCTTTCTTTGTTAAGTCATTTAGTGTCTCTGAAAAAATACATACATATATATTTGAGAAAAAGATTATCTGACACTTAGTATTTCCTACATCCTCACCTGTACCGAAACAGCTAGATTTTTTTCTGTGTGTATATTCTCTTTAATCATAGAATGCACATTGACATTAAGTAACATTTTTTCCTCAATGGATTTAATCATAAAGAGATAGGGTATATATCATCTTAAAAAGAAAGTTCTTACAAAATCCAAAAATAGCTAAATATTGCTGAAGAAAAATACATAAGCATGCTGACAGATCTCTATTTTTAAATGTTTTTAGCGGTGCTACTAGGTTTGTGGGATCTTAGTGCTCTGACCAGGGATTGAACCTGCATCCTCCACAGTGAAAGCTTGGAGCCCTAACCACTGGACCTCCAGGGAATTTCCCGCACACTAAATTCATAAACACAAATCTCAAATGGGCCCTCTAATCAGCCTGGTCATCTTAGTCACTTCTCTGAAATCCTGTGTTGGTGTCCCAATTCCTCAAAATGACTGTTACTATTTACTTCTTCTCTCATTTCAAAGTCCTGGCGCACACGCCAACCACTGGCCTTCCACACTCTGCCCGTGGTAGACCACCCAGCCTCACATTACACTGACAGAACAGAAGCAACTCATATAAAACCCTCCCCTCTTGGCCACCATAACAGAGCTCATGTCTTTCCGTGGGCTCACCCTCCCTTCCTTCCCCGTTATCACTGGGATGAAGGGCCTTGCTCCTGCCGATGGCAGTGTCTCCACATGCAGTCTTCATCACAGCCCTCTCCCTACTCCAGTTTAGGCTGAGGGTTTCCCGATCCTGAGTTTCTCCCTCTGCTGGATCATCCCCTTTACTGTAAGAACTGCCCTGGTAACCTTTCATCTTGCAAATAGCCCTCCAGGTACAACATCATTTTAGACTCCCTTGTACCGCAACTGAGGCTTCCCTGGTGGCTCAGACGGTAAAGCGCCTGCTGGCAATGCAGGAGACCTGGGTTTGATCCCTGGGTTGGGAAGATCCCCTGGAGAAATGACAACCCACTCCAGTACTCTTGCTTGGGAAATTCTGTGGACTGAGGAGCCTGGTAGGCTACGGTCCATGGAGTCGCAAAGAGTCGGACACGACTGAGCGACTTCACTTCACTTTACCGCAACTATCTTCCTGGTGGCTCAAGAACCCTGAAGCTTCTCCTCAGCAACTGTGGTGGTGGTGGTGGTTTAGTCGCTGAATCGTGTCCGACTCTTGCGGCCCCATGGACTGTAGCCTGCCAGGCTCTTCTATCTATGGGATTCTCCAGGCAAGAATACTGGAGTGGGTTGCCATTTCCTCCTCCAGGGGATCTTCCCAACCCAGGGATCGAACCCAGGTCTCCCACATTGCGGGCAGACGCTTTAACCTCTGCACCACCAGGGAAGCGAGCATTATCTTATAAAGGAGGAAATAAAGGCCTAGCTTGGTTAAATAACTTGCCCAAGGTCACATAGACAGTAAGTGGTAACCATTAACTTGAACCTGGGTCTTCTTGAATTTATTGCCTGAGCTTGTAGCACTTTGAATGGAAACACATGATATGCTTTCTTTGTGATAAATGCTTGTGAAACTGAGGGTATTAATTACATTTTAGAATGACCAACAACAATATATGAAACTTCTTTTACACATTTAATTGTTACCATTGTTAGCACACAAAAATCTCCTACTTCTGTCCTGTTCTACTAAATCTAAAATGAAATTTCTTTTATCAGTAGTATGACTTTGCTGCAGCAGTGAGAATTCACAAACATTTATTCATCAAGAATTATTAAGGACTTTCAATAATACCTAGGTTTGAGGCATGAGAAATGCGATTATGAAAAATTGCTAATGTTTTCAGAACTTTTAAAATATCAGATAAAGTCTAAGATTTTAGCATTATACAAAGTACTGGTTAATTATTAGTGGTTTGGAAAGACCAATATAAAAGTTTCTGATCTTACTGCACTGAGATTCACAGCCCTGATGTTTTCCACACTGACTGTCTGAATGATGGAGAAAACTCAGTCATGTATTCCATTTCCAGCTGGACAGAAAACAAAATGGAATGTTTGGACTACAAACTTTTAATTTTTTCTAAGGCAAATGTATAGGTGATGTTTATTGCCTAATTAGGAGAAAAGTGATAAAAGAGGGCAGGCTTAAGAATTAAGCAGCTAAGCTGTCAGTCCCCACATCAGACAAATGATCCTGTACCGCCTGTCAGTATTGTTAACAGAGACTGTTATTTTATTAATCCTTATGATCCAGGGATTCTTTTTTTCATGTTTCAGGGCACATCAGGTGAGAGACTGGATTTGTTAAGCTGGGTGGGTTTATCCTTCTTCTATGTGTTCGTTCAATTTTATGTTCATTTACTTATTGTACACATATGGCAATGGAAGCTGCTAAAGCAATCGTTGCTATTCTACAAAACAACAGGCACAGAAGCAGATGTCTTATTTCCGAGATTTTCCCCCCCAGGATTATTATGATTAAAGATCCTTTCCTCCCACCCCCTGGAGAGGACCAGGGGCTGCTTGCCAGAGGTTTTTTAATGACTTGGGAAAAGGCTCAAATATCTCACCCGCCATTATGATAATCCACCCCAGGGGCAAACCACACATGAATATTACAGATTTATTTTATTTTTGTATCCCTGGAAAGGTATTATTAAGCTCATTAGAATACAAAAAAATATATACAGTCAAATTTCAAAATTACATGGATAAAGGAAATCACCAAAGTGGCATCATACCATGTCTTGCACTTATATTAACTATATTGATTATAGTAACTATATTAATTATATTGTGTTAACAATATATTGAAGAGGCATAATACTGCAACTTATTTCAGATAAAATATTTGTATTGGCCAACCCCAATTTGTACCTTGAATGTGGGCTCTAGGAAAAGATTTAGTTCATGCTTAACAAGAGGTTAGCTTCTGTTTTCAGCCATGTGCTATTTGGGGAATTAAGCATCATGAATAATATAGGAAGTAAGAGGGATAGTCTAAAGATGGGATAGCAAATTTTATTTTGGAAAGAGAATTTAAGGTGTTTTATTTAAAGGAAAATTGCCTTCTTATAATGTAATAAGAAAGTTATATTTTCTTTCTTTCCTTTCTTCTTCTTTTTCTTTTTAACCATTTTTATCTTGGATATTTGATCTCTAAGATGAGATGACTGGAAAAGGCCATCAACCTTTTTGAAAGACTATTTCCCCCCACTCCCTAAAGGCCATTTGTCTCTTGGAGGCTTGGTCTGCATTACTTCCCAAGAGGCAAGCATTTGTCCTTGCACTAAATGCTGACATCTCCTGATAAGAGAGAAGCTGCAAAGGAGAGGAATTGAAGATCAATATGTTTATTTTGCTCTCAAGCACACTGATGTACCTTGGTGTATTGGGGAAGGGAATGGAGCTTGAGAGTGGGCCAATGGGGAGGGGTGAATATTTTGTGATGCGCTCTACCTGTGGGCTTATAAAGTTTACAGCTGCATTAAGAGGAGAAGTATTACCATTAGCATGAACAGTAGAGTGGACTCAATTGAAAAAGCTTCTAGCCACTCACCTAGGGCTATATGCATTATTGCATTTACCCCCGCCCTGCCTTCAAGCTAATTGAAAATGTCAGTCCATTTCATCAAAGTTACACAACTGTCCATCCTTTTCCCTGGTACAGATATTCCAGGAGGAAGAAAATGGAATACACAGAGCAACAGAGCTCACGCAATAGCCCATGTGTCTTAGATTTAATAGCTGATCACTAGCTGGACTGAAGCCAAGAGGCAGTTCACAAATTTGCTGCACATTAGAATCACCTGGGGAACTCTACTTAGCTCTCTGTGCCCAAGCTCCTCCTAGACCTATTAAATCAAAATCTCTGGGGCTGGGACGAAGACACTAGTTTTGTTTTGTTTTGTTTTTAAGCTCTTTAGGTAATTCAAACAAAAGCAGCAAAGTTTGAGAACCAGTCCAATAGGGGGACAAACTTATTTCATGCAGATACAGTGAGAGCAATAAATATGTAAAAAGGACATTAATTCATATATCTATTCTTTATATCTCATTATACTGTTTGAGTTTCAAACATGCTTCCCCCCGCCCCACCCCCCACTGCAAAAAGCTTTTCTGTTTCCATTTGGTTCAAGGCGTGAAAAGAGAGCTCCAGAGTGGTTAAACAGCTGCCTTGTGGCTCCGAAAAGGGACTTCAGGGAGAAGCCCTGACGCCAGAGGGGCTCCTCAGAGGCCTCTGGGCTTTGGAGGCTCCTGGTAGAGCTTGAGGGTGAGCCTTTGAGAGAGAGACGCACCTAGCCCAGCCTGGGGGGCCGCGAGCCTGAGGAGACAGGCCTTGATATGAGTTTCACCTGCTCCTCCAGGACGGGTCTCCCCAGGAAATCACGGAGGTGCAAGTCTGCTCGCGAGAACCAGGGCAGACAGATCCAGAAGGGCCCAGTTCAGGTTTTTCTCCATGACAGTGGTGGCTTCACAGCGTCCTGGGTTTTACCCCACTCTCTTGAGAAGCTTCTGCATATCCTAGAAGAGGGCGCAGTCGCAACACTGGTTTTGCGTTTTCCGAAGACTCTAGGCGTTCTTGGCTTCTCCTGGGCCAATGGGGGAAAAAAAAGTGGACCTAGCTTGTGCAGAGCCGCATTGTTGTGGTTGCAGTGGAAGCGCAGAAAGAGGTAAGTGCCCGCAGATGCGTGATGAACAGGCGGTGAACGGCAGTCTCCATCACGGTGGAATAATTCTGACAAATCAGGGAGCTCCTGGTGGAACAGGAGTAAAGTAAGCTCAAAACTGATGTTGGCTAGTCCCAGAGGCCGAGGAGAGCTGAGTGGTGGATTCCAAAGGTTGCACCTGGAAAAGAGGTTGGAGGGTGGTGGAGGCTAGAGGACGGGGAATACGTGGGTCGGTTCTGTGCAAACTCTGTTGAAGCAAGAGACAGGTCTGCCGGCCTGCTTGAGTGCAGCACTGTCTCAAATAGGCTTTTTCTTTTTTAGGTATATTTTTGTCTGTGCTGGGTCTTGCTTGCTGCACGGTGGCTTTCCCTAGTTGCAGCAAGGGCGGGGGATGGGTGGGGGCAGTAGGCTTCTCTTCATTGTGTTGGGTGGGCTTCTCATTGAGGTATTGCAGTGGTTTATCTTGTTGTGAAGCACAGGCTCTAGGCCACTCAGGCTTCAGTAGTTGTGGGGTGGGATGCGCACCTCAGTAATTTCAGTAGTTGTAAGTCTCAGGCTTTAAAGCGCTAGCTCAGTAGTTGTGGCGGCCAGGTTGAGTTTCTCTAAGACATGTGGGATTTTCTCAGACCAGACATTGAACCCTTGTACCCTGCATTGGCTGGCAGATTCTTAACTACTCGGGCACCAGGGAAGTCCCTCAAATAGGCTTTGATTTAAATGAACAAGAAACACAACCAAAGACGAAACTTACTCCCTGCCCCCCATAGTTGGCTCTACAAGGAAAGGAATTCGATTACTTAACATTCCAAGTCACTAGAAGAGTGGCTCTCAAAGTATGGTCATCTAGTAACCAAGCAGTAACCTACCAGCCCTTCCTCGAGTGGGTCTCAAAGTATGGTCATCTATTAACCAAGCAGTAATCGACCAGGCCTTCTTCGAGCAGATTCCGTCCCTGGTATCCTCAGCTGTAGCTGCCCTCTAGTATCTCATGCATATTTCCTGAGTTTTCAGATGCTAAAACCCAGCACCAAATGGAAGAAATTAACCACTTGATGATCTGGAGCTTGTAGCCCCCCGGCCTGTGGCTCCTGAGGATTGATAATGTTAACTGCCCTATTACCTCTACATCAGCCAATCAAAATTGGACATGAGGTTATCACATTCCTGGGGATGCCCCTTGCCTATGACAGGCCTGTAAAAAATGCTTTGCTGAAACCCTTCAGGGAGTTTGGGATTTTGGGAGCATAAACCACCCCTCTCCTTGCTCAGCCCTACTGTAAACCTTTCTCTGCTCCACACTCCAGGGTTTAGGTTTGTTTGGCCTCACTGTGCTTCAGGCACAGGAACTTGGCATTCGGTGACAGCCTGAGAGTGTCCCCTGGTATTGTGTTAGATATTCAAGTTTTAAGGCCCTGTCCCAGACTTATGGGCTCAGCAACTCTAGAGGGGCTCAGTGATCTTTGTTATAATAGGTCCTCCAGATGATTTTCATTCACCTGAGAGTTTCAAAATAGCTGCACTGTCAGAGAACCAAAGTGTCCACCACCAGGTGAAGGGCAGTGGTGCCTGGAAAAGAAGGGGTCTAGCTAAGAGAAGTACAGCCGAATTTGCCCTGGTAGGAATGGGAAATATCTTTTCTCCATTGGTTGGCAGAGACTAGTATCTGTTGGCAGTGGTAAGGTTATCAAGAACGCTTTACGTTTCAACGCAGAGTGATGGCTCTTCTGGTTTTCCAGGGACTAGTCCTCTGTGAGCACTTAAAATCTCATTTTGGGAAACTTTTCCCCTTAGCTCTGGGTTTGAAAAACTTAGAGAATGATATGTAATTTGGGTGAACATGATTCAAGTTTTTGGCAAGTCCTAAGTATTAATTAAAGTTCAGTATGGACAACATCTAGCCTTTTTTTACATGTGTGTGTGTGCGTGTGTGTGTGTGTGCGTGCGTGTGTGTGTGTGTGTGTGTGTGTGTGTGTGTGCGTGTGCGCTTAGTCACTCAGTTATGCCAGATTTTTTGCTACCCTTGGGACTATAGCCTGCCAGGCTCCTCTGTCCATGGGATTTTCCAGGCAAGAATACTGGAGTGGGTTGCCATTTCCTTCAGGGTATCTTCCTGACCCAGGGATCAAACCCTTGTCTCCTGTGACACCTGCATTGCAGAGAGATTCTTTACTTGCTGAGTAGGGAGGTCTTTGGGGGAGGTAAATCTGATTGGGTGAAAGGACTTACTTTTAAAAGATTTTTGTAGAAACATCCCCTTCTGTTTAGTCTGCTGGTTCTGGCTAGATGTTGGTGTCATGAGGAGCTTTAAAATGAGTTTATTGATCTAGGGTGCATCCTGAGTGTGAGGGTTTTTTAAAAGTTTCTCAGATAATCCTAAGGCACAGCCAAATTTAGGTACTATGGCTTAAGCTTTTGAACTGCTACCACTTATTTTAACCTCGTCTTCCTGTGAGAACTGTACTTGAGGTTTGTGGCTTCTCTTCTCTTACTGTCTTATTATGAAAGTTATTTTCTTAAATAAGATTAAATGTAGAGAAAATGCTGCTGGTCCATCTGGTATACTGGATATCCGGAATAGTTAAAGTATGTTCCATTAAAAAAATTTGTATCATTTAAGTAGTGTCACTGGTGTTGTAAAAACTGACACATAGTTTGAATTAGTACAGTCTCTTTTGAAGTTGTCACCTCTGATCTGCTCCCATTGCTAAATATCTGGACACCTCATATTAGGAATTGCTTTTAAATATCTTTAGGGATTAAAACGAAGATTGCTATGTTATTTGTACTGGGACCAAAAAAAAAAAAAAAACAACAACAACTCACAAAGTTCCCTCCTGCACCTTCTACCCCCGTTTCTAACCCTTGGCAGCTTCTAATTTTTCCCTGTCTCCACAGTTTTGTTATTTTAAGAATGATATATGAACACGATCATGAATTAATCTTCAGAGATTGGCTTTTTAAAGTTTTTGACTCAGTATCATTCCCTTGAAGTTTATTTCAATTTTTGGCATATATTATTTATTCCTTTTTGTTGCTAAGTAGTATTCTATCACAATATTTGATCACAACTTGTTTAAACATTTACCCATCGAAAGAAATGTGGTTAGTTGAATATTTATGTTTAAGTTTCTGCAGGAACTTAAGTTTTGCTTTGGGATAAATGCTCAGTGATACAATTACTGGTTTGTAGGGTAAATCTAGTTTTAGGATTAAAAAAATAAAACTGTCAAGCTGTTTCTCAGAGTGGCTAAACCATTTTATATTCCTACCAGCAATGTGATACAATTTTTCCTCATACTCACCAGCACTTGATGTTGTCACTGTAGTTTAATTTTAGTTATTCTGTGGTATCTTATTATGGTCTTAGTTTGTGTTTTTCTAATGGCTAATGATGTTGAACATCTTTTTGTGTGCTTGTTTGCCATGTGTATATTCTATTCCATGGAAATGTCTTTCCCTGTATTCTGCCTGCATCTGCCTATTTTCTAATTACATTTTTTGAAGTTTAGTTTTGAGAATACTTTGTATATTATAGATACAAGTCATTTTTCTCATATGGGATTTCAAATGTGTTTTCTCAGTGTGTAATTTGAGTTTTCATCCACTTAAAAAGGATATTCTATGAAGCACTCTTAATTCATTTTGATGAGATCCAATTTCTTGTTTTTGCTTTTATTGATCATACTTTTGTTGTCAAGTCTAAGAATTCCTCACCTAGCTCTAGATGCCAAAGATTTTCTATTTTTTTCCCTCTACTTTTTAAGGTTATGATCCACTTTGATTTATTTTTTATATAAGGTGTGGAGGTTTAGGTTGAGGTTATTATCATTATTTTTATTTGGAGGGATGTTCAATTGTTTCAGTACCATTTTTAAAGCCGTATTTTCCTCAAATATAAACTGGAGAGAAAAAAAATCTAGTTTATGTCATGAAAGTGAACTAGTAAATATGAAAGCAACTAACTCAGAAAGTAAGGTTTCTTCTTTTTCTTTATGATTTATATAATTCTCAGAATTTATTTACTTGAAGAGTTTTTTTTTTTTTTAACAGAACTAAGGGATTTTAAGGTTCAGGTACTATGCTGCTGCTGCCAAGTCGCTGCAGTCATGTCCAACTCTTAGCGACCCCCATGGACTGCAGCCTACCAGGCTCCTCGGTCCATGGGATTTTCCAGGCAAGAGTACTGGAATGGGTTGCTATTGCCTTCTCTGCAGGTACTATGAGACTGTCTGAATTATGAGTAGCAATTAGCTAAGCACAGGTGTAAAGCATTTGATTTACTCCCTAGTCATCTTTTTCTCTCATCCTGCTAAATCCACAGCCCTTAGCTAGTTCCAGCCAGTAAAGTCACAGTTTGTTTTACTGTTAAACTAAATTTCAGTTTAAATGTTCTCTCCAATATTATGTGTCTAGAATTGGCTATGTTGGTGGCTCTTAACCCTATTTGCATTTTATTAATATAATCAGCTGGGGAGATTCTATCATGGATATTTGAGGACAGACCTCTTATAAAAGGCCTGACTTATGGTTTTTGGAGCCAAATCATAGTCTACATTGCATCAAATCATTTGCTAGGTCACCTCTAAAAAGGAATTTGTGATGGCTAATGCTCTTCATTTGCCAATGTGCTTGTTTTGCTGCTTTTGGTGGGGGCCGGGGGCGGGGGGTGGAATAAGGAAAAATTGCCAGCAGTTTGGCTCCCTGAATTCTAACTTGATGCTGTAGAATTAGTGTTGGCTCAGTACACATCTTCAGATATTCATTCTGTCTCCTCCCAGCTGCAGGAACTTATATCCTTGGGCAGCTTTTTACCCACCATGCTCTTTTGGTTCTAACCTTAGCAAATAGGAGTCTCCCCTAAATTATTGTCTTTCCAAATGTTAGGCTTCAAGGCTTTAGCCAAGAATAGACAGAAAAGGAATTTTTAAAATGCAGAATGGGAAAGACTTCTGATGCAATGGATACTTAATAAAGATTTAATTTTGAATCAGTAATTTCTGTCATTGCAAAATAACTCCTTGGTGAAATGCTCATCTTTGGTAATTTTCTTAAGTACAGACATTAACAATCAAAATATGTAGTACTCTTCTTCATTTTCTAACACAAACCTATATCTAGATGAGAGGAGAATTTGTTGCATAACTTGAGTTCTGGTCTTAAAACTCCCAAGTCCTGCATTCTTTCAACCATGCCTGCTGATTTTCTGTCTTCTTGAACATGAAGTAATGGCTTTCAGCTTGCATCCCCTTTCTCAGCATATTGCTTGATGACTAAGAGAAAGGGATCTGAAACTTGACTGCTTGGATTCAAACCCTGACTAAAATTTGCTTGTTGAGTACTCAAGTATGTTACCTGTTCGTGCCTCCGTTTTCTCATCTATAAAAGAGAGACAATATTGCTTCTCTCAGGGAGTGTCTATGAGGTTAAAAGAGAAAATTTATACAATGCAGGGATTTATCAGTTCTTGTACGTGTGCTGTGAAATGTAGATCTCCTGTGTACAGACACAGTGCTACAGTTATCAATTGCTTACATGATAAAAAGTCTAAACCTAGTAGTGTGTGAAGAGAAATTTTAACATATGCACAGATTCTATGGATCAGCAATTCAAACAGTGCCCAGAGGAGATGGCTTGTCTCTACTCCATAACTGATGTCTGAAACCTCAGCTCATGAGGATTTGAGTGGCTAGGGCTGGAATCATCTAGATCATCTTAATTTCATGTCTGGCACCTGAGATGGGATGACTTGAAGACTGGGGGGGCTGACAAGGACTGTTGACTGGTGTGCCTGCAGAAGGCTGCCCATGTGGTTTGGACTTCTTCTTTTTTAAAAAAAAAAAAATTTATTTTTACTTTATTTTACTCTACAATACTGTATTGGTTTTGCCATACATTGACATGAATCCACCACGGGTGTACATGCGTTCCCAAACATGAACCCCCCTCCCACGTCCCTCCCCATAACATCTCTCTGGGTCATCACCGTGCACCAGCCCCAAGCATGCTGTATCCTGCGTCGGACATAGACTGGCGATTCGATTCTTACATGATAGTATATATGTTACAATGCCATTCTCCCAAATCATCCCACCCTCTCCCTCTCCCTCTGAGTCCAAAAGTCCGTTATACACAGCTGTGGCTTTTTTCCTGTCTTGCATACAGGGTCGTCATTGCCATCTTTCTAAATTCCGTATATATGTGTTAGTACACTGTATTGGTGTTTTTCTTTCTGACTTACTTCACTCTGTATAATCGGCTCCAGTTTCATCCATCTCATCAGAACTGATTCAAATGTATTCTTTTTAATGGCTGAGTAATACTCCATTGTGTATATGTACCACTGCTTTCTTATCCATTCATCTGTTGATGGACATCTAGGTTGTTTCCATGTCCTGGCTATTATAAACAGTGCTGCGATGAACATTGGGGTACATGTGTCTCTTTCAATTCTGGTTTCCTCGGTGTATATGCCCAGCAGTGGGATTGCTGGGTCATAAGGCAGATCTATTTGCAATTTTTTAAGGAATCTCCACACTGTTCTCCAAAGTGGCTGTACTAGTTTGCATTCCCACCAACAGTGTAGGAGGGTTCCCTTTTCTCCACACCCTCTCCAGCATTTATTGCTTGCAGATTTTTGGATCGCAGCCATTCTGACTGGTGTGAAGTGGTACCTCATTGTGGTTTTGATTTGCATTTCTCTGATAATGAGTGATGTTGAGCATCTCTTCATGTGTTTGTTAGCCATCTGTATGTCTTCTTTGGAGAAATGTCTATTTAGTTCTTTGGCCCATTTTTTGATTGGGTCGTTTATTTTTCTGGAATTGAGCTTTCATTCTTTTACAAGTGGTTGACCAGTTTTCCCAGCACCACTTGTTGAAGAGATTGTCTTTATTCCATTGTATATTCTTGCCTCCTTTGTCAAAGATAAGGTGTCCATATGTGTGTGGATTTATCTCTGGGCTTTCTGTTTTGTTCCATTGATCTATATTTCTGTCTTTGTGCCAGTACCATACTGTCTTGATGACTGTGGCTTTGTAGTAGAGCCTGAAGTCAGGCAAGTTGATTCCTCCAGTTCCATTCTTCTTTCTCAAGATTGCTTTGGCTATTCGAGGTTTTTTGTATTTCCATACAAATCTTGAAATTATTTATTCTAGTTCTGTGAAAAATATCGCTGGTAGCTTGATAGGGATTGCGTTGAATTTGTAAATTGCTTTGGGTAGTATACTCATTTTCACTATATTGATTCTTCCAATCCATGAACATGGTATATTTCTCCATCTATTAGTGTCCTCTTTGATTTCTTTCATCAGTGTTTTATAGTTTTCTGTATATAGGTCTTTAGTTTCTTTAGGTAGATATATTCCTAAGTATTTTATTCTTTTCGTTGCAATGGTGAATGGAATTGTTTCCTTAATTTCTCTTTCTACTTTCTCATTATTAGTGTATAGGAATGCAAGGGATTTCTGTGTGTTGATTTTATATCCTGCAACTTTACTATATTCATTGATGATCTCTAGTAATTTTCTGGTGGAGTCTTTAGGGTTTTCCATGTAGAGGATCATGTCATCTGCAAACAGTGAAAGTTTTACTTCTTCTTTTCCAATTTGGATTCCTTTTATTTCTTTTTCTGCTCTGATTGCTGTGGCCAAAACTTCCAAAACTATGTTGAATAGTAGCGGTGAAAGTGGGCACCCTTGTCTTGTTCCTGACATTAGGGGAAATGCTTTCAATTTTTCACCATTGAGGATAATGTTTGCTGTGGGTTTGTCATATATAGCTTTTATTATGTTGAGGTATGTTCCTTCTATTCCTGCTTTCTGGAGAGTTTTTTATCATAAATGGATTTTGAATTTTGTCAAAGGCCTTCTCTGCATCTATTGAGATAATCATATGGCTTTTATTTTTCAATTTGTTAATGTGGTGAATTACATTGATTGATTTGCGGATATTGAAGGATCCTTGCATCCCTGGGATAAAGCCCACTTGGTCATGGTGTATGATCTTTTTAATGTGTTGTTGGATTCTGATTGCTAGAATTTTGTTGAGGATTTTTGCATCTATGTTCATCAGTGATATTGGCCTGTAGTTTTCTTTTTTTGTAGTATCTTTGTCAGGTTTTGGTATTAGGGTGATGGTGGCCTCATAGAATGAGTTTGGAAGTTTACCTTCCTCTGCAATTTTCTGGAAGAGTTTGAGGAGGATAGGTGTTAGCTCTTCTCTAAATTTTTGGTAGAATTCAGCTGTGAAGCCGTCTGGACCTGGGCTTTTGTTTGCTGGAAGATTTCTGATTACAGTTTCAATTTCTGTGCTTGTGATGGGTCTGTTAAGATTTTCTATTTCTTCCTGGTTCAGTTTTGGAAAGTTGTACTTTTCTAAGAATTTGTCCATTTCTTCCACGCTGTCCATTTTATTGGCATAGAACTGCTGATAGTAGTCTCTTATGATCCTTTGTATTTCTGTGTTGTCTTTTGTGATCTCTCCATTTTCATTTCTAATGTTATTGATTTGATTTTTCTCTCTTTGCTTCTTGATGAGTCTGGCTAATGGTTTGTCAATTTTATTTATCCTGTCAAAGAACCAGCTTTTGGCTTTGTTG